>NW_026695241.1:4890000-6202500 GCF_021218885.2 Marmota monax
ATGAAGACAAACACTTGTCACTTTATGATGTATTTTTTTGTAGTTGGACACAATACCTTTATTTTATGTGGTGCGGAGGACTGAACCCAGCTCCTTGCATGTGCTAGGCAAGCGCTCTACCACTGAGCCACAGCCACAGCCCCTTATTATGTATTTTTGTGGAGATATTTGTACTGATAAACTGAAGGTTAGAGATTATACTTTAAAGTCAGCGCACTATTAAACTATTTAATAGGAACAGATAAGATTCAATTAATTAATTTATTTTTTGTGGTGCTGGGGACTGAACTCAGGCTCTTACACATACTAGGCAAGTGCTTAACCACTACAGAACATTCATAGTCGTAAATTTTAATATTTATATCGTACAAACAATTATCAAGCATTTCCATTTTTGCTAACCTTCAAACAGAAAATAAAAATATAAATCTCATTAGGGAAAAGAATTTATCCTATGGAAAAACTAAATACAAGCAAAACTATTAATACTATTCTTAGTTTCTTGTTAAATCCCAACAGTTCATTAGTATACCATTTTTTCTAACGCTGGCATGATCTCTGGAGTTCATTTCAAAGAAAATCTCTAAAATACCTGTTTATATCATCAATATAGACTTAATATGACATCCTGACCTAATTAAAAAATTAGCTTTTTATATCCCAATTCTAGAATTCAGTCATTTCCTTTAATTTCTTCATTTGCACATCTGAGCTACTCAATCAAACCATAAGCCCCAAGGAGGAGGATCTGGACACATTACTTTTGTTCATTTTACACTGTCAACACCAAAATAAGCCTTTCCCAAGCTAAATATAAAAAGGTCTGAGCTATTAAAATTGTTAGTTTTTAGTTTGGCATACTTTTAAAATCAGGAAGTTCAGAGATCCATGTCAAGGCAGAAAATGCTAATGATTTGTCTTCAGACCACAGCACCCATAAATTTTTTTTTAATGTTAATTTTTTTTAGTTTTAGATGGACACAATATATTTATTTTTTACATTTATGTGGTGCTGAGGATCGAACCCAGTGCCTCATGCATGCTAGGCGAGCATTTCACCACTGAGCCACAACCCCAGCACCTACTCATAAATTTTATTATGAATTCTCAGTATTTTTCAGAGGATTAAACTGCATGAGTATGGGCTGAGGATATAGCTCAATGGGAGAGCACTTGCCTAACGCACGTAAGGCCCTGGGTTTGATCCCCAGCACCAAAAGACAAAATCCAAAACAAAACAAAACCTTTATTAGTACAACTATTTACTACAGATAATATTTTTTACCTTTCAAATTTACAATCTGAGAGAATTTCAGCTGCTGTATTTTATCAAAGGCCGCATCCACATCATCTAACGTAAAGAGTGTGAAATCTTCTGTATTGTGTCGAGACTAAAAGAATAACACAAACAAAAGGTTAAAAATGATCACTGATGAGAATATAAAAATTTTTTCTTAATTGTTCAAATTACCTGGTAAAGATCATACATGAACATCTGTCCCATTTTATAAACAGGAATGGTTGCATAAATGGCACAATTGAGCCCCAACTTTCCCACAGCATACGGGAGGGCACCCAGATGGAGAGGATCCGGGTGAGATAGCAGCACTGCATCGATCTGGTGAACATGCCTGGGAGAACATAACCAAGAGTGACCACTTTTTTATTCTTGTATTTAAAGGCAAAGGTAGAATAGTCAAAACTATTCACCCATTCTGGACTGAAGACAATACTGGGGAACAAAGAGCAAAATGAAGAGCTACAATTACGACACCTGTGAGTTTCAATTGTAACTAACCACGCTCTACACAGATAACAAAATCATGTCACAAGCTGCATCTAAACATGATGTCTAAACACATTTACAAAAGAAAAAAAGGAGACACCACAAATAAGGTGATCTTAAAGGGCTATCTTCTATGTTACCATTTTAAATGCAATAACTCAGCTTGGAATTTCAAAAATTGGTAAGGAGAGGATATTTAAATGGTCGCAGATTTACGGATTTTGTCTCAGCTTTGTAGGATGGTGACCAACAGCACATTCATTAGAGTAAATACCAATTAATCAATGAAGCATACATTCTCACTGACAAAGGAAATTAACAAGTGATTTGGGGTTTTTTTCCCTTCACTTTAAGTTTTTAAAAATGTTTAAGTCTCCTTTCTTTCAACAATTAGCACAATTCTGCAAAAGTAGCAGAACTTATTTTATTTGTTTGTTTATTTTTGGTAGATTAGGATCCTTTTGTAACTCGCAGCTATTATTCTGAGAACTAAGGCACAATGTTAGGCAT
The DNA here is from genome assembly GCF_021218885.2 of Marmota monax. Lineage (NCBI taxonomy): Eukaryota > Metazoa > Chordata > Mammalia > Rodentia > Sciuridae > Marmota > Marmota monax. Next base: position 4,892,297 of record NW_026695241.1, read on the forward strand.
CACGAGATGCAGGAAGTGAGCTATCGCAATGCAACTGCAATGCAACTTCAGGACTTCCACGTGGAAGGTAGAATAGTCAAAATTTTTAACAAACTCTTCCTTTTTCCAGAAATTAAGGAAAAAAATTTCTACTGCAATCTACTAGCCAAGTAACAACTAACTTAAAATTTTGCTGAATTTTAATAAACAAAGCTTATAAGTCAATTGAAGTTAAAACAGTAACTATTTAGGGCCAGGGCTGTGGCTCAGCGGTAGCACACTTGTCTGGCATGAGTGAGGCACTGGGTTCGATCCTCAGCATCACATAAAAATAAAGGTATTGTGTCCATCTACAACTAAAAAAAAGATTTCCAAATGGTCACTATTTAGCTTTTTTGGCTTAAATAAAATTCTTTTACTCTGAACTAAACTAGTGAAAAGACAGCAACCCTCTATAACATTAAAATGGTATTATAAAAGCATAGAAATAAGAAGCTGATTTTTTAAAGTTTATTTAATAAAAGTCTTGAAATATGAAATGTAACTTACTTCCTCAGGGAATCTATAATATCCATAGAAAAGTGCTCATCCCAGCCACAGTCCAACAGAAATCTAAACTCATCAACCTGGAGAAGATAGCAAAGAGCAGACTCCTCTTGGACCCCAGAGAGGGTAGTTAATTTGATAATAGATGTCATCTTTTGGTTTGAGTAACAGTAACCTAAAAAGGTCCCTTCAAAAGAAAAATATAATTAAACAAAAGCACATTCTAACATATAATAGACAAATTATTTCAAATTTGTAAGTGCACAGAAATTCCATAAAGATGGAAAGCAAATATTTTTTAAGACCCACTTCTGTTATTATCAAGCTTAACAATGAAAGCATAATCCTACACTCTTGTTTACAGTCTTTCAGTGTTTCCCCAACATGATGAAATGAAAAGGAGATTTTGGAATCAGACAGATCCAGATTTGAAGGTACTCCTATGTGATTAATATTTATGTAAAAAGGATATTGGAGATTTCAAATAATAAGTAAATTACCTAGAACAGAGACTACCACATCTAAATTCCTTCTAAATGAAACCATTTACTGAAATAATGAACTCATTCCTCAAGGTCAATCTGTTCCCCCTTTACCTTGCTCTATGATGACATTGATTACATTGCACCACAGTGACTGGTTAACATGTCTTTCTCTCCTATTAGCCCAGAGGTCCTTAAATAAATAGACCCCTTCAAGAATCTGATAAAAAGCTATGGACCCGCCTTTTCCCTCCACAATCCTCAAAACACTAAGAAACCCCCAAAATACATACACATATAGAAATTCACATACTTTACAGAGTTAAATGTTCACAACCCTTGCTCAGGCACATAGTAACTAAAAAACAGAGGTTGTATCTTATATTTGCAATTCCTAAAACAAAACCTGACACACATTCCTGTTGGAATGCATGTTGAGATGCCTACTACATGCATTTCTAAAAGATATATCAGGGACACATCTATGGGGATTTAGGACCTAGAACTGTGTATTAGTGAACAAATGTCACAAAAGTATTTATTAACAAAGTTCAACTCCAGAGCAATATTTCAGAATTTAGCTCCTTAAGATAAAATCAGCCTTTCCTGGCTAACTAGGCAAGTAAGAGATCACTGAATTACTTATGATCTCTCACCACCTACCCAAGGTCATCAGCAAACTAAGGTTAATTGATGGTCTACCTTCCACAACCAGCTCACTGGAAATTAATCCCACCACATCTGCTATTCTTGTTTACCTGAGTTACAGCAAAAACTCAATGACCCCTAGGTTGTCCATTATCACTGATGCTTTTATCTCCTAGTTGGACCCAATCCCCTACTTCCTCTCAAGTCCTTTTGGTATACTCTCTGAAACTATACTTACACCCACCTGTAACTTCAACCTCCTTTTTGATTATCTTCACAGAAACCTGGCTATTCCCTAATGATGCAGTTTCTTCCACAACCTTCTCAAGGGCTTTATTTTTAGATCTCTCCATACTCCATCTCAAAAGCAAGAAGTGTGTTCCCTGCTCCTCAATGCAACTTCCAAATTATGTCTTCTCCTTCCCCTTTCAAATACTCCAGTCCTGAAGAAGCTCACACCAGCAGCTAGTTCACTATTAGCCTCCATAGCTCCTCCTCAGCATCGGTATCTACTAACCCGACCTGATTCACTGAGGACTTTAGCTCCTGGCTCAGTCTTTCTCCCAGTAACTTCAACACTGACCTCTCAGTTCCTTGACTTTCTTGATCCCCATAACCTCCATTTCACTTCAGCCACCCACCCTTGACCTTATTACCACCTGTGCCTACACCACTTTTGCCTTCAAGCATCTCACTACGGCTGCAAAAAAATCCTTTGAGCTCCACTCTAATTCACTGATCATTCTTCATGATCCACAATGCCCTTGTATCTCAACCCAGGTCCTCACCTTCGGTTCATGACCCATTGTGATTACTTTGCAAATGTTCTCAAGTATCTTGCTCTTCTAGTGTTCTTCTTTGTACTCATCCCCAACCTTGATTAACTCCTACATTCACTTTGTCTACTCCAGCAGCTGAATTTTGGGGGGAGGATCACACAAATGTGCTATTTGCTTTTTAAATTCACAGCCAAAGATCTCAAACAGATTTAAGTACTCCTGTCATTCCTACTCTTCTTCATAGGTTGACTTTCCATCTCAGATTATTTCATTCCTCTTTCTGCTCAACCATAAACCTGTTCTATTCCTCCCTACTCTCAGGTGATAATCTCACTTTCTCGAATCTACATCTATCAATCTGCCTGCACACACACTGTGGTCTCCTGCTATACAAAACAAATTGCCCTGTCTCCATCCAAGGCCATCCCTCTTGTACCTGATCTCATCCTCATTGGCCTTCTAACTCCTGCTTTTTTTAGTCATTTCCTCTTTCCCTACATGTATCACTGACGTGCTATTCCCATGAGCATACGAAGACACTCTAGAATTTCCCAATTTATAAGACTCCTCTTAACCCTACTACTACTACAGCATCTCATTTTTCAGAGCAAAATTTCTCAGAATATTCATATACAAACATGTCTCCACTTCACCTCCTATTCACACTACCAGATCTGAGAAGCCAGAGGTTTATGCACCAGCTCAGGTTGTGTGGAGGTTTATGGATGGCCTTCATCCTCTGATACAGTTTGGTACTAACCACTACATTTCTCAAATTTCCTTTTACCCATTGTGACCAAGATTTCTAAATAGACTGTACATTTTCCTTGCCCCCAATTTATCCTGCAACATTCTTTGAACACCTTGAGGTCCTTCTCTACTCCTGTTACATTCTACAACATCATTCTCTCTCAAATTACTTAGTGCTGTCTATAATTGCTCTTTATTTACTTGCTTTTTGTCTGTCCTTTTCTCTCCTCCTGATCCCAGTACTAGAATGTGAACTCCTTGAGGTTACAGAACTTATTAATCAATATTCCAGTGTCTCCATGTCATATTTAGTGGTGGTCAATGTTTCTTATATGAATGAATGGGCATGGCTAAGATTAAATGAGCTTAGTGCTCTTACCACACCATTAAGAGTTACCTATTTACATGTTTATCCTTACTTGAGAGAGCTGAGTGTAGGACTATACTCGATCTATTCAGTACATTAGCACATGCCCTGCACATAGTAGTTGTTTAATAAATTACTGATAAAATTTGAAATAAATTGACCTAGTGTAGGAAAAAGTAGTTAAGACATGAGAAGTATAAAGACATCAATTCTCTATTTGGTGAAAAATGTTTTATAATTTTGGAAAGGACTTAGAAAATTCTCCCTGGCAAAAAGTTTCTTATACCACAATAATATTAATGGTCTAAGAGAAACTTTCTTCTCAAATCTACCTTCACTCCCACTTTCATTTAGATTATGAAGTCAAAATACAAAGTTATCTCGCAGATACAAATTAATGAGTTCTTGCTAAAATTTTGCAGAGATCCTGATTTCAACAGATGAAAAGACTTTTGTTATAAATACTCATAATAAAGTATATCCTTTAGTGTGTGTGGTGCTAAGGATTGAACCCAGGGCCTCATGCGCGCTAGGTAAGTACTCTACTACTGAGCTATATTCCCAGGCCTTTTTTATTTGAGACATGGTCTAACTGAATTGCCCATGCTGGCACTGAACTTGCCTTTCTCTTGCCTCAGCCTCCTGAATGGCTAGGATTACAGGTACATACCAGCACACCTGGATATTAAGCTGTATCTTTATCAGACATAAAGTACTTACTGATTTTTCAGTTGTATATATGATGAAACACCATGAATTCAGAGGAAGAGTTCCTTATAAATCTACAAAATAAATAAAGAATCTCATAAATGTGGTATGATTTACTTATGTTTATAATTATAGCACTTTAACTTGTATATCTTCCCCTAATATACATAAGCAGAGGCAAGTTATATAATATATATGTTTCATTTTTTAAAAAGAAACATAATCTTAGGAATTTGTATAAATTTCTAAACTTATACATAAATGAATAGGGATAATAAAGCAATAAAAATAAGTAATAATGAGACATGTTGGTAATAATCAGGGGCTTAAGTATAAAGCTTAAGAAATAAAATTTTAAAATTTCTAAATAGCTTCTATAATTGAGAGTCACAGAAGAGGTGGGATCTATGATTATTCATTAAGGAGCTGTGGAAACGAGGTAGAAAGAAGGTATTCAAAACAGGGATAATGAGCAAAGGTTCAAAACAAAAACAATATCAGTGAAAAACCTAACCTGGCATACTTTCATATAATCAAAAAATAAAAGGAAAAAAATAAGTTCTAATAAACAGAGAGAAGCCAGATAATGAAGGGCCCTGGAAACCCTGGAGCTAGTTCTCAGGAAAAAGAGAAACATTTTAAGATTCATTAACAAGTTGAAAAATGTTAATTCTGTAGTTTAGGAAAATTAGTTGGTAGGTATGATTGAACAGATAACAGCAGGGAGATGAAGAGAGAGAATTTAGCAGACTACTTCCTCCTCTCTGCTGGTTCTGTTTTGGGACTAAATTTCTTCAGCCCCAAATAAATTTTGTAATTGAAATATTAATACTAGGTAACCAAGGTTTGAAAATGGTTCTTCCTTTTACTTTCCCTTGGACTGCTACCAATTCCAAATTACTTCTCCCCCAGAATGCCTTGCACACATATCATTCCCTTTCTGTTCCTACTGCCAGTACTTAAATGTGAGCCTTATTACCTTATATGAGTTTCTCCATTTCTCTGCCTCCAGCTTTTCTTTCCTTCCTCTCAATTTAAACAATGCTGCCAGATTAGCCTCAGAAACATCCCTATACACATTACCCCTTGCTCAGAAATGTTTGTTGGTTTCTTACTGTCTGAGGAAAAAAAGCAAAATAACCTGAATGCTTTAACTGGCAATGTAGGGTCCTAGGAAGCTGCCTGGACATCACCGCTCACCACATCTCTCAAGGTCCAGCTCAAATGCCACCTTCTGATCAATTGCCCCCTCATAAATTTAGACCAGACTAGTTGTCAACAGAAATATAACACATGCCACAGATGTCCCTTTAATTTTTTTCAGTCACACTAAAAAGTATAAACAGGTAAAATATTTTATTTAACCCAGTAAGTCCAAAATACTATCATTTCAATATGTAATCATTTTTTAAAAATTAAGATTCTTTACATTGCTTTTTTGTACTAAGTCTTCAAAACCCAGGCGTACTTTTTATTTTCAGCACACCTTAATTCAAACTAACCACTGGCCAGTGCTCAATACCTCAAGTGACCGTTGCTACTGTAAAAGTGCAGGTCTAGACTCTAAAATCAACACCTTCAACTGTGGAGCACTGTGTTTTGCCACTCCTGCAGACCAGGCTGACACCACCCTGTTTTTATGTACATGTCTCACACTGGACTTTAATATTACTGCTGACCATATAGTCTCCCAGACTGAAAACTAGGGTCTTATCAGCTAATTAGTGGCCAGGAGTTAAATCCTAATTGGCATTTACTTAGTCTGACATCCTTTACTGTCCTGACTCAGTAGAGACACTCAGTGTCTTATCTGAATGACTGAAATTTCCTCTCATCTAGTTTTCCTGTTCCAAGTGGATCTTCCACACAGTTTTCAATGAGCCCATTTTAAGAAACAAATATCCCCCTGCCCACCTCTTGCTCTAAGGATCTACTGGCTTCCTGCTAACTACTGGATAAAACCTGAACCCCTTGGCTAGAAATCAGGATCATTCACAAGCTGCTTTCAACCTACGTCTTGCTTCATCAACCCCACCCTACACTGCCTGCTCAAGCACCATTTATTTTCCCACTCTCCCTAACTATGCCCAGACTTAAGTTTTCAGTTCTGTTTTAGATTCAGGAGTGATTGTGTCCTCCCGAGTTTAGCAAATTCCTTTTGATTCTTCATGGCCCAGCTCAAACATTTACTTTTATAAACCTTCTTCATGGTCCCCAGATAAAGTTGGTTATTTTTTACTAAGCAGAAAGAAGGCACGAAGAATATTTGTTAGCTGTCAAATGTACAGAAGAAGGGTAAAGTGGTATCTTTTTATCTCCACTACCAAGCACAGTGTGCTCACAGCACAGTCCGCTGACCGGAGTGAATCATTACCTTATCGTAAATTCCTCCAGGGCACTGATTTTGACCAACACTACCTCAACTCAAATATATACATACATATATATATATATATATATATATATATATATATAATCAGTTACTCCCTCTCTCCATAATGATCATGCAAATTGATGACAACCGAGAAGTAGGCAAAATCCAAGGAAAAAGGAAGGGGTCTGGGTTAGCCTCGGAACTCACTGCGTGAGGCTGGGGTGGCATCTCTTCCTAGTCATTCAAGGAAAGCAGCCCTTCATGACAGGGTCAAGGGAGTTGGTTGTAAAATAAAAAATTCGGGGATGCGCAATAAATGATGGCTCAGGTCCGCCTGATCACAGGAGGCCAGATTTGCCAGGGACTAAGCTAGCCTGAACTGTTTTCTGAACAGCACGTTAAAGAGTACAAAGGTAAGAAAGAATGAGGTCTTGGCAAAGTGCAGGTAGTGGAAGCGCTCGAGGACCATGGTGGGAGGCTGCAGAGGGCCGAGACAATTCTAATTAAGCACGGTACAAACATCTGAAAGGTCTTTGGAAAGGTCTTAGTAGCCTCGAGGTCTCTGAGCCCGAGAAGACCGCAAGACCCCGGGTGGGGAGGACGAGGGCGCGGCGCCACGAGGAGAAGGAGCCAAAGCCGGCGTGGGATTAACTCGTCCAGCGCCAGGAGACCGAGCGCGCAGCGGGGACCGCGGAAAAGAGGGAGTGAACCGCACGCACGGCCGCAAACGACCGCGGAGTCTTCGACCCACGGAAAAGTCACTTGTCTGTCCCTCCACTTCTGCTGGGGGCCACCAGGGCAGTGGCAGCCGGCACCGCGGAGCACGTCCTCGGGAGAGACCGGGTGGGAGTCGGAGCCGGGCTCTGCCTAAGGCCGAGGACGCCCCCTCCCCCCATGCAATGGCTCACTCCGTCCTCCCGCTCCCACTTGCCTCGCGGGCCTCCCCCAACGCCGTCCACTGCCCTTCCCAACCCCTGCTCGAAGCCAGGTTCTGGAAGGAGGAAAGCTGATGCTGGGTCAGCAGTAGCCGTGACGACCGGCCGGCAGGAGACCCTCCGTGGCGGCCGCCATCTTGCCCCCGCGGCTAGGGGCCCTGGCGGGGAAGAGCCGGGACGATACCATCTGCGGGGTGGGGGTGGGGGGACCAAGGAGTGGGACGGCGACGGCGACAATGCCCACGCGTCTCCTCGCCTTGGGCAGAACTTTGATTAAGAAAGTATTGGTAATGTTTAAAAGCTTAAAGGAGGAGAAAAGTGAAACATTAGCAGAAAGAAAAGGCAGGCTTTGCCGCCGCCACCCCCTCTCCTCCGTGCGGGCACTGCAAGTGGCAGGTCCCGAGGTCGCCGCTTCCGTCCGCGCCGGTGGCGGTGCTCGCTGCTTCTGTCCTTGATCTTTGGTGTCGTTTATTGGCTCCAGGGCCGCAGGTGGGTCTGGGGACCCCGGGCGGCCGCGGCGCCGCGGGTCGGGTTGTGCAGGCTGGGCGGGTTCTGGGAAAGCCCTCGCCGGTGTGTGCATGTGGAGGGGTGGCCAGGGCCTCCGGGCTGCCGAGCCAAGGAGAGGGAGAGGAAAGGGGAACAAATAGGGCTGTCTTTGGGTGGACGACTGGGTTCACGTTTCCCACCAGCCAGTTTTTTCTTGAGGCTGTCATAGCTGGGAAACGTCTTTAGAGATGACCGATGGCCGCCCCCAGGCTGGACTGCAGAGGAGACCAGCCTGGATCCCATGCCCAGCCAGAAGCAAGGAAGGGCTGCTGGTCCTGGAGCACCTCACGTTTGTCCAAGTCGCAGCGATCCACTTCCTCCCTAATCTCATTCCCTTTTAAACATCAAACATTCTTGAGCTGACCATTCCACAAAATTTGCACTTACCTGTTTACTTTTTAAATGCGTGATGAATTGTGCTTGGTTTCCCGGGTATGTATATCATACACAAATGGTCGACCTCCAGGAGTTCTGTAACTCCTTGCATCTACTCCGTTTTGCATAGGTTAATCAATACTTGTATAAAGTGCTGTGGGAACCAATAAAATAATAGAATGCTAATCTTTTAAGTGTCTAATTACCCACGTTTCCAACGTGAATTTGGAACGACTCTAAAAAAGATACACACCAGTTTTCTTTTTAGAAGTTGGGGAGAAAACTGGGTTGAAGAAAAATTAATATTAGGAAAGATAAATTGAGGTTAACATATGTTTACCTCTCAGATTGCCTGGGTTCTGTACTACCCCTATTTGCACATATGACCTTAGGCAAGTTGCTTCACCAAGATTGGCCCTAGATTTCCTTATCTGAAAAATATGTGCCAACTACATTGGAAACGTTATATTATTGAATACCTGTGCAGTACTATTGTGAAGATTATGTGAGTTTGGTGGTTACAAAAAGGAGTAAAAGTTATACCTGTCAGTGCTCTAAGATTCAGCTCTTGCTAGGGTGGTCCAAAAAATTTGGATCATCTTCTTGGGCAAAGATACATGACAGGGGCTGGAAGCCTAGCCCAGAGGTAGAGCCCATGCTTACACAAGGTCTGGTTCATTCCCTAGGAATCCCTCAACCTCTCCCAATAAAGAAAGAAAAAGATACATGACTATTTAAATCCACAAGGTAAAACCCAATTCATTTTTCAAGAATACCATAGCTACTCTTGGTTTTGAAGTAAAAGCAAAACTTTTTTATGGGTCCTCATATAAGAGGACACTGGTGGGCTGGGGGATATAGCTCAGTTGGTAGAGTGCTTGCCTTATATGCACAAGGCCCTTGGTTCAATCCCCAGCATTACACAAAAAAAGAGACACTGGTAATACATATAGTACTCCTATGGGCACCACGGGGATGTGTCCCTAAAGCAGTTGGTCCATTTTCTTCCTGAAAAACCTAGGCTCGTCTCAGTGAATCATGTCCTAGTCCTTACTGCACTTTGCCTGTCAAATAAAGCTCTCAAAGAACCCAGTTACCCATCTACTCTCTCCCTCCTACCCATCTCAGGGGAAATCATTCTAGCTTACTTTTTTTCTTGTGCTGAGGACGTAACCTAGGGCCTCTTGTATGTTAGGCAAGTGCTCCACCACCGAACTACTTCCCCAATCCTTTAGCTCCCTTCTTGTATCCATAAATCTTTATCCTTCCTAGTCATCCATTTGCTGGAAAACATACAGGACAAATGATGTACAGTGAACTACTCCCAATGTCCATTGAATATAGGTTGTACAATTGTAACATGAAGTGCCTTAGCACTAAAGATTTGTCATTTACCTCTTAAGGATGTTCCTTTGTGGTTGTTGAATTCAACTCTGGAAATCCATCAATCCCACTGTCTTGGTTCTGGAGTCTGGAGAGCTGTATCCAGCTAAGAGCCACAGAGACCTGTCTCATCTCATGCTCAGGGTAGAGGCAGACCAAACCAAACCTTAGCTTCTGGTCCTTGTTAAGAGAATGCTAGCAGTAATGCTTATACCCTGCAGGTGGCCATGAGCTTATATGACTGGAGCTAAAAATCAGCAAGTACTTGTTGGTTAAATACAAAATGATAACTAATAGCTGTGATAGGGTAGATTTGACACCTCTTTAAGAAAATTTAAGGAGTCTAATAAGGACGGGTAGAAGAATAAGTGACCACTGAATTTGCTGAACATGCATGAACACAGAGACAAATTGTCTAGTGTTTTGCAGTTTAGTACTTTTAAAGTTACAGATAGGGCTGGGGTTGTAGCTTAGTGGTAGAGCACTAGACTAGCATGTGTGACGCACTGGGTTCAATCCTTAGCACCACATAAAAATAAAGGTATTATGTTCATCTACAACTAAAACAAAATTTTTTTAAATAAAGTTACAACTGGGCATGGCACATGCCTGTAATCCCAGTGCCTCAGGAGGCTGAGACAAGAGGATCACAAGTTCAAAGCCAGCCTCAAGAAAAGCGAGGCACTAAGCAACTCAGACCCTGGCTCTAAATAGAATACAGAAAAGGGCTGGGGATATGGCTCAGTGGTCAACTGATTGCCTCTGAGTTCAATACCCGGTACCAAAAAAGGAGAAAAAAAAAATTATCTTATTTAAGGTCCTCATTATTATTTCCATACTTTACTGGCTCAAGTTTATAAAGCAAGTAAACAGTTAACTTGGCGCTTGATTGGTATCACAAAAAGTACTTTAAGATCTAAATGTAAGAAATGTTATTTAATAAAAACATGGTGCTAAGAAATAAATAAAATTGCTTGCCCCTACCTTCCTCCAAGAAGTTATTTGCATCAAAATCAACTAAGGACTTCTTTCAACTACTTATCTCTCCAGCCTTGCCCTGGAGGTGAAGCTAGGGAGTCCCTGTTCTGAAAATGGCTCCCCAGATGATTCTGATGTGCACTCAAGGTTGAGAACTCCAGCTGTAGACAGTAGACTAAACCTTAATTGATAACTGAATTGTAATCATGAATGTAAATATCTCATTGTGTACTTGCATCGTTTTCTTTTTTTAATAATGTTTTTTAGTTCTAGATGAACATAATACCTTTATTTGATTTTTATGTGGTGCTGAGGGTTGAACCCAGTGCCTCAGGTACTAGGCAAGTGCTCTACCACTGAGCTACAACTTCAGCCCTCCATCAAAATTTTCTACCTCAGTAGTCTTTAGACTGGAACCTGCTGTGGGTAGCATTACTTGTTACTTATGAAGTACAGTATATATAGTAACTGTGCAGATTTTAAACTTCATTGCCATGACCACATCCAGTGACTTTGGATAATGGGTGTTTAAAACGTGAGAAATAGGGTTGGGGATATAGCTCAGTTGGTAGAGGGCCTGTTTGCACTAAGGCTCTGGGTTCAACCCCCAGTACCACCAAAAAAGAAAAAAAGTAAAGTGTGAGAAATAAAGAAATAGAATTATGTAAATATGCAGATCAATGTCAGAAGGAGAGGTAGGAATTGAGTCTGCATTAAGCCTAGCACATATTGAACTAATTACTATTATTTACAGTAATGTACTGCCCTCTCTACTAGGGTGTTGTCACGTCTTTGCTATTGTGTGATTTATTCATGTGCCTGTGGATGTACTTTTATTTCATCTGTTTGCACAAATTTTTAAAGAAAATTGGCAATTCAGTTATGTTTTCATTAATGCATGTGTTATTTTTTCACCTGGTGACTATGGTTCTATTCCTCCTCCTCTTTCAAAAGCACTTAGATCTTAAGAGCTCTTAAGTATCATAAATACCAGTTCAGGGTGCCAGGCATGGTGGTGCCTGCCTGTAATCCCTACCGTTCAAGAGGCTGAGGCAGGAGGATCCGGAGTTCAAAGCCACCCCAGCAATTTATGGAGACCTTAAGCAGCTCCTGAGAGACCCTGTCTCTAATAAAATATAAAAAAGGGCTGGGGATGTGGCTCGGTGGTGAAGCACACCTGCGCTCAATCCCTGGTACCAAAATAAATAAATAAATGAATTCAGGGAGGGGATGTTAGAGGAGGCAGAGCTTTGGAATAAACCTGAATTTGAATTCCAGCCCTGGGCTTAATAGTTATTTTATTTGAGCTATTTTCTTATCTGTAAAATGAGAAAAATAATAGTTATTTCACCTTAAACATAGAAAATAAATAGTAGCTCTACTACCTAGTAGTCATCCCATAAATGTGTGTTCCTGTCTCCTTTTACATTCTTTTTAATAGTTGATAGATCTTATTTATTTATTTATGGTGCTGAGAATCGAACCCCGTGCCTCACAAATGCCAGGCAAGTGCTCTACTGCTGAGCCACAACCCCAGGCCCTCCTTTTACATTTTGTAGTCTTTTAATTGAGCTTTCAAATTTGTGACATTGTAATTTTTTAAAAAATTTCTCATAGGATTAATTTTCAGTAATTATAACAATATAAACTATTCCACTTCTGGCAAGATAGCATTATTAAAATTGTGTTTGCATTATAAGAAATTCTAAAGCAATTTTACATGTATAAAACTTCTGAATTAGGGCCTGGAGTTGTGGCTCAGCGGTAGAGCACTTGCCTAGCATGTGCTAGGCCCTGGGTTCTATCATCAGCACCACATAAAAATAAATAAAATAAAGATATTGTGTCCAACTACAAAAAATAAATATAAAAAAACTTCTGAATTAATATTAGGAGGATGCAAATAATCAGCTTCTATGGGTAGAATTTTTTCTCTCCATTTGTTATAACAATTCACTGATGAAGAGAGAAATAAAATTTAATAAATAGACTTCAGTGTAGTGTAATTTTTATACTGACCATTTTTTCCAATCTTCATCAAGTTGATTTTAATTACTATATTCTGATGACAAGTAAATATACAAAGGCTTTTAAATTAAAAATAGTTTTAAAACTATTATTTAAAACTATTTTTTACATTTTCATACCTGTTATACTTTCAATACCTATCTCTTAACATCCACAGCTATCTTCCTCTTTCATATGCAATTTAAAAGACATTTCAAAGGCAATTTTATGCCTCTATTAATATATTTTTCTTTTTAGCAGTCATGGTGAACTTACTTCAGATTGTGCGGGACCACTGGGTTCATGTACTCGTCCCTATGGGATTTGTTGTTGGATGTTATCTAGACAGAAAGAATGATGAAAAACTGTCTACCTTCCGCAACAAGAGTATGTTGTATAGAAGGTCAGTTCGCGCATTGTTTTAAACCAGCTATTGACCCACTTTGGGGAATATTCTTAATATGAAATGTGTCAAAGATAAACAAAAGGGGTCATTTTTCTTCCCTGGGTAATTATATGCAGGAGATACTGTGTTCTAGTCTTGCTTGTTATTTAATTCTTGGATAAAATTGTGTGATTAACTCTAGAATGTAGGCAGTCTCTAGTTTATGAACAGCCTATTTCAAATCTTTGTCACATTTTTAAAATTCAACTGCAATCATTCAACCACCATGTCTGAAGTTCTCAGGTAGTGTTGCGAGACAGGGTCTTATTGAATTGCTTAGCGCCTTGCTTTTGCTGAGGCTGGCCTTTTAGTATAGAAACACAGGTGGGTTTGTTTTGGTTTGGTTTTTTGAAGAGCTGGGGGTTAAACCCAGGGCTTTGTGCACGTAGGCAAGCACCGCTACCACTGAGATACATCCCCAGTGCAGAAACAAAATTTTAAACTAACTGATCAGAGCCTACCTGTATGCAGCTTTCACATATATTATTGTATACTATGTTACTTAAGACATGCTATAGCCGAAATAAATATAGTAAGAGTAGATCGAAGAGTGTTGGCACACGCCTGTAATCCCAGTGGCTTGGGAGGCTGAGACAGGAGGATTACAAGTTCAAAGCCAGCCTCATCAAAAGCAAGGCGCTAAGCAATTCAGTGAGACCCTGTCTCTAAATAAAATACAAAATAGGGTGGGGATGTGGCTCAGTGGTCAAGTGACCCTTTTCAATCCTCAGAACAAAAAAAAAAAAAAAAATATATATATATATATATATATATATATATACACATACACACACACACACACACACATGGTAAGAGTGGGTTAGTGCTATTTTCAGCAACACTACCTGAGAACTTCAGATATGGTGGTTGAATGATTACAGTTGGCAGCTGCCTGATTCCCTTTGTTTAGAAATGGCTCCTCTGGCAGTGGAGGGGTATGGTTAGCAAAACTGTCTATTTTCCAGTGAGTATACATCTGTCTGAATTAGAAGGAGCTTAATGGGCAAGAGGATTGAGTTGCATCTACAGTCATTATGGAAAGGTGGGTCACAAGTCAGGGATTTTAAAAAAGATAAAAATAATCCAGAAAGCATTGAGTAAACATGAAATGAACTGATTAGGAAGACAAAAGCTGTGATACAAATTACAGCTTTAAAGAAATTATAATTTTTTACTCCAGAAAAATGCTACAAATTTAAAATCATGAAAGAATAGAATGAATATGATGAATCTAATGTAAAATTTTTAAAATGGTTCAGTTTAGTAAAATGTAAAATATTCTGATCTGCTCATGAAAATTTTGTTTACAGTATTTCCTTTCCTTCCTTATTTCTTCCAATACAGGGAATTGAGGCCCAATGAAGAAGTTACCTGGAAGTAAAGACTGTGGCTGAATCACAGAATATTCACATTTTAAAAGTTATTATACAAATAAAACCATGTTTATTATTTAATTAGAAGAATTCAAAGTGTAATTCTTTTGATAACTTTTTTTTGCGGGGGTAAGAGAAGTACCAGGAATTGAACCCAGAGATGCTTTACCACTGAGCCACATCCCCATCCCTTTTTATTTTTTGAGACAGGTTCTTACTGAGTTACTCAGGGCCTCACTAAGTTGCTGAGGCTGGGTTTGAACTTGGGGTCCTCCTGCCTCAGCCTCCTGAACCACTGAGATTATAGGCATTTGCCTCCATGCCCAGCTTCTTTTTATACCTTTTATTGAGGTAATCTTTATTTTTTTATTGAGGTAATCTTCAAGTGTCCTGCACACTCAGCTTGAAAAATGTTTATTGACTACCTGATTATATATGTAGGTATTAAATTTGTATTTAGCGTTTAATTTTGTTTCTTATTTTGGACCATAGTATCATTAAATCATATCCTTTTTTGGGCAGGGGGGGTGGATACCAGGGATTGAACTCAGAGGCACTCAGCCACTGAGCCACATCCCCAGCCCTGTTTTGTATTTTATTTAGAGACAGGGTCTCACTGAGTTGCTTATCGCCTTGCCATTGCTGAGGCTGGCTTTGAACTCCTGATCCTCCTGTCTCAGCCTCCTGAGCCACTGGGATTACAGACATGCACTGCCACAGTCTGGCTGGGCACAAATGCCGCAGTCTGGCTGGGCACACAATCATGAGCCACCACACAGCTTGTAGATTCAAACAGCAACTCTTTATTCCCGAACTCACACCAGCCATCTACAATCACGTTCTGGGGAAATCCACGTTCTCTGCCCAAATCCACCTCCACTGGGCTTCTATCTCCAAAATATACTGTCTGAATCCCGTGAGAACTCAAGGGGAACTCAGGCAGCAGGATACGCCCTATTCCCAGCAGGAATAATCTTAAACCTTAAACCTGGAACCTAAACTGGGAACGCCCTAAACACGATTATCTTAAAACCAGGAACACCCTAATCTGCCTTGGTCCTTGAGCAAGGTCACCTACATTCAATGTCACTGCAACATGTTAGCAACATGGGGTACGCTGGCAAGGAAATTGTCATACCTACTTGGCTAATGGCTCCCAGCAATGCACCACCGTGCCTGGCTCCAATTCTTTTTCAGAAAAGTTTTTTTTTTCAAGAAATGTATGTATGGATATATATATATATATATAGAGAGAGAGAGAGAGAGAGAGATAAATGTATGTTTGGATATATTCCAGAGTATCCCCCAAGAATTTATGTGTTAAAACTTAGTCCCCATTGTGAAATATTAAGAGGTGGAGATAGTCTGACTGGATTGTAGTGTATGGAGGTAGGGCCTGGGTGGTGGTTAGGGTTAGTGTCCTCAGGTGGAGCTCATGATGGAATTGCTTGTGACTATATGAAGGAGAGAGCCCAACAACTGCACAGAGAGAGAGAGCATGCTCCCTAATTCCCACTTTGTGGTTCCCTGGCCCACCTCGGCACTATCAAATAAGAAGGCCATTACAAGGTCAAGATATAACCCTTGATGACCTCAGACCCCTAGAGCCATGAGCCAAAATAGACCCTCTCTTTCTAAAGTTGCCCAACCTCAGGTTTTTTTGTTACAGTAATGCAAAGTAGGCACACAGTGTGCATCAAAGGCACTTTAAAAGGAGGATGCTAGGATTTTATTTAACAAAAATCACACAGATGAAAATTTTAATGACCTTGGGGTTAACAAAGATTTCTTAATATACAGAGCATGAACTGTTTTCTAAAATCACCAAACTACCTTTAATAAAATTTAGCTCTTGGGGGGCTAGGGATATAGCTCAGTTGGTAGAGTGCTTGCCTCACATGCACAGTGCCATGGGTTTAATCCCTAGCACCACACACACAGAAAAGCTCCTCAAACAACACTATTAGGGCTGAAGATATAGCCCAGAAGTAAATCCTATTCCAGACATTTCATATAAATGAATCATAATATGTGGCCTTTTGTGTCTGGTTTCATTGAGCATGTTTGTTCTCATTTATTTATTTATTTTATTTTTTGTACTGGGGATTGAACCCAGGGTCACTCTACTACTGAGTTAAATCCCCCAGCTCTTCTTTGATACAGTCTCACAAAGTTACCCAGACTGGCTTCAAACCTGCAATCCTCCAGCCTCAGCCTCTGGAGTTGCTGGGATACAGGTGTGTGCCACCATACCCAGGTGTTTCAAGGTTCACCATGTAGCATGTGTCAGTGCTTCATTCCTTTTTTATGGCCAAATATTCTTTTTATGGATGGATCACATTGTGTTTGTCCATTAACTAAATGATGGGACACTTGGGCTGTATGTATCTCCTGTCAACCATTTGCATACCTGAATGAATAAATGAATGAATGACCATTGCTAAGGAAATGAAACTGCAGTCATAGACTGGGAGAAAATATTCACAAAATATATACAAGGAACTTATTTGGGATGTGTAAAGAATCTTATGACAAAATGAGCTAATGATTTTAAGACTGTATACACACACAAAAAAATGATCTGAGAATGGTAAACTCATTCAAAGATGCTCATCATCAGTGTTCTCTACGAAAATGCAAATTAACAGCACGATGATATTTCACTACACACCTATCAAATGGTTAAAATTAGCTGGGCGCAGTGTCAGTAGGATCACGAGTTCAAAGCCAGTTTCAGCAACAGCAAGGCACTAATCAACTCAGTGAGACCCTGTCTCTAAAATAAAATACAAATGGGCTGGAGATGTGGCTCAGTAGTTGAGTGCCCCTGAGTTCAATCCCCAGTACCAAATAATAATTAAAATTAGAAGGACTGACCTTACCAATTGTTGGCAAGGATGTAGCCAGGGCAAGTCACATACTGCTAGCAGAAATGTAAAATGTAGTGGAGTACTATTCACAAATAGGAATAATCTAATGATACATACAACATGGATAAGTTTCAAATTATTTGTGGTGAATGAAAGAAGCTAGACAAAAAAAGAACATAGCATTATATGATTTCTATTTATATAAAATGTTATAAATTGCAATGTATTGTAACAAAGCAGATCAGTGGTTGCCTGGGAGATTGAGGTTCAGAAAGTGTTAGAAGAATTAAAGAGGTGCACAAGGAAACTTTTGGATATGTTATATTGAAGTTTCACAGGTATATACATAGGTATCTGTAATATTTAGTGTGTATGTCAAGTTGATTATTCCATATACATACCCCCACTGAATATTCTTCAACAAACATTAAAACACATAAGCACAGAGAGCTGCCTTTTTTATTTTTATTTATTTATTTTTTAGAACTCAATGTGAAACCTAACATATCAACTTTTTTTTTTTTTTTGGTACCGGGGAATGAACTCAGGCGCACTCAGCCACTGAGCCACATCCCTAGCACTTTATTTTTATTTTTATTTAGAGACAGGGTCTCACTAAGTTGCTTGGCGCCTTGCCATTGTTGAGGCTGGCTTTGAACTCCTGATCCTCCTGCTCAGGCTTCTGAGCCACTGGGATTATAGGCATACAGCACCATGTCCAGCTCAACTAATTTTTAATCTATCTATTTTTGGTGCTGGAGATCAGACCCAGGGTCTTACTCTGCTAAGTAAGTGATCTACCACTGAGTTACACCCCAGCCCTAAAATTTTAAATGTGCAATATAGTACCATTAACTATAAGCGCAAGGTTGTAAAGCAGATGTCTAGAATTTATCTTGTATAACTGAAACTTTACACCATTGATCAGCAACTTCCCACTTTCCCTTCTTCCATTCCCAGTGCCTGGTAACCACCATTCCACCTGATTCTATGAGTCTAACTATTTTAGATACTTCATACAAGTGGAATCGTGCAGTATCTGTCCTTCTGTGACTGGCTTATTTCACTTACAATAATGTCTTCAAGTTCACTTATATTGTTGTGTGTAACAGGTTTACCTTCTCTTTACCAGCTGAATTATATTCCATTGTATGTGTAGCCACATTGTCCTTATCTTACATTCATCCATCAGTGAATATGTAGGTTGTTTCCACATTTTGGCTAAAGTGAATATAAGTAACAATGAACATATGAACATGGGCTTTCTATAGCTCTTCAAGATCCTGATTTCTGGGGCTGGGGCTCAATGGTAGAGTTAGAGCGCTTGCCTTGAATGTGTGAGGTACTGGGTTTGATCCTCAGCACCACATAAAAATAAATAAACAAAATAAAGGTATTGTGTTCATCTACAAATATATAATATTAAAAGATCCTGGGCTGGGGATGTGGCTCAAGCGGTAGCGCGCTCGCCTGGCATGTGTGCGGCCCGGGTTCCATCCTCAGCACCACATACAAATAAAGATGTTGTGTCTGCCGAAAACTAAGCAATAAATATTTTTAAAAATCCTCTCCCTCTCCCTCCCTCCCTCCCCCTTTCTCTCTCTCTCTCAAAAAGAAAAAAAAAAAAAAGATCCTGATTTTAGTTCTTTTGGGTAAATATTCATAAGTGGGATTTTTGAAGTTGTAGATGGACACAATGCCTTTATTTTATTTGCTTAATCATGTGGTAGTTTTAAGTTCTTGAGTATTTAAAAAAATAATAATGATTCTAATAGGTGTGAGGTGATATTAGACTGTGGTTCACTTTGTATACTTTAAATATGTACCAAGAGCGTATAACCATTATATGTCAATAAAACTGTAAAGACCTCATCCTCCAAAAAAACTCACATAACCTTGAACTGGGGGCCTAGCTCCATGGTAGAATACTTGCCTAGCACATGCAATGTCCTGAATTTGATCCCCAGCACCAGAGAACAAAATATTGTTCTACACAAATAACCAGTTATGGTACTGATTACTGGGATGATTCGAAAAAGAACATGAGAGAAATAAAATATCTCTTGAAAATGTTCCTCTGCCTTCAGTATATGAAAGTGAATTAATTAATAACCCTTTAAAAATAAGCAATCAAGTATGTATTAGGAACCAGGCATGGTGGCACATACCTGTAATCCCAGCCACTCAGAAGGCTGAGGCAGGAGGATTGCAAGTTCAAAGCCAGCCTCAACAACTTAGAGAGGCCCTAAGCAACTGAGTGAGACCCTGTTGCTAAATAAAATACAAAAAAGGGCTGGGGATTTGTCTTAGTGGTTAAGCACCCTGAGTTCAATCCTTGGTACAAAAAAAAAAAATGTATTCAGGACATAATATCTTTAGAAAGGGAAAAATAATAAATAGCACAGTGTGGAACATTAGGTTGTATTTCTTTGGTTTTTGTTTGATTTGTTTCTAGCATATATATCATATTGCTAGCACTGATAGCACTAAATCTTTGATTTTTGAAAGATGTATGGTGTTAACACAATGCTGTTGTGTATGTTTCTTGTGAAACATAAATTGTTAATGTTAAGATTTGTATAATTAAATTTGCATAAATTACATTCTCTCTTGATATTTTTTAAAATATATATTGTCAAATCCAACTACCTCTTCTTGGAAACCAAAATTCATTTGTTTTAGGGAAGACTGGTTCAGGAGAAATAAGATTATAACGGAACGATATTCCCTAACTTCTAGTGACTCTTGTCAGAACTCAGAACACTTAAATTGACACACGTTATTATTTTTAAAATGCCAAACATTGGGGCTGGGGATGTGGCTCAAGCGGTAGTGCGCTCGCCTGGCATGCGTGCGGCCCGGGTTCGATCCTCAGCACCATATACAAAGATGTTGTGTCCGCCAAAAACTGAAAAATAAATATTCAGAAATTCTCTCTCTCTCCCTCCCTCTCTCACTCTATCTTTAAAAAAATAAAATAAAATAAAATGCCAAACATTTGAAATTCTGTCGAATTGTTAGTTTTGGATAACCGAATCAACACCAGTTTGAATTTAAACAGTAAGACGATGGAAACATCTTCTGCAATCTCACTTGACATAAAATTTCAGTGAAGTATATTCAGAAATGTTGAGTTGTCCAAGGTGACACAGGACATCTATTTGGCCTATTTTGGCTCAGTAACATCTCTCTCCTGCTGAATTATTGTGATTTGTGTGTGTGTGTGTGTGTGTATGTGCAACCAAAAATTCATGCATTTATTCACTGTTCTGCACCAATCCTCTTTACATAATGAGCTAGTTTTCTTTGGCTCTCAAAAGCTGATAGTTTATGAGCATACCAAATCTTATTAGTAGTATGGTGTAGTGTATTTTAACACAGGCAGTATGAGGTATAGTGGTAGTACAAAGGACTTTTCTTCAGTGTACTCTCCAGAAGTCAAGGGAAGAAGTTGGTGTGATTGATTGGAGCAGAAGTCCTTCGGGAAGATACAATGGAACAGATGGTTGTCCCAGATCACATTTTTTTTTTCCCCCAGTGGCAACAGGAAGGTAGTGGGAAACCACTGAAGAATTTTAATGAAAAAAAGAAAAAGAAGTTTATGTAATTATGTAAGAATACCAACCAATGTAAGTTCTATGAAAGTGAGACTGTGTCTTTTATTTATTTATTTGTTTTTTAGGTGTAGATGGACACAATATCTTTATTTATTTTTATGTGGTGCTGAGGATCTAACCCAGTGCCTCAAATGTGTGAGGCAGGCGCTGTACCACTGAGCTAGCTATAGCCCCAGCCCAGGACTGTGTCTTTTTAATGATTAGAGTCCCAGGACTTGCATATGGTTTAGGTATGTGGTGTCCCCCAAAAGCTCATGTGTGAAACATTATGTGTGAAAGTTTAGAGGTGACTGATAGGGTTATGATACTCTTAACCTGAAAAGTGAATTAACACCCTGATGGGGATTAACAGGATAGTTACTGTACCCAGGCCAGGTGGCTGGAGAAGGTGAGTCATTGGGGGCATACCTTTGGGGTATCTGTTTTGTATGTGATGAGTGAAGACTATCTGCTTCCTGGTGATGTCCTGAGCCACTTTGCTCCAACCGCACTCTTCCACCATGATGTTCAGCTTCATCTTAAGCCCCAAAGAATAGAGCTGAAGGTGGACTGAGACCTCTGAAACCATAATCCCCCAAATAAACTTTTACATCTCTAATTGTTCTTGTGAGGTCTTTTGGTTACAGCAACGAAATAGCTAACTAAAACAGCTTGATACACAGAAACATTGTGTTCAATAAAGAAAAACTGGTGAGATACAGTTCTATGAATTGGACATATTGAGAATGGAATCAGAAGATGAGTTCAGAGTTCCTAGGACTGACCACACAAGAGACACAGAAGGCTTAACTTAAGCGTAGAAAGGGAGAACTGGGGCAGGGAATGGCAGCCAGAAGTGGATACACAGTATCTGAGAACTACTTGAAATAAGGGGTGAGGTAGAAAGTACTGTGGGAAAGGAATCAAAAATGGTTCCCATAGTTGGAGCCATGGTCTGAATGTCTGTGTGCCTCCAAAGTTCATTTGTTGAAATCTAACCTGCAGTGTGTTAGTGCATTAAGAGGTGGGTCCTTGGGGAGGTGACTAGGTCATGAGAGCAGAGCCATCATGAATGGGGTTAATGCCCTTAAATGAAGGACTGTGAAAGCTTGTTTGTCCCCTTTGCCCTTCCACCATGGGAAGACACAGAAGTCACCATCAATGAGGAAGAGGTCCTCACCAGACACAGAATCTGCAGGAGCCTTGATCCTGGATTTCCCACCCCTCTGAAACTGTGAGCAATAAATTTATGTTGATAAATTACCCAATCTAAGGTATTTTATTATAGTAGCCTGAATATACCAAGACTCCTGGCTTCATTTATTTATTTGAAAGATATCAACTATGTCTTTAAAAAAATACCAGAAAATGTTGTTTGTATTTTTTTTTTCTTTTTTATTTGATGAGACTGTGGGCTGTGCATGCAGAAATATTAAATAAATGGTAACCAGACCCTCTCCTCTAGCACCTGGTTACCGGCAGTCTTCATTCCCTTATCTCCCACTGTTGCTTCTCTTCCTCTTGAACTTGCACTCACCAAAATGGTCTCCATAGCAACAAAATTTAGTGGTCTCTTGTAAGTCCTTGTGTTGCTTGACTTCTTGGCAGCAATTGACATTGACTGGTCCTTGAAGCATTTTCTTCCCAGGGCTTCCATAATATTATACTCTCTTGCTTTTCCACCCAAGGGGTGGGAGGCACAGAAGCTCCTCCAGACTGCTATTACTTCTCTACCCTAGGGCTCAACTCTAAATCCTCTTTTCAATCTCTTCCTTTGTCTAGGATAATTTGATTCACTCTTATGGCATTACTTATCTTTTTCTATCAACAAATCTTCATCTTACAGCTCAAACTAGCATCTTGAGCTGCAGACCTGGTATCTAACTACTACTCAACAAAAGTACTTGAAGGTCTCAAAGATCTTTAAATTCATTACATCCAAATTGAAATCTCTACCTTCTTTTCCCAAGATGGTGCTCTTCCTCCAGTCATCTCCATGAATACCACTCCTTCCATGTGGCTACCTAGGGCAGAAACCCAGCAGTTGAACCTGAGCATAACAACACATGCCCATAATCCCAGAAACCCAGGAGGCTGAAGCAAAAGGATTGCAAGTTCTATGCAATTTAAGGAGATCCTGTTTCAAAAAATAAAAAGGGTACCACTGTTTCAATTCCCAGGAAAACACACACACACACACACACACAGAACACCCTAATCTGGTGTCAGGGTGAAAGATCTGCACCTACTATCCCTCAGCTGCCCCCACCTGCCTTTCCCCTACCCTTCGCTGGACTTTTCATTTCTGTTACCCAAACCTCGGTCCTTGTCCCCAATGACAATCCAATACTGAGAAAACAGTTTTAAGAAAAAGGAAAAAAGTTTATTGTTTTGCTAGCAAGGTAGAAACACAGGGGACTCCTGTCCCAGAGACTCTGATTCTGCCCATCAGTGGGAACAGGGGGTTTTCAAAGAGGTGATTCGAAGCTACATTCCACGTGTTCTCTGTTGGAGTTACAATTTGCTTGTTAATTTGGGAGATAGTCATTTCCGAGATCTTCTGGTACCATCCCCAAAGTCTGGATTACTTCATTCCTATGGGGTATGTCCAAGGACAGATACATCTGCCTTGAAAGGTAATCCTATTTTCCTGAGATTAAGGAGTATGGAGAGAGGAAAAGAAAGAAACATGTCTATTTAAAAAAACAGTTGCAGAGCAGCAAGGGGTATAGTCAAAGCATAAATTGATTCACTGTTACATTTCCACCAATTAATGCTTCCTCTTCAGAGTAAGAACACCTACCCAGGTAATGTAATGCCAGATTTGTGGGACCCCAATAAACCTCCAGGAGCCGAATTCTTGCAATCACACAAAAGTCTTTATTGCAAGCTCGAGCCTAGACTCACAACCCGAGGAGTGAGTCCTGACCCTTAGTTCAGTGAGGATTTATAGTTTTTTGGGGGAAACTCTATTCGTCACAACATCACATGCAAATCATTTTATACCGCGGGAAAATCAAACAACAACTCTTAACATTGATTGGCGCGAACAAGTCAGGTAAGGGTGATTGGTTAGTTCAAGAGATGGATAAGTTTGAACTGATTGGTTTAGGCTTCAAGGGGTTGCAAGAGTGTATATGCTAAACTTGCAGGGTTGCCTAATTCTGTTATCAATCACCGAAACTACTGGGCGGGACACCTGGCATTTCAGATATTTTCCCTGTCTCACGCTGATTGGTGGTTGCTAGGGGGTTGCTATGGGTCCTCACCTAGCTTAACTGAGTCAGGGACACCTGGCCCCGCAGATCTCTCCAATTATTTACATACAAACAACTCAGCAGGGTGGCTATGTGCCTTGGAGTGCTCTGTGGGTTTTCCCAAGAAAAAGGGTCATGCCCCCTCCCTCTGGACAGGCCTTGAGGTAGAAGATGGTTTCTCAAAAATGGAGTCACATCACTTTCTCAGTAACAAGATGCCTAAATTTCATCCTAGCAAGGCAACTGACTATTTAATCTTAGACATTATGCCTTCTTAACCTCTCCATGCCTCATTTTCCTCATGTGTGTTTGAGGAATAATAACAACACCCATATCAAAGCTTGCTGTATTAAATGTTATATGCAAAACACTTGGTCAGATGCCTACTTTGTAGTAAGCTTATGAAATATGAACATTATTTTACATAAGTACTAAATATTGGGGGAATGTGATGATACTTTAATAAGGATTTCAGTGGGGAAGGAGGAAGAAAATATTAATTACATGCAAATATGATAAGTAGAAAGTGCAAAGTAAAGCAGAAAACAAAAGGAACATAGAATCCTGCTGGTTGGTCCTCATCTACATCCCCAGAAGCCAAAGCCATAGCAATGGGTGGGAGGCTCAGAAGATCCTCCAGACTGCAGGTGGCGCTGCAGCACCCTCAGAAAGCAAGAGATAGGAGGTTGAGCTGCCAAGGTCACGTGTCTCCGCGTTTGCCGCCCGGCGTTCATCACCTGTTTGCTCCACGTAACCCACATCCTCGGGGATGATTGGTCTGCGTGAGGCACGTGGCCAGGGCTGGGGCGGGGCGGGGCGGGGTGGGCGGAGGGGTGGGGTCGGGGGGCGGAGCTGGAGGGGGCTGGTTCGGCGCGGGGGCCGTTGGCTCCAGACAAATAAACATGGAGTCCATCTTCCACGAGAAAGTGAGTGTCCGCGTTCGGTGGGAACCAGTCCGCGGTGCGGTGGCGGTCTTGGGGTGCGGTATCGCAGTCTCCGGGGGAGCTGGGTGGGGCCCGAGGTGCCCCGATCCCGACCTTGCCGGACGAGGGGTGCCGCCTGCCTGCTCGGCCCGGGGTGGGGAGCTTCCCCTACGCCCCCAAGGCACCCTCCGCCTCTGCGGCACCGGTTCCGGGAGCCGGGAGAGAACGAGGGCCAGGGCCGGGCCGGGGGCGGCGCTGGGCGGGATAGCTTTGGCGGTTCTCCGCCACTTCGTGTAGCCTTTTTGGAGGATTCCTTCTGTCCCCCACCTCTCCTACTAGAGTATGGCTAGTCACCTCTCCAACACCTCGCTGGACCTTTTCCAATTCCACCAGCCCACCCTGGGCAGAATGAACTTTCCCTTTCCTGGGCTCTCCGGTTCTGCAATGGAATCCTCCCCCATGCACTTAGATCTTTGGGGTCTAATTCATGTCCTGCACTAGGGCGGGGACCTTGGCTCGCCCATTGTAGGGCCTGACACTTAGGAAGTGCAGTAGGGAAGTCGTCACAAGAGTTTTTATTACGGGATGTGGGTTTGGTTTCTTTTGGTGTTCCATCTTTCCGGATTGGGAGGCCAGCTTTGGTTTTAGGTATTAGGCGTGAACTGAAATAATTTTGTTGTGATCTGCCCAGCCTTGTTCTCGCCTTAATTCTCCAGTGGCCACAAACTGAAGATACTGTCTGTGGCATCCTGAGAAACTGGTCTTTTCTCATATACAATTATCAATCCATTTGGGTGTGAGTGAAGCTTTCCTGGGACAGTTTTGGCATATGATATCTTGTTTCATAATAGTTTCATGTTTGGAAAGGGCTGTTAATGAGGCTACTTATTTAGTAGGAGCAAAGGTTTTTTTGTTTTATTAAGTACCTATGAGTGATCATTCATCCAAGACATGTAAAAACTCACACATACCTGCACCGCAGTCAAAGCAAAGTCAGAAAAACATGGCATAAATCTGAAATATAAATAAATTGTTAAATGCAGTATTTTTTAGAAAGTATTTCAAAATTTTAGAAAACATTTCAGAATGTCCTGAAACTGGAACAGAACAATTTTTATGTATGGGGATGGAAGTACTCAGCGCTACAATTAGCAGTAATCTTTTTACTTGGTTGGACAGATTTATGAATTTTGGGCAAGAAAGATTTAGTTGTTTAACTAAGGAGATTGAGAACTATACATGTTGTGTGAGTGTGTGTTTTCATACTACAGAATGAGCCCAGGGGCATTCTACCACTGAGCTTTCTTATTGTTTATTTTTGAGATAGGGGTCTCAATGTTAATTGTCCAGGCTGACCTGCAACATGCAGTCCTTCTGCCTTAGCCTGGGATTATGTGTGTGTGCCATGGTGCTCTTGCATGTATATATTTTTATAATTAATTTTCAAAGGCTTTGGCATAGAACAAAATGTTTTGGCATGGAAGACTTTGGACACTTTCTGCTTGGTGAGGTTCATATGTTTTTTGTTTGTTTTTGGGGGGGCCAGTGAGGATTGAACCCAGAGGCGCTTTTATCACTTAGCTACATCCTAACCCTATTTATTTATTTATTTTTTAAGATAGGGTCTCACTAAATTACTTAGGGCCTTGCTAAGATACTGAGGCTGACCTCCAATTTGGCAATCCTCCTGCCTGCCTCATCCTCCAGTTTAGCTGGGCTCAAGCTGGTGTGCCACCTCACCCAGCTCATATATTTTTAACAATATTGTTACTTCATCTGGATAGATTTCAGGAATGACTGAACCGTGGATTCAAAAGATGAGCATGCATGCCTGTAGTCCCAGCTACTTGAGAGGCTGAGGTAGGAGAATGGGAAGTTTGAGGCCAACTAGGCAGTTTAATGAGACCCTGTTTCAAATTAAATTTTTTAAAAAAGGGCTGGGAATGTAGCTCTATAGTAGAGTGCTCACCTAGAATGTGGGAATGAGAGGCCTGAGTTCCATCTCCAGCATTGCAGGAAAAAAAAAAAAAAGAAGTTGTTGAACACTTGTCTGATGGAAAATCTACATACCCAAAAGAGGTCACTCTGAATTTTCAGCATGTGTATTTGCTTAAAACACTTTAGTGGCGCATCATAGTGCATGCCTATAATCCCAATTCAAATCCAGCCTCAGCAATTCAGTGAGGCCCTAAGCAACTCAGTGAGACCCTGTCTTTAATAAGATATAAAAGAGGCTGGGGATGTTGCTCGGTGATTAAGCTTCCCTGGATTTAATCTCTGGTACCAAAAAAACACTTCAGGAATACATTTATCTTTATCATCAACTTATATGGCCCTAGTGTATAAAGACTCTTAAAGTTCTGGCACATTTCAAGAGAATGTACCTGTAACCATTGGTTCCATTGTTAATCATGTACTCAGTCCAGTTTGAGAATGTTTGAGCTTAATGTACCATTTTTCAGAGTATTCTCTTCCCTTCCACAACACATTTTTAACCCTTGAGCCAGAACCAACTTTGGCTCCAAAAAAGAACAAGAAAAAAATCCCACCTGTGTAGGTAGGAATCTCTGCCTGCAGAGGGCTTGCAACCTGTTATCTTGGAACATTGGTTTTCCTATTTTTCACTTTGAGTACCCTTATTAAGTTAGAGCATGAAAAGCTGTTGTTCATTGATAGATCTCTGGCAGTCTAAGATAATAATATTTGAACGGGGGCTGGGGATATGGCTCAAGCGGTAGCGCGCTCGCCTGGCATACGTGCGGCCCGGGTTTGATCCTCAGCACCACATACAAAGATGTTGTATCCGCCGAAAACTAAAAAAT
The DNA here is from genome assembly GCF_021218885.2 of Marmota monax. Taxonomy (NCBI): domain Eukaryota; kingdom Metazoa; phylum Chordata; class Mammalia; order Rodentia; family Sciuridae; genus Marmota; species Marmota monax. The sequence goes on from NW_026695241.1 coordinate 4,920,440, forward strand.
AAATATTAAAAATTCTCTCTCTCTCTCTCTCTCTCTCTCTCTCTCTCTCTCTTTAAAAAAAATAATATTTGAATGGATCGAGAGAGTTCCTTAGCTGGGTACAGTTATGTGTACCCTGTAGTCCCACCTTCTGAGGCTGAGACAGGAGGGTCCTTCGAGGCCAGCCGAGGCAACGTAGTGAGGCTCCATCTCAAAAAATAGCAAAACAAACAAAACACAGTTCCTTGAACATCTAAGATGTATGCAGTGCTATTTAAACAACATTATCTGTAGCTATTTTAAAGTTTTGCTGGCCATATATGTCTCTATCACATATTTTCTTTTATTTGGTACCAGGAATTGAACCAGGGGAACTTAATCATCAAGCCACAATCCCCAGCTCTCTCTCTCTCTCTCTTTTTTTGTATTTTATTTAGAGACAGGTCTCATGATGTTGCTGAGGCTGGCTTTGAACTCTCCAATCCTCCTGCCTCAGCCTCCTGAGCCACTGGGATACAAGTGTGCTTCACCATGCCTGGCTTCTATCACATGTGTGTGTGTGTGTGTGTTTTATCAACTGTCTAAAAATATTAAAACTATTCTTAGCTATTGGAGCAGGTTGAATTTGTCCCCAAATGCTAAAATTTATCAAGCCCTAACCTAAACCCTAATACTAAATGACCAATAACTGCTGATTTTATAGGTATTTTAGGGTTCTTTTTCTGGTGCTTGCTTTCTGTCTTTTGGTGGGGGGACCAGGGATTGAACCCAGAGGTGCTTAACCACCAAGCTACACCCCCATCCCTTTTTTATATTTTATTAGAGGCAAGGTCTCACTGAGTTTCTTAGGGCCTTGCTAAGTTACTGAGGCTGGGTTTGTACTCAAGATCCTCCTGCCTCAGCCTCCCAAGTTGCTGGGCCAGGTGTGTGCCACTGCGCCTAGTTAGATGCTTTCTGTCATTTTTGTTATCACTTATATTGCTCACTGCTCTTGGTGTAGTCACTGTGTTATCTAAATTGGTACTTTTAATGTAATATGAAATGGGAATGAGAATCATGAAAAGATACTGAGCTTTGACTTTGTGACATCCATCATGCCTTTTTGTGGTTGCTGGCTCTTAGCTGTCTTTAGGGTATTTAGGACTGAGCAAAAGCCAAATTCCAGGTAAGTGGCTTGAGAAAGTGGTAATAGTACAGACTTTGAAACCTCTATCTGGGTTTGAACTCCAGCTCTGCCAAGTGGTATCTGGATGATCCTGGACAAGGCATTGACTATTGTGCTCCAGTCCGGTCCCCTTCTGTAATGTAAGGGTACCGAGTGTCTGCCTCGAAGGCAGAAGTTCTTGTAGGTACCTGGAGTGTGGCAATGCTACAGAGGTGCTAGCCATTGCTTCTACTCAGATTCTTGTGCTTTCTGGACATCATGCTAAGGGGTGAGAGAGGACTGGGAGTGTAGCTCAGACGTAGAGTGACTTACCATGCCTAAGGCCTTGGGTTCAGTCTCCAGCATTGACAAAAACAATGTAAACAAAAAAACAAACAAAAAACAGGTGAGAGAACACTGGGAGTTGAAGAGGTAGAGCCAAGTCATCTTCCACCGTGATGGCTATGACTTGAGGGACAGTGACCCTCCCATTCCAACCCATTTATCCCTTACAACTGGAGATTGCATGTCCCCTGCTAACCTGTTTCTCAGAGCACCCTTAGGGTTATACTTGGTTTCTATGGTAGCTAATAGATTGGTCAAGACTGGGAGTAGTTTCCTTTCATGGTTTTATAAACTATTTCATCTCGTAGACCTGGAGGTGCAGTTTGCTCATCCTTTGAGCCCAACAAAATAAAATCTGGGCCTGAAGTCACAGAATTTTAATACACTGAACGTTAAATAACAAAGTGAGTTTCCGTTCTGCTTGGGTAAATACTTGATTAGAGAGAGGTAACTGGGGACAGATAGTTTAAGATGGAGGCAGAGCAGGAAAGTGGGTAATTTCATGTTGGCTTATTATACAAGTTTTTTTTCCCCCATGTAGGATTTGATCTGTCTTGTGAAGTGATTCTTAAATTTGGACTGAATAAGCCAGGTGTAGTGGAACACACCTGTAATCCCAGCTACTTGGGAGCCTAAGGGAGGAGGATCACAAGTTCAAGACCAGTCTCAGCAACTTAGAGAAACCCTGTCTCAAAGAGTAAAAAGGGGTGGGGATGAAGCTCAGTGGTAGAGCATGCAGAAGGCCTTGGGTTCAAGCACCAGTACTGCAAAAGAAAAAAAAAAAAGAATTTGTTCTTTTCTATTAAATTGTGTTACAAATACAGAGTTTGGTATTTCCTACAGCATTACAGTTTTACTTGGACAATCTTTCATTTTAAGTGCTAAATTTCCATAATTGAAAGCTAAGTTTTGGTAGAGAGGTGTTTTATAAACCATCTGGATATCACTATTTTGATATGATATATTAAGTATGGTGATCATAATTTGTGAACTCCAAACAAAGGCATGAATCCTAACAGCAGCACAGAAAATTGGCGTTACCCCTGTTTCCAGAAAACCCAGTGTCTGGTTACCATATTAGGTAGCTCTGTTAATACCTGTAAGAACACACAAGTCACGAGTACTTCTTGGTGAACTCACAACATGAACACACATGTAAACAACACTTAGATCAAGTCAGAGGAGATGTACCTACATCCTGAAAGCTTCTTGTGCCTCTCTTCCAGGTAGGAGCTCCTCCTCCACCCCTGCACTCACTCCCACCAATTCTAATTACAGCAGATAAGTTTTGCCGTTTTTTGAGCTTTTGTAAGTGGAGTCATACAGCATGTTCTCTTCTGAATCTGGGTTGGGTTTGGTTTTTCAGTGCTGGGTATCAAACCTATGGCTTTGCACATGCTAGGCAAGTGCTGTACCACTGAGCTATACCCCCAGCCCTATTTTCTTTTTTTAATTTATATGAGAAATTCATCCATATTGTTATAGTTAGTTATAATTTATTCTCATTGTTATAGAGTATTTCTTTGGAATAACACAATTTATTCTTTCATGTTGGTTTTCCATTCAGATAGTCTTCAGTTTGGGAGGCATTACAACAGAGCTTTTATGAACCCTCTTATACATGTCTTCACATGCTTGTATTATGTAGCTAATATTGGAAATGCTGATCATAGGGTATGGATATTTCAACTTTAGCAAGATTTTTCCAAAGTGATTATGCTAATTTACATTCCCCCCAACATGTGACAGATTTTTTTTTTTGTCTCTAATTCTTTTCACCATTTTAGCTGTTCTGGAGAGTATGTAGTCGGAACACACTGTGATTTTAATATATATTTCCCTGATGACCACTGAAGTTGAGCACCCTTTTTTGCATTATTTGGCTATCTTCTTGTGAAATGCTTGCTTGTCTTTTTTTTTTTCCCAGTAGAACTAGAACATCTGCATATTCCCCCACTTTACATTGTTTGGGGCGGGGTGGGTGCTTGCTCTATGGCAACAGATACACAGTAGAAGGAAAACGAGGTAGATACAAAGAAGTCTCTCACCATGGTGTCTGTGACTTGAGGAGAATTACCTCTCAACTCAAACCCACTTATTCCTTAACCCAACTATGAAGATAAACTTACTTCAGCCCCAACTTAGACTGCCTCAATGCTGCCTTTCTATTCTGTTACGTACATATACCCTGTATCTTTTTCAGCAACTGATTTTTGTTCCTGCAAAATTGTGCATACTCCTGCCTCAGCCTCCCAAGTTGCTGGGCCAGGTGTGCGCCACTGCGCCTAGCTAGACGCTTTCTGTCATTCATCAGGACAATTTTGTGTCTTACAAGGTAGTGCTCTTTGAGGTCACCAACACCACGTAACATAGCTCAGAACAAATTGCATGATGTCACACCACCTGAATTAAGGAGTACACCTTCTTGGGGTAGGACAATTCAGGAGACCTGGATTAGCAGAAGGAAATGTTGTCCCATCTGCCATTGTCACATGGAGAGGCAAACCTTGGGTCTGTGTCACAGGGAGGGATCTTATCCACCCATAAGTCTCCATTCTTTTCTTGAGCTTGGATGTTGTTCCTCTTGCTGGTTTGTCTATGAGTGTACTCTCAGGGTCAGTGTGGGATAGTTCTGCTCATGGTACTCTATATAACATCAGCTGCAGGATTTCTTGAAGAGAACCTCAGCTCTAAAGCTATAAGCTTAACATGGGACAGAATTTTTCTCACCTTTACCAGTTCTTGAAATCTGAAATTCTAGGACAAATGTTTAGACCAGTAGAGATTTAAAGAATAAATGTTCTAGTGATTACAAATCCCTTTCAGCATTTGTAATTTGCCATGTGATTTGCCAAAAGCAAATATATATTAGGTACTGAAAATTAAATATTTTAAGTGTTTTTAAAGAGTAGATTTTAGTAAAATATGAGATTTTATAGGTTATGTTTATTTACTATATTTACTCTTAGTTTTTGATCATATAACTAAATAATTATAGTTTCATTAATAGTAGAACTGTAAAATAAATGTTGGCAAATACATGATTTATATTAATTATGATTGTCTAAGTCTTAAGAGGTTTGGTTTGACTATATTAAAAGTTAATGATTAAAATTTGCAGAAGATACTATGCAAATTTAGCTGGCATTGTGGTGCACATCTGTGATCCCAGCTACTTGGGAGGCTAGAGGATTGCAAGTGTGAGGACATCCTTGGCTACTTAGTAAGATCCTGTTTCAAAATTTAAAAAATTTTTAAAAAGGGCTGGGTATGTAGCTCAGTGTTCAATCCCTAGTACTTAGGGGAAGAAAAAGAGGAAACTATACAGATATACTTAATAAATAACATTTGAATTTTTTCTTCTGGAAATATTAGCAAGAAGGCTCGCTTTGTGCTCAACATTGCTTGAATAATCTATTGCAAGGAGAATATTTTAGCCCTGTGGAATTATCCTCCATCGCACATCAGCTGGATGAAGAAGAAAGGATGAGAATGGCAGAAGGAGGAGTTACTAGTGAAGACTATCGCACATTTTTACAGGTACTGATTTTAAATTCACTTAAGTCACATTTTTAAAAAACGTGGGTACTGTTGAGAAGAGGATGAGCCTTTCTTCCTGTAGCAATCTGACTTGCTAATTATAACTCTGCCGTTGATTTTGTAAATGGTAATGCACATGTTATTTTAAATTATGCACACTAATGATAATTTTTTTTCTCCCCACCTCCCCCTTCAACTATCCATAAAAATGAACAGCAGCCTTCTGGAAATATGGATGACAGTGGTTTTTTTTCTATTCAGGTAAGTAGTTGTGAGCATGTACAAAGTGCTATCTGCTTCCCATGCACATTAAACTCAGTTAATGGTTTAGGGAGGATCTTTTCACCACCTTCTATAATCACTGTAATGATAGGACTTCAGAAATCCCTCCAGTAGATTGTCCACAGAGTACTAGATTTTTATATAGATAAGTTTGAACACAAAGATTATATAATAATCACTTTTTTTCTTTCCACGTTTTTTGTTGGCACATTATTGTTGTATATATTGATGGAATTTGTTGTTACATATTCAAAGATGCAAACAATATAACAATATAATTTGGCCAGTATTGCTCCCTAATGCTTTCCCCTCCCTCCCAACCTCTCACCCTTTTGTCTCTTTCCTCTACTCATCTCCCTTTGATTTTTAGGAGATCACCCCACCTTTCTTTTCCTTTTTCCTCTCTAGCTTCCACACATGAAAGAAAGCATTCAACCCTTGACCTTCATAATAATCGCTTTTTAAAAAAATATTTACTTTTTAGTTGTAGTTGGACACACACTTTTATTTTACTTATTTATTTATTTTTCTTAATGTGGTGCTGAAGGTTGAACCCAGGGCCTCTCATGTGCTAGGCAAGCTCCACCTCTGAGCCACAACCCCAGCCCATAATCACTTTAAAAAAAATATATTTTTGGTTGTAGATGAATACAGTACCATTATTTATCTTTAAAATTTTTCTTTAGTTGTCAGTGGACTTTATTTATATGCAGTGTTGAGAATCCAACCCAGTGCGTCACACTTGCTAGCAAGCGCTCTATCACCAAGCCACAACCCAAGACCAATATAATAGTCACATTTTTTTTTTTTTTTTAAATATTTATTTATTTTTTTTAGTTTTCCGCGAACACAACATCTTTGTATGTGGTGCTGAGAATCGAACCCGGGCCGCACGCATGCCAGGCAAGCGCGCTACCGATTGAGCCACATCCCCAGCCCCTAATAGTCACATTTTGAGAAAGATTATTTACTTTGTATCTGGGTGATAATAACCTTATATCTAATAAGTCTTTTTTTTCCTTCTCTTTTTGTGGTGCTGGGGATTGAACTCAGGACCTTGTGCATTCAAGGCAAGCACTCTACCAACTAAGCTATATCCCTAGCCCCATAAGTCATAATCTTTTAAATTTATTATCTCTTGGGTGAATTTGAGAAAATCTAATAACTTCTTACCTCCCCCACCCACTTTTTTTTTTTTTTTTTGGTACTAGGGATTGAACTCAGGGGCACTCGACCACTGAGCCACATCCACAGCCCTATTTTGTATTTTATTTAGAGACAGGGTCTCACTGAGCTGCTTAGCACCGGCTTTGAACACCTGCGATCCTCCTGCCTCAGCCTCTCAAGCCACTGAGATTATAGCATGTGCTACTGCGCCTGGCTTCTTCTTATCTTTCCTTTATTTTATTTAAAAAATATTTTTTAGTTATACATGGACACAGTATCTTTATTTTGTTTATTTGCTTTTATGTGGTGCTGAGGATCTAATCCAGTGCCTCACAGGTGGGAGGCAAGTGCTCTACCGCTGAGCCACACCCCCACTGCCTTATCTTCCCTTTAAATTAGCCTTATAGCTTTATGGTCTGTAGCTTTTGATCTATTTTTTTTTTTTATTGCTCCATTTATTTACTTACTCACATGCTAAGTGCAGATTCTATTACCAAGCTACATTTTCAGTCCTATGGTTGTTATGCACATTTGAGATTCTTTTGTCCGTGGATGTGTCCTGTTTCTGTAGTATGAGGCTCTCCTCTGAGGAACCTACTTCTGCAAGTATCTTGGTTTCCATTCCCCTGTGCTACTCTCTTTCGACTTCTCATTCAGCAGCCTTTCCATGCAGTGTTTCTTCGTTTCGCTGTTAATGGTGAGGGCCACTCAGCTGGGCTGGGGACAGAGTAAGAGTGGCCCAGCACTGGCATTTCCTGTGCAGCAGCACTGCTTTCTTCACTGTTGACCTGCCCACTGCGTTGCACTCACTGCTTGCTTGCGCTGCTACCGGGATGACTTGATTCTTTATTGGCCACCTTGGAGGCCAGAGAGTGAATTTTTATAGATTTCCCTGTTTCTCAAACAGCTGGAAATAATCAATTTGTCTTTTGTTCTACAAATTACAAACTCATGACCACAGGAAGAAACTCACAGTCTAAATTCCCAAGAAGAACTTATTTTAGTAGATGTGTGATTACTGACATTGCAGGTGGTGAGTTGGATGTAACTTTTCAAACGCAGTGCCCACAGCAGCCAGATTATCAGATCTATATCATGAACTAGTTTCAAGAACAGCATCAACATGACGGAATACACATCTGGATTTTTGAATATCTCAGGAACCTGGTTATAAAAAGCACTTTTTAAAAATACATGTGTGCCAGGTGCAGTAGTGCACACCTGTAATCCCAGTGGCTTGGGAGGCTGAGGCAGGAGGATTGCCAGTTCAAAGCCAGCCTCAGTTAAAAGCGAGGTGCTAAGCAACTCAGTGAGACCCTGTCTCTAAATAAAATACAAAAAAGGGCTGGGGATGTGGCTCAATGGTCAAATGCCCTGTCCCTTCTCCCCCACCCCCCGCAAAAAAAAAAAAAACACACACACACACACAAAATATGTGTGTGTGTGTGTTTTGTGGATATAGTAGTATCTCTATGCAGATGCACTTTTTTTTAAACCATAGCCTTTTAGAGAAATGTACATATGAAGTGGAATTACTTACATAAGTAACATGACTATGCTACTTAAATTTGAAATTGAATGGTTTAGCTCGTGAAAAGTTGCTATTATTTTTTTTAAACAGGTTATAAGCAATGCCTTGAAAGTTTGGGGTTTAGAACTAATCCTGTTCAACAGTCCAGAGTATCAGAGGCTCAGGATTGATCCTATGTAAGATTACCTTCTTTTTTTTTTTTTTGGCTTTTTCTGAATCTCTTTTCCTAAATTTTATATTTAAATTTATAATTTGTTAATGAAGAAAAATATATTTTGAATGTTTTGGTTATCCCTGTTTCATTCCCTAGACTTCCCCTATTTTATCTTTTGATGTCCATGAGTATCTGCCTTTTTAAGTTTCCTGTACTCTAGTCTCCTTACTGGCACTCACCTGACCCAAGTGGTGCAGAAGGCTATACTTTGGCACCACATCATTAAGCTGTTCATTCAGTTGTGTGACTTTTTTAACAAATTAATGATACTTAACTGTAAACATCTTAAGTTTCCCAAATTTTTATGAATATGAACTCTTACTATTTCAATTTAATATGTATTTTTTTCTTTTCTAGAAATGAAAAATCATTTATATGCAATTATAAAGAACACTGGTTTACAGTTAGAAAATTAGGAAAACAGGTAATATTTCTGCTTTTTTTCCTGCCTTTCTTTTCATTCTGCACTCTATTTGAAACTAAAATGTAAGGGTCAGTACCTTTAAAATGAAACTGACCATAAATGTAGATGAGGCATGGGTTTGGTATGTTTTGTTTTTCTTGTTTTTTTTTTGGCAGTGCTGGGGATTGAACCCAGGACCTTGTGCATTCAAGGCAAGCACTCTACCAACTAAGCTATATCCCCAGCCCCATAAGTCACAATCTTTTAAATTTATTATCTCTTGGGCAGTATCTCCAGGGCCTTTTGCCTGTTGGCAAGTGCTCTGCCACTTAGCTTTATCCTCAGCCTCCATTCAGTGGTTCCAATTTTGATGGATGGATATTTGCTATTTTAAGAGATAATTCGATTTTCTTTTATAGGTTTCTTTGTGACAACCATATACAATTTAACTATCATGATAAAAATTTTATATTTAAGACAGTGCAGATGTTGTTACTTTTCAGTAGGGTCTTTTGTGATGAATGTGTTCTGCCCAGTAGACTTTCACATTTAGAAATTTGTATTTAGCCTAGTACTGACCCAAAGCCTGATATCATGTCAACCAGGAATAAAAGTATGCAAACAAGTTTTCTTTCATGTATCAAGATTATTCGGGCTGGGATTGTGGCTCAGCAGTAGAGGACTCACTTAGCATGTGCAAGGCCCTGGGTTCTATTCTCAGCACCACATAAAAATAAGTAAATTAAATAAAGGTATCATGTCCAACTACAACTAAAAAATAAATATTAAAAAAAAAAAGATGGGCTGGGGATGTGGCTCACGCGGTAACGCACTCGCCTGGCATGTGCGGGGCGCTGGGTTCTATCCTCAGCACCACATAAAAATAAAACAAAGATGTTGTGTCCACCGAAAACTAAAAAATAAATATTAAAAAAATTCTCTTTCTCTTCTCTCTCTCTATCTTAAAAAAAAAAAAAAAGATTATTCAAAGAATTCTAAAATGCCCTCTAATACACACATCTTCATTAAGTCACTTCTAAAAAAAAAAAATTGTGTTTTGAACAAGCTATTTGAAGAAACAGAATCATTTAAAGTTCTTTTTATTAGAATTTTGAACTTTTTTTTAATATATATATTTTTAGATGTTGATGGACCTTTATTTTATTCATTTATTTATTATGCGGTGCTGAGAATCGAACCCAGTGCCTCACACATGCTAGGCAAGTTCTCTACCACTGAGCCACAGCCCCAGCTCAGAATTTTGAATCTTTAATAGAGGGTTATTGAAAACCAAATTGTATGATTAAAAAAAAGAATGAACTCTTAATATATGCAACAACATGGATGAATTTCAGAATACCATGCTGAAAGAAGCCAGACACAAAGCACTGTTTTCTGTGTGGCTCCTTTTATAAGAAAGTCCAGAAAAATGGGAAGTAAGCTATAGTGACAGAAAGTATATTAACCAGTGATGGTGTGGGGATGAGGAAGGAGGGAAGCAGGAAGAGGCAAGGGCCGCAGTAGGGTGCTAGAAACCCGCCATAGTGGGTGCTTTCACTCTCTTGCTTGTCTGGATGGCTTCATGGGCATAAACATGTTAAAATTGTAGATTTTAAGTATGTGCAATTTATTGCTCATCAGTCATACCTCAATAAAGCTGTTTAAAAGAATAAAATGAGTGAAAAACAAAACAGAGAAGTGAAGAAAGAGTGCATTGAGTTAAATCAATAAAAGATAATTCAGAAACAATATCCTTCTGTCATCTTTGAAGTCAGCCACCTTCAAGCAGCTTTACCTTACCTGGAGCCACAGGTCAGTGGCAGAGTGAATGAAGGCAAGGCTCTGGATTCAATCCCCTGCACCCCCCTAAAAAAATTCTTTTTTTTTTTTTTTCAAATTTTTGTAGTTGTAGATGAACAGAATGCTGAGGATCGAACTCAGTGCCTTACACATGCGAGGCAAGTGCCCTGCCACTGAGCTACAGCCCCAGACCAAAAAATTGTTTCTTAAAGTCCTCCCTGAGGAGCTGAGAGGAAGTAGATATGTAGAGACTCAGAGTATATAGGTCACCCAGAGGGAATTCACTCTGGGAGAGACCCGAGCAGGAGGTTGCCAAGATGATTTAACCTCTGGATTTTATTTATAACTTCAGGAGTTTTTTGATTTTTTTTTTTTTTTCCTTGCAGTACTGGGGATTGAACTGAGGTCCTCACGTATGCTAGGCAAGCACTTTACTGCTGAACTACAATCCCAGTCCCTATCTTCAGAAAATTATGTCAAGAGTTAGATATTTCACTTTTTTTCTGTTTAATCACTAGGTTTTTTCTTTTCTTTTTTCTTTGTGGTGCTGGGGATTGACTCTAGGGCCTTGTGCATGTGAGGAAAGCACTGTACCAACTGAGCTATATATCCCCAGCCTGCAGAGAAACTTCCATGTTATTATTTTGAGATTTTTTTTTTTTTTTAATTTTAGTTCTTCAAAATTGAATTTTCACATTTTGAACTAATTTACCTTTGACCAATACAGATGTCAAATTTTGGTTTGTTATCTTTAGTTCTGATTCATATATTTTTTAAAAATTTAGATTTTTTTTTCATTATGGATTCTATCTGTTTGAGGTACCTGTATAACAAAAGAGAAGACTGGAAAAAAGTATTATCAGGAATGTCAAAATCTAGGAAAAGTATTTAATTGTTCATGATGTTGACAACAACTTTGAAACTTTTTATATCCTGTAGGTTAAAGTTGTACTCTTAAGAGGAGTTACTAAATCCTGTTAATTACATGTGATGGTGGTTTGGTAAACATGTTGAAGGGAATTAGTGATTATAAGTGCTCTTTGTGGAATGTCTCATCTTTCTTACAATTGGATTCTTTTCACCAAAATTTTCAGTAGTGGGAAAACTTTGTGTAGTTGCATATTTCCAGTATGATATGATTAGTTACTGATGCTTTAAAAAAAGATTTAGCCATAGTTGTCAGCAAAGACATTATAAAGTACCATTAGTTTCTGTGTGGAGGGGATTTAAATTTATGGCTTGAAGGTTTTTTTTTTTTTTTTTTGGTGTTTTTTCCTGTACTGGGGATTGAATGAGGTGCATTCTACCACTAAGCTACATCCCCAGCACATTTTAAGACAGGGTCTTGCTAAGTTGCTGAGGCTTGCCTAACTTGCAATCCTGCCTCAGCCTCCTGAGTAGCTTTGACTACAGGTATGTAGCCATGCCTCACTGAAGCTTCTGCTTTAAAAAAGCATTTAATAGTGATAACTCTATGCCATTTTTTTATCATATTGTTCTTAAAAGTCTCAAAAAAACCCCCTCAATTTGGCATATTTTCATTATTTTAGGCAAGCTTACTAGTGGGTTATATCTATTAACATGTGAAACTTCTTTATTTCATATAATATATACTAAAATGTTGACCTTTTTTTTTTCCCCAGTGGTTTAACTTGAATTCTCTTTTGACGGGTCCAGAATTAATATCAGATACATACCTTGCACTTTTCTTGGCTCAATTACAACAGGAAGGTAAATAAAGTCTTAAAACTTTGTAATGTTGTCTTTCAAAGTAGCTAAATAGAACTGGGTTCTCAGATGTGAGTGTAACACAGTTTTTCCATCAGAGTCAGTAAAAATCTTTACATTTTGGGTGGTGAACTTTAGGCTGGGATCTGGATGATACTGTTCAGTGTGATTTCTCTCTGACGCCTGGGGCTTCTTTACAGCCCTTCTAAGTAATAGTTTTTTCTTTCATGTCCCACATACCACAGGCCCAAGGGGAGGTATGGATATTCTTCTTGTTTGTCCATGTCCCTTCTAAGCCAGTGTTCCTCCCTGTTAAGTCGAGCTCCTTTGAAATATATGCCTCTAGACTAGACTATATGTGTCCTTTTGGAGTCATCCCTGAGCCTCCTCTGTTTTCACTGGAGATTTAAGGATTCATGTATATCCCCCAACCTTCAATTTCTTATATCATTCTTAGTGATTTTTTATATCAGTAGTCAATCTGACCACCTTCTTTCTTAAAAGATCATTGTCTTCACTTTCTCTTTGCCATTATTGATAACCATAACCATTGTCAAGTCCCAGTTATAAGCATCCTGTTCTTTGACTACCACCTCCTGTCTGTAGGCCATGTTTTCTCTGTTTTTCGCATTCTAACAATTCTTTAAATTCTACCATGGGACCCAGACATCCCCTTAAACTATTACTTTCTTTTTTACCCTGCTTATTTTCTATGATCCATCAATATTTTTTACTTCTCTTCATTCTTCAATTTCTTTCCCTTTCTCCCTCCATTATAATTTTAGTGACTAAAATCTGAACTCTACTTATAAATCCTATTTTGGCCTTGGCCATTCCTGTACCAGAGCAACAGAACATGGTTAAAAAAATAACATAAAATATGTTGATTGGTCTTGTGATTATTAATGTTCCCTTGATGTGCTGCTTGAACTGCCTGTTGTATTTCCTTAGTAAATCCATGTACCATTCTCCAAGATGATTATGTCATAGCTTATCTCTTTAAACCTTTGGCCACTTCCAGCTTCCTTCCTTTCACCTTGCTTATGGAAGAACATGGAAGCAGTTAAAATTGAACTTTATTGTCCACCAGCAAATCTGCCAGCTTGTTTATATCTGCTTGTGTTTGAGCCTCTTAAAATAGATGAGCTGTCTCCTGCATCCAAACTAGACCAACCCCTCCATGTAATTGGATCCCAGCTCTTCCTACTTAAGATACCCCTGCTCTTATCTCTCCATTATCTTGGGTGATTATTTCTTTCCCCTTTTTCTAAATTGTTTTATTTTATTCCTATCAGTGGAGAAATAGCTCTTTATCTCCATTGATTAAAAAGGAAAAGCATCTCTTAATTCCACAGAACTCTGGCTGCTTCCCATTTTAAATTTTCTTCTTGAACTCATCCCTAGTGTGTTGTCTCCTATTCTTGAACTCATTCTAGACTTGCTGCCAAAACCAGTATGTCACTGAAAAATTTTTCTCAGTCTCACCAGTGACCTCCATTGCCACTGCTGGTATTCAATTCTCAGTCTTCTTTTTATTAGAGGGTGTAGTTGATTATACCTTTTTATAAACACAACAAAACAAACATTTTTAAAAATCAGACAAAATATTCAAAAAATGACACCTGCCTCATGTACCCTTCACACAGCTTTAACAGTTATTATAGCCTTTTATTTGTACTTTGTCTGCTTCTTTCTACTGTTTATTTTGGAGCAAATACTGGGTATTTTATTATTTTTCTATGAAGTATTTTCTTAATAAGTTTTTTAAAAATGAAAACTAAAAAAATAGCCAAAATAACTGTATTCACATCTTAAAAAATTTAATCACAGTGCTTTTAAAAACATCAAATACCCTGTGAGTATTCAAATCTCTAGTCTCTCTGGTTGTCTTATGTGTTTACAGTTCAGTCTGGTTTGAAACAGAATTGTACTGGGTTCGTATATTTCCTGAATCTAACTGTAGGATTCCTCTCCTCTTCATTTTTTCCTGTATTAGTTTATTTATTTTACGGGGTAGAGGATGAGTCATTTGTCCTGCTTCTCAAGTTCTGGATTTTGCTCATTGAACCTCTCTTTTTCGTGTCTCTGGATATTCTATTGCTGGTCTTCAGATCAGTAGACTTGATCCAATTCAGGTTGATTTTGGGGGGAGATAGAAAGATTTCACAGATGATGTGGCTCTTGATAGTTGTTCTTTTGTGATCTTCACCATTAGTGATTAATGCCTGGATCCGTTTTTCACTGAAGGTTGCAAAATGGTGATATTAGAATCTTGTCATTCCTTCATTTATTAGCTGGGATACTTCTATATCTCATTTATTTCATAAATAAAATACTTCCTCTCCTCATTTATTTCATAGTTTATATAGAAGAGGAAGAATAAATATTTTTTTCCCTCAATCTTTTGGATGTGTGTGTGTGTGTTTGTGTGTGTGTGTGATTGAACCCGTGGCTTTGCACATAATAAGCATGTGCTCTGTTACTGACTGAACACCTCTGTCCTTTTGTCAGTTTTTAAAACAAATTGGTTTTGTGTGTCCTCCAAAGGTGACCAATTAATTTTTCATTTTTTAAAACTAAAGCACCATTATAAATTAATTAGTTAAAATGTAGTTCACATGTTTTAGTCCTTTGTAAATATTATTCATATTAACATTCAAATTGTACCATCATTGACCAGTGGGAACATTTTGGAGTTTACTCCCAAGTGTCTGACATGACCAATGTGGTCTTTTGAAGGTTCACTTTCTTGTTTAACAGGATGTTTCAGGTTTATTTGTGCATTTCCTGCCCTCATTTCTCCAAGGATACCTGGAGCCTTTTATTAATGATAATTACAGATCACAATCTGAGCACGTGGGCATGCTTCTTATGACTAGGTTGGACATCTTGTTGTCATTTCGATTTGCATTTATGATTACAGTGTTTTTCCTTGTTTGGTTTTATATACTTGGGTATCTTGTCTTTTAGGCCTAAACCCTTGGTTCCTCGTCATGTCTTGCCTTCTTGAAACACCCTACTCCTGGCTTCCAGGCCACCGTGCTCTGGTTTTCCTCAGGCTGCTTCTTTCAGATTCCTTTTATGGATCTTCTCATTTCCAATCTGTAACTGTTGAAGTGATCCAGGGTACAGTTCTTGGACAGCTTCTTAATTATGTGCTACTCCATGATTCTGTCAACTCTAAGATATGTATTCTAACAGTTCTCAAACTTTTTAACCTAGATACCTGCTCTGAACACCAAACTCCTAATTTTGACATTTTTACTTGGAAGTCCAGAAAGCAGTTCATTTTAATTCACAAAAAACTGATTTTTTTTTTAACCTCTCTATACATGATGTCTCTCAAGTTTTCCATTTTAGTGAAAAATCATTCTTACACTCTGTTTCCTATATATTGATAAAGCCGCTGGAGTGTTATTTTAAAAAATATAATGCATATTATATCCCACACTCACTCTTTACCATTCAGTGGCTTCCCAACACACTTAGAATAAAATCTAAAATTTTGGATAAAACCCAAGAACTCTACTACTTTACCTGAATGAGGCAGAGTGTCCACTTTTAATGACATGCTCCATGGAATACCAAGGTGAGCTGGCATATTTATTCTAGGATCTAGAAACAATTTCAGTTTTACTGGCAGAAAATGTGTTAAGCCATGTGAACTGTGAATATACTTGTTCTTGTAAAGTTAAATGTACTAGTTTGAGTTTTACATGAATAATTCTTTTGATCTTTGATTCATTTTTTTTTAATTTTTATTTTTTTATTAGTTGTTCAAGATAATACAATGATCTTGAATATCATACATTTGATTCAAATAGGGTATGAATTCTCATTTTTCCACGTGTATAGATTGCAGGATCACATTGGTTTTACATCCATGTGTATACATACAGCAATCCTAGTGTCAGTTGTATTCTGCTGCCCTCCCTATCCCCCCTCCCCTCCCCTCCCTATTGTCTACCCATACTACTGTGACACTTACCTCTCTCTTTCTCTTTTTTTTTTCCCTTCCCTTCTCCCTCACACCATCGTATATGTATTTTGTGAACCCGTGAGGGTCTCCTTCCGTCTTTACGTGCATTTCCCCTTCTCCCTCCCTTTCCCTCCTCCTCTTTTCCTTATTTCTTGGTAATCTTCTTCTCATGCTCTTCCTTCCTACTCTGTTTTGAGTCACCTCCCTTATATCAGCAAAGATATTCGGCATTTGCTTTTTAGGGATTGGCTAACTTCGCTTAGCATAATTTGCTCTAGTGCCATCCATTTCCCTGCAAATGTTATGATTTTGTTATTTTTTACTGCTTAATAATATTCCATTGTGTATAAATGCCACATTTTTTTTAATCTATTCATCTCTTGAAGGGCATCTGGGTTGGTTCCACAGTCTAGCTATTGTGAATTGTGCTGCTATGAACGTTGATGTAGCTGTGTCCCTGTAGTATGCTCTTTTTAGGTCTTTTGGGTATAGTCCGAGAAGGAGAATAGCTGGGTCAAATGGTGGTTCCATTCCTAGCTTTCCAAGGACTCTCCATACTGCTCTCCAAATTGGCTGCACCAGTTTACAGTCCCATCAGCAATGTAGGAGTGTACCCTTTTCTCCACATCCTCGCCGCACTTGTTATTGTTTGACTTCATAATTGCTGCCTTTCTTACTGGAGTGAGATGGTATCTTAGAGTGGTTTTAATTTGCATTTTTCTGATAGCTAGAGATGGTGAGCATTTTTTGTGTACTTGTTGATTGCTTGTATATCTTCCTCTGTGAAGTGTCTGTTTAGATCTTTGGCCCATTTGTTGATTGGGTTATTTGGTTTTTTGTTGTTTAACTTTTTGAGTTCTTTGTATACTCTGGAGATTAGAGCTTTATCTGAAGTGTGAGGGGTAAAAATTTGTTCCCAGGATGTAGGGTCCCTATTTACCTCATTTATTATTTCTCTTGCTGAGAAAAACCTTTTTAGTTTGAATATGTCCCATTTGTTGATTTTTGATTTTAACTCTTGTGCTATAGGTGTCCTATTAAGGAATTTGGAGCCCGATCCCACGAGATGGAGATTAGGGCCAACTTTTTCTTCTATTAGATGCAGAGTCTCTGGTTTGATTCCTAGTTCTTTTATCCATTTTGAGTTAGCTTTTGTGCATGGTGAGAGAAAGGGATTCAATTTAATTTTGTTGCATATGGATTTCCAATTTTCCCAGCACCATTTGTTGAAGAGGCTATCCTTTCTCCAGATTCATTCTTAATATTCACAAAGGATATCCAATAATAATCAACAAAGTTTAAGAGAATTTATGGTAGAAAAACTTTAAATCAATTAGATTTAGGTCTAGCCTACCTGTATTCAGTTTCTGTGTGGAACATCCAGCTGGAAAAGCCCTGGCCTCCTGCCTCATATTCATAAAAAATTATATTGGAGAGTGTAACTCCTTCCAAACATGTTTGTCATTTTGGCTAGATTTTATATTAACTTTCTACCTCCCGTTTTCAGTTAGAAGGGATGTATTTGAGTGTGGGTTTTGGTGGCCAACAGCTGTTTGCACCCCTGACTCATTTTACCTACATTACCCGTTGTTATACACATTATCTTACTGTGTCTTCACATCAGTTTGGAGTAAGGTTCTGGTATGGTCTGATCAAGAATTGAAGTAATCAAGACAGATTGGTAACATGATTGACCAACACCATGCAGGTGGGAGGTAGAAGATCTGGGATTGACCCTACATGGTCCAATTCTAAATCCTTCGCTCTTCCCCACTCCTTTACTAAACTGCTTCTCTGTTCCCATTTAGTGAGTAGTCTGTTGGGTCAAGTGCTATATTAGTAGGGCTTTAATAAACACTGTTCCCCTTGTTTCTCGTAGTCACTCTGGAAGATAACTATTTTAGTGCTATAGGTAGGGAAAATGAGGCTCAGAGACTTTAAGTAATTTGTCCTGGATGAATACATGTAAGAATCATCATTTGATCCCAGGTCTTTCTGCATCTTCAGCTTGGTTCCCTCATCCCCCCATAATATGCTGCCTCTCTGTTATCATTTTAAGTCAGTTCTGAATCTCTTTCTAGTTGTTTTAGTTTATTTTTGCCTTTTTTTAGGTTATTCTATATTTGTTGTTAAGGGTGATCTACCAGATTGTGAAGCTGACCAGCTTCTGCAGATGATAAGGGTCCAACAGATGCACCGACCAAAACTTATTGGAGAAGAATTAGCACAACTAAAAGAACAAAGGTAAAAATTAGCTTATAGTATAGAAGATATAATAGTATTTCATTACAAGAATTAAACTTCCATGCTTGCATTTAATGTGTGGTGTTTTACAGGGGCTCTTTTTTAGGGTTTTCATTTTACTTTTAAATTTTGATTGATGGATTGATTGTGCTGGGGATTGAACCAGGTTCCAAGCATGTGTCCTACCACTGAGCTACACCCTAGTCCTCATGTTTTCTTTATAAGAGACAGAGTCTCATTGTGTTGTCCAGGTTGGCCTCAAATTTGCCATCCTCCTGCCTCAACCTCCTGGGTAGCTGGGACTGTAGGTATGTGGCATTGCACCTGGCTAGGATTTAGTCTAGTTTTGTTTTGTTTTTGTGGTGCTGGGGATTGAATGCAGGGCCCTGTACATGCAAGGCAAGTGCTCTACCAACTGAGCTATATCTCAGTCCTATTTTAGCAAAGTTTATTGAATCAGTTTGAACGAATTCTTTGAATTACTTAAGTGTATTAACTTAGGTGCACATTACAATACCATCTTCATATTACTAGAGATTATCTGACAGAAAACTTATTTGTATTAAAATCTTCAGTTTGCAAATGCCTTTGTATTATGTCTAAAATTAAAGACTAGGGCAGCAGTTATTATGATTGCTTTTGTTCTTCAGAGTCCTTAGAACAGACCTGGAACGGGTTTTAGAAGCAAATGATGGATCAGGAATGTTAGATGAAGATGAGGAGGATTTGCAAAGGGCTCTGGCACTAAGTCGCCAGGAAATTGACATGGAAGATGAAGAAGCAGATCTCCGCAGGGCTATTCAGCTCAGTATGCAAGGTATAAATATTGTAATGTGTACCTTATTTTTGAAGAATTGATTCAGATTGTTCTTAGTTTTCCTGGAAATTAGTGTATTGTTACTATGAGTTCTTAAACAGTTACTGCAGCAGCTATGTACAGTCAGCTTTTCTTTTAGATTTCTTGTAACGTATATCACTTTTACAACTTATATTAGAACTGTATTAGTACATTTAGGAAATGTAATTATATTTTAATTTATTTTTTATTTGATTTGATTATTAAACTGTACTAAAACAACAGTAAATTTAGGGTAATCTTTGTAGGCGTCAGATGACCCTTATCCAAACCAGTTCCTTCATAAATGTATGCATTGGATGTGACAGAAGGACTGGACAGAGAATATAAATTGATTTGACAAAAATTTAACACTTTTATGCAACTTTAAGCTTAATTGTGCTTTTTAGTGGGCCCACTTTTTTAGTGATATAAATCCATCAACAAAGAAGAACAAAGATTATTCCCTCAGGAATGTAGGCATAGAAAAACGCTGACATAGCTCAAAGTGTCTAACTTAAGTGTGAAGTGGTTTATTTTTGTAGTTTTGTTTTAATTTCACTCATACAGATTGGTTTCTACTCTCTAATGAAATCACTCATCAACTGAATTCCTTAGTAGTCTAACTATACTTGCGATTCCATTTATACAAAAATTGTTTCTATCCTGAACGTCTCATGCCTCCCAGCATACCACTGAATACTCCATTTGGTATGCAGTACCAGTTTTTACTAGTCAAGCCCTGTTGGCTTAGCCTAGTAATCTGAGGTGTATTTATATAATTCATTTCTCTTACCAGTTTACAGGTTGATAAAATCTCTGTTGTAATACCAGATATTGTGGTAGAGGAGTATCGAGAATGGATTTGTCTTAGGATCATTTGCCTAATGATCTACACCTTCAAGACATGGGTTTGAGGAACACCGTGTCTTGAAGGTGTGGGTTCATTTTTAATAAATTGAAGAGAGCATACACGTGTGATGTTAGTGACTTCTCATAACAGGTTGCTTTTTGGACCTTATTCTCAGAACTGCTGCATTGCACTTGGGTGTCAGCTTTGAATGTGATAGGCGTAAATTAGATTTAGTGTGCCTTAGTCCATGAGACTTTCACTGCCCTTCTGATATTTTCAAAATCTTAAAAGCTTGTTCAGATAAGAATAAACATCATCTCTTGAATTGTTGAATAAAACAATTGCTTTTTGTTCTTTTATTTTGTTTTTAGGTAGTTCCAGAAATATATCTCAAGATATTCCCCAGACATCAGGTACAAATCTTACTTCAGAAGAGCTGCGGAAAAGAAGAGAAGCCTACTTTGAAAAGTAAAGTAGTTGGTACAAATTAAAGTTGCATATTTAATATTTGCTTTGGCTATTTTGTCTGTTTGTAAATGTCTGGTTACCGCCTGAACTTTGTGTATATTTAAATGTACTTAAAAATTTTTACAGCAAATAAAATACAAAATGAATGTAGTTTTAGGGAAAAACTTTGCCACAATACAGAATAAATTTTAAGTGAAATAAAGTGAAAGAAACATAGTAAAACTTTGTTTATCAAAGGAAAATAGAATTAGGCAAGGGAAGAACAATGCCTGTTGATCCTGTGTGTACAGAATTCTTCACTAGTTAATAAGAAAAACAGCACTGGAGGCAGGGAGCGCACTTACAGATAGAGGTGGTGATTCATGGTCCTGCTCACTGCCACTTTAGATGGGCCTGCAGGCCTGTCAGCCTCAGAGACATGGAAGCAAACAGCAAATCTCAATCTTCAATGCCTAAAACCTTATTTTGTGCATAGCTTTATAAAGTGCTCGCAAAAGAAAATTTCACCCTATAAAAATATCTTCCTTCTCAATAATTATCATTTTCAATTCTTCCCTTTTTCCTTTTTTAAAGGAGAAATATAATCTGTCTTAAGGACTAAAAGATCTCTAATAGATATTCAGATCCTCTGATCCGGGTCCAATGCAAAGACCAGTGAATTTACTTTTTCTGTTTTCTGTTTTTTTAAGTCACAACTCAGAAGTATATGAAGGAAAGTTCTGATCAGCTGACATCCTGTTAATGTGAGATATTTCTAGTCTTTATTCAGTGATGTAGTGCTTTTCACATTTTAATTATAAAATTAATTTTTAATTTTGATAAACTTCAGATTTATACATATATGGAGAAACTAGCATAATGAACTCATTTATTCAGATTTAACAAATATTAGCACATGACCAACCTCATTATTTTATGCTCCCAGCTCTCAGTTCTTTCCTACTCTTCTGTCCCCAGGCTTGGAGTATTTTGTCGTCATATTATTTAATTTATATTATCTGGTTCATAAATTTAAAATGTCTCTAAAAAATATGTAGCTAAATGCTGTTGTCACAAAATAATCATCACATAATTAACAATAATTCTATACCATCAAATATCTAGTGTTAAAAATAACCTAAAATTACTTAAGTGGATGAAACTAATATTCTAGAAAATGTATTTTAAGAAATTCCAAAATTAAAAGAAAGTATATTCCCACTGTCTTTCAATAACCAATGTCAGTATTTGGGTACATTGTTTTCTGTTCACATAAAGACATACATACTATATGTTAAAACATTTTCCCATGACAGTAATATTCTTTATATACTAGAGTGCATGATGTTTCATAAAGTGAATGAGTATATCATAATTTATTTATAAACCTTTTGGTTTTTGCTGTTAGGACTTTGGGTGTAGTGAACAATCCTTGTACTGACTCTGCTTCTTTCTCATCGTATTCTCAGATGTCAGATACTGGATTAGTGTATGAGATCATTTTTAAGGTTACGTCCTCAGTACAGATTTCTAAATAAAGTGTTTTTCAGAATAGTTCTCAAATGATACTTCTACCATGTTTATTTCAGACCTTTTTTCTTTTGTCCAGAATCAGATGATCCAAATAGACATACTTTTTTTTTGGTACCAGAGATTGAATCCAGGGCACTTAACCACTGAGCTACTTCCCCAGACCTTCTAATTAAAATAATAATAATAATAATTTTTTAAATGAAAGTTTATATATATTTTTTAGATGTTGATGAACCTTAACTTTATATGTGGTACTGAGAATTGAACCCAGTGCCTCAACACAGGCTAGGCAAGCGCTCTACCACTGAGATATGACCCCAGCGCCCAAGACCTGTTTATTTTCTATTTAGACACAGGGTCTTGTAGAGTTGCTCAGGGCCTTGCTAAGTTGCTGAGGTGGCTTTGAACTCATTTTCCTCCTGCCTCAGCCTCCCAAGCTGCTGGGATTACAGGCAAGCAACACCTCACCCAGTTCTTTGTAGACATACCTTATAGAAAAACTACAAAATTCACAGTACACCTAAGAAAACGAAAACATTTCAAGTATAAAAATAAACCCATCTTTTATTTACATTTCACCTTTTTTAGACTTTTTTTGGATTAAAAATGTGAAACTATCCATCAGTTTTTCTTTTAATAGTAGTGAAGATAACTTAGTAATGGCTGAGTAATTATAACAAGCAAAATTCAAAAGTAATAACTAGGTTTTTTTTTTTTTTTAGTAAAACGGACATTTAGGTCAACCTTGCACCCTTTTTAAAACGTTCAGGTATTGGTGTGCCTCCTTCTAATTGGAGGATAGTACATTGTGGATTAAAGATGGTTGTCAGCTTTAGCCTTTGTCCTCTGCCTCCTGGTTTAACTTTGAAAATACTAGTGAGAACTTGAAATGTTAGAGAATATTTTCACATAGTCACATGTTGCTGAGTTTAAGAGTTGAACTTTTTGATGTTTGTTTTTAACATTGGCTAGCATTCAGAACTTTATAAAATGACTTTAAGAACTGAGAAACTAATATTTGCCTTTCACTAAAATTCCTGATTACTTATCCTGGATGGGTCCTTATCTCTCTAGCTCAGGGCACTTGTTCAAAGCTCATTAAGCTAACTGTTCTCTCTCAATCTCCCTAAACTGATACTGGTGCTAACTTGTTATTCATAAAGTTTTATAGGGTTCCCCACTTCCCGTTGAATATTTGAAGCTTCATAATTAGTATAGTAACCACAGTACTTGTGCATAAAGCATACTATAAGATTTCTTTCTTATGTGAAAAATACCGTTAAAAATCTACCTACTACAAATTTGTAGTTTAAGATTTGCTAAATAATATTTTCATAGCCAGGACATTTTTTTCCAGCAGTAATTTCTAAATTACTTGTCGAAAAAATCCCAAGCAAAATTCTACAGTATCAGCCATGTCACTATAAAATCTGCTTTAACTTGTGTGTTATGAGGATCAGATTAAGCAGTGGTTATAAACTGTTTTGTAAATTGTATTTTATTACTAATGTGTTCTCCAGGTATAGTTTGCAACAATGCAGATTTTTTTCTGTTGCCTAAAGGCAGTTTCCCTACAAGGAAGGACACAAATATTATTTCCATGGCCATAGTTTGCTGTGACATTTTTTCTTCCCCTCAGTTGACAGAGCCAGTTGAGGTTTTGTTTTGGAAAAAACAAATGAATTGGTTTTGGATTGAGGGCATGGACAAGAGAGGGTGCAGTAGACCTCCGCCCGGGGTGGAGCTGAGAACCAGGACTGAGCCTTAGGTGGGTGGGTCTCTTGTTCTCTGTATTCCTCTATATAGGTGTCTCCCCTGTAGGCTCCACCACAGCTACAGGAGAGGGAAGGCTGGGAAGGGACTTGGGGAGGCTGGGAAGAGACTTGGGGAGGCTGGGAAGAGACTTGAGAAGGCAGAGGACTTCGTCACTAGCTTCTCATTGTAGGTCTCAGTCTTTTCCCCACCCATGGCTTTGGTACAGCTGAAGGACCTGGACCCCCTACCAGAGGTGGAGCTGGACTGGAAGGCACTCAGCCCCATCATAAGGAGACTCACGTTCTGCATCCAGGACCAGTGTCACATTCATAAGCTCCTGTACTCACACAGTTGTCATGTCATGTCTTGCTTGGCCTGCCATAGGGTGGCCCCAGCTAGCTGGCTTGGCCTTGGCACCCTTACTGTCCGTCTCCCTACCTTGTCCAGCACCAACAGGGGCAGCCTCCAGGTATATCCTCTGACATTTGAAGGCCTCACTTTCTGCCCAGAGGTGGCTGATGTTGAAGTTCATCTCAGAGATCAGCAGGCTGTTTCATTGTGGCCTTGTTCTGAGTGAGGACCTTGCGATGTTGCTGTCCATGTCCAGGGAGTGCTGGGGTTCACGGACAGCACCACAGAGATGCATGTTCTGATCTTCTTTTCATATGGCTGCCTGAGGAAGTTGATCTCATCAGTCAGCCCTTCCAGATGAGATTCCAGCTGTATCTTGTTCTTAGAATCCCCATCCTTCCTGATGAGGACACCGGTTCTCCATCTCTGCATGCTTATTGATCTTATTCTCATATTTATTCTTGAAGTCTTCCACCTTCTCTGCACACCGCCGAGCTCTGCCTCCAGCTTCAACTTCTCCAGGCCCATTGACTCCAGCTGCTATTGAAGACTGTCAGTGTGGCTCTTAAACATGTTGTCCATGTCACTCTGAGCTATCTTCTGCTGCTGCAGGAGACTCCACATGGTCTCCAGCATTTTCTGCTCCAGGAACCATACATTATCAATGAAGGCAGCAAATTTGTTGGGAGTTTTGATCTATTTCTCTTCCTGAATATGCATGGCCTGGATGTTGGGATCCATCTCCAGTTCAAGGGGCCTCAGCACTCTGTGGTCCACTGTTATGTTTGTGATGCCCCCACATATCACCAACCTTGCCATGGCCACTGGCTAGACCTCTGCCAGCACACAGTCTGCCCCAGAAGCTGCTCCTGCTGCCCACCCAGGAGAAGCTGGAAGAGTTGATATGCATACCAGGTACACTCATGTATGTGTAAGTGGCTACTGGAGGCCCTGGAGCCAGAGGTGGACACTGAGTAGGACTTCTGGGTCACCCTGATGGACATGGTGGAGGCTGGAGTGAAGGCATGCAGGCTGAAGATGAGATTTGTGAAGCTGAGCAGCTCTTTCAGGTAGTCTGCGGTGGCTTTTCTGAGCTATCACTTCAGTGGCATGGCATAATTTGTCTGACAGTGTTCAATTTAAGAAGCAGAAACTATTAGGGGTGTTTAAATAGAGTAGTATTCAATACAGAAATTAGTGGCGTAAAGTCTCAGGAAAAGTGGGAGGTGTGGTATTCTAGGCCTCCAGAATACCACAGTCCACCTCTGGCAATAGTTGCAACTCTTGCCCTGTTGGGACGATGGCAAATCAGGATTTTTGTCGGAGGAGGATACCACAGTTTGAACTCAGGGGCACTTGACCACTGAGCTACATCCCTAGCCCTATTTTGTATTTTATTAGAGACAGGGTCTCACTGAGTTGCTTAGTACCTCGCTAAATTGCTGAGGCTGGCTTTGAACCCATGCTCCTCCTGCCTTGGCCTCCTGAGCTGCTGGGATTACAGGCGTGCGCCACCGTGCCTGGCCCAATTCAGGATATTGAGTTTAAGAACACAGTGTTACAGCTGTGATCCCAGGGTCAGGAAGCCACTGCTGCACCTACGTGGACCTGGGAGCATGAAGTCTGGCCTCCACAGTGACAGCCATGTAACAGGATTCAGGGACTGTATCTCCATAACTTTGCTTACCAGCAGAGAGCAGCCAAGGTAGCAAGAAGATGGCTGTACCTCATTTCTGCCTTTATAATCTCATACTAAGGCTTAATTTGTAACTAGGATCCTATCTGTAAAGGAGTGTTGGTCTTGCGGGTTTTAGCTTGGTGGCCTCTGTAATACTAAAGGCACATTAGAATGCACAGTGGGAATGGATGCTGAGTGCTGTTTGAACATGTTCCATCTCCGTGTCTTCGAGGCTGAAAGGTGTCAAGATTGTTTCAAAGTTGGCAGTTGTTTTTCTTTTCATTTTTCATCAATTAAAAGTAGAATAACCCCATAAATATGTGCAATTATTAATGTCATTAATATTATTTTAAAAATAAGAAGTAGGATAAAGGTTATCCCTCTGAAGTTGCTATCTGTCCTATCACTTTCTTGCATTCCGACATTCATTCTTGAGTAGAAGAGAGAAGGCATGGAAGCTATCTGATGTGCCAGAAATTCCCGAGAAGTCTGTCTGTCTCATGCCGTGGCTCAGAACCAGGACATGCTAGTGGAGCATGCTGCCCATGCATGCACCATTAGCCATGAACATCGGCAGGTCATACACCTGTGCTGCATCAGCATTCTATCTCAGGCCATCAGGAAGAAATCGAGTTACCATTGGTGGAATTTTCTTTGTTGCTCACATTTAAAATTCAAGATTGAGAGGCACACCGGGGGAAAAATATGCCATTCTATTAATAGTGTTGCTGATAGTTTTAAAATTCTGGTTCCTTTTAAAATATGACTTCAGATTCTCAGCCATTTATAAAATATATGTTTTTTTAGTATTCTGTGTATGTGTTTTTACATATGAAATAATTTCAGACATACATAAAAGCAGAAATAGTACATAGGGCTCCTTATCCCTTCAGTTCCCTGCACCCAGATTTTCCAGCTGTTGACCTTTCTGAACCATTTGGGAAAAACTTGCATTATTTCTCATTGTGTCTCAGTGCTTCAGTGTGTATTTTCTAAATACAAAGATACACTCCTACTACCTGTTGCCTGTTTGTTGGAGATAGGATCTCACAGTGTTGCCCAGGCTGGTCTCAAACTTCTGGCCTCAAGGGATCCTCCTTCCTGCCTCAGCTTCCCAAATAGCTGGGACTGAGGTGTGTGCCACTCCACGCAGTTGCAGTCCTATAACTGGCATGTTTCCATGTTAAAAAATATGGATTTTATGACATTATTTTTACTTTAAAAAATACCGAAGAACTTATTGCAATACAGTCTACTACTGAAAGCTTGATAATATATGTTTTATAGTTGTTTTCGTGTCTTTAATTCATCAAGTATCTGAAAAATGTTTACTATGTGACAGACACAGTGTTAGGCACTAGAGAAATAGATAAACAGGACTAGGTTTGTATTCTTGCTAGCTTATTCCCCAAGAAACAAACTAAAGAGAAGAATATCAGATGGTAGTAAGTTTATACTGAGGATTAAAATGAAGTAATGAAAATAAACAAAATGAAGTAATGAGGTAGAACACCAGGAGGCTACTTCAGGTGGGTGTTTAAAGGCTTCTGTGGAGATGTTTAAACTCAGAAAGACCTGAAGGACAAGAAGGGAAAAGATCATGTTAATTTACATGCTATTGCAAGGTGATTTCTCAGAGTCCCTTTTCAGTGACTTCAAACAATATTAAGGATCTGTAAACCAATTCTCATTTGCATAAGAATAACTACCAGTGAATCTTGTATGATAAGTTATTTTGTGGTGGAAGTACCTATCTCTTAATTGGTCTGATAAATTCAAATTTTATATATAGGTTTCCTAGTATGAATACTTAATTATCAGACCAGTTATTCTTGCTGCATTTTGTGGTGTTCATGACAGTGATTATTTTTTGATTTATGGAACAGTTTTTCATGTGAAAGATTTTCTCCTGTTTATTTGGTTTTAGATCATTATTTAATACATATTCACTTTCAAATGTTTCAGGCAACAGCAGCAACAACAGCAGCAGAAGCAGCAGCAGCAGCAGCAAGTAGATCCACCAGGACAGGTCTCACATCCATGTGAAAGGCCAACCACAAGTTCAGGAGCACGTGGGAGTGATCGAGGTTTGGATCTCTGATTAGTAATCATCACATTTGTTACTTGCATGCTGTATTTGATACACAAACTCCATGTGATTTTGTTAATAACTTCATTTATTTTTATGTGGTCCTGAGATTCAAACTCAGTGCCTCACACGTGCTAGGCAAGTCCTCTACCACTGAGCCACAACCCCAGCCCTCCATGTGATTTTTGCTTCATATGTTCTCTTTCCTCTTTAGTCCTGTTAAAACTGTTAATTGAATTTGTACTCTAACTTTCCCTGGTCTATAGAGTAGGCAGAGTAGAGTACTCAAAGAATATTTGGTTTTAAAATTATAAACATAGTACATGCAACTTCACAGTAATTAGTATATTCTCCAAAAACTCCTCAGAGATAGTAAATATTAATAGATGGAAAATAAATACAGTTTATTACCTAGAAAACTAAAAAACATTTGAGTGTAATCCAAAGATCAGCAGGCTTAATAGTTCTTAAACATTGGCCAAATGTTGGTAGTAGAAGTTGAATGAAAAGGAAGCTGTATCTGACAAAGGATTTGTAAGGTGAACCTGCAGAGAACTCTCAAAACTATACAGTAAGAAAATAACTCAAATAAATAGATGAAGAATTTGAAAACAATGGGAAAGGCAGCGGAGCACAACAGACACTAGTATGGCAATATGTACATCAATGGATGTGTAACTGATGTGATTCTGCAATCTGTGTATGGGGTGAAGGTGGGAGTTCATAACCCACTTGAATCAAAGTGTGGAATATGATATGTCAAGAAATTTGTAATGTTTTGAACAACCCACAATAAAAAATTAAAAATATTAAAAAAAAAAAAAAAGAATTTGAAAACACATTTCACCAAATAACACAGTGACAAGCAGCACAATGAAAATGGTCAGTATCACTAGTCACTAGAGAAAGGCACAATAAAACCACAGTGACGGGCCAGGGTTTTGGCTCAGTGGTAGAGTGCTTGCCTAGCATGCATGAGGCACTGGGTTCGATCCCTGGCACCACATAAAAATAAACAAATGAAATAAAAGTATTGTGTCCATCTACAACTAAAATATATTTTTTAAAAACCCAAAAAACAGTGATGGGGCTGGGGTTGTGACTCAGTGGTAAAGGACTCACCTAGCACATGTCGGGCACTGGCTTTGATCCTCAGCACCACATAAAAATAAGTAAATAAAATAAAGGTATTGTGTCCATCTACAATTAAAAAGTATTAAAAAAAAATCACAGCCAGCTGTGTGGTGGTGCATGCGTATAATCTCAGTGGCTTGGCAGGCTGAGGCAGGAGGATCACGAGTTCAAAGCCAGCCTCAGCAAAAGTGAGGCACTAAGCAACTCAGTGAGACCCTGTCTCTAAATAAAATACAAAATCAGGCTGGGGATGTGGCTCAGTGGCTGAGTATGCCTGAGTTCAATCCCCAGTACCAAAAACAAAACAAAACAGAACAAAAAAACCCCACAATGAGATACTGTGACATACCTGTAAGAATGGTTTGTGGCTGGGGTTGTGGCTCAGTGGTAGAATGCTTGCCTAGCATGTGTGAGACACTGGGTTTGATCCTTAGCACCATATAAAAATAAATAAAATAAAGGATTGTGTCCATCTACAATTAAAAAAAAAAGAATGGAAAGAATGACTTTATGAACAAATAAAGCAAATGATATTAAATACTGGCAAGGCTCAGAGCAACTGGGACTATTAGTGGGAATGTAAGATGTTTTCCATGCTTTGGAAAACAGTGTGGCATTTTTTATATACTTATATGGTATACTTAACCATGTGACCCAGGAGTCTTAACACCTCGCTATGTAATCAAAAGAGAAAACTTACACAAAACTTACAAGTGGTTGTATATAGCAGCTGGATTCATTGTGGCCCTAAATTGGAAGCTGCCTACAGGTGGCCTTCATGTGGAGAATGGGTGCTCACACAGATGTATCCAAACAACTGAAGACTAAAAGGAATGAACTTGTGCTTTTTCTCATTCCTCCTGCTGTGTGAAGAACCTGGATACTTGTGTAAAACAAACAAGAACCTCAAAAGCAGAGAAGAGACAGTTGGTTAGGGACCTCAGGATCAGAGAGTAACATGGTCATGAATGGTCTGGATTTTCTGTTTTGCCTCAGATATGCTGAACTTGGTGCAGAGAAGCCATAGGCACAGACCAAGAGAAAAGCCCCCCAGAAGCTGCTATTTATAGCCAAAAGTGGCTGCTAACCAGACAGAACAATAGAAATTACCTCTTCAGACGGGCGTGGTGGTGCACACCTGTAATGCCAGTGATTTGGGAGGCTGAAGCAGGATGATCAGAAGTTCAAAGCCAGCCTCAGCAAGCCCTAAACTGTCTCAAAATTTTAAGAAAAGGGCTGGGTATGTGGCTCAGCGTTTAAGTGCTCCTAGGTTCAATTCCCAGTAGCAGAAAAGAAGAGAAGAGATTACTTATTCTGAGCAACACAGAGAAAACAGACTGGAAAAAATGGACAGAGCATTAGAGATCTGTGGCACACTAACAAAAGACCTAACATTTGTATCATGGGAGAGAAAGAGGGTGAAGATGAAAAAGTTTCTATAGAAATGATGGTTGAAAATTTCCAAAATTTGACAAAGACAGAACACTAGAAATTGAAGAAGCTGAATGAACTTTACATAAGATAAACCCCCAAATTTATACCACGACGTGTCATGGAAATCATGGAGGCCAGAAGTAGACAACATTCTTCCAAGTACTGAAAGAAAAACTATACACAAATTCTATAGCCAGTGAAATATCCTTCAGGAATAAAGGGGAAGTGAAGATATTTTTGCCTCCAGTAGACCTGTCAAGTTCAGAAAATAAGTAATAAAGAAATATCAGGAAGGAAAAATAGAGAATGGCAGACACAATAGACTTTCTCCTCCTCTTGTATTTTCTAAATTATGCTTAATGATTGAATCAAGAATTATAATAATTGATTTGGTTTTCAGTGATATAAAGAAAATATTTGGGGGCAGGGGTTGTGGCTCAGAGGTAGAGCGCTCGCCTTGCACGTGAGAGACCCTGTTCGATCCTCAACACCACATAAAAATAAACAAAATAAAGATATTGTGTCCATATATAACTAAAAAAATAAATTAAAAAAAAAAGAAAATATTTGAAGGCAATTATATGTTACAAATGAGGGAGGGTCAAGGGATAGAAAGAGAAAGGGAGCTTTCTACATTTACTTTTAACTGGCCCAGACAACTTTGGAATATAATTTGACCATTTTTTAAAACACTGAATATACACTGACCATATGATCCAGCATTTACATTCCTGGGCATTAATTCAGAAATGAAAATTTATGACCAAAAACCTGCACACAAATGTTCATTGCAACTTTGTAATAATAAAAACTGGAAATAACCAAGATGTCCTACATGGGTGAATGGCTAAGCATAGTGTATCTATACCACGGAATATAATCCCAGAGTCAAAAAGAAACCAACTGCAGGGACTTAAAGGGATCTCTCAGGAGCATTGTGCTGAGTGGGGGAAAAAAAAAAATCTACAAAGGTCTCCAACTGTGTGATTCCATTTGCACAACATTCCAAAAAGCACAAATATATGGACATAGAGAACGAATTAGAGGTTGCCAACAGTTAGGGAGAGGGTAGAAAAGGGATAAGGGTGACTATAAAGCATTGGCAGGAAGGAAATCTTTGTGGTACTGGAGTGGTTCCATGTCTTTTGGTCATTTGGTTTTGCAGTACTGGGGATCAAACTCAGGGCCTCATGCGTGCTAGGCAAGTATGCTCTTCCATGGGCTACCCCGGGCCCCCCAAGTCTGTTTTCCTGATTATGGTGGTGATGGTTACATGCATTCATATGTGTAATGTAATGTCATGTAGAACTACACACAGTGCACTAATGTCAATATCTGGATTGGGATATTTTTTTTTTTTTTTTTTTTTTTGGTACTGGAATTGAACCAAGGGGATGTGAGCCACATCCCAGCCTATTATAATTTTTTTTGTTGTTTTTATTTTGAAACAGGTTCTCACTAAGTTGCTAAGGCTGACCTTGAAGTTATGATCCTCCTGTCTTAGCCTCCCAATCCCCTAGGATTACAGGCATGCACCACCATGTCTGGCTGAGCTTTAGTTCTATAAAATGTAACTTGGGTGAAGTTGGGCTGAAGGGTACATAACTATGTAATTTTGCAACTTTCTGTGAATTGACAATTTATTTCAAAATCAAATTTTTTCCAGGAAGTATGAATTGTTGATACACAGAATAAATCTTAAATGCATTATGCTCAGTAAATATAGCCATATTCAAAAGGCTACATATTTACTGTATACTTCTATTCATATGACTTGGAGGAAGTGACAAGGTTAAACAACAAAGAACATATCAGTGGTTGCCTGGGATTAGGGGTTAGGGATTGGGGATTGACCACAAAGAGGAATCACTAAGGAATTTTTAGAGGCAGTGAAACAGGTGTGTATCTTGATTGGTAGTGTTAATTAAACAACTCCATGCATCTATCAGAGATTTAAAACTGCAGGACTGATGGTGCACACCTGTAATCCCAGCAATTTGGGAGGCTGAGACAAGAGGATTGTAAGTTTGAGGTCTGCCTTAGCAATTTAGCAAGACTGTGTTCAAAATAAAAATTATTTTAAAAGGCGAGGGCTAGAGGTATAGCACTTGTGGGTTAAATCCCCAGTGCTACAACTAATGAATCAGCTGTGTGTACTGGTATCTTAGGTGCAAGTAAGTCAAAATATCTGTGTTCTGCTTGGTTAACAAGTGTATATTTGTAGCCCTTTCATGTGATAGAATTCAAGTTGTTGTTTATAAAAAAAAAAAATAGGAGAAAACTGCCTTCCTGAATAGAAATCTAGAATAGCAACATTTATGGATATCACAAATAAAGAATTCAATTCTTTAATAAAAAAAAAAAAATCCCCAGTGCTACCAAGAAAAAAAAAATGTAAAACTAAGTGTGAATTTTACTTTATATGAATTAAAAAGACAAAAAAAAAAAAAAAAAAGAGAAACTAGGGTTTAAACAGAAGTACATTCCCTAAGAGTTCATCTTTTGATGACCTAGAAATTTTTAAGAAATGTATATGTTTTATTTTCCCACAGGTGATTCCATGAGTGAAGAAGACACGCTTCAGGCAGCTGTGACCATGTCCTTAGAAACTGTTAAAAATAATATGAAAACAGAAGGAAAAAAATAATACCTTTAAAAAAAATCATCTAGATATTCACACTTTCCAACCTTGTCCTGTGTGGTTACAGCATAGGGTCCATTTTGGTAATGTGTCAAAGAGCAATGTTCATCAGAGGAAATAAGACCTTTAGGTGGTTTGCAAACACAATGAGGAGAAAGTGAAAAAATGCATCAGTTGAAGCACTAAATAATGATCCTCCAAAGACTAGCCCAAAAGCTAGTCAGCAATTAAAAAATTTAAAATGGTTTTCTAAATGTTTCTTTTTCTCTTTGTGTGTGCAATATCTAACATGTCTAAAATTAGTATATTTTTCTTGACTCTTTTTATAGACCAAACTAACTTGCTCTTGCCACTGAACTTGTTCCATGTGATTTTGTTCTCCTTTTCTCTGTTGGGTTGTAAGTAATTTGGCTGTCTTTCATCATCTAATAACTGCTTTTATTTCTCATGAACCAAATTAACCTTTCAGGAAAATGTCTGTCTGCCTCAATGATGGTATTAGTTCTGGAAGGATAAACCTTTCTCTCACACCTAATTGTATTGTGCAGTTGGATGTTTTCTCCGGTTATTTTCTTGGCTCACAATTTTCCTGCTAGCTAGATTTTATTATTTTTCTACAACTCTTTTGATAGATGGTTATCTTTTCTGAGATTTTGTTTTTTAAGCTCTCTACGATGGGATCATTATTTTATGACTTCGGTGCATTCCTAAATTCTGAAATCAGCTCTACACAAGTATTTGAGAATAAATGAGCATTAAAAAAAATGTGTGAGCACATGCTTTCTCAGATGCTTTATGAATGTCTTTTCAATTATGTCAGAACTTTTACAGCTTTGTTGTAATCCCTTTCTCCTGCACCTTATTTCCTTTTTCTCCAGTTGGGAAATGTCGAAAGCATAGTGTGTAGGCACATTTCCTTGTGTTATGAGGCTTAACATATGTACCCACTATGAATGTATGATAGAGAAAAATCTGGCCTTCAATTTTAGTAATAGTTTATTTTAATTTTTCTTTTGTGATGGAGCTTTATGTTGTATTTACAATTGAATCATGGAATGTAGATGTCTGCTTCACATTTTTTAGGTAGGTAAGCTTGCCAGAGATGGTAATATGGAACATGAAATAGTTTACTAATGAAAATATATTTAAATTTATACTGTGATTTGACATTGCATCATGTTTAAATAGCTTTAGAGTTACTGAAGTCACAGTACTTAATGAGTCTGTAAATAAGAAAGTTCTTAGTTTTGATAAACATTGGGATGCACAGAGAGTTTCTTGCTGGATCAATATAGTGGTGTGATTTTGGTGAAAATTAACCACGTCTCACCTGGTGCAGTGGCGCAAGCCTGTTATTCTAGCAACTTGGGAGAC
Source organism: Marmota monax (assembly GCF_021218885.2). Taxonomy (NCBI): domain Eukaryota; kingdom Metazoa; phylum Chordata; class Mammalia; order Rodentia; family Sciuridae; genus Marmota; species Marmota monax. Next base: position 4,954,920 of record NW_026695241.1, read on the forward strand.
TGAGGCAGGAGAATCACAAGTTGAAACCAGTCTTGGTAATTTAGCAAGGTCCTGCCTCAGAATAAAAAAATAGAAAGGCTGAGGATGCGGTTCAGTGGTAGAGTGTCCCTGGGGTCAATCCCCAGTGCCCCAAAACAAAAAGAAAACTTTACCATGTCTCTCTTAATGGGTGTCTGTCATCTGCTCCCCACCCCTTTTTGAAGCCCTTTTGAATGTTGAATTATTCATAAGCTAAACTTCAAGAAGAAATTTCAGCTGATAACTTAGAAAAGTAAAGTATGGCATGTTGTACCACTGGTTTGTGGCTGCACACATTTTATCAGGGAAAGCTTTTTGAGTTAGGATTATTGCTAACTGAAAAGAGATAAAAAATATCTTTATTTATGATTATGAAATAGCTTTTTCTTAGGACAGATTTTTTAAGTCATTATTTTCTGAAGTTTCCTTTACACAATATTAGACAGTTTTATTTTAAAATCTGAAGTTTTAACTATTGAAAATGTTACAGAATTATAAAACTTCAGAAATGCAAGCGATGTTAGAGCTCAAAGACTCCCTCAAAATGCACAAAGCTAAACATTTTAAGACCAAACATTTATGTAATTATCCCCCAGTATTCTAGCCATATTTTTCACGGATATTTGGCCTTTACTTTTTCTCTTTGAAAAGTTGCATTAAACTTTTCAGAGTGAATTGATGAACTACTTAAAAGTAAAAAACCAGCAAAGTTTTAACTTTAGAGTTTATTAGGTTTATGCATTACATGCCTTAAAGCACTTACAAAAGTATGGCATGTCAACCTTTGTTTATTAGGGACATTTTAAAACAGCAGAGCACACACTGGATGTGTTTGTTTAGTTTCTTGTGAAATTGTCATATTTGGCAGGCAGAGCCAGAATCACCAGTCAATTGCCATCTTATTTGGATTGACCTAAATTTATCTGAATGATTAGATTTATCTTAATTGATGAGCCACTGTGAAAATATGCCAGTGCTTATAACAGTAGCATCAAAAAAAAAAAAAAATCGTTATGGAACTGCCACTTCCAGTAAGCCACCTGCAAGAAAGTCAGGAGCAAGCAAATTCATAGTAACTGTCCTGCTAAGAGAGTTATAAAGATTTCCATTCTGTTGTATCAATTGGGAACATCTTAATGTTTAATATTTAAACTATTGGTATCATTTTTCTAATGTATAATTTGTATTACCAAGATTAAATATGTATAGTGGTGATGCTAATATTTTAAGTAAAATTTAAGCAAACTTTGGGAAATAACACTCATATTTTTAGGTATTGTGGATTTACTAAGGGATTATCTGTTTTAAGTATTCAGAGTAGCTAATCTCTGATCCAAAACCATCGATATGCTTTTTATAGTAAATAACATACAAATATTCAGGAATATAAATTGTCTGAAACGGTTGCTGCAGGTGAACTCTAAATTCTAAGATTTTGGCCAAATTATTTACAATTCACAGAAGATTTAAGAGGTGCTTTTTTTTTTTTAAACTTGATTTTCTTAATTGAAGTTTTATTCATGATGCCAAAGTTAATGAAGAAAGATGAGAACTAGTTGAGTTTTATTATAAGCAAAAACTACTAGTAGTTACGATTCATCTAATAGCAAGTTGAATAAAATAAAGTTTATTCCAGTCAGAACCTAAATCACATTTTCAGTTCTACGTTTGATAGTATTTTTAAATCACACTAGTGCCAAGAGTTACTAAAATTCTTAAAACTGGTCATTGGACCTGTGCAAATTCAAATATCAATTCAGTGCATAATCAAAATGTGGTAATTTAAAAATCTTAAGTTGGAAAACTTTGCTATTTTAAGTTATTAGGAGGATTCCCAGCTAGGGATGTGGCTCGATGGTAGAGTGATTGCCCAAGATGTGTGAGGTCCTGGGTTAAATCCCACCATCTTAAAAAAAAAAAAAGTTACTAGGAGGATTTAATAATTAATATTGAGACCACCTATTAAAAATCCTATCTGTGGAGGTCAGTAAAGCTCAGTGGTAAAGCCCTTGCCTGGTACACTCCAAGCCCTGATGTCACTCCTTTTCCTCTCCCTCTCCCCCCAAAAAACCCACTTTATCTTTAATTGGAAAGGCTTCAGGCCAGTATTTTCTAAGTGAATTCTTTGTTGTCTCTGAGTTCTAGCAAGTATAGAGAATGGGATATATGTGACCCTAATTAGGGGAAAAAAAATTATCATTTAAGCAGTGTAAATAATTTTTCACTTTTTCCTATTCAAAATAAAACCTTTTCTTCATTCCTACTTCCTTTATAACCATCTTTTGTTAAAGAAATGAATTGACTTTTTTTTTTAAAAGTCTTATTAATAATAAAAACTTTTGTTCTATTCTTTCATGAATAAAAAGATGATTGGCATGGTTAGTTCCTGAATTTTGATTCTTTTAAGAATATTTCTGCTGTTTTTATTTTTTCCAAAATGGTCTGGCATTTTAATTATTAATGCTAGTAATGTAACTTCTAAATTTATGGTAATTGGTATGTTTAATAAGTGTATTGATACATTTTAATACTGGATTCATAGACAAAGTGGGAAGCAGGAAGTATTAGTGAGATGTGTGTGAAAACTCCTGATTTGTTTAGGCATCTTTCAGTTGTCTCTTGCATAGTTTAAAGTTGAATGTTTCCTGGGATATTTTTAATGTTTGTTTGTTTGTTTTTTGAAAGAAGAAATCATAACATTTAAACATGGTTACCTAATTTCTACAACACTGGACTAGTATGAATACATTTTTTAAAAATTACTGTTCTGTATAAATGAAATATTTGGAATTCAAGTATAAAAAACATGTGAAACAAAAGGCATTGTCTTTTGGCCATGATACAAGTGCACTATGGCAGTGCTGTTTGCTCAGGACCCAGCTCTGCAGCCCCTCTGTGTGTGCCCCTCTCTTGTAGAGTTGTTTGCCGTTACTCCACACAGGCCTTCCTCTGGTCCCTCCAAGCCGGGCTTCCAAAGCACTGTTGAAAGCTAAGGATTCTATTGTTGATGTGGATATTCGATGAGTTGTATTTTAAATATCAAAGACTATTAAATAAAGAGAATGTTTGCTTTTTTATTTCTTTCTCTGTGTTTATTTTAAGTTCATAGTCTTGCTATTCGAAGTGTGGTTGGAGGGCCAGTAGCATCTGTTTCACCTGAGAGCTTTTCTGAAATGCAGTTTCAGGCCGCACTCAGCCCTGAATCAGAACTGAGCATTGGAAAGCTCCATAGCTCTGTGTTCTTGCCCCACTTCAGTGACAGATGCAGCAGACCAGGGAGCCCACTGATATTCCTGCCACAGGTTCCATTATTACCTGTGCCTCCAATCTTTTCCAAAAGAAGTTAAGAAGTCCACATTTTTATTTGAGATATGATTTTTAAATGCTTGTGTAATTGTTCTTTAGGCTTGATAAAGGGCATTGGTAATTTTTATTTTTACGCTGGGGATTGAACCCAGGGCCTCATGCATGCTAGGCAAATGCTGTGCCACTGGCCACATCCGTAGCCCCAAGCAACAATTTCTGTGTGCTGTTTTTCTTAATTTTACGCAACTCCACACTGGAATCCAAATATTGTAACAGTTGTGAGCCACATAACAATGTTTCAGTCAAAGAAGGACACCAGTCATTTTTCATTCCTTTTTATTGTAGTAAAATACAGATAACAAAATGTACCATCTTAACTATTTTGAGGGTACATTTTAGTGGTAATAAATACATTCATAATTGGTTGCACCCATTACTACCCATCCCACTGCCAGAACTGTCTTCATCTTGTAAAACTGAAACTATACCGTGACACTGTAACTATGGAGCTTAACCCCTAGGTTCCCCATAATGTCCTCTGCCCCTTCCCCAGCCCCTGACAACTGCCATTCTATTTGTCTTTATGATTTGACTACTATAAGAGCCTCATAAAAAAAAATAATGCAGTATTTATCTTTGTGTACTGAGCTCATTAAACAGCATAATATCCACAAGATTTATCCATTTGCGGGGGCTGGGGTTGTGGCTCAGTGGTAGAGCACTTGCCTAGCATATGTGAGGCACTGGGTTTGATCCTCAGTACCACATAAAAATGTTTTTTTTTAAAAAAAGATTTATTCATTTTGTAGCATGTCAAAATTTCTTTTTTAAAGGTGAGTAATATTCTATTGTATGCATATACCACATTTTGCTAATCAATTCATCTGTTAAAGTCAATAGCTTTTCTATGTAATACACTACATAGTAGCTATAACATGTTAGAAACTATGATGGAAAACTGCCAAGCCCAATTATGTCTAATTCTTGGAGCATCAGAGAGGTTGTAAGTTTCAAGCTGAGCAGAATTGAATCACTCTTGCTCAGCCTGAGCCCCATGTTATTCACAAGAGCCCCAGGCAACTCCGCTTATACCCAGAATCCTACTGAGTGTCTTGAAAAATAACTGTCAGATTCACCCCTCTGAAGTGGTCCAGCCCAGTACCAGATGCCAGGAAGGGAGCAGATCCTATGCCATCTCCATTGCTTTCCTGCTTTGTCAAAATGATTGATGTTCTTCAAAAGCTGTTTCTGTTCTGCAGAGGGGCAGCTCTGTCTCCAACACTGAACCCCCTTTTATCTTCTCAGGCCAAAGCAGATCTAGCTTCTTTGAATCATCACCTCCAAGGACTTACAGTTAAATGTAGAGGATTAATACCACTTACACAAGGTCCTCGGAGTAGTCAAATTCATAGAGAAAATAAATTAACCCCAAAATACAGAGAGACCAGGAGAGGAGATGTACTCACAGTATGGTAATGGAAAAGCCAGCTACACAGAGACTACCACACTCCTTTTTTTCTCTCATCTTTGAGAAGTGATTGCTAGTTCATGGATGACACAATACCAGAGTCAAGGAGTCTGCTCTTTCTGTATTACTGCTTTATGTACATGACTCCCATGGCTACAGTCAACTCAGGGACCCTTAGTGCCCATGATTCTATCTGCATTCCAGCATTAAAAAATAAAGTATAGCGGAGAAAGGCCATGTGCCCTTTTTTCTCTATGGAAACTGCACCCAGCACTTCCGCGTATATTACATTGGCCAGAACTTAATTACATGGCCACTCCTAGCTACAAAGTGGGTCTGAGTAGCCATGAACCTTAGCTTGGGTACCCTAGATGCAGATCCTGAAATGAGGAGTCCTGTGAAAATGATTTTTTTTAAGTGTCACGAGGAAGAAATGGAAAGGGTAGAGAAGAAAAACAGGCAGACCAGGAAGCCTGTAAAGGAATGATCTTAAGCAAAGCCTCCATCCTGAAGTTAGGTCTGGAGGGAGTATGTTCACATTTCAGAGGCAGATCTCGAGGTGCTACATTATTTCACACTCCGACTGATCAAGACAGGGTTTCAGCTCTCCAGGCACACAGGCAGAATGGGCTCTGGCAACCCAAGGTAGTCCTCTGATAATCAGACACAGGTGAGGGCCAGTATGCATGACTATGGTAAAATGAGGGGATACGAGAGGGGCACTTGCATCTTCTGCTAAACCAGGCATTCAGGTTAAAAGCAGGGGTTCAATTACCACGACAGAAGGGCAGAACAGACTTTGGTGAACAATTAGTAGTGACTTCCATATGAGACAACAGAAGAGAGAATGTTATTTTTTTTGAAAGATTGAAATATTGATGCAGGAACGAGCAGAACAAGCCCAACACTAAATGTTAAAAAGAAATATGCCCAGTGGCACACAGACAACGAAAGCAACTAGTATCTTGGTGAGACGTGGACTGAAATTGGGTGGTTTGGTTAAAAGTCACTGGAAGAAACACCAGATTCCTTGGAGAGGAAGCATTTATCAATAAATAATATTTTAACTTATTTACAGAATTAAAAGACATGGTTTTTCAAAGGGCTCACTCAGTGCCCAGCAGAGAGAGAGAGAGAGAGAGAGAGAGAGAGAAAGAAAGCCCACACTAAAGCACATCATTATTAATTTCAGAATATTCGAGATAAAGAGAAGATCTGACAGACAAGCTTCCAGAAAGGAAAAGCAGGCCAGAAAATAACCAGGATTTTATAGCAGGAAAATACAGCCCTTGGTAACGAGGACTGCATCAAAGCCAACTGCTAGAATTCTAGATGTTTTATTGAAAACAGAATTAGGAGCATGTCTTACAATTCTGCTGCTAAGTTTCACCAACAGTTAATTTAGTGATTCTGTAGTAACAGAAAATTGGGCAAATCAAGGAAATGAAATCTTAGTACACCATCTGGCTCAGCTGCAATGAAAATCATATAAGGTAACATTGATAACTGACTTTGCCAATAATTATGATATTACTGTATTGGAAGCTCAGAAGGCAGAAATGTGAACATACTCCCTTCCAGACCTGTCTTCAGGATGGAGGCTTTGCTCAGAATGGAGGCATGGTATAAGGATTAAATCTTTTATTTTTCTTAATGAAAAGGTGGTTATGTCTAAAGTTAATGAGGTAATGGCAATCATAAGCATAATAGAAATTCAGAAAGAGATATCAAACTAATAATGTGAAGCCCATGTTAAAGATGGATTTTTGCTTTACATTTGCATAAATAACTCCATTTTGATGACTGTCTTAGAACAAAGGAAGAGCTTTCACTAGAGGAGACTTGATTCCAACACCTGAGAAACAGAGACCAGATAGTAGCTAATGTATTTAAAATCTTTCTGATTTTTTTCCTTTTTATTTCTATCCACTGAGGTTTCAAAAATCCTAGGTTCAAATTTTCACCTAGGAAGTCTATATCACCTGGAGCTCCTGAGGTCTGAGGGCTGTGTCTGATGTGATGTGTTCAACTGTGCTGGTTTGTTCTTTCTACTCATGAATGATGACGAAGAACACCTGTATTAACACAGGAACATTGGGCAGGAAAAGTTATCCTCAGCTCAAATATTATCAAACCCGTATTTTAACTTGCTATTATAAAACATTTCAAACATGCAGAAGTTAGTGACTAATATAATGAACCTCCATGTACTCATCAACTTCAATAATGATCAATTCCTGACAATTCTTGTTTCACATACCCTTCCCCCCATTATTTGGAGTGCATAGAAGACATCATAACATGTCATTTTTCAGGAAAATACTTTAAGTCTTTCAGGTTACATTCATCTTACAGAAAAGAAAAACCCTTAAGGAACTTTTAGGAAATAACTTTTATGTTGATTACTAGTACATGATGTAAAGGCATATATTTGGGCTTGCTTTCTTTATTAATTGCAGTATTTTTCTGCCAAAACATGAATTTATGGAACTGGAAGTCCAGAGAATTTATACCTATAGGAAATATGAACTGGATTACAATAGCTAAGTTTTTCATTGTTATGCAGGATCCCTATTAGATCCTAAGTTCATGTCACTCCCATCCCACTGAGTGAAAGCCAGACTCCTCATAATGGCCTACCAGGCCTTCACATGGTTCTTCTGGGTCCTCACTGATTACAACCCTTCCCAGGTCAGTTCTGCTGTAGCCATGCTTGCCTTCTTCTTTTTTTTTTTTTTTTAAATATTTATTTATTTATTTATTTTAGTTCTCGGTGGACACAACATCTTTGTTTGTATGTGGTGCTGAGGATCGAACCCGGGCCGCACGCATGCCAGGCGAGCGCGCTACCGCTTGAGCCACATCCCCAGCCCTGCTTGCCTTCTTTTGAATTCTCTAACTGGACAGGTGTTCTCCTACCTCAAGGGCAGACTTATCAGTTCTTTCTTTCACTTGGATATTTCTTTCACTTGCTCTTTCTTGGATATTCTTTAGGTCTTGTTCTCTCTCCCCCACCCCCTGTCCACTATTGAACCCAGGACCTCATTCATTATTAAGCAAGATAGGCAAGAGGTCCACTACCGAGCTACATTCCAAGTCCTGTCTCACCCTTATTTCCTTCAAGTATTTGTTCAAAGAGCTCCTTTATCAGGGAGGCCTTCCCTGACCACCCTTTATAACATTATTAGAACTCCTCTTCCCATATCATCCATGCCCTATTTTACTACTCCCCTCCCCCCCAAAAAAAAGCTGTTATCACTACCTACCTACCTGTGATCACTACCTTCCTTATTACATTTTGCTTATTATCAGTGTCTTCCCAGCAGGATGCAAACTTTATGAGACCAAGGACTCTGTTCTTTTCCCCTGCTTTATTTCCAGTGCCCCAAATAATGGTAGATACATTAATCTGTATGTCACGTTTTAAAAATTTTGCAAACATTTCAATAGCAACCATTATGTATGGGGCACTGATCCAAGCTCTTAAAAATAGTATCTCAACCCTGGTAGCACTATTGTTACTATGCTCCATTTTATAAATGAGAAACTGGTGCACAATGAGGTAAAGAAACCTATTCAAGATCACACAGCTAATACGTGACAGATCAAGGCAATTGGGCCTTGAAGTCTATACACCCAACCCCTGTGCTATGATTTCATTCACATAAATTCATGGATTTAATAAGCCCTTCCAGAATGAGATGCGAATTTTCTTTTAAAAGGTTTCACATTTTAGGGGGAGCTACTATTGCCAGTGCCATCAGATTCCAAATACTGAAGCATTCCCAATTATTCATTCACAATTACAGGGCAATTTGTGGTAGCCCCGCCTGGTAATAAAATCAAAGGGAAAGACACGAGTGTGTTTAGTAGTGTGTTTAAAAGAACTGCAGGCCTAGCATGTCCTTTTCAATAATATGCTATTATCTGTATGTCACGTGGTAGCCTCCCTGATCAGGTGCTTTGGTGTCCTTGTTTCACTGCACCAATTGCTTTAAATTCATGGGACTGTCCTTTCTTTAGGAAGGAATGCAAACAAGCAAGACACTCTGATGTGTTAACTGAGAGCTGTGGGGGGTGGGCACTTGCACAGCTAGTGCCACCAACATCATTTTAAGTGTTTATACGCTAGAACAGAAATTCTTTTCTCTGAGTTGTCCTGCTGTCCTCTAAAATAATTCTGAAAAAAGACTGTCTTCTATAACTTCATGGGTGAAGTCGGCTTCATGAATAGAATTCATCGTATATTAATGAAGGCAGAGTTCCAAATGTGACCTGGAAAACCAGAGAAAATTTCTAGGCGGGCGCGGTGGCGCACGCCTGTAATCCCAGTGGCTGGGGAGGCTGAGGCAAGAGGATCGCTAGTTCAAAGCCAGCCTCAGTAATGGCAAGGCGCTAAGCAACTCAGTGAGACGCTAAGCAACTCAGTGAGACCCTGTCTCTAAATAAAATACAAAATAGGGCTGGGGATGGGCTCAGTCGTCCAGTGCCCCTGAGAGTTCAATCCCTGGTACCGCCCCCCCCCCAAAAAAAAAAAAAAAAAAAAGAAAATTTCTACTGTAGAAAGTAATCAATAAAAACTGTGATTCCTGCCTGGTCACTTGAATTTGCAACCCGTCTTTTATAGCTCTGTAGCCTCGGATCCTACTACATACAGTGACTACATATAGTGCCCGGCACAGAGCGGCCCCTCACTGACTGGATAAGTGATGGAGTAAAGTGGATAAGTTATTAGAAGCCGCTTCTTGCGCGGTGTGATGACCCCGCCAAGTCCGCACCGCCGCCCTCGAGGATGGAGTCAGATTTCAAGGACACAACGCCGTTCCGCAAAGCCGACTCTAGCTAGAAACTCAGCCGCACAGGTAGGTTAGGAGCGTCGCACCGCCACCGGTTCTTCTGGCTTCGCAGCCTGAGGGCTACGGGGAGGAGGTTGGTCTCGCCCGCTCGTGCTTGGTCCTCCGCGATCCCACTTTCCTTTGCGCCAAGGACACGTCCGGAGGCTTTGCAGGGCCCTTCTGCGCCACGGCGGCGCCTCTCTATGGTTCTGCCGGTCTCCGAGAGAGGTGTTATGGCGGCCGGCGTCGAGGTGGCAGGAGCAGCTCGCCGAGCTGGGGCAAGTCACTAACACAGAGGGAGAAGTCACCCAAGCCCGACGGCGGAAAGTCGAGGGAAGGAGCAGAGGCCCCGCGGGGGTGACTGTGCCACTGGCGGCGAGGCCCCTGTAAAAGCCCAGGCCAGGCCTCTGCGTTTATGGGCAGAACGCGACGGTTGGCTCGAGCCCCGCACTGCGTGGAATTCTGAGTGCTTCGGTCGTAGTTGACCCCGCAACGCTCGAGGACGTTCGGGGGCGAGAAGTGGATGGTTGATGGTCGCGGTTTTCGGAGCGGGTCCAATGGCTCACTGAAGTTGCAGCGATGTCGTCCTGGTTAGGAGGCCTGGGCTCCGGCTTGGGCCAGTCCTTGGGTCAGGTGGGGGGCAGCTTGGCTTCTCTCACCGACCAGATCTCCAGCTTCACCAGGGACATGCTTCTGGATGATTTAGAAAACGCAGAAGGTAACAGCTGGGGCGCGGGGAGGGAGGGCTTTTCTGGGACCCTGCGAGCATCCGTTTGGTTCCCACCTCCGCGGGTCAGCAGATGGGACTGGTCGCGGGGGAGTGCCACTCCGCCCTTTTTTCCTTTTTGGCACTCCTCCTTTGCCTCCTTCTCTACCAGTTCTCTAATGAGAACCGGTGGGGTGCTGGGGAGGCTCCCTTTGGGTACCCTGGATCTGTCAAAGCGGAGTGAAACTGCGCTGAGGTTTTTTTGCTGGGTCTGTCTTTGCCTCCCAGTCAATTTGCCCTCAGTTTGGGGCGGGGGGCGGTCTGATTTTGATCATCATCCTTTATTTCGATACAGTTAAAAGGATGGTCTACCACATATACTTTTTTGTTTTCTTTGATTTTTGTAGCAAAGGAAATAACTCATGATTAAAACATCTGGTGACTTCTTTACGCTGTCTTGAGTATATTATTTGTTAGTGAAATATGCCTATGATTTTCAGGTAAATTGTTTTGTGCCTTTCCTCATAGTGATGGCATGTTACAGCATTCCAGCTAAAAATGTATTTTTTATATAATTGCCCGTTTCTCCCGTATTTCAACGGAACGGAATGGGGAAGATCCTCCTTTTTTAGGGATTCCTTAGCAACTGTCTCTTGACAGTTCACCGTATTTTGTTAGTGAACAGTGACCCAAAGGGACATGGTAATGAGTGCTCTAGTTAATCACCATTTTTATTTCTTGACATTTCTTTTAGCAAGTAGGGTTTGGATTAAGAGAATTTTAAAATCATAGTCTGCCTATGACTATGGGAGATAATGGGCTGCTCATTCAGATGAGAGCAATTCTTTTGATAGACTTATTTCTTATAATTTTATAAATTAGCATTCTGGTTTAATTTGGGGTGCTGGAGATTGAACCCATGGGCTCACACTCATGCTAAGCACTGCCCTACCCCTGAGTTTTTTAGCCCCCAGCCCCCTAGTTTTGTTTTTATCATTATTTAACCAATCCTTCATATTTATTTGGTTGAAATAGAGAAAAATGGTTTGATAAAAAGTGCTTACATTTAGTTTTTCGATGTGGTGTCTATTTGAGAAGAAGTGAGATTGTGGAGCTGCCAAAATCAAAATCCATTTTACTGCTTCCAGTTCTATTTGGGTGGGAGATATGTTAGGTTTAGAGATGGTAATGAAAGATTTTCTTCATGTGTCTAGTAAAAGGTTGTTTGGACTTGAGGGCAGTTAGAAACAGAGGCTGAAAACTATGGAAGTGACTAGGTTTAACTTTGTATCTCAGATAGGTGAAAGCAGTTGGCTATTCCTTTGACCTCAATTTTGTTCCTCTACTAAAGGTACTCCCATAATATCAATCTTAGCAGTTTCACTATCTACTCAATTTTCTGAAGTAGAAATCTTCAAGTCATGTTTTGTCTTTTATCTACTTCCCATTGGCCACCAAATTCTTGTGGCCTATGTCAAAATTGTACTTTCCTTTGTTACTCCTACTTCTTCAGTGCTCTTTCATCCTTTTTGCACTCCATTCTATTTTCTGCTGTATTGCCAGTTACTTTTCTTTTTTGGTACCAGGGATTGAACCCAAGAGTGCTTAACCTTTGAGCCACATCCCCAGCCTTTTTTTTTTTTTTTTTAAAAACAGGTTCTCACTAAATTGTTTAGGGCCTTAGGACCTTGCTAAGTTGCTAAGGCTGGCAGCTGTCTATTGACAGTTCATCGTTTTCCTCCTGCTTCAGCCTGCCAAGTCCCTGGGATTATAAGGATGTGCCACCGTGTCCAGTGTCAGTTACTTTCTAAAAGCAAATTTGCTTAAAAATTTCTTGACCTATCACAGATAAAATCTAAATTTCTTAGTTTTAGAAGGCCAACAATTGTCCATATGGGTTCAACCTTCCTTTTCTAATTGCCTTGCCAATTGCCATGCCTAATCTATTTATATATGCATGTGTGCCAATACCTAGAGCTTCTGTCACACAGAACTTTGTCAGGCACCTACAGAACTCCAAACCTCTTCACAGAAAGCCTTTTCTTCTCTACTTCCTCCTTTGCCTGGAAAACAGTTTTCCAGCAATCCTGCTCACAGATCAGGCACTTGGTGAAATCATTGTGACTCTTACGCAAGTTGAATTGATTGCCTGTGTTCTAACAGAACTTTGAGGATCTCTGCCTAGCAACACTTACCATATTGAGTTATAATTGCTCATTTTCCTTGATGCCCAGGGTAGGGATGGTATTTTTTTCTTTCTCCTTATATGTCCAGTATGTGGCATCTTCCTTGGTACACAGTGGATGGTCAATAAAAATGTGAGTGATCAGAAATCTGCTGAGTTGCTCAAAGCTTTTATTCCTTTCGCTTGGTATTACAATAGGACTTGCTTAATACCTGTTTCATTTGTTTTCTCTTTAAAAATAGAATACAAGCCAGGTATGGTGTGCATTACTGTAATCCCAGTGGCTTAGGAGGCTGAGGCAGAAGGATCGCGAGTTCAAAGCCAGCCTCAGCAATGGCAAGGCACTAAGCAACTCAGTGAGACCCTGTCTCTAAATAAAATACAGAATCGGGCTGGGGATGTGGCTCAGTGGTCGAGTGTCCTCCTGAGTTCAGTCTCCAGTACCAAAAAAAAAAAAAAAGGAAGTAGAAATAGGGCCTTAAAGCCCCAGTTGAATATGTTTCATTTAAAATTATGGCAAGCCAAAAAGAGAAATTTACAAAAACTTCTAATTTCCTGTAACAAAATTTTGATAAATACTCTCAGCAAGTAGTAAACATTGAAAAATGATGGACATTGTGTTTTTTTCACTGAGAAAGTCAGCACTTTTTGTCTGCTGTAGTAGCTACTAAAGGTAGACATCCTAAGGTGTAGGAGATTGGCAAAGAGAATGACCCATGTGACAATGAAGAACATTAGTGGCAATGATAAGTTGTGGTGAAAATCAGATGATAAATATTTTCTGAATTTGCTCTTGTATCAGCCTACTTTCTGTTTATTATTATTTTTTAATTGTTGATGGACCTTTATGTTATTTATTTATATGCAGTGCTGAGAATTGAACTCAGTGCCTCACATATGCTAGTTAAGCACTGTACCACTGAGCCACAACTCCAGCCCATACTATTCTATTTAAACTCGGTGAAATGTGTTTTTCTTAAAATGCCTACTTAGGGCTGGGAATGTAGAGCCTCAGTAGTAGAGCATTTATTTGCCTAGCATGTTCAAGGCCTTGGGTTCAATCTGCAGCGCACACACACAGAAAGCCTATTTATTCCATCATATGGTGTTGACCAAATATTCAATATATGAATTTCTTTTGTAGCAGGTTTACCTAATTGTCAGAGAAAGGAAGTTGAAGGTACTGAATCTACACTAAGATCCGAGGTAAGGAAAATTGAAGACTACTTTCAAACTTAGATTTTTATCTCTTTTGAAACCATGAAGTTATTCAGGATTTCAGTTCTCTGTTTACATTGCTTACCACTTTTTTTCCTCTGTGTATCTTGTTTGTTTTTAACTTTTAGGAGGCTTACTTAGATGAAGAATTTATTTTCATGACAACAGTTTGTTGTTCTTTAATATTTTCCTCTGTACTTCTGCATATTGAAAGTAGGAAAACTGCCAAAAGTAGAAGTAATAGGGGCAAAAGTTTATCGTTATTAAGGAATGCTAAATCATGGTAGTACATTTAAGTATGATATGAAGAATGGGATTGTTTAATCTAGAGCTTTTTAATATTCTAATGTTGAGAGAATTATATTTGGGTACAGAGAAGTTAAGAATATAGGAATAGCAAGTTAATTTTGCTGTTTTATTTGTAATTAATGTCTAGTTGTGACTAGTTCTAGACATTGTGCTTAATGGGGAAACTTGGTAGGGGTTCAAAGGAAAGCCTTGAAAGGAAAGGATTTCACAGTAGAAGCTATTGTAAAGGAATAAAAGTCAACTAGTTAGCATTGGAATAATAACAGAGAGCACTTGAATTGCAGCAAAAGGTATTGTTAGAGCACTGTGGAAAGTGTGTTTCCTTTCTACTAAGTTATAAAAAGAACATTGGATTTAGATGTAAGAAAATACTACTAACAAACATTATTGAACTCTGGTCTAGAATATCAAGGTGAGTTTGTGGAACTGAAAGTAGCGAAACCCCTGTAGAACTGTACTGTATTAACTTTCTGTGTGTAGACAATTTGGTGGCACTAAGAGACGTTAGCAGTAATGACTTAATAAGAAAAGTAGGTGCTGTAGTGACAGATGAACTTAATGGCTGAGATAGGAAATTCTTTAAAAAGTACTCATTGGTACAGACTCACCCAGAAAAATTAAACAGCAGAAGTATGTGTGTGAGTGGCATTAACCTAGGTGAATTCCCCGTGACCCATTTGGGGAGAAAAGTAAATATGGTTAACCTGCTCAGTGAATGTCTATTGGGTCTATGGCAAGTATGATTTCAATGTTTAGAAATGTTTATTTTTGGTAAAACTCAAATGTGATCTAGCTTCCTCATTGGTACTTATCCAGAGGTACTCAAATACTAAAGGAAAAAAGGGCTTTATTTGTCAGGTAATTTTAACTGTGTGATTCTTGGTGGCATTAAAACTCTTATGACATCATAATCTTTTCTGTAACTATGCAACATATCACCATGCAGGACTCACTGCTGTTAAACTAAAATAAAATAAAAAAGATAATGATATTTCTGAATAGTCTGTTTAGAAAGTTTAGTATAGAAGAGTAGTGTGTTTTCCATTACAAATTAGATTTGCTTACAGATGTTAAATGTTTTAGCTGACTGAATTAGTTAGGGTGTTTTTGTTGTTGTTGTTGTTGTTTTTTTGAGTACTGGGTATTGAACCCAGGGGCACTTAAACACTGAGCCACATCCCCAGCCCTTTTTTATTTTTTATTTTGAGACAGGTTCTCACTAAGTTGCTTAGTGCCTTGCTAAGTTGCTGAGGTTGGCTTTGAACTTGGAATCCTTCTGCCTCAGCCTCTTGAGTTGCTGGGATTACAAGTGTGTGCCACCACGCCTAACTTAGTTAAGATTATTTAGTTGTAAGTAAAAGCAACCACCCTAAGCTAACTTAATTCTCTGTGTGCCAAGAAAGTAGTCCTCACATTTGTGATCTTTCGTCCAGTGTACTCTTAATATTTTTATATTGTCATTTTTACAAATGATTTACACGAGGTATGAATAAAGTGATAATTTTAAAACGTTTATTTAGAAATGGTAATATTTTAAGTTTAACTTAAAGTCCAGGTTTTTATTCTGAATTTTTCTGGTTTTTGAAAACATATCTAAAGCTGGGTGTGGTGATACTTACTTGTAGTCCTAGCTACTCAGAAGGTTGAGACAGAAGGATTATTTGGACCCAGGAGTTTTAGGCCAGTCTTGTCAACATAGTGAAACCCTGTTTCAAAACAAACATATACTCAGAATAGACAATGTTCTTTAATTCATTTAACTATGTATTGACTCTTTTTTGTTTACATATTTTTTTTTAGTTGTAGATGAGCACAATGCCTTTATTTCATTTTTATTTTTTTGTGGTGCTGAGGATCGAACCCAGTGCCTCACATATTCGAGACAAGCACTCTACTACTGAGCCACAGCCCCAAACCTGTGATCAGTGACTTTGTAGCATAAAATCAAAGAAGCAAAATCTACACCCAAATTTGATTTAGGATTAGGCATATTCTATATAAACATGCTTAATACATTTGTAGCTTTAATTTGAAAGTGCATTTTAAAGGCAATTATTCTGTGACCTTTTATAGTGTACATCAATTTTTTTTGTGAAACAGTGCTGTGCAGTAGCCATCACTAACCTGTTTTACTTGTATTCTTTTTGTTGAAAATACTTTCTTTGCTTCTAGAATGAAAGACTTAAAAAGTATTGTACTGATCTGGAAGAAAAGCATGAAGCATCAGAGCTTCAAATAAAGCATCAGTCTGCAAGTTACCGAAATCAACTGCAGCAGAAAGAGGTAAAGTTTATTACAATTACTTTGTATTTATTTCACCATTATTTTTAGATCCATAAAAATATTGAAAGGGTATTGAATTCAATAAAACTTGGTAAACTTTTATTTATATTATAAAAACTAACCTTTGCAGAGATTAATTTCTACTTTCTAAAAGAAGAAAAGTTTTTTTTATAAAATATCTTCAGGCATCTGTTGCTCATAATTTCTAATTTTATGAAATCTCTTAACTATTTCATAATCTCAATACTATTCTTAACTATTTTCTTAAGTTGTTTTAAATCAACATGGTCATTTTTAGTGATAATTTCTTTTTAAAAAAATGCTTTGTCTATACAAGTGTCTGTTATGTTGGAATATATGTGATTTTCCATGGAAAAATAAAATTAAGTATATTATAATTGATTTTTACTGTTTTATAAATGTTTTTGCTTTTTTCTAGTTTGATTGAAATGTTTGTTTTGGAATTGGCTTATCTTTGCAGTATTAGTGATCTTATATAATTTAACCAGTGCATCCTTAAAATATGGACTATGTTTCTATGTGTCATGCTGTTACTGAATTCTTTTTCATGTTTAGTACATAAGTGGAGTCCAATAAAAACTTACTTTGAATTGAACCATTTCCTATTTTATTATCCATATTATTTCAATACTCACTTTGTTTACTAAGAATTCATTTCTGCTGTAACTTCCTATTTGGGTTTTTAAAGTTAGATGAATTGGTTTCTAGTTCCTTAGTGACATGCTAAGGTTAAAAATTGAGGGTAAATATACACATTTAAAGTGGAGCTTTAATTTTCTTTATTTTGGTGCCGGGGATTGGACCCAGGGACACATAACCACTGAGCTACATCCCCAACCTTTTTTTTTGTAATTTATTTAGAGACAGGGTCTCACTCAGTTGCTTAATGCTTTGCTGAGTTGCTGAAGCTGGCTTTGAATTCATGATCCTCCTGCCTCAGCCTCCCAACCCATTGGGATTACAGGTGTGTGCCGCCGTGCCTAGCTTTAGAGTTTAATTTTCAAACTGATGGCAATTTATAATTTTACATAATATAATAAAAACAAATTTCTGCAAGGGTAAAATGTATACAAAATGCATTTGTAGCTTTAATTTGAAAGTGCATTTTAAAGGCTATTATTCTGTGACCTTTTATATTGTACATCATTTTTTTGTGAAACCCATTGGGATTATAGGTATGTGCCACCGTGCCCAGCTCTAGAGCTTGATTTTTTACAAACCCATTTTTTTTTCTCTTTTTTAAAGATTCAACACAGATATAACAGTTTATTGCTAAACTGCTTTCAAAGTCTTTAGACTTTACTCTTTGAATTTCTGTATTTGTGGACTGGTAGCAAATGTACATGGCATCAATCCCTGGATCACACTTTGAGTAGCACTGACTTAATGGACATGATGATAGAAATAGTAATTCCTACCCAGGGGTTTGCAGCTGAATCATTAGTGACACCTTTAAAAAATATACATGTTCATACACCTCAGAAGATTCTGAGTATCCTGGGAAGATTAGTGTACTGGGAAGGGACCTTGATGTTGGGAATTTTCAGAAGCTTCCATATGATTCTAATGCTCACCCCATAGTTGGAAACACTTGTGTGGAAAATTTTGGCATTTTATTTTCTTTTTAACTATTGATATTAGAGAACACATTAAACTGTTTAGAATTTGTTGTTATTATTAAAGCTTGCACTTGAGTAGCTCTAAAACTTGATGTAAATATTTATGGTATAATGACAACTCTTTCTGTGTTAAAAATATATCTAAAATATGGATTTCAGTATTTTTTAGTAGAATGAATGATAATACATAACTATACCTCTGCTGTTTTCTGAATCTGTTTGCTACACTCTTTGTGATGTCTCTATTCCCTGAAGATGCGGTTTATCTCATATCATTTATGGGAAAAAGAATAAAATTTATATACTATTGTAAGTCTGTACTAGAGAAAGGGGCTCTAATATGAAAAATCTGTTTGTTATGACATAAAGTATACACATATTTGGTTTTTGTTTGACTAATTGATTAGTTTTACACCTGTAGAAATGTTGCTACCTCCTGGCTATTTTCCCAGTATCAAGTTTTCCTTGGTTATGGTAATGTCTTATACTACCATATTATGGTAGTGTCTTATGCTAGTTTAAGGTTATTTCAGTTGTGTCTAGATGGCTTACTTGAGTATTCTCTCACTCAGAATGGATGTGGCATTATGGTAGGTCCTATGTTCATAATTTTGGGGGGTTATGATTTAGTATGGCCAGCCTTTAATCAAAACTCTGCTCAGGGTTTCAGAACTTTTGTATACTGTTCTCTTCCTCAATAGGGTCAGATTTTCACTGCCTGCTTGTTGCCAGTATTAAAGCCAGGGCCTCTTTGAGTGCATTATTTCCTTCTGAGACTCATGAGCTAATAACCATGGGTTTACTGTGTTATCTACAAAGAATGGATCTATAAATCAAAGCATTATTCCAGCTGTGTTGTATAGAGAAGCATTATCATTCATGGTGCATTTTAAGACTAAATTCAGCCATAATCAGATACATAAGACTCTTGCAATAGATGTTTGTTTGTTCATTCTTTTTCCTTTTCTTTTTCTTCTCAAGTACCAGGGATTGAACATAGGGGTGCTATACCATAGAGCTACATCCTCAGCCCTTTAAAATTATTTTTAGATTTTATTTTGAGACTGAGTTTCACTAAGTTGCTGAGGCTGTCCTTGAACTTGCAGTTCAACCTCCTCAGCCTCCTGAGTCTGAGATTTAAGGCATGTACCACTACTGGCCTCCAGCAGAAATCCTAAAGAAAATTTAATATATAGATTGACACAGCTTTTCATTTTCTCATCATAAGGTTTGATGATCACCAACAGAGCCCTAAGAAATATCCTGTATTAGCCCTTTCATAGAAGATAGGAAACTTGTGTTTAACTGAGAAATTTATTGTTTTACTTAATATATGAGTAAAATTTTGATCTTCATACTACTTAAAATATATGTGCTTTAACTATGGTAATTATGTTTTTTTAAATAAAAATTTTATAGTTGGGATGTTGTAAGTGACTTGGATTCACTTAAAAGATACTTAGTGAATGATTAGTCTTAAACAAATCATTCTACCTTTTAATATAATGAAGGTTTAAAAAGATCAATTTGTTTGAAAGTACTTTCTCTAAAACATGGATTATAAATATATAGGTAGAAATCAGCCACCTTAAAGCAAGACAGATTGCACTACAAGATCAATTGTTGAAACTACAGTCAGCTGCTCAATCGGTACAGTCAGGAGCTGGTGGTATACCAACAACCACTGCACCGTCTTCATTTGTTTACGGAATGAGTAGTCATTTTTCAGCCTTTCGTGATGATGACATGGACTTTAGTGACATAATTTCATCACAACAAGAAATAAACAGATTGTCAATTGAAGTTTCAAGACTTGAATCTGAAGTTGGCCATTGGAGGCATATTGCTGAGGTAGGTAAAATGTGGGTGAGTTTTTTTAAAACTGTGAATGAGTAAAAATATTGATGCTATTTAGGAAGCAGTGTGTGAAGTGTTTGGTATCAGAAATAATCCTGGATAAGAAAATAGAAAATCTATATTCTAATTCTGCCAGTGGTTCTCTCAGTGGTTTTGGTCAGGTTATGTTTCTCTCTCAGCCTCCTTTTCCCCTTCTGTACAATATTTGGAAATTTTTTTTTCAAAAATTTTAGAGCAACAGATCCATTTTTCAAAATAAAAGTTACAAGCCCAGGAATCAAAAGAAAAATTGAGGGGCTGGGGTTATAGCTCAGTGACAGAGTGCTTGCCCTGCAAAGTGAAGCATTGGGTTCGATCCTTGGAACTGCATAAAAATAAATAAATAAGACAAACAAAGGTATTGTGTCCATGTTCAACTAAAAAAAAAAAAAAAAAAGAAAGAAAGAAAAAAGAAAAGAAAGAAGAATTGAGTGGAGCTAGCTTCTTTTCCCCCTGAAGTCTCTGAGACTTCTTTGATGGAAACACTAGGGCTCCAGAGCACTATGTTTGACACTATTTCCTTGGATTTTTATCTGAGATTTTTGTTAGCTCTAGTAATATATAAAATGAAAATCTGATCATTGGTATTATAAAATATGTTAAATTATTTTGTGATTTTTTTTTTTTCACATGTATCAGAAATGAAATACTTGCTATTTGGGAGATATAAACTTTTTTCCAAGGAACATTTTTTTTTTTTTTTTTTTGTCTTACACATCAGATTTTATAGACTGTGGAGGTTGGCAAAAGACACAAGACTTAGAATAAATTGATACATTGTTAACTTGGATTTAACTTCATTCATGTAGGGGGAAAAACAAAGTAAATAGTTAGATTTTTTTGTTCTCTTTTTGTGAATGTAATCTAGTTTATGTAAAGGAGAAATCTTCCTAATTAAAATGATCTGCATGCTTCCCATGTTGCTAAACATTCCCAATACCTAAAGTAAACTGTAGTAAGGGCAGTCTGTCCATTTTATCTCTAAAAAGCAGTAATTAAGTTTTGTATGTGTAAAAATAACCCGAAGAACTTGATAATATCAGGGATTTCCTGTTTTATCTCTGGAGATTTATTTAGTAATTTATTTCAGGGCCTTGGAAACAGTGTTTAAATGAATACATACTCCCAGGTGATTCTGATTAATCCCAAGGGGGATACATTTTAAGAAATGTTGTTGAGGGTAAGATTTCATAGGGGAAGATGGGTTTTTGCCTAGTTTGTGATAGATCTCTTCTAGAATATGAAGGTGAAAAGGGCATATTTGAGACCTTATAGGGGCTTAATTTTCTAGTGAGGCATATATGTCTATGTATATTATCCTTAATAGCTACAGGAAATATTCATTACTTCTGTTTTACAAACAGGGAAACAAAGTTATTTCCAAAAGTAACACCCTCATTGTCAAAGTGATTTAAGTTACAAAGCAAATATATATCTCTTGACTGCCAAATACTGTATTCTTTCCATTATACCGTCTTTTTGGTTCATTAACATGATATATAGTTAAGTGTTAATAAGGATAAATGAATGGTAACCTAGCGCATTGGTGGGTAGAGGGAGGGATGGGGAGAGGTTGGTCAGTGGGTACAAAATTAGTTAGATGGGAGAAATAAATTATGATGATCTTTTGGGTACTAGGGTGACTGTAGATAACAGTAGTGTATAGTATATTTCAAAATATCTAGAAGAGAGAATTTTGAATGTTATCACCACAACTAAATGCTAAGTGTTTGAGATAATACTGCTAGTTACCCTGATTTGAACTTTCTCAATGTATAAATAAATCAAAACATCACTTGTATCCCCATAAATATGTACAGCTATTAAGTATCAAGTAAACATTTTAAAAAGGTAAATGAAAAACATACAGCTTTGAATAAGAAAAATCCAAAGTTCTTTTATTTTCTTTTCAAACTAAATAATAGGGTTGGGGCTATTATTAGTGGTAAAGTGCTTGCCTTGCATCATGCGTGAGACACTGGGTTCGATCCTCAGCACCACAGAAAAATAAAGATACTGTGTGTTCATCTACAACTAAAAATATATATATATATATATATATATTTATATATATATATATATATATATATATATATATAAAATCATTTTTAAAAAGATTTTTACTAGATCATCATTAGCACTAATATTGGGTAGCTTTCAGAAAGTGCCTTTTAGAAAACTGCTTAATTATTCTCACATTGAATATTTAAGATACATAAATAAATATTTAAGCTACATAAATAAATAAACTGTTTTTTTTAATCTTAAATTTAGATATTTTGCAAAACTGTTGTCTCCCCAATTATTTAACACATTCTTATATATTAGTATCTTTTATTATGTATTACTCTCTACTGAACAAAGTTCTTGGCATCCTTGAGTTAGAATCTATCTGGGAAATTCTTCTTTTTTGACAAGTATCTTTTAATAAAGTTAGTGACTTTCTGTTTTATAAGAAAATTGGTATTGTTTTCTGATTCTCTTTTTCTGAACTTCTAAGGCACAGGGAACACATAATTCTGATCAAAATGAAATCTGCAAACTACACAATACTATCAAGGTAGGTCAGATGTTGTTTGTCGTTGACGTGTGTGTGTGTGTGTGTGTGTGTGTGTGGTATTGGGGATTGAACCCAGGGCCTTGTGCATGCAAGGCAGACACTCTACCAACAGAGCTATATCCCCAGCCCCTGTCATTAACTTTTATGCATCTAAAATCTATATGTAAAAATATAAGCATCACTAAAAGTCTTAATTAAGAGTGATTATAGATTATGATATACATTTTTAACTGGTTCATATTAACTTTATGACAAGTAAGGTATATAAAAATATCTCTTTCCAAAATAATTTGGTTTTGAACATTTTTTCAGTAGTTTATTTTTCATATGTGTGTGTACTCTGTCTCATAAAACTGCATTAACAGAATTTCAAGCTTGCTGAAGTTTCAAGGTTTTTAGAGTTGAAGGATATTGACAAAATAAAATGCTACTATTTTTTAGTGGTAGAAATTCTCTAGTTTCTGTCAATTATTATTTCTTTTAAGAAAAGGCATAGTTTATATGTTTATTGTGATAGTGAATTGCTTTTAGTGCTGAAATTATTGTCAGATACAGAATTTTTACTTTGGGGGTTTATTGTTATTCTAATAGTAATATGTGATAAGTTCCAGAGTGAGACCTGGATATGCTATTTTCCCACGGTTCTACTTTGGGCAGGTTTCTTAACCTTTCTAAGCTTCTCTTTTGCCTATCAGTAAACTAGATATGGTTGTTTTACCTACCGTGTAGGTTTGTTTTGAGTTTTACATATAAGGCTTTGAGTCCAGTGCTGGCACAGAAGTGCATAGGATTAAAGAATGGCTTACACTTAAACCTCAAGAAAAAATAGCTAATGTATAGATTAGGATTCTTAAGTTATAAGCAGTAAAAGCTTTCTCTGGCTAAATAAAACAAAAGAGGATTTACTGGAAGGCTCCACAATAGTCTGTCTGTAGGACTGAAGGAAGAGTTGAGCATTCTGGCATCAGGAAGGACAGAAATGGGAGCAGCATCAGGAATCTAGCAAGATACAGTATACAGACTTTTAAGGATGCAGCTCTCAGGATGCTTCCATGTCCAGGTTTCTGGAAAAGCATTATTGGTCTCAACTTGGGTAATAAAGCACTTTGGTTGACAGTTGGGAGTTCCAGTAGGCCTGGAGAAGGAAAGGCTGAGCAAGAGAATAGTGGTAGTAGGAAAACAGGTACAGATTTCTCAAAGGGTTGATGCTGGTAATGGTGGAATATGTTGTTTGGAAAAGGAGAAGTTTATGTTCATCTTTTGTTTTCAGTATTTTCTTGTTGATGTTCCCTCATTAAAAATAGAAAAACTACAGGCTGGGGTTGTGGCTCAGTGGTAGAGTACTCTCCTAGCATGTATGGGGCACTGGGTTCGATCCTCAGCACCACTTAAAAATAAAATAAAGATATGTGTCCACCTAAAACTAAAAAAATATTTAAAAAAAAAATAGAAAAACTAGCTGGGCTCAGTGGTACACGCCTGTAATCCCCGCAGCTTGGGAGGCTGAGGCAGGAGGATTGTGATGTCAAAGCCAGCTTCAGCAACGGCGAGGCACTAAGCAACTCAAAGAGACCCTGTCTCTAAATAAAATACAGAATAGGGCTGGGGATGTGTCTCAGTGGTCTAGTGCCTGTGAGTTCAATCTCCAATACTAAGAAAAAAGAAAAACTATAGGGTGAGGTGGGACATAGCCTGTCATGGCAGCTAATGGGGAGCCTGAGGCAGGAGGATTATGAGTTTGAGCCCTCCCTGGGCAACTTAGTGAGACTGTCACAAAATAAAAATGAAAAGGGGTGGGGATATAGCTTAGTGGTAGAGCACTTGCCTAGCATGTCAGAGGCCCTGGGTTCAGTTCCTAGTATTCGTGTGGGGCAGAGGGTGGTGGAGAGAGATGACTGTTTTTAAGGTTTAAGACAGGATGGAGGAGGGGGAGTCTTTCCAAATTGTTCAAATTTTGGAACTGTGTTAAATTATTTTCAGCCTTAATATGCTTAGAGAAGTAATTTTAATAATACAGACCTTGGATGATAGTGAAATAAATAGCTTAGGTAAATTTATTGATCATAAATGTGGTTAATTTTGTTTTATTTTTTAAGGTACTTGAACAAAACCGAAGTCGAGACATAGATGAACATCAACATGAAATGTCAGTTTTGCAGAATGCACATCAACAGAAACTGGCAGAGATAAGTCGCCGGCATCGAGAAGAGTTACGTGACTATGAAGAACGAATTGAAGAACTTGAAAATCAGTTACAACAAGGTTATTAATTTTAGTAGTTTCACATATTAGATGACACAAATGGCAAACTAGTACTCTAAGACCAGGACACTGCTGTAAACTTGGACTAAGTTCCAAAAAATGAGTAAGTGATTGGTTTACTCATTTGGCAGATGTTTAGAAAATGACATAGCTTTCAAGATTCTGTAAAATGGAAAGGTCCTTTTTGCTTTTATGGTAAACAATTACAACTCGTAGATTTCTTTGTTGCATTGTTTGGTGATGATATGTTGGTGATAAATGATTCAAGATATTTTCAGATACATTGGCTTTTTAGTAGTTGATTCTGATGTTTCTCCAATTTTTTATTCATTTTTAAAGTGCTTAGTTTAAGATAGTAATTTAAATTTTCTTTTTAAGCTTTCCAAGTTCGGAACTCGAATCTTAGTTATATATATAGTAAGTATTTATTTCTTGGTATTTAACACATGATGTCCTTGACTGTGTTTATGTTCTAGGTGACTCAGGAGTTATAGTAACTGATGAGCCTAAAATCTGTGAGATGCAGAAGACTATTCAGGTTCTACAAACTGAAAAAGTAGAATCTAAAAGAAAGATTGAAGAACTTGAGGAAAAAATCAAAGACATAAATAAAAAATTATCTTCTGCAGAAAATGACAGAGATACCTTGAAAAGAGAACAGGAACAACTCAGTGTGGAAAAGCGACAAATGATTGAACAGTGTGAAAACTTGAAACTGGAATGTAGTAAATTGCAGCCTTCTGGGATGGAGCAGAGTGCTACTGTGGCAGAAAAGGGAAAAATTCTTCCACAGAGTTCAACAGTGGAAGAAGTGCTCAGGCTGCAACAAGCCCTGTCTGGTATAGAATGCTTGGGACTTATTTCAGATTATTGTTTCAGTGCTTTGGAATTGTTTTTAGAGACACACATACTTTAGTAGACAAATACTTCATGAAAATGGAGTATTTGTGGAACCGTCTATAATTTGATTAAAATTGTTTGGTGTGAATTCATTGCCATAGCTAATAGGCAACAAAAAGTACTTTTCTATCAAAATGGGTCAATTATTGACTAGGTGTCTCTTAGCCTTCCTTTATTTTTTATGTATTTACAAGGAAGTCAGCGATTTAGGAAGCCTCGTGGATTTCTGAGAAGTAAATCCAGTGCACACATTGCTGTGGAGAGGTACTGTTTCTTTTAGTCTACACAGAACTGAATACTTTCTATAACTTATCACAGCCCAGACTCTCCATTCAGGTAATGCAGCATTCCATCTTTACAAGTCCATTGTTATCCTTTTAAATGATTTCCTAAATTGAAGCAGAGGCCCAAAAGATAAGAACTTTAGGTCATCTACTGTTTTCCATGCTCAAGTTGATGTGTTCACTGGTACAAAAATATTAAATTAGATAGATAAATCACTAGTATTCATACATTCCAGGAACATATAATGAGAGCTTTTCAGCTTGAAAAGATGCATTTTATTTTGCACTTCATTATTTTCTCACAGTATAAACCCTCACTTTATGAACTCATTCATTACTGCTCTGGAAGTTTCCAATCCTTGTGTGCTTGTTACTCCCCACATCTGTACCCCTCAGCTGCCTTTTTTCTCCAGCTGCTGATCTAGTCGGCCAACTCTATATATCACCTGGGTTTTTGAACTAAAGTTAGGTTCAAAGTAAAATCATTGTCAACTTCTCCTTTCCTAGCCTTGGTGATTGGTAGTATTCACTGGTCTCTCAAATCAGAATGCTGGAAGTCATCACTGACAAGTCCTTGGGTTTTCTTTTCTTTTCTCTGGCTGAGTGATATTTCAGGATTATATCCCAGAGGAGTTCCAGGGTTTCTCACAGGTTCATCTGTCCTGAGAGCTGCCATGCAGGTAAAGGGAAGGCAGTGAAGTGTAAGGTCCTGGACCTCTTTCTCATTTGGTTTCAATCAGAATAACTCCGCGGTTTTATAAAATAAGTTTAATTATATCAGGTGATCCATCATTTGCTTAAATAAATCCTACTGCTCTAGTCCTTATCCCCTTTCCCATTTCCATTGCCATGATTCATTTCAGTTAATCATAATTGCTTTTGCTCGTGTTAACTATGGTAGATCTCTTTTTATTTATTCAGTTTTTATGTGTACTGGGGTTTAAAGTCAGGGGCATTTGACCACTGAGCCACATCCCCAGCCCTATTTTGTATTCTATTTAGAGACAGGGTCTCACTGAGTTGCTTAGTGCCTCGCCATTGCTGAGGCTGACTTTGAACTCCCTATTCTCCTGTCTCAACCTCCTGAGCCGGAGCCGCTGGAATTACAGGCATGCACCACTGTGCCCGCTTGAGCATAATAGCGTAGTGTTTAAGAATAAGACTGGGCTGGAATCCAACTTTTGTCACTAACTAGATGACTTTGGGTAAGTTAGTTAACATCTCTCTGCCTCAGTTTTCTCATGTATATGGTTGGAATAATAATAATATCTTCCTTGTTTGTTGTTTTGTGAGTTACTTGCTGCAGAGTTCTCTTTAGAAAAGGTGGTCCATGTCAATTATTATTCATGTCAATGTTACAAAATTTAATTCTCAGGCTCCCATGCTGCCTCCTTCAATTTATTTTATTTTTTCATTTTGTAGCAAGAATAAATTTTCAAAAACACAAAGCAGATTGTTCTCCTACTTTTTAAAAAGTACCTTATTGCTCACCAGGAACTTCAAGATGAAGTCTAAACTTCCGTAGTCGTACATGTAATGCCTCTCATGATCTGATACCTGTCTACTCTTCAGTTTCTACTCTTCCCATTCTACCATTCTAAGCTTTAACCATATTGAACTATCGTAGCTTAAGCCAACAGTCTTGTCTGAGCTCTGTCACTGTTTTGTTTGCTGCATTCTCTTTGTGTGGAGTATCCTTACATTTCTTTGAGCTAACTCTTAGTGTAGTGGTTTAATACAGGTATTACTTTCATTGTCCAATACTTGCACTGACTTTTCTCTGGCCCCATTTTCTCTACCTAATCTCTACTAGATGTTTGCCCTTTTTGCTTTCATGATTCCTTTTTGTTTGCTGTATCACACTGTATTATAATCACATGTTTACTTGTTCTCCTCTGAATTGTAAGCTCTTTAAGAGCAAGGACTAAATTTTTGCCTTATCTGGTATTGGCCTCATCATATATGTTCAATATTTCTCCAACTAAATGTTAAATGAATGACTTCAGCTGAGCTCACGGTATTCTGTTCTGTATTCTTCTTCCAGAATCTCTTCTATTTATGGATCTGTATGTAGTACATTCATATTTAAATTACCTAAGATAATAGAGATATTATTGTATTGTTGTAATATAAATATATATTTGTTACTTTTGAGGTTTCTTTTCCCCGAGTCTTAAGCCTTATACTATTCCTGGTTGCCCAAACTAACCAGCTCATTTGGAAACACAGTTGTTGTTAGTATTTTTATGAAAGCAGTAACATATGATTCATACAGAATACACTTATTCTTTCTTTTCTGAAGAATTGGATTTTAATATAGATTAACTGATTTAATATGATTTCTAGAAGTATGAAATGAAAAAATAGAAGTATGAAATGAGAAAAATGTTTTGCCAGAACTGTTAAAGCTTGCTAATGGTTCTTATAAGTACACTTTGTTTTAATGGGGTTGCTTTTCTGAGTTTAGTATGGGAGGTTATTATAAAGACTTTCTAAATAATTGTAATGTCAGGTTCATTTAATTGTTTTTACAGATGCTGAAAATGAAATAATGAGGCTAAATGGTTTAAACCAGGTAAGCTCATGTTATAGAAGAAAGCTTTTAGCATTGGTTTACTAATAAAAAGTAATTTAATTTATTAGAGTAGTTTGTTTTGTGTTATTTAACAAATTCATGTGAACATACCCTGGGAACTTTTGTCACAGTAATTTTATGTTTGCCAATTTATAACAGAAACAAACTATTTGCACCATAAATTTATATTAGGTTAAAAATTTTTATAATTGAAAAATTCAGGTATAACTGTGCAGAACAATTTGATGAAAATTATGTATATAGAGACATTGTACGATGCTATACCAAAATGAGGAATGCATTTTGACTTTCTTTGAGAACTTCAGGGAGTTTCTATTAATTAGAGGTTATATATATATATAATTTTTTTTAAAAAAAAACATAATAAAGAAATCCTCCTTAAGAATGTCTGAAATGAGTGATTGGCTCTGAATGGTCCAGTGTTATAGTCTTCTAACTTTATGTATCACTAAGGAAATAACTGAGTAGAAACACACAATTGTATAAGTAGCCTGCTTTTTTTGTGAACTGGAAATTTCCTGTTTCTGAAAATACTACTTTAACATTTCTGTAGGATAACAGTCTTGCTGAAGACAATCTGAAACTTAAAATGCATGTTGAAGCTTTAGAAAAAGAGAAGTCATCACTGAGTCAAGAAAAGGTGGGTGCTGAAAAATGGGGAGAGAATTATAATGGTGTTATGTATTACAGTTTACAGCTAAGGACAAGTTTATATCAAAATGGAATGTTTGGTAATAGAGTCCTGAGGACAAAGCTGATCTCATTGATTCTTATAAGACCAAATTGAAGTACCCGGTCAAGGTTCGGAGTGTGAGTGGCTGGCCAGAGTTTACATGTAGAGATAAGCCAGTAGGCACACAGATAATGAGTGGAAAAGATAGGCCCTGTTTTACTATCAGATGGAGTTCTGACTGCAGCAGCATACATATGTGAGTTGGAAGATCTGGAGTGTATATCCTGAATGGATCCATCATGGGGGACAGGAATTTCGTTTTGAAGAGGGATAAAGAGGGACAGTTTCAGTGGTAGAAATGGCATCTTTTTTGTATATGTTGATAGCAAGGATGAAAAAGGATTCTGTAATACAGTATTTGTTATGGAAGAGGTATTTTTTGGGTTTGGACCACTTAGGAAAATTTCCTTGTCTATGGCAGGTCCTTACATAAAGGGTCATTTGAAAACTGGTATTAAGTTAAAGACCAGTGTTTCAATTCAATTTAATTCTTAATTTTTAAAAAGTAATACATGTTTACTGATATATATGTTTAGTACCTACTGAAAATTTTCAGATAATACATGTAGAGTAGTAATCTTTTGCGTCTTCCTTCATTGCTTGGCTTCTTTCCCACAAGCAGTTCTTGTTACCAATTTCTAGTACATCTTTTCAAACATAGTAAGGCATATTTGATTATACATAGAAATTGCTTTAAAAAGACAAATATCTGGTTGGGATTGTGGCTCAGTGGTAGAGCGCTTGCCTAGCACGTGTGAGGCCCTGGGTTCTATTCTCAGCACAGCATATAGATAAATAAAATAAAGGTCTATTGACAACTAAAAAAATATTTTAATAAATACAGATGTCACTTTACTTAACATGCTGTTCTTATAGAAACTAACGTTTTCAGTACCTTCACACATTAGGTATATAGGCAGTATTTCTTAAATTCTTAGTTGTTTGCACTGTTCTATACTTTATGGGATCTTTGCCACCACCCTTTCTAACCACTAAATGCCAATAACATCTCCCAATCTTTTTTTTTTTTTTTTTATTACCATACTATATATATTCTGTTTCTACTCTCATTGTATTCTGCTCTTTAACTGACCTATGTGTACTTTGTAGTTTGAAGACTTCTCTACACATATATGGGGACCTGCAACCTTTTATGAAACTTTTGGATTCTGTAGCTAGTCTTCATAGCTTTTTTCCATTCTTTTGATGTTTATAGTAGTCCATTGTAACTCTTCCTTATGTCTGTCATGGGTCTGCTTACTGGTTAAGAATGCTATAAGTATGTGTGCCCTTAAGATCCAACTGGAAAAAAAAAATGTTTGTGGTTTTCCTAAATATAGAGGCAACTTTAGAAGACTTAGGAGGATACTTTTCTATTTTTCTGTTCTTTCAGAATGAATTTTTGAATTGGAAGGAAATGAGAGTTGTTATGCAGATGTTCTTTTGTAGCTTTTCTTGCACGCACGCATGCTCTCTCTTTCTCTGTCTCTCTCTCTCTTTAATACCCAGGAGTGTGTAACCACATTCCAGCCCTTTTTATTTTTTATTTCAAGATGAGATCAAGCTAAGTTGCTTAGGGCCTTGCTAAGTTGCTGAGGCTGGCTTGAACTTTCAATCCCCAGTCTCCCAACTGGGATTACGGATATGCACCATTGTACACAACTCTAGGTCTCTTTAATAAGGTATTATTAGGCTTTTTATTTGAAGGAATTTGAGATTTTTATTTACTTTAGATACCTTAGAAATTTAATCTTTAAAAATCTATATAATTGAAGGAAGGCTTTACACTGATACATAATCACAAACATCATAATCACATTATCAAAATAAGGTTGAAACAAAGAGAACTGTCCCTCCTCTGGGATTTTGGAGAAAACATTAAGTATCTAGTAATAGACTATAAAATGTATATATAGATCCATGTATAGGAATGTCAGCTTTGAGAGAAGGGAACCTAGTCCATGCTTTGTTAGAAGGTAAAGGAAGAAAAAGGCAGGTGTTTTCTTGAGTCAAGAAAAGTTTCCCTGTTCTGACAGAAGCAAGGAATGAGATGAATTCTAGGGGGAAAGAAGAAAACTTTTCAGAGGGAGAACTTTAGAGTGAATGAGTATTGATTTGTCATTTTCATTTACTCTGTGACTAAATGACTGAGTGTTAAGAAGTGAAAGTAAAGAGAGCCAGGAGACTTGAGGAGTTTTGTTAAGTCTGTGTATGGTGGAGGAGGGGTTAAGGGAAGCAGCTGTGGGAGTGGATAGAAAAGGCTTTCTACTGGGAAAGGACTTGTGTGAAGGAGTTAGAGCTATAGAAGGTAAACATAAAGTTATCACATCTTGTCTAGGGTTATAGAATTTTGCTTGAAGCTAGAAGTAAAATTGCACATGAATAAAGACTGGCTTATTGAGTTTTATTTATCATTATTGAGGTATTGTTTAATGTTTATAATGCAAAGCATTTAAAATAGGTCTCCAAATTCCATTCGTTTGTGTATATAATATTTTGATGTCTCTTCTTCAATGGACCATGTGTTGCCACCTTCTACCTTTTTATTATTTAAGGAGGAACTTCAGATATCACTGTCAAAATTGAGCTGTGAATATGAAGTAATTAAAAATACAGCTTCAACAGACATGAATTTGAATGTACAATTACATGACTTAAAACTTAACTTGAAGGCAAAGGAGGAAGAACTGAATCAGAGTATCAATGAAAAGAAAATGCTGATAGCTGAGTTAGAAGAACTGGACAATCAAAACCAGGAAGCTACAAAGGTAATGCTACATGACAGATAGTAAGGGCTGAGGAAGCACATTCCACTCAGTAGATTGAACACTGGGTGAACATGCAAAAAATAATAGGCATAATTTAAATTTATAATTTGAGTAATGTTTTAGTTTATTGATGTTCTAGTCATAGAGACTGGGACACTTTTTCTGTAGAGTGCCAGTTAATAAGATAATTTTGGCTTTGCAAGCCATGTCATCTCAGTTGCCACTATTCAGCTCTGCAATTGTGATGTATAAACAAATGAGCATGGCATGTGAATTTTATATACAAAACAGGCCTGTGGTCTGTAGTTTTTGTTGACTCTGTTATTTAATTTGAAAATATACAACTTATATCATTTACCTTCTTTTGTTTTAAATTCTTATCCCTAAAGTGATAAAATGGACCTGCTCTAAGATATTGTAAATTTTGTAGGGGATATTGGGATAGAAAGAAAGTTGTTTTTAAGAAAGATTAAAAATGACTAAGAATTTTCTTTATTAAATGTACAAAATTTTGTAAGAATTTCTTGAGGCACTAAAATGAGAAAATGTTGTAAAGTTACCATACAACTTTTCTTTCAGCACGTGATTTTGATAAAAGATGAGCTATCAAAACAACAAAATGAAGGAGACCTTGTAATCAAGAAATTGAAACAAGATCTAGATGATGAAAAAAAGAGAGTTCATCAACTTGAGGATGATAAAATGAACATATCCAAAGAGTTGGAAGTGCAGAACGAAAAGTTAACTCGGAGTGAACAGAGCCTTAGTGATTTGAACTTAACCAAACAGAAGCTTGAAGATAAAGTAGAAGATTTAGTAGATCAGCTAAAAAAATCACAAAAAAATAGTTTAAACATCCAGCAAGAAAACCTTGAGCTTAAGAAACACATTAGACAAATTGAAGACGAGCTGTCTAAATTCAGAATTTCTCTGAATGAAGACTCTAATTTTAAGGATGACTTGCTTAAAGAACGGGAAGCTGAAGTTAGCAACTTAAGGCAAAATCTTTCAGAAGTAGAACAGCTCAATGAAAATTTAAAGAAAGTTGCTTTTGATCTCAAAACAGAAAATGAAAAGTTGATCTTAGCATGTGAAGAGGTAAGACATAAGTTGGAAGAATCTATTGCTGGTAACAATCAAATTTCTCAAGAAAAAGACACTATTATTGAGACTCTAAAAAGAGACAAAGAACAGATAGAAGCCCAACTGCACCAGGCAGAAAAAAGACTGTTGGAAGAAGAAAACAATTACAGGCAGACTATTCGGGAACTCTCAAATGCACGTAATTTGAATACCTCTGCCTTACAGCTGGAAAATGAACGTGTAGTTCAACTCAATCAAGAGAAGGACTTTGAAATAGCAGGACTCAAAAAGAATATTGAGCAAATGACTGCTGATCAAAAAGAAACTAAGGAAATTTTGGCATCTCATTTAGAAGAACAGAAGCAATTGATACAACTTATAAATGAGAAAGAAGTTTTTATTGAAAAACTCAAAGAAAAAAGTTCAGAACTACAAAAGGATTTAGATGAGTGTTCTCAGGCCTTAAGAGAAAACGAAACTTTAAGGCAAACCATAGAAGAAAAGGACAGAATTCTTGGATCCATGAAAGAAGAGAACAATCATTTGCAAGAAGAATTGGAAAGACTTAGGGAACAGCAGAATCGAGCTGTACCTGTGGCTGAGCCTAAAACCCTTGATGGTATCACAGAACTAGAATCGGAGGTATCTCAACTGAATGTAATAAAAAATCATCTGGAAGATGAAATTAAACACCATCAAAAGATAATTGAAGATCAAAACAAGAGTAAAATGCAACTACTTCAGTCTATACAGGAGCAGAAGAAGGAAATGGATGAATTCAGATACCAATATGAGCAGATGAATGCTGCGCATACCCAGTTATTTTTAGAAAAGGATGAGGAAATTAAGAATTTGCAGAAAACTATTGAACAAATAAAAGCCCAGTTGCCTGGAGAAAGATGCGATACTCAAACAGAGAATTCTGATATTTTTCAAGAAACAAAAGTTAAAAGCCTTAATATAGAAAATGAAAGTGAAAAACATGACCTATCGAAATCTGAAACTGAAAAGTTAGTGAAAGGAATCAAAGAACGAGAACTTGAGATTAAACTTCTAAATGAAAAGAATATATCTTTAACCAAACAGATTGATCAGCTGTCCAAAGATGAAGTTGGTAAACTCACTCAAATTATCCAGCAGAAAGATGTGGAGATACAAGCTCTTCAGGCTAAAATTTCTTCAGTTCACTCCCAGGATGTTGTTTACCTTCAGCAGCAACTGCAGACCTTCACTATGGAAAGAGAACAAGTATTTGCTGTTTTGAATGAGAAGACAAAAGAAAATAGTCAGTTGAAAACAGAACATCACAAAATGATGGACATAGTAGCTGCCAAAGAAGCAGCCCTCATCCAACTTCAAGAAGAAAATAAAAAATTGTCCACCAAATTTGAAAGTAGCGGTCAAGATATGTTTAGAGAAACTCTGCAGAATTTATCTCGTATCATTAGAGAAAAAGACATTGAAATAGATGCATTAAGTCAGAAATGTCAGACTTTATTGGAAGTTTTACAAACTTCTGGCACTGATAATGAAGTTGGAGGTGTTAATAGTAATCAGTTTGAGGAGCTCCTACAGGAACGCAATACATTAAAACAGCAAGTTAAAAAAATGGAAGAATGGAAACAACAGGTAATGACAACAGTCCAAAATATGCATCATGAGTCAGCCCAACTTCAAGAGGAACTTCTACAACTTCAAGCCCAAGTTTTGGTTGACAGTGATAATAGTTCTAAATTAGAAGTAGACTACACTGGTCTCATCCAAAGTTATGAGCTGAATGAAACCAAACTCAAAAATTTTGGGCAGGAATTAGCCCAAGTTCAACATTGCATAGGGCAGCTTTGTAATACCAAAGACCTTCTTTTAGGAAAACTTGATATTATTTCACCCCAGCTCTTGTCTGCTTCATCACTTACCTCCCAGTCAGCAGAGGTAGAAGAACTGAGAAAATCACTGCAAGAAAAAGACGCCACAATCAAGACACTACAGGAAAATAACCACAGGTTGTCTGATTCAATTGCTGCTTCTTCAGGGATTGAAAAGAAAGAACATGAACAAACAGATTCAGAAATTAAACAGCTAAAAGAAAAGCAAGACATTTTGCAAAATTTACTTAAAGAAAAAGACCTCTTAATCAAAGCCAAAAGTGATCAGTTACTTTCTTCAAATGAAGATTTTACTAACAAGGTGAATGAAAATGAATTATTGAGGCAAGCCGTAACAAACCTAAAGGAGAGAATGTTAATTTTAGAAATGGACATTTCTAAACTAAAAGGGGAAAATGAAAAAATAATAGAAACATCCAAAGAAAAGGAAACGGAGTATCAAGCATTACAAGAGACAAACTTGAAGTTCTCTGTGATGCTGCGAGAAAAAGAGTTTGAATGTCAGTCGATGAAGGAGAAAGCTCTTGCCTTTGAGCAATTGTTACAAGAAAAAGAGCAGGTATGTTCTGGATGGAGCATTATAGGAGGAGGAGGTTGAGGGTGAAGTAGACTTTTTATTTAAAGTACTGGTGTTAGTCTACTCTTCAGGACTATAAATATGTTCGTTTAGAAATATGTATTTCAAGATACTGTGTGATTTATCTAAATAAATTTTCCTCAGGTATCTGGAAGTTTCTTCTTCCAATTACTAATTTTTAATAGATTAATTTTATAGCCTTCAAAATAAAAAAAGGATGTAATAACAATATCTTTCTTTAGAAAATATTGTATCAGAGGGAATCACTTTAACTAAATTTTAGATATGTTTCAGTAACTGCCAGTAATAGCTAACATTTTAGATTCTTAAATGAAAGGGAAGCTCTATGAATATAAACCGTCTACATCTTTGACTGTGATCTGCAATAAGAAATACTTTTATGCTGTGACACAGTAGATACGTGTGTGTGTTTGTGTATGTGTGTGTAACTGAAAAAAGTGTAAGGAACCAGAAATCACCCTTACTACATGTGATACTCTGTTAAAAAAAAAAAAAAGAAAATGCTGGATGATCCATAAATTGACTTTAATGAATCGAATTTGTCACAAACCTGGAATTTGAAAAGTATTAGGCATAAGTGGTACTTTAAACATAGTAGGCTCTCTAAGTACTCTAATCCCAGCTCTGGTTTGTTTGTTCAGCTATAAAATGGAGGATAATAGTAGTTAAAATAGAAAGTGTTGGTAGCTTTTGTTATACTCAGAGTTCTACATTCTCATCTGATAAGCATGTTTTTTATTTTAAATATTTACTTTTTTAGTTGTAGTTGGACACAATGCCTTTATTTTATTTATTTTTATGTAGTGCTGAGGATTGAACCCAGGCCCTCGCACGTGCTAGATGAGTGCTCTATCGCTGAGCCACAACCCTATCCCCTGATAAGCATGTTGTAATGAATATTTTTCATGGTCATTTTAAGAAGAATTATTGGTGATCTGTTGCATTTAACTCTGAGAGCTGCTATGTAAATCTTGGTGGTAGTACCTTTTTAGTGTGATTTTTATAAACTTATGGTAGTAGAAATTTGGAAAAGAGATGATAGAACAGTAGAATATTCAGCAGATGTTGCATTAACATTTGTATACTGCCCAGGCATAAGATGCAAACTGATTTAACTTCTTTTGCCAGTTAAATTCTCAGAATCTTGGATTATCTGATTAAATAGCTACACGATTGTCAGTGTTTAGGTGTTTGGTCTTTCAGAGATAGCTTTTTAGTTTAGATGACACCTGTCTATAATTGGTGTAAAAGACTTTCTTAGAGAGTAGAGCTTCCCATTGTTCACTGATATTGGGTGTATGCTTGGATGGTTTTGAGAGAGTCTATCAGAAGAGTGCAAAACAGTGAAATTTTCTGTTGTACTATTTGTATTTTTCCTTTTGCAGTTTTAGCATTTGATACCATTTAGTTCATTTAGTTGACATTTACATATCTAAGTGTGCAGATTTTTTTAAGGCTCTCTTGTCTTTTAGGAAGCTTCCCTAAGTTAAGTAGTTCTTAAATATTATATTGAGGAAATTACCATGAACTAAACAATTTCTTCAATCTTCTGAATATATTTTGAGGGCATCTTTAGATTACACGGGTTAAACATCCCTAATCTGAAATCAACAGATACTCAATCTGTTTAGAGGAAAAGGTATGTTTCTCAACAGGAGATCTTCAGGCCTATTTAATTTTGTAAGCATTTCTTCTTTCTTTGTAATATGAAGAACAAACTTAACTGAAAAACTATTTGGAAAAGATTAGCCTCCCTATCCAGGGATGGGTATTGGTTTTATGATTCATTTTCAGTGATTTTATCCTGCCATTTTTATGTTCTTTTTCTTTTTTAAATTTCCTTGTTTGTTAAGAGAGAATGGGGTCACACTGTGTTGCCCTAGCTGGGCCTACAATCCTGGGCTCACCTGATTTTTCTGTCTCAGCTTCCAAAGTAGTGGGACTCTAGGTGCATGGTGCATGCCACCATTCCTGGCTTATATATTCTCAAAGAAATGAAAAGTTTACATGGACACTTAAAATAATACTGTATACTCATTTCATATGCATATCTAAAACATTAAAGGATTAACTGTAAATGGCCTTGACATTTTTGTGTGCTTTTTAGAATTCCAACTATTGGCTAAAATTCATGGCCCTACTTTTGCAGTGAAGGGTTATCTTTTATCTGCTGCCATTAATATGTTGTACTTGTCCAGAATGCATTCAAAAATAAATTTTCATTTACTGTCTAGCAAGATTTCATTTGATAGTTGCTTTTGTTAAATTGTTGCCGAAAGTATTCTTTTAAAATAGGCTGCACATAATATGAAAGACTTACCTTTCTCTCTTTTGCCAGACACTTGACGTCATTATTTCTCTTTAACAATCATGGGTGCCTGATGAATGAATTCATGTGCACGCGTACACACACACACACACACACAGGAAGAATCCCATTTCTTCTGTGATTTGGAGGCTTGTGGACATTGTAAAATGTAAATAGAATAAATTTGGAGAGATTTTTTTTTTTTTTTTTTGCCTTGTTGGGTTCCTTTTAAAATATGTCTAGTGAACTTTTTCAGTTAGACTAATTATAGATTTACAGAAGAGTTGCAAAGATAATGAAGAGTGTTCTCATGTATTAATACTCAGTTTCCCTTATTATTAACATCTTACACTACTCTGGTACATTTATCTCAGTTAATGAGGCAGTGTTGAGGCATTATTATTAACTAAAGTTCATATATTTGAATTCTTTAATTTTTACCAAATGTCCTTTTCCTGTTTGAGGATGCCATCTGGGATTCCACATTATATTTAGAGGTCCTATATCCTTAGGCTCCTCTAGATAGACAGTTTCTCAGACTTTCTTGTTTTTTATTGACTTTGACCTAGTTAACTATACTTTCAAATTATTTAATGAAGAAATGTCTTTTTAAAAGTGTATTTTGTTCAAAGCTAAAGTTATTTCTTTCTAAAAGGGAAAAGCTGGGGAGTTAAATCAGCTTTTAAATGCAGTTGAATCAATGCAGGAGAAGACAATTATGTTTCAGCAAGAACGAGACCAAGTCATCGTAGCCTTAAAGCAGAAACAGATGGAAAACAGTACCCTACAGCATGAGGTATACTTTCATTTTAAAGGGACAATGAATCAAATAATAAATTTAATAATTATTAAGATAACTGGAAGGACTACCAAGTAAAATGAACTTATCTCTTTGTTGATTTTCTTAGACTCCTCTGATTTGCTATAGTAGGATTTTGATCTCCTAGAGTACTTTTTATTTCAGTTTTCAAAAGTGAAAACCAAGGCATATCTTGGATATAAGAAAAATTTCTCATAAAGTAATGAAATAAAGTGACATTTACTGAAAAAGTATTCTGTCACAAAGAGGCCATTGCTTTTGTATAATTCTATCTTCCATTATAACCACAGCAAATGAGATCTTACTAAAGCTTTGGAATGAATATGCAGCGTGATACCAGGTGAATTTTTCCTAGCATAAATACATCTTATTCTATACGATGTTAGTATAATAAACTTCAGTAATGGGAAGAGATTGATAGCAAAGTGGTTTGTGAGAGGGTGGGGAGGAAGGATTATATAGAATAAAAGTAAAGAAATGTCCTCTACCTAGGTTCAACACTTACGTGACAAAGAACTACGCTTAAACCAGGAGCTAGAAAGGCTACGCAGCCATCTTTTAGAATCAGAAGATTCTTACACCCGGGAAATTGTGGCTGCAGAAAACAAAGAGATTCAACTGAGAAAGAAAGTCACACTATTGGAGGAAAAGCTAGTTTCATCTTCTAACGCAAGGTAATTTTTTCATTTGTTTGCATTAATTTCAACTAACTGAACGTTGCTTGAGTGTCAGACTCAGTACTTTTCATGTTAGCTGATTTTCATGAAATTCATCATCTCCATTGTACAGATGAAGAAACTAAAAGTAAAGAGATTTAAAAATCTTCCCAATATCAGGCACAGTGTGTGTGTGTGTGTGTGTGTGTGTGTGTGTGTGTGTGATTTCCTAGATTTTTTTACTTGTCATTATAGGAGAATATTGTGAAATTCTGACTGATGTAATTAGCTCTGAAGCTCCCCAAAAACTAATTTTTTTCATCAAATGATCTAAGCTTGAATTAGGGATGGATATTAGAAGGGAAGAAAATAAAGGAAGAACCAAAGTGAATGTCTAGTTCACCATGAAGGATGAACTTTTGGTTTATTATTATTTTTGAGTGACCAGGTCTTTGCTTATATATTTAAAAATTTTATTTCTATCAATAGTTTTGTTAAATTCTTATTATAAAATCATTGTGTTTTTCACATTAGAAAAATCATATAAACCAAAAGAACAGAGCACTACTCACCCAAGATAATCTTTTGTTGTTGTTGTTGTACCTTTTTTTTGTTGTTTGTATTTATATTTGTATTGTTTGTATTTATACATATAATGTATTTTTTAAAAATTTTTATTGTTGGTTGTTCAAAACATTACATAGTTCTTGACATATCATATTTCACACTTTGATTCAAGTGGGTTATGAACTCCCATTTTTACCCCGTATATTGCAGAATCACATCGGTTACACATCCACTGATTTACATATTGCCATACTAGTGTCTGTTGTATTCTGCTGCCTTTCCTATCCTCTACTTGTATGTAATTTTGTATAACCATGAGGGTCTCCTTCCATTTCCATGCAGTTTCCCTTCTCTCTCCCTTTCCCTCCCACCTCTCATCCCTGTTTAATGTTAATCTTCTTCTCATGCTCTTCCTCCCTACTCTGTTCTTAGTTACTCTCCTTATATCAAAGAAGACATTTGGCATTTGTTTTTTAGGGATTGGCTGGCTTCACTTAGCATAATCTGGTCTAATGCCATCCATTTCCCTGCAAATTCCATGATTTTGTCATTTTTTAATGCAGAGTAATACTCCATGTGTATAAATGCCACATTTTTTTTTTTATCCATTCGTCTATTGAAGGGCATCTAGGTTGGTTCCACAGTCTTGCTATTGTGAATTGTGCTGCTATGAACATCGATGTAGCAGTGTCCCTGTAGCATGCTCTTTTTAGGTCTTTAGGGAATAGACCGAGAAGGGGAATAGCTGGGTCAAATGGTGGTTCCATTCCCAGCTTTCCAAGAAATCTCCATACTGCTTTCCAAATTGGCCGCACCAATTTGCAGTCCCACCAGCAGTGTACAAGTGTACCCTTTTCCCCACATCCTCGCCAGCACTTGTTGTTGTTTGACTTTATAATGGCTGCCAATCTTACTGGAGTGAGATGGTATCTTAGGGGGTGGTTTTGATTTGCATTTCTCTGACTGCTAGAGATGGTGAGCATTTTTTCATGTACTTGTTAATTGATTGTATGTCCTCCTCTGAGAAGTGTCTGTTCAGGTCCTTGGCCCATTTGTTGATTGGGTTATTTGTTTTCTTATTGTTTAATTTTTTGAGTTCTTTGTATACTCTGGATATTAGGGCTCTATCTGAAGTGTGAGGAGTAAATATTTGTTCCCAGGATGTAGGCTCCCTATTTACCTCTCTTATTGTTTCTTTTGCTGAGAAAAAACTTTTTAGTTTGAGTAAGTCCCATTTGTTGATTCTAGTTATTAACTCTTGTGCTATGGGTGTCTTATTGAGGAATTTGGAGCCTGACCCCACAGTATGTAGATCATAGCCAACTTTTTCTTCTATCAGACGGCGTGTCTTTGATTTGATATCAAGCTCCTTGATCCATTTTGAGTTAACTTTTGTGCATGGCGAGAGAAAGGGATTCAGTTTCATTTTGTTGCATATGGATTTCCAGTTTTCCCAGCACCATTTCTTGAAGATGCTGTCCTTCCTCCATTGCATGCTTTTAGCCCCTTTATCAAATATAAGATAGTTGTAATTTTGTGGATTGGTTTCTGTGTCCTCTATTCTGTACCATTGGTCCACCCGCCTGTTTTGGTACCAGTACCAAAAAGCAAAAATGAGATCATTAGTGCTGTTATTTGTAACCTTTTTCTGTCACCTAATATGAGCATGAGAATACAGTAAGCCATGTATTTCTGTACTATCATTTTATGGCTGCATATAGTATATGGATTTGGATTTGTTATAATTTCTTTAACCCAATCATTTATTATTGAACATTCAGAGTGTTTCAACCTTTCAAAATCATGGAGAGTGCTGTCATGATATCTCAAGACTTTTTTTTTGTGGTGAGGACAGATTATTTCCTGTGTAAAATTTGAGAACTTTCAAATCAAGGGGCATTTAAAAATTTTTGAGATTGAATCATCAAATTATCTGCTAGAAAAATTATGTCTACATTTATTTCCATTAGTGATATTTGCATCTTTTATTTTCCTTTCGCTATGTATGACACACATGAAGATACAAGGAGGTAG
Organism: Marmota monax; assembly: GCF_021218885.2. NCBI lineage: Eukaryota > Metazoa > Chordata > Mammalia > Rodentia > Sciuridae > Marmota > Marmota monax. The sequence continues at coordinate 4,996,839 of NW_026695241.1, forward strand.
TAGATGTTATCTCTTTGAAAAGAGTTTAAAAGTCAGTAGAGACAAATTTCTAGTGAGTTCCTCCGTCTGCTTTGAAAAGTATATTATTATATCCTTTGACTCACAAGGAAATTTTGTTTAATATAGGGATTAAAACAATGATCATTGGTACATGCATTACTTTGGCAGAAATGCCAAAACATCCTTAGGCTGTGGCATACTTATAATCCATCTTTGCAGTTTTTAGGCCCTTGTTTTCCTTAATTAAAATAGTTTCTAGTCTGTGTCTCTGTCGTTTACTCTTCCTAATAACTTCCAGGATAAACTTCCCTAAGATGAGCTTTGATCTTGTAACTCCCTGTTTTTGAAACAAGTGTCTCGACTTCTGTGATTGGTCCTAGGCTACTTTCCACCTTAGCCTTCTTTTATACTGTCATCCACATCCAGCCAAACTATTATTCAGCTCCTCAGAGTATGATTTCCTTTCTTTCTACTTTTTCTTTTCATAGTAATCCTTCTACCTGAAGTGTGGGCCTATCCCTACCAGTTTTTCTGTGAGTCCCACCTATTCTCCAAATTCTGTTTTCTTCATGAAGGGTGCCTTATTTAGTACCCCTCACCTTTTTATCAAAAAATAGTTCCTGTTGTGAACTTGCGTAATACTTGAGTCTTTGGTAGGGCAGATATATTTTACTTGAAGGTACAGGTAGTTCTTGACCTATGTTACACTGTCTCCCATGCTATACAGTGTAAGTTCATTGAAGTGAAGTGATGAGCTATTCATTATGTACCCTTCCCACCATATATGTTATATACATAGTTTATAGATATTCAGCAATATTTGTTTTATGAAAAACTCAGATCTTTAAACCAATTTATAGTGTGTTGAGCCCTTAATAGTAATACTTGGTATTTATTAACTTTTTTGAGGGCAGTCATAGCACATCTTATCCTTACAATCAACAGTTTGATTTGGGAAATGGAGTTCAGGTGGTCTTATCAATTTACAGTTCTTTCCACAAGAGGGTGCTATTTGGTAAAGTGTCTCCAAAGTGAGTTATTTAATGCTTTTCAGTATGAATTTAACTGGAGGTTAAATACTCATGAAGATCATAGCAGTATTTTTGATGTAATCATAATACAATAAAGAAGTACACCAATGACATAAGCCTGCATGCAAAGGTGCTATATAAATAGATCTCTTAGGAATCTCTGTGTTATTATTTGGAACAGGGGTAGGGTTTATTGTATTATATTTAATAAAGGCAATAAGAGAGATGATAATGAAAGATAACTAATCATAGCAGTTCATCAGTGGGACAGCCTTTAGAAAGTTATACATACATCATGATTGCAAGTGATAAAAACAAGGGAACATCATAGAACGGACATCCATTTCTCCTTAGCTTGGACAAAATGCCTTATGCTGACACAGTGACTTTGAAGGGCCCTTACAATTCAGCATTTTATGATAAATTATATGTTAGTTTTAGTTTGGAAATGTGAAAGTTGCAGGCTCTTTATAAGTTTTTCTTTTGCCAGCATTTCTTGTTTAGTCTAATTGTCAGTCTTTAAAAGGCCTGCTGTTTGGTGAAAGTCACCTTCACAGGAAGGATAATTGAATTAACAGAAACAACAAAGATCAGAAAAATTCTCCCAGTTCTTGAACTTGAATTTAATGCAGTAAAATGTAAGGAGACTCAAATTTCTAAAGACAGAAAGTAGATGGTGGATGCCAAGGGAAGGGGGAGTTGTTATGTAATAGGAATGGAGTTTCAGTTTGGGAAGTAGAAAAGCTCTAGAGATGGATGGATGGCGTGATGATTGTACAACAATGTGACTATACTTAGTGACTCTGAACCATATACTTGAAAAGATGGTTAAGTGGTGAATTTTAAGTTATATTTTGTCACAATTTTAAAAATGTATGAAAGATTTCATCTTGTTTAAGTGTCTAAAAAAATACTTTGAAAGCTACCTTGTATGTAATGCAGTAAGATTTATGTTGGGAAAATGTTTCTTCTTGCTGAAGTGTCTAAATAGGTAGAAGCAGTTTGACTTTGATTCTTTTGTTTGAAGTCATCAAGCCAGTGTGCAGATAGAGTCTCTGCAGGAGCAGTTGAGTATGGTGTCTAAGCAGAGGGATGAGAACGCACTGCAGTTTTCGCTCTCCCAGGAACAAGCAAAACAGTATGCCCTGTCATTAACCAACCTGCAAATGGTTCTAGAGCATTTCCAACAAGGTAAGTTGTGTGGTTGATCTTGCAGTGAAGAGAAATTGTAGTTGTTAGTAATTTTGCCTTATGTTAATACTTCTTTAGGTTAGACATGGGGAAATCTTTGAAAATTTTCTTGCTTGTTAAGGGGGAAAGACATCAAAAAACCATCAAAAAGTTAATTTAGACTCCTTTTACAATTAAAACTAAAGAACATGAACTGTATTTAGTAATTATTGAAAGCTTTGTGTTTAGTATGTTATTACTAGTTAAAATCAAAGTTGGAATTATAAGGATAACATGAATAAGGATGATCCAATGATAAAGGGGAACAAAAAGAAGAACATAGAAACAAGGCAGTTAGGTTTTTGAGATGTTGATTGGAGGTTAAATCCTCTTCAGAGTGGTAATTACCAGTAATTACTGTCCTTTGAAGTATTTATTTATTAACTCCTTACTCTGGTCATCTGGACTTTGAGATGATTACATTTTCTGGTCCAAGTGAAAAATTTTTTTTTTTTGAGACATACCAACAGTGATCAAAGCTTTTTTACCCTGAGAACCAAATACGCTTTACATGCTTTTCCACACTTGACCTTCCATCCTTAGATTTATCCAGTTGACTCCATTCACTTATGTAGCCACCTATATGTTTATTCATACATTCAGTAGGTACTGACTGAATTAATTGCTAAGTAACTGACTGGGAGCAGGCAGGAGGAGGATTAGGGGATATGAGGATACTGAAGTAACCAACAAGAGTTTATAGTTTTTTGTCTACACAAAACTTTAAATTTGTACCTCTGTATTCTTTCAGACTTACTCACATGGTTGAAATTTTATACTTTAAATTGTAAGAGTTCTCAGGTCTACTTTACAATATAATGTGATTGAGTATACAGCATATAGAGTAGTGTGGCACTGAGGCTGTAGAGAAGGCTTTGCCGAAAAGGAAGTATTGGATGGAGTTATGAAAGGAGAGAAGAATATCCAAGATCAGGCTTTAGGCAGAGGGAAATACTAATTTATTTAGTTCCACTTGATCATTAAGATATATAAATTTCTTGTTGAGGTGTTTGAACTGTTGTCAAATTATTAAAGTACGGGTGGTTTAAAATTCCAGTTTTATCACAATTGCAAAATATTAATATAACTTCTTTTTCTCTTTTAGAAGAAAAAGCTATGTATTCTGCCGAATTAGAAAAAGCAAAACAGTCTATAGCTGAATGGAAGGAAAAGGCAGAAAAATTAGAAGGAGAAGTATTGTCATTACAGGTAGACCAAAAGAGTTTTCTCTTGTAAATCTTATTATTCATGGTATGATTACTTGTAGATCCTTGTCTTGGAAATTCTCTTCTCTTCCATTCATATAGTAAATGTTATTTGAGCGGCTGCTGTATATCCAGCACAGTTTGGGGTCATAACAGTGAATAAGGTAGTCAGGATTTCCAGAGAATGTAGATGAAGGCATGTTTAATTTTTTAGCACACATAGGTATTTTAGCTATTTCTAAAGAAAATTTAATCTGCATTTTTAACTTTATAATTTTCTCTTTTAAGCAAAATAATATTGGGTATTACATTTCACATGGATTCAAATAACATATATTACCCCATTAGATCTCTTTCTTTTGTAAGTATCCGCCTTTAAAAAGATTTTTCTCTTTATTATTATGCCATATTTCATATACACAAAATTATATATAAGGCATGTATAACCTAACCTTTATACATAAACTATTGTTATAATTTACTTACCCATTTTACTGACAAAAGAACATTTTAGATATCTTCTGTACAAATTATGTGGTTACGTACTTCCTTGTTGTTTATATCTCCTGGTACACACACACATGAATTTCTTTCAGGTATACATTTTGGTTGAAATTGCTGAGTCATAGATGTTTATGGCGGATTGCAGATGGCAGATTTTGTTCTTTTGTGTTTATATACTCCTACCAAGAATGCACAGGAGTTCTTGTTCTGCATTCTTGTCAGCACTTCACATTATTAGGCTTTTTAAGTTTTTATCAAACTGGTGATTGGGAATTTGTTTGAGTCTGTTTTGTGCTGCTATTACAAAATACCATATACTGGATAGTTTGCAGTGAAAAGAAATTTTATGGGCTAATGGTTCTGGGGGCTGAGAAGTCCAAGACTAGTGTCTGATGAGGTCCTTCTTGCTGTGTCCAACCCCTGGCAGAAGGGCAAAGAGAGGGCCAGAGAGAAAGCAAGAGGGGGCTGAATTTGTCCTTTATAAAGAGCCCAGGCCTGAAATAATGATATTAGGGTGGTGTGCCCATGACCTAACACCTCCCAATAGACCTGCCTCCCAACACTATCACACTGGGCCTCAGATTCTAACACATGAACTTAGGGGGCCACATTCAAACCATATCAGACGGACTCTCTTACAGTTTTTGTATGCATCTCCTTGACTACTAATGAGGTCACACATCATTTAGTGTAGCTGTTGACCATTTGTGCTTTCTTGTAGGTTCATGGATAGGTTTTACAGGCTACATTTTATCCAATGCTTTTAGTTATGTCCAGTGGTTCTGAAGTATCCCATCTGTCCAACTGCTAGCATGGAAGTCCGGGTCCCTTTTTTAAACCAGTGTTGTGTGTATATGTGTGTGTGTGTGTGTGTGTGTGTGTGTGTGTTTTAATTTTAAAATGTAATATACATTTAAAAAAGAACAAAATAAACCAGAAGAAATGATGAGGGAATTAATGAAGATAGAATCTGAAACTACTGAAATAAAAACCCAGAAAGAATAACAGCATAAATGCTGATGTTTGAAAATACTTGAGTGTAGTTTTAAGCTTTGATAATTTCATGAATGTAAATACAAGGTTTAAAAATATCATTTGAAAGTTTATTAAATTTCCTTTATATTAAATTTAGTTTCTTGGACTTGGAATATTACTTTTTTGGGGGGGGCAGTACTGGGGATTGAACTCAAGGCCTTGCTGGACAGGTGTTCTACTACTAAACTATATCCTCAGCCCTGAATAAAACATTTTGATCTAAAATTTAGTTTCAGTTGCTCTGTGTATCAGAGTTCAACCCTTAGTAGCAGAACTAGTGGGGTGTATGTGTGTACATGTATGTGCATATATAAGTTTATATGTGTATTATATAGGATATAAACATGATTTATTATAAGGAGTTGACTACATAATTGTAGAGGCTGGCTAAGCAAGTCTGAAGGTTGCCGTGATGGTGGTTAAGATGGGAAGACCACATCAAAGGCAAGCAGAAGTCGTAGGCACAGGCCATAGATGCTGTCCACAGGCAGTCAGGAAGGTCATAAGCAGGACAAATCTCCATGAGCACAAAAGAAGCTGCTGTCCACAGAAGGAGTTTTTTAGTCTTTTTTGGGGAAGCCTAAATCCCTGCTTTTTAAGAACTTCAGTCAGGCCCACCCAGAATTCTCCAGAATAATGTGCTTTCCTTAAATTCAACTGATTAAGGGATTTGAGTGCATTTACAAAATACCTCTCCAGCAACATCTAGATTATATTTGATTGAATAGCTAGAGACTGTAGCTTATCCAAGATAATACAGCAAGAAAGCTATCACTCAGATTGAAAACTTGGCTTGAAATTTAGATGGGTAAATTCTCCAGAATAGCCAAGAAAATTATGAAAAAGAATAACAATGAGGAGAGACTTGCCGATTAGATATCAAAATAGAGCCACAAACCATTACAATGTTGACTAGATTAGTGGAACCAAAGAATTCAGAGAAAGAGCCCAGGATATACTTGAAAATTAAAACTAACCCCTGAGAAAAGGGGATTGAAAGTTTATTTAAATTATCTAAATAATAACGTTGGAAACTATCCATAAGGAAGAAAATAAAATCAGACTTCATCTTAACATCAGATACAAAAATAAATTCCAGTTGTATTAAAGCAAGAAGTCTCAACTGGAAGTGGTGTTAGATATCTGGGAATATATATAGATTGAATTTAGGGGCACTCCATCACTGAGCCACATCCCCAGCCCTGTTTTGTATTTTATTTAGAGTCAGGGTCTCACAGCGTTGCTTGGTGCCTGGCTGTTGCTGAAGCTGGTTTTGAACTTGCTGTCCTCCTGCTTCAGCCTCCTGAGCTACTGGGATTACAGGTGTGCACCATGGGGATATTTTCAATTGTTACAGTGACTAAATGGTTCTTCTGACATTCAGTGAGCTAGGAATTATCAAAAGTATTCCACTGGAAAAAAGTATTCCACTGTATTAATGATTTAAATATTAAAAAAAAAAAATAGCTGGGCATGGGGCACATCCCTGTAATCTCAGCAGCTCAGGAGGCTGAGGCAGAGAATCACAAGTTCCAAGGCCAGTCTCAGCAATTTAGTGAGACCCTAAGCAACTTTGCAAGACCCTATCTCAAAATAAAAAGGGCTGGGGCTATGACTCAGTGGTTAAGTACCCCTAGATTAAATCCCTGGTTAATTCCCCCACCCCCCCACCCCCCGCCAAAATTATCTTGCAGTAGAATCTAAAATACTACATGTTTAATCTAGGGGCAAGGAAGATTCCAATAGTCTAAATTTAAGTTGTGAAAGCAAAGTAGTAGGACATGTTTGACTATATACATTATAAAAATACTTAAATGACAAGTGGTAATAATAGTCGATAGACAAGTGGCAAATCTTGTAAATTTGTGTAGCACAGATGACAGAGGGTTCATATCTACAAGGTACTCTTACAAGTTAACAAAGAAAACAGCGCAGCAGACGCACACAGGAAAAGAGGTTTTTCATAAAAGAGCAGATTCAACTGTCCTGTAAACAGGATAGAAATGTTCAAATGCAATAGTAATTAAGTAAATGATTTAAAGTAATGAAATCATAATGAAACAATCATTTTATGTGTGTTATACTTGGCAAAAATTTTAAAAAGTGAGAACATTTGTTGTTGTGTTTCTTGAATTTGTATCTTTGTAATTTTATTTTTCCTATTGTTAAATTATTTTACTTCTGTCACCATGTGGTCTTTTTTTTGTAGCATCTTCTTTTTTATTTAGTTTCTTTCATAAAGGCAGTATTGTATGTGAAAGACTGCAGGTTCTGTCTTTGATACTTACTAGTTGCATTAACTTGCCCGAGGTCATAGAGGTGCAGCTTCATCAGCCAGGGTGTAAAGGATTGATTCTATCCCAGACTGATAGTTTGTAGAACCATTTTTGGATACTGCTTTTTAATAAACTTTCCTCCCTCAGGAACGTTTGGATGAAGCAAATGCTGTGTTGGATTCTGCTTCCAGACTTACGGAACAGTTAGATCTAAAGGAAGAACAGATTGAAGAACTTAAAAAACAAAGTAGGTTTTTTTGTTTTTCTTTTCCTTTGTTCTTCCCAACAGTACTTGTGTTGAATCAAATGTAGTCTTCCACTATGCATTTGCACAGTTGAATGAGTCCAATAGTTTATTTGGTGTGTGAATTCCATCTCCATCTCCTATGACTGTTTTGCTTCTATTTGAGTCTGATCCTAAAGAAACCAGATTTATTAAGAAGGATCTGGATGTCCAGTTAATTCTCCTGAATGTTGAAACGATGCTGTTTTGTTGGTTGTCATCCTATTGTCATCCAAGGGGTTGATTTGACTGATTCAACTTTTAAAAAAATTATTAATATATTTTTTAGTTGTAGATGGACACACAATATCTTTATTTATTTTTTTGTGGTGCTGAGGATCGAACCTAGTGCCTCACACATGCAAGGCAAGCACTTTACCACTGAGCTACAGCCCCAGGCCCCTAATTCAACTTTTTATGGTTATGACTTCTCCCTGATAGGTTCATGTGCATCCAACTGAAGGCATCTTAGGAATCCAGATACTAAGGGGGCAAGCAGTTGGAGAGGACAGTATTCTCAAGTCAAAGAGTAACTTTTTATGAATTGAATGTCTGGGTATAACTAGATTTTTATGACAGTAGTTGGACTTAACACACAGGCAGACACTTACCATGTTTTTTTCCTTCCTCCCTCTTTCCTCCCTCCCTTCCTCCTTCCTTCCTTTTTTTTTTTTTTTTTTTCATGCTTGTAAGGTATCATAAGTCCTATCTGTTCCCTAAGGTGAGCCCTGTGTTTAGGATTATCAGTTGGGGCTCAGGTTATCAAGTGGTTCATAATGCTTTGTTGATTCTAACAGCTGACAATGATGACATGTCCTCATTTAATCTCTGATTTTGGGGTAACCAGGAAGTTGAGGCTATTCTAAGACTATGTGTAGTGGGTAATGATTCAAGGTGATAGGAGAGGTCCCATGGTGGAGCCTAGAAATCCCTAATCCTTGGGTGTCTTTGTTGGCATGGTGGTAATAAGGCATGCAATGAAGGAATTAAGAAAAACATACCATCTGATTCAAAAGAGAAATAGAGAAGATAATGTTAAGTGAAGTTAGCCAATCTCAACCAAATGCTGAATGTTTTCTCTGATATAGAGAGGCCGATTCATAGTCGGGTAGGGAGGGGGAAGCATGGCGGGGAATAGACGGACTTTAGATAGGGCAGAGGGGTGGGAGGGGAAGGGGCATGGGGTTAGAAATGATGGTGGAATGTGATGTTCATTATTACCCAACGTACATCTATGAAGACACAAATTGGTGTGAATAAACTTTGTATACAATCAGAGATATGAAAAATTGTACTCTGTATGTGTCATAAGAAATCTAATGCATTCCGCTGTCATATAGAAAAAAATTAATTAGAATAAAAAAAATAAAAACAGGCAAAACAGAAGGAGGTGGAAAAGCAGAGGTACTGTCAAAACAGAAGAGTGACTTGGACATTAAGGGGGTAAGCAGGCAAAAACCTTTGAAGCATGGATACCAAAGGAGAACCTAAGTAAGTTGGCCTAAATCCAGCAGAAGAAAGGAAATATGGGATTTTTATAAATAAAAACACCCAGTAAGGTATGAGGTAATTTTCCTCAGAATAACTTGATTTGAGGCAGATTACCACCAACTAAAAGCCCTCTACTTTGTAAGAATTGGCTAGCTTAGAAACCAAGTCTAGTGGATATGCCTGGAAATAAGCAGCAAAGAAACCATACGTTCTAAAGCTCTGTTGCAGGCATTTGACAGCAGAGCCTGTGTTAGCTAATCCTTTCTTATTATATTTGCCATTTATAACAATTCTAAAGTAAGTGGGTATTAGTTCCATTTTATAAGGTAAAGAAACTGAGATTTGAACGCTGATCTCTTTACTCATGCCCGAAGTTATGATCTTTATACATTATTACATTCTTGTCAGGAAAATGGTTATATATAGTCTGACTTTATCTTTTGTTCTGGATACCTTCACCTTCCTGGAAGATATGGTAGTATCATCTATTTTGTTCCCTCACAGTTGAAATGACTGCTTTACTAAGAGATGTTATTTTTTGGGAAAAATTCACTTAGATGGAAGGCCATTACAGTTTAGCATCATTTGGAACACATATGGCAGTCCAGAGGGGGGACACTGATTATGTAATGGGTTAGCTAAAGAATTCATCTCTGGGGCTGGGGATGTGGCTCAAGCGGTAGCGCGCTCGCCTGGCATGCGTGCGGCCCGGGTTTGATCCTCAGCACCACATACAAACAAAGATGTTGTGTCCGCCGAAAAACTAAAAAAATAAATATTAAAAAAAAAAAAAAAGAATTCATCTCTTAGGGCTAGGCTCAAACTCATGGAGTTAAAAAGGTGAGTTCTGAACCAACTCATTATCTGTGCCATGCTTCCATGTTATCTAAGGCCATGCATTCCCTTTTAGACAGCCACCTGAGTAATCTGCAGTAGATTATAAGATTTTTTAAAAAATCTGTGATTTGTTGTAGTTGGTAAGGATGCCAGAGTCCTTGCAGTATTTAGTACTTGTTCGATTCCCATTTAAACTCCCAGTGGTAGAATCTTTTCAGATTTTCTTGATCATGTCTGATTGGACTTAGGTGGACTAGTTTCCTATTCATGTAAAAAAATTACAACTCACTGGTGCTGTGTCCTACACCTACAATCCCAGCTACTAGAAGGCTGAGGCAGGAGGATTGCAAATTTGAGGCAAGGCTTGGCAATTTAGCAAGACCCTCTCTCAAAATCAACTAAGAAATTTAGACAGGGCCAGGGATGTAGCTCAATGATAGAGTAATTTGCAGTAGATTATAAAAAAAACCCTTGGGTTTTATCCCCTGTATTTCAAAAAGATTACAATTTTTACTCATCATCACAGTGTAAGAACTTTGGACTTAATTTGTGGAATCAGTATTAGCCACAAGGGAAAAAAACAACAACAACAAAAAAAAACTGTGCCATGAGGCTTGTACACATGGTATTTGAAAAGCAGGCAAGGGGCCAGAGTCACACAGACAAGAAGGGAAGTAAAGCTGCAGTGGGTTCTGTCTTTAAATTTTTTCTTCTCTTCCCCTGGCATTGGGGATTGAACTCTCGCATGCTAGGCAAGTGGCTCTACTGCTGAGCTATATCCCCAGCCCTTTAAATTATTCTTGCCTTTTATAGCCTCCTGTAAGTCTGTTTTCTTATATTACCTAAGTGTTTAATACCACTTTTATATCTCTAAACACACAAATGTGATTTTCTCAAAACTGTACTATTGATCTGATAATATAAATAAATCTTTGATTGGCTTACTTATTTCAAAAAGAATTATTGTATACTTCTTTCATAAATCATTAAGTACTTTAAATGTTGATTGATGTTGTAATACTGTACTTTATTTTTAACACTAAACTTGGCCAGACAGCAGAAATTTTTGCCAGGAGAAACAATTTTGAAAAAGACAGATTGGGTTTTGTTGCGATGAAGTACATAGAGACTTCAATGTAGAGGCAAAGTATTGTTTTACTTCTAAGCATTTGTACACTAATGATTAGTTGATAGGCAGTTTCAACATTTAAACAATATTAGGAAACTTGTTTTAAAAAGTGGTATTTTATTCACAATGGTTGATTTTTATCACTGCTATCAGAGATGAGATGATTTAGTCTAGTCAAACAAAAGAGAATGGTTGCATATGACACCAGTATCAAAACACCAATATCATGCTCATGATTTCAGCCCTTCTTAGAGTGCATAATTATTATGCCCTGAACATTCAACTGGGATCATGAGTTGAGGGTATTTATAGGCCTTGTATGAAAAATGTAAAGGTAGATGCTTTATTGGGCATTAGCTACTTAATGAGAACCAATCACTTGACTTTGTATTAGGTGCTGTGTAGCATATTAGAGAGATCCCTTTGTACAAGGAACAAAGGAAACTATATATAGCACAGATACACCATGAGTTAAGACAGTGGCGCACAACAGTGATCATATGACAAGTGTGCATTTAGTTTCTCTAGAACCTATTAAGGGTCAGGCAGCATAATGTGGAGGAAAGGAACTTGAGGGAGAGCCTTACACCACTAGTAGGTTCTTATTCTTTTTTTTTAAAATTTGTTTTAATTAGTTACACATGACAGTACAATGACCTTGACATATCATACATTTGAATCAGATGGGATATAATTTCTCATTTTTCTGAGTATACAGGTTGCAGAATCACATTGGTCATGCAGTCACATATATACACACAGTAATAATAATGTCTGTTTCATTCTACTATCCTTCCTATCTCCCCAACCCCTCCCCTCCCCTCCCCCGACTTCTCTGTAGATTCTTACAAAGAATAAGAACTATTTAAAACTGTGAGAACTGTTGAAAACTGACTTACATATTCCCCGCTATACCTCTCGAGTGACAATAAAAGGAAACCCTAAGGTCCTATGAGTACTATATTTTAATACATAGTGTTGACTGGTAGAAGGGTTACTATTATCCTTTAGTTTTGGAATTATTCCATCTGAAGGCATGCTTTTTCATTTGTAATTTGAAAAAGTTTAAGAAGACTTATTTCACATACCACATTATATTTGTTTTTTCAAACTCAGATAGGACGGTGTCATTATTGAGTATATTTAGATCCAGAATTTTCATAAAATTGTTATTGATGAGATATACACATCAGTGTAAACCTAGACTGTAGCTGAACCATTAAAAGATGTGTTATCTCACTGTCATTCTTTTTTCACTTCTACCATCATCCTTGAGATAAATTCCTGCTTAAATGAAAATGATTGGATAAATAATTAGCAAATAATAGTTCTTGTTTCAGTAACTGTTACTTAAAAGAGTGGTGAATTTTATGATATGCAAAGAAAAACAAATTTTCATATGCAGTACAATTTAGTTCTAAGTTGGGAAAATGTTTTGGGTCTATCTGCCATTTTATACCTCTATTTTAAAAGGTTCCAAACTACTGTGTCCTGCCCCCTCCCCTGCCACCTGCTTTAAAAGAAAGCTTAGAAACTTCTTTTAAAAAAAAGTCTTCTTCAGAGTTGAGAATGGAAAATTTCCTTAGAATATTTTTTAAAAAGAAAATCTGAAAGAATGTATAAAATGAGTTCCAGTAAAAACTTACTATAATATGAAGCTTAAAACCATTTTAAAACTACAAATATAAAAGAAGCTTAAAATGTTTTTCATGGAACTTCCTTTGCGGAGCTTTATGATAGAGTTTTTGTTTTAAATAAAGACATTCCGTTTTCTAGGACATGATTTATACAAGAAAACATATAATGACTTGTTGACCATAGGCCAAATACATTCCCAGACGCTTTGTTACCCAAACCTTTGAGGGATTTCTTTATAGATGTTTTTGGCAGAAGTGGTGATTTTAGAGGAAACATATAAGAAGTACCAGATGCAGTGTTCTGAATTGCCATAAATGGTTAAAAAGTTATTTGTGATGATATAAACATATGGGTATACTAGACAATGCCAAATTTGAATTTATATATATATAAAATTTAGGGAAATAATTAAGCTCTTTTCAACTTAATATTTCCTCTTTTTTTTTTTAAATCAGAGTTTGAACCCATGGATATTTAACCACTGAGCCATATCCCTAGCTTTTTTATTTATTTTGAGACCAGTCTCACTAAGTTGCTTAGGTCCTCACTAAATTACTGAGGCTGGCTTTGAACTCGGAATCCTCCTGCTTCAGCCTCCAGAGCCACTGGAATTACAGGTGTGCACCACCTCGTCTGACCTTAATGGTTACTTTTTTTTGGTGGGGGGTGCTGTTTACTGGGGATTAAACCCAAGGACAATTAACCACCGAGCCACATTCCCAGCCTTTTTTATTTTTTGAGACAATGTCTCACTGAGTTGCTTAAGGCCTCGCTAAGTAGCTGAGGCTGGCTTTGAACTTGTGATCCTCTTGCCTCTGCCTCCTGAGTTGCTAGGATTACAGGCATATACCACTGCATCCAGCCTTAATGAGTACATTTTTAAGTATGTTTGCCTAGTATTAGTATCTTAAATGAACTATGTTTTAGAAATTTTAGTATTTCAAAAACAATTAGTATAAAGGAAAAAGTAAATTATGTACTAGTGAGAACGTTTTGAGTTAACATTTTTTATGCTTTCTCTTCTTTCTATAGATATGGATAATTCAGAGCATGAATAATTTTTTATTTTCTTTTTCCCAGATATTCTCCCTTTTTAGAGAAAATAATTCTTTTTTTTTAAATATTTTTTGTTTTAGGTAGATGGACACAATATCTTTATTTTATTTATTTATTTTTATGTGGTGCTGAGGATTGAAATCAGTGCCTCAAATGTGCAAGGCAAGCGATTTTCCACTGAGCTACAACCCCAGCCCCAGAAAAATCATTCTGTATTTATCAAATATTCATTTTTTTATCTTCTGTATACCAAACACTGCAGTAGGCATTGGAGTTACCAAAGACAGGGACAAAGGTCTACTTCAAGAGATTGACAGGCAGAAAAGGGAAGACAACATGTGTCAAGTAGGTGTAACCCTTTCTCCTTAGTTTGTGGAATGAAGGGCTGTTGGGTATAGAAGACCCCACGAGAGTGAAAACTAGGTACAATTAAGTAGTAAGAAGTTGCTGAAAAGCATTCCAGACAGGAGGAGAAACTCACATGAGTTAGTATAATCCAATAACTGGCCAAAGACATGTTTGCCTAATAATAACCAAGTGCAGTGTACATGTGAATGTAGGTGTGTGGGGAGGCAGGATGTAGTTTGATGTGGGGGCTGGGAAGGTGGAGTTAGAAATGGGTTGTTGCATGGAGAAATGAAACTCTTAAGCATGGATCACAAACACAAGTTGTCAGCTGAACCAGAATGATAATATGAGAGCAAAGGAAGAGGATAGAGACTGATGAGTTGAAGTTTTTCTTATGGGTACAGCAGATTTTTAGCTCTGCACAAGCATATGGTCCCATTGTTGATAAATCTCCAATCTTTCAAGAGATATTGGAAATCTGGATGTTCATTTGAAATATCCCCATTTGTTAGTGTGACAACTAATTTGCATTTTCATGAAAACCCTGTGTGGGCTGACCAGAACACTTCTTTGAGCTGGATATAGTCCATCCAGCTGATTTGTAATAGGGAAATATTACAGTAATATTGCTTTTCTCTGACAAAATTGCAATCCTTTCTTTTGGGATTTGGCTAGTCTGTGTAACCTTTTTAAATCAAATACTATGTAACTTGACTCATTCACTCTTAAACAGCTTTTCAGTTTCAGTATGGAAAACATAGTACAAATTATGCTCTACCTAGGGGTAGAGCACTTGCCTAGCATGTATGAGGCATTGGGTTCCATTCTCAGCCCTGCATATGAATAACTGAATAAAATAAAAGTCCATCAACAGTTAAAAAATATTTTTTAAAAAATATAGTACAAATTATCTGCATTCATAATAAAGGGCGAGGGAGGAAAATGGAGAGGGAAAACAGATTTGGTCATATTAAAAATTTTATGTAAAATCTTTCATCAGGGTACAGTGGTGCATGCCTGTTATCCCAATGACCCAGGAGGCTGAGACAGGAGGATTACAAGTTTGAGGCCACAATTTAGTGAGGCCATAAGGAATTTATTAGTGAGATCCTATCTCAAAATAAGAAGGGCTGGGGATGTACGGTTATTGGTAAAATACCCTGGGTTCAATCCACAGTATCCAAAACAAACCAAAACAAACAAACAAAACCTCTTTCAAGTATATACACTAATAATAGAGTAATTCCAATTAACCAAATAAATAATTCAACAGACCTTGTTATACTATTTTGTTTTAATCATAGATTATAATCCAGTGGAATTCAAATTAGTGAGGTTATAATGTGTTTATAAAATTTCTTCAAGTTCATTTTTAGGAAGTTAACTTTTTACTCTGAAATCAATAATTATGATTATGGGACAAAAAAGAAGTAACCATGTACTCTAGACCTTAAAATTACATATCTAATAGGGTTGATAAGAATTGAGTTAAAAGGCAAAGCAGATGCTAATATATCTCAACTTCAAATTATAAATAGATAGGATATTTGTAAAAAAAAAAATATATTATTTGGTGTTGAAGTATAGTGGTCTTGTATACATTGAAATTCTATAATAAAAAGACTACCTAATTTTCCTTTGGTTATATTTAATGAATAAGTGAAATTTCTTTATATTAGATTTAATATTTTATTAGGTTTAAATTTATTTTCAAGATTGCCATTGAAAATAGGACACCAGACCAAATTTGTTTACTGACATTTAAATATATAAATGAAATTATCTTTATAATATTTTTTTCTTCCTTCTATTGACCCCTTTGTTGTAGTTCTTAAAGATGAAAAATATGGGGGGCTGAGGTTGTGGCTCAGCAGTAGAGCACTCACCTAGTACGTGTGAGGTATTGTGTCCTACTACAACCAAAAATTATTTTTTTTTAAATATGAAAAATGGAGGGAAAAATCACAAAATATTAGCATTAACTGAAATGTAACATACGTTTGATATTGATTAGGGCTGCTGAAAGATGAACTCCTCATTAGTTATTTTAAGAAATCAGGTGAATGAGTACTGATGTTTTATATAGGACTCTACTGTTTAGAAAATCCACATTTGATTATTCAGTTAATTCTCTCAAAATCCTTTGAGATAAACATGTTCATTTTTCAAAAAAGTAACAACATCTGATCCTAATGATAGGACGATGGTTCATATTTAGGTCTTGGACTCAAGTTCTGGGCTTTGTGTATTGTTTTCAGTCAAGTGACTGTTCAGTAGAGCTGACGTGGGTCTTGTCCATAGGATGAGATTAGACATGAGATATCCAAATGACTTTGTAGGGAGTGTGATTAATTTCAAGATTTTGTCTGAAGACAGTATTATAGCGCACTGTCACTGATCACAAAATGTGAAGTTATGATATGCTGACTTACTGTAATTACACTTTGTGTTTGATTTTAATTTTAAATCAAGTGATGAAGACTGTGGCTCTGTCTATAGAGTTTTGAAAACCCCGCTGTGGAAGTTTAGTGTGTCCTGTGCTCAGAGTCACTCTCTCCCCAGACTAGAGTCAATCTTTCGTATTGCTTAACTTAAACACACCCCTTCCCCACTCTAACTTCTTTTTTTTTTTTAAACAAAAAATACTTTTAGTGAAAAATACAAATCATATTTTTACATTAAATATTATAAATCCATTAATTGTTCATAAATAAAATGGTGTTTATGTCATTATTCTGCATCCCCAAAGGCCTGCTGCATGGCATCCAACGTTATCAATCCAACTTTTTAACTTCTGGACAGTATCTACCCATTCCATTTTAGACTCATGGCTGTTTATCACATTTCTCTGATAAATATTTTAAAAGGCTAATTTAATATAAACATTAAATTATATAGACATAAACTCAACTATAGGTTAAAGTCTTGCTAATTCTACACTAAAACCACCATCCACCCTTGCAGAGACTCTTCATTAACATTTAGCAGTTTGGTATTATTCTTTCATACTTTTCTTGAATATACCAATATATAGATATCTATTGTGTGCTCTTATTTCTCTGTATATTTACACAAACATACACTGATACACAATTGAAAACATGTACATATTTATGCTGTGTGTATATGGGTATAGACTTTAAGTAATATTTTAAATGCTGTATTTATTTCTGCTATTTATTTCACAACAACTTATGAATATAGTACACATATAACTATATATAGTTTTATTTCACTTTTTTTAATTTGATTTTATTTTTTTAAGTACATGATAGCTAAATTCATTACAATTCTTATTACACATGTAGAGCACAGTTTTTCATATCTTTGTATATAAAGTATGTTCACACCAATTTATGTCTTTATACATGTACTTTGTTGGTTTTTTTGCATTACAATTCTTATTACACACATATACCACAGTTTTTCATATCTCTGTATATAAAGTATGTTGACACCCAATTCGTGTCTACATACATGTACTTTGGATGATTCCACCATCCTTGCTAATCCTCTGCCCCCTCCCTTTCCCTCCCACCCCTCTTCCCTATCTAGAATTCATCTATTCCTCCCATGCTCCCCCTTCCTACCCCACTATGAGTCAGCCTCCTTATATCAGAGAAAACAGTTGGCATTAGTTTTTTTGGGATTGGCTAACTTCACTTAGCATCAACGCCACCCATTTACCTGCAAATGCCATGATTTTATTCTCTCTTATTGCTGAGTAATATTCCATTGTGTGTATATGCCACAGTTTTTTTAATCCATTCATCTACTGAAGGGTATTTAGGTTGGTTCCACAGTTCAGCTATTTTGAATTGTGCTGCTATAAACTTTGATGTGGCTGTGTCCCTGTAGTATGCTGTTTCTAAGTCCTTTGGGTATAGAATGAGGAGAGGGATAGCTGGGTCAAATGGTGGTTGCATTCTCAGATTTCCAAGGAATTTCCATACTGCTTTCCATATTGGCTGCAACATTTACAGTCCCACCAGCAATGTATGAGTGTGCCTTTTCCACTGCATCCTCGCCAACACTTTTGGTTGTTTGTCTTCATAATAACTGCCATTCTGACTGGAGTGGGATGGTATCTTAGAGTAGTTTTGATTTGCATCTCTAATTGCTGGAGATGATAGACATTTTTTCATATATTTGTTGATTGATTGAATAACCTCTTCTGAGAAGTGTCTGTTCATGTCTTTGGCCATTTATTGACTTGTGTTTTTTTGGTGTTTAGCTTTTTGAGTTCTTTATATACCCTAGAGATAAGTGCCCTATCTGATGTGTGAGGGGTGAAGATTTGCTTTTGCTCCCAAGATGTAGTCTCTTTATTCACCTCACAGATTGTTTCTTTTGCTGAAAAGACACTTTTTATTTTGAGTCCATCCCATTTATTGATTCTTGGTTTTAATTTTTGCGCTCTAGGAGTCTTATTAAGGAAGTTGGCGCCTAATACTACATAATGGAGATTAGGGCCTACTTTTTCTTCTATTAGACACAGGGTCTCTGGTTGTATTCCTAAGTCCTTGATCCATCTCCCACTCTAACTTCTAAAGAATCCTTTTGGCGTGTGAGGTTATTTCACAGGAATATTGTATTTGGCTTAAAGTCATTTCTAAATGGTGCTATTTGCCTACCTGTGTAAATGCAGTTCAAATTGTGGTTTGAGTTAGTCTTCAGTTTTTAAAGAGAAAATTCAGAATCTCTGATGGGAGGAGAGTAAATGTTCCTGGAGAAAAAGAGGTGCCTCTGGAGACCTTGGAAGTGGGTGGTTGCCTTTTTCTAGCCTCTCAGTTAACACATTTCTTTCAACCCTTTTCCCTTAATTCTGACTTTGTTCTTTTTCTGGACACAAATATCAAAATACATTTAAACTACTCCTTGAATTTGAAATAGCCTTTTGCATTCTGTGTCACATTAGCTCAGGAACTAACCATATATTTTAATAATGGTTTAAGAAATTTTATTCTTGAGATTTTGGCCTTAAATTACATTTTGACTTTCTAACTTATTTTGCTAAAATTGTGTGCAGCAGAATCTACTCAGAATCTGATACTTTGTATCAGAATCTGTTCCATGAATTTTACTCTGAAAATGTCTGTCATTCATTTTTGTTTGTTTGCTTGAGACTGTCTCTCCATCTCCATGTTGTTCAGGCTGGCTTCCAAATCCTGGGTTCAAGGGATCCTCTTGTCTCAGCCTTCTAAGTAACTGGCACTGTGAGCATGCACCACCATACCCAGTTCATTTTTTTTTTTTTCTTAAAAAAGAGACAGAATAGTGTAGTTTTATATTCAGGTTATGATCTAATAAAATACTGTTCAATAGAAATAGACTGTGAGCCACACACAATTTTTAAGTCTTTAGTGACTACATTAAATCAATAAAAATATACAGATTTAAATAATTTTGATAAATATGACCCAGTATACCCAAATTATTATCATTTTGACAAATAATTGGCATAAAATTATTAGTTATAGAGAAAGTAGCTAGGAGAAGGGAAATTTCAGAGAAGAACAGGGCAATGAAGTTTGACTTCTATTTCTCTGCTCCCTCTCTTTACCGGTGGGGAGGAGCAGAGGAGAACAGATGAGAAGACCCTGCCCATCTTCACTCAGGCTCCTTCTGCAGCTTGTGGGTTGGATGGTTAAGTCAGAACAGTAATGAGGTTAACTTACTTATTTGCTCTTCTTCCTCTGAAGAGTCAAGAATTCTCTTCCCATTCAGAATGTAGTGTTAGAGCCAAGCACAATGGCACACGCCTGTAATCCCAGCACCACAGGAAGGTGAGGCAGGAGGATCACAAATTCAAGCCAGCCTGAGCAACTTAGTGAGAACCTGTCTCAAAATAAAAAGGGCTGGGGAACGCACCTCAGTGGTAAAGTAACTCTGGGCTTAAGCTCCAGTATCAGAAATAACAATGAGAATTAAAAAAAAAAAAAAAGTAGTGCAAGAAAAGGCCCCAAAAGCAATCACATGCTCATAGAATTCATACACAGATAAAGGATCTAAAATAAAATGTTGCCCAGATTAGCAAGTTTACTTTAATAAAGAGTACTTTCTTCCCTTTTTCCTTTCCCCCTTTTAAATCCGAGTTTAAATTCCTTGGAAACATAGGAAAGGAGAAGTTTATAGTAGATTTTCCAAACACAAACCTTGCTTTTATAATATAGTTATGGCAACCGCCTCCACTTTGATAAAGTTAGCCTATTTACATGATGGTATTTTGCAATTTGGAAAAACCACAAACTGATGCAAACAGGGGCTTCAAGGTCCCAAGAAGGAGGATGGACGCCTGAAAGCTCGACCACGCGTTGGACTGCGGAGCCGCACAGACCAGGGCTCTCCGTGAGCGCTCAGTGCCCGCTCCTGGAGACCGCACCTTGTCTCGGCCACCGTCCTGGAAGGTGAGAGAAGCCCCGGAAGATGACATGACGACGGGTGGAACGGTTAGCGGCTGGGGCGGTTGGTGTTCGTTCTACCAAAGAGAGAAACGGTGGTCACAAGCCGCATCTACCCAGTTGGAAACGCCCGCCACCCTTTGGGGAGATTTCCTGGCCCTTTGTAAAAGGCCTGTGTATATAATATGAAAAAGCTGCTGTCAACTTGCCCCCCAACCTTTTAAAACTTGTGCTGCATCTGGACATTCTAAATGTAAAGAGGATGCCTGACGTATGATAGAGTTAGAAAATAACGTCTTGTAAATGTCCATTTGTTTGAAAAAATCAGAAATGTTTTCTGGAAGTGACTTTGAAATGAATTTGTTAGACCACCTCTAGGAGCGACACTTGTCCACGTTTGTTCAGTGGGTTGTTGGACATGGAGAAGACTGACCGTGAGAAGGAGGTCCTGTGTCAGACTGGTTTTACGTAAAAGACATTTTTCATATAATAACC
Organism: Marmota monax; assembly: GCF_021218885.2. Classification (NCBI taxonomy): domain Eukaryota; kingdom Metazoa; phylum Chordata; class Mammalia; order Rodentia; family Sciuridae; genus Marmota; species Marmota monax. Next base: position 5,017,798 of record NW_026695241.1, read on the forward strand.
ATTGTTTTGCGTGTGCATTTTATTACTCATTAGTGTATATATAGTTGAAAATGCTAAATATTTTTTTTTAAATATCTAGGTTTTCTAGATGTTCTAAAGTGCCTGATATATGTTAAAAGTAGAAGTGGTAAAATATATGACACATTTTGTAAATTTCTTTTGTTAAAATTCTTATGAAATGGTTTCTTTTTTTTTGGGGGGGGGGTGCAATAGCCAAACCCCTGTTGAATAGTACAGTTGTGTGCTGGTCCTGGGGAGCACCGTGCCAGTGTGCTTACCGAGAGCCAAGAGTTGTCTATGGGTTTTGTTTTACTTTGCTGTGTACATAGTGTATATAAAGGACAAATGAGTCCTCCTAGGAAAGATTGTCTTCTGAAAATTTTGAGCATTATAGCCCACTGGGTCGGTGAAGGGCCAGAATGCTCATATTTTGAAGACATTTTCAAATTAGAACTATTGTTACATGTGTGCAGTGTATTCAAGACTGTCATGTACATAGTGGACAAATTGAGTCCTTACTTGAAATATCTAGTCTTGTCTAGATGTTTAGAAGTGCCCGATGTATGTTAAACATAGAGGTAGTAAAATATCACTTTGTAAATATCTTTTTGCTAAAATTCGTATGAAATAGTCTTTTGGGAATGGAACTATTAAACCACCTCTGTGAGCGGTATAGTACTGTCTGTATTTGCTCAGTGATGTGGAGGAGGTGGGAGGGAAGCAATTGCAAAAGGTTAGTGTGTTCATATTTGGACATTTTCAGACATCAGTTTTCTATGTTTTGTGCATTTTGTTTTTGCTGTGTATATAGTGTATATAATGGACAAATAAGTCCCAATTTTGTAACATCTAGTCTCTAGATGTTAAAGAGGTTGCCAGTGTATGACCAAGTAGTTAGTAAAATTAGAACATTTTGTGCATTTTTTGTTGAAATTCATAGGAAAGCTTGTCCTCTGTAAAAAGACTTTTGGATATGGATTTGTTCGACCATCTCTAAGTGTTACATATGCCTGTACTTGTCCACTGGACTGAAAATAGAAGGAAATGAGGAGGGAGAGGTTCAAGGACAAAATGGTCATATTAGAAGATACCTCATATTTAACCATTGCTATGCGTGCAATTTTATTTACCAGTGCTGTGTGAATAGTGGACAGGGTCTTATGTGGAATATCTAGTCCTTCTATATATTTAGAAGTGCTTGATATATTTAAAAGTAAAAGTAGTAGAATTGAAACTTTTTGTAAATAGCTTTTAAAAACTGATGAGAAATTTTGTGTTTGGAATTGTTAAACCACCTCTTAACAGAAAAAAAAAAAAAAAAGACCTAAATTTTAAAATCAAACTGTAAAACTCTTTAAGACAGAAGTAAGTCTTCATGGTCTGGGTAAGGAATACTATCTTAGCACGAGCAACAAAATAAATAAATTGGACTTCATCAAAATTAAAACCTTGTTGTTCAAAGGATACCATTAACAAAGAGAAGTAACCCATACATGAGGAAAAAAATTTTTGCAAGTCATGTATCTGATAAGGGAACTTATATACAGCTACTGCTGGGAAAATGCATAAGTCGATAGACTAGGTTTGTGGAAAGAGGTCAGAGACTCGTGATTGGATGTGTTTCCTGATTTGCGAAGTAGAGCTCTGTTACAAAGTGGTCTCCTCTTCATTTCTTTCAAAATGAAAACATGTAATCTTCCTTACAATTAGTAAGCATCTCTTTCAGCTCACACGATCCACTTTCGAAGTAACAGGTATAAACTCCATGTTCAACTGCGAATTTCTTAGTCCAGGAATCCTTGGCCCTGTGTTATGATTAGCATGTGCCTCACGTGTGGTAGGCAGGCACTCTTACCACTGAGTTACAACCCCAGCCCAGATTTTGCTTACTTTTTAAATAAGAATTTAAAAATAGTCCAAGCATCCTTCTAAATCAGTCATAAACTGTTGTAATGGTCTGAATTGTATTTTATGATTTCCTTACCCTTGAATACTTTGGCCTGTTCTATCAACTGTGTCTTGAGCCAAGGACTTAGTTGTGCAGAACTCTTACTCAACTCACCAAAACCAGAATCCAGCCAGGAAAATAGAAAAATATGAAATTGATCTTTCTATTTCCTCCTATTAAATAAGAGTTGCTCTGGAAATGTTTCGTGCAAGGAAATAGTGATAAAATTTCTTTGATATTAAGTTTCTAGAGGATGGAAATCTTTTGTGAGTTTTAAAAATTTTTTTAAGGAATCAGATATTTTATTGGGGGAAACCATATGGAATAATGCATTCCCGGGCTTCTTGCTTATTTCCTAGAGATCCTGGATTCCTAAACCACAGATGAGATGGAGGTAATTGAATATTCCCAATTAGAATAGGGTGTATTTTCAAAGTTCATAATAAAGACCTTATAAGTATCATTATGTGTCTGCCCAAACTATTTTAATCAGTTAATAGCTATCTTTATTCATATATTTTAAACCAGATGAGCTCCGAAAAGAAATGTTGGACGATGCCCAAAAGAAATTGACGAATTTGGTAAACAGCACAGAAGGAAAAGTAGACAAGTAAGCTTTTGCCTTTTAACGTTTGTATATTTTATAGAGATTGCTTTTATGGTAAAAACAACTTATAAATGTAGATCTTTATAATATGACTAGATTTTTAAGAAGTCTTTTCTTTTTCTCATATGTTGAGATGAGTGAGGTAGTTTTTTTTTTTTTTTTTTTGGAAACATGACACTTTTTATTTGTTCAGAACACTTATTTTTAAAGTTAGCTGAGGTTAAAAATTTTCTGGTTTCCAATGTAATTTGTAACATCCAAAAGTGTTAAGTTCATTAAGAATTTATAACAGGGGCTGGGGATGTGGCTCAAGCGATAGCGCATTCGCCTGGCATGTGTGCGGCCCGGGTTCGATCCTCAGCACCACATACAAACAAAGATGTTGTGTCCGCCAAAAACTAAAAAATAAATATTAAAAATTCAAAAAAAAGAATTTATAACAAAACGGACCTGTATATAGTCAGTCTTACCTGATACCCCAGTATCAATATATACACTACACAATGACATCTAATCAGAACACAGTCTCCCAACCAGACATGGAAATGCAGAAATAGCAATGTTATTTTCATTTCTGTGTGTTCCAGATTTTAGATCATAGAATCTAAAAATTCACATAAATTTTGAATTGTTTTTTCACGTCTGATAAAGACTTTTCTCTAAGAAATTTTTTAATCTTATAAAAAATTTTATAATCTTTTCTTTGAAATATGAGAAAGATATGAAATCTCCTGAGTTATAAATGCAGTTTATACATTCTTTTAAAAAGTTATTCTTAAATATCACAAATTAATTATATATCCATAATACATGTCTTTTCTAGTCATTTTTAAACAATATTCAAGTATGTTGTGCTTCTGCATGTTTACATTACTTTATAAGCTACTTTTACTTTTCAATAAAATTTTATCTACACAGATTTCTCAAATATTTAATAAATGAGACAAAACAATCATTATGAAAATATAAACTGCAACTACATCTTTTTCATCTTTCATTTTATCTTTTTCCTATCTACTAAGTAATTTCCTGTTCCTTAGGGAGGCTGGTAGACTTTTATCTTTCAAATCTCAGCTCTGCTGCCCTCTCAGCCTGGTATAGAGTCAATACATCTCAGCGGTCTTGAACACACAGCATTCACTCTGCCATATCAAGTGTTGCAGTGACATCTGATAGCATTGGTAGCCATTATTTCTTGTTATTTCAACTGCAGAACCACCTTATTAGCTGCTTCCAAGGAGTTTATTAGATTCTGCAGCTCTTCTTTACTCATTTCAACCAAATATGGTTTTACTTCACCATTTTCTTTTACATCTAGATGAAGGTTTAAGAGTGGCATTTGTAAAGTAGCAATCTTGTCACTAGAAAGTGCAAGCTTTAACTGCCAATCAAAATCCTGTAACTGTGCAGAAGAAATATCAACTATTTCCTTTAAAAGAACTTGCTTGATTTCATCTTTCCTACTTTTCAAGCATTTCATGATAGCTTCTTGATGAGATGAATTCAAATGATTCAATTGCTGAAGTGTCTCTTCATCGGATAAATTTTTACCAACTAGAGCTTTAAAAATTTTGGTAACATTTTCTAAAACATTCATCCATTCTGTTGAATCCCAAACAATGTGGTAATCCTGGTAGAGAGGATAAGCTGGACCACAGAAGCCATCAATTATTTTGTGAAGTAGCTGCACGCCCAGCTGGGGGGAGGGGGGTGCAGCTTCTGCAGCCCCCACAAGGACGTCCCCTCTTCCGGCTCCATCCCTGGGCAAAGAGTGAGGTAGTTTTAAATGAGGGTCAATAGAATAACTTGCCTTCTTTTTTTTTTTTTTTTAAGTATATTTTCCCCAACACGTTCTTTTTCTTAAAATCATATGGAAGATTTAAAACATCACCCCAATGTGAAGTACTTAAAAATGAAAAAAATTTCCTTTTACTATTTTTTCTCCCTTTATTGTCTTTAAATGTCAGTTCCCTTGTATATGTTACTGAAATTTTAAAATCTAACAATCCCCCAAACTTATGTGTGCTTGGCATGACATTTTATTGTGTTTCTAATCTCTGTCAATATTAGAAAATATTTACAAGAACCAGACTTAAAAAGTATAATTTGTTGAACATATCTTGCTCAAACATATTAAGTCTAGGAATATATGCAATAATATTTAATATTCTTAAAATTATTATTAGCAATGTTTTGATAAATGTGAATGGAGAAATATAATAGATAAACACAAGAACAGTTGTTGCCACTTACTTGTCTACTTCAGGTGAGCGCCAGTCCAGTCAGGCACTGAGCGTCACTAATAAGGCACCTCCTCGGGTGATCATTGGGTTAAAGAAAATGGGTGACTCATAAATGATGTTTTAAAAGGCATGCATTTTGGATTGTTAGAAATATTCTGAATTAAACTTGTCAAATTTTAAAAAAGCTAATTTAATGTATTTTATTGTTCAGTCTTTTGTTATTAAATATAATTATTTAAGTGTAATTAAATGTTTATCTGTCTAGTGTTTGGGCACACTCCATGTGGAGATGGCTTGAGCTGTTTCTGCCTTTATTTTCATAGAGTCCTCATGAGAAACCTTTTTATTGGTCATTTCCATACCCCAAAGAGTAAACGTCATGAAGTGTTACAGTTAATGGGAAGCATCCTGGACATTCAAAAGGAGGAAATGGAGCAGGTAACTGGACAGTAAAAGCTATTCTGAATGCATTTATAACTAAAAGAATACCATTGTAGAAAATTGTTTCCTTTTATTATATTTAACTTTTACTTAAACTAATTTTCTCAATTTATCCTACACTGTATTAGTTTAAACATTTTCTAACTTATAAGTCAACTTTTTTATTACTGTACTGAAATTTTAAGATCTAACAATCCCCCAAACCTTTATGGGTGCTTGGCATGACATTTTATTGTACTTGTGGCCTCTGTCAGTATTAGGAAATATTTACTTGGAACCAAACTTAGAAAGCATGATTTGTTGAAATCATGTGAAAGCAATTCATATTTTTCTTTACTTGTATTGATAATATTTTTGTTTTAAAATAATCTTGCAGTTGTTGAATGAAGATTACGGTGGTGTTACAAAGTGGATGACTAGTTGGCTTGGAGGAGGATCAAAAAGTGTCCCCAACACACCTCTGAGACCAAATCAACAATCTGTGCTTAATAGTGTAAGAATCAGTTTTATTCTTGTGGAATATGAATGGTGAAATGATTGTATATCACACTCATTTGCAAAGAATCAGATTTATTCTTTGGGTTGTTTCATACAACTCTTTTTTATTTTGGGGTTGTGGAAACAGATCCAGTGAGGTTTGTAAGGATGATAGTCCAGTTTGAACTACTTTATTTTGCATATAGGTTTCATTTTAACTTTTTATTCAGTTCTTTTATTTTTCAAAGTATTAAAGCATTCTTTGTGTATTTTTGTGGTTGGGGGATCAAATCCAGGACCTTGATCATGCTAGGCAAGCGCTCTCGCTGAGCCAAATCCCCAGCCGTCATTTCTTTGTTTGATCATGCTGCCGCCATGAAATAACAACATTCATACATGCCGAATCTTTATTATATTCACATATGTATGTTTCAAGATCTTGAGCCAGTGATATTTACTGACCACCTGTAAATATCATATATTTGTTGTATACCAAACTTGTAAGCTTTGGGGATACATCTGCAAAGCTGATAGACTAGGTATCTGCCCTGAACAAACTGACATTCTGGTAGGAGCAGGCAGTTAACAAAAATGAAAAGATTTCGTGCCTGGTATACAGTAGACTTTAGGTGGATGTTAATTGAATTAAGTAGCACTATAGAATATAGGGCTTTTATTTTTGTAATAAAAAGGACACAAAAATAGGAAGATCCTGTTTTATTTGGATGACGTAGAATTTAATCTAAAAGAAAGATATATGCTGCAATATTATTTTAACTTGATCATGTTACTAATCTTTTGCTATTATTCATTGATTGCATTTTTTTTTTTTTTTTTTTTTTAGTGCTGGGGATTGAACACTCAGGGCCTTGTTGCATGCAAGGCAAGCACACTATCAAGTGAGCTATATCCCCAGCCCTATTGATTGGATCTTAATTTAGGAAATCATGTTTAAGGACTGGGGGTTCTGGTAGAGCACTTGCCTAGCATGCATGAGGCCCTGGGTTCAGTCCCCAGTACTGCTGGAAAAAGGGGACTTATTTTTAATGAATGTTTTCCATTGATAAAATTTTATGTCTTGCCAGGCATTGCTGTTACACATCTATAATCCCAGTGACTTGGGAGACTGAGGCAGGAGAATGGCAAGTTCAAGGCCAGCTTCAGCAAGGCCCTATCTCAAAATTTAAAAAAAATTAAAAGGGGGTTAAAGCACACCTGGATTCAATCCCCACCTCCACAGGGGGGAAAAAAAATAAGAAAAAAGACTGACGTCTAAGTGTCATTAATGGCACTTAGTTAGCTAAATCTGACAGTAAGGTGTTTGAAACAGGTGTTGTCACAAAGATTATTTACTGAATTATAAAAAATTCTGTAAAAACAATGTATCTAAAGTGCTGCATTTTCATTTGTCCATAAAGCTGATTTGTTAAAAAAAGAGAAAGATTGACATAGCATGATCAATTTTTAATTAAAATAGCTGGTATGTTTTCTTAGTTATAGTAAATGTAATTTTATTATCTAGTCTAATGTAACCAAAAGATTTTTTCTTAGTCTTTTTCAGAACTTTTTGTTAAATTTCTGGAAACGGAATCTCATCCGTCTGTTCCACCACCAAAACTTTCTGCTCATGCCATGAAATGTCTAGACTCACCAGGAAGGAGAGAGCAAGGTGCAAATGTACCAGGAAGTCTTAAAGGTAAATGCAAATACTTATTTTTTTCTCAATGTGAAAAATAGAATGTCTAACTGATGATTTTGCTTTTAGTGATATTAACTAATTTTTTAGTGCTTTTAAAAACATTAATACTGCTTTCAAAATTCCAATAAGGCTTTATATATTGTAGCAGTCTGATATTTCATTGGCTTAGATTAATTTAAATAGTATGAAATATTTTCCCTTTGTATTTCAGAATAATTCTCTCTTTACATAAGCCTCTTTGAATCATTCTTCTGGAAATGATGGTGAACTGGTTAAAACTTTTGCCTGTTAAACTGTTTGCCTTTCTCACTAATGGTGCTTATTACTAATCAGAGTCAGATGTGTAGCTTTTTTTTTCCCTTTGAAAATCGAAGTGTCACTTGGCATATGTATAAGATCAGGTCAGAAAACTGACTCATAAAGCACCTGGAAGCAAATGGATGGTAGTTATAGACATGTGTACATATTTTCTATCTCACTATATTCTAAGGATCTTATATTCATATTACCAGTATTGACATGTAGAAAAATTTCTTGAGTTGAAATTGAATTATTCATTAAACTATTTTTTATTGGAAGATCTTTCTGAAGTTTTTATATTTTAATATAGATGTACATTTTAGTGTAGATTAAAGATGTATGTTATTATGTACTCTTTAGTTTGTATCACATACCATATACTTAAATTTGGATAAAATTATTTATAGAATTTTAAAAGCTTAATATGAACAAATATCTCTTACTTTTTGAACTTTTTTCTTCTCATTTTTTCCAAACTTTTATAGAAAGATAAATAAAATTTATATAAAATTTTTCCATTGATAAAAGTTATTTTTTGTTTAGGTTTGACTACCAAATTCAGTGAAAAGTCATTTAAAAGTCATTTAAAATTCATTTAAAATTCATTTAAAAGTCATTTAAAATTACAAGAGGTATAGACAATACTGAAAACTTTTTTTTTTTTTTTTTGGTTACACTAGACTATAGCATCTTGAAGGAGATTCTCAATTCCTTATGGCAAGGTCTTCCCCTCCCTCTCTCTACTTTGTTCTTCTTCCCTCTCCCTTTCCCCCTGTTATACCCTCTTTCTTTTATCACTTTGGAACCGGCTTGCTTGGTGTTGATCAGGGACACAAGCCAATGATGAACTGATAATAGTATTTGCATGAATTAAAGCAAATTTAAGAAATATGTCAGAGCTTAGTAGATAATATCAGAAGCCTTCCAGTTTAGGAAGTTGTCATTCACAGGAAAATCTAGCTCGGGGATCCAGGAGTACTTGATAACAACTAGATTTAATGAATTTGTCTTAGTACTTTCTTTGTGTTAGGAGGCCCGATGTATTTGAGTTTTCCATTGCTGAAGTGGCAACTACAAGCTGTGAACTTGTTAGTGGTCTTGTGTAAAAGCAGAATTCTAGTCACTAATACATTAGACCATGTGCCAAATACCTATTTCAGTGAAAATGAATTGTGTCAGCCCAACTTGATAGGATATAGTCTTAATTGAATATCTAAAAGATGATCAGGTAATATATGCATCTATTATCTTTCCTTCTGGTAAATTAGTATCGATTCTAATTGTTATTATTACAATATGGGCACCAGCATTTTTCATGACCATTGTTAATTACTGGGAAATCTTAAATTCTCAAGTCCTTTATTTTTTAGGTGGGTAAGAGTTTGCCTTGCAACATAGGTAACACCATTTAGAAACCTGTTGTTCTAGTAAGTAAAGCTTATTGATTAAGGATAAAGCAACAGCATTAATATGTTTAATAAAGCATTAGTTATTCGTATAAATAGTTTTATTTCTTATTCTCCTTCACCATGTATATATATTTCATAGATTCTGCTTGTAGGATCCAGAATCCAGTAGCATATGATTATGGAGCCAGATCTGGAGACCTAAAGCACATATGTAGCATTGTGTTTTTTAACCAGAAAATGTTCCAAGTTACCAAATAAACTTTAATCAGATTTTCATAATGCAAATAAGTATCAATGTTTATAAATTAACGTCTACTTGTGCTCTCCTTCTAAACAATTAAAGAACAGTCCAAAAACTGTGCTAAACACCAGTGTTACTACCATGGAAGTAGAATTTTAAAGTCTATATGTGGTAAATTGACTCATGTATCTATGTTAATCTCCTTGACAGTATAGGGATAGCTTTCTTTATGCTCTTATTTATCTTAGAAGGTTATTTCAATTTGACCTCTTTGTGATGGATAGAGACTAAATAACCCATATCTTATCATTTAGATGCAGCAGAATTCAGAGCTGGTAGAAGAACTGACATGAGTCCATTCTTGGCTCCACGTTCAGCAGCTGTGCCACTTGTTAACCTAGCTGGAGTTGGACCTGGTGGACCTGGGCATCTGCTTTTGAAACCTATCGCAGATTTCATGCCCACCTTTACACCATTGCCAGTGTCCCCGGACAATAGCGCCAGAGTTGTACTACAGGACCTTCTAAAGCAATAGGTAATTCTCAAGCCAGAGATGATTTAGCACTTTAAAGAAGCCATAAACACTTTGTACTTTTTTTACAGAGTGGCCTTTTGGAAAACAAGGTCATGTATTTGTAGACAAAAAGAGAAAGAAAAAAAGTCGAGATATATACTGGGTAATTTGTCTTTTTTTTTCTTTTGTGTGTGTGTGTTTTTTTGCTATAGGACTTAAATTTTTTTTGTTTTCTTTGCTATAGCACTTTTTGTTTATAAAATTTTGTTCCAATGTATCAGGTAATCCTCAGCAGTAATCAATTCTTATGTACTTTTGTGAGCAACTGTACAGAGGAGCATTAGTGAACCATTAGCTCCAACCTCTTTTTTTTTTTATGATTATATTTGTTAAATTTAATTGTATTAAGATAAAAATGATACATTTAAATAATAGGAAAGAAGAAAAATCCGACCCATATGAAAAATATATATATATCTCAGATTTAGAGTATATGAAAACAAAATATAATGTTGCAAAAGTTGTGAATTCTTTAGTTTATAGAAGAAAACATTGTAAAACTACTAAAAGAAAATTACAGTGGGGAGGGCCTGAACATGAAGTTTAGTGGGTAAATTCTAAGATTCTTTTAATCCAAATAGTATGACACCTATCCATTTTACTTATTTTCATTTCTATAGAAAAGTCATTTCACATTAATTCAGTTTTCTAGAAGTTAAATATGTCCAGAAGGAAGAGTATTTTTGAGTCAAACCAAAAGTGGAATCACATGAACCATTTCCAATGTAAAAGTTAATTTGTAAGAATGTATCATTAAATATCTGGACTATTTATCTACCTGCTTTTCTGGGCTCTTCAATAATGCTTACAAACACATTTTTTAAAAACATGTGATCAAAAAAAAGAAAGAAAATAATATAAATTTTTAAAAGATGAAATGCTTAACAAAACCTTTTTTTAATTTTTGTATATTAAGATAAAAGATAAATCAAAAGTTTCTAGCTTAAGTAGGTGAAATCAGAGAAGAGAAAAAGCAGATTATATAACATACTTCTGTGACACCTGTAGTTTCTAAAACCATTAAGAACATTTTTATTAAAATTAACTTAAATAAAATTTAATAAATTTTAAATATAAATAATTCAATATATTAATTTAAATTTATATAAATTAATATTGTTTGATTTAAATTTATTTTATTTTATTAATTAATATTGTTTGATTTAAATTTATTTAATCATTGTTTATTTAATAAAATTAATTTATACTAAATTATAATTTATATTTAAAAATTTATTAAATTTTATTTAAATTAATGATTTAATAAAGTTAATTTAATAAATACAATATAGATCAAATTATGTAATTAATTATATAATTTAATATAAATTTTAATAAAAATTAATTCTAATTAAAATGCTCTTAGTGGTTTTAGAAATTACAGGTGTCAAGAGAAGTATTTGCTATATAATCTACTTTTTTCTCTTCTCTGATTTTACCTAACTTAAGCTAGAAACTTTTGATTTATCTTAATTTAAAAAAATAAAAAAGGGAAGACAAAATACCTAGTAGCTACATATATATACCAGCTTTTTCTTTCTTTTTTCTTTCTTTTAATTTTCTCTGTTTCAGCTTTTTATTTCTTTATTTGATTTTCAAGCTCTTGTTAGGATAGGGACATGTGGTTTATCTTTTTTAAACCTCAAGCGATTTACACAAAAGAAAAGAAAGTGGCTTCTTTACATAGTGCAGAAAATGGACCCTTTAGAAGAACTTGTATAAAAAGGCTCAGAAGAAGATTTTCTCTGAAGAGGTCGCCAGTCCCCTACATCTCTGGGTATGTGGTTCATGCATACAGGTTGATGTGACGACCACCACCACCACAGCCATGAGACACACTTGCATCCCCAGGGTCAGTGAAATTACTTCCTTGCACCAGCACCAGCTGTTTAGAACTGAAGAATGAATCTTTAATTTTTATAAGCCCATTATAGAAAATCCTGACTTGAAGCTTAATTGTATGAGGATGTTCGTATTTATACTTTGAAGTTGTACATTGAAGAGCTTTTTCTTGCAGATTTTGTAAATGTAGCAATGCCTTAGAAGTAGAAACATTTTGTATAGCAAGAAAAGGTGAAAATAAGACTAGTTAAATATGTAAAGAGGTCTGGCTCCAACTAGAGCGAAATTTGATTGTCAATTCTGCTGTGATTAACTGTATATTGGGAGACTGGAAATTTTGATTATATGTTGATGGTTAAAACTTGTTTTTCTAAAAAAAAATTAACAGGTGCACTGCTTCACACAGTGTCACTTCTCTTCTTAACCAACTTATTTATATTGCCATTCTTCCATACATTGTAAAGGAGGTTCCCGTAGCAGTACGTACGAGAAATGTTCAACTGCCTACGGAGCTCTGCCCAGTTGGCATCATAGATGCTCCTCTACTAAACCCCACAATAAATTAAAAACATTGTAAATTGAAAATGCACGTACCACACCTTGTGCCCACCAGCACCATGCTCTGCAGTGTGCTGCTTGCCCTGATGATTCTTTGGCTGACCGGAGCTGCTGCTCCCTGCTGCTGCCCCATCAAGAGGGTGTTGTCCTACATGTTGTTAACCAGGACAAGTGGAATTCCAAATTTAAAGTACGAGTTCTGCTGAATATGCACTACTTTTGAACTACCATAAAGTTGAAAAATCTTTTTTTTTTAAATAAAAGCATTTTTAATTATAATTAAAGCATTTATATTGTTCTGAGGCTTATTTAGCCATCTTCCTATAAGGTTGAAAGAGTTATCCCAAAATTACTTTCACATTACATAAGAAATTTAGTACACCAGTGAAATCTTACTGAATTTTAGACAAAAATTACCTAATATGGTACAACATTAGGTAAACTTTTCATGGGAACAGGTATCCAATTAAAGATTTGGAAAGAAATTCAAGAGAAAAATTAAGACTTCCATATCATAAATTTTTGCTTCACTTATTTCAATATATGCAGAATACACTGAATTTGTTTTGAGTAAATTCTAGTAACAACTAATCAATGGTAGTGAATAAAAATTGACATTTAAAAGTCATAGCTAAAATATATATTATTTTAAAGTGTATAACTCAGAATAACTTAAAAAGTGATGCCTTGATGAAATACTGTAAAAAGATTGCCTTTGCAAAGTTTGAGAACTGGATTCATATAAAGCAGTTCCCCCCAAATGCCCAAATCTAGAATTATAAAATAAATTGGAGTTGCCAAAGTCACTTGTTGTATTGGCTTAGTGTGTATTGGCTAAATATTCTTAATTCCATCCTTTAATTCTTATGTGAAAGTTTTATCCTGTTCATCAAATATTATCTTTGTAATAAAGTAATTATTTTAATATCATTTTTGTGATGAAAACCTTTAATATGCATTTCTTTACAAGCAAAAATAAAAATTTATTCTTAATGAGTATTCTTAATGAGTATATTCTTAAATTCAAATTAGTATTGTTTCGCAGCATACAAAATTTCTGGATTATAAAGCTTCCATCTGATAGCAGTGGCGGTGGTGGTTTCTTGTCACAGTGTTGGGTCGGCAGCCTTCCCTTCCCCCTCCTCCTCTTTCATGGCAGCTGTGGGCAGGGACTTTCCACCTGCCGAGACCTGAAATGGCCAATCAGAGGCTGACCTGGCAACAGGACCCCAACCACCTTGGGTTCCTGCCCGCTTAGCAGTCGCCCTGACCAACCCCTAAACTCTGCTCGCCAGCCTGCTGTCGGTAGCTGCAGTTTAGATGGCGAGGCCCTCCTACCCCCAGTTCCCGTATTAGCATTGTTCTTGCCTTTCCCGCCCGCGACTTCCCAGGCCCACACCCTTTCATGGACCGTGAACCTCGCCAGGGAGCGCCCGCCCCACAATAAACCTTTTGGTGGCTCATTCTTGTTCCGTGGTTCCTGACCTCTCGCCCCCCTTTCTGCTTTACAAACAGTAGTTTCATTTTTCTAAGGTAACGCACTTTAAGAGTAGCATGGTAAAATTCATATTTAACCATGTTTTTTCAGTCCAGTACGAACAACAAAAAACCTCTGATGCTATAATCATGTTTCATTATAGAATAACTAAGAATAAGAATGGGTTAATAGGAAATACAGAATCTATATCAAATTACTCAGAATAAGTAACATGGATCACAACTTTGAGGTCAAGTGTCTGCAACTGAGTGAGATCCTATCTCAAAAACAAAAAAAAAAAAAATGAGGGATGGGAATATAGTTCAGTGATAGAGCACTTCTGAATTCAATTCCTAGTAAAAGACACACACACACACACACACATACACAATAAATGGTGAACAATACTGATACAGGACAGAATTCTGTTTTCTTGCAAGTACTATTTTTTTTCACATCTAAAAAGTAATAATAGCTCTTTAATATAATCTATATACAGTGTCCATAAATTCCCGGTTCTTTTTTCAAAATTAATTTATTTACATATTTTATAGTCGAATGCATTTTTACATATAGTCTACAAATGAAATTGAACCGTATTAAGTTGAGGACCATCTTCAATAGATTCGTATATACGTCTTAAGATACTTTCACTGATGGGTCCTATTTGATTCCTGTGTGGAGCACCTGAAATACTAGTTTCTGAGCTTAAAAAAAATACATAATCCTTCATTTTGAAGAAATGGAACATTCAAGAAGTCTTTTATTTTGAAAAGGAAATGCAGAGTGGATATTTAAGTGGTATGTCATCATATTTGAAATGTCTTTTTTGACATTTTTATATGTTTTCTTGACCAAAACACCCGGTTCCTCCCTCATGCTGTAGTTCAACCTAGTTTGGAAACTGTTGTGGGTGATGGCACATCCAAATGTCACAGAACATGATATTACATGACTGCTGTTTAAGTATGTACCATTGTCTGAAAGCTGTAGTACCTAATGTTTTTGCCGTGACACTGAAACCATAGCTGACTGCTCTGCATACCATGTACGTTGATCTAAACCAGACCTAACTCATTGACTTTTCTGAAACTAAGTTGTGTCAGAGATGAACCATCTGCTTAAGGAAGCTTAGCAACCAGACAGTGGTGAAGCATGTAATTCTAATGTTAGCAAGAGGACACTCCAACGGTATGCTTACAGCAACATTTTAACTACAGTAATTTTGCTGTTTATTTCTTTATAAACAGTAGAATTTGTGGTTGAACTTCATCTTTGCTGCCACAGTTTTTCACAGCATTCCCAATGGTTTTCAACTACAGTTAGTTGAACATAACTCTAGTAGAAAATATACCCAGCCATTGAATTTGATTTTAGTTAACACTATATCGTATGGTTGGGTTTTTGTTTGTTTGTTTTTGTTTTTTGAGTTTTAGTTCCTAATGTTTCTTTAAAGAGAAAAAAACAAAACTAAACAACAGAACCCTAGGAAAGAAGGAATGGCTTTCTTCTACCTACTCAATTAGAACATTAAATATCCTCTCAAATAAAGCCTTCAGTTTCTTTTAACCTTTCTATGGTCAGTTGCAGAGGGCAGAGAGACTTCAAGATACTTATCCAGTTAATGAGCGTGGGGGGGGGGGGTGGCAAGTAGGCTTGTGTCTTCAGGGACCAAGGAAGTGGGTAAGCTATTTAGGAGGTGCTATTAGGCCCCAAACTTGAAAGCATTTGAATTTGATTTTTAAAACTAATGAAGCTTTTCAAATAGCAAAGTATTTAAAACATCTTCCATCAACCAAAATTTATCTTTGACTTTGTAAATATCAAATAAGTTAGTCCTATGGGGGAAAATGATAATTTTAATGTTCTGACAATTTGCCAGTCTTTAAGATTTTGCTTTAAAATTTCTAAGTTGTGTTTGTTTTGATTTAAGGAAAATATCTAAATGGGAGAATTTTCCAACCCAATCTGAAGATGAGTTTGGGTTTTATAGAGCTAAATTTAATACATTTTTTAAATTTCTCGGGAGCACTGCAAAGAAAAAAGAATCCAAATAAAAATGATATATGTAACTTGGCAATGTCTTCATCCACAAAAAAAAAAAAAAAAAAAAATTAGCAAACAGCTGCTGACTTTTTCTTTAGAAGGGAGAGGAATGGCTTACACATGTTGTTTATAGTAGCAGTCAAACTACTGAAGCAATGTCCCAGAGCTCACCGGATGTCTGCTGTGGGCATTCTATTTGAGCCTCGGAAATTTTAAATATGAACAATTTAGTATTCTTCAGTTTAGCATGGGAATAGGCCTGAGAGGAGATTTTAGCTGTTTTTTTTCTTTTTTTTTCCCCTTAGGTAGTATTAGCATCATTGGCCTCTTGGTCTCTCTCCAAGATAATCAGTATATCTTCATTTTTTCTTAGATGTGGAAACTTGATATCTTTTAACTCTTCATATGATGATAGTCTGGAAAGGAACATGGGTTTTTAAGTTGACAGTTGGGCAGGAGTCATGATTTGACCCTTCATGTGTGACCTTATCCAAATCATTTTGAGTGTGGTTCTTATTTTTCTCATCTTTGAGATAATACCCACCTAGTAGGTAAGCCTCATTGGGTTATAAGGATCAAATGACAAATTTGTTCATAATCTGTCTTAAATGAATTAGTGTTCCACTTGTGGAAGTGTTTGCTCAAATCCATAGTTCCTCATACAGTTGATCAAAGCTGTGGTCATTACTGCCTATGAGTGGATGAGAATGTCAGGGAAGGGCTGGGTTGTGGCTCAGTGGTAGAGCGCTCGCCTAGCCCGAGTGAGGCCTCCGGTTCGATCCTCAGCACCACATAAAAATAAATAAAGATATTGTGTCCAAGTACAACTAAAAGGAAAAAAAGGAAAAAAGAATGTCAGGGATAGGGGAGTTGCTGAAGCCAAGGGCCATCTTCAAAATAAGGAGAAATCAGAAGCACCAGTCATGCCATTGAGATGACTGGGGAGGTAAATTTTAAGAAGACTTAGATTTAGGGACCAGAATGTGGTGGTTGGCTTTGCTTAGAGCAGAATGGTGGGGGCAAAACTATTGCTGAGTGGGTGATTACCAAGTGGAAGGTGTTAGTAGGCAACTGCTGAGAAAGCAGGGTGCAGAGGGCCTTATTAGTAGGAGTCGGTGCGGTGGACAGAGGGAACCGCTTGTGGAAAGTTCTCATTTGGATGGGGAGGCTGACAGAGTTCCTGAGCCCAGAGACAGAGCATCAGAGCACAGGGGAAGAGATTGAGCTCAGAGAGGATGCACTTCTGTAATCAGATAGGGGCGATGAAAGAGCGGGGAAGTGAAAATAGGTGGCTTTGGGAAAAGAGAAATTGTAGGAATTTGCCTCTGAGTTTGGAGGGGACCTACCTTCTGAAAAGGAGGGAGTAGGGTCTGAAGCTTGAGAAATCCAGTCAAGAGACATGTCCAGTTTGCTGAAGAACTGTGAGAGATGTACTTGGGGGGACAGGCCAAGTGCCAGGGGAGACAGATGGGAGAAGCGGGAGTGGTGGCTAAGCACATCTTGAAGGAAGCAAGCTAGCAACTGTCAGATAAAAGTCAAATGGTTCTTGCCCTAAAACCAGTTTTAGTGGAATACAAAATGTTATCAACCTGAACCTTGCCTTCCTGTCCTTGGGACTTAGGTCATGTGAATGATTATGTAGCGGAGGGTTTTACAGCATGTTATTACCAAAATTTAGTACATTCTATAAATCAATAACCCATTATAATTACAAAAATATTTGTCCTGGAGAGAAAGAAAAATTTAAAAAATGTTAATAAATGGATCACATAAGGCAAATGTTTGAATCTTAGCTGTTTTTTCTGCCTTGACTTTTACGATGAACTCTTCCTCTGTATCAGTCCTTTAACTCTTCTGGGGTTAAGAGATTAATAATTTGCACTATAATGATATTTTAACTGTGATAATCTTCAGCTGTAACATTTTTAGACATGTAATTTTTTTTCAGTCTAATCTTCTTTGACTTCAGTGAACTATGTTTGGATCTTAAGAAATAAATGTCAGTGATTTGAAAATACCTCACTGCGAACTTGGTATTAAGTTTGTTGAAGCCGTTATCTAGATACCCTAGGACTCTCTTAAAGTTCTAAGATACATTATTTCTTTTTTTAAAAATCCAAGGTATGTTGATGTTGAAGGTATCATACTATTTTTTTTTTCCTCTCTCAGTGACAGGTCAGGCTCAAAACCTTTGATCCACATTTAAATGGGTGTGTGTTCTTAAATGGCCTACACCTCCTTAGGGGCAGAACCGCCCAGCTGGTAAAGGAAGGAGACACAATTTCTTTTAAAGAATTAGAAACAAAGCAATAGAAATATGCTTTAGGTTTCTTCTGCAGTTCCTTCTATTTAGGTGTGAAGAAACCATGATATCATCTGTGAGTTAATACATTAATCCCTTTACCAAAGGTGTTTTTTTTTTTGGGGGGGGGACTCAGGGGCACTTGAAAACTGAGCCATACTCAACCCTATTTTATATTTCTTTTAGAAACAGGATCTCACTGAATTGCTTAACATCTTGCCATTGCTGAGGTTGGCTTTGAACTCAAGATCCTCCTGCCTCAGCCTCCCGGGCCGCTAGGATTACAGGCATGCGCCATAGCACACAGCCACCAAAGGTGTTTTATGGTGCTGTCCTTAAGCAAAAGGGATGATTGTGATAATGTTTCAGATTCTAGGATCAAGAAATAATTTTTTAGTTTTTAAAAATCTGCATGGAATATTTAGTCTTGGAATTATTTAATTGTTTTAAAGTTTTCTGCTTAAAGTATTTTTTAGGCCACATGCAAACTTAGCTTCTTGGGGTGGCGTTAGATATATGCATTCAACCTTTATTCTTCTCTTTGGAATTGTGCTTTGCAAATGGATAGCTCCTGCGTTGGAAAGTATCATTGATGGTAAAAATGAATTCTTCCCAGAACTGCCACTTCCCAGAGAAATTGAATTCCCCTTTTCTGAGTCTTTTTCTCTTTAGACCTCAGTTTTACTTGCTGAAAAGAGATTTAGCCCTATTGTTATTCTTTCATGTGTATATGTGTGTATGTGTGCACGCACACGTGAGTGTGTAACACTGGAAACATTAAAGAGTAGACAGATAGTAGGAGGGAACCTGGCACTAGAATTATGAGTAGGTCAACCAGTTTCTCTGCTAAAAGCAGGTACACATCTAACATTGCAGAACAGTCATTTGGGGGCTCTGAAAATTGATCAAAGGCAGACAAGAAATTTAATTTATTTTTGAGAAGCTTCTAGAGCTTTGGGTAAGAACTGTTGGAGCCCATGGCCTTCCTACCTGGGGCTTCCCTCAGCCCCAAGCCTCCAGGCTTCTCTAGCACTGAGCCATCGCATGAAAACCAGCAGTGTCATTGCTTGACGGGGCAGACCCAGGGGCAGGGGTCACGGCAATGCAAAGCTTATGACTTTGTCAATTCAAAGTGGCCAACTCAGAAGGAAAAATGCAGAGTACAGTGGTGAGCCAGCAGGAATTTAATGTAGAGACCCTGGAGCAGAGTCGTAGAAAACCCCTGGCCAAGAGGAAACTGTGGAGTGCAGGAGAGACCAGGAGCTGCAAGGGAGAGCCGAGGCTGACCTGAGCTGGCCACTGAGCCAGCCGTTCCACCTGCACAAACTGATGGTGGACAGAGCCTGGAAGTCCAGGGGCTGAACAAGCACAGACCCCACCGACCACTGATCTAGGGTCAAAGGGACCCTGGGAAGCCAGACTAAAAATTAAAAATAAGGATGTAAAGCTGAGCAGAAACAGCAGCAGATACCCTCTCCTCTGGGGAGAGGAAATGCACCATTTAGATATTAAAATCAGACTAAAACTAATAAGGAAAATACTTAAGTCAATAGTTGGTACAATACAATCAAAATTGTCCAGTTTTCAACAGGAAATTATGAGTAATGCAAAGAAGATAATGTGGCCTATACTCAGGAAAAAAAAAAAAAAAAAACAGAAGAAACTGGGCCTAGATGTTGAATTTGGCACACAAAAACTTAAAAGTGGGATTGTCTATACAAATGTTAAAGCGTGTCCAAAGAATACAGAATAAGATCCCATACACTTGTATACCCATTACTCAGCTTTATCAAACTGTAACATTATGCCATATCATCTAAAGACTTTTGTGTGTGTGTGGTGCTGGGGATTGAACCCAGAGCCTTGTGCACGCAAGGCAAGCACTCTCCCAACTGAGATATATCCCCAGACCTGTCTAGAAACTTTTAAAAAGCATTTTACTAAAGAAAACTTTGAACATAGACATTAAAGTGGAGTGACATACTGAATCCACACATCCATTGCCAACTTCAACAACTATCAAGTTTATCAACTCTTATTTCATCTTCTACCTCCACCAACTCCTCTCCAGCATCCGCACTAGCAACCTTAAAATTAGGCTGAATAATCAGGAGTCAATCTTGTTACTCTTTGTGGAGAATATAGATGATCAAGTAATGTGCCTCCTCCCATTCCTGAACTCTCCAGTAATGCCATGGCTGAAACTTGCATGGCTTTGGATCCATGGAGAAGCTTACATGGCATTATGATCTGGATCTGGAGTGTCCTCCAGAAGCTCATGTGTTGAGCTCAAGGCAGCAATGACCAGAGGTAGGTCTTTTAGGAAGAGATTGGATCATGATTACTTTATCTCATCAGTGGATTAATCCATTTGATGGATTGAAAATTTGAAAGGATTACTGGATGGAAACTGCAGGCAGGTGGGGCATGAGTGGAGGAAGTAGGTCACTGGTTGGTGTATGCCTTTGTGGACTGACTGAATCTTGTCCCTTGGCCCCTTTCCCCTATTCCCCCCACCTCAACTGTAAACCTTAAACTGTGAGCTAAACTAAATCTTTCCTCCAAAATGTCAGGCATTTTGTGTCACACCCATTAAAAGGCCAGAGAGGGTGTGGGGGGTCTTGACCAATCCCAGACCCTATTCTCTGCTATCTGTGGGTGTGATGTGGGCCTCACGTTTCTGCACTGTGCCTCTTCTTTGTGCTGAGGTAAGTTTCCAAATCAAGCAATGTCAACTGCTGCCCAGGAACATGCAGGATCTTGTGCACCCCTCATGAGCCAAAAGCACAGGGAACAGAAGTGGGGTCCTGCAGTCCGTGTCTCAGGCTCCTGCCACCACAAGTTCCACTCTCACTTTTGGAACCATGGTGGGTGCCGCTGGTTTATGAAGTGGGTCTGATGCTTCTCCCTCAGCTTAAGTGGAGTCCTGATCATGGTCCTGGACTCTGATCCCTCACCTCCCCGGTTGACTAGGTAGTTTTTTACTCTAATTTCATATTCTGAGCCTCTCTACTTCCTGACTTCTGCTCCCAATTTATTTTCCTGGGCATAGAAAGCTGGCCAGATATTATAAATATCCTTACCTTCTGACCTTAGATACTCTTTCTCCCAGCACAGCTGCATTTTAAGACTATTGTCTCTTTGTAGACTCAAAAAAGTCTAATTTGAAATTAATATTAAAATCTTGGCCATCCTTATGGTGTCATAATTTCTTATCCTAAGCCAATTTATGACGCAGCTTTAGTTTTGACATTTGAGAATAGAATATTCCTTAGAGCAATTCCAGGGGGGGGTAAGTGGGGGTGATATCTATAGATTAGCAAGTCAACAAAAATTCACCCAATGCCCATGAAGATTGCCAATAGAAGAAAAGGAATATGGATCAAAGGAGAGGGGAGAGGGAGAAAAAAAGTGATATGTTATCACACACGAAGAAGTTAAAAAAAAACTTTAAATTCATTTTTAAATTTTGTTAGACAATTTTTCACAAACAGAAGAGTAGAAAGAGCTACACAGAACTCCCGTAAGCCCCTAAGTGAGGTCTGAACTATGCAATTTGGCCAATATCACTTCATTTATTCCCCAGATTTTTTTTTAGTATGCCTTTCTAACTCATGACGATACATTAAAAATAATCAGTCCTTAGGAAATCAATCATTCCTTATTATTATCCAACACCCAATACATATTCAAGTTTTCTGATTGTATCAAAGACGTGTCTTTTTGCACACTTGGGTGATTCAAATCAGGATACAAATGGGGCATTTGCTTGTTTTGGTGCCAGTCATTTGCCCTTGTTCTTAGATCTTGTTCGTAGTCATGTCCCTCCTTGCTTGGCTGGTGTCCTGCAAGCCATGCTCCTCAGTCTCCCTGGCCGACTGGCTTCCTATTGAGTTCAGCCAATGGAAAGCACCTGTGAGAGCTTGAAGGCTGGGAGCGGGAAAGCTGGGGACCGTCTTCCTGCTGTCTCCCTGGCTCCTCATTTTAGTGGTATTGACCCCCTCCAGGAGGCCTCCACCATAATTCCAATTCTTACAGGTGGTCCCAGCTCCTAGGTTCTAGTAACATAATCTCCTTTGGTCCCCAAGTCCTAGGAGAGGTAGTGGCTCCCTGATACAGCATAACTCTGGTTGCCGACATTCCATTTGGCTTTCTAGCTCTTTCCACACTTTCGAAACTAGTTCCCTGTATTAAATTCCTCTGTTAAACAACCAGTACAGACTATTATTCTTTTCCCAGATAGATTCTGATTGATACAGGCTTTCTCTCTCTCCTCCTTTCTCCTCTCTGTATTTCTCTCTCTTTTTCCTTTTTGTTCTAATTAGTTATACATAATAGCAGAATGCATTTTGATTCATTGTACATAAATGGAGCACAACTTTTCATTTCTCTGGTTGTACTCGATGTACAGTCGCACCCTATGTGCAGTCATACATGTACCTAGGGTAATGATGTTCATCTCATTCCACCAACATTCCTGCCCCCATGCCCCCTCCTCCCTTTCCCTTGCTCAATCAAAGTTCCTCAACCTCCCACCCCCCCGGCCCCATTATGGATCAGCATCCACTTATCAGAGAGAACATTCAGCCTTTGGTTTGGGGGGATTGGCTTACTTTGCTTAGCATAATAATCTCTAACTCCATTCATTTACCTGCAAGTGCCATAATTTTATTCTCTTTTAATGCTGAGTAATATTGCATTGTGTATGTACCACAGTTTTTATATCCACTCATCTATTGAAGGGCATCTAGTTTGCTTCTACAGTTTAGCTATTGTGAATTGAGCTGCTGTGAACATTGATGTGGCTGTGTCACTACAGTATGCTGATTTTAAGTTCTTTGGGTATAAACTGAGGAGTGGGATAGCTTGGTCAAACGGTGGTTCCATTCCAAGTTTTCTAAGGAATCTCCATACTGCTTTCAGGATTGGTGGCACCAATTTGCAATCCTATCAGCCACGGATGAGTGCACCTATTTCTCCACACCAAAATAGACATGTAGACCAGTGATACAGAACAGAGACACACAGACAAACTCTCTGTATTTCTTTGCATATTTTTCTCTCTCTTCCCCCCTCCCTCACTCTCCCTCCCTCCCCTCCCTCCTTTCCATCTTCTCCCTTTTTGGCTCTTCCTCTTTTGTCTTCTAGGTTTTTCCTTCTCTTCTCTGTATTTCTTGCTAACTGGTGGTCAAGTCAGAGCTAGAGCCATGCTGGGCAATAGGAAAGCCCACAGTCTCATATGGCTATTTAAATGTAAAAATTAAATTAGTGAAATTTCAATAAAATTCAAAATTCAGTTCCTTGGTAACACTGGCCACATTTCAAGTGCTCAGTAGCCACACATGGGTAGTTGCTGTGATATTGGATAGTAAAGATATATAGACTATTCCCACTAGGGCAGGCCATCCGTTGGACATGGCTGGTCTACCCATGACTCAATTCAGGCTCAATACTTTTATGCAAGATTGGTAGGAGAAAAGCTTGTATTAGCAGAACTTAATGGCTGCTTAAAATATCACTCAGAGCTGCTCAGAATTGAGCAATTTCTCAGCAGAATCAACTAGAGTGTTTATTAAAATACAGATTCCTTGGTTAGACCACTGGAACCATAGTATCAAGTCTCTGGATGTGTGTGTGTGTGTGTGTGTGTGTGTGTGTGTGTGTGTTTGTGTCGGTGAGGATTGAACTCATGGTGTTGGGAATGCTAGGCAAGCACCCTACCAACTGAGCTATGTCCCCAGTCCTCAGGGCTTGAATTTTAATAAGTATCTCACATGATTCTGTTGCATGCTGACATTTGGAACCATGGTCAGCCCTTCCCAACAGACTTAGGAAGGAAGAGAATACCATGCACAATTGAAATGGCTTGATGCAGCGATTGTTGGGAGAAAAATAAACCTATCAATAGAGAAGAGCTGATACATATTAGAACAGAATTCATCTTTTGTTTACTTCTGTTCCAAAATTTGCTAATGGCCGGGGGGGGGGGTGCAATTCATGAAGGTCTGTAAGGGTTTTCATCAGACCACCAAAAAGAGACAAGCACAGTAATATTTCCAAAGACCAAACACACAGTTTCATGAAATTCCATGATGTGATATATGATAGTTGCTGTATATTTTTAATTTTTATTTGACAAAATTAAAAGCAGCATATTGCTTTGGATCAGTTTTGTTTTGGAAGGGTTGGTTTTACTGGGCTGACAAATTCAAGAATCTAGGAGGCACTTGTTACGGTCTACTTTATGTTAATTGTAAATAGAAAATGAGGCAATCTGAGCATCACACCATTTTACATTCTATGATGCATTTTCTCCAAACCTCAATCCATATTAAGCATCTGAAAACAACAGACAAGACCAAAATGATGGCAAATCGAAGAATGCCATTGGATAGTCCTTGAATACAGCTCTGGGGTTCCATGGCAGATTCTTATAGTACAGATCCCATATTTTACATACAATTATGTTTAAAAAATTATGTATTTGTTCTTTTTAGATACACATAGCAGAAGACTGTATTTTGACATACTATACATACATGAAGTATGACTTATTCTAATTAGGATCCCATTCCTGCAGTTGTACATAATGTGGAATTACACTGGTCATTTATTCATATATGAGCTTAGGAAAGTTATGTCTGATTAATTCTACTGTCTTTCCTATTCCCACCCCTCCCTTCCCTTCATTCCCCTTTGTCTAATCCACTGAACTTCTATTCTCCCACCCTTGTTGTGTGTTAGCATCCAAATTTCAGAGAAGACATTTGACCTTTGGTTTTGAGGGATTGGTTTATTTCATTCAGCATGATAGTCTCTAGGTCCATCCATTTACTGTCAAAAGTCGTAGTTATTCTTTTTTTTTATGGTTGAGTAACATTTCATTTTGTACATATGCCACGTTTTATAGGTTGGTTCCATAGCTTAGCCGTTGTGAATTGAGCTGCTATGAACATTGATGTGGCTGCATCACTATAGTATGCTAGTTTTAAGTCCTCTGGGTACATGCCCAGGAGTGGGATAGCTGGGTCAAATGGTGGTTCCATTCCAAGTTTTCTAAGCAATCTCCATACCACTTTGCAGAGTGGTTGCACCAATTTGCAGTCCCACCAGAAATATTTGTTGACCATTCATATTTCTCCTGTGAAGTGCCTGCCTATTCAGTTCATTTGCCCATTTATTGATTGTATTTGTGTGTGTGTGTGTGTGTGTGTGTGTGTGTGAGAGAGAGAGAGAGAGAGAGAGAGAGAGAGAGAGAGAGAGAGAGAGATAAGTTTTTGAGTTCATTATATATCCTGGAGATTAATCCTCTATCTGAAGTGCAGGTGGCAAAGATTTTCTCCCATTCTGTAGGCTCTCTGCTCATGTTCTTGATAATTTGCTTTGCTGAGAAGAAGCTTTTTAGTTTTTTAAAGATTTTTAAAAATATTTTTTAGCTGTCAATGGACCTTTATTTTACTTATTTATATGTGGTGTTGAGAATTGAACCCAGGGCCTCACACATGCTAGGCAAGGGCTCTACCACTGAGCCACAACCCCAGCCCAAAGGTTTTTAGTTTGATGCCATCTCATTTGTCAATTCTTGATTTTACTTCTGGCACTTTAGGAGTCTTGTTGAAGAATTCAGTTCCTAAACTGACATGATGGAGAGCTGGGCCTACATTTCCTTCTAGTGGCCACAGGGTCTCTGGTCCAATGCTTAAGTCCTTGATCCACTTTGAGTTGAGTTTTTACATACAATTATATGTCAAAACCACAGTCAGTAGAACAATCCATAAGAAAAGCTCAGGTCTGTTCATGATTTGCTGAATTCCCTGGAAATTGCAGGCTTGTGCAGAAAATTGTGGTGCCCTGAAACAAACTGGTGATATTAAAGTACAATTAAAGGGCTGGGTGTTACTCAGTAGTAGAATACATGCTTAGCACACGTGAGGCTTCAGGTTCTATCCCGAGCATCAGACAAATAAATAAATACAAATAAAAACTACAGTTAAAGACCAAAAGTAAGGGTGGGGGTAAAAATCCTGGATCAAAAATTAAGAAACCTAGGCTCTAATTCTGGTTCTGCCTCTAATTGTATGATCCTCTGTCTCCCTGGGACATAGTTTTCACGTGGGTTTCAGGACCCAGTCTTTTCCCCCAGGTAATATCCTTTTATTTTTTTTAACATTTTCAAGACTGGTGAGGCACCCCTTTGTGTGCCCTCTTGGCCTGTGTGCATACTCATTAGCACCAATTTTTCTTTCTTTCTTTCTTTTTCTTCTTTCTTCCTTTTTTTTTTGGTACTCTGGATCAAACCAGGGGCTCATTACCACTGAACTACATTCCTAATCATTTTTTTTTACTTTGAGACAGAGTTTCACTAAATTGCTGGCCTTAAACTTGTGATCCTCCTGCCTCAGCCTCCACAATCACTGGGATTACAGGCATGTGCCATCACACCCAGATCCACCAGAATTACTGACTAATCAATGTCTTGTGGTTAAAAAGAGAGAAAAGGACCTAGCCTTTACTGAAGACCTACTGTGCATGGGCACCTGCTAGGTACTATATAAGCACTATCTCTTTTTGAATAGCATGATCTATTTTTGTTTCATTTAACAGCTGGAAATTGAAGCTCAATGAGATTAGAGAGTTGTCTTACAGTCTCACAGGTAGTAAATACTAGGGAGAATCAAACCCAAGTTGACCTGACTTCAAAAGCCCATATGCTCATGGGTAGCTGTACTTAGCACTTGAAATACTTGAATGAATGGAAGAATGAATGGATGCCTATGTATGAGAATTCATGAAGCTTTATGTGGGACATTCAAAAGCTCAGATAAGTGTAGAGATATGTCACGTTCCTGGATGGAGACTTCAACATGAATGAAATGATAATCTTCTCCAAAAGACTAAAAAATTAATAAGATTCCAATTTCTAATAGTGTTAGTTTGGAACTTGGTGAAATAATTCTAAACTTCATTTTGAAGAATAAGTAACTGTAGACAAGTCAATATATTCTTTAAAAAGAGTAAGTAACAGGGAATATGTATGTACCCTACCAGATGTCAACATATTAATTTAAAATAAAAGTAAATAAAACTGGACCTGGCACAGGCAAGTTGACAGAGTAATGAGGAAGAGATCTAAGTATATCCACAGTTCATATAAAATCTACCTTTCAATTCAGAGAGAAATGGGCATCGTTTATTAGTGATAGTATTTCAGATGATTAACTATGGAGAAAAATTAAGTAGATGCGCTCCATATGTCCTATACCAACATACATTCCAGAGGAGCTGACATTTAAAGGTAAAAAAGAAACTATTTTGTTGAAGATTATCCAGCTTATTCATGGGACTTCTCTGTGGGACTAAAACCACCTCCTGAGATACAGCCCATGAGTTTTTATCCTACCATTTATCTTGTTACCAACTAACTAGGCTTTTGGGGAGATCAGATGTTCCTTGCATACCATTTATTGGAAATACCCTGGGGGAAAAGGGATTTTGTGGGTCTATTTTTAAAGGTCACTTCTGCTCACCATGAACGTGGAAGGCCATTTGTGTTCTTTAATTAATGACGGGTAGAAACCATGAAGGTGGGATTAAGACATCTAAATAAGTAAAAAATGTAAAGTGTATGTATTTCCCAAAATGCCACGAACAAGACTAAAAGGCAAAATACAAACTGAGGAAGACATTGCAACATAAATGACAATAAAGGTAATATCTCCACTATAGACATACTTATGGGCAAAGAAGAGAGAGAGAGACAACTGATGTCCCCTAGAATTTCTGGCAGAGTTGCTGCTTGCCCTCTGATGTCCAAACTCTGTTTGCACAGTAAGGGAACACCAGATTTTGAGGTAAGAAGGCACTTGACCTCTCAGAACACAAAATAGATCTCCCAGCATCCCTTGCTGCTGGGTGTGGCCATCAAACTCTTCTGTCCCACCTCCTGAAGGTGGGCAGGCAGTTTGAGGCATTTTGAACCATTGTGGAGAAGGTCAATACTGCAAATACCCTCAAGGGACCATGCTATGCTGACCCCACTGGCCCCAGACCACCTAGACTTCGAACCACAATGTGAGACCACAGATCACTTTATCCCAATCAAATATAACAATTGAGCTATTTCTAGTTTGAAAAAAAAAATTCAAACACCCAAACCAACCCTATTAAGAACCTCACACAAAACCCAGCATTGAAGTGGAAGGATTCTGACCTTTTTATTGGCTCACAGGGAGTGAACTAATTACCTTGGCTTGGTGTCCAAGTGTGCAGAGGAAGTGAATTGGAGATCACTTTCCACAAGGAGTTAAACACTCGGGTCTCCAGAGCAAGGTGGAAGTCAAGGAAGGTGAGAGTGATTTATTCAGGAGTTATCTATGACATGGTGACAGCTGAAACTAAGGGACCAGTGACTATTCTCAGGACAGGAGAGTAGAGAGGCTGCATGGAACTCTTTGCTTAGGAAGAAGGAGAAACAAAAGAGACTGAAGAAAGTGCAGTCCCATTTATAGAAGGGGGGGGCTGCCAGGTCGACTTCAAGTTGACCTCAGCATCAAATGCTCCAGAGGCTCAGGAACACACAGGGATGGAGAAGAGGGCATGGGCTTGGCCATGAGGAGATCACTGGGACTCTTAGAGGACATCAGTTTGGGTAAATCATGAGGAGCTAGCTGGACTGTGGAAGTGGGACTAGGTGAGGAGGTGACAGAGACACTGAGACACTGAGACATTGACACTTCATTGAGAAGTCTGACCAGGGACAGGAGTGAGAGAGCCTCTGGGGGAGGGGGACATGTGTGAAGTGGAGCCACTGCCCCCACAGAACTTGGGTGTTGTCTGCTATTTTAAGGGCCACTTTTGAATAATTATAATAAAAAATTGAAAGTTATTTAAGAAAAAGAGAAGGTAATGACAGAAGGGCCCATGGAGTTCTGGAATGTTCCTGGGGAGTTAGGGATAATGGAGGGAAAGAACCATGTAAATAGTTAAGTCAGAGAAAGCAAAATCGGATAAATTGGGAGGAGTAAGGGTCCAAAACCAAGTAGGCCTGGTTGGGGCTGGACTTTGGACGGTTTATTACCTGTGCAGCCTAAACTCTTCTTCATGGGCAGAGGGGAGGATTTCCTATTTCACAGAGCTATTGTGGGAATCTGGAGTCTAGCCCCATAATAGACATTTAATAACATCCTTTTCCGGGTTTCAAATTTGCTCCTAGAAAAACATTGTGATGTAATTCTTTTTGGACAGTGAAAAAAATTAACGACTTAATAAAGTATATAACGAAATGCCTAATTTTACGAGGCCCCAACCCAGCTTCCCATGTCAAACCTTTTTGAAAAAAAAAAATCACTTGATCCTCTCCCTGCCCTGGCATGGTGAGGAAATTGGGCTTCATTGGTATGTGGATGATACCCCTGTTACATTTATGCAACAATTTACATTTTGTGACATCCATTTGATTCTGTTGGAGGGAGGCAGGGCAGATATTGGGATCCCTATTTGCACCCCCCCCCAAAAAAAAAAAACACACAGAAAGGGAAGTGGTGATCTCCAGGAGCCAGCAAAGTTCATTCAGCAGGTCCTGCCAAAGGACCCTCCTTTTCTTTTCAAAAAGAGGCCTGCTAGATCACGAGATGTGATGGGTAGCGTGTGTTTTGATGCTTGCAGGACATGTGACAAAGTCTCTCACAAAGTTCTTTTGCACAAGGGAACCATTCAGGGACAGGAAGTTTGTTAGGTAACAGAGAGTAGGGCCTGTGGCTGCAGAGAGGAGGATTAGGACCTGTGGGGGCAGGTCACACAGTTCCACTCATGGCAGCCCTTGTA
Organism: Marmota monax; assembly: GCF_021218885.2. NCBI lineage: Eukaryota > Metazoa > Chordata > Mammalia > Rodentia > Sciuridae > Marmota > Marmota monax. Next base: position 5,047,785 of record NW_026695241.1, read on the forward strand.
ACAATCTAGCAGTGGGACTGCCTGTTTTGTGAGAGAGGTTGGTGGCACCCAGACCTGGACAATCAGCAGTGGCCCAAACTGTTAAGGAAAGAGAAGAGCTCAGTGCCAACCTGGATGAACCGCTCCACTCCTGCACCTGTCTTGGTAACAGTGTTGTGCATAACTCAGAAAGTCCAAGTCACATTTGGCAGATCCCTGGTGGTCAAAGCTGGAAATGACACGTGACACATTAGATGATAGAACTCATGATGAAAGAGGGCTTGAACAATGGATAAAACTCCAGTAAGGATACACGTAAAACTTTGTTCTTGGCTAAAAAGAATTAACAGCCCAACAGGATGGAGGAGGTGGTGCTAGCAGCCTGTGTACTCCACATGGCTCCCTGGGAACCACGAGGCCAATGCCCCTGCCAAAGGGGTCATAGGACACTGCAGGACCTGGAGAATAGAATACAGTAGCCCTCATTTATCCATAGGGGATACATCCTAAGGCCCATAGATGCCTGGATCCACAGGCAGTACCGAACCCTGTAGATACAATGCTTTTTCCTATACCTACCTATGATAGGGTTTAATCTATGCGTTAGACACATTAAGAGATTAACAACAATAAATAATAAATAGAACATTTATAACAATATACCATAATAAAATTGACATTGTCATTATTCTTGTGCTTTGGAGACATTTGAAGTAAAATAATGCTACTTTCCCACAAGGACTTGTAATACTATGACAGTGACTCTGACAACCAAGGTGGCTCTGTAACCAAGGGGCAGGTGGTGTATACATGTGGCTAGGTGTGCTGGTGTTATGGTTTGGATCTGAAACATTCTCTAAAGGGTCATGTGTTGAAGGCTCTTTTTGAAAAGAAAAAGAGAGAGTGTCCTTTGGCAGGACCTGCTGAATGACCCTTGCTGGCTCCTAGAGATCACCACTTCCTTTTCCAGGTGTTTTTAAAATTTTTTTGGTTGCAAAGTAGGGATCCCAATAAAGCAATGTTCAGAGGTGGGGCTTTTGGGAACTGATCAGATCACAAGGGCTAAAACCTAATCCATTGATGGATTCGTAGCTGAATGGACTATTGGCGGGGAGAACTGTAGGAGTTGAAAGGAGGGGGTCCTTGGGGACTATATCTTGTCCCCTGAATTTCTCTTTCTCTCTCCTTTCCGTCTACCAGGAGTTAAGAGCCCTGTGCCCCCATTCCCTCTGCCCTGGTATTCTGTCTCACCAGGCTCAGAAACAATGGAGTTAACTGAATGTGAACTGAAACCCTGAGCGAAAACAACCATTCTTCCTTTAGGTCATTTTCTCAGGTATTTTGTCAAGTGGTGAAAAACTGAGTAACCCAGCAGGACAAAGGGATGTTTCACATCTTGAGCAGATGGAGTGGGACAGGGCAGGATTTCATCATACTATTCAGAACAGCATGCAATTTAAAACTTCTGAATCATTTTTTGAATTTTCCACTTAATATTTTTGTACTATGGTTGACTGCAGCCAACTTTTAATGGATAAGGGGGGATTCTTGTAATAGCATGAACTGCGTTCATGAATGGGAAGCTTGTTAGGCAGAAGAGAGCTTGGCCTATGGCTGCAGAGGGGAGAATTAGGACCGATGGAATGAAACCAGGGAACCCAACTTGTGTTCAACTCATGACAGCACTAAAATTTGAGCTGTTCAATAGTGAGACTGATTTTTTTTTTTTTTTTTTTTTTGGCTTTAGAAATGGCTAAGTTACTATTTAGCAAAGATATTTTGGAGGAGGTTGTGTAGGGGTGGAAGTTTGGACACAGTAACCATCATGAGGATAACTAACTTTTATTTCTTTCCCACAGTCATCCTGCGAGTTAGAAACATTATCTCCATTTTGCAGATGAGGAAACCACAAAGTGGAGGGGTGAACTGACCTGTCCAAAGTGCCCATCTGGTAAGTGATAAATGCAAGACTCAGGTCAAGGTCAACGTCTTTTATGACAGCCCTCATTCTCTCTCTACTTAATATTAATAAAGTATATAATTAAATGCCTAATTTTACAAGGCCCCAACCCAGCTTCCCATATCAAACCTTTTTGAAAAAAAAAATCACTTGATCGTCTCTCTGCCCTGTTATGGTGAGGAAATTGGGTTTCATTGGTACGTGGATGATAGCCCTTTACATTTATGCATTTATTCTAGCCCTACAATTTTAACATGGAAATAATCTCTGGTCCAAGAAAGGTCCCTAGACATTTTTGATTTGGGGGTCTTCCATTTGCTCATGTAGAAAACAGGTATATGGATTTCCTCCACTTCCTGAACCTATAGGAAAGTTGGTAGTGTCTGTGGGGTACCAAGTGATTTAAAATTCCCTGCCTCTACAAATAGTCCTACATAAACACAATATCTGCATAAAATAAGTTAATCTCATATTTTGACTAGGAAATGTGTGTACATGTACAAAATTCAAATTATACCAAAAGATGAGCAATGAAGATAATTTGCCTCTCACATCTCTTCTCCCACTCTCTACCCAAATTCCTTCCTAGGACTCTGCTGTAGATTGAATTTTTATATTCCTCCAGAATGAACCTGTTGAAATCCTAACTCCCAATATGATGGTATCAGCAGGTGGGGCCTTTGGAAGGTACTTACATCATGAAGGTGCAGCTCTCATGAGTGGGATCAAAGACCCCTCCTCCCTCCAGTTTCCCTCTTTTTACTATGTGAAGGCACAGAGAAGGCCATCTGCAACCTGGAAGAAGGCCCTCACCAGAGCCAGACCATGCTGGCACGCTGATCTTGGACTTCAGCTTCCACAACTGTGAGAAATACGTTTGTCCTTTAGACACCTAGTCTGTGGTAATAATTATAGTAACTTGAGATAACTGAGTGAAACCATGCAACAGTTTCTCATGCACCTTTCAGGTGATATCTGGAGATATCTTTTCTGTATACATACAAGCAAGAACTTTTCAAAATTTTTATTTTGAAAATGGTGGCATGCTTTACATACAGTTCTATAACTCCCTTTTCCCGTATATCATGGTTTTATTTACTTTTTGCATATATGGTAGACTTGTACTTTTACATTAATGTATTAGATTGATCTATGTGGAGTTACTAATATTTTGCAGTTTTGACCCATAAAATATATTGGAAATTCTTTAATATTAAATTTTAATATATTAATATATTAAATTTAATATATATTAATATATTTAATATATATTAATTTAATAGATATATTTAATATATTTAATATATTAAATTCTTTAATATTAGCACACAAGAAGGCTCTTCAGAATACAACAGTTACTAATATGGCATTATGTAAAAATGTGGATGTGTAACCGATGTGATTCTGCAATCTGTATTTGGGGTAAAAATGGGAGTTCATAACCCACTTGAATCTAATGTATGAAATATGATATGTCAAGAGCTTTGTAATGTTTTGAACAACCATTAAAAAAAAGAAGGCTCTTCAGTCTTTTTTTTAATATAAATAAGTCATAACACACATAGGACTTCACAAATTCCAAGTCTACACACCCTCTGTAAGCAGACCCACACTGATAATTAGAACATTACTAGTATCCGGAGGGCTCCTTTTGTACACCCCATCCCCTCCCCGCACAACCTGACTTCAAATCTTACATTAATGGAATCCGTCAGTATGTAGTCTTATGTGTCTAGCTTTTTTAAAAAAAAATGATTGCACTTTATATTTATTATCTATTTTTGGAAATCCCTTATATTAACTCTATTGGTGTCTCACTAATGAGCCCTAGAGGTTTACTACCTTCTGCTGTTATAAACAGTGGGAGAGATGAACAATAAATCTTAAGTAATATTAGAAATTTCAAACAGAGTAAATAGACACTCAGCTTCCACAACTATCAATATTCTGCTCTTCTTGTTCAGTAGAATTCCATTTAATTCCCACATACAATGTCCTTTGAGAGGGCTAAACTAAATATGCAGACTCGGAAGGCCCAGTGGTATTAAGGAATATCTGTGTGACCGTGAGGAAGTTACCAAACCTCCATGATCCCCACTTGTAATAAAGTAGAGGAGATTCCTGCGGCACAGAGTTGGGGTAGATGGAGAGGAGCTGTGTGCTTGCTGTTAGTTAGGGTTTTGAGGAGTCCAGGAGAAAGTGGAGATGAGTAAAAAGGGCTTGGACCACCACCAGTCCACTTGTGTCTTTCCTAGAGTGTTCTTGGTCCAATTTCATTTAATGAAAAGGTTCCAAATTTCGAAAAACAAGAAAGAAAAAAATAGTTTGACACCTCCACTACAGGACTTGGGTGTTGTTCATCATCCCGCTTTCCCCCACTCCTCTTTTGCAAAACACCTTTCCACTTGTCAAAGTCACTTTCAAGCCAAGGGACACTTTTTAATTAAAGCCAGAAAATGCTAGAAGGAATCCAGGGACGAGGACCCGGAAAAAACGGTGTCCTGGTTACCATCGGGGCCTGAAGTGAGCATCCGCGGGATTCCAGCCTCCTCCTCTTCCCCACCCCCTCCCACCCTTCGCCCCAAACCTTGGCTTCATAGGTTCTGGTTTCCCAATCAATTCTACGTTTCTAGTCCCTGCAACTGCGAGTGTCGTGAGCGCAAGTCACTCTTGTCCCAGCGCGATCGCGTCCCTGAGGGTCCTGGTGCCACGCAGCCCAGCCGGGGGCGCCACCCCCTCCCGCGCGCCCCGCCCCGGGTGGGAAGCGGAGGCCTCCCCGGCCCACGCCCCTGCACTTGCCCGCCCAGCGCCTCCAGCCGAGGTGCTCGCAGCCCAGTGCGGCCGGGACCGGGCTCTCCTCCCAGCGCCGAGCACTTGGCCCTGGCAGACGCCCCAAGATTGTTGTGAGGAGTCTAGCCAGTTGGTGAGCGCTGTAATCTGAACCAGCTGTGTCCAGACTGAGGCCCCATTTGCATTGTTTAACATACTTAGAAAATGAAGTGTTCATTTTTAACATTCCTCCTCCAATTGGTTTAATGCTGAATTACTGAAGAGGGCTAAGCGAAACCAGGTGCCTGCTCCGAGGGCTCTCTAGTGGCTCGGAGCACCCAGGCTGTCCCCCTGCCCTCTCCATCACTCGCTGGGCCCCTCTGGAATAAAATCCCCGCGAGCCCCTCCGGCCCAGCGCAGCCGCAGCGCAGAACTCCTCCGAGGGTCCCGCCTGGGAGCTTTCTCTCCCCCTTTGCCTCTTCTCCTCGCGCATCTTGGACATGCCAGGATTTAAAAGGTAGGTTCTCGGCGCCGGGCTTTCTTTCTCCAGGGTCTGGAAACCTTACTAAAAACCTGATGGGTGGAAAATGGCTGTGGCGGAGATTCAGGCTGTGTCAGGGTATTGGAAAAGGCATTAGCCAGTGATGCAATGATATTGTTAATTATAAAAAGCTGCGCCTCTGTAATTTCCATCTTGAAGCCTTCGTTTGGGAGTGGGGACTTTCTCACAGTTTCAGAAGTCAGCCTCAGAGAGAGAGGTCTGCAGAAAGCTCAGTGCTTAATTTCTTCGTTCTTTTCTGTAAGGGCGGCAAATTGGTGCACAGTTTTTTTTTTTTTTTTTTTTTTTTTTTTTTTTTTTTACATCCTATATATCTTTTAAACTTGGGAGAGCGATTCCTAGTTCCCTAGCCATTGCTTTGCTGCTTCGGCTGTTGGACAAGCAAAATCGACTGGCTGAACATCTCGGGCTGAATTTGCTCTATGTCTGTGTGGGATCCACAAAGGGCATGGGACCCAGAAGTTTTGAACCAATGAAAAGTGGGGACAGCAGACAGAGATACATGTAAGCAAATGTTTTGTTATTCTTTGCGGAAATTGCACTTCCAGTCAAGTAATCCTTAAGTCTTGCAGAACTTTATCTACATGACATCTGCACAGTGTTTCTCTGGCCAACTCTTGAAAACATAGCTGTTTTGCATAAATTAACCTTGTATGGGTGTGTTAGTGTGTGTGTTTGCATGCTGAAAACGAAGCTGTGATAATGTCATCCTGGCTTGGGACCAGCGGTTCAATGACAGGCAGTCCTGATATTCCCTTGGTCCCCCAGCTTTCCTCATATTTTAGGATGGGGCACAAAATGGGTGGACCCACCTGATTTTGAAAGTTCCTGGGACCAGTTTGGGCATTTATTCCTTTTTCCTTTCCAGCATTAACTGTGGTTAGTTCATTTTTTTTGGCGTTTTCTAGGGTTTTTCATGACAAGGTGCAGCTATTTGTGACGCTGTGGGAGCAGCAGTGCTTGGGTACTATTTCATTTTGGAAACCCTCTTCATTAGCCTGGAGCTTATTTGGCCCCCAAGACCCAGCTGTGGCTCTTTGGTGTTGGACCTTCCCGGTGCTGCCTCCAGCCAAAGGGAATGGAGAGCAGGAGTAGGGGAGGGGCGGGGTTAGCACGCCTTTTCCACTAGCTCTTGAAGTTCACTGCATGCAGTCAGCCTGTTCTGTCTCCAACATAAACGAGACAGGATTTTATAACCACCCGAAAGGAAACTTCATGTGAAGAAACAGGAAAACATTGAAATTCATAATATACAGACTGGAAAATAAATTTGTTATTGTTCTTTCATTCCTTCCAGATATAAATCTGGCCATTGCAAATATCAAAAAGCCCTAGGATTTGGCTCTGTACTTTATAAGGTCAGAACTGTCTCCAGTGTTCTAGAACCTGGCTGACACAGGCTCTTAGGTGAAGTAAAAATTTGTGGCTGCTCAGGGTCTTTATTCTTTGGATTGGGGACAAGATGAAGGAAGTAGACTTGCATTTAGTACCATATTGGGACTCTGTTCTTTCTGGATGTCACCTTAACTCTGGCTGTCTGAGCACCCAGAGTTGCTGCTTCACATGAACCATATGTCGAGGATGTGGGTGAACTTTGTAATCTATCCAGCACTCGTTCTGTTAAGGGAGGGATTACATAGTGGTGATGCACTTGGGCAGTTACAGATCACCAGCCAGGTCCACTGTCCTAGAAGATGGCTTCAAGATCAGTCCCTTAGGGAAGTCTTCCCTGACCTTCCCGCCCCTCCCCCAGCCTGGCTTCATGGCACCCAGTGCATATTTCTATCAGTGCTCTTACCAGTGGATTCCTGTAGATCCCCTATCAGCTCACCTGGGGAGCAACCAGGTCACAGTTTTGTAGCTCCTCTGCCTAATGTGCTTGCTGCAGACAGTAGTTGCTCAGACAAATCGCTATTCGAACAGAATAATGATAGCCCTTAATAAAGCTGTACATTTGCATGGATTCTGTATTCCATGTAACCATTTGAAGTAGCCCGTTCAGTAGTGTTCTGAGCATTCACTGTACCGTACAGCCAGACTCCAGAACTCTTTTCATCTTGCAGGCTGAGACTCTACCCATTAGCAATAATTTCCTCTTTCCACTTCTCCTGGCCCTGGCAACTACCATCCATCCTACTTTTCTCTATGCATTTGGCAACTCTAGGTACCTCATGTAAGTGGAATTGTACAGTATTTGTCTTTTTTTCTTAATGAGTGGCATATTTTGCTTAATGTCCTCAAGGTTTGCCTATGTTGTATTGTGTTTCTGAATTTCCTTCCCTTTTAAGTCTGAATAATATTCCTTTGTGTGTGCATGAATGTTCACATGTGTACACATGTATGTACACATACATACACCTATCTACATTTTGCTTAGCCATTCATCCGCCATGGACATTTGAATTGTGCCCACTTTTTGGCTATTGTGAGTAATGCTGCTGTGAACATCTGTGTGCAAGTGTCTGTTGAATCCCTGCTTTTAGTTCTTTTGCGTGTGTACCCAGGAGTAGAGTTGCTGCATAATGTGGTAGTTTTTGTTTAATTTGGGGTGGAACTATCACACTCTTTTCCACAGTGGCTGCACCATTTCTCCAACACTGCACAGGGTTTCAATTTCCCTATATTCTTGCTCTCACTTGTTATTTTTAGTTGTTTTCTTTTTTTCCTAATAACCATCTTAATGGGTGTGAAGTGATACAGACAGGTTTTTGTTTGTTGTTTGTTTGTACTAGGGATTGAACCCAGGGATACTTAACCATTGAGCAACATCCCCAACCCTTTTTATTTTTTAATTTGAGACAGGGACTTGCTAAGTTGCTTAGGGCCTCGCTAAATTGCTGAGGTTGCCTTTGAACTTGTGGTTCTCCTGCTTCAGCCTCCTGAATCGCTGGGATTACAGGCATGTGCCACTGCACCCAGCTCAGACTTTTAAGCCACATTGGTGATCGCAGTTTTATCAGAAAAAAGCTTGTGGACTAGAGATATAGCTCAGTATAGTAGAGCCCTTACCTAGCCCGTGCAAGGCCCTGGGTTCAAGCCCCAGCACCGTAAAAAAAAGAAGAAGAAAGAAGGAAAGAAAACAGCAAAGCTTGGGAGTGATGAAGGGTCAGACTTCAGGTAGGCACTGAGGTTTTGTGGCTTGTGGGTGACAGCATTGACCTGACCTGTGGTTTCTGAGCTCTTCCCCTTTGTCCCCCAGTCCTTCTTCCGCGGGGGCCTGCTGGTGTGGCAGTTCCTGCAGTTCACACCGTGGGACTGGCACTGGGGGACTGGATCATCAAGCCATCTGTTGACCAGGGGGATTCTCATGTGTGTGGACAAAGGGCTCAAAGCTGTGATTAGGTGACTTCTGTGACCCCTTTCTTCAGTGGAACTCAAAGTGCCTCGCATTCCCACTTTGCTCTCCTTCCGTTGTGGTCTGTGGGCATCATGGCTTATAACGGCTTATTGACTACGTAGCTAGCTCAGAATGAGACGTTCAAAACTCAACTGGTCAATGCATTGTGAGTCTCACAGTAACATTTTTTTTAAACTTTCTTTCTTTTCGGAAGCAGCATTCATTAAGAAAGTGTGATCTAGGGGCAGTAGGAAAGCGCTTGCCTAGCATGTACAAGACCCTGGGTTCCATCTCCAGCACCTCACACACAATAACAGTGTGACCCAACTTATTATCCTGATACACGAAGCAAGTGGGGGAGGCCAACTTCTATTTGGGATTAGGGTTAGGGTATCTGGAAGCCTCCTTGGCCTCTCCAGAGTGTGTCCCTTCTCCCCCATATGAGCGCTTGGAGAAGTCACCATCATAACATCAGGGGAGTGGGAGACCCATAGTCCCTTCGGACCCATTTATATCTTGGGATTTACTTGCAATTTCTCTCCTTCCATAGGATACTCACTGTTTCCATCCTCCTGGCTCTCTGTCTTCCATGTCCTGGGAATGCACAGGTAAGATTTTTTTTTTTTTAAAGTTATCCAGAAATGTATTAAAAAAAACTAGGATGAGGGAGTCCAGTCATGCATTTTAGAATCCTAGACTAAGGTGGTGGGAGGGAGTTTTCACTGACCTAATTGGAGCTCTTCACTGTATTGAGATTGTAGCTGGGACCCAGAGAAGCTGCCATTGGCCCCAGGAATGTAGTTTCTAAGAGGCAGGGCTGGGATTAGAGCTCAGAATCCTGACTCCCATTCTAAGAATTGGATCACCTCAATTATGTCCCTCAGAGAGCCTCCTTATCTTCCCTGTCAAAACCTACAATGGGCCCTAGTGCTTCAGGAGGATTGTGCCCTGGGGATCCCACCTGCAGCCTGAGGGTCCGTGTTTGCCTCCATTTTTGCATCCTCCTGGAGGAGGCTAGAGGAGGAGTCGAGGTTAAGTGCAGTGTTATCCCCACGTGCCTTGTTAGGTGATTCAGCCCCAAACCTGGGAGAGCACCCTTATGCTGGACCCCTGAGAGGATTGAGGAGCGGGCAGGTGAGGGTAGGTCAGGGTGAGGGGCTGGGAGAAGTCATGGGAGGGAAAGACCCAGATGTATCAGCCCTTGAGCAATGTGAGCAGATCCCTTTTAAAAACTCAGAGTTGCCCTTGTGTCTCTGGCTCAGGAAAGAAACGAGAGAAGCCCCCATCTGGAAGCAGTGCAGAGGGGCTGCGGGCAGGGATGACAATATTTTTCCCTTTCATATTCATATTTGAAGCAGGGCTAGGTGTGTAGCTCAGTGGTAAAGTGCTTGCCTCAAATGCACCACAAACAAAAAAAAAATAAGTTTTTTGCACAAACAAAAAAAGAAGAATTTGGAGTTCCTGGGGATGAGGAGGGTCTTGGGAAAAAGAACAAAGAATTTTAGATCTCAAAGGGACCTTGGAGTCTTCTAATCTAGCCTCGTGGGGCATAGATGGAGACACGTAGGCCCAGAGAGGACAGTAATCACAGGACTCTATTTACTATGGCTTAGGAACTTTTCGTACATTAAAATATTTACTCTTTACAAACACTTGTAAGTAAGTAGGATCATTCCCATTTTCCAGATGCAGAAAGTGGGGCACAATTTGTGCAGCAAGTTGGGTCTAGAGTGAGGATTTGAAGCTGCGTAGAACAGCAGGGTTGAGCCCCTCAGCGCTGAGCTGAGAGTAGGCTGGAACCCCGGCTTCTGTGCTCCCTAGCACAGCCTCCTGGCTCTTCTGTTCTACTTCCTTGACCCAAGGCCTTGGGACACCTAACTCTCCAGGAGTGTAGGCCAAACCCATCACCCACAAGTCAACTATAGCTTGGGGAAGCCCTACCCCTGAAACTGGAGGGCAGGCCTGGGGTGGGAGCTCCCACAGTCAAACTCTTGCCCCTTGGTGTATCCCTATAAAATGTCAGGCTTTGGGGGTTTCCTGAAGGACCCTCTGACTCTCTGCCCCAATCTTTTTTTGTTTGTTTGTTTTCCAAGTGCATAAAGTTATAGCTCAAGTTGTATATGAAACCCACAATCCTCGGGTTTTGTAGAGCTGTATTTCTTTCTGGGAGCATCGATGTGTAATTCCTTTGCTGAGACTGAAATGGAGGAATTCTCCCAACCCTACTTTTCTTAGAAAACGCATCACATTTGCCATGTCGCTTTTATTATCTATCTGTCCAGGACTGAGAATTAGGAAGAGGATTTCACAGGTGACAAAGGATTTATATTGGACTCTGGGGGGTAGAAGTTAAACAGCACCTAAAAAAAGAGTTGCCCTTAAAAAACAATTTGATTCCTGTCCAGGAAGGGGGTGAAGGCAGGGCATGCTATCACACATATCAGATGTGAGCTTTATTGCTCTTCATAGCTAGAGCATTGAAAAGCCCAGTAACTATCTGCTAAAAGTGGGGGTTATGAAGAGATAGTGCAGGGAGTTTAAAAATAAAGCTAAGTATAGGGTGGTCACACCTGTAATCCCAGCGACTCTGGAGGCTGAGGCAGGTTTGCTAGATCAAGGCCAGCCTCAGCAGCTTAGTGAGACCCTGTCTCGGAATAAAATATAAAAAGGACTTGGGGTAGAGCTCAGTGGTCAAGTGCTCCCAAGTTCAATCTCTGGTCCAAAAAAAAAAAAAAAAAAGAAGCAGTGTTAAAATATAAAATGATTATAAGTGGTTATGATGCAGGTGTTGGTGTCGTGAATGTCTTTCTTCTTAGATCCATTTCCCAAACACTCTGCAATGCATCTTCCATAGTAAAAAAAAAAAAAAAGTGAGGGGCTGGGGTTGTAGCTCAGTGGTAGAGCACTTGCCTAGCATGTGTGAGGCCCTGGGTTCCATTCTCAGCACCTCAGATAAACAGATAAATAAAGGTTCATCAATAACTAAAAAAAAAAGAAGTGAAATGACCTTGCCCATTTCTTCCTTCCTGCAGCAGCAGTGCACCAACGGCTTTGACCTGGATCGCCAGACAGGACAGTGTTTAGGTAGGTGTCACCGCAGACCCCTCACTCGGGTGGGAACCTTTGGTAACAGATCAATTGCAGGCCTGTTTTCTTTCTCAGATGTTGTTGGCAATTGTCAAACCTTTATTTGCCTTGCCATGGAAGAACACGGTGACAGGAAATGATGGAGGTCAACGACTCCCTTTTATTAGTTGCTTTCTTGGTGTCGAGCCCCGGTGGAGCACTGTGAGAGCTCAAAGAACTGGGCTCTGTCCTCCGAGAGCTTTCCATCCATCTTGGTTTCCCAGGGCAGTGGTAATGAGGGACCACCACAGGTGGCTGCTAAGATTGCAAAAAATTTATGATCTCAGCATTCCACCTGGGAAAAGCCCAACATTGGTCCACAGGGCTACCAAGTACCACCAGGTACAACTAGGGCTCGAGGGGTTCCCTATTTCCTTGCTCATGAGGTTGTTGGCAGATTCACTTTCTTGTGGCTGTAGGACGGAGGTATTGCTTCCTGGCTGGCTGTTAGCTGAGGGCCTTTGTGGCTTCTAGAAGCTTCCCTGACTCCTTGGCTTGTGGCTCCCTCCTCCATCCTCAAAGTCAGCACGTGGCATCCACTGCCTCTCATTCTGCTGCCTTTTCTGTTGTAGCATCTCTCTGACCAGTTCCTCTGCCTTTTCTTCTACTTTCAAGGACTCATGTGATTCCACTGGGTTCCCCATAATCCAGGATAAGCTCCCCATCTGCAGGTTAGCTGATTAGCAACTTTAATTTCACCTGCTACTTTAATTCCCGTTTGCCACATAACCTAGCACATTCCCAGGTTCCAAGGATTAGGACGAGGCCCTTCCAGGGGGTGCTTCTTTAGCAGACCGTCTAGTGTCTAGACCGTCTAGTGTCTAGACCATCTAGACAGACACTGAGAACACTGAGATAGGTTAGTGGAATAAAATAGTGAGATAGGTTATGGAGACAAAAGCAATGGACCATGCGAAAGAAGAGGAGGGGTGACTCTCTGTGTGGCTCACAAAGAGTGGTGGAGTCCCATTGGAATTGGGTATTGATGGATGAATAGGATCTGCGAGATGGCATTCCAGGGGGAAGGAGCAGCTTAAGACAGGGCCTGGGGTGGGAAGGACATTCACAGTGTAGAACAGGGTGCTGTGAATGGAGAGCAGGCTGCATGACAAGAATAAGGCAGCCCCTGTCCTGCCTTTCCCCTTCCGTGTGCAGTGTTTGGCTTATATTTGACTTGGGCCAAATCTGTGTCTTCCCTGAGCTCACATTGGCTAACCTGTGCACAGCTTGAAAGAGGTTGAGGATGGAGGAATAAAACCTGCCCTGGGAAATCTAGCTTACACTTGGATTTAAAGTGCCACACTTGGATTTAACGGTGTTCCAAGGGACAAAGAGGGAGCAGCAGCCCCTCTTTTAGGGCCCACCTGTTTTAACTGTTGCATGCTGAGCCTCAGCATTCCCCCTTCCTGAGGTGAGAGTTGGCACAGGTTTCTCAGGTGGGATGGTGGGGCAAGCTGTCAGAATCCAGTCTCTGGTCCCATATGGAACAGATTCCAAAGCTGGTGACAGGGCCCAGCCTATGGAAGCAAAGTCCAGATATTCCCTGGCCTCTCCATAGTAAGGCTGATTTAAGAAAACCACCTCTCCCCTTCTAGGAATGGCAAGCTGAGCACCAGCCTGGCTGGAAGTGGGCCCTGTTTACTGCACCAGGGGAGCTTACTTCAACATTAGGCTGGTGCAGTGACTCACACCTGAAATCCCAGCAACTTGGGAGGCTGGGGCAGGAGGATCACAAGTTCAAAGCCAGCCTTAGCAATTTAGTGAAGCCCTAAGCAACTTAGACAAACCCTGTCTCTGAATAAAAAATAAAAAAGGTTGGGAATGTGGCTCAGTGGTTAAGCACCTCTGGGTTCAATCCCTGGGACCAATCAATCAATCAATCAATCAATAGCGAGACTGAGCTTTCTAGATCTGTCACAGGCTCTCAGCCAAGACTTGTCTTTCTTTTTATTTTTGTTACTAATGTGCTGAGTCTGGCCTTGAGCTTAGGATCCCCCATCCTCAGCCTCCAGAGTTACTGGGATTATAGGTGTGAGCCACTACACCTGGAGTGTAGGTCTTTCTTAATGCAAACCTCTTTCTCTCCTGCTTGGCTGTTATGTGGAATAGAAGTGGGGACAATTCACTGGTTCATCCCCATGATTTCAGAGTGTAGTGTGCGCTGACGAGATTACCTAACATGTTTTATATCCACAGATAAACACTATTCTAATGGTTATATTTTTATTTTTACTGTTACCTTCTTCTTTTTTAAAAAATATTTTTTAGATGTTTATGGATTTTATTTTTATTCACGTTTTATTTGTGGTGCTAAGAATTGAATCCAGTGCCTCACACACGCTAGGCAAGCTCTCTACCACTGAGCCACAACCCCAGTCCTTTACTGTTACCTTCTGTTTGTGCTAATTGGGAGAGTTTTTTTTTTTTAATTTCTGTAATCATGTAGAATTTAAAAAAGAAACTTGAGTTTCAAATGTGGGTTCATTTAAAGAAAAGTCTGAAGACAGTGCTAGTATAGGTTTTTGTAGGTAAGGTTGAAATCATGATCTGATTCAATCCAGCCAGCAATTGGGAGCACCTGCCTGCAAAGAGAGCTGGGGAGGTGTGTTTGGGGTTCTTTGCATCAAGCTTGGTACAAAGCTGTGCTTAAATACTGTGAGGACTGAGGATGTAGCTCAGGGGTAGAGCATTTGCGTAGCATGTATGAGGCCCTGAGTTCAATCCCCAGCAATGCAAAACATAAAACAAAAGTTCCACGAACACTGTGGAGGGGGGGCTACTAATGCTTGGCCTTTCTGTGGCCTTTGCAGATATTGATGAATGCCGGACCATCCCCGAGGCCTGCCGAGGTGACATGATGTGTGTTAACCAGAATGGCGGGTATTTATGCATCCCCCGAACAAACCCGGTGTACCGAGGGCCCTACTCGAATCCCTATTCAACCCCCTACTCGGGTCCATACCCAGCGGCTGCCCCACCGGTATCAGCTTCAAACTACCCCACGATTTCAAGGCCTCTCGTGTGCCGCTTTGGATACCAGATGGACGAAGGCAACCAGTGTGTGGGTGAGTGGTCGCGTCTCTCCGTTCTCTCCATCACGCTTTCCTGAAGGCACCGTCTGCCTGCAGTGAGTCTACCCCGGGGGCATTGGCTACCATGCAAAGTGCTCGTACAACAGTGGCCTGTTCCACAGACTTGGCTTATTCCAGCAGCCTGTGTCTCTGGGTCCTCTCCCTGGGGAGCTCAGCCTGGCTGGCTTCACAGTTTTCCAGAGAGCCGGTTTCTTTTTTCTTTTTCCTTCCTTCCTTCCTTCCTTCCTTCCTTCCTATTTCCTATATATTTTAAGGTCAAGCTCATATTTTCTCAACTAAATAACAAATATATTTGTTCAACCTTAGTAAGTGAATCCCAGAGAGTTCTAGAAAGGGCCAGAACTCTGATGGACTCCTACAATAGAAGTCCTGAGGGACAACACACCACCTGTTCTGGGAAGAAAGTGGGTTCCTTGGGTGGCACCAAGGTTCCTGTGGCCTGAGGAAGCCTCACTAATGGGAACTCTGGGAGGAAGTGGACATATATGCCAGGAGCCCCAGGGGAGTTGCCAAGGGTGTGACCAGTGCCCTACAGAGTCTTGGGTGTGTTGGTCAGTACAGCCTTGGAGGAGTTACCTGGGATGCTCCCTGGTCCCCTTGGCTGTGGTCAGTCTAAAACCTTGTAATTTCCTCCAGCTTTGGGAAGTGGACTGTAGTGAAGGCTCCAACTTGTTGGATCATGCACTCATATGCTACCTCTTTTTGACCCTGGACCCCTGTTATAGGCACATTTATAAATGACAGACATACTTGTTATACCATATGGTTTGAGATCTAGAAAGCACATGCAAGACATAGAACACATAAAAGAATGTGATAAAAATAAATGTGAGTTGAACTTCTAATAGTTCCTCCCTATGCCCTCAAACTGTGGGAAATCATTAGTCTCCCTCATGAGATCTGTGTTGGTTTCAGGGCTCTGGAGGGCTGGGCTGAGCCCAATCATTAGACTGTGTTGATGAATTTATAATGTCCTCAGTGTGTCCATGTGAATGACCGTGCGTGGCCATTTGAATACATGTAAGTATTGTGCAAACAAGCACCCTTCAGAGCGCCAAGGGAAAATTAAGTATATCTAAACCCAAACTTCTGCATTCTTACTGGTCTCCAAGGGCAAGGTGTGTGAGAGAGAGGGCAGAGGTGCAGGTGGAGGGGATAGGGAGGTGAGCTTGACCTTGAGGAGTCGAGTGTATGAAGGGCAGGAGTGTGGGGACATGGTCAGCTGGCACTCTTCAACCTTGGTGGAGAAGATGGCTCCATACTTACTTCCAACATGCAACAGAGCAAGAGACCATCCTAACCGGAAGGGACTTTTCAACAACCTTTAATTCCAGTCTCTCCGTTTTATGAGAAGACAAACATGGACTCCAGCAAGTTAGAACGTGAGTCCAGCTGCTCTGACGACCAGTCTGCAGCTTCCTGACTAGATGATAGGACCTTTCCCATCGGTGGAAAAGAAAGGGTCCCAAAGACAAGCAGAGAGAGACAGTGGGGGAGGGGATGCTGCTCTTCCAGAAGGACATCACTGGGGCCACATCTGCAGAGTCACCAGCCCCTGCATGTGTGCAGGTGGAGGAGGGCAAGCCGGGGCTGACACTTTCTGGACATTCCAGCTTGGGGGGTGGTCGTGGGGCAGGCAGTTCTGGTTTATGTGTTGGGCCATCCCACCAACCCATTTTCTGTCCTGGGGCTCCCAGGAATGTCCGACTGCCACCCACACACCTCCTCCCAGGGTTCCAAGGCCCTGGACAATGAGCATGTGGCTGGGCTACCTATTCATCTCCTGGTCCCTGTGACGTCATACCATTGGTGGCTCGGAACCTGTCACACGGGAGATGCAGAGCCTTCATAATGGCCCTTTTGTAAGAAGAATACAATCTAGGAACCCTAGTGAGGACTGGCACCAGGCCCATCCATTTCCAGAAAGTTCAGCATTATGTATTCATAAGTCCCGAGTTCTTTCTGACTTCCCTGCACTCCACCCCACCGTTTCCTGGTTTACAGAGGGCTTTCAAACCGGCCCACTGAGGTCCCTCTGGGCATTGTAAGAGGTGGCGTCAGGGGGTCAAGAGCCGGAGAAGGGTGGGAAGGAAAGTTCTCTCTATCGGCTCTTCCTTCCAGGACTGGATGGGAGAGAAGAGGCCTGGGAAAAGGCTGGAAGATGAAAGGAGATTGTGGGGGAAAGACAATGAGGGTTGTCCAGAATTGTCACTGTCCAGAGAGAGAAACTGTGGAAGAAGCATTGGACCAGCAACGGGGAAGTTGGGAGAACCAGGAACCATTTCTGGAGCCTTGTTTGCTCTCGGAGAGGAGGGTATCTCCAGAGGAATCTGCTCTTTATCATGACAAAAATAATAAATAGCAACAGCAATAGCAGCCCCAGTAAGACCCAGACACATACATGCACAGTCTTCATGTCTAGGATCCTCAGAACCAACACACTTAGTCCTCAGAACCACTGACAAGGTGGAGCCTTTATTTTACTTGTACCCAAGAGGAAATCAAAGCACAGAAAAGTTAAGAAACCTACATAAGGTCACCCAGTAAGTAAGGGTCTGAGCCTGGATCTGAACCTGGGGTCAGGCTCTGGGTGAGAAAACGGAGACTCAATGGAGTAAAATCTCATTCAAGGGCACTTACAGAGCCAGTACTGAAGCCAGAATTAACAGCAAGATTTTTGCTTTTTTTTTTTTTTTCATGAAAATTTTTGTTCTGTTAAGACTGGACGAAAGTAGTGAGAATCTAATGAACATTTACCTATTTACCACCCAAGTTCAGTGGTGATCCACATAAGCACAATTTCCTTTCTTCTTTACCTTCCACTTAGTGCTTTAATTTAAAGCAGATACCAGACACCATATCATTCCATCCTTAACTATTCCAGAATTATCTCTACAGGATAAAAGATTCTTTACAAAAATACCTTAAAGACTCCCTCAAAACCCACAATACCATTACCACACCTAGGCAAGCCGGCAGTCACCCTTTTTCATCCTTAAACATCTGGGTGGCGGGCAGATTTCCCTGGTTGTCTCACTGATGTCTTTACTCTTTTGACTTGATCAAATCAGACCCCAAATCCACCGGGGTCCTTGTTGCCAGGTCTCTGGATATTGTCCCCTCTGCCTGCTCCCCTGTCACGTCCTTGTTGAGGATGCCTGTTGTTGTTTGGAGAATCTCCTACAGTGGGGTTTGGCTAAGGGTGCTCTTGAGATGGTCTGTAAATGATCTAATCTATTTCTGCACCCCTTATTTTTCTGTAAGCTGGTAATAGGTTGAGAAACTTGATCCAACCCAGTTGAGTGTTTGGTGAACATTTCTAGGCAGGGTTCTTGGTCTCTTGCCTTTACCATTCCTGGGTTTCTTCTCATAAAGTATGAGAGAGTCTGCAATGAGGAAGCAGAAGGACACCCTCTCCCTCTGGCTCACTTTTGCTAAATTTCAGACCCACTTTCAAAAAACAGGGCTCACTCTACTGCCCTGTGTCCACAATAGAGTGAGCCCTATTCCCACAGGTTTGCAGGTTAGGCAGAGCCCTGGGTCCCCATGTCTCAAGGTTTCCTTCTTTTTTTGCAGGGGGGATGGGTACCCGGAATTAAACTCAGGGGCACTTGACCACTGAGCCACATCCCCAGCCCTACTTTGTATTTTATTTGGAGAAGGTCTCACTGAGTTGCTTAGCACCTCACTGTTGCTGAGGCTGGCTTTGAACTCACGATCCCCCTGTCTCAGCCTCCGGAGCCGCTGGGATTACAGGCATGTGCCACCGCCCCCAGCTAGAAGTTTCCTTCTTGATTTTGTTGTTTTGAGTTCCACTTTGGAGATAACTAGACCCTGCTCCTTCTAGAGCAAAGTTTGACCTTAGGTTCGAGTCCCCACGCCCCTAGATACAAAACTGGGTCACTTGTGACACGTTTGCAAACAGGAAACAGTGACCCAAGAATCACAATCCATAAGCCAAGAACATTTTGTATCATTAAGGAAAATGGTATCTTGGCTTGAGGGTGCTCAACGCTACAAGAGTGATGGGATTCATGGCTGGTTGGAATGTCTCCCTCGGATTTTCAACCCTTAGGAGATCTGGTGACCAGATTCTCCAACTGGGAAGCCAGACAGGCATGACTAACTGGCAAGAAGGAAAGGGCTGCAGGAGGGAAGTGTCACCAACCAGGACCCAGATAAAGGCAAAAGCCAAAACACACAGAGTTCTGGGCTGGCTGCGTAGCCATCTGGGAGAAGGATGGCGAGGGCTCAGTGGGTTCCTGTGGAAGGTCCGAGAAGCTGTGTCTGAGAGCCTGGGATGTCCCAGATTTGAATCCCCACTCAGAATCCTTCCTCTTCTAATACGCCACCCCCAGACCCAGTCCCTGAGTGGCTGCCTCTTGTCCCTGCCTGCTTATCCCCTCTGGGGCTCAGCTGTCATCTCTCTGGTTGGACATTCCAAGTCCTGGCTTTGCTAACCAGCTTGGCTCAGGGGCAGACTTAGGCACTCCCCCAGGAAGGCCCATGAGCTGCTTTGCAGCTAAGGAAGCAGCCTTTTTGCTAGAGCCAGGCCTCAGCAGGGACCAAAGAGATTCCTCTGGCCATTTGCAAAATTTCAAGCAGTATCTTTATTTTCCCATTTGGTCTGAAAATTTGTTGTCGTTGTTGTTGATCAGGGCGTCCAAGCAGGCTGAGGGTAACACACACAGATCCTTTGGAAGATGGTTGGAGTCAGTCTGAGGCTTTCTCTAGGGTTATTTTTCCTGACAGACGGCCAATATTTAGTCAATGGATATTCACACAACACCTCGATGGTGGCAGGCCCTGGCCTAGGCACAAAGAGGGATGCCGTAGTGCTCTCTTAAGAGCTGTGGTCAAGGAAGGCGGTATGGTACAATCTAAGGTGGCACTAAATTCCTAAGATGGCACCAGAAGAGGAAGAGATGGGAAGGCTCCTCGGGTGGAGGGGGCTGGAACTTGGAAGTCAGGTCTTGAGTCTGACCTTGGTTTGGTTGCTTCCTCCCTATTAAGACCTGGGGCTGTGTTTCTTTATCTGTGAAATGGGTATAACATTTCCTCACAGGTAATGCAAGAAAACGCTTTGCCCAGTGTCTGCAGGGAATCACCCAGGAAATGCTAACTGGAAGGATTCTCGGAGGAGGCCGCTGTGATCTTGAGATGACAACATGGAAAGATTCATAGGGTCTGACAATGTACTGATGGCCAAATGTTTTAAAACCTTTAAAATGACCTAAAACGGAGCTGAGAACATACCCACCTTTGCAGCACCCCCACTCCTGCCCCCCAAGCCTTGAGGAGAATTCGCTGAGAATCTGCTTCCAAGATGCCAGTAAAGCTTGGGTTTATTTAAGTTGGGAAACAAATCCATGGGAAGTCGGTCCAATGTGGCATTTGTTCTGAGTGGATAAGACAAAGCCAAGAGCACGGAGAAACCTCAGGCCCCGTGGGGTAGGGCTGTGGTTAGACAAAGAAGGGAAGAACAGGCCTCCACTTTTCTTTCCATATTCTCTGTCCTGGCTTCCAGCTTGAGCTGTAACTTGAAACCCAAGCACCAGGCTCACCCCTGAGGACAATGCATGGAGCCCCAGGGTTGGTTTTTTAAGCTGTCGAGGTCTCTGCAACCCAGCAGGCCCCAAAGAAAATGGGACCCAGGCCTGAGACGGGGGCTCAGTTGTCCTTGCACTGGCCCTGGCAAGCTTGTTCACGCGTGGCCACCACCCAGGTTTCCCCTTCTTGCTTCAGTGTTTCCTGTCGTGGGCTGGGACCTGAGCAGTGGCTCACCCTCTCTTCGCCTCCGTTTTTTTATCTGTAAACAGGGCTAACACTGCTGACCTCCATGGGATCATGGTGAGGGCTTCACAAATTAATTATTAGCCTTATTGTTTCCATTTTTTCCCTCATCCCATTAGGGTGTCTCCTACTCCTGTTATCCTGCCTCTTCAAAGCCCTAGTCCTGTTCTTCTGGTGTCTATTCTTTCCCCCAGGAAGTGGCTTCAACAGGGCCTGTCTTGCAGGGGTCGAGGGCTGGAGTCTTGCCATACTTGGGCAGTAGCAGTTGAGACTAGTCTGTGTTTCCGAGGAGCGCTCAGCAGAGAAAGACTCCAGGAAGTTGACCAAGAGGAAATGCAGATTCCCACTGGAGGGGTCTGGGGTCCCAGCTCTGCGTTTCTCACAGCTCCCAACTGACAGGATGCTGTTGGTCCAGGGATCACACTTAGAGTTCAAGACCTTAGTCTGTCCATATATCATCAGGTAGGACTTCGTTTAACGAGAGGTAGAAACGTTGTTTTTAAATGTAATTCCTGTATTGCTTGAATTTGTTGGAAGAATGTATTACTTTTGTTTAAAAAAACAAAAACCCAAAAGGAATTATTTTAAACCTAAGCACAGGCAGCATGCTGGAGCGGTAAAGGGAACAGATAAAACAGGTGTAGAAACTGCCCTTTGATTCTAGACTTACTGTTTACTAGCTATGTGCCATTATGAAAGTCACTTGGTCTCTCTGGCCTAAGTAGTCTTATCTATAAAAAGGAGTGATAGTATTATATGAGGGTTCTTAGTCTGGGGTCTGTAGATATAATTCAGGGGGTTTATTTTCGTATTTTCCCCATTAACTTTGAACTGAAATTTCGCATCACTGTTCATTATGTTGGCAACTGCCCTAGGACTCTCAGTAGGAACCGTGATAGTATCAACAAGAGAGCCAGATAATTTACCTATCACATTGTATGAATTATTTTGAAATATCTTTCATGCTTATCACTACCTCAAAATTATAGAAAATGTTAGGTCTGCTGCCTAATTTTGTGATTGAATGCACTGAAGAAATGTATGTATGTCTATATGTGTGCATATATACATATATATATATATATATAGAGAGAGAGAGAGAGAGAGAGAGAGAGAGAAAGAGAGAGAGAGATAATCACACATGTATACTATATCACACATTTGCTTTCTAAGATATTTTGATAGCTGTCTCTCCCTAGAGTAGGTTTCCTTTGTAACCTATGAATTTTACTTCACACTCTTGAGAACATCATTCTGGGGGGGGGGGGTCTGTCCATGGGCTTCATCTATCTGCAAGGCACGTTCATGGCACACACACAAAATTCCCTGGACCAGTGATTTTTCAAGTTCCCCTCCAGCTCCAGAATGTTCTACTACACTAAATCTTCCCAGTCTTTAGGGGACATCATTTTTGTGTCCAGACAGTCTGGATTTTCTGGTAACTCCTCCTCACCTGGATTGCTCAGGCTGCATGGCTCAGCCCATCTGCTCCATGACGTCTTCAGCTGGGACCATGCCAACTCTCCCTTCACGAGACAGGCCCTCCTGCCCCAGCTGCAGCGGGCTGCACTCACCAACACTGGCCGGTGGCGAGGCCGCTGCACTGACTGATCTCAGTGCTGGGTGGAGTCCACTAGGGGAGTGCCCAGCCGCAGTGCCTTTGTGCTGTGGGCCACTGCCGGGTGCCCAGCATGGGAACTTTCTCAATGAACTGCAGGTTTCTCCTGGCTCCCGTCTCATATGCCTCTTCTAATTATAGTCCACTCTGGAATTAGCGAGTTGTGTGTGAAAAGCAGGTGGTGTCGTGAGAGGAGGGGTGGAAGGTGGTTCTTTAGACAGCAGGACCTTTCAGTTCTACCTCTGATGATTCTGGAAAAGTGGACACATTACCCGGTCTGCAGAGAGTGCCTGCTGGAGGTCAGGAGGCCCCTTTCCTTCCAGGGTGTGAGTAGTCTCAGACACCAGAGCGGTGCCCAGTAGCCTATTTATCCACATTTTATTTAAATTAGTGGGAAGTGCATGTTATGATGCTTCTTAAAGAGGATCAATGCTTCTTTTTTATTTTTAAATTTTTAGGGATGAGGGTCTTGCTATGTTGTCCAGGATGGTCCTGAATTCCTGGGCTCAAGTGATCCTCCTACCTCCGACTCCCAAGTAGCTGGGATTTATGGGGTGCCACCATGTCTGGCTTCAGGCAGCGCCTTCAGGCAACAGACCTAACATTTTGTACAATTTTGAGGTAGTGATAAGCATGAAGGATATTTCAAAATAATTCATTCAATGAGATAGGTAAATTATCTGGCTCTCTTGTTGATACTATCACGGTTCCTACTGAGAGTCCTAGGGCAGTTGCCAACATAATGAACAGTGATGCGAAATTTCAGTTTGAAATTGTCAGGATGTGCTGAAGCAGAGGCCAGGACTGCTGCTTCTCTTTTGCCGTCGAGGTTCATTGCAGATTTCTTTTCAAATACACACACACACCACACACACACACACACATATCTCAATCTCTCTCTCACACACACACATATATTTTAGTTGCAGATGGACACAATATCTTTATTCATTTATTTTTATGTGATGCTGAGTATTGAACCTAGTGCCTCATATATGTGAGTCAGGTGCTCCACCACTGAGCTATACTGCCCCAGCCCCCCAAACATCATTTTGCTGTAAGCGGACTGAATACACCACTGGCGAGCTCTAGAGTCAAATCATTCAAATATGTTCTGAACATGAATTTGTAGCTTCTGTACCGTTGCTCCACGGCTCTCCTCCTGCTTGTGTGAATGGTGCCCTCAGGGTACCTGCGACCCCGCTGGCACCCCAGCCATGATGCTAGAAACAGTAAATTGGGAGCTATCTGTGCTATGAGGAATGAAATAAAGAGGTAAAAATACCATGTGAACTCAAGGCATTTGCTTTCTGGAGAACATGCATGAGTCAGTGGATCTGATGTTGCTGAGGACAGCTTCATGTCACTATCATTGGATAGACTCAAGTTAGAATAGAGGCTCAAGTGAGTCTCTTTTTCCAAAGGAGCTGGAGTGAGCAGCCGATTTTGGAGGGAGGAGAGAGAGAAGCATGAGCTGGTGGAGGGAGCGAGGGCGTTAGGCTCCCATGTTGTTGTGCAGCTGTGTGGCTCAGGGCGTTAAACCTTTGGAGTGTTCCATCAACAAGGCTGGATCCTGATTCTCAGCTTGTGGGGTTGTTTTGAGGCTGAGCACAGGGTATATTCCACGTGTTCGATGGTCCAGGCTCCAGGCTGAACTCCCTAACAATGGCGCCATCTCTCCTACTAGTGCCCTCCTGGAACCTGCAGGCTCTTTAATCCTAAGAGCAGCGACTGTTTGCTTCACGTCTTGGGAGTGTCTGCCCATTCAAGGTTGTGAGGTCAGACATGTGGCAGGTGCCTGATGGCTGCTTACCCAGCGGGGAGTTTGGGGAAGGGAGAGTTGAGGGGAAGGACGGGGAGCAGAACCCCCCTTCAGTTTGGGATCACATGTGGGGTACAGTCCAGCTGCGGGGATACAGGGACAGCTTCTGAGAAACGCATCCTTAGTTGGTTTTGTCACGTGTGACCATCATAGCATGTCCTTTCACGAACTGAGATGGTGTTGGCATCACTAGGCGGTACACCCTCACGGGACCACCTGTGTGTGCTACCTGTGGTAAAGCAGGCATGTTGTAGTGTCTTTGCTCAGATCCCACAGAGGCAGCTTTAGAGGCTTCTCTGGGGCCCTTTTAGCCTCTGGGAGTGTTGCTGAATAACTTGGGCACCTTCCTTCTCCTCTCCCTTGGGCTGCCAGTCGTTCTGGATACCTGGGCCACACCAGCCCCAGTGTCGTGGCCCAGCAGGCTGACTGGGGAGTGCTGGTGGGCTGGGCCAGGCCCTCGTCAGTCAGCCTCCTCCCAGCAACCAGCCTTGAACTTGTGGGCAGGAAGGCCGGGCTTTCCCAGCGGCCCCAGTTGTGTGCACCAAGGTGAGGTCAGGCAGGTGCCCACGTGCTCTTATCTGGAGAGGCAGACGGGGGGAGTCAGGGAAGTGCGAAGGGGGTGCCTAGCAGGGTAATTTCTGGAACACAGACACTGCATCAGCGTCCACTGTCGGTCCACAGGTCTGGCAGGGTGAGCTCTCAGTAAGTGACTGTCCATGGTTAAATAATGAATGAAGGAGGATAGAGGCACCATGGAACTCAGCTGGATGAGAGGGGATCTTTACCCCTTTCCTCACTCGGTTTCTCACCCCTCGCTTAAAGTGCACCCACTGCTGACCTCTCACTCCGTGCTGGATGCTGAGAGGGACACGATGACCGAATGGTCAGTGACTCTCTCCCACACTTGGCATGGCGCTGGGCACCGCTAACACACCGTGAGTGTTGAATGCAGATGTACACAGAGCCTAGCTAAGGGGCTGATGGGAAGGAAGCTTTGGGCCAGGTAAACTTGCAGAGAAACCCACCTCTACTGTCCTCTCCTAAGGGCAGTCTGTGGGGACAGGTGCACTTTACGCCCCTAAGCCAGGGCCCTGTTCCTTGTCAGGGGTGACACTGGCTCCCAGGGGTCCAACCCCAGCCAGGGCCAGTTCCTCACACAATTCCAGAAGGCACCATTCCTTAAATCACATGCCTTTGACACCCTGGGAGCCCCACAGCCACCCTGAGGTTCATGTTTGTCTTGGAAGCAGAGGTGCATGCCTGGGGAAGGGTCTCAGGGCCACCTCCTTGGGGGCTGGCAGAGAAAGGACATTCACAGGATTCCTTCCCTCCAGAGAGCCTCAGACGGCAGACAAGATGTCAAGGACTGACCTCTCATTTCCCTCCAGCTTTTCAGAACTGGGCCAGAGGGGAGATGGGGACAGCCAAAGCTGGGCCCTGCCCCAGGCAGCCAGCATCCATGGCCTTTGGAGACGGCGGGCGGGTTGGGGCTGGAGAGGCGGTCCTGCTGGGGCTCTGCAGTGCTGTCTGACTCTCCTTCAAGCCGAAACATTTGCAGAAATCCAGCCAGAGCTGATTAATGAGCTCCACATATTTCACAGGTCTTTACACGTCCCCCAGGAGTCAATGAGGTCAGACAGAACAGACTTCGCATCCGGAATCGGCATGAAATTGGCATCTTCCACAGTTCCCATGGGAAGGGGGGGTGGTCATGATTTGAGGAAGATTGTATGAAACATTGCAAACACACACACACACACACACACACACACCCAGCCCCTGAGCCCCTGCTTCATTCCTGTTGGGGACAAAGGCGAGTCATCTGTTTTCTGCATCTGAGATAAGTGAGAGGTGTCTGTCCTGCTGGGATGCTGTAACTAGGATGAAGCGTGAGGGGGCGGGACTGCTTGGGTGACTGATGGACTCAGGGATAATTTAGAAGTGACCACAGCATCCCACCTTCTCCTCTGGCACACACTCTGCAGCTGTGGTCAGTGGACGATTTCAACTGTTAAACCTCTCTCTGCCCAGAGGGAACGTCCTGTCTTGCTCACCATTGCGTTTCTCAAGTCTGAGAAGTATTTGCTGAATGAGTGGAGAAGCCACACACGGTGAATTGTATGTGAAGAATTCAAATGAGAAAGAGAAATCCATTGTACGACAGGATCAATCAGGCACCGCCAGTATCCTGAGGAGTTCATGGTCTCTTGGCAGGAGCTGGGTGGGTTGGTAGAAATTGCGGGGCCCAGTGACATCAGACCAGCAAAACTAGACTCTTGGCAATCGGCGAGCCCTGGCTCGAGTGGTGGCAGAAGCTTCCCAGCAGGACAGGTGTTACACAGCTGTGCCGCCATTTGACTAAGCAGATATCCATGGAGCCCTTCTCTGTGTCAGACCCTGCCAAGTGCTAAGCATGAACAAGACTCAGCCCTGCCCTGGAGTCTCTGGCTGTGCGCGTTTGGAGGGGGTGGAGGGGCCGTGCATGTAACTAATCAGAATCTTTCCAGGATTCGGAGCGTGAGATGTGATGGGTGAGAGAGCGAGCACCTGGTGCCACGGGGTGTTCAGAGGAGCGTGGGTTCCTTTGGGAGTGGCCGTGCTGGTCTTCAGTGACTCTTCAGAGGACTGAGTAGGATTTTTACATCAGAAGTGAGAGAAGGACATTCTGGAGGTTTAGAGGCTCAGCCAGTGGGGGTCGGGGTTTAACCGCAGCCCTCCAGCCAGCTTGTGGGGTAGGGGTGCTCTAGTCCCTTGTCCCTTCTTTCTGGGACCTTGTCTTCCTGTCCCAGAGCGAGGGGCTGGACCTCAGTCTCTAAGGCCTCCTCCCTCCCTGACCACTCAGGATGGGCAGGTGCTGTGACAGCCAGGTAAAGGTGACTACTGGAGACAGCCAGCTCTTAGAGTCAGGGTCTTTACACTTGAGGCATGATTCTGCATTTGGTCGTGGCTCTAGAGCTTACCGCACAGCTGCTTCCCAACCGTAGCACCTCCATGTTCTCAGGGCTCAGCTCGAAGACCTCCCTTAAGCCCAAGCAGAGGTGTGCACTTTGCTGAGGCTCTGAGAAAGGGGCCCCAGTGGGGGATGAACTGGGCTCTGACTTTGTCAATGGCAGATGACCTGGTTCTATGTGAACCCCGTCCCTGCCTGGGCAGGGTTTACAGGCAGCAGAGTAAAACACAAAGTCTTCAGGAAGCCAGGAGCCCTCTTAGATTGACCAGATTGACCAGCAGAGTAGGGTCCAGGAGTCAGACCCCCTAGGCAGATTCTCTTACTGGGATTATCTTGGTCCTATTTGGCTTCAGAGAACAGGCAGAGGCCAGGGAGCAGGTGGCACCAGCCTAAGGTCTATTGTCTCCTCACTGCGGGAGGCTGGCTACAGTGGCTGCCTCCCCAGTCGATGGCCGTAATTGTAATAATTCCCACTTGAACCTGGTGTTTTGCTCTTTCAAATGCTGTTTGGTCCACCATTCTCAGAACAGCGCAGTGAGAGCAGGCTCAATAGTGTTCTCCTTCCCATTTTAGGGAATTCAAAGGCTCCAGGACTGTCCCAGCATCCCAGGGTTGTCTATGGTCTGGGATGACTTTCAGACCCGCTCACAGTGTAGGATGCTCCAGTCTTCATAGACTGCGTTGGCCTCCTTTCTCTCTCTCAAAGGCTCTTCCCCACCTCGGGGCCTTTGCACTTGCTGTCCCCTCTTTTTGGGATTGTCCTCTGGCTCTTCACATTGCTGGCTCATTCTCTTCTTCCAGGCTTCAGCTCTGTTCCGATGCCAACACCTTAAGGAGCCCTCCCCTCACTACCCTGTCTAAATGCCACAGTTACTCCCAATCACAGGTTTGTCACTGTGTATCACAAGCAGGGACATGTGTGCAATCATCTGGGGCCTCACACACAGATTACTGGGCCCCACTGCTGGGTTTCTGACTCAGTAGGTCTTGGGTGGGGCTTAAGGTAATGCTGAGCTTCTGGAGTCCACACTGGGAGACCCTGGCTACTAGCTGTCTTGTGGGTATTTGTTTGTTTACTGCCTGTTCCGTTTCTTAGCTGTCTCCTTCATGAAGGGGAGAGATGTTAGCTGGTTTCCTGCTATTTCTCTCGTGCCTGGCCCACCACTGGTGCTTGATGGACATTTGTAAACTGACTGAAGACTCAGTCAGGACCCCTTGCTTAATACAGTTGTCCTTGGTATCCATTATCCACGGGGGCTGGTCCTAAGATGCCCTTGGATACCAAAATCTATGGATGCTCAAACCCCTTCTATAAAGAGGTATAGTATTTTCATGTAACGTACGC
Organism: Marmota monax; assembly: GCF_021218885.2. Classification (NCBI taxonomy): domain Eukaryota; kingdom Metazoa; phylum Chordata; class Mammalia; order Rodentia; family Sciuridae; genus Marmota; species Marmota monax. Next base: position 5,076,135 of record NW_026695241.1, read on the forward strand.
ACCCCCCCCACCCCCGTGTCCTTTAGATCCTCTCCAGATGACTTAGAATACCTAACACAATGGAGACGCTGCGTACACAGGTGTTATTGCATTGTTCGGGAACTGTCTGGCCTCGGTCCCCCCGGCCCTGCCTGGGGGAGAGTTGATCTGTGGTTGGCTGAATCTGCTGAGTCTGCAGATCCGTGTACAGAGGACCTACCGTTCCTATCCTGCGCCTGAGATAGAAGGAGGCTGAGCATGAGCCGGGCCTCTGGGAGCTCCTTGGTCTGATCTCTTGTCTCTGTTCCCTTTTCTCTTTTGCTTTTCCACTCTTGAGCCTTTGCTCGGGTCATTTGTTTTGTGAATAGACAGTTTCCATAAAATCCCAGGTGACACATTGGACTTGGGTCAATGCGGGAGGCTGGCTACAGTGGCTGCCTCCCCAGTTGATGGCCGTAATTGTAATAATTCCCACTTGAACCTGGTGTTTTGCTCTTTCAAATGCTGTTTGGTCCACCATTCTCAGAACAGCGCAGTGAGAGCAAGCTCAATAGTGTTCTCCTTCTTGCCTTTTATAAGAGGGTTGTCAGAGTTCCAGCCGCGCCCCAGGACATCTGGCCGCCTGGGGGTCCCAGGTGGTGGTGTGCTTAAACCTTGAAGGGCAGCCCACCCACCTGCAGGTGGGGAAGAGCTCCCCGTGGCTCTTTTCCCTGGGACAAAGGGCAGGGGATTAAAGGACAGCTGGCCTGGGTCAGAGCGCAGGCTGTGACCGTGGGTCGAGGCTGCCCTCTGTGAGAAGAAGATGGGCACCAAGAGAAGCCTTGACCCTGGGCTCGTCAGCCCCAGGTTCTAAGAAGCCAACTGTGCGCCCAGCCCAGGCCCCGCAGCTTAAACCCCAGGGAACGTTCTGGGTGAGTGAATTAAAATAGTTTCTGACTGACTTGTGCAGCACAATGTCATGATTCCCTAGGTGGCCCTGGTGAGCCCTCGGTGTCTGAGGCCTCCTACTCTGACTTCAGAAGAATAAAGTTGAGACTTTTTCAGACTATGATGAGGTTTTTTTGTTTTTAATATTTATTTTTTAGTTGTAGTTGGACACAATACCTTTATTTTACTTATTTATTTTTATGTGGTGCTGAGGACTGAACGCAGGGCCTCGCCTGTGCTAGGTGAGTGCTGTACTCTGAGGCACAACCCCAGCCCCTACAACTGAGTTTTAAACATAAAATTTCATCTTCTCTGACAAAAGGGGGTTGAAGACGAGATCTGAGGTCATTGTAGACCCCTCAAAGCTGTCCCTGTGGGCAGGGGAGTGCCAAGGCTAGGCTTGGGCCAACCTGACCCTTCCTCATGCAAGGAGCTTCAGAAGGTGGAGTGGCCAGCTCTTGCAGAGACCACCGTGTGGCTGCCGTGGCCAAGTATCATGGGGCAACTAATTCTGCCTGAGAGAATCAAGGGGACCTCAGAGAGGAAGGATATTTATAGTTTAACTGAGAAATCTGGAGACCAGAGACGCCATGCAATATGATTTGCTCAAGATGGACCCAGCAGGCCATTTGTAGAATGAGAATAAAGACCAACGGCTGCATTTAGGCCCCAAGCCAGTGCTGTGTTGTGGAAAGAGATGGGATTCAGAGCCCAACGACCTTGGGCACCAAGTGAGTTCAGATGCTCACTGTGGCCCAGCAGTGGGGAGAATAGTGCCCCACACGGAGTCTCAGAACTACAACATTGGGATTCCTGACGGGCTGCTTCCATCTTGCCTTTTATAATCTAGGTGGCTTTGTTGGGATGAGGCATAAAACAACGCTTTAGAGTGGGCCCATGGCCTAGGTTGCCCAGAAATTCTTTCCTGACGTGCTGCGTGGACAGGCCAAGCTTCACCCTTGGTGTGAACCACCCGCTCTTCACCCTTGGTGTGAACCATCCGCTCTTCACCCTTGGTGTGAACCATCCGCTCTGTGCTTTCCACATTGAAGCTCAAAATGTAGTGGTCAGATGGAAGAGAGGTGGCTGCCACCATTATCTCCTTCCACAGGTGCAAAAATCAGGCAGGAGTCTCAGGGACTTTCTCAGGCAAGAAGCCACACATGGGTTAATAAGATAGAACGTCCTCAAGACAACAGGAGATGGTGCGTCCTGGCTTGGCTCTCGTGAGGAGGGAAGGCTTGCCAGGGTCACATTCCAGGGCAGCCTACTGACCATGAAGAAGAGGATGTGGGGTTCCAAGATCAAGCCCTGAGAGCCACACGCATGCTAATAGGGTCTTGTCAACAAGAACCCTGGGGGGCAGCAAGGGACAAGGCAGTCCCTTTCCTCTGGAAGCCTGGGGAGCGCCTCCTGTGGGGGAGGCGCTCGGGCTGGGGAGGCCTGTGGAATGTATTTGTTTGCTGGAGTGACCATGACCAAGTACCAGAGACTGGGTGGCTTAACCACACACATTCATCGCCTCGTCTTCTGGAGGCCAGAAGTCCAGGATGCAGGCGCCGCCCGCAGGGCTGGTTCCATCTGAGGGCAGCAAGGGAAGGAGCCATTCTGGGCCTCTCCTTGTGGCTTCTAGCTGACCGTCTTGTGTTTTCACTTCACCTTCCCTCTGTGCATGTGTGTGTCCAAAGGTCCTCTTTGGAGAAGGGCACCAGCCCTAAGGGCCTCATTTTAGCTTAATACCTCTTTGAAGACTCTCTCCAAATGCAGTCGTGTTCTGAGGTACTCGGGGTTAGGGCTTCAACTTGTGAATTTTGAGGGGCCAGAAATCACCCAATACCGCAGGGCACAGTCTTCCTCCTCCAGAGGGAACCCGTCTGAGGTCCGAGGCCACCAAGAACACCGTTCTTTGTCCTTATCCTCAATGACTCAACCCATATGCAGCTTCTCCTACGAGGCCTTCCTAGGGCCTCACTGTTCCTGTCCCAAACCCATTGCAACCTCCTGCCTTCCCGAGTTCCCCAAATGGTTTGCTTGAGCCACTTTTGGGGCATTTGTCACCATCTACCTCAGGCAGAAATGCGTCTGCACCCTCCTGACTAAAGCCTGGTGTCCTGGTCACCTCTGTGTCTCCCTCAGTCCCTCACCTCCTGTCTTGGGTCTAGAGTGGGTCTGTCATGTCTGTTGGCTTGCGGGCGGGGCCCAGCCAAGGAAGTTGAGTAATGAGTGTTCCGTCTGCGGGACGATGAGGCTGTTGGAAAAAGGCAATGGCAGCCGGCCTTTGTTTAGCTTCTTTTCTCTCCTGGACCAAGCTGAGCTACTGAATTTATAAAGAGAAGAAACTCTTTCCACCCTTCCATTCTCATTTGACCACAGCGGGTCAACAGAAAAAAATCTGCAGACTGGGTGCTCAGCATTCTTAAACCCCCAGAGTTCAAAGAGAATGACTCTTTTGGCCAGTTTTGAAGAAACTCTTCAATCATTTCCTAAATAATGGCCTTCTTTTGGCCGGGCTCTGGGCTACTCCTCCCTCCACCCCCGACCCGCTGACCTTTCGCCCCCTTGTTTCTTGGCCGGGTGTCTGGGTCTGCTGCAGTGAGCAAAAGCAGTTTCAGCAGAGCTCAGTGTCCTTCCCACGAATCCAGAGCCACACGCCCCAGAAGGCCTGGCTCTACAGAAACGGCTGGGCTTTGGCAGGCTGATTTTGAAAAAATGCTCATGACTTAAAAGGACTTTGTTCCAGAATGGTGTATGGAGGTCGAAGCAGGCGCTGTTGGAGGAAGCAGGTCACCCATCTTGTGAAGAGGAGACTCATCTGAGGATATGCTCAGAGGCATTCTCCCCTCCCCTGCCACCCTTATTCTGGTCCCCAGTCTTGCCCACTGGTGCATGGTGGTAATAGGGTGGCTGATGTTGGTCCCTTTGGGTCTTGGGATGATTGGCAGGGGCTTCCGAAGCACGAGTCCTTGGGCCAGTTACCTCAGTGCTCCACTGTGCCTCAATGTCCCAGATGTGCCTCCACGTGACAAAGATTAGGAAGGATAGCTTCAGACTATTGTGTTCTGCAGCTTTCACAATACTTACCTTTATGTGAAACACATTCATGAACCACCCTTGGGGCTTTGGCTTTTGATGAAGTGAATGTGGGCATTAGAACTCTGGGTTCAACAAAGCTGTAGAGAAATTTGATTAAACTCAATGTATTGGTGACCGGGACTTTTTGGTTGCAAGTGACAGAAACCTATTTCGAAGTGGCTTAAGTAGAACAACGAAGACCACATAATTTGTTTTTCATTCTGAAAAGTCCAGGAGCAGAACTGGCTTCACACGTGGCTGGATCCAAGGGCTCAGGTAGTGTCATTCAGCCTAAGTTTCTTTCTCTTTCCACTTCCTGTCTCCAATACATAGGCTTCTTCATTCTCAAGAGCAGCCATCTCAGTGAAAGTCTATAGAAGCTCTGGGCTCATGTGTTGCCAGATAGAAGCCCAGAGATACTGTTCAATCCCTAGAGCACCAGCCAAAGGATGTGGTCAGGCTACGGGGGCCAGCTTGGGTCACTTGCCCATTTCTATGACCAGTGTGTTAGTCAATTTTTCTTTGCTATGACCAAAATACCTGATAAGAACAAGGTAGAGGAAGAAATATTTATTTTGGCTCAAGATTTATAGAGTCCAAGATGGGCCAATTCCATTGGGCCCAATGGTGAGGCAGAACATCATGGCGGAGAGGCATGGCACAGGAAAGCTGCTCGGCTCATGGCAGCTGGGAAACAGAGGGAGACAGGCAGGGACCAGGGACAGAAATAGTCCCCAAGGCCATGCCCTTAATAACCCACTTCCTTTAGCCATACCTCACCTGCTACAATTTCCACCTAGTAGTCCATTCACATTATTAATTCATCAACTGGATTAATCCACTGATGAGGTCAGAGTCCTCCTAATCCAATCTATTTTCCTCTAAACATTGTTGCATTGCCTAACGCAGCTTTTGGGGAGGGGACATTCCAGGTCTAAACAATAACAATCAGTAACCTTTGAGGCTTTGAGTTGGCAAGACTGTGTCACAAGTCACCCCCTGGAACCAGCAGCAGGTCTTAAAGCTTCCTGAAACACATGGACGGAGAGTGCAGAGAGGTGGTTCCTTGAAGGGAGATTGGGGTACTGTTACCAGGTGAGGGAAGTGTGAAGGCCGGAGGGGCCAGAGCTGTAACTGGGATCCTGGCTTCTTCATAGAGACCAAAGAAACAAGAGGGCCCAGAGTTTGCCCTCAGTCACCCGGAACAGAAGATGAAGGATGCACTCACCAGCCCATCAGCCATACACATCCCCTTCTGTGACTTTGGGGGATGATCCCAGTAAGGAAGGAAGGGACTTGACGCTTTCATCCATACCACTCACCTGTCCTCAGGTAGGCAGGTGCCTACACTGCCCATGAAAGCCAACTAACTCTCCCTTTCACTAAAAATCATCAGGGAGATGATACCGTGAATCCTCTTCCTAGAAATACCAGGCTGTTACCATGCTTTGAATCAAGGAAAATGCCTAGTGCCTGGCTTGAATTCTTTTCTGCTTCTGCCTTTCCCACCCTGCTCTTGCAGGGGGAAGGGGGAGGCTGGTGGAATATCACCAGCATTATTATCATTGTCACCCCACATCAAAGCACATACGTGTCGCTGATCTCATTTCGTTTTAATATAGTGACCCCTGCTCATGGGCTCTCATTGCCTCAACTCCTTGTTCATCTCCTGGCCTCTACTCATACTACATCTTGGATATGGCCTTGTTTTTTTTTTTGTTTGTTTGTTTTGTTTTTAATCTTTAAATGGGGATAAGGAGTATCTGGTAGAATTTTCTGTGATTAGGAGAATATATACAAAGCATGTGTCATTAGATGGCACTAAATAAGCAAGACACGAAGCTATATATAGCCATTTATTCCTTGAGACAACTTTTATCAGGATAACTCCTGCTCTTGAAGGGGAAAAGTCCCATTGGTCACTTACAAAGAGCAGAAAAGCTTTCTAAGGTGTTTGAACTGGAATGATGGCCCAAGGACGTACCCTGCCCCAGGACTGAGAAAGAAATTCTTAAGCAATCAAGTAATGCTTTTCTGAAAATGGACCAGAATCATGCTAGGTGCTCAGTATTGGAATCTTTAGAGATAGACTGGAATCTTTCCTGCATATGTTTACAGAAAGACCTCAGGGCCAGGGACAAGATAAGTGGTTCTGACCTCAGCTCTGTCCCTCACTGGTTGTATGACCCTGAATAAGTCCTAAACTTTCTGGATCTCCCTTCTCTCTTCTGTGTAGTGGGGATAACAATTCCTGCCCTGTCTGCCTCACAGGACCATTGACTATGTGGTGGAGTCTTCAGTTTCTATAAAATCTGCAGAACTGAATGTTTCCAAGGTTTTTTTTTTCTTTTAATTGACCCCTTAAATGTTTACCAGCATATCTTGCTTCTGTTGTCTCTCTCAGTCAAGGGTGACCTGAACTGTAGAAAGGACATGCGCAGTATTTGATATGCAAATTGTATATAGCTCACAGGTCAGCTGGGAGCCTGTTAACCATGCATGCAGCGGAGCCAGCACCCAGCCAAAGAACCTGCCCTGGTACACCTACTGGGCGCTTCTCTGCCGCTGCTCCTTCCTCCTCCTTCCAAGGTCTTCTGAGAATTGCTAATTTCATTCAGCATCATATTTCCAAGATTCCCATCTATATTGTTGAGTGTGGCTGTAGTTTGTTTTTTGTTTTGTGTACTTTTCCACTGTGAGACCATACCATACCACAGTTTATGATTCACTCCTTTGTTAGAAGACTTGGGGTTGTTTTAGTGTTTTACTATGGCTAAGGATGATGCCATGGATGTTCTTCTGGGCACCATACAGCTGGGCTGTATTGCATGGTAATTTTAACTTCACAAAACAATGCTTTACTGTTTTCAAAAAAAAAAAACAAACAAACAAACCACAGTTTACACACTGATCAGCAGTGTACAAGGGTTTATTCTGATCCACAGTCTTGCCGACGGTTGGTATTGACAGCATTCTTTTTTTAATAAAATTTTTTAGTTGTAGTTGGACAAATACCTTTTTATTTTATTTATTTATTTTTGTGTGGTGCTGAGGATTGAACCTAGGGCCTCACAGGTGCTAAGTGAGTGCTCTACCGCTGAGCCCCAGCCCCAACCCCAGCCCTTGATAGCATTCTTGACCAGTGCCAGTCTGATTGGTCATTGTCAAACGTCCCACCTACCCCACCCAGTTCTTCATTGCATTTTCCAGGTTGCAAATGAAGTTAGTCACCTTTAATAAAGTTATTGGTAATTTGTATTTTCTATTTTGTGAAATTATCTGATATCTTTTGCCCACTTTTGAGGTTTCTTTCTTTTACATACTTGTGATTTGAATGAGTTCTTTATACATTTAGATTCAATGCCTTTCTCATTGCGAAGCTGCCAATATCTTCTCTCAATTTGTGCCTTAACTTTTTAATGTCTTTATGGCATTTCAAAAAATATTTTTTAGTTATAGATGGATGCAATATCTTTATTTTGTTTATTCATTTTTATATGGTGCTGAGGATTGAACCCAGTGCCTCCCATGTGTGAGGCAAGCACTCTGCCACTAAGCCACAACCCCAGCCCCTTTATGGCATTTTTAAACAGAGAACATTCCTAATTTGATGCAGAGTTTATTAATCTTCTTGTAGTGTTTGTATTATCTTGATCATGAATATATTTTCTTTTATTGTCTTTTTAAGTGCTAAGACTTTGCCTTTTAATACAAAAACCTTGAAACCATTTTTGTATATGATGAGATGACAAGTTCAGTTTCACTTTTCTCATGTGGGTAATTTGTTTCCCCAACACCTTTTGCTGAATAGCTACTCTTTTCCCCATTGCTCTGCAGTGCCCCCTATCTTCCTGTCAAGTGTTTACAGCTGTGTTCTGAGTTTCTCTGTTCTCTTCCCAGTGTTATAATAGCTTTAGAATTAGTCTTATTATCTGATAGGACAGGTCTTACTTTCTTCAAGAATATCTTGACTAATCTCAGGTTAAGGACCTTAAAAAATCTGTTGATATTTTGGTTGTAATTGCATTGAACTTTTAGATAAATTTGGATAGAACTGACAACTTCATCATTGGCTCTGTGTATCCTTGAACTTCAATCTCTTCCCTTTTTAAGATCTTGTTTAATATCTTTAAATAAGATTTTACCATTTTCTCCAAACAATTCTTGCATATCTTTGTCTAGATTCATTCTTAAGATCTAGATTTTTTTTTTGCTGTATTAATAGTATTGTTAGAATGTCAGTGTTCTTTTTATTGCTAATGTATAGAAATGCAATTTATGTTTGCATATTGATCTTATATCCAGGTGGCTTGTGGAATTCTCTTATTGTTTCCAATACTTTGTATTGTATACTATGTATCTCTTTATTTTTTTTCTCATTTTGGTTAAGTGCCTCTGGGTTCAATCCCCACTACAAGTGCTTTTTTTTTTTTTTTTGCAAATATTAAGATAATTATATGCATTAAAAACTATGCAAGGAATTACATTGGTAGATTTTCTTATTAAACTACCCTTATATTTATTTCTAGAATAACAAACTTGGTTACGATGTAGCATATTTTGTGTAAAACATACTGACTGATTTATTTGGCTAATATTTTATTTAGGACTTTTGTCATCACTGTCTATAAATTAAATGGCCTTTCACATGCCATTTTTGAATTGTTGATTTCAATATCATCTCAGCCTCATAAAGTGAGATCTTCATTGTTTTCTATTCTCTGGAAGGCTAGATCTGTTCATGCAAAGTTAAATAGGATTTACCTTTAAGAAAATTGAAGGCTGGTAGTTTGTATATATGAGTGGAAAGATTTTTAGCTATGAATATAAATTCCTTACATTATGGGACTATTTGGACTTTTTTATTTCTTCTTAAGTCAGCTTCACAATGTGGTGTTTTTCTAATAATTTGTCTATTTAAGTTTTTAGATTTATTTGAATATTTTTTATAACATTCTTAGTATTACCTTTTCAACCTCTGTGGTTCATTGCTATTTTCACATCTAATGTTTTAAAACTCTTCTTAAAAAGTAAATATGGCTGGGGCTGGGGCTGGGGCTGTGGTTCAGTGGTAAAGCACTTGCCTGGCACGTGCGGGGCACTGGTTTGATCCTCAGCACCACATAAAAATAAAATATAACTATAATTTATGTATATATATATATTTATTTATATATACTTATATATTTATATATATATATGTGTGTATGTATAAATATTACCAAGTCCTATCCATTTTATTAACCATTTTCAAAGAACTGATTTTTGTTTTTGCTGATCCCCTCTCTCTTTTTTTCTTTTTTTTAATGGTTTCTTTTTATTTATTTATTTATTTCTTACATACATGATCTTTCTTTTTTCTTTCACTTTTTATTCCATTAATTTCTGCTCTTATGCTTATTTTCTTCTTTCTAAGGGTCGCATTTCTTTGCTCCTTTCCTAATTTCTCAGGCTGGATGCTTGACTCTTTGAGCCTTTCATTATTCCTCTTTAGTATTTAAGAATCTATGTATTTCCCTGTGTGTTCCACAGGCTTGGGTATACAGCTCTGTGTCACCTAACAACAGGCTGTGTTCTGAGAAATGTGAAATGTGGTGACATACACTGACACAGAGCTAGATGGTCTAACCTACGGCACACCTGAGTCTTGTGGGATAGCCTTGCTCCCAGGCTGAAAACCTATACAGCTTGCTACTGTAATGAATACTGTGGGCAACGGTAATACAGTGGTAGGTATTTATGCATCTGAACATAAAAAGGTGTAGTAAAAATACAAAGTGATAGGAGTCTTTCAGCTCTTCATAATCAAATGGGACCACTGTTGTATATGTGCTTTGTTGTTGACCAAAATATCATTTCAGTACAGGACTGTGTAGTATTTTCATTGCTATTAAGTTCTAGAATTTTTCTAAATTCCATTGCAGTTACTTCTCATGGTTCATGATTTATTTAGTGGTGAGTCCTTAAAGTTTACGCATTTATGGGGATTTCATTTATCTTTTTGCATTGATTCTAACTTAATTGCATTGTCATCAGGGAATGCAGTCTGTGTGCTACAGATTCTGTGCAATATGTTTGGAATATGATTTGTGCCAAGAAAGTAGAAGTTGTTTGGTAAATATTTGCTAATATAATGAAGGACAGATGAATCAATGTCTGCTCACCAGCCATTAGAGGAATTATCTTCGTGTTCAAGTTGCCCAATCCTGCCAACTAGACTATATTCCAAAATGATCTTGACAGCGAGTGCCAGAAAAATAATGGCCTGCAAAACTGTCTTCTATGCTGCTTACCCCTTGCGTCTTTGTCCTGGGAAGCAGACGCTGTGGGAGTGAGGGAGAGGTTCCTGGCAAAACTACTGAGGTCCTCAGATCCACCCCCTAAACAGGAAAGGTCTAGGTAACGGTGTCCCAGAGAAAGGCAGTTTTTCTCTGATGGAAATGTTCTGCACATATATTTAGGGTGTATCTCTTTGAATTCACAAAACTCAGGCATGGTTCCATTTAAAAAATGGGAGGACTTACTGATTGTTTGGGTTATAAACATGTCAAAACTGATCAAAATGTATATTTCAATTATGTGCATTTTATTGTACTTCAATAAAGCTATGGAAAAAAATAAAATGGAAAATGGGAAGACTGACAAACTAGTTAGCGGTGGGGCTAATGGAGTTGTGTTTTTTTAACCTTTGTTTTCTTAACCTTTGTTTTATTTACTTATCTAATATGTGGTAGTACTGAGGCTCGAATCCAGTGCCTCATACATGCTAGGCAAGCGCTCTACCACTGAGCCACAACCCCAGCCCCTCTTGATATATACTTTTAAGGAGCACAGTTTTTGTTCCATACACTAACCATTTCCGCCTCATTTTTATAATTTATAATAACTAAGAATTAACACCTTAGACTTGCCGAAGAGCTTCTAGGTAGTTTACAAAAACTGTAGACTGAATTCTGCTTGTAAAGGGTACTGGAAGACAAAGAATGAAAAATGCAAATCTGTTCTGTAACCAGTCAGGACATATTGGTTAAATGAATGGGTATGTGAGCAGCCTTGTGTTGGTGAGTACATTTTCTGTTTCGAAGCAACAACTACTTTGGTGTCTTAAGGAGAGGGGTGAGCCGTTAGCTCCTCTGTCTTCTTCTAAGTCCAGAATTGCATTCTGAAGATGCCTATTGAAGGAGATCAACAGGGAAATTTTAGAGCCTTCTTGTGTAACTCAGTGGTGAAGCCCTTGGCTAGCAGGCAGGAGGCCCTGGGTTGGATTTCCGTCACTGCAGAAAGCCAAATCTTATTTCAGAGCAAATTTCAGAAATATGACAATGTTTATATATTATAACAACATGTATATGGTGTACCACCTTCCTATATTATAACAATGTCCATATATTCTAATAATATGTACAGATTACAACAGTGTTCATGATAGAAAATATTTGTGGAAACCATGTTTGGCGAAGCAGTGTTTATAACGGATGACAGGAGGCAGATTGGGAAGGAGAAGATGACTTCATTGTGCTCCCAAATACTTTCAAAGTGGCATCAGGTGAGAAACTGTCCTCCACTCAGGTCACCCCCTCCTGAAGTTTCCCCTACGTGTAATAGTCAGGTCTACAGGGTCGACGTCCTCCCTTGGGATGCTGAGGCACATCCCGGCTCTCCAACCACACGGGCACCTTTTCCTCTCGCATTCTCCAGAAGGCCTCCTTATCCTGCCCGGGTGAGAGGGGCAGGCGTTGCCTCGGGAGGGCAGGGCATTCACCTGGACCACGGAGGGTTCAGATTTGTCCACCTTCCCAGATGCGAGGATCCCGAGACCCCATTTTTCAGAGGAGACAGTGTGGGGAAGACTTGCCCACACCATGGAGCCACGCTGGGCGAGGACCTGGTTTTCAATCCTTTCTTCTCTTCTTTTGGGAGATGGATGCCCTCCTCTCCCTCCCCTTTCCTCCTCTTTCTCCTGCTTCTTGGAATGAAGCCCTTCAGCCAGCCTTGTCTGGGGACCAGTTCCATGTCTGGTGCTGTGCTAAGGACTTTGCTTACTTGTGATCCTCCCAAAACCCCTTTGAGTTAATTAATTCCACTTACAGATGAGGAAAATAGCTCTTTTAGGAGCTAACAAACAAATAAAAAACCTGCTTAAAATCACATATCTTTTTTTGAAAAATTTTTTTGTAGTTGTAGATGGACAGAATGCCTTTATTTTGTTTGTTTATTTTTATGTGTTACAGAGGATCGAACCCAGTGCCTCATGCATGCTAGGCAAGCGCTCTGCCACTGAGCTACAGCCCCAGCCCCTAAAAATCACATATCTTAAAAAAAAAAAAAATGGGGCAGCAGGATTTGAATCAGGTCTGCCCCAAAGCCCATGCACACTCCTCCCTGTGCTGACCTTGAACAAGGGCCTTGGGCTGCCCCACCTTATAGTACAGACTCTTCATCCTGCTTCCCTCCCCTCCCTTCCCTACCTGCGCCTTTCTCCCTCCATCCCCTTTCTCCCTGAGTGCCTGCTCTGTCCACTGGGTTCTCAGGGCCTTTGTGGAGCAGAGCCTGCAGAAGAGGTGTGGGCAGTTTGGGTGTAGCATTGAGCTTCCTGGGACCCAGAGTGACTGCCCTACTCTTTCTCATGGGGTTTTGCTTTAAATCATAGGTCAATTTTCTCATTGAATAAGCACAGTTTATAAAATATGGAATGAATCTCAATGAAGAAAGAGACTGTAAATTACAGATATTGACTTTTTTTTTTATTGTGGAACCTATAACATAAAATTTCCTATCTCGACCACTTTTCAGAATGCAGTTCGGTCGTGTTAAGTTCCTTGATGTTGTTCTGAAACTGATCATAGAACTTTTTCATTTTATAAATGTAAAATTCTACCTCCATTAAATGACAACTCTCCTTTTTTCCCTAGCCCAGCCCCTGGTAGTGCTCTGCCTCTCAGGATTTGATGATGCTGGGGACCTCAGAATCATATAGCGTTTGACTTTTGTGACTGGCTCATTTGACTTAGCATAATGTCATAGAGGTTCCTCATGTTGTCACATGTGATTCCAGGTAGTAACTTCTGTTAGTCCTTCCAGACTGCTTAGGGCAGGGGTGTTAGCTCACTTCAGTCCCATGGTTTACTGTGATGGAAGTGGATGACCGTGAGCTGCAGAGCTGGGTTCCATTCTGATCTACCAATAACCAACTATGTTAACCTGAGCACACTACTTAATTCATCCGGGTAAGCCCTTGACACACACACAGCTAGTCATGGTTAGGGTCATGGTCATGGTCTGCCTGGTAAACCCTCAGCTAGCTACATGCTATCATTGACAGTAAGGGTCAGGTACCATACCAGGCATGCAGAAGGACTGTGGTCTTTGTCCTGAGGAGCTCACGTTCTGCAAGGGAGGGTAATTTGATGCGTGTCCTCAGTGTGCTTTTCAGAAGCCTGGGACAGGTGCTGACCCAAGCCCCTGGCTCCTCCTAATCTCCTTACCCTCCTGCTTCCTGTAGCAGACCGCCACACAGAGGGAGGAAGAAAAGCCTTCCTTTTCCTAAGGCAAAGACCTCTTCATCATCATAAAGGATGATGTTTTTTTTTTTATTTTTTTTTTATTTTTAATTTTTTATTGTGGGTTGTTCAAAAACATTACAAATTTCTTGACATATCATATTCCACACTTTGATTCAAGTGGGTTATGAACTCCCACCTTCACCCCATACACAGATTGCAGAATCACATCAGTTACACATCCATTGATTTACATATTGCCATACTAGTGTCTGTTGTGCTCCGCTGCCTTTCCCATCCTCCACCAAAGGATGATGTTTTAATTTTCCAATTTAAATCCCATCTGAGATGAAATATCTGTGCCTTTACAGGAGACAGCAAAACTACTGAGTATCGCCCACATCTGGGTCTTACCCCATGCTCTTGATATTGGCTGGACACCTGGCCAGGTCTGCCTGCCAGTGGAAGGGCTTAAGTAGGTGATACTCAGTGCACTTAGTCAGGGCCAGATGTGACTTGGCTGGAAAAGGGCAGATTTGTATTTGATAGACACAGGCTTCCAAGCCTCCTTGGGGAGCAGATGGTGGGAGGACTGATTGTGTTTGCACAAAGAGCTTTTGTCTTCTTCCTCTCCCTCAAAAGTAGAGAGAGAATAGCACCCATGAGGTCAGTAGACTGGAATTCAAGTCCTGACTTACCACTTGTGAGCTGGGTGTCCGTGGTCAATACACACACGTGTGGCTTCAGTTTTCCCACCTGTGACATGGAAATAATGGCATTCCTTGAAGTTGTTTGAAGGTTGAATGAAATCACAGTGTTTTGCATGTGATCTGTGCTCAGTAAACACATGCAGAATACAGATCTGAATGTTGGTTCAGTGACAAGTTATTTTTTTGTTGTTGTTTAATTTTAACTCTGGTAAAATATGCATGACATAAAGTTGCCATCTTAACCATTTAAAAAAAAATCTGTGTTGAGCTTTTATTTTAGTAGGGGGAGCAAACGAAGATGCAGGAAATTACATTATAACTTAACGAGTGATGTAATAAAACCCAAAATTTATGGATCCCCATCTTAACCATCCTTAAGTGTACATTGGGCAGTATTCAGCGGCTCTGGTGTACTGATTCTTCAATACTCTCTCAAAGTATATTCACTAAACAACACCTCCTCCCTTTCTCTCCCCTCCAGCAGCCCCCTTCCTGCTTTCTGTTTCGATGAGTTTAGCTTTTTTAAATGTCTCATGTGAGTGGAATCATACAGTGTTTTTCTCTTAGTAACTTATTTATCTTAGGATTCATTCATGATACAGCATGTATCAAAACTTTCTTCCTTCCTAAGACTGAATTATCATTCCATGTATATGTAGAACACATTTTGTTTATCCACTTATTCTTTAGTGGAGATGGGTGGCTCCCAATGCTTGGCTGTTGTGGATATTCTGTTATGAACATGGGTGTGCAAATCTCTAAGACCTTGATGTAAATTAATTTGTATATATGTCTGTAAGCATCATTGCTGGATCAATCATGTGGTAATTCTGTAGAGTAGTGCTCCCTTATTTGAGGTTTTGCTTTCCATGGTCTCAGTTAATGGTTAACAATGCTCTGAAAATATTGAATGGAAAATTCCAGAAGTAAAAATTACACACTGTTCTAAGTCACTCGATGAAAACTTGCCCTGCTCCATCTCTGCTAGAAAATGAATCATCTTTTGTTCAGTGTATCCCTACTCTATATGCTACCTGCACGTTACTCAGCTAGTGGTTGTGGTGGTTATCAAACTAAAGGTCACAAGTATTGCAGTGCTTGTGTTCAAGTAACCATTATTGTACTTAATAATATCCTCAAAGTGTGAGGGTAGCAATGCTGACAGTTGGGATTTAAAAAAGAGAAGCCATGAAGTGCTTCCTTTAAGTGGAAAGTTCAAAGTACAATAATATATTTTGAGAGAGAGACACACACCACATCACATAACCCTTATTAATAGTATATTGTTTTAATTGTTCTATGTGATTATTCATTATTGTTATTAATCTCTCACTGTGCCTAATTTATAAATTAAAATTTATCATTGACACATATAGGAAAAAACATAGTATATATATAGGATTTGGTGCTGTTCGTGGTTTGAGGCATCCACCAGCCTCCTGATTCATGAATCGGGGGACTGCTGCATTTACTTTATGGGAAAGTGTCATACTGTTTTCCATAGTGGCACCATTTTACATTCCCACCAAAAGCACACAAGGGTTCTGATTTTTCCACATCCTCCCCAGCCTGTATTAACTAATTGATTCATTGTTTTTTTTTAAATATATTTTTTAAGTCATAGATGGACATAGTACCTTTATTTATTTATTTTTATGTGGTGCCTCACACGCACTTGGCAAGCGCTCTACCCCTGAGCCCCAGCCCCTTGATGGACTGATTTTTTTTTACAGTAACCCTCCTAGTGGCCGTGAAGTGAGTGACTAGTTTTTAAATGGTATTCTGTACCAGGCACTGAGCCTGGAGCAGGGGGCTACAAAGATAATTAAAACATGCTTCCTACCCTCAAGCTTCTCACAGTCCCCGGGTGAGACTAGCCCTGGGTTTCTGCGAGCCTGGGCATTGGCACCAGGAGCATTTGTGATGCCTTAAAAACACCAATCCTGGGATTCTCCTAGACCTCCTGAGTCAGGCACTTTATTATTATTTTTTCTTTAGAAAACAAACCTCCAAGAATACTCTTAGCATACCATTGGGCTAGATCAGTTGTTCTCAGGTGGGCTGCACATTAAAATCCATGCCTGGGCCCCTCCCAAGGATTCTGGTTTAATGAGATGGGGGCAGGGAGGGGGGGCTTCTGAGCTATATTCTATAGCTTCCCCAGTGATTTTTTTGTTTTGATGAGTTCTCTTCAATCAGAACAATTTGACATCCATATATTTTTTTAAAAAACACCACAGCAAGGTGAGTCCCCCCAGATTTATCCCTTGACATTAAAGGATAGGATCAGGAGTCTACTTATAATTGCTGGTTGGTTTTTAATAAATGCTTTTTTGATAAGCATTAGTAGGGAGAAGTAGAGGAAATTCTAATAATAAAACAGCACCCTAGGAACAGCTGACCCAGTGTGCTTCCCGGCACCACGCGTCCGTCTTCTCTGTCTCTGCCTTTGATGCTGCCGCCACACCACACCTGTCATTCCCACCTCCACTCTGGTCAGGCTTCCACCTCTTTCTTTCTGCCCATCACCAGGTCGTCAGTGAGTCCCTCAAATTCAGGTCCAGGGGCTCATTGTCATTCCCATCCTCGTCCTCCATGCTTCTCAGCAGCATGTGGCACAGCTGAGCTGAACAGAATCAACGCCATGTTCCCGAAAGACCTTCTCGAGGCTTCCAGGATCCCTTCCTCCCTCCCTTGGTTTGAGGACTTCCTGGAAGTCAGCCTGGATGGGTCAGGACCCAAACTCTAGCCGGAGCCCAGCCTGCTCTTGACCCTCACACGGGTGACCCAGAGCCCTGCACAGAGACAAGTCAATCACCATGTGCTGAGGTAGGAGGTGCTGCAGGTGGCCGAGTTCTGCAGGTGGGAAGAAGTTAGAAATTCCCTGGTCCCATGCTTCTGCACCTTGCCTGTGCATGAATCATCTGGGAAGCAGAACTGGGAAGGAAGAGGATTCTGGGCGAGTCTCAGTGAGCAAAGCGATTCCTGAAACCGAATCAGCACCAGTTCCCACATGCAGGAGAGAAGGGCTGTGTTTCTGTCTCTTCCTCTCTCCTCCTGTCCCTTCCTGTCCTCCTGCCTCCTCAGCCTGGTACATGATGCCTTTACCAATGCTCCCACCCAGCCCCTGAGTCTGACTCGCTCACCCAGGCATCCCTCATGAAATTGCTCAGCTGAAACTGCTCTTAGCTCCAAATATGCTGTGCTCCTCAGGCATCTGTGTCCTTGTGCTGGCTGTCCCCCATCTTCTTCTTTGGCTCACTCCTGCTCATTTGCATTGGGGCACACAGCTGCTCTAATAAAGAGACCTTCAATACATTTTTAGGTAAGAGAGAATTTGATTTCTCTTTTATGCTACAGACCAGAGGCAAGTGGCTCAGGGCTGGTTGGGTGTCTCAATGAGTAGCTTTCATTTCTGGATCCAATGTAGCTGTTCCAGCTCTTCATCACATCTGTATCCCAATCAGAGGGAGGAGAGGAGGGACAAGCAGATGACACACCCATACCCAAATGTTGTGTGCATTACTTATTTCCCATTGGCCATAATTTAGTCACATAGCCACCCTTCACTGTAAGGGAAGTTAAAAATTCAGGCTTTGGTTGGGAGAATGGATATTGGAGGATGATGGCAATCTCTGCCTCATAATCCTTCCAGCTTCACCCAAATGTCGTCGACTCCAGGAAGCCTGCTCCTCCTAGGGATGCTCCACTCGTCGCCCCACGTGCCACCATCCTGCCTGAGGATCAGCTGACCCTTGTGTGTTCTCAAACAGCCCATGTGCTGTTCATGACATCGTTGGCCCATGGAAAATGTGTGTGGCACAGATGAGTCCTGAACAGATGTGCTGTTGGCCTTGGGCCTCGCGCACTGGGCCCTTGGTGCAGGAAGGAGGGCTGAAGTGCTCTGGCCGGTCAGCCAGGTGGTTGGCCTCCCGTGTAGTGCCTTCCCCCCTAGGGACTCTGGGAGCCTGCTGCTGACCCCAGAGAGCTGGGTGGAAGGGGCAGCCCCTGTTCCACCTGCCGGGCAAACACGCAATCCTGGAAAGTGTTTACTTGGTTCAAATATTTATTTTAGGTTCAAGTGATATAAGCAACTTTTACCAAGTCCAAAGGGTGGTGGGAAGCAGGGCGTGGTTGGTTCAGCCCTGGGCCGTGTGGGTGTGGCTCTCACTTGTAGAGTCTCGGGACATGTAGCTGCCCATGTGCTCCCCACAGGTGTCGCCTCTCAAGTCATGGCCTGGACAGCTATGCTCAGATATGCTAGAGAGGAAGTACAGGGGGCCTTGCGCCCTCCCACGGTGGAGGGGCGGGGACAGGAGAGGAGACCAGGAGGGTGGGTTGGTTGCTGGGCGGGACACGAGTTCTCTTAATCACCTGCTGTCCCATTTCTTGAGACGTATTATGTTGTAAGAGCCGCCTGTCGCTTTTCCACCCTTGACTCCAGGGAACACAGGTTTCCAGGATGGGTGTGCTTGACAGTCATTTCCGTACATCGTCTGTCCAGCATCCGGACCTGCCCTCACCTCTCTGTTGCTTGTTTGGTGGCCTCTGCAGTGTCCTCACGCCCTCTTCTGTGTGCTGTGTCTGTCCGGCTCCTGGAGCACAGGGGATGGCCACACCATCAGCAGTAAGGAGGAGGCTATGCAGAAGGTCAGGGTGTGCCAGTCTGTGGGGGAACCGGTCACAGCAGGGTCTTCTGAGGCAGCATGGGAAGAGGACACCTGCAGTTCCCACTATCTGACCAGTCCCTCAGGGAGAATTTGTACACCTGGGTGTTCTCACAGCCAACACCAGGCTTCGGGGTTTGGCCCAGATGGAAGGGTAGATTGGATTTCCCAGTCATGCCCTATGAGTGCCTATTTTTAGGCTGGGGAGTTGTCTTTTTCCTTCCCTGACGTTCTTTTCATGTGATTGCTGAGGATAAAGTTCTTTCTTGTCAAGAGGAGGATGCACACTCCATCAGGACTCCACGACACCAAGAATGCTTGACCCCCCTCCCCCATTTATATTCCCACTGTGATGGGATTCAGAGGTGGCACCTTTGAGAGTTGTGATGTTTGGATGAGGTCATGGGTGTGGAGCCCCTGTGACGAGATTGGTGCCCCACAAAGGGGGGAAAGAGCCCTGAGCTTCCTCTCTACCATCTGGGGGTCCTCCCCAGACACTGGACCTGCTGGCAGCCTGATCTTGGACTTCTAGACTCCAGAACTGTGAGAAATAAGTGCCCATGTAGGTGACCTTCTGTGTTGTATTTTTGTTAAAGCAGCTTAGACAGACTGAGACCCACCTGAATGTCGAAACCTCAGGAGGTCGGGGACACAGTCAAGGCAGCCCTGGGCTATGGCTAGCATAGGAACAGGCCACCAGCACCACAGGCCCAGGCTCTGCTGGAACTGTCCACAAATGTCCACCAGGCAGCCTTCTCCCATGGGAATGAGATGTGAGCCATGGCACAGGTGGGTGTCTGTACTGGTCACTTCTGATGTCCAGTGGCTTAAAGAACTTTCCCTATCACCTTCAGAGAGTCTCAGAGTGGAGTGTCTGTGTTTCCACTAGAACTCACTTCAGTACTTACCTCAGTACTCACTCCAGTACTTACCTCAGTACTCATCTCAGTACTCACTCCAGTACTCTCTCAGGTGGCATGCTCTTTGAGATGCTGAGGACACAGTGTCACTTCAGTACTCCCTCAGGTGGCAGGCTCTGTGAGTGTTGAGGACACAGTAAGATAAGCCCCATTTTCTGTTTTCAAGAACAAAAGATTCAGCAGATCACAGTGGCACATGCTTATGATCCCAGAGACTCCGGAGGCTGAGGCAGGAGGATTGCAAGTTCAAAGCCAGCCTCAGTAACTTAGCAAGATCCTGTCTCAAAAAGGGGGGACTGGGGGGTGGTGGCTCAGAGGTTAAGTGCCCCTGGCTTCAATCCCTGAGACCAGAAAGAAGAAGAAGAAGGAGAAGAAGAAGTAGTAGTAGTCACAGTTTAGACAGAACCACATCCAAACGATTCCCTAGTGTAATTCGACCAGACGTGGAGGTGCTTTGTGCGTGGTGGAGTAGAGGGGCAGGCTGGTTGTGCCTTGGTGCCCAAGTGTGAAGCAAATGCCCTGAGTGTCCTAAGGAGGCTTTGAGTAGCAGGGCTGCGTCTGTGTTCTGGATGGTTCTGAAGGTTGTGTTTTGTGCACTTTTAGCAGGGAGAGACTACAGGTTGCAGAGAAATGATGGAGTTAACCACACAGTCATTTGGAGAAAGACAGGGAGGACCCAGAGTCTTTGGAACAGTAGATGAAAAGAAAGAAGAGGATTTTTTGCAAAATTTTCTGAAGGAGGGTTCCCGAGCCTGGGCCATTATGGAGAGCAGGAAGTAAGGGGGCAACTGAAGGGTGCCTGAGGTCTGTAGCTCTGGGTACTGGAAAATGGTGGCACCAGTAACTGAGACAGAGTGTTGGGAGCAGGGAGCTGGCGGGGGATCGGGCAGGAGGGGACAAGGAGCACCCAGGCTATCATTCTGAGAGAGCGTTTGTGTGTGTGCAGTGCTAGGCATGGAACCCAGAGTGTAATGCCAGCACTGTGCCATGGAGCCACACCCTGGCCCAACACTGAGGGTCACAGCAGACACAGGGGTCAGGATGTGGGTGGGGCATAGGCTCCAGGGAATGAGAGCAGAGCCTGTGGTTAGACATACAGGTGGCGGGATTCCAGAGCGTCCATACCTATGGACCGTGTTCACAGTATGGGGTGAACAACGGTGCTCTAGCCTGGAGGAGAGACTTTGTCCCTCCTCCTCATTGGAATCTTGTACTTTTGGTCTCCACTTTAGGAACAGAGTTTCGAAGAACTTAGTTAAGAGCCAGGGAATTGAGTTACTGGTGGAAATCTGAATGCCACTAGTGAAGTAAAGGGAAGAAGGACCTTGGGGAGGCTCACGATGCCCTCGGTCAAGGCATTGCACAGTCGGCACCCGACCACGGCAGGTGGGACTGCATAGGGGCATGCTGTTCAGGTTAGGCTGCACTAGGCTCTGTCCTCTGACACCCAAGCTCTTATATATAATGATGTATTATTGGTATCTAACCTCTGCACGTCATCTCATATACTTTAAACCATCTAGATGACCTATAAAACCTAATGCAATGTAAATGCCATGTAAAAAGTTGTCATGCTGCATTGTTTAGGGAATGATCACAAGGAGGAAAGCCTGTGTATGCTGAGGAAGATCTGCTGGCGGTAGAATCCGTGGATGTGGAGCCCGTGGATATGGAGGGCTGACTGTACTACTGTAGCCAACTGGCTTTATCTTAGAGAGGGAAGAATCGGTTAGGAATTGCTGCTTAATATTTTTAAACATTTAAATTCCCTCCTGGACTCTCTTGAATATCTTCTGAAACTCTAAGCAAGTTACATGGATACAGAGCCAAACCTCACTCAGAAGAGTCTAGCACATTTCATGAAGTGTCCCTAAGTCAGCAGCCTGGGCCCCAGGAATCACCTGGGGGGTGTGTGTTGGACATGCAGAATCCACTGAATGAGAACCTGTATTTTAACAAAATTCCTACTGAGTGATATGCACTTTAAAGTTGGTCTAGTGGTGGGTTCCAGAGATGGTTTTGCATGGGATTCATTTAGGTAACTTTAAAATAATACAGCTTGCCAAGCCTCAACCCCAGGCATTCTGATACAGTCAAATGATTCTGTTTGGTTGCTAGGTTTGGCAACCACTGGCTCACATAGACTCAGAAATGTTCTCTGTTGATGGACATACAGCAAGGATTTTAGAAAATGGCAATCTACTTTGAGTTCCATGTCTGTTTGCTTTTTAGTAACAATAATGGCCCAAGTCTTGCAACCCTCAAAACAACAACAACAAAAACGTCTGGATGGCCAGTCCCCAGCCTTGTCCCCTTGCTCTCAGGATGTCTTGATGCATGATGTTCAAGAAGATATGTGCGCTTCCCCTCCTCCGGTGCAGTGGCCTTTCACGCATTGGCAAGAGTTGAATGCCTGGGCTTGGCCAAGTCACTGCCCAGTTTGAAAGCAGCTACAGTCGAGGATGTTTACTAAGCACTTTGTGGATGAAAATAATTACCCAAGAACCAAACAATGTGATTCTCATTGTTTGTAGTTTGTCTCTGTAGAAGATCATAGCTAACTGGGGTCTTTCAGAACTTCCCTCTAAGCTCTCACGTTACGGATAGATAATCCATGGAGAGGTTGGATCCTGGATTCCAGCTGGTTTTATCCAAAAGGGAAAGACTTTTCTTTGTTTGTTTGGAATAAGGACCACATATTTGTTGCCTAATTAAAGGCACAAAATGAGCAAGCTTGGTATTCCACGCTTAATATCGAGCCCCATGAACAAACCTGATTGCTAATGATCACCCAAGACACATGGAGTACAGATGACCTAGGAATTCAACAAGCGAGCTCTCCAACCCTGGGATCTTCATTAAGCAGGTGTTTGGGAAGGAGACCCTGTGTAGCTCCCCGCCTTGGCTGGGCCTGCCTGGCTGAAAAATGGCACCAACCCAGCCCAGCAGCCGGGCTGCACCTGGCTTCACTTGGAGGCAAGGAATGTGCCATTGTTATTTTCTTCTTTCTTATCAAGCCCCATTAGCTGGAGCAAGGCAGGAACAAAACCGGGCCAGGAAAACATGTTGTTTCACTGGGTAAAAATTTACTACCAAGGAAATTATCTTTGCTATATCCAAAAAAGGAAGAGTAGAGCCTTGGAGAGGTGTCACTTTCCTAGGGCTCTTGGACAGCTTCTCCTGTGTCACCAAGTGAGAATGTTCCCCCTTGGCCCGTGACTGTTCTCACACAAGAACAGAGACATTCGGCTGAGGTTGCAGACCCGGGCTCCCGAAGTCAGTGCTTGCTCGTTCACGCAGTCGGCGCACGCAAGCGCAGAGAAAGGGCAGAACCAGAGATTGTGTAGAGGTTGAACACAGGGCTGTGGATGTAGGTAAGACACTCATACTTTATGTCTTTGGCTACAGATAATTCTAGAATCACAGGTGGGCCCCTAGGTGCCAGAGCTCACAGGTGGAAAGTGAGACCCCACTTTCAAGGCATGGACCCCGTCTTTGTCTTTTTTCCCCTCTTGTCCTGATCCCCCACCATGTGGCTGGGGTTGAGGGGGAGAAGCCTTTGGCTTCAGCTGTGACAGAACCATAGAACCAACCGTGCCATAGAGCCCACCGAGCCCTGGTGCTGTGGTCTTGGTGTCTTTGGTAAATTCTAGAACAGAGCCTGCAGGAGGCAGAAGCCAAGCTTCCCCTATCTCCCACAGCTGCTGGGAACAGTCACTCACTAGGGAAGAAACTAATATTTCCTAGGCATCCACAAGGGGCCCAGCAGCAGGGGTGACCCTTGCACAGGGCAATTTACAAGCTCTCACGGCAGCCGGGGAGGCAGGCTGCATTAGTCTTCTCCCAGAGTTCTTAAGTTTTTCCCTCCTGTAGCCTTTTCTAGGGAGGTCTCATCCTTCCGGCTCATTTTCCTCCTAAACTGTAGTACTAAGAGGTGGCCTAGAAACTGTTCTCACTAATGACACAGGGAACCATTCGTGTTTAGTAGGGTTTTAAAAGAATATTTTATTTCAGTTAGGATTGGTTATGAAACCAGTCCAAGTATTCTCTCTTTAACACTCAGGAATAAATGCGGCATGTGTCTATGATGTACCTTCAAATGTAACAAACAGCTGGCATGCATGTCCATGTCACTGATATTCAAACATATTATCACCTATTAGTGGCAGTACATTAAGTCTACTGTGCCTGCCTATGGAGATTTTTAGGTAATAACTGAGAGTTAACACTAGATCATACTTGAAGTCAATTTATATGGGGTGGAAATGTGGGTACATGGTGTTTTCAGGAAAGCAGCCCACTTTCAAGGAGAAGGCATAAAATGGCAATAATATAGCATAGTTCTCATTGGAGAGATTCTGGTGGGGGTTTGCCAGTCAGCCCTTCAGCTGCAGACCTGCTCCAGGGGCTCAAACTTGTGGTGGCTGGTGGACTGTGGTGCCTTCTTGTGCTGTCTCTTGACTACAATGAAGGGTGTCTGATTTTTCTGTATGTTTTGTTGTCCCCAGAATTGTTGGACAGGTGCACTGTGATGCCTCAAGGCCAGTTCTTTCATCTGGTGCCTCTATGACATTTAGACTAGACTTGAAGGAAAGGCAGTCTTTCATTCCTTGGGCACACCCGTCCAAAGGACAGTGCCTCCTTCACACCTCCTGAGCACACCTGCCCACATGAAGTTTGCTATGTTGCTGGGGGACCCAGCCTAGCTAGTGGGGCCTAGCTAGTGGGATAAGATTGTAAATGACCGTCCCTCAATGTGGCCCTCTGTCCTGGGCCGAGGAACCCATCTCTGCCCGGGGCCTCACAGGAAGTCCTCAAGGAGATGATATGTGGACTGATCTTCATGATTTTTAAGAGCAGTTGTTTGGGATTGAAAAGTCCACTCTGGGGACATCTGAGGGAAGAAGTGATGGTGCAGATAGAGCTTTATGAGTCCTCAGAGCTGACTTCCTCCTGGACAACACTAGGCTTTTTTGCATTCTGGAAAATTCAGTGAACACTTCCCTCCAGTTGCAAGGGTGCCGGTCACCTGGACAGCAGATAGACGTTGCCCCACCTGGGGAGAAACAACCCATGGGTGCTGTGACAAAATCTCCCAAGTGTCCAGACAGCTGTTGGGGCCCAGAAGGACACTCTGTGAAGTCCCAGCAGGAGGGATTTTGCTTGGTGCCAGCTCTCCTGGATGGCCTGGAGGTTTGGAGGACACACATGCAGGCCCTGTAGAGTGTCAAGAATGAATGAGCGAATGAATGGATAAATGACTGACTTCACCCAGCTTTCCTTTCTCTGGGGGGGGGGACTCTTGCTGTTCCACAGGAAAGGAAATAACAGACGCGGTTTGCGCGTGAGGATAATGACGCTTGCTCAGGTTGCCATAACTTGTACTTTTCCACTGATGCAGAAAAGGAGTCCCTGCCAAAGAATGTCCTTGGAGTGGGTCGATGTATTTTCCTTCTGTTATTTAAGTCAAATGTATTTAATGTAAGCAATTCAGCCGAGAGCTGGAATGCGCGAGGCATCCTTCGGTCCTGTGTGGACACCCACAGTGTGTGAACACGGCCAGTTTGAGCTCCATCAGGTGTGTGAGCTGACAGTGGTTTGGGGGTGGTGGTTGCTTTTAAAGTGCACGTTGGCAGCCTGGGGGCTGGGAAGAAGCTGTCGGGGGCTTCAGTGATCTCGATGGTTCATGTGTTCATTCATCCAACAGCTAACGGAATGCTTCCCATGGACCTGGTGTTAGGCCCAGTGTGCTTTAAGGATATGAGTTCAGAAAGTTCCAGGGACTTACTGAGTTCCCCAAAATATATTGACAATTCAGTATAAATTAATCATGACAATTAAAATTTTAACTTTTTACATGCACATTGAGAGAACTGAGGTGTAATGGAGTATCTGTAGTTCAGGAAAGAGGGAGAGTGTTTGAAAAAGTGAACCTCAGAGATTTTGTTTCTAGGCCTGAATACTTTGTGTGTGTGTGTGTGTGTACACACATGGGCCCTTCTGAGCCCAGTCTGGTCCACTTACATGTGCTTGGTTTGTGTGGCATGTTGTGAACACTCTAAGTTACGTAAACACAGAGACTTGGGAACTTGCTGGCTCCTCTGCTCTCCAACAGCTCCTCACCCACTTTGGTCTCCCTCACCCTTCATTCCCCTCAAAGCAGGAAAAAGAGCAGAAATTCCTCAGGCAGTGTTGTTCTCAGGGTACAATCGCCATCCATCACTCCCCACTGGGAAAATGTAAACATGCACCAGCCGATAGCGGCATTATTTATTGTCATAAGCTTCGATATACATTGGAGCAGGAGCGGCCCATGGCCAAGTATTATTCACTGGGTCCCCTGGGGAGGCTTGGCTCGGTGGGCAGAGCAAGGCTGGAAGGGATGTAAAGGGCTGGGACAGGAGTTCCCACAGCCGAGCACTCACTGGGGCTTGGCCTCAAATCTGCACGTAGTCAGCACCTCAGGGTGGCACGGGCTCTGTCCATGTTTAGAGGGAAGAAGGCTGGCTCCACCTGGGCCCAGACAACAGTCCCTTTGGAGTGGAGTGGGGATTGGTTGGTGCCATTAATGTTGACTTGTTGCATGCAGGTGTTGGACGGGGCATCACTCGACTCCAAGAGACCGTTGCCTGCCTGTTCAGATGTCCACATGGTTGTGACCGGTGCAGAGTGTGCAAAGCACTGTGCGCCACAGGGCTCTGGCTCAGGGAGCTCACACTGGGTCACACTAATGGCTGGGGTTCAAGTCTGCAACCTGAAGTGTCAGCAGGCAGATGATTTGTGAGATGGCGTGGGGAAAAGGCAGCCACAGTTTGGCCCTCTCTGCTCTGCGTGCTCTGCCAGCTTCCTTCTGAACCTGTGTGGTCCCTCTGTCATCCCACTTGGAGTCAGACAGGCAGAGAGGCCTGAGCTCAGCCCTTGGCTGGGAGCTTATTAGCTCTCTCAGCTCAGTTTTCTCATCTGTACAATGGGATCATGAGTCCACCTCAAAGGTACTTTGGAAAAAAAATACAGTAACAAACAAGGTGTTGGGCACAGCACATGGTCAGTTGCAGCCTTTAATGTTCCCTCCAGTGGCACATTTGGAGGAGGGGGAAGAAGGTATAGATGAGCAGATCCTGCTGCAGTAATGAGGGGTGACAGGGAGGCGCAGGCGGGTGAACACAGGCTGACAATGTGGAAAAGTGGTGGAACTGGGCTGGGCAGATCCAGGCCCACGGTGGACCTGTGTGGAGTGAGCCAACACATGAATGTTTGGTGACGTCTCCTCTTCAGGTCAAAGTGAGCACGTGGCATCCCGATGTCCCATCTTAGGATCCAGGTTGCAGAGCAGGGGGAAAGAGGGGAGAGGAGGGTGTTTTAGTTTAAACCCGCAGTTCTGAGCTCGGACAGTACGCAGAATCTGTGCCAGACACCTTGGGAGAGATGGACTCGAATACAGCTAGATCCCTGTGCTGAAGCCCTCAGTTAAGGAGCAGGGGCCGAACTGGGCACAAGCGCCTTCACTCTGAAGCTTTGTCTCTGGGGGAAGCCTGCAGGGCTCTGTGAAGCTTGGGGAAGGGGCAGGTGTCTAGCTGAAAGGCTTTCCTGGATGAATATGACTGAGGAACTGGACTAGCAGATCCTGTTGGTGTTAAACATTGACTTAACTTTTGATCTGTTCACAGTGGTGGCTCTCAGAGTCCTGCAAACAGTAGGTATACAGCAGACCCTGCTCCACATGAATGAATAAGCCTAATTCCAAGTGCCTTTCTAAACCAAGCACTGTTGTGGTCAAGGTGGCGTCCTTCAGACAGTGATGGCATAGGGTGGCAGAAGAGGGCCTGAGGTTATGTGCTCTTTTCCTAACCACCTGCTCATCATTTGCTGTGGACTTCTTGTGATCAGAGATTAGCTCTGCCTCCTTTAATCAGAGACCAGCGTCTCCTAAAGGTGGCTATTCAGGAAGATGCTTGGGTGCAACCCTGCAGCATTATCTCCTGCCTTTTGTCCTCAACCAACAAGCACCTGGCACCTCTGGAGTTACCAGGGATCATAGAAAGGTCTAGGTGACATGTCTGGAATGCTTCTGTGTTACAGATGTGGACGAGTGTGCAACAGATTCCCACCAGTGCAACCCGACTCAGATCTGCATCAACACGGAGGGAGGGTACACCTGCTCTTGCACCGACGGCTACTGGCTGCTGGAAGGCCAGTGCTTAGGTAATGGCTCACTGGGGCACGTGGGGAAGCTGGGAGTTGCTGGCCACCAAGGATCCTGTGAGATGTGGCCTAATGGGTGTCCTAAGGGGCATAATGGTTTCTTTGAGTGGGAGGCAGAAGGCTTTTGAGTTGATATCATCAGCATCCTTTTATCCTGGTTTTGCTTTGTTTTGTTTGTGGTGCTGGGAATTGAACCCAGGGCCTTGCACATGGCAGACCAGTGCTCCACCACTGAGCCATCCCCAGCCCTCACTGCCCTTTGAAGTCAGTTGTCACCATCACCCTCACGTCATTATTATAGTTCTTTTTTGTGTTTTGTTTTGTTCGAAGCACGGTCCCTCTCTCTTGCCCATGCTGGTCTTAAACTCCTGGGCTCCAGTGGTCTTCCCACCTTAGCCTCTGAGTGGCTGGGACTACAGGTGTGAGCCACCAGGCCCAGCTTCTTATTGTAGATTTTGATACATGTTAAGGGCTCAAGTTGGATTTAACGAACCCCTGCTCCCTGCCTTCAGGAAGTTTGTGTCTAAATCAGGAAGTGATAGAAGTGAGTTATTCTGCCCTAGTTAGAAATAATATCCAGCCAAGGGAATACTTTTCCTGAGTTACCCAGATGCTCCAAGTCGCAGATGATCTGCAGATTCTGATGGGACATCACCTCCCCAACACCCCGTCACTGCCACCCCTGCCATGCCCACCCCATCCACTGTGGTGTCTTTTTACTCTGAAGGAGTTACTCATCACCGATGGAGAATTTTGTCCCTTGCTCCATTGGCATCTGCTATGTGATCTTTCTGTTTATTTTTATTGGAGGGCTATTTTACTTTCCTCCCTGCTAGATCTGCACTGAGCCAAGTGAAGGAGTCCATAGCAATCTCTAGCTGTCACTTCCATTTCTTCTTCTAGGGTGTGATTTCTATGTTGCATTTTCCTGGAAAGGTCCTGCCAGTTTAAATTCTCTAAGACATTATTCTCTTGCCTAAAAGTCAGCCCTGGAGGGGCTGAGAAACACATCCAAACAACATCATGGAAGCAAACAGAAAAAAAGGATAAGGGAAGTACTGCCTTCCAAGTCTCTCTTGATGGAGGCTGCGGTCGGGTCGGCTCTCACGACCTGTCTGATGCATCCGGGAGGCCCGATAAGCCAGCCCGGACCTGGCGTGGTTCTCTCTCTAGGCATGCACCGGAGAGCTGGTACATGTGGACATTCATCAATGTGACAGTCCCCATGCATCTGAACCAACCTCTGCGCCAGTGGAAAATTTGATGCTACTGATCTGAACATAAGTAGATCAGTGAGAGGGAGTTTTTTGTACAGGAACTTAATATGTAGAATCTCGGAGCTGGAAGGGATGTTAGTTATTATGTCATCCAACTTTTATAGAGTTGGAGACAGACTCAAAGAGGAGGAACATTTTGGACAAAGTTAAAGTGAGTTGGGTTTAATATCTAAGTCTCCCGCTTCTCAGGCCAAATTTTTTGCTGTTGTTGTTTTCACCACAAGGTGTGTTGGGACAACCCAACATACAGGCCTATCATAGAGACCTTAGGGCCAGACACTCCTCTGGTCTGAAAGGTGGCAGCAACTGGCACATTCCTCTCCCTGGGAGAGGTGTTCTGTTCCACAGAGCAGGAGGTTGGGAGGGATACTCGTGGAGGCCTGGGGGAGGCCACCTGACGCAGCTCACTCTTGACATCCGATGTGAAGACTTTCCTAGCTGTTTTGCAGGGCTCATGCTTTCCCTTGGCCAAACTCTTCTCTTTCAAAATTCAATTTCCACAGATGCTTGCCACCCCTTTCTGTGCACCTTTGGCTTGGCTTCAGTGGGGGCTGCTTTTCCTCTTAGTCCCCCTAGGTCTCTGTTACCTCCCTGAGCCTTGGTGATAAGCCCAACTGCCCTGGGAAGAGGTGAGGATCTGCAGCCATACAAACCAAGGGTCTTTCCAAGCAAGAGCTGCAGGTGCTCGGGGTGCAGTGGGGTGGCCAGGTGAGAAGTTGCTGGGACTCAGAGATAAAGCAAAATCACAAGCAGGGTGCAAGCTCTGATGAGGGCTGAAAAATTGGTAAGCATTGAGATGGGCTGGGGAACTGGAGTCCTTCTTGGCAGTAGGTGATAGGAACTGGGCACAGGGTCTGAGGTTCTGAGCAGACTTCCAGAGCCCGGGGTGGACATTGGTTTCAAAGGAACTGGGGTACCTTAGAGGGAATATGATTAGTTTAGGGGGACGTGGGGATGACAAAAGGACCAGTCACCACTACAGTCAGATCAGTTGGTCCCAGCCGGAGTCTGTATAGGTGAGGACATGCCTCCTCCTGAAGGTTGGTAATTTCATCCAAGACACCCTGTCCTACGGCCATTGTCCCATCAACCTGGGATATTGCAAAGTGCTTTCCCAGTGACACCAGGCTCCTTGTGGGTTGGTGCATGTTACGGTGGTCACAGTGCCCAGATCTGCTGAAAGGATCCATTTACCTCAGTGCTGCTGATCTCCCTGGGAAGGTCAGCCATCACTTGGAAGAGGTGTGTTTATTCAGTTGTTCATGGAGGAGAAAGCAAAGTGCATTCCAGCATCTTGGTGTTATAGGATTCACAGACCTCACTCTAGGTTCTGGTCTGCACTGGCTCCTGCTCCTGAGGGCGGACATGGTGACTGTTAATGGAGCAATGCTGTGGTTTCTTCTTACACGTTAGGCTAACTTGTCCAGACAGTAGAACGGTGATATGGAATCGTAGAGTTGAATCTTAATGTTGTGTAAATCTTAGTTTAAGATTTGGATAAACCCCAACAGGTATTCTTGCTCAGCATCCCACTCAGAGCAGAAATTTTCTTCTGCCACTTTCAGGGTAGGTTCAGGTATTCGTGGGACTGATGATTGGGGAGATGGGACATGGTAGGAAGATGAAGCCTTGTAATCCAGTTGGGACTGTCTTAGCCTCAGGTCCCCTTGCTTCCCTTCCCTCTCCAGGAGAGCTGGCAATGTGCCATGCTGGGGATGGCCTCCGTGAGAAGAACCTGTCTTACCTCCTTGTGTTTCTGTTTCTAGACATTGATGAATGTCGCTATGGTTACTGCCAGCAGCTCTGTGCGAATGTTCCTGGATCCTATTCCTGTACATGCAACCCTGGTTTTACCCTCAATGAGGATGGAAGGTCTTGCCAAGGTATGTGACGTGCATGACAACTTGGACACAGCATGAAACACTAGAAGCAGTCTTCTTCAGAGCCTGACAGTTCATGTCTGCGAAACACTGTTGGTAAAGTGTATTCCCATCCCTTGTCACCCACCCACTCCCCACTGCTTACAGAAACCTGAGACCTGAACAGAGACTATGTGAAAAGGCTCACAAAGCTCTGAATATTACGGAGGGAAAAACCACCGTCATCCAGCAACTAGGAGCTCCTGCGGTCATGGATTTGCTTCTCTTTCTGTGTCTGATAGCCAAAAGTGGCCTTGCTGGCTTTCTCACCTAATCTGAAAATTTCGCACATGTCCTGTAGCCTGTGTTCAATTCCTGAGACCCAAAGAGGGGTGCTCAGGGACCTGACCTCCTATGAAGCACAAAATAGAGCCACATGCATGCTGCAGGGCCTCCACAGGCATTATCTAGGCCTCTCCCTGAGTCTTAGGAGGGCCTGTTACTTTGCAAAGAGTCTCAGGGGTGTGTGTGTGGGGGGTGCTCTCTCTACTCCTTGGCATTCCCCAAATCAGAATGAAAGAAAGGCACTTTCTGGTTCTCACACGATCAGTTCAAATACTGATAAGTAAGAAAAGCAAACTTTGCGTCTATTGTGGTTTACACTGGGAAGGCCTCCTCCACTCAGGAAGCAAATGGAGGACTTGAGACTCAAGGAATTAGTGCAAGTTCTACCCTGGCCCCCAGCTGCCTGCCCCAGCCCCCAACCAGGCCTCCAGGCCCTGGCAGCAGCGTGGTCCAGGGCGGAGGCAGAGCCAGAGATGCAGAATGAGGTCTTTGTCTGGAACTGGCCACCAGGCTTCCAGGGCCATTTCCTTGTCACACCATTCCAGGGAGCGCTGGCTGGCAGGCTCTTGGCCAGCTCGTGGAGGATATTATGTCTCCATTACTTTAATCATATCTAAATCACTGGGTAAACAGGAAGGCATAAGAGTTCAAGGGTTTGGTCTTGGGCTCTTTGTAGAGCTCTCCTCCAAAGCTGGTTCTGCTAATTGTTCCACAGTCTCCACTGCATTCCTCTCAAGGGAGGGGTCATTGTCCTCTGACAGCAGAAGTGGCTGAGGTTGGGAAGTTGGTGGAGCAGGGGCCCTTCCTGCTCCCCAGAGCCCAGAGAGGGTGCCTGGCACCCTTGCTGCTACAGTAAGCGGCTTAGGGCAGATTCTGGCTTCTTGGCGCCAAGGCTGGGCCTGGAGGTGCCAGTCCAGGCTTTCGCTCAGAGGTTGCCTTGATGCACCAAGTCCAGGACCTCCTGAGGAGCAGGCGAGCAAAGGAGAGTCCAAAGTCACATGGCTTCTACAGCCCTCTCAGGGACAGGTCTGTGACAAAGAGCAGTGAACACCCCTGGCTGAGCCAAATCCAGCATGGTACAGCAGCAGGCACAGCTCTCAGGCCTGGACACAGGCACCCGGCCAGGGTGTTACATCAGCGGGGCCTTGGGCAGCACGGGATGTGAGGGACACTGCTGAGCTCTGGCAGTCCCAGCACCTCGTGCGTTCTTGAGCATTTTGTCCTCCTCAAAGCATTCGTCTCACTGAGCCCCAACAGTAGCATTACTGAGGTCGCAGGAAGGCGTAGGTGACTCTACTTCACAGATGAGGAAGTCAAGGCTCTGAAAAATGAAGGCACTTGGCCAAAGTCAGGCAGCCAGGTGGTGGCAGAGTTGAGAGGAAAACCCAGGGCCCAGCCTTCCTCTCCAGCAGGACGGAGTGGGGTGCCCTCTGCTCTCACAGGATTCAGAAGGGCAATTGGAAAGGCTGTCAGGGGACAGCAGTTAGGGCCCCAGGCGTGGAATCCTTTTGGTCTTGCTCAGAAGCAGGCCATAGATGGAGGCCATAGATGAAGGATTGAGCTCATTCATCTCCATGTGGCCAGCGTCTGGCCTGTAGCTGAGGACGCCAGCCCTAATACACACCAGCACTGGCCTGTCTGACTTGCACCCAGTGGCTTAGCAGCATGGACATTTTCCTGCCTGGTCCTGCCCCACCCTGGGTGAAGAAGAAACTCCAGCCCCCCAAGGGCACCAGGGGAGACAGGTATCTCCCTGGACCCTCCTACATGGCTGCTTATTTATTTATTTTTCCTTTGAGCAAAGCCCCTGAAACTTCACCAGGAAGCCCTTACCTCCAAAAACACTTGAGTCTCTCTTCAGAGTTTTAAGAGATTTAACTGGACTTTTGAAGTGGCTTGGACATCTCTCGGCTGGAAACTCGGCCAGTGGCAGATGCAACGTGGGAGATGGGGTGCTGCAGTCCTCCAGCCAGCACCAGGGCAGGAAGGGACCCCTCCCTCCACCTCCACTACCCAGAGGAGCCATATAGGATGAATCTCTTATGCTGTGGGAAGACCCCTGACTCATATTCCAGTTCCAACTGGGCCCGTGTTAGTATGTGGATGGGGGCACGTTTCTCAATCTTCAAAAAGATTTGAAACAACTTAATTGGTGTGTAATTGATATATAATTAATTGCACTATGGAGAGTGATTTCATTAGTTTTGACATGAAACCATCACCAAACTCAAGATGATGAATCCCCCATCAGTCCGGGTGCCCTTTACTTAACCTGCTTAACCTGTAAAAAGGGGCAGTGGTCCTGAAGCAGAGTCATAAGGACTCAGTGTGAGTCTCATCTAATCAGTGATTATTTATGCATAATAAATACATTAGAACCATCATGATTTTTGTTCACCTGAAGCTTCAGCACCAGTGAAGGTGAGATATGAGCTAATTGGTGATGGAATGTGGCAGGTGGGAGAAAGAGCACGCGTTGCTTGGAAATTCTGCGGGTGAGCCTTGGAGAGGGGGCCAACTGGCAGGTGCGTGTTCGCGTATATAACATGTGTACTCATTTCCACCTTTCCTGCCGTGTGACCCTAGAAGGGGCATGTGGCTCGAGTCTCCAGTCCTTCAGTGAACCCTCTGGAGTCTGCAGGTGTGATCTAATGGGTCTCTGATAGAGATCCTTGGTGCCTGTGGATCTGGTGCCCTGGCAATAGGAGATTTTGTTGCTGGTGCATTTTTCCATTTGGTTGGTGTGTGTGTTCTATTGTGCAAATGGTCAGGGATGTCCTTTGGCTTTCTGCAGACGTGAACGAGTGTGCAACTGAGAACCCCTGCGTGCAAACCTGCGTCAACACCTATGGCTCTTTCATCTGCCGCTGTGACCCAGGATACGAACTTGAGGAAGATGGTGTTCACTGCAGTGGTAATGGGCCCGGCATTGACACTTCACCTGTTCTAGGGGCCAGGCGGGGAGGGTGGAGGGGAAGGGCTTCCTTCACAGTTGTTTCCTCTCATTTCCTGGACACATGTCCAGTCAGGGACATTTCCACAGCCACACAAAACAGAGATGAGTCACTTCCTAAGAGGTGGGGGAGAGCCTCACCTTCTTTTGTCGTCTGACTCCTAACACAGCTGCCATCTAGGCATGAGGGGGTTTGATGAGAGAGAGGAGCCCTGCAATCTGCCTGTTGGTCTGAGGGTAAACTGAGCTCACTCAGTGTTGACCTAAGTCCTGGGGCCAGCACAGAGAGTATTTACAGAGGATGGCGCCCCAGGAATGACAACATATCTCATCAGGTGGAGGGGACATTGAATACATAAGATCATATATGTAAGTGTACCTGCTTTGGGAACTTCTGAAGGCTCTACATGTAATCAGTGTCCAGCTCCGGGTGCAGCACATAATGATCATGTAATAATTAGTCCTTGAACTCTGAATGAAAGCTTGAGTGTTGAATGAACGAAGCCTCAGCAGTCTGTGGTGAGAACATAGGTGTGGTAGCTTAGTTGATCTTTTATAAATTCCTTCCAAGCCTGAGGAGCTATGCTTCTTTGGTCATCCTAGTTTGTTGACTCTATTATAATTTTCTTATTAGCCTCCCCTTTTTCTCCCAGAAAGTTAAATTTTAATGTCCCAGATAGTTAGAAAACTATTTCTAGATTAACCCCTTGAAAATAGGGACTATATCTTACTAGTATTTACTCTTTAGCATCTCACACAGAACCATGTACAGCTTCTGTCTGTCTGTCTCTCTGTCTCGCTCATGGTCTCTCTGTCCTGCCTTCTTTGTAAATGTTGAATTAAAGAAAACTCTACTTCATCCCCTTTCACCATCATCAACAGTTGTGAATCAACAAAGTCCAACTTAATCATGCTTCACTGTACTTTTCAAAATAAGTGGGCCATACACTGGGGCGTGAAAATCCTTTTGTCCTGTGGTTCCTGATCCTGGGTTTTGCTGTAACAGGAACTGACCCAGGCTGTGAATGAGGCTTGTTTGATAGCTTCAGTTAGGGCTGGAGTGTCCTAGGGACAGAGCCTCCCGAAACAAATGAGCACCTCTCTCCAGGGCCAGGAAAATCAGAGCCACACTCAAGCAGTTACAGAGAGCTTTAAACTGATTAAATATCAGCCCCAGAAACAGAAATAAAATACTCTCAGCCATGAAAGGCCACTCTCTTCCTAGATTTCAATCCCCCCTGGCACTTTTTGGGAAATCTGAGCCAAGGAACTAAGAGGTGTGGAAAATTTAGCAGTATGAGATGGGATTATTTGTTTCTCCAGAATTCCTTGCAAATCCACAGATATTTTTTGACCATCTGCAGAGGCAGTGTGGTAGAGTGAGTCTGGAGCCAGATGGAGCTGAGTCCAAATCTGCCTCTGATGTTTACTACTTTCCTTAGCCAAGGCACTTCCTGAGCCTCAGTTTCCTCCTTTGTTAAAAAAAATCCACCAAGTACTCAACAAGTAGTCATAGGTTTAGAAAAATTGGTGCACTGAAGTGTCTTTACCTGTTAATTAATCTTCCCTAAGTAAATGTCAGAGACTTCTGATTTATCAAGGAATTCAAATCCTTGCTGGTTTGGCAGGAATTTTCAGTTGACTCACTTTACCCCAAACGGCCAGTCCCTCTTCCCAATTCACCACGATGGACACCGTCTTTCCCATAAGCCTCAGTGTAATCCCTGGCTGTTGCGAATTTCCTGCTTTTATGTGCATCTCCATGTCCCTGGTCTCTGTTACCCTCGCTGTGCTGGCATAGTTGCTGTGGCCTCTCCACGCAGCACCAGCCCCTTCCTATCCTTGTCCCTTTGCCCCCCGCCCTCGAGATTTTCTAAGTCATGCTAATCCTGGAAACCATGGTGGGGTTTCATGTGGAGGAGGGAAAATGGCCTAATGTGTGGTCCCTGCCAGAAACTCATGTCAGTGGAGGGTGGAGCCACAGCTCCTCTTGAGGTCTGGGAATTGCAAACAGAGATAACTGAGTGGGATTGGTCACAGCCCTCCCCACCCAACGGGAAGCAAGAGTGGGTGTTACCCTCCCTATCTGCTCACTCTGCTTGGGGAATTACCCTAACCTCAGGGCTCCCCAGATTCACTGACTGGAAGTCCTGAACATAACTGCTCAGGAGGACATGACAACATCATGTTTACCAGTTTAGGATCTGGAAGCTGGCTGTGTTGGAATTCCAGCCTTCCTATTCACTTATCTGTGAGCTTGGTCAAGTTACCCAACCTTTGCAAGCCTCACTTTTTCTCCTGAGAAACACAGGCAGTAATAATACCTCCTTTACAAGGTCAAGGTGGGGACTTAAAGGCTTGGGATGCCCTTAACCTGGAGCTTGGCATATATACAGTGAATCTCAGGAATTGACAGGGTTCACTACTACACCTGCTAGAGGTATGAATGGGACCTTCCAACTTCACAGAAGTGAATTAGGATGCTCTGGGATGATGGGCTGGGAACAGATCTGGGGCTGCCTCGTAGGGCTCCTGGGGTGGGGGCTGGTAGAAGCAGATGTTACCAGAGCTTGGAACCCACTTTAAGTTTTCAAGTTAGCATCCCAGAGCTACTGGCTCAATACCCATCACAGAGGACCTCTGAGAGAGATGGGAGAGAGCTTTCTTCTCAGATGTGAGAGGCGTTAGGCAGAATTCTCCAATGGTGGAGCAGAGGGGTGGCCTCATTTGTGCCGACACCCCGTCTGGGTGATCCAGAGCCACCAGTGATCTGTGAGTTAGAGAGTAATCCGAGGACATGTCACATGGGGAAACTAGTGAAAGCAAGTTTTCGGGAAACAACAAATGCAAGAAAAACATGTTTTCTTTGGCGTGCTTGTTGAATGAGGCGCAAATGGGCGTCCAGCTGCCAAACTCTGTGTGTGATGAAGAGTTGGCTTCTCTGGAGGGCCTGCTTCTGCATGGGCTGCCGGACCAGTGGTGATGTCACGTGGGCAGCGTCCCTCCCCAAACCCCTCCTCTGCAGCCCAGGGTAGCCCAGTCCAGGCTAGTCCCAGGCCGGCTGGAGGCTGCTGTGTCCCTGTTCCAGGGAGCATCTGAGGCAGACAACCACAGAGTGGTTGCCCACCTTAGGCCCCACTAGGGTTTTCTCTTTCAAGGAAGTTTTTTCTGTTGTTATTTGTTTTGAGACTGGGTCTTGCTATGCTGCCCAGGATGACCTTGCACTTTTGGGCCTAAGGGCTCCCCAGTACCTGGGACTATAAGTGCCCATTCCTGCACCCAGCTTGATACCGTGAGGTTTTAATGTCACTCTCACCCCCTGGTTTTCTAGCCATCTCCCGCTTAATTGTGATTTTAGCAACAATATTGTTCCTCCACTTGGAGGGGAGAGGGGAATTGGCACTGCTAAAATTTCCTCTCTAGTCCCATGAATGTTTTTGAGGTCTTGGGGAAACCCCAGCAGGCAAGCAAATTGTAGCCCCTTGAGCAGGTTAGAAATGAAGGTTCTTATGGATACACCTGCAGGGCAAAAGTGACTCAGAAAATAGTGGATGGTGCAGCTGAGCCAGACCAGAACCTGTTGGAAGCTTGATGGAGATAGATTCCAACTCTGTGTCGAAAGGGATTTCCTAGCAACTAGAGCTGTCCAGTATCAATGGACATCCTCGGTAGGTAGTGAGCTCCCCAGCACCAGAAGTGTTCAAGAAGTGAACTGACCACTCCATAGCAGTAAAGCCATTGTGTCCACGGGTAGAGTGGGTGAGTTGGAGTAGATGACCGTAAGCTCCCATCCCTAGTCTGCCATAATAAACAGCAGGTGTAACTTGTCATCCCCAGATATGGACGAGTGCAGCTTTTCTGAGTTCCTCTGCCAGCATGAGTGTGTGAACCAGCCTGGCACATACTTCTGCTCCTGCCCTCCAGGCTACATCCTGCTGGATGACAACCGAAGCTGCCAGGGTAAGACTATCCAGGGGGCCTGCTGGGGCTAACTCAGGGGGTCATCTGGACACCTTCACCTGGGATTCCTCTGTGGCTTCAGGAAGGTGGCGGGAGTGAGGGTGTGAGTGGGTGTTGGTGGATCCCGGGGTGGAACTCTGGGTGGGACCCTGGCCTGGTGCTTCCTCCTCTCCCTGCCCAGTGACACATCCTTTGGCTAGGATGCGGGCCCCACTCACGCTTCTGTAATGAATTCTGCAGATCTAGATTGCAACCTCTACGGCCTGGTTTCTGCCTTGCCCTGTAGCTCTCTCTGCAGCCCTTCTAAAGAATGCTCCAGACCCAACCAGGACTTCTTATGACCTGCCCCAGAGACCAGGGCTCAGGCTTTCTCATGCGGTCTGGAGGGTGGCTTGCTCAACTTCCTCTACTGACTCCCTAGAGAATGGATCCTCAGACACCTGATGCCCCTGACTTCTAGGACCCTCGAAGGGTCCAGATCCCAAGCCACTGAAGGGCTGGGTCTTCTCCACATGGGCAGCTTGGCTTATTTCCAGTCCTACACTACCTATGGGGGGATCCATGCAGGAGCAACTGGTCCATTATTAAATTCCTTGAGCCTCCTTTGCCCAGTACTAAGCCAGAACTCCCCATAGGGGTGTTGGGAAATAAAAATATCATGTGAGCTACAAATGTGAGTCAACTGTGAAACTACATTTTCTAGTAGCCACATTAAAGGCATACGAAGATACACTTAAATTTATTTTATTACTCTATTTTACACAGTGGATCCAGAACCTCATCATTTTGACATGGGTTCAATGTAAAAATTACTGATGTTTTGTGTCCTTTCTTATATTCAGTATTAGAAATCTGGTGTGTGTATCTTGCAGCACTTGTCAGTTTGGGCTAGCCACACGTCAAGTGCCCAGTGAGTAGCCACATGGGCAAAGGCTGCCATCTTGGACAGTGGAACTCCATAGTAAGACCAGGTGGCCCCACCTCTCCCCTGTGACCCGGGGCCAACATCTAGTAGTGCTGCCCTGCTTTAGCTTCTCGTCTCCCTGCATTCCAGACATCAACGAATGTGAGCACCGAAACCACACGTGCACCCTGCTGCAGACTTGCTACAATTTACAAGGGGGCTTCAAATGCATCGACCCCATCCGCTGTGAGGAAAATTATCTGCAGATCAGTGATAAGTAAGTCACAGCATCCCCTGAGGAAGTGGAAACCTGGTCCAGGAGGGTCTGGTCCAGGGGGCTGGCAGTGTCCTGTGAGGAAGAGTACACTGGCCGGGGCATCACAAGACCTGGGCCACTGCCTGCCCTATGCACTTGTGTGGGCATGTGTATGCACATGTGTGTGCACACACAACGCTGTTCTCTACTGGTCCCCGACTCGTGCCAGAGCTATGTGAAGATTCTCTAGAAAGCTAACCAAGCAGACAGGCGGGGTTCATGAATTCCTTTTCCCTTTCATGACTGTTCTGGAAACACAGGACTTTCAGGGCTTCTCAAATGCAGCTCGAAGAAGCCTCCCCTGGGGATCCTGTCAGGTGCAGGTTCGGATGCGGTGGGTTTCGGGTGGGGCCCATGATTCTGCCTTTCAGAGAAGTTTCCAGGAAAAACAAAGGCTTCCTGCTCCTGGGACTTGCTCTATGAGTAGTGAGTGCAGGAAAATTTTCTAGAGAGTTCTTTGCTTGTCTACTTAAGTTTCTGATGTCATAATGGTCAGCACATTACTAAATCACCAGATGGTAAACATTAGTGTCGAGGAGACAACTAAAGAAAGACAGCTTCAACAAGATGAACACACCCGACCGTGTTTCCCTGCCCTGATATCCTGTGAATTCCATTTCCTTTTCTTTTAGGAGGGATCCTCAGCCTATGCCCCCCGCCACACACATACATGTGCTTATACATCTTTTGCTCTTCGCTCTTCCATTCAGCTACAGTTTCTACCCATGAGAACTCCAATCCCTTACCCTGGAGATCAAGGGTTGGACTAGTCACACCATCCTGCCCTCTGTCTCCAGAAATGTGGCATCTAGGACAGGAACCCACAGCTTACATGGATGCTTCCCCTGGAATAAAAAATGGGCAGAGGAGAGGACAAAGCCAGGACAGGCAGGTCCTTCAGAGGTGTCCTTGCCTGTTCCCTAGAGCCCTGCTTCTAAGCAACCCTTTAGAACAGAGCGTTCCGACTGCTGGGTCAAGAGCCCTTGGTAGTTGATTAGAGCTTCTGACGGCTCTTGCCCACTTCTGCTCCTGGCTCTTGCCCACTTCTGCTCCTGGTTTCGCTGGTTTGACTATGGCCAGGGACAGATACAGGTACAGGCAGCACAAGCCAGTGTTGTCGGTGAAGTTTTAGCCACGATGCTGATACCTCCCTCCGCCCAGCCTGCCAGCCGGCCCTGCCAGCTTCTTTCCTGCCCAGGTGTCCTGTGCCAGGTACACTAGGACCTGCGCTCACCGTGTAGCCCACACCCAGCACGTCCAGCCTCGCTGCCTGTGTGCCCGCAGGTCCCGCCATGTGGAAGGCATCCCCCCGTCTCTGCGTGGCCAGATCCACACCTTCAGATGGTTGCTCAGAGGCCCCTCTCCCAGCTGTTTGTGATCCTCCTCAGCTGGGAGCCATCATTCCCTCCTCCAAATCTCTTGTAGGAAACAATTATTTTCTACATGACACGTGACATTTTAATGTGGCCCTTTTGGCACCGGGGACATTTTGATTTGGCAATTTTGATGCAGCTTTAAAAAAAAAATAATACTTTAAAAACTCTTTGTACATACTTGCTCGTTAACCCTTGGTGGGCTCTTGTGTGCTAGGTGCTGTGGGTTTTGGGGGCTTAGAGTCCGAGGAGAGAGATGTTAAATAAATTGTCACATAAGTAGGTTTGGGTGGGTTTTATCAACAACAATAACAACCAAAAGGAAACTTACAGAAAGAAAGTAGGTTGGATCTGGCCCAGACCTAGGAATCCACAGGCCCCGTGAGGAAATGTCCCCTGGGCTGAGCCGGGAGGGTGAGTCCACATTAGCTAAACAGAGTGGAAGAGCAGAGGGAACAGCATGTGCTAGGGCTGCAGGGCAAGAGCCACCTCTGTGCCTACTGGGATGGGAAAGGTCCAAGTCACTGCAGCCCAGTGAGTCCAGTAGACAGTGGCCCTAGAGGAGATCAGAAGAATGGCAGAAGCTGGACCCTATGGGGTCACAGAGGCTAAATGGGTGTTTAGTGGCAATGGAAGACCTAATCTGATTTATGATTGACAAAGGGCACCTGTTAAAAGGCCATCCCAGAGGCCCAGGTGAGACAGGGAGAGCACTTGCCTAGCACGTGTGAGGCACTGGGTTCATTCCTCAGCACCGCATTAAAAATAAATTAAATAAAGGTATTGTGTCCATCAACAACTAAAAAATTTTAAAAAAAGAATGAGGTGAGAGATGGAAGAGGGGAGCTAAGGGGTTAATCAAGGGGTGTCTATATACCTTTGTTAATAAAAGTCACTAATTTTATATTAGGACATATTACTACTAGTGTTTTTAATTAGTCACTTTGTATTAGAGATATTTATGTTTATGATTTGTTTCTTTTATTAGAAGGTAAACTACTTGAGGTCAAAATCTTATTTATCATTGGATTTCCAAAGTCTAATATCATGTATTGAAAATAGTTAAGTTCTGAGGTCTTGTTTATCGAGTGACAAGATCCAATTGTATTCCACATGGACTGGTCCTAGTGCAGTGGAGTGTGAAAGGACCCTTGACACCTGTCAATCCAACATCATCTGCAGCTTTAAAATGTATTAATGAGCATCTCGGCTGGGAGGTAAAGGACTCCATGACCATCAGATGGTTCTCAGAACCAAGGAACCAGAGCACAGCTACATGCTGGAGCAGCCTTAGACTAGAGCCAGGGGTAGAGACATTATCCAGTTATGCCATTTAGTGGTAAAAAACACGGTGGCTTCATTTTCAGTGTCCTCAGTAGACACAACCAGCACCTGGAAAGGATTCATCCAGTTCTCACACTTTTCTCTTCCCTGCAGCCGCTGTATGTGTCCTGCTGAGAATCCTGGCTGCAGAGACCAGCCCTTTACCATCTTGTTCCGAGACATGGATGTGGTGTCAGGACGCTCCGTTCCTGCTGACATCTTCCAGATGCAAGCAACGACCCGCTACCCTGGGGCCTATTACATTTTCCAGATCAAGTCTGGGAATGAAGGTCGAGAATTCTATATGCGGGTAAGAGGGAGTGGTGAGTGGCAGTCACCATCTTTAGCAATGGCCTTGTGTTGTCTCGCCTAGTGGTGTATTTCATGGGAACAGGTAAGAGTGCGGCTAGAAGGGACGGGTGTGAAGAGGGTAGTGGAACTCAGGAGTGCAAGCTCCTGTTTCCACCACTTTCTACCTGGCCTTGAGAAAGATGATCTCTTCCATGAGCCCTACGGTCCTTGTCCGTGAACCAAGAAGTTGACCAAGATGCAATCTTAGTCTCTTTTCTCCTAAAATTCTGCAGGAGAGACAGTCATACCTCCATTTCTCCACCCACCCATTTGACAAATATTTCTTAAGTACCTTTTATGTACTTCTAGAGACTGAGGACATCAGTCTAAAGGATGTTTATTTTTTTATAAATTGCATCTGTGCAACACCATACCATTTATATTGTTGAGCTTTGTCTCCCATGACCCCTGCAGTGATTGTGCTTCTTTAGAGATAACTAGTTAAATGTTTGTCATTTTTTTGGTGTGAATTTGGGTACTTGTCCAAAAAGCAGATTCCACAGCTTCCCCTCCAGAGGATCTGTTTCAGAAGATAGTAAGAGATACCCCATGTGTTCGTTTCCAATGGCTACTGTAACAAATTGCCACAACCTGGTGTTTTAAGACAATGGAAATTTATGGTCTCAGAGTTTTGGAAGCCAAATGTTTGAAATCCATTTTACTGAGCTGAAATCGAGGAGTTGGCAGGACTTTGCTCCCTCTGGAAGCACCAAAGGAGAACCCATTTCTTCCTCTTCTGCACTTAGCAAATCTCCATCTGCTGCCCTCTTATAGGAACACTTATGATTGGATTTAGGGCCCATCCAGATAATCCAGGATAATCTCCCTGTGTTCTGATCCTTAATAACATCTGCAAAGTCTCTTTTTCCTTGTAAGAAAACATTTATCATTTCCAAGAATCAAGACCTGACTATCTGGAGGCCATGATTCAGCCCACCACACCCAGGAGTATTTCTAGCAAATTCTAACTATATGTTGTCCTCCAGGGTCACTGGGGGGAGTTCCACACAGAAGGCCCATGGAAGTTCACCCATTTGCACCAGAGACCAACCCAGGGGCCTATAAAAGAATCACATCTCTGACCTCAAAGCCTCTTCTCCCCACCCCTGGCAGTATCTTTCTATCTTTACTTCTGGAAGTTCAACGGCAGTGGAAAGAACAGATTAGAAAAGGCCCCAAGGATGGAGGATCCTCACAAACATACCTTTAGTAAGACCCAGACAGAGCCAGGTCATGTGTGAGTAGGT
This sequence comes from Marmota monax, assembly GCF_021218885.2. Taxonomy (NCBI): domain Eukaryota; kingdom Metazoa; phylum Chordata; class Mammalia; order Rodentia; family Sciuridae; genus Marmota; species Marmota monax. The sequence goes on from NW_026695241.1 coordinate 5,120,020, forward strand.
GACCCATGGAGCTGGGATAGACCTGGCTCTGTAGACCAAAATAGCAGTCAGGGGCTCTGGAAGAAGTTGGAATGGTGAGGGTAAAGGACCTTCTAGAAGATGAAGAAGGTGGCACTGAGTGTATGTCTGCCCTTTCCCCAAGCCCATAAGCACTTGTGGAAACACTGTGGAGCCTCTGGACTGGCCGTTGTCTTGAGGTGAGCCCAGCCCACCTCCAGCCTTTCCCCATCAGCCTCTTTCATCCGGACAGACACAGCAGGTCCCAATTATAGGATGAAAAGATGCCCCCATTAGAGATTTAAAATACCCTCACTGGTACCTCCTGCGTAAGGTTGCCCCAACCCTGAGCAGGGCAGGAGATGTGCAGAGGAGGCCTTGTCTAGGCAAGATGGCACTCACCCAGACACCATCCAGTAGAATCCCCCTGGACCCAAATAGTCCCTGCGGTGACTGACTTGAGAGGGGTGCCAGTGATGGGGGAAAGAGACTGTCCTATAGCTGAGGTGGACAGAGGAAAATCCCCTTCCTGGAAACTTCCTCCAGTGCCCAGAGTGTCACAGCAGCGGGGGAACCCTGGAAGCTCAGAGCTTGGATCTGGGCATGGCTTGTGTGCTCTGTGAGAATGCTGAGAAGGGCCCTATCGCTTTAGTATTTATTTATACAGGAGACATGTGAGGATGGGCTGGTGATATAGCTCAGTTGGTAGAGTGCTTGCCTTGCATGTGCAAAGCCCTGGGTTCAATTCCCAGCACCACAAAAAAAAAAAAAAAAAGAAGACATGTGAGGAGACAAGGAGGGGACAAAGGGACATGGGCCTGCCACATCCTATGGATGGGGGAGGTGGCTCCTGGCCTGAAAGTTCCCAAGATTATTCCTGGGAAGAGAAAAGAGGCATAGGGTGGGGCCCTGGGAAGTCATGGGGCATGGGAGCAGGAAGAGAGAAATTGGCCAGGTAAGGCTGGCCTTCCAAGGGTCCAGGCTGTCCCGAGCTGCAGGACCCTCCAGGAGGCCACTCAAGCATTTACTGTGAACTCCGAGGCCAGGCTGACCCACTGTGCTCTGTGTTCTCCCATTTATCCCAACCATGGTTACCTAACCTGTCTGGGTCTCAATTTCCTCATCTGGAGAGAGATCATAACGATATTTACCTTAGGATTAGATGAGGTCACCCACTTTGCGCAGTGCCTGGAACGCAGGATGACTTTCGTCAAATAAGTGGCAGGGGTAAAAAGGCCAGAACTTCCTCCTCCTCTCCCCGCTGCCTCGAGCCTGAGCACGCCTGGGTGAGTCTCAGCTCGCTCCTCCAGGATTCACAGGCACAGTCACCGCAGGATTGTCCCTTCTCTCTTGTCAAAGGTCACTGCTGGTTTAGGTGGAAATTCCGGCCTCCCACCTCCCATCTAGTGTACAGTTTCTCCCTGCCACTGGCTCAGAGCAGGGGCAAGTGTGGTTGGTCTCTGTACAGCCTTCCTCTTTTCCTCCCAGCAAGGACAGCATGGATTCTGGTTCCTTCAGGGTTAGGGGGCAGGGTGCTGGGAGAAGAGGCAAGGTCAGGAGGGCCAGGGTCAACTTGATTATTGTCATTGCATCCAGACACCCAAATGCTCTTGCTTTCACAGGATGGATGGCCTTGTGAGTTTTTTGGAGGTTTGCCTAAGGATGTCACAGTGACCAGTTCATGAAGCGGGCACCAGGACCTCTGGTTGACCACTTGCCACCCCAGGCCTCTCAGCTCCCCTCTCTGGCACTGTGTCCCACACAGATTTTCCTTGGTAGAGGTGATGGAGTGTCAGTGTACCCTGGTGGGCAACATTTATACATGGCCTTTATGTTTCTCTCTAGAATGTGGTATATTTTAATCTGCTCTTCTAGCTTTGAGCTCTCAGCAGATAACAAGAAAAAGTCTATAGCAACAGTAGAAAACAATCAACAAATATTAGATACTATTGTGTAGATGCTGTTGTTACCAGCACTACTACTGTTGTGCCTGTCGTTAGGAGGTTGGGAGCTCCTGGGATCTGGACAGGTTGGGCATGCTACCCAGGGTATGGGGGGCATCACGTGGCAGGTTGGGCTGGTTAGCCATTCAGGGCCTGTCACCCTGAGATTCATTCTAAGTGCTCAAGAGGAACATCATGTCACCCAGCAGGCAAACCACAAAGCCCCCCACTTGCTTGCACACACACATCCACTTGCAAACACGTGTGCACACACAAGCATACACATGCACATGCATATCCCACACACCCTTTTCAGAAGCCCTGTTGGCACTCTGTCTCACACTGAGCTCTGGGCAGAGGATTGATGATTGGCTTTCACCAGGTGACTTGGGGACATGATTAGGGCCAGGAGAAGGAGCATAATCATGGGATTCAGACTGCGCCAAGTGTGTTTACATCGTGACACACCTGGATCAGGTGGCAGGGCCAAAGGAAGCTGACTTGCTGCCCAACTGCCTGCCACGTGTTGGACAATGCCATCCTGCAAGTTGATTCTGAGCACACCTGACTGTGTGCAGGGCAGCCAGGAAGACAGGTGTCAGGTGGGCTGTCCGCAGCTTACCCCCATCCCAGACACCTCCGCCAGCGTCCGCTTGTTCACATGCATATGTCTATCACTGTCATTTATTTGGCACCACTATGCAGAGTTTAGTTAGAAACAAACAGAATGTGGGGCACACACAATGCAAAGGGGTGATTCGCAAATCAAGTAAGTGCCATGGGCTGCTGAGGAAAAGCAGGGGCACTGAGACCTTATCGTAGAGCTTAGCCATGAGGAGCCTGGCTTTGGAATCAAGATACTCTAGTACCATGCACTATTTTTGTGACCTTATGCTGTTCTTAACTTAATTACTTATTACATACTCACAGGGAATAAGTAAGAAATGTGTAAAAGCTTGCACCAAATGCCTGGCATCGTGTCAGCATCATTTTGAACCATTGACCTCCAAGGCCACCAGTGATATGGGAGGGTCTTGAGGAAGTCCTGTTTCATTAATGGCCACACTCTGCCCTAAGGTGACCATCCTCAGCTCTCTGACAGGTGCTTGCTTATGGGCAAGCCGTTCCCAGGGTGCTATAGCTGTGACCCAGGCAGAGATTGGGCTCACTGACCTGCCTCTAAGGTTCCTTCCAAGTGGGAGAGTCTAGGATTCTTTCCCTCTCTGGGAGACATTTACCGGGAAAGCCCAAAGGAACAACTTGCAAGTTTCCATGTTCTCTGTCTGCCTTTCCGGACCTTTGTCTCTGCCAATCACCCTCCAGAGAGCTGCCCAGGGTCCTCAGCCCTTGGCCTTTGTTCATGCAAACAGTGAAAGCTGGTGAGATGTTTGTGTATATAAATGCCTCGGGCATTTCCCTGTGTGGCTGTACCCTCTAGTCCTAACTAGCCCAGGGCGCTGAGGTGTTGCAAGGACGGACAAGGAAGTCCAAGGGATCTTCTTCTCAAGAGGCTGCTAATTACATGAACACTGACGGGAACACAGAACGTCAATGCCAAGAGGAAATTGCATGGTCGCACAGCTGCTGTCTCCCAGCGGACAGGGAGGCCCCAGGACCTGGCCTGCACCTGTCAGCCAGCCCTGCCCTTGTTATTACCTGCGGCAGCCCTTGAGGGATGTTCAGAACTTTATGGGGAGCCCTCCCTTTACAGAGACAGAAAACAGAATGCCTGGTGTGGCTTTACACAAGCCAAGGTGATTGATTTACAGATCCTGCTGCTTTCGTTTTCTGGGCTCAGGACTGGATTCTGCAGCTCTTGGGAAGTGACTGCCCAGTCTGTCCCTGTTCTCTCTCACGCTATTTCCTCTACAGATGCCCTACATCTGTTCAGTACACTGACCCTGAGCATCTCTCATTTAGGGCAGTGCTGGGGGGGAAGAAGTAAAACGCACAGTCTCTTCTGATAAGGGGAAAATGGCTGAGGTTTAGGTCAAACAGCAAAACCTCAGCTCTGCTCCCGACTAGCTGGATGACCCTAGGCAATTACTGAAACTCACTGGACCCCAGTTTGCTTATTTTCAAATTAGGGAAGTAATGAGACACACCTTTAGAACAGACCCTAGACAAGGGCAGCCAACGTCCCAGCTAGATCCCATGCTTTAGGTCAGCACTTTAAAGATTGTTAATGTTCACACAAATCAGTTGGGGATTATGTTAAGCTACTGTTTCTGGCTCAGTAAATCTTAGGTGGAACCTGAGATTCTGCATTTCTAATACCCCTACCACCACCACCACCACCACCACCACACACACCAGTGAAACTAGTATAGCTGGTGCAGGGGCACACTTGGAATAGCAAGGCCTTTTAGGGGTTTGATGAGGATAAAATAAACCCATGTATATAAAAGTAACTGGAAGAGTGCCTCAGACATGGTAGGTACTCAACTGACTTCAGTCCTCTCACCCTCCTTCCTTGAAAGTTCTAGAAAAGAAAAATTCCATGGAGGAGAAAAATTCACATGAAATTATTAGAATCTCAGTAATAGGCTCAGTAGTAAGCTCATGAAACTTCATGGTATCTAGATGTGAGCTCTTCACAAATTTCACTTTTCCAGTGCATTACCTAAAAGTGTGCTGAGCTAGAAAGTCTTAGACTGGGCCCCTGGAACAGGTGTTAATTTTAAAAAGTATCTTAGGTGCTTTTGATCCCATTTGTTTGGAAATTATTGACCTGGTCTGTGCCCTCATTTTAGAATGAGTCCCAGAGAGATGAAGTGACGTCCCTAAGTCTTGCAGGAAGTTCAGTCAATGATTTGTTCATTCACTCAAGTGATAGCTCATGCCTTGGTATCTGCAAGGAGCTGGTTCCAGGACCCTCAGGATACCAAAATCCACTGATGTTCATCCTCCCGAATACTTTATTTTTAAAAAAATATTTATTTTAGTTGTAGTTGGACACAATACCTTTATTCTATTTATTTATTGTTATGTGGTGCTGAAGATCAAACCCAGGGCCTCACATGTACTAGGCGAGTGCTCTATCGCTGAGACTCAGCCCCAGCCCCATCCTCCCATATACTTTAAATCACACGTAGATGACTTATAATGTAGGATAGAATGCAAATGCTATGTAAGTAATCTCTATACTGTATTGTTTAGGGGAAAATGAGAAGGAAAAATATCTATACATGTTCAATACAGATGCAGAGAATTTTTTCTGAATACTCTTGGTCCGTGGTTGATTGAATCCAAGGATACAAACCTCCGTGGTTGACTGAATCCAAGGATACAAACCCACAGATACAGAAGACTGTGTTTTCTGAACACCTGCTGTGTTCAAGGCACATGTTGAGCTCTGAGGGGGTTCTCGGTGTCTAGCAGGGTTTAGACATCAGACATGGACCAAGGAGCTAGCGTGCACAAATACACTCAGTAACAAATGTCTCCATCTTATGCAGCTGGGGGACCAGACTTAGACTGGGGAATCAGGAAAACTCCTCTTAGGAAGTGACCTTTAGGTGAGATCTGAAGAGCCAGGTAGAGAATGGGCAAAGCTGGGGATAGGCATGGCACTGAGGTCATCGGGTTGTTGACGTGGGCAAGGGGGAAGCACCCTGCTTCAGGCTGCAGAGCCACTAGCTGGCCTTCTGCTTATATCATACCTTTTCTAACTAGTGTCCCCTGGTCTGTCTACAGCAAACGGGCCCCATCAGTGCCACCCTGGTGATGACACGCCCCATCAAAGGGCCCCGAGACATACAGCTGGACTTGGAGATGATCACTGTCAACACCGTCATCAACTTCAGAGGCAGCTCTGTGATCCGACTGCGGATTTATGTGTCACAGTACCCCTTCTGAGCCCAGGGCTGCAGCCTCTGACACTGCCTCTCACCAGCACCAAGGGACAGGGGAAGAGAGGAAACAGGAGAAAGAACGAGAGCGAGCAACGTTGCACCTTTCCTGCTGAACGTTTCCCAGAGGAGTTGGCTCCCCGAGTCCTATTGCAGACCTGTCACTCAGAAGGACATCCCACCCCTCTTCCTATGATGCAGTTATTGAAACGCATTCTCATTGGCCCCCTGATGTGAGGTCACTGGTGATTCTTCAAGGCCTTCCGTTGATTTCCATCTTTTTCAAAGAAACTAGGTTAGGTTGGGGTCTGAGTCTATGTTCGAAGACTGTGAACAGCTTCTCTTCCCTCTTCCGTTCCTTCCTTCCTTCTCTTGCCGCATTGCTGCTTTGCCAAGGGCCTGAGAGAGCTTGTGGGGACGCTGGGTATAGCTAGTTTGCTTTTTGCATGTCCTGAGAAGGCTATGGAAACAAACCACAGCAGGATCTAAGGGCTTTTAAAGAGTCTATTTCAAAACCACGTCTGGTATTTTCAGCCATAAAAGAAGTTTTAGTTGTCCTTAAATTTGTATAACTGTTTAATTCTTTCTTGTTCATTTTGAGTATTTTTTTTTTTAATAAGAGGTAGAATTCCTACAAAAGACCTCAGACACATACTATGTTCTGTCTTCCCAATCCCGGCCTCCTGTCCACATCAGCCAGTGTTGTTTTTATTTTTCTGTTTTGTTTGTTTTGTTTTGTTTTTAAGGACCCCTTAATCATGCTTTCTTTAGAATTTTGACCTAACTGGGTTAGAAGACAGAAGTCTCCAAAATGATTAAATATTTGAAGAGATCTGGTGTTTGGCTCATTTGATACTAAGGATTATTCAGCACTTGGGGTGGGTTCTGTTCTGTTTGCACCTATTTATTGTGTGCTGTGACTGGGGCAAGTTGACAGAAGGAGCCAGTGAAATGGGGGCTGTAGAGAAACTAGGAGCAAGCATCAACCCGAGTCCTGTTTGATGCAATTGAAAAACCACTGACGGTTGCTGTTATGTGGACTCTTTGGGGTACCCTTCCAAAACAGTAATGTACTCAAGTCACTTTAAACTAGTGGCCCTCAACCATGCTACAAAGAAGGATAATGGTGGAACTTTGAAGAAAAACCCAATTCCCTGTGACTCACCCCAGAGAATTTAATGTTGCTGGTCTTAGGTAAGGCACAGGCATCTGAAGATTTTTAAACTCTAATGAATAGTCAGAGTGGAGAATGTATTGTTAGAACCGCTATAAAGTAAAGTGGACAAACGTGGCCCAGGTCCCAGCCACCATCTCTCAGCATCTTTGCAGTTCCTGTAGGATTCATCACGCTTCCCGCGACCAGGAACTCTGGATTTCCCTCAAGCCTTGGAACCCCAGGGCCAGGGCAAAGAGCATCAATAGCAACAGGCACAGGTTGGATAACAGGTTGGGGCAACTGTCTTCATGGCCCATCCCAGGAATGGACTGGAGGCTCCTTGGTAGCCAAGGCTGAGTCTGGATGCTGCCATCCTATGGGTTGGCAGTGTATTCATTACAGGCCTCCACAGTGCCAGAAGCTGAGCTCCAGACCCAGGGCTAGTAGGCAATTCAGGAGTCCATCCCTTAGTCATCAAGTGCTTCAGTGAGGGGAGACAGCAGGTTCAGCTCCTCACAGCAGCTCAGCAGCTGCAGGCCCGCCTTCCTCACCCAGTGTGTCCCCACCCCCACCGCACACCTAAACCTGCCTGTGGTGCTGCTCCAGTCAGGCTCAGCCTAAGGTGATGCTAACAGTAATATTCACACAGATGGTGCCCAAGTTTAGAAGCTTGGAGAAAAGGGACAAATTTCTTTAGACTTTCCAGCACATGGCCTCAGTTGGGCTCTCTGCAGGGCAAAGGCCGGAAGGCACTACTAGCTGGCTGGGGGCACCCCTGTGTGGGGAGACCGAGGTGTTAGCTGGGGTGGAGATGCAGAGGCTTCTGGGAGCTCTGCAGCCAGAGAGCATCTCCACGTGGCCCAGGGGTTGGTTCCTGTCCCTTCTGACAAAGAAGGCCAGAAAGATTTGTCTTGGTGGTTTGAGGAACCCATTGGTTTCTGAGGTGCCACATTTGGAACCAGACCCATGTCCCTAGGGCTTGCATTTTTACTCGTTAACGTTCAAATGTGGCTTCTTACTTCTAAGAAAAAGGACACAGAGAGCCTTCCTGAAGCAGGCTTGGAAGGCTTCTTGGACCTCAGATTGCTCTTTCAAAACACCAGCGGGTGAGTTCAGTGTAAATGAATCAGAAGCTTGTGGGATCAATTTACCTTAAAATACACTTGGGCCTAAAAATTAAGGAAGAACAGCCTGGGGCAAAGTGTGTACTGTGAGCCCAAACCCCAAACATTCAGGAAACAGTTCCAGAGGCTCCCAGAACCCAAAATGCTATTCCCTTTCACCCACCCCTTGAGGTGGGTCAGATGTGATTTTATTTTTTATTTTTGCAAGATTGTAGATTGCTGCTCTGACTCCTATGCTTTAAACTAGTGGGCTGGCTATTTCCAGGACCTGTAGATATCTGGACTACCCGTGCCTGTCGCTTGTCAGTGTTGCCCTACCCAGGAGCTGAGCCAGACCTTGTCAAGAGAAACCTGGTCTGTTATGTTCCATCAGGGCCTGAAGGATGTTGGGGCCTGTTGCGGAAGGGGCTCTGGATTAAAAACTGGGACACCTGCAAAAGTCCTTGTGTTACCACCTAATCTTCTGAGTTCCACATGGATGAGAACTTCCATTCACTCGCTTCTGATTCTAAAGTTTTGTGATTCCTTGAAATGTACTTGAGGGATAACAGCCAGCATTTCCATTAAACCACAATTTTAGAGTTTCAGAGCCATGTGCCAATCATAACACTTTCTAATTGGCGCAAAATCCACCTACCTGTTGCCTCTCAGACTTGGGTAATGCACTTAGAAATTTTCTTAGGTAACAGTCTTGGCCCTTGGGTGTTGTTTGTCCAGATGGTGAAAAATTTAAATAGGTCCAATTACTTCATTTTCAGTGGTTTGAATATACTTTGTGGCCTGAGTGTTAACTGTAATGTGCACAAATTGTTCAACCTGAGCCAAGAAGTTCACCCAGAGAGAGATGGCATGACAAAGGAGTGACTATTCTCTACTCCTCTCTTGCCAGATGAAATCCTGTTTGCAAAAAAAAAAAAAAAAAAAGTCTTTGTCTTAAGGGGCTAAGAGCTTTGGTTGAGAATCTTCAGTTGAGACATTGCTAGATTCAGAGAGGTGAACAAAGTCCACCAATAATAGCACATTTATCCAAAGGTTCATGCAGCATCCCAGAAAAACTGGAATACAACATAGTTATTTTAGTTAATAGTGATCAAGACATAACCGTGTTATACAACCAAAATTTTCATGAATATTCATAGACATATGTTGACATTCAGAGTAAGATACCTCCACTTAGAACTAGTAAATAAATTTAAAGGAAACACAAAACAAATATCAGGTTAAATTTTTCTTTATTTTTGGATATGGTTTGTACATAAGTCATTTTTTTTAGGGGCAAAAAGTGAAACATTTAGTGAAGTTCTTCATTATTTTGCAGTTGGAGCTGGTGCTCATCAACTACAAACAAATATACAGATTGTTCCTGGTGTTGATATTTTTGTGCTCCAGTCCCTTATTCCCTTTACTTAACAGATGGCTGATATCTTCATTAGAATCCCTGAGGGGAACTAAAAGATGAGGTTTTAAAAAAATAACCAAGAGGCTCCAGAGCAAAATGTGTAGAGGCAAGATTTGTTACTTTCTTGAGACGACAGCCTCCAGCGAGACTCTCCAACTTGCTAATTGTTCCGAATAATGAATCTTAGCCAGCAGCCATCAGGAAAATGAACTATAAAAGTGAGATGATAAGTGTCGGAAGAAGAATTAAGATCTGTTGATGATATGTTAAGTTGCCACATTGGTATCTTTTCATTGAAGGGAATTACGTGTTAATGGGCAGTGGTCAGCAGCACTATTTTAAGAAATTTGGAATATTATTGACCAATATCCTAAAAATGAAGGCGGGCTAGATTGTACCCAGATGTGACCATCAAGATCACTATGATACCAATTTATTAAGATCAGATGAATTATCAATATTGGTTTAGAGCCAGAGAGCCACTGGATAGCTTGGTTCCACTTTTATTTGGGGAGAATTGCATTGGCTTCAACACAACTGCGGCGACACGCGACTAAATCATTCAGGGTCACTCCAGGTGCATTTGGGTTGGCCTGAAATAATCACACACAGACAGAAAGTACCTTTTTCTTAGGGTCCAGTGATGGCTCCTCAGCCCCAGTTCCCACAAGGGAAGAAAGAGAGACAGACAAGAGAGGACACACACCAGAAACCATCCTATTTACCGAGGGGAAGTCACTGGAGAAATTTCCACCCAAATGAGGCAAGGGGTCGGGTTTCAGGGGGTTGAGTCTAGGTTCGTGATGTCTTGTGGTCCGCAGATTGACTGACATCTTGGCAAGTCACACCCATCTCAGGTGCTGTGGGATCAAAGGAGTGAAAAGGACACGGATGTGTTCAGCCGAGACAGAGCAGCAACGGCAGTCCAGTCTGCACATGCGCTCAGAATGCTCACAGCTCACACACAGCCCATGGAGGGCCCACTACACAGAACCCTTTTCCTAATTCTTACTTTCCATGAATTTAATGTTGCAAAACTGGCTTATATCACACATAGCTACTGTGCTTCAAAATAGATGCCTTGAGGCCTCCCAGTTTTAATGTACAAACCATTAATAATTAAAAGGGAAGCATGGGTTGTTATTATCCTATTTGTGAATGTTCTCCATTCTCTGCTCTTACAATTTTTACCAAAAAAAAGTGGTGGTGGGGGCAAGCTACAGTATTTGCAAATATCTTAGCTCTTTACAGTGATGCTAATGTCATGCTTTTGTTTTGTCCTGTCTAGTTTTGTTCTAGTTCCCCCTTTAAAAAGTCCTCATGGAGATTTCTGTCCCAAGGCTGGCGTTTCCACTTAGCATCTTCCCGGTCTTTCAAAGAAGCAATCCGATAGGCCGATAGCATGGCTTCAAGGGCAAAGGCATTAGCAAATCATAAGCTACTTCTTTCAGTAAAACCATTACCAAACGGGCTGGGGATGTGGCTCAAGCGCCACATGCGTGCGCCTGGCATGCCTGCGGCCCAGGTTCGATCCTCAGCACCACATACAAAAAAAGATGTTGTGTCCGCCGAAAACTAAAAAAATAAGTAAATAAGTATTAAAATTTTCTCTCTCTCTTAAAAAAATAATTGCCAATCAAGGGGAACCTTCCAGCTCAGAATTCATGCATACTTGGGGAGAGCTAGACCCCCCACCTTGTTTCCTGCTTTTTCTTCCTGTTGGAACTTCAGAATGTATTATTTTTTAGGGCCTTCAGGACTATTTTTAAAAATTCCCTGACATCATTGTTAGAGGAGCAAAGCGCTCACAGGTGTAGGTACTTCAAGAATTTGGGGCCAGTAAAGTCACCAAAAAGGAGCCAGTCACCTCTCTAGGAGCAACTACAAGAACAGGGCAGTTCTCAGAGAGGACAGGAAGTCACTTGTTCCACAAATACTGAGCCTGTTCTTTACACTGACTCCCTTCAGAGCTCTGCTTCTCTCTAGGGAAATGACCTCAAGAGTGTTCTAATTTTTTTTTTTTTTTTTTGCCAGATTTCCCTCAGCCCCATGCTCCTGCTTTTTTGGTCCTTCAACAAGCTGAGGGAGGCTGGGGCAAGAGAGAAGAGGATGGAGCGGGGGCTGGTTCCCTTCCCCGTGAGATTACGCAGGAAATCCAGCTTTACTTCTGAGTAAGGGCACAAAGGGGAGTCCTTCGCCCCCCTCCTTCCCTCCTCACATGTCTTCTTTCCTTTGGGCACCAACCCACCTCCCCAGATCCCACCTGATCTCCCTCCTGACGGTGGACAGAGGTAGTCAAGGGCAGGTCCTGTTTATCCAGAGCAAAGCTGGGTACAAGGGACAAAGTGCACAGCTTTTTCTCCTCTTCTCCCTCCAGCTCCTCCTTTCTTTTTCAAGCACATAGAACTAGTCCCCAGAACACCCCCTCCAGAGCAAGACCGTGGATTCTTTTCTCTTGTTCTCCTCCTGTTACCCCTGCTCAAAAGGGGAGACTCCTTATCCAACTGTGTGAATGTGGGTCTTCAAGAGCAGGTGGCCATTCCTCACCAGGGAGTGTTCCGTCTCTGCATCCCAGGGAGACCGCCTTCATCCCAACACCCCTGTCCAAGAGCCAAGGACTCTTTCCAGAAACGCATTCCTTTATCTTAGCAGCTTTGTCCCCAGTGCATGGTGCTGCCTGGTGGCTTGATGTGCTGCCTGGTGGCTTGATGTGGTCCCTGTATCTTCATGTAGAAGCTGGGAAAAACTGGAGTTCGTTAAATATAGACAGTGCACAGTTTCCAAAGGTCAGGTCTCTTTGCCAATAGCAAATAAGCTTTAACTTTCTTTGTGAAACATAGTCTGGCACTCTCCACAGATTACAGAATTATTCATCTAAAAGATTTCCAAATGTTAGCACATTCCAAATGCTAGTGATTTCACGGGCAGCAGATCAACCTGCGTCTCTGCAACCCTCTGAGTCCATTTTCTGCTGCTATCACAAAATGCCTAAGACTAATAGTTTATATGGAAGGAAGTTGATTTTGCCTTTTGGTTCTGGAGGTGGGGAAGCCCACGGACCAGGCCCCAGCATCGGGGTAGGGGCCTCATGCTATGTTATAACGTGGCAGAAAATCTGAAGGACAAGAAACACCTTGTCCTTTTCAAAAAAGATAAACACCAGGGCAGTCTTGCTTTATAACAACCCACTCCTGCGGGAATCCATACCCTGAGAACCATGTTCATCTCTTTATGAAGGCAAAGTCTCCATTAACAGAACGCCTTGGACAGCTCATGGCTTTTTTACACTGTTACTCTTGGGACCAAATTCCATGAGTTTAGGAGCAAACTATATCCAAACCATACCAACCATCTCCACCCATACACCATTTTTTCACAGTGCGGTTGACATTTGGCTGTGACTTAAAGCATGACTTCCTCAAACATAGGAGTAAGGAAGGACACTTGGGAGACCAACATGGTTGGGAACCAAGGATACAGAGGTGCGTACGTGGCAGGGAGTGATGTTAGTGGAGGCCATATTATTTATGGCTCTATTCACCTAACCAAGTTTGAACTTTATCATGGAAGCCAGAATTTCACCAAAGACTAGTAAGGAGTGAAGGATTCAGGAGCCCAGGGACACACGGAGGAGAGCCGAAGACCTCAGGGAGGAGTTTTGCTAGTGAGGGAAGAAGAATTTTTTTCTTTAAACTTTTTTTTTTCTTAATTTTCATTTTTTTGTTGAGCTAACACTTACATCTAAGTGTTACCTCAATTACACAGTTTGGACAAAGAAAAATAAAACTATGCTAAAGTCAAGATGACTGTAAGACCCCCAGTCCAGGGCATTCGATGATGGTCAGCAGTATGTACTGAAGGAGAGAGGCTGAGTTACACAGGAGTGGGGAAATGTGGAAGCCCTGGGCCTCAGGAGATGGCTGAGGGCAGAGGTCCAGGCTGCCCGCCTCTGCATGCTTGGACATCTGGAGCCCTCTTACTGATCACCTGAGTGTTTTCTTCTACCTTTGGCTGTTTTCTGTGTGTGTGTGTGTGGGGGGGGGGGGTCTAGGCTATCTTACTTTTTGTTGTCTGTTTAGTATGTGGGCCTGTTAAAGAGTGCCCAGGCTGTGGGAGGGACACAGAATGAGGCCGTCACAGTCAGTAGGACCTCTTCTTTGATCTACTAGACTGAACACACAAAAGCAGAGTTCCTTCCTCCCCTAGCAGCCAGTCTGTCCATCACTTCCTGAGTGAGTGACGTGGCTCCTGTCCCCAGTGATTGTGGTCACCACGTACCACACATGAGGAAAGAATCCTGAGATAAACAAAAATGACTCATAGCCTCATATGAAAACTGAAAATTGCAGTAACCAGGCTGTGACTTCACTCCTTGAAGCAGCAGTCATTTGATAATTAACCCATTAGGCAAATAAATGCTCTCCACTGGAGCTTAGCATTCATTTCTCCCCAAAGTATTTAATTAAATACATCAGAAAAACTCTCTTGGCCAGAGGAATTGTGGTGATGTGATGGAAAGGAAGAACTTCATCTGAAAGTTTAGAAATCCGTGGCTCTGTTTCTAGTTCTCTCTGCTCTGTGACCCAGGACAAGTCACTTGGTCTCTCTGAGCCTCAGACCTTTCCTTTGCAACCTGCAGAAAGTGTTAACTCTGAATCCTGTATTCATTCATTCATTTGACTCCTCAGCAAATATTGTTCAAAATTCTACTCTGTTCCAGGCACTGACCTGATTAAAAATCCCAGCTCTAACAATTCTTTCCTTGGGTCCCAGATCAGAAAGCCATCACTCAATCCAAAAAAATATGCCTGCGTTGTTTATGCCACAGGATGGGGCAGGGCTGAGCACCACTCAGGGTGTCATGGGAGCTGTGTTCTGGTTCAGTTGACTGTCATAATGTACCAAACTGGTGAGGTGGAAAGGACACTAGGATTAGAGTCAAACAGTCCTGGATTTGGGTCCCGACTTTGTCAATTACTAGCTTGTGACCTGGAGTGATTCCTTGGGTTTTCTGAGTGTCGCTTTTCTTCTCTGTTGGTGGGGATAACAGTACTCACCTCCTCCAATTGTTTTGAGAAGTGAGTGGAAGTCTGTGGTGCTTTCCTTCCCCACCTCCTAGAAAGCTGCAGTTGCCCCAGGCCTTCCTTCACCTGGAAACTTCCATATACCCAAGCCATTCCCCAGCCTCCGCCCAGTCACTCAGCAGTTCCTGGAACGTGGAGGACCACAGTGGCCCACCTCCTTTGGTATACTCTCTGCACTTCCCTTATTGTATTTTTATTCCATTTCAAGTTGACGTCAGCTCCTTTTTATCTCTTCTTTTTTTTTTCTGGTACTAAGGATTGAATCTAGGGGTACTCTTCCACTGAGCTGCATCCTCAGCCCTTTTTGTTTTTAGAGACAGGGTCTTGTTGAGGTTCCCAGGCTGGCCTTGAACTTGTGATCCTCTTGCCTCAGCCTCCCAAGTTACTGGGATCATTGGCATGTGCTCCAGGCCTGGCTTTACCTCTACTTTCTACACCTGGGGTGTGGTTTCTAACGACATCTGCATTCTTGCAATACACAATGAGTAACCAGGGAGGTAGTTTTGTCAAATCTTATTGATAATTCCTAAGAGTATAAAATTATAGAACATAACAGCTGAAAGGATCTAGACTTTGTGTCACAAGGTCCAGTGCCATGTGTACAATGAGGACTCTTAGGTTGGGTGGGCGATGGACCCTCTCCAGGTGACATGTTAGTTACTGGTAGATTGACAGGTAGGTCTCTGGATCTTGCTCTTAGTCTAGCTCTTTTCTCTTGAACTTCAGAATCTTTCCAGTCTAAAGCCATCTTAGCTGCTTGTATGTCAAGGGATCTGAAAACAATTTGCTTAAGCCATAGAGGTTTTCTTGCTCCTTGGTGTTAAAGGACATTCATGAATTTAGGCCACTTTTGTGGCCTTTTATAAGAATTCAGCGAGATAAACTCTGGTGCCCTGAGGGAGAGTAGAAACCACAAAAAAAGCCAGAAGTAAGTGCAAATCAAATTAGAGTCTAGACCGAGGGTAAATCATTGGCGAAGGATGGAAAGACCTCAGAAGCTTGGTGCAAGTATAAGGAACTGTGAGGCAGAGAGGGTCCCCTGTGCCACTCTGGGCTTTAAAGTTAATTAGATCATAAGAAGCAGAACATGGGCAGCTCTGGTGGGCAGTGGAGGCCATTATTGGAGAGAGCACATGCACATCTCTTTCTCTGCCATTTCTTTTCTTGCTTTCCCAAACTCATCTTGAGCACTTTTCTTTCTTTTAAATTTTTTTAGTTGAAATGGACACGATTTATTTTATTTTATTTGTTTATTTATGTGGTGCTGAGGATGGAACCTAGTGACTCACACGTGGTAGGCAAGTGCTTTACCACTGAGCTACAGCCCCAGCCCCTCATCTTGAGCACTTTTCATACCAGGTTTGTGCTGGATCTTTCACCTTGACCCTTAAAAAGCTGGTGCTTTTTTCTCCTTAGTCCCCTTTCAAAAACTCACCTGTCTGTCTTACTCATCTCCTCACCTTTTGTCCTTTCCTCTCCTTCACCCCTCTGTCTCCCCCTCTCTCCTGCCTTTTGCTTGTAGCCCAGAAGTCAGCTGGGGTCCCCAGGCCTTGAGATCCAGATAATGTTGCCTTGAACTCCCCCTCTCATGCCCTGAGGAATTCCAAAGATCTTCCACATTTCCAAAATCTCTCTTTGGAAGTGAAGGAGACTTTTATCTCCATGGTCACCTCTGATGCTCAATTCTGAGCTGCTCTGGAATTCTTTGGGGTTATAGGAACTTTCACTCCCATTCCCAAGAGTTCCTTGACAGTGGAACCTGATGTGAAGCAGTCTCTTGTTGGGTTTCCACAAAACTGAAATGAAACAACATTGCAGTAGATCCAATAATGTCCTCCCCAAATTCATGTCCACCTGGAACATTGGAATATCCTCTTACTTGAAAATGGGGTCTTTGCATGTGTGATTAGTCAAGTTAAGATGAGCCTAAACTTGAGCAGGGTAAGCGATGTGTCCAACAAGTCATGTCTTTACAAGAAGAGAGAGGACACGCACAAATGCCCAAGGGGAAGTCAGCCACGAGAAGATGCAGGCAGAGTTGGGGTGATGTAGCCACAACCAAGAGCCCCAGGTGTTTCTGGGAACCACCCACCTAAAGCCAGGACAAGACAAGGAAGGATTTCTGCATGGAACCTTTGGAGGAAGCATGACCCTGCTAGAGGTTCTAGAAGACCATCCTTAGCTTTTCTTCTTAAAAATCTTTGTTCTGTTGGTTTGGTCTTTTCCACCTTTGAATGAAAAATCTCTCATGTTCTACTTCCTCCTCCATCTGCTCTGTACTTCCTCTCCTCCCTGTCTGTCTGTTCATGCAGAGCTTTTAAAAGCTTTGCCATATTTATTCTCTATTTTTTTAATGCATGCACATTTTTAAGACTTATGGAACAGTATTTTTCTTTCCAATTTTTTATAATAAATAAGGAAAATAAAGCCCAGAGGTAAATTAAGTTGTCCAAGATCATCGGCATTTAAGTGACAGAGCTGGCCCTCCCAGGCCAGTTCCCTTCCTGCAAACTCCATGGCTTTCTTAAAACGGAGCTGCAGACTTCTCCTGGAAAATATCCATTTAATTTAGTCTAGCAATCTTCTTGTTTGATCTAGAGCTCCAGAAATTTAAGTTTTATTCCATTTGAAACTAGGCTGTGCTTTAAGAATAGATTTCTAGCTTAATTTTAAATTAAGGTTATTAATCGGTTTCAAAAACTCTGTATTTTGATTCTGGCCTCAGAGAAATAGTCTTACTAGGTTACATGAATATTTTGAAACTCAGTTCTTACTTTTTTTTTAATTCAATAAAAGTTTGCACAAACAATGCATCCCATAGGAGAAACTTACGCCAGATCCCAGATGTTTAACACGTCTGCTTGAGATATTAGAGTGAGTTCATGGCCTCTTGTGCTTATTAAACCAAAAAATGTAAGCCCATAGAAACAATGTTTAATAAGGAGGAGTGCTGAAATTCAAGCTGAATTCTGGGCAATTGTAGCACTTCAAAAAAAATTTTGATCATAGATTGTGTGTGTGATTTAAAAAAAAAAAATCCAGAGAGTTCAATGAGAGGGAGCATGAACCCTTTAGTTTTGATTCGATTCCACTTCGATTTAATTGATCTATACAGAAATGTTTAAAATGCTTCTTTTTCAGTCCTGACATTGTCTCTGTAATTTGTAATCATGCACCAGGTCTACCACTCAGTGGACCAACCGGGTCCTATTGAGTTTGGGGTTCTGAATGCCATAACAACAGTAGAGAAGGTCTCCTGGGGGTCGACTGTGCCCATCATTCTACTGTTTTCTTGGTGTGTATCACTTAACCTGCATACCTGTCTCCTTCACTTCTGCCACCTCTTTGTCCTGGACATCTTCCTCTCTCACCTTAATTATAATCAGTCATAATCAGTCAGTTGGCTGATCTTTCTGCTTCTACCTCTGCCCCTTGCAGTTTATTCTCAATCCAACAGCTGGGGTAATCTGTACATGTCAAAACAGTTCATGTGGGCTGGGGCTGAGGCTCAGTGGCAGAGCGCTTGCTCTGTGTGAGGCACTAGGTTCGATCTTCAGCGCCACATAAAAATAAACAAATATATTGTGTCCATCTACAACCAAAAAAAAAAAAAAGTTCATGTCATCCTTCTAAACTCTTCAATAACTTCTCCACCTATTCAGAGTAAAAGCAGAGTAAAAGCTTTTTTTTGGGGGGGTGGGGGGTGTTAAGGATCAAACCCACAGAGCCTCACACATGCTACGCAGGCACTCTACTACTGAAGCTAAGGCCCCAGACTACAAATGTCTTCATAATGGCCCCTGCCATCTCTTGACCCCTAATCCTAACACATGCTCCACTCTGACTTTCCTTCCTTCTTACTCTCTTTCTCTTGTTCTGGTCACTGGTCCTCTGTGGCCCTGTGATCAAACATGCCAGGCAAGTTTCTTCTGTATGTGTTTCCCAGGCCAGGAAAAGGTTAAAGCATATATGGTATGTCTACGAAGGTGGGAGAGTAGGAGGTGATTTGTTTAAACAATGAACAAATAAGTGATCTATCGATTAGAGTAAAAATAAATCCAGGGGCTGGGGCTGTAGCTCCAGTGGCAGAGTCCTTGCCTAGCAACTGTGAGGCACTGGGTTCGATCCTCAGCAGTGCATAAAAATAAATAAAACTATTCTGTCCATCTGCAACAAAAAAATTTTAAAATAAATAAATCCAAAGTCCATGATAGTCTATTTCCCCCCCAATAATCTTTGCTGTAGGAATTTGGCCAAAGATAAATAAAAGTTTTTATAATATAATTATAAATTGAAAAAGGCAAAGTTAATGAGGCAAAACATCTTTATTCCATTAGAATGGGCCCATTATTGGAGGTTCTTCATTTTTACCTTCTATTGTGGTCTTTGCATTGTAGGCTGCAAGTACCTGTAATTAACTTATTGACCCATGAATTAACAATGATATCTGCAAGCCAAGGATATCTTGAATCATTGGAAAGTGAGTCATTTGGGAAAACATGTTTCAGATAATTCAGAAAATACGTTCTGAAGTACTAAACCCTTAAAATAATATCCATGGATATTGATGGATATTAAAAATTAAGAATTAGGGCTGGGGTTGTGGCTCAGTGGTAGAACACTTGACGAGCATGTGTGAGGCACTGGGTTTGATTCTAAGTACCATATATAAATAAATAAATTAAAATAAAGGTCCATCAACAATTAAAAACAAAATCTTTAAAAAAGAATTAAGAATTGACAACTTGTTGTCTAAGTAGCCAAACTTTACCACACATCAAGTTTTATGTGATGATGATTCAGAACTATCATCATGAAGGTCATTGGCAGCACTCTATAGTACAGTGTGGAGGACTGTCTGTCCCTACTCCGAATGGCCCCCGGCCACTGTGCTTCCCAAATCCTCCTTTGTATAATTGTACATGAAGTCTCTGGAAAGGGAAAAAAGAGTCCCAAACTGGGCAACCTGCATCCTTAGAGGTTCGCAGGAGCCTTAGTGTGGTGATGCTTCAAAGGTTAGATGCTAACTACAAGTCAAAAGGCCTCAGATGATCTTTAAAAACCTCCTTCTTTCTGATGCTCTATAACAGCACGCGCAAGCTTCTGGAACATTGGCCACTTCTAAACCCTGAGACCAGAGACACCTTGACACCCTGTTTAGACCAATCAGAGGACAAACAACCAAAAAGAGAGCAGAGAGGTACTGGACAAAATTTTGTTTATAGAAGTTGTATTTGTGACATGGAAATCATCGTTCAGCCCAAGGTTGACATAACCAGCCAATGTATATCTTCATATATGCTCTCCACTGCTGTAAAGTGGCCTTCATCATATAATTCACACCTAATAGTGAATTAAAGTGTACAAAGTGCTTTTTTCTTACATTCATCAAATGTTTGTTCAGTATCTACAACCACTGTCCCAAGCCTGTTGGGAGATGTTAGGAACGCAAAGGTAAATAGGGCCCTATTCCTCCCCATTTTCTTAATCTGATCATCAAAATGACTCTGAAAAGTTGCTAGGCAACAATTATTGTTCTTCCCCATTTTAAAGGAATGAGAATGAGGCTAAAGAAAGTTCTTATACTATCACATAAGAAATATTAAAAGCCAGAATTTAACCTCCGGGTTTCTGCTTCTAATTCACATCCCTCCCTGCATGGTGTTCCAAATGATAACATATCAAAATCAAAATCAAATGGAAATATTAAAGCCCAGCTCCAAAGAATTTTGTAGGGACACAGTATTTTCAGCACTCATGTTGAACACTCTGTGTCTAAGTATAAAAAAAAAAACTAAGTGTGGCTGGATACAGTGGTGCACGCCTGTAATCCTAGTGGCACAGGACTGAGATAGAAGGATTGCGAGTTCAAAGCCAGCCTCGGCAACCGCAAGGCACTAAGTATCTCTACGAGCCCCTGTTTCTAAATAAAATACAAAATAGGGCTGGGGACGTGGCTCAGTGGTCAAGTGCCCCTGAGTTCAGTCCCTGGTACCCCACCCCCCGAAACAAAACAAAACAAAAAAACTAAGAATGTATTAACTCCAGACAAAAAGTATAATTTATGGGATTATTACCAGTGTGTCTTAGGTGCTAATACTTTGGGAAAAATAAGGGTGTGGGTTTTCTCAAGACTGAATGCAACTAATGCCTTTGGGATCTCTTACACTGTTTGTTTATTTATTTATTTATTTTTCGATGCTGGGGAACCCAGGGCCTCAAGCCTGCCAGGTAAGTATTCTACCTCTGAGTTCCATCCCAGCATCTTACACTATCACATACTTTTATTCCTCTCAGCGTTATCAACTTCCTTCTTTGTTGTAGATTGAGTTCTTCTACCTGGAGGCGTGCCCATAAAAAATGCCTTCTATCACTGAATGATTTTTTCAATTAAAAACAAATTCTAAGGAAAGATTCTAATCCACCCACCTTGGGTCAGACGCCTTCTCATGAGCCAATCAGTTCTATTGAGGTGAGTGAAATAACAGGAAAAGCCCAGCAGCCACACAAATTTGGTGTGGACCAAGAGTGGGCCTCGTGATCAAACTAAAAGTAGGTGTCTACTCTGGGCACCCTAAACTTAATTCACATAATGTTTTACATTGAACTTTTTTATTGGTGAATTATAATTACACATAATATCACAGATTGTTTTTCCCCAAGAAATATCAGTTCAATTTTTGGCAATGAAATATTTGCTGAACTCCATCACAGCATTGTTCTGTGTTTAAAGGAATCAGCCTGGACTGGGGATGTGGCTCAGCGGTATGGCACCTGCCTGGCATGTGGGAGGCCCTGGGTTTGATCTCTGGCATCTCAAAAACAAACCAATAAACAATAAAGGAGCCAGCCCACTACCAAAAGGTATAAACAGGAAAAAGCCACATAGAGCAGTTAAAGAATCCTCACTACCCTTAGTGGCAGCTAGTCCAGGAAATGAAGAAGGAAGGCAGAACTGGGAGGTGGCCCAGAGTAGTGACAGAAAACTAGCCAAGGACAGGGACATGGTGACTGCAGAGAACTAAGTGTCTAGCAATGACCACACAAAACAGCACAGATTTCCAGGGATAGCCATGCTTGTTTCAGAGAAGCTAGAGGGAAGAGTTCAAAAACTCCCAGAGCTAGAAAACATATTAGTCTTCTGCCTTACTTTCATTTGTCTCTAAATGAAAGTAAATAAATCCAGGGAAGAGAACTAAATCTTTCTGAGACTTAGTTATTTCATTGACAAAACCGGAGGAAATGTTGATACCAATATTGAATGTATCAGGAGGCTTTTCTTCAGAGGGAAATTGGAATAAAGTTACAAAAAATTGAATGGTGCATCCCCACCCTCACCCCACCCCACAAGGCTGACCCTTGCAAGGAGCAGGCATAAATATCTAAATGGATGATGAAGTTGAGACAGGTGATAAAAGGAGAGATGAGCTGGGCACAGTGGTGCAGGCCTGTAATCCCAGCAGTTCAGAAAGCTGAGGCAGGAGGATCTGGAGTTCAAAGCCAGCCTCAGCAAAAGTGAGGCGCTAAGCAACTCAGTGAGACCTTGTGTCTAAATAAAATTCAAAATAGGGGTGGGGATGTGGCTCAGTGTTGGAGTACCCCTGAGTTCAATCTTTGGTACCCTCCCTCCCCCAAAAAGGTCATAACCAGAAAAGATGAAAAAGGAAAGGTCAATGGGTTTTGAAAGTAGATTTTCAAACCCTTTGAAGGAGAACCCCTCTATTAGCTTATTTTCTCCTATTTATTGTGTACCTCAGCTAGCCAAGCCTGAGGGTATTCTCATTTCCCTGATCCTGTTTTCAAATGTCTTTGATCAGTGAAGTGGCTTTCCCAACATTCATTCTATCCCCTAAGTAGCAGCTTGAGGGTTGGCAAAATGATCTCAATTCAAGTGATAGGTCTTATTAGTCAAAATGTTCTCTCATCTTCTTTACCAGTGTTGGTTCAAGAGTGAGCACATAACCCAAAAAAGCCAAGAGGAGAGGTTTGTTTGTTTCTGGAAAAGTTTTCCTTTCAAGAGCAATCCAGGAGAATTCATTCTGTCCCTGAATTGAAGGAGGAGGGTCTGATTGCTTTGGCAGACATTCTGCAACTATAAAGCAATTAGATTTAGGATGTCACCTCCGAGATGCAGAAGAGAGAAAAGGGAAGGAAAACATTCCATGATAATTAGTTGAATTGCCAATAAAGTCTGATCTACATTGGAGCTTCCTTTTACTAACCATATCGGTTATCTACTATATAACAAGACTTCCCAAAACTTCGTGGCTTAAAATAGCACTTAACCATCATTTAGTTCATGAATCTTCAATATGGGCAGGGCTTGGTGGGGAAGGCTTGCATTTGTTCCACAAGGTGTCAGTGGGGGCAGCTCAACTAGGACCTGGAGGGTCCACTCACAGAGCTGCACAGTTGGTGCTGGCTCCATCAGTTTGAGGGTCATGGGCTTCATTCCTTTTTACATGAGCCTCTTCCTGTGGATCTCTGCACAAACTGCTTGGGCTTCCTCAGAGCATGGTGGCTGGATTCCAAGAGCAAGCATCCAAAAAGAACCAAATGGAAACTGCATCTCCTTTTATGCCTTTTATAGAGCTTTAGGCTCTCCTATAGCATCATTTTCACTGTTCTTTGAGCAGTCACTATGGTTAGCTGGGATATAGTTTAGAAGACAAATATTCCAACTTTTGTTGAGGGGATTTCAAAAAATTGTGGACATGGGTTAAACCAACATACCAGCTAAAACACTGCCTTATTCTAATGACCATTTGAATTGGGTTTTCTGTTATTTGTGGCTGAAAGTATCCTTATTGACAGTTATTATCATTCAGCTGCGGGCAGAAGAATGTCCTAAATGAATAGCTCTCGATCTAGTTGAACGTCCTAAATGAATAGCTCTCAATCATAAAGCCAACTGTAGCACAGTTGCTGGTAATTTGTTACTAGTAATTTAATATCAAGGTTTTGAAATGTGTTTACTTTTTCTTTTAAAATCAGAGCAGAATCAAATCTTTAATTGCATGCCATTCATCTTAATTCAAGTTGAACTCTTTTTAAAAAATTTTTAAACAACTTTATTGAACAGTTCACATATCCTGCAATTCACCCATTTAAATTGTGCAATTCTGTATTTTTTTTTTTTAGTATGCTCACAGAGTTGTGCAGCCACCACCTAATCAATTTTACAACCTTTTGGCACCCAAGAAAGAAACTCCATAATCATTTCCACGTACTCTCCCTGATTCCTCCTGGCCCCTACCCTAGGAAATTGCTTATCTACTTTCTGACTGTATTTGACTGGGACTTCCCCTCTCTCATTTCATCATAATTATATGTATTTTGATGTTAATCTCATGCCCATCTTCCCCATTCTCTCAAGCCTCATTTTTTTCTATTTTCTGTTCTTTTATGAGATCAGCTTTTATACATTCCACACACTTGTGACATCATGAAGCATTTGTCTTTTTGTGCCTGGCTTATCTCACTTAACATAATGTTCTCCTAATGCAAATGACCAGATTTTATTCTTTGATATGGCTGAATAGTATTTCATTGTGTAGCTATAACACATTTTCCTTATTCATTATTCCGTGGATGGACTTAGGTTGATTCTGTCTTGGCTATTATGAATGGTGCTGTAATAAACCTGGTGTGTAGATATCCCCTTGGATACACTTATTCCATTTCCTCTGGATATATATCAGTAGTGGGATTGCTGGATCATATGGTAGTTCTATTCTTAATATTTTGAGGAACCTCTACACTGTTTTTCACATTGGCTACAGTAATTTGCATCCACAGCACAATTCTACTAGAATTCTCTGAGTGGAGGATAAAGGGATGGGACTAGAGTAAAGATGTCTGGTATGGTACCTAGGAACTTGACGTGGGTTGACAACTGTTGGCCTGGATACCTCTTTTGGTAAGAGAGAAAGAATTCCTTTGGTCAGGCTCAAATTGTATTCCTTCTCCACCTGTGCTCTACTTAAGGCACTGAGGGTGAAGATTTGTCATCAGACACTTGATATTCGCTTCCTAGCTCTGATTATCTTTGTTTCTGAACATGAGGGAAGGTCTTGCCCCCAAAAGCAAAAGAACTCTCTATTATGAGTCTTTTGTAATCGTGCACAGTGCCTTTGATACTTTGTTGAGCATTTATATAATGACAGAAAGGTGTGGTTCTCTGGATACCAAGAAAACAAGCAGAAGGCAATTGAAGAGCAGTAAGAAACTACTTAAAATCAAGTGGTAAAACAGGTGCAGCAGCCTGGTAAAGAAAGGAGAGCAAAGAGGAGCTGAGCAGCTCCTGAATTTCAGGGTGCTTCCCTGTCTAGAAGGGGCAGCAGCAGGTTCCTCAATGACCAGCCAGGACAAATGTCTGATCCAGGCATGCCCAACCATAGACCAGCCAGCAACCTGTGCCCTGTGCATGGCCTGGCTGGGAAATAGGGCCAAAGTCATTAGGATTCCTCTCCCAGGAATCTGGACAAGGAGCTTTTTCTTAGGTGGCCCTGAGCTCAAGGTCTAGTAGCTTTGAGGGATCAGAGACTTAGAGAAGCTTGTTGGGATGTGCAGGTATGCAAATAGAAGCAGTTTTCATGAGATGAGGGGCTGAGGGGGTTTGGGCTCCTTCTGGTTTTGCCCTTTCTGAGACTCACTTGTTCAGATTCTTGAATATTTCCATTGTTTCTTTGTCCAACTTAGGGATAGAACTAGAATACTATTTTGTCGTTTCCTTGAGCTAATTTGAGTGGGTCTCTGTTCCTTGTGACCATCAGAACTCTGTGTAGAGCAAGTCAAGAATCCACAGGGAGAGGGTAATTCTCATTGTTTTATGCAAATATACTCAGATCTGGGCTTTACAGTTTACTAAAGGAGGCTGTGGTTTGGTGATGGGGTTTTGAGCTTTAGAGTCACACACGGCCTTGAGTTCAAATTTTGCTTCTTTATCACTTCTTTGTGATCTTGGAAAAGTTACTTACCCATAAAGTCTAGATAATAATACTCATTCTTGCAGGGTGATTATAAGAATTAAAAGAAGTGTGTGTGTGTGTTTGTGTGTGTGTGTGTGTAATTAACACTGTTTGACACATAGTAGGTCAATAGGGAATGGCAGCCGTTATCATTCTGAAGCCAGCTAACATACACATTTGGTTGGGGGAAGGGAAATAATTTTCAACCCTGTTGCCAATAATGTGGAAGCGTTTATATTCCCCAAATTTTTGAGAACTGTGTGTGGGCGTGTTACATGTGTGTTTGTTTGGCAGGGGTGTCGTTTGGCTCCTCTTGCCCCCTTTGCTATCAAAGTTGTATTCACTATGTTCTCAGAAGAGTTCTTGTTATTAATCAGCCAGGCAGCCTGAGATGAACAGGGGTGATGAGTTGCTCAGGCTGCCAAGCAAGTTCATGTTTTGCAGAAAATGCCAAATTGTTTCCTGAGGGGATTTTTTTTTCAGGCATGGAGGGGTATGCTTCACTGGCCCTCAAAGACCCTGTCCTGTCCCTCAAGGGCTGTCACCTCGCATGGCCATATGATAGCTCTTTAAAAGCTGTTTTGTGGAGCTGCTGCGCAGTTGTGCTGGAAATATATTAGCGTTGTTTATTCCTTTGGGTAAATGTACCCACATCAAGAAGGAAATGGATTACAGACCTCCCACATTTCCTCAAAAAGTATCCCAACCCCATCAGTTCCTGCCTAAGCTGGATGGGGGAGGAATTTAGGTGGGAGTGGTGGAGGAAGAAGGAATGTTTGGAAAAAGCAGGGTTAGAAAGAATTTTGAGAACCCCTCCCCCACACTTCTAATTCATTCAGAGACCAATGTGTGCTTGAAACCAACACATTAAAGGTGCTAGCATCTTAAACAACATGTCTTTGCTTCCTCTGTCAACCACATTTATTCATGAATTCTCCTTATGGATTTGGAAAAGACTTAAAGTAAAAGGAAGAAAGCTTTGGCACTCAAAACTGCCTGGGGATTTTGCTGGGTGTATGAGTTTTCCTAAAATTCTGCTGAAAGCAAAAATTACAAATGATGGGTTTCAAATTTTATTTTAGATAATGATTTTTAGAGGCATTTATAATCATTCATGTTTAGAGTAGCCTTCTGAAGAGTTTTAAAATTTTTCTCTCCTCTGCTGTGACAATATTTAGATTTTTACATCTAATTCAAAAGGCAGAAAATTATCAAGTAGAATTTTACGGAGAGTAAGAAGCTTAATCTCCTACTTTACTATTGGCTCAACTTGTGCCCAGTTGGGAGTCCTGGGCACACTGGTCTGGGACTCTGGAGACACAGTGGGAGTAGAAGCACCTCTATCACCCCATCTCAGAAAATCTTGGTAGTCCCGAAATGCCATGGCATGAAAGAACAATCATCTATTATTTTTATGTCTGCCCACCAGCTGGGGATTAGCTGATGGAGGCTCCGTTTATCTTGTATGACTTCGTTCCATAGGTTTCTCACTCTTCTTAGACCAGCTGGCTGACCCAGGCAAATCTTGTAGCATTGATAGAAGCACAAAAGGGAAAGAAGAAATGCAACAAGTTTTTTAAAGACCAAATTCAGAACTTGAATGCTGTTATTTCCACCTCATTCTATTGGCCAAAGCAAGCCACATGGCGGAACATAAAATTAAGGAGTAGATAAATATATTCCACTCTTTTACTGGAGTGGAACCTCTAAATCAGAGCAAAGGATATGGATATAGTGCAGGGTAAAGTCCTGGGGCCAGTAGCATAATCTCCTACCGTAAGAAGGATTATGGCTAGGATTGTGCTTCCAGTGAGTGGAGCCACAGCCTGTCTCCATCTGTGACCAGACAGTCCCTTGTTTGATATCAATGAAGGCTATAATAACTTGATGCTATAAACCACTCATTATTCCCCCTAATCTTCCTGGTTTGGGTTCTGTTTGTTCCCAGGCAACCTTCTGATTGTCATTTAAGTTCCTAAATGAGAATGGTTGTTTCTGCAGGGCACAGTGCATTGGCCTGAAGATGTGGATTTCCGGTGGGATCACAATTCTTTCTCATTCTTTTAGTAGACAGCCACCCTATTGTCTACTTCCAGCGAACCTGATAACTGCCTTCTTCAAAAGGAAGAGATTTACTTAGTATGCTAAAGAAGTAAGTTGCTCAGCTTGAAAAGCTGAAAGTCAGTTCTACTCTGGTCAGCTCATGCTATGAGGCAGTGGGCAACTGGTTACCCCTCCTGGGGAGACTTCAATCATGGTGCAATTTTTACCCACATTTCTGCAGTTTCTACACAGAATCCCAGCACTTTGCCTTTAATAGTGGCAAAGAAGCATGACACAAGCTATGTGATTTTCCAATTGCCAGTCAAACATATGTACAATGTTTCAGAGGGGTTCATTCAGGGGAGCACAGTATAACTGACATGGGAATATTATCTTACAGATTTGGAAGAGTCTGGTGATGTAAAGGTCTGGAAATGTCAGTGCAGTGAGGCACTGGAGAAAAGTCACCACTCAGCCTTCCTGATGCCCTGGTACAAGTGGACTCATAGGGTCAGAACTCATAATGAATCCAAGAGGTCAGGCCCATTTAATTGCTGGAGCAGTACCCCTAAGGGGAGAAGTGGAAAGTCTGTGGATGGCTGTCACCTCTCAGTAGGGCTTCCATCAAACTCTATAGGTCTTCTTCCAAGCTGTGGAGGCAGGCCTGGGTCCTCTGTTGTTCAACAGGGCCAGCCGTAGAGCTGGACACGGGGATGAAGGATGAGTCAGTGCCTGCCAGCACGTCTGTCTGTGCCTTCCACTGCGGGGTAGCAGAATGGTCTCCAGAGCGAAATAGCTGTTTCACTTCTACCTTCCAAATCTTGCCTGAATTCCTTTCTTTGACAAATGTCACTTAGAAGCACATAGGAAAGATGTTTGGGGAATGTAGCTCCAGCTTAAGCAGGCCTACTTAGAGTCCAGAGGAATGGACTTTGGACTGAGTAATTTCTTTCATTCCATACAGAGTTCCCAGGACCTGGGGATTCATATCCTCCTCTGCTCTGCTCAATGAGCAGGGGGGCTTTGTGCTGGAATTCTGAGACCATTTTGGGTCATTCCTCCATATGTTCTTGCCCTCTTCAGACCAGCTGCTCAGATCTGGATGAGTTGACCATGTGGTTGGTGGAAAGCCCTCTTTTTTTCTGAACCTCTCCTCCTTCACAGCCTTCCTTTCATCTCACTGGTGCTGCTGCCTCACATCCTCGGTGCTGAATATTTTTTTTATTAGGCCTCCAGTGAAACTGTCAATCATTTGATACTATGAAGTGTCATTTATTAGTGAGGTTTCCAGGAGGGGGATGGTAATGTTTTGGGGCAGGGTTTTATGGGAGGGCACTGAGAAAAAGACATTTTTGATTAGGTCCCTTGGGGAGCGTCTATGACCATTCATTTTCCCATTGTTACCTTAGTTTAATAGGAACCAGGAACCCAGAAAAGAAGATGATGGGGGAAGGAAAGAAAGAAGAAACTTATTCCATCACAAATAGTCTACATGACCTGTGGATTAATGTGCCAGGTTCTAAATAAGATATTCAGGACCATTCAGAGCCTACCTTCTCACTCCTCTCTTCTCTTACGCCTCCATATATACTTGACTTTGAGTAACACCTGATCTCCTGAAGTCTTCAGGCAAATTCAGAAAATCTGAGAAGGACAGGTGAAGATGATATGATGGTGACTCCATGCTTGCTTTCAAAGGATGGTGTCAGCATGGTGGCATCTGAGAGAGAACAAAGAAATTTGTCCATAAACATTTTTGTTTATCCACTCAGGACAAACTTAAGATTTCTATGACCTTAACACCTTCTTTGATAAATTTCCATGTTCCGCGTTTCCCCTCCAAGAGACAAAATTTTTCTGTATGTTTTATGTAGTGCACATGTCATCATTAATGACAATTTTAATCAGAGTGTAAAGCTAGCTACTGGCAGGGGCAGGTGGGGGAATCCCCATATATACCTGGTTTTCACAAGTTTATTTTCCACTCATGAAACAACCCAATCAAGGTTAGTCAGTCAAGGACATAGACTTCTCCCATCCCGTCATATCATCAGCTTTAGCAATGGCTGCCATGGTTCAGTTATGTCCCAAGGTTGTCAAGGCCTGGGAAGAGAGAGAGAGTAGAATGAAGGTTCACATCTTCTTAATTGTCTGGATCCAGAAGTGAAACTCTGCTCGAATTCCACTGGTCAGTATTGGTCACCTGGCCTTAACTAGATGCAAGGAAAATGGGCAAAGCAACTTAGTTTTGTGCCCAGGAAGAGGAATTGACATTTAGTGAGCAACTGTGACACTGTTAGAATGTCACTTTCTCTCTGCAGCAAGGGTCTAAGACTGTACTTTTTATAAGCACTGAAAAGTGTCTGCTGAACAAGTGAATGAACAAATAAATGAATAACTATGTACAGTTGTTTACTGTTATGTTTTTCTAAGGCAGAAAATGGGAAGAAACAGATATTTGTTACCCTGCTGTATTCACATGAACATTTATATTTGTGTAATTATTTCACAAACATTCTAAGAACTCATAAGTCCTTCAAGATATATTTTTATTATATTCCCTTGAAGATATTTTGAAGTCTTCCATGTGTCCAGTGCTATGCTTTATGCTCAGGAAATAGAGGTGCAAATCACAATTCCTGACCATTGGTAACTCAACTAGAATGAGCTTAGTGAGGAGAGGGAAAAAGAAATTAATAATCCCAATTATTATGTGGGTGCCATGATGGCAATATGAATGGATTGTGGTGGGATGCAAAAAAAAGGGCACCTGATTCAGTCAGAGATGGGCAATGTGGGGTTTCATCTCCCAGCAGAGGTGGCTCTTCAGGTAATTGAACATGAGTTTGCCAGTTGAGCCTCATAAGAGAAAGGTAAAGGGAATCAAATATATAAAAACTTGATAATTTAGAAACTAAATATAAATATAGGAGGTCAAAATGGGAGTTGAGTCTAGAGAAATAGCCTGGGTTGAGTCATGAAGCACTTACAAACTGGATTAAGTGAAAGAAAGAATGAATATAGATTAGGAAATGGGTATTACACAATTTGTCCCTATTGAATGAAAGAACAATACACAGTAAAATCTAAACAAAAGCTGTTATCCACATCCTCCAAAAATCTGTTTTTTTCTCCCTGAGAGCTACCTCAAATAATATGTGATTGGTAACATTAGGAAACAAAAACCTGCTCAATGTTGCAATGACAATTCTTTCATGGGAAAATATTAAACACAAGGACACAGAGAAAGGTTCAATATCCTCCATTCATCTCAATGTAGCCTTGCCTCTGAGAGTGGAACAGGAAAGAGGCCCATTTTAAGGAAAATAAGGGAAGTGATTTCACGGTTTTGCAATAGCTGTATCTGTCAACAGAATGGATTCTTTTAAGAAAGCTGTTTTAGATGGACTCTGGAAACAAAAAACAAAAAACTAGGAAAAATCCCAGGAGCTCCTGCTCTTGGAACTTCTGCCTCAGTGAAGAGGTTGTTAAAGTTGTTCAGTTAAAGAACCAAGTACGCAGCCAAGTTCAATCAGCAGTTACTGAGCATCCATGCACGCATTTATTCTTCATTCATTCAGCACATTGGAATGACACTTTTGTCCCCTGCATTATGTCTGGTGCTACAGGGGAGTAAAAACTCGATAGATATGGTCTTTTCTTTGAGAAGCTTCAACTAACACAAGAATCCAGAAGTTTCTGACCAAGGATGTGCTCTCCTTAAGGGTCAAATATCAGAGAGAGGGAGAGGGAGAGAGAGAGAGAGAGAAAGAGAGAGAGGGGAGGGAGAGAGAAAAGGGGTGGGGGAGAGAATGAGAACCTAGCATAGAACTAACAAAGAGAAGGCTCTCAGAAGCCTTGATGTCTGAAGATTCAAATCTTGGCCCTAAAGTCGGGCAACCACTAATTGGTTGTTTGACCTGCCAATTTTTTTTTAAAGAGCTGTAAAATGAAAATAATACCAGTTACATCATAATTGCCAAGTTTAAATGAGATGACTCATGTGAAAGCTTTTTGTAAACAGTACAGAACTTTGCAAACATTGGTGGTCAATTATTGAAGGTGAAAGAACCAAAATCTTCAGGCAGTGTTTATTAAAGTGTGTTTGTTGAAACACTAATACCCAGGGATAGTAATGGGCATTTCTCAAGAAGAAAGTTCTGTGGTCAAATTAGAAAAATGTAGAATTAAGCAAAGTAAAACACAGTTCTTTGACCTGTAAGACGCTAATGTGTATTGTGAACCTCAAGGAAAGCAACATACCATCTCTTTCCCTGAATTTATGTGATCTTGGAAGTCTACTTCACCCCTTTTCCAGCATCTCTAGGGCCTTGAGATTGACAGAACTCACTATGGGAACAATAATTATTAACTTTTACTTCAACAATCACCAACCTTTCAAAAGCGGAGCCATTTATCATCAGATAATCTAGAAATTCATTCAACAATTGCCCAGGCACAGGGCTGAGATGCCCACCACGGAGGTCTACCAGAACAAGAGCCGCCAACCCCTTGCCAGGATTAGAGGAGATTCCACCATGTAATGGGAGGTGCAAGGTGCTCTTGTGGATACATTTAACGTTTCTGCCAAGACACCCACAGGTGGCAAGGCAGTAGCGGATATAAAGTAACAAAAGTGAAGAGGCACGGGCTGCTTCTCAAAGACTTTATAGATTTTTCGTAAAAATACTGTCAAGTGACAACACAAGACAACTTCTACGCTTCTTCAAGAAGAGTGCGGAAACGTCTCTGGCAAGAAAAGACTGCTCCTTCCTCCCCGCGACAAGTACACCAGGCCAGTGGTTTTCCCTCTGTACCCTTTCCAGCTCCGGTTGCCTTTCGGATCCTTCTACACACCCCAAGCTCTGCCTGACTTGGATTTAAGATCTTTCCAGAGGGGACAACTAAAAGCCGCCAGGTGGAACGGCAGAGTGCAGGACGCCAGAGCAGCCCAGCTCAGGTAGGCTGTCGAGCCCCATTCACTCGGCCCTTTCGGGAGGGCGCACCTCCGAGCCCACCTCCGAGGGGCGGGACGGACCTGGAAGGGGCGGGGCGACCAGGGAGGGGAGGGGCGACCCTGGGAGGGGCGGGGCTACCCAGGAAGGCGGGGAAACCTGAGGGGAGCCCGGCAGCCCTCAGGGGCGAGGTGGGGCGGATCTGCTGGGGGTCGGGGGACTGGGGCGCGGGGAGGCGGCGGCGGCCTGAGAGGCGGGGTTACGGGGCGCGGCCGTGAGAGGTGCTCGGGGTAGCAGTTCCCCGAGTGGCGCGGGCAGAGTGCCGGCAGCAGGTAAGCGGCGAGCGACGCGCGCGGAGTGCGCGGGGCCTGGCGGGAGGGCAGGCGCTGGCAGGTGCGCTCTGCGGGCCGGCCGCGCGGCCTCCACCCGTCGGCACCGGGTCGCGGGGCTTGAGGGGGCGGCCTCACCCGCCGGGCCCCGGGACTCGCGGGGCCCCTGTTTGGGATGGCTCTTTGCCTCGGCCTTTGGCTTCTTCTTCTCGACGCCTGTCTCGCCGAGGCCTGGGGGACGGCTGCGGCCGGCGGGGGGCATCGCGGCCCGGACCCCCGGCCACAGGCCGCG
Source organism: Marmota monax (assembly GCF_021218885.2). Lineage (NCBI taxonomy): Eukaryota > Metazoa > Chordata > Mammalia > Rodentia > Sciuridae > Marmota > Marmota monax. The sequence continues at coordinate 5,153,163 of NW_026695241.1, forward strand.
ACCCCAGCCCTAGGCGACGGCCGCGTCGCGCTGCCCTCGTTGGCCCCGGGCGGGCTCCCTTCCCGGGCGGGTCTGGGAACTTCTAGAAACTGCGAAGGTGTCAGAATGTCACTTTCCCTTGGCGTTTGCAAGCCACTGTCCACCCAGCAAGGTTAAGGTGCGACTTCTGCCGCTTCCACCTTTTTCTTTTTTCCCTGCTGTGGTACAGGAAGACAGAATGGTGGCACCGTGGGGTGTTGCGCCCTGATAACATCTGCGTTTGGGCAAGCTGGTTGCCAAGCCAAACGCTGATTCCTTTGAGTTTAAAATAAAGCATGTAAAAGGATTGCCTTTGTAGTTAAAATATTATTCCGATTTTCACTACAGGTATAAAGTTTTTTTTTTAATTTTCTTGATTAATAATGTTAAAAAACAGCCTGTGTAAATACTGACCTTGTTTTCCAAACAAGGTTAACAGAACTCTGTTTATCACTTTAATATTTTGATATATAACTGCATCTTGGTTAAAAATTACTTTTTCTGGAAAAAAAATGTTAATATTGCTTACCTTTAAGAGCCGGGATTTGAGGCAAGTTTTAAAAAATCTCTTCTTTATTTTGTAGTTTTTGCTAATGAATATGAGTTGCCTTCATAACTTAGGGGAAAAGCCTTAAGGAAAAAATTCTTTTTTTAACCTTGTAAGAAAAAGTTTTAAAAGTATGTCTTGAATTTTATTTGCGTCACTTGAATTATGATTGTGCACACATGAATAAAACTAATAAATTGAGACAGTAATATACAATGAGAAAATGAGTTTAAGATTTGTGTAGGACATCTGGCAGTCCTGTCTAGTTGGCAGTTAGATTTATTGGCATCAGGTTTTTCTGCAGTCTGACTCAGAGTTGTAGACTTTAGAAGCAGTAGTGGATTTGTGGTAATTAATCCTGTAAAAGGGTGAGAAATCATTCAAATAAATACAGGATAAGAAGAGAGAAAGACCAAGGATGGAAAACACTAATGTTTAAGTGACAGTGACAACCAAGGAGGCTGAGGGGCAATCTGAAGGGAGAAGGAATAGTAGTAGTGTACCAGGTGAGGCCCTAGAAGCCAGGAGGAGAGAATTTTAATGAGAAGAAAAGCTTATTTGGGAGTCACACCAGTCAGAGCAGTCAGGAAGTTTGCCTGTTGATGCTGGTAGTTAGGAAGGGGCCACGAACCCTAGCAAACTTAGTGAAATGGTAAGGGTCAATATGAATGAATTTGAGATGTGAATAAAGGATAAAAAGATTGTGAGTGTAGATCCATATTTTGAGAAACAACGGAGAAATGACATCATGGTTTTAAGAGAGGTATTTATAGTCAAATTGGAAAGAATATAAAGGACTTAAATATCATTATGTTAAAGTGAATCGTCTCGGCATTGCTTTTCATGGTTTGAGTAGCAAAACTGAGAACAAGCAGCTGAGCATGCTGAATAGTACTGTTCATAATAAAGTATTTCATCTCCCCCATCCAAATTATGAATACTATTTTAGTTGTGTGAATACTATTTTGTGTATTCAGTTCAGGTGTTGTTACTGTTGAAGTTCCAAGTATAAACTGTATTTTATATAAACTATATTTTACCTGAATTCCAGTGGTTTGATACTCCCAACGTGTTTTTAAGTCATTTGATTCCTTCACGTATACCTCAATGAATCTTCTGAAAATCTTATATTTTGACTAAATCAGAATGGAGGCATACGTTAGGGCTTTTGCTTCAATTGTTATGCAAGGGGAAATGCACTTAGATAAAAGCTTCTGTATGTTTCACTGAGAGTGATTTTAGTTGTTACGCTAGAATTCAGACACTTATTTTGAATATATTCCTTAGAATATGAAAAGAATGATTAAATTGGAAAAGTCTGACTACCAAGTGTTAAAGAGGACGCAGAATAACTGGAATTCTCATGTTGTACTGGTGGGAGTGTAAATTGGTGCAATCATTTTGAAAATTCTTTGGCAGGATCTACTAAAGTAAAACATGCATAAAATATTCTCCAACTTATAGCCCCCCAAATTCTAGATGATGCTGTCACCAATATATACTTATATTACTCATTTAATTATATGTTTTTATTGTATATATGTACAATTTATTGTAGGTCAATTTAACCTCAATAAAGCTGTAAGAAAGAGTAAATAAAATAGTGAAAGAAATCATATCATTTAGGTATATTTACCTCCTTTAAATCTCATCTCAAGGTGATGAGATTATGAATGTTTAATTTTTAATTCAGAAAGTACTTAATATTTACAAACTACTACTCTTGGTACATTTATAGATTTAAAACAAATACCTGTGTGCTTCTCTCATGCTTAAGAAATAATATATAACCAATATTTTTTTTAGTTGTAGCTAACTTTATTTATTTATTTTTATGTGGTGATGAGGATCAAACCCTGTTCCTCGCAAGTGCTAGGCAAGCACTCTTCCACTGAGCCACAACCTTAGCCCTATAACCAATATTTTTGAAGCTGCCCTATGCATTCCTCTCTGATTATATCTTTCTTTCCATTTTCCTTGCTTTTCTCTGTACTTTTGCCACATACATATGTATTCCTAAACAATGTGTTGTTTAGTTTTGCCTATTTGCAGTGCTATATAAATGAAATTACATTATTTCTATGACTTTTTATACAATATTATATGAGTATGAAACAAATGAATTTCATTTTTAGACTTGGTTTCCATCCCCAGTGTATTTCATTATATATTTGCAAACATTAAAAAGAAATCCTAAATACCAAGCATTTCAGATAAGGGATACTCAATCTGTATGTGTGTTTATATATACAAGCAATATAAACACTGAGTACAGACTCAGTATGATAATTGCACAAGCCAAAAGACAAAAAATAAATGAAACCCTCCTACATTGCTGGTAGGAATATAAAGTAGTGTAGCTTCTTTGTACGAAACTTTGGCAGTTCCTCAAAAACTTCACATAAAAAGAAAAAAGTTCACATAAAGTCATAAGGTTACCATGTTACCCAGGAATTCCATTCCTGGTTTAATATATCTATAAGAATGGAAAACATACTTTTATGCAAAAACTTGAATACAAAAAGTTCATAAGCAACCCAACTATCCATCAACTGATGATGGAAAAACAAAATGTGGTATATGTTTGTCCATACAGTGGAATATTATTCAACCATAAAAGAGAATGAAGTACTGACTCATGCTACAACACTGGATAAACCTTGAAAACTTGAAGATAAGTGAAGGAAGCAAGACAGAAAAAGACCATATTGTATGATATATATGAAATGTCCGGAATAGGCAAATCAGAAATGAGGTAAAATATGGTTGCCAGAGGCTGGAAGAAAAGTTACTACAAACAGGTACAAAGTTTCTTTTGGGGAGTAATGAGACCATTTTTCAATTAGATAATGATAACTCTTGAATTAGATAGTGATAATTGTACAACTGTGTGAAGTGGTATGTTGTTATAGTTTTGATTTGCGTTTCCCTAATAGATATGTTGAGCCCCTTTTCATGTTTATTGGTTATTTGTCTGTTGCCTTTGGAGAAATGTCTGTTCAAATCGGTTGCCCATTTTAAATGTGTGTGTGTGTGTGTGTGTGTGTGTTATAGGTGGACACAATACCTTATTTATTTTAATGTGGTGCTGAGGATCAAACCCAGTGCCTCACACGTGTTAGGCAAGTGCCCTACCACTGAGTCACAACTCCAGCCCTGTTAGCCCATTTTTAATGGGGTTATTTGTCAAAGTATGAATTTAAATGATCTGGTAAGCAAATACTTGTATTCTCCAGAGGAGTATACTTTAATTTTTGGCTTAGAAAAGTTACCAGGAAAGTTTCATGGTCAGTGAAAAGCAAGTGCAAAAAGGAAATAAGACGCCTAGCAACAATCAGCAGAAACAATTGATAATTAGAAATATACCTACGAAAGTTTGAATTACCAGTCATAGATTATTAAAATAAGTATACTAAACCATTTTTAAGTAAAGTTTGTGTCTTATTTTAAGACACCGAGTTTGTGGTTTGTGGTATTTTCTTACAATATCAATATAAAAGCAATACAAAAAATGATATTAATAAAAATGGGAAAGAGAAAAAAAGTAATACAATAACCAATCTGTTAGAAGAAGAAGAAAAAAGATCATAAACCCTCAGTCAGTCCAAAGGAAGACATGACAGGAAAGAAAAATAAACAGAGGACCATTAGGACAAGGAAAAAGCTCAAGATAAAAAAGCATAGGGCTAAACTCACATACGTCAATTACCTTAAATATTTGTAAATGGAATCAAGTACTCCAGATAAAAGATAAAGATTGTCCATCTGGGCTAAACTACCTCAGCTTAATGCTATTTATAAAAGACATATCTAAAATATGTAAAGACTTATAAACTGAAAACAGTAAACATAAGGGAAAAGATATACCACATAAAACTATTAAAAAGAAAGCTGCATAGCTATATCGCTATCAGACAAAATCAATTTTAGGCTAAGAGCATTTCTAATAAGTTAAAGCACTTTTATATGAGTGGACTAAATACAAATAAAATGCAAAGATTGTTAGAATGGAAATATAACAGTCCAACTATGTGTTGTTTATAAAAACAACTGGAATATAACACAAATTGAAAAGAAAATGCTGGAAAGAACATAACATGCAAGTTAACTGAAAGAAATCTGTGATGGCTATAGTAGACAAAGCCAACTTTAAGGCTAGAAGTGTTAGTAGAAACTAAGAGGAATATTATTTAATGAGCTTGTATGTACCTAATAAATTACTCTCAAAATACATAAAACAATTCTGATAGAACTAAAGGAGAAATAAATATATTCATAGTCATAGTTGGAGTTTTCATTTTAACCACATCTGTTTTTTAGTACCTATAGAACAAATAGAAATATGAAAGATTTTAACATGACTAACAATTTAATTGACATGCATAGAACACTGTGCCTCAAAATTGTAAATGTACATGGGATATTTATCAAATTTGATCATATGTTATGCCTCAAAGCAAGTTTCAAAATTTTAAAATATTGAAGTCATATTGAGAGTTCTCTGACTACAGTGGAATTCAGCTACATATTCAGAGAATCTGGGTAACTTTTCCTTTATCAAGGACTGGAAACTCCCTTCAAGGTAGTAAAGTGTAGGGCTTATTGTGTTTCCCGTTTCTTTGTTGTTTGTTGCCTAAACCAGTGTTTTGAATATTGATGTTTCATACATTTTGTTTGTTTCTCAGGTGGTAGGTCCCAGTTGTTCTATTTTGTCTATGTACAAATATTTTAAATCATTTTTCTTCAGTGTATTCCTGGATGTATATTTTTTAAAAAACTATTTTTTAGTTGTAAATGGATCTTTTATTTTATTTATTCATTTATATGCAGTGCTGATGATTGAACCCACGGCCTCACACATGCCAGGCTAGTGCTCTACCACTGAGCCACAACTCCAGCCCTGGGTGTACATTTTAATCAGATTTCTTTTATTCATATAAACTTGTCTCCCTTTCTATGTCTTTTCCCCATCTTTCCTACCTCATTTTAGGTGATTCCAGGTCATCAACTCTGAGGATTTTTCCCTTAGAAGTACCAATCATTTTTAATCAGTCCTCCTACATTCATCTCATGATTAACGTTAAGTATTTGAGAATAGAAAGGAAGTTTGATGAGTATGTTAGTGTTTTTAAAGGAGGTGAAATATGTTTTCTTATCTATTAATTAGAGTTGATGAGTCCCAACTATATTCTCAATAGTAAGTTGAGGATTTTTTAAATGTTATTGTATTTTTATACCTTTATTTATTTTTATGTGGTGCTGAGGATCAAACCCAGTGCCTTGCTAGGCAAGCGCTCTACCACTGAACTACAACCTCAGTCCCTACTAGGCTTGAGTTCTAAAGAGAAAGTACAATATTGTTTCTGAACAGTTTATATTTTAGAAGAATATAAATAGAACAACAGCTAGATAGAACAACAGCTCATGAAATATCAAGAAAAATGTTAAACTCTTTTATTTTAAAGTACACTAGACATTTAGAAATGAGAAAGAAAATTAGATCTGAGTAGTTAAGGAATGGTTCTTCTAAAACATTGGGGCTAAACAGAGCTTTTGAAAATGTATACACTTAAAAATGAAAATAAGTTACAAGATGTAATGAAAAAGATGTAACTTATAATAACTAAGTAAATTACACAGGCATTAAAACTTTGTATGAGGATAACTATAAAAACTCCCAAAGGTACAAAGATAGACATGAGCAAATGTAAAGAGATAATTTTGTTCTGGGTAGGAAGGCAATATCCTTAGGATGTCAGTTTTTCTAAAATAATTTATTAGTTTGAAAGTATTATAATATTTTTCCTCTATAATAAATAATCCAGACATATTGCAAAGAAAGTGAAAAGCAGAAAGGGTGGCTAGCCTTTTAAGCCTTTAAAATGGAAATAATGTGATATTGGTACAACAATGGATAGACAAATTGAAGAGAATAGAAAATACAGAGACCAACCCAAGTGCATATGGAAATTTAGTGTTATGATAAAGGGAAGACCCTAATGTCAGTGGAGAAAATATGATATTTTTAAATATGTGGTGTTTATGATACATAAAAAAATAGAAACGCAAAAGATTTTAACCAATTGGGAAAATTGGAATAACCAATTGGGAAAATATAGGTTTGGATCCATTTTTCATATTGTATACCACAATGTCCATATAGAAAATAATAACATATTAAGTACTAGAATAAAACATAGGTAAATTACTTATGATCTATATAGGGAGAAAAGTTTACTGTGACTCAATCCAGAAGCAAAAAGGAAAAACATAGGAGAGTATGCTGCATGTGTGTTTGTGTATGTGTTTCTATGTAACTTTGTATATGTTTACATAAACTTTTTGAGGACCAGCATGACACTACAAGTAGAAAATTCCATATTATGAAAGTGTTTCATGCTCAGAATTACTTTCGGGTATATAAAGTGTATATATTAAATATAAATGAATTTCATATTTAGACTTGGTTTCCATTTCCAATATATTTCCAAATATTATATATTTACAAATATTCCAAAATCTAATAGACAAACAAACCCCAAATCCTGAATTCCTAAATACTTACAGTACCAAGCATTTCAGATGAGGAATATTCAATCTGTATGTGTGTATATGTATACAACCAATATACACACTGAATGCAAACTCAGTATGTTTGTGTATAAGTATGTAGTGTGGTTGTATACATACACACCTTTGCATAGCAGAAAACACAATAAAGTAAAAACTGAAAATTTTTTTGCCACTTATATGGTGGATAGTGAGTTAATCTCTGAAATATATAAAGAACTTCTAAAACGAGAAGAAAAAGACCAAAAACTTTATAAAGATGAGCAAGACATATGAACCGAGAATTCATAGAAACAAATATAAACTAGCTTTATATGAAAAGATGCCCACATCACTTATAATAAGATAGATGTAAATTAAAACAACACAAAATGATCCCTTCCTTAACATATTGGCAGAAGTCCAGCATTCGGACAACATATTTTGTTGGTGACAGAAACAGGTGTTCTCATACATGGGGAATACAAAATGATTCAGTTTCACAGGGAAATGTAGCAATACAAGTAAAATTACACATATATACTCTTTGACCTGGTGTGTGTGTGTATAATATATATTATACACACACACACACACACACATATGTATCTTACCTGGTGTGTGTGTGTGTGTGTGTGTGTGTGTATATACACACACGTATATATGATCTTATAGGTATATATTGAGAAATATGTGTGTATAGAGATACTGAGGCGTTGTTTCTTTTTAAAAAAATTTTTTAGTTGTAGGCAGACACAATATCTTTATTTTATTTATTGATTTATTTTTATGTGGTGCTGAGGATCAAACCCAGTGCCACACCCATGCTAGGCATGTGCTCTACCACTGAGCTACAACCCCATCCCCTGTGGCATTGTTTCTAATAGCAAAAGATGAAACAGTCCACATTTTTGTCTCAATTTCAACAAAGCAACTATTAAAGGATTGAAATCATAAAAGGATTTTTAAGATATACTTAATATATATGTGTGTTTAAGATATACTTTTAGTTCTAAGGATTCAAATAACATAAATTATATAGTTATTTGTTTATTGGCCCCAGTTATAGGGATTTTGAATTACAAAAAAATGAGTAGTTGCTACTGTTAAATTTTTGATATGTGATAATGCCATTATGGTGATATATATATATATATATATATATATATATATATGCTTATAACTATATATGGTGAAATATTTCTTGAAATATTTTTAAGAAATGTATATATTTAAAACAAGTACATACCTTTTAGAAATATTTGACGTTACAAATACTGTTTGTTTTAATGCTTAAAGTGATCCATCTTCAGCTGGTGAGAGCCTCTTGAAGTTAACCTCTGAATCCTTCTGCTACATTTCTTAGATTACTAATTAAGTACTTATGGATGAAATTATATGATTGGAATTTATTTCAAAATAACCCAAAGGACATTACCAGGTAAGTTGGGGGGCAGAGATGAAATAAATATTTTCATGATTTGGTAATTGTTTTATTTGGGTGATTTGAGTTTTGTTAGCCTGTATTTTTTGCATATGTTTAAAATTTCTCACTAAAAAAACGTTTGGAGTAAGTAGGCATAAATTAGGAGAATGTATTTGAAACAAAGACCTTGAAACTAAGGTGGGAAATTGGATGTGAAATCCTTATACAATTTTATATTCCCAGTACATATAAAACTGATTCCTTTTATTTGCACTATATTTATGGTGTGTGTGTGTGAGAGTGAGAGAAAGAGAGTGTGTGTGTTTAAGATATACTTTTAATTCTAAGGATTCAAATAACATAAATTATATAGTTATTTGTTTATTGGCCCCAGTTATAGGGATTTTGAATTACAAAAAAATGGATTTGGGGGAAGTGAATTTTTTTCATACTTTTTAATGACATAGCGCTATGTTTTCTTTCAAATTTTTCTTGAATATAGTTTTAGGCATATCACATATAAGAGAAAATTGAGAATGGAATTTTTCTTTGTCAGATTTTAATATAGACGTTGTTCATTTAATAATTTTTAAGCATACCATTTTAATAATTTTAAAGACTCCTAGATCATATAAAATTATATATGGGAACAAAAAAATCTATCATCCTTGTAATATTTTTACTTTGAAGCCCTCATTATGTCTTATAAAAATAGATATTATGATTTATTTAATGATATCTAATGGCATTAAGCATGATAATTTTAACTTGCTTTCTATTCTACCACCAGGTTCATATTAAAATTGGAAGTTTCTATCTTTTGAGGGACATTGGAAATTGAATGTAATGGCAGCAGAATTTATAAAGAGTTGCTGTAGAGGATGTTTCCATGGTGAAACAGAAAAGCACAAGTGTGAGTTTTATTTTGTTTTGATTTCAGTAAACATTTATTTAGTGCCTTATTTATGGCATTGTGGAGAATGAGACAAATTGGGAGTGTTTCCTAACTTTGTGGGGGAAGCAAAATGAGAAGGCACAGTAGGAAGTATTCCAGAACCCCAGGTATCCTGAAACGTACTGGGGAGAGAGGTGGATTCAACCTAGGAGATAATAACCTGGACATCACCATAAAGAAGATGACATTTGCCACAGAAGCCTGAACAGCATTTTACAAGCTGAGCAGAAGTAAGAGGAAGTAAGAGAATGGGACAGTTGAACACTGATGGATGGATGGAATGATGTAGGCAAAGGCAGGGAGAGAAGGTATTTGGGGGACAACATGCTCTGATAAATGTTTCAGTATAAATAAAGAAAATTTCTGATTTATGAATAGTACATTTAAAATGCTTTATATGAATGAATGATCCATGGGTGAAATACCCATAACTTTATCATGACCCACATTTATCAAGGACCGCTGGAGATTTCCCTTTCAAATGCATGGTTTCCTTATCTCTTCAGGGTTCTGATTGGGACTTTATTTTTCTCTGATTCTTTCTGATATTTTTTAGTCTAGGGAAGAGCTTCCTAGTACCCTAGTATATTTGGGTATGAAGGTGTATTAGTCTATCTTCTGGTGCCCATAACGCTTGGTACTATAGACTGGGGAAGTTTTAACAAAAAGAGATTTATTTTGGCTCATGGTTCTGGAAGACCAACGTCAAGGGGCTGCATCTGGTGATGGCCTTCTTGCTGGTGAATTGAAGATGGTTCAGGGTCTCACATAGCAAGAGACAGGAATTGAACATGTGTATCCTGATCTCCCTTGTATTTTATTTTATTTTTTGGTGAAGGTGCCAGGGATTGAACTTAGGGATGCTTTACCACTGAGCCATATCCCCAGCCCTATTTTTTATTTAGAGACAGGATCTCACTGAGTTGCTCAGTGCCTCACTTTTGCAGAGACTGGCTTTGAACTCCAGATCCTCCTGCCTCAGCCTCTCAAGCTGCTGGGATTATAGATATGCGCCACTGCACCTGGCTCCCTTTCCCTTTTAAAAGCCATTAACATTCAGTCATGGGGATTCTACTTGATGACCTTATCTAATCCTTATTACCTCCCAAAGGCCACAGTTCTAAACACATAGTTGGATTAAGTTTCCACCCTCTTAATATATCACAGTGGGGATTAAACTTCAACACATAAATCCTTGGGAGATATATTTAAACAATATCCAATACGTAATAGAGGGCTTCTTTTTTACATGAAATCATTACATAAGTTCCTACACTACAGTGTTGTACTTTCATTTATTCTGCAAATAATACAAAATATAAAGATGAACTCTAGTGTTGCTTACTTGCTTACCTGCCTATCTTAGTCTTTCAGTTTAGAAATCAGAATGGATAAAATGGGTCATACAAGCTAGGACCAGGAGAGTTCTATAATGATATATCTAGAGTCAGCATGCATTTTATTTGTTTTGGTGGAGATCTGTGTAGACTTGGATACCTTTGGCTTCTCAATATTGCTTTATATATTTGAAACTCACGTTAACCAGTAGCATTAACAACAAAATTGCTTTGTTGAAGAGTAAAGAGTCTATAAAATGGGAGAAAATCTTTGCAAGCTACTGCTCTGACAGAGGATTAATATTTAGAATATATACAAAACTGAGAAACTGAACACTAAAAAACAAACAACACAATCAAAATACAGGCAAATGAACTGAGCAGATACTTTTCAAAAGAAGTGTGAATGGCCAGTAATATGAAAAAATGTTCATCATCTTTAGCAAATCAAATGCAAATCAAAACTACATTAAGGTTCTCTTTCACCCTAGTCAGAATGGTTGTCATCAAGAATACAAAAAGCAATAAATTGCAGGTGAGGAGGTGGGAAATGAACCCTTATACACTATTGGTGGGAATGTAAATTAGTACAGCTACTATGGAAATCAGTATGGAGAGGTTCCTCAAGAAATTAAAAATAAACCAAATATATGATCTAGCTAAACCATTCTTGGGTATAAATCCAAAGGAATTAGGTCAGCATACCCATGTTTATCATGGCACAATTCAAAATAGCCAAATCATGGAATCAGCCTAGGTCCTTATATATACACAATGGAATATTATTCAGCCATAAATAAGAATGAAATATTATTTGCAGGAAAATGGGGGGAACTGTAGGTCATAAAGTTAATTGAAAAAAGTCAGACAGGTGTCATATTTTTTCTAATGTGGAATCTAGGGTTAGGGAAAGACATGAAACTAATCAGAAAGAGGAAGGGGATGGGATAAGGAGAGGGGAGGTAATAGAGGGTAATGGGGATGTGGGGGAGGGAGTGAATATGATCAAAGTATGCTATTTTTTTCTTTTTATTTGTTGCAAATAGTTACACATGACAGTAGAAAGCATTTTGACACATCATACATAAATGGAGTATAACTTATTCTTCTACACCAGTTGTGTAATCATACATGCACATAGGGTCATAATGTCCAATTCATTCTTTCCTACTCTCATACCTGCTCCCCTCCCTTCACTCCCTTCTGTCTAATTGAAAGTACCCCTTTTCTTGTCTAGCTGCCCCCACCCTACTCCATCCCTGCCCCTCTTATTGTGAGTTAGCATCTGTATGTCAGAGAAAATATTCCACCTTTGGTTCTTTGGGATTGGCTTATTTCACTTAGCATGATATTCTCCAGCTCCCTCCATTTACCTGCAAAGCTCATAATTTCATTCTTATTTAAGGGTGAGTAATATTCCATTCTGTACATATACCACATTTTCTTTATCCATTCATCCATTTTAAGGCATCTAGGTTGGTTCCATAATTTAACTATTGTGAATTGAGCTGCTATAAACATTGATGTGCCTGCATCACTGTAGTATGCTGAATTTGAATCCTTTGGGTATAGACCAAGGAGTGGGATAACTGGGTCAAAGGTGGTTCCATTCCAGGTTTTCTGAGGAATCTCCATACCGCTTTCCTTAGTGGCTACACCAATTTGCAGTCCCACCAGCAATGTATGAATGTACCTTTTCCCCTACATCCTCACCAAAATTTATTGTTGCTTGTATTCTTGAAAATTGTCATTCTGACTTGAGTGAGATGAAATCTTAGATTTGATTTGCATTTCTCTAATTGCTACAGATGATGAACATTTTTTCATATGTTTGTTGATCAATTGCATTTCTTCTTCTGTAAAGTGTCTGTTCAGTTCCTTATCCTGTTTATTGATTGGGTTATTTGGGGTTTTTTGGTGTTAGGTTTTTTGAGTTCTTTATATATCCTGGAGATTAATTCTCTATCTGAGGTGCATGTGGTAAAGATTTTCTCCCATTCTTAGGCTCTTCCTTCACATTATTGATTGTTTCCTTTGCTGTGAAGAAGCTTTTTGGTTTGAATCCATCTCATTTATTGATTCTTGATTTTAAAGTATGTTATTTGCATGTATAAATATGCCACAATGAAACCCATTTTTATTTTTTTATTTATTTAATTTTTAATTGATTTTTTAAATAAATGACAGCAGAATGCATTACAATTCATATTAAACATATAGAGCACAATTTTTTATACCTTTGATTGTATGTAAAGTATGTTCACATCAATTTATGTCTTCATATGTGTACTTTGGATAATGATGCCCATTACATTCCACCATCATTGCTAGCCCACTGCCCCTTCCCTTCCCCTCCCATGAAACCCATTTTTAAATGACTAGATTTTCACTTGAAAGAGTTATGAAATCAACTACAAAATAAACTTATTTTTCATCAATGAACTTTATTAGGAATGAATCTTTAAAAATTACTTTTAACCATTATGATGTGATAATGTACTTTAGCAATAGTATATTAATTACTAGACTTTGGTCAAAATTAACATAGATTCTGGAAATGCTTATAGGACCCAAGAGTAGTTTATGTGTCAGAAATTTCTAGGTTTAGATTATTATATGTAATATGATTCATATTTGTGACTTTTTTTTCTACCTTTTTTCTTTTATATGCAGTTTCTGTGGAAAGAGATAGTAAAGCAGCAGTCTCAAATAGTCAGACTACCACTATCTGTATACCTCCGTTGACTTCTGTTTCTGTAAAGCCTCAGGTTGGCTGTACTGAGGATTATTTGCTTTCCAAAATACCCTCTCATGGCAAAGAAGTACCATTTGTGGTGCCTAAGTTCAAGTTATCTTATATTCAGCCCAGGGCACAAGGAACTCCTTCTCATCTGGAAGAACTTGAAGGTAAACAATAAAATAGCAGGATTTAAAACTTAACATACAGCATTTTAAATACTGTCATTGATGTTATTTTACTCTTTTATCTTTAATACAAAATTTATATTAAAATTATATATTTTGTTTTATGTGTTTTGCTCTTTCTGTAGAAGAACTGAATGTATAGTGTTTTTGAAGGGTCCCAGTATGAAATCTGATCACATGTAGTGCATTTGTATATAGATTTGGTGTTTTAAAACAAGAATAATATACATCTCAGTAATCTTTCACATATCTAGAAAGAAAAAATAAAGGAATTATTCTGTATTTGATCAGTAAACATAAAAACAAGTAGTTTCTCATCTACCACTTTCTAAAAATTGGTACAATGAGAAATAAGGAAACAGCCAGGTAGTCCTTGTTCCTTCCCTTGTTTTTTCACCAGTCTGTCTCCCAGACTAAGTAGCTACCTGCATAAGATAGATTCATTGGCTGATATTTGGCTTATGTTGTAGAGGCTAGGAACTAATGAAGATAGGATGAAACAATATGTAACTTTTAAAAATAATTTGTATTATTCCACTGAAACTCCACCAGTGACTTTTCCCCCTCAAATTTTTATTAGAAAAATTTTAAACTTACAGAAAAGTTGGAAGAACTTAACAGTGAGTACCTACCTGTGTGTTTACCACATAAATTCTCATATTAGCATTTTCGGTACTTGTTATTATCACATGTCTATTCACCTACCTGGTCTTCTACACATTATTAATCCCCCCTGCTTTTTTTTTTTTTTTTTTTTTGGTGAGTGATGGGGAATGCATTTTAGAGTAAATTGAAGACATCAATATGTTTCCCTCTAAATACTCAAAAAAGTTTAGTAATCTGTTTAAAATTTCTTCTTTTGACATAAATCTTATAGACTGTGAGCTGCCCAAGTGTATATGTGCTGAATTTTATGTATGTTTATTGAATATTGAAGAGTATGTACAACAGTATATTCCAAATTCCTGTCACTATTTTTTTTCTGCCCTATCCTCTTTCCATCTTCTGAGATTCCAGTTACACACATTTTGAGCTTTGATAATGTTCTATGGCTCTCTGAGACTGTTCATTTTTTCTAATCATATGTTTTTTCCTTTCTCTTCTTTAGATTGGGTAATGGTGTTCTCTTTTCAAGTTCACAGTCTTTTACTTCTGTAATCGCCATTCTGCTCTTCAGCCTATCTAGTGAATGTTTTATTTGAGGTGTGCATTTTCAATTCTAGAATTTATATTTGGTTCTTTTTCTTATTTTTTATGTGTCTCCCACAACTTTCTATTTTTATATTACTTCAAGCCTATTTTATGTCTTTAAGCTTTAAAATCTTTGCTAATTTTAACATCATCAAGATTTGGATTCTGTGACTTGCCTTTTTTCTTGAGAATGAGTTAACATTTTCCAGTTTCTTTGTATATGGAATAATTTTGAATTATATTCTGGACATTGAATGTTATGTTGTAGATACTCTAGATTTAGTTACATTAATTTGAGAAATTCTCTTTCCCTCCTTTCCCGCCCCTTTTTTTCCTTCCTTTGTCCCTCCCTTCCATCAGATATGTAACTCGGTTGAATGTAGACTGCAAATTCTGTCTTGGCAGCAACCTTGTATGGTGATTCATGGATCAGTCAGATATTTGAGCAGACTTCTTTATAAAATTTGGAACTCTCTCCTTTCCAGGATTCCCACCTTTCTTTCCAGCAGCTCTGGTTGCCTGGAATTCTGCTTTCTGCTTTTTCTGTGCATTTGCTGTTGGAGTTTTACATATCCCGCGTGGTGTCACTTTTGGCCTATACTCAGGCTTAAAGTTATCAAAACAGATAACTCACTTTAGGCCCTTACCTTTTTTTCAAGAGTCAACTGGTGTCCAGAATCTGCACTACTGTTCTTTATTCTTCAGTGCCTTTAGGGATTTTGTTTTATCTAGATAATTTGTTGTTATCTATAGGAGAGTTGGGTCTGGTAGGAGTAGTTTTTGTTTTTTTGTTTTTGGAAAGAAGGAAAGATGAACCCAGTGCATATCTAGTATCTCTCAAAAATAGTTTTTCTACTATCATGCATAACTAAAAGAACAAATTTTTAAAAAAGTTCTGGCTCACAGGATATCCTGCTCAATAGATCTTATTGTTTTATTTCATACTTGTTAACAACATTAGGATCAGACTGTGCAAGTAATCTCATAATCATTTCTTCACATTATACATGGTGAACATGTTTTCTTATTCAGTGTTTTTATTTATTTATTTTTGGTACCAGGAATTGGACTCAGAAGCGCTTTATCACTGAGCCACATCCCCAACCCTTTTTGATAATTTATTTAGAGACACGGTTTTGCTTTATTACTCAGGACCTCACTAAGTTACTAAGGCTGACTTTGAACTCATAATCCTCCTACTTCAACCTCCGGAGATGCTGGGATTATAGGCATGTACCTCCATGCCTGGCTTATCCATTGCTTTTTAATGACCCCATAGTATTTCATCATATGGGTGTACCATGATTGTTTAATGAATTCTGTATTCTGAGACACACAAGGTATTTTATGTACTATTTTTATAATCAGGAAAAAAGTAAGAAATAGCTACCTAGAAATATGTTATGGCTTTTCTTTGTTTTTCTCATTGCACTCACTAGAAAACAAAATTGCATTTTGACTTGAATGAGTGAAAAATTAACTCTTAAATTGTAGGTTCATTGAGGATGTAGTAAAACTATCTAATTTTTATATATTGAAGAGAAAATTGCTCTTTAAAAATTTTTTTAATTGTAGATGAACACAATTATTTTAGTTATTTATTTTTATGTGGTGTGAGGATTGAACCCAGTGCCTCATGTATCCTAGGCAAGTGCTGTACCACTGAGGCACAACCACAGCCCAGAAAATTACTTTATTTACTTAGATTCAAAAAGTATTCTTGGAACCTAAGTCTTATGTGTTGTAGGTGTGCATGTGTGCATGTGCAAGTGATAGCCTGATACGGAGGACAAAGTTTTGAGAAGGTAGACCCCTATCAATAGCAACTAAAATTATAATTCAAGTATATTTGAAGTGTTTTTTTGTATATGGAATAATTTCTGGTCTGGCTTATTTTCCTTCAAGTGACAGGATTTCATTCTTGATAATAGGTGTGATTTATAGCTGTACCTTACTGCCTTCATAAAAAAATTACTATTAACATTGTGCTGTTCTTGTTTTTTCACATATCTACCTACCTAGCCATTAAGAATATGCATTTTAAATTTAAAGAATTTTAAATAGGCTTTTGAGAAGGATGAGCAATCATGTAACTTTACATTTAGTTTTATACTTTAGTAAATTGAGAGAAATTCTACACTATCTCAGGGCAAAATTGAATTTCTCTAATGAGAAAAATGAAATGAGAATACTGTATTCTTTTTTAAGTGTAGCTTGTTAAGCTAGTAAATCATCTTGGTGCTACTACTGTAGGATTTCTTTTATTTGAAGGATTTCTTCCTAATGATTAGGCTACTTGGGTTACTATAAAGATTTGTAATATTGTTTGTGTGCTAAATGATCTCAGTGTCTGTTTATAAGATATATAGGTAATGAATCTGACATCACAATTCATTAGGCTTCTCTCCCATGTGCTAGATATACTTGGTTGTAACAGATATTTGAACCAAGATGAGGATAAAATCTTACCTCATATTCCATATTTTATTTTTCTCTTCCTAACTCTATGCAAAATCACTTATTTTATATTTAGCTAAATTCAGAAAATACCAGTTTCCGTGTGTTTCATTTTAAGTGGAACAAAAAGAATTAAAAGATGACAGTAAATTAAACCTTTGAAAAACTTCATTTTATGTCTGTATTTTATTCCTAAAATGATTATTAACCTTAAGAAATTTTTAAATTGTGAGATATCATACACACATAGGCTAATGCACAAAACAGAAACACATAGTATAGTAAGTTATTACAAAGCAAAACATCTGCAGTCGGCACAAGGTAAATAGAGTATCACTAGCAACCCAAAAGCCTCCCTGTTCCCTGCCTGACAGTCACCCAGGGTATCAGAGTTGCATTTTTATGAACACATATTAATCATACAAATTAATGGGTTTTGCTGTGACATTTTCATGCATACCTAGAGAGAAGCCTAATGAATTACTGCAAGGATTACATTCACCCTCTGGTGTGTCCTCTCTCACCCTGCCCTTTCTCCCTACTCCCTCAGACTCTCTTACCAGCTCCTCATAGTTACTTCTCTACTTTCTGGTCATCTTTTTATAATTTAATATTATGTTTTGAGTTTCCACATGTAAACATGTAATATTTGCCTTTCTGGTCTGGCTTATTTTCCTTCAAGTGACAGGATTTCATTCTTTTTATGCCTTAATAATTACTGTGTGTATGTACCACATTTTCTTTATACATTTGTCTGTTGATGGTCCGTAGACTGATTCCATATATTGGCTGTTGTGAATAGTGCCTCAGTAAACATGGGTATGCAGGTGTCTTTTGTATGCTGACTTCATTTCCTTCAGATATATACCTAGGAGTAGGATAGTTGGATTATCTGGTGATTTTATTTTTAGTTTTTACACAATCATTATAATTTTCTAGTTTTTCTTCTTAATAATTAAGCACATATCCCTTAAATAGTGGTTTAATTTTTTTCTGTGTTCTGACCTTTATTTAAACAAAATGATATTAGTATATATTCTTTTGTTTATGTTTTTCATTCAACATTGTGAGATTCTTTCACGTTGTTAGTTTTAATTTGTTTTCATATCTGTATGTAAATGTACATTATAATTTATTCTAAATAGCATAATATATGGTATTTTTTTGTATAGAATATAAGAAGGTATTTTTATGTATCAGATATATACTACTTTTTATCTGTTTTACTGTTATTTACATTTGAGGTTCTTTTTCAATTTTTGGCTAGTAGAGATAATGATATTTACAAATTTTCTTGTACATGTCTCTTGGTGTACACATATAGAAATTTCTGTTGTATATATGTCTACAATGACATTATTGGGTCATTGAATATAAATATCTTCAGCTTTAGTAGTAACTGCCAAACTGTTATTCACAGTGATTGGATCAATTTACATTCACACCAGCAAAGTACAGTTGTTTACATTGCTTCTTGTCAGTGTTTGCTCTTGGTAATATTTTTAGTTTCAGCTATACTGTTGTGTGGTAATATTTCAATGGGGTTTAAACTCATATTTCTTTCATTATTAATGAGGTTGTTGACCTCTTCTGTTGTTGCCTGTTTAAGTCATAAGCCAATTTATATTGAGGTCTGTCTATCCTTTTTGTACTGATTTATAGGAGTTCCTCATATGTTCTGGATATAAGCTCTTGCCAGTTATGTCGTCTCCCACTCTGTGGGTTACCTTTGTATTTCTTAGTCTTTTGACAAATGGAAATTTTGACTTTTAGTATAGCTGAATACATTTATGGTTAATATGTTCTGTGTTCCATTTAAGTAGTATTTCCCTGTCCTAAGTTTGTGAAAAAATTACAAATTAACAAGTACAGAAGCTTTACTTGCTTGCCCTTGGCAGTTAATTTAGATCTACAAGCCCCAGGTAATTAATTTTTGCCAATATATTTGGTTGAAAGAAGGCTTATAATTTTTTCCATATCAATATTGAATTGTCTTAATACTTTAGAGAAAAGACCATCCTTTCCCCACTGCTCTGCAGGGCTACCTCAGTTATAAATCAAGTGTATACAAAATATGAGTATCTCTTTCAGGACCTTTTATTCTGTTTCACTGATCTATTTTTCTGTCACTGTGCCAATATTCTATTCTTTTTTTTTTTTTAATAGAGAGTGTGTGAGAGAGAGAGAGAAAGAGAATTTTTTAATATTTATTTGTTTTTAGTTTTTGGCGGGCACAACATCTTTGTTTGTATGTGGTGCTGAGGATTGAACTCGGGCTGCACGCATGCCAGGCGAGTGCGCTACCGCTTGAGCCACATCCCCAGCCCCTCTATTCTTTTTTTTAATATTTATTTTTTAGTTGTAGTTGGACACAATACCTTTATTTTATTTGTTTATTTTTAGGTAGTGCTAAGGATTGAACCCAGGGCCTTGCATGTGCTAGGCGAACGCTTTACCTCTGACCCACAACCCCAGCCCCCAATATTCTATTATTACAACCCCATAGAGAAAAATCTTTTTTTTTCTTAAAGATTATCGTTTTTGCTTATTCATAGTCCTACTATTTCCATATAAATATTTTTATTCATCTTCTTGTTATTTGATTTCTAACTTAATTGCATTGTGGTAAGAAAACATACTTTATGTGAGTTCAGTCCTTTCAAATTTAAGAGCTGTAAGTTTATCTCAGCATGTAGTCAAGTTTTATAAATGTTCTGTATCTTGAAGAGCGTGTATCTCCAAGATTTTTTTTTTCCATTTCAAAGATGTTCTATATGTTAGAAGAAAAATAAAAAGAAACTCAGATCACAAAATACAGAATTGTCTATAGGTCAAAGAGAAAATGTCAGAAATTTGCTAAACTGTCTTAAGAGCAAGATTCCTGACTATTCCCTTGCACAATAGTTCATGTAGTTAGAACTTCATAAATGTATGCTCATTTTTTAAAGATATCAAAGGCATGTAATTTAGTATTACTTGAAATATAATATTTTTTTCCTTTGTCTTGAGTGTACCATCTGTTGGACCAAGGAGACGATGTTGTAAAACATTAGAAATGCTTTTTTCAGGATCTGCCAGAGCATCTTTTGGAGATCGAAAGGTGGAACTTTCCAGTTCGGCTCAGCATGGGCCCAGCTATGATGTGTACAACCCTTTCTATATGTATCAGCACTTTTCACCTGATTTGAGTCGGCGTTTTCCTCCTCATTCAGAAGCAACAAGACTGTATGGATCAGGTATGAAATGTCTTTTGTGCTTTTCTTCTGTGTGTCTCCTTAGCAAATTTAGCAATCAAATTAAATCTGAGACCTGGATGATATGATTCTTATTATTAAAAATAATTTTTAAATAAGAGAAAAGCAGGCTTCACAAGTGTTATGATAGACAGCATGATTTCTCTCTGGTGTTATAACTAATTTAAAAACTGAAAGATTGATGTTTTGTGTCTATTGGTAGTTACAAATTTTAATTAATTTTTCCTTTTTGAAAGTTATTTTTAGATTATTTTTATTAATTTATGTACCTTCTATCCAAACTCTACAACAGATATTTACAAGTTTTTTCTTTTGTGTTCTAGTCAGAATGACGAGTTTAAAAATGTATGATGTAATTAGAAATATAAACAAAGAGAATAGAAATACTTAAATAACTATAAAATTTTTATAGTTTCATATTTGAAACTATTCCAATTATAGACTACTATGTGTGTTTCTAATTCATAAATCCCCATTGTTTTGTAGGATGATGATATATCTAGCTCTCTCTGCCACTAGATTCAGGGTGGGGTACTGAAAAAAAGAAAGAAAGATTTACTGAAGGGACTATTCCCCACCGTACTAGAATATAGCATAGGGTTGGTTTACCGAGTTCCTTTCTTCAAGGCCCTTTCAGGTTACGAAGGACACTAAAAAGACAGGAGCACATAAGATTCAGAATTGATTTTTTTTTTTAAATGTGATAAGTGCTCATTAAATAGTTGAAGTACATATAACACAAAGTACTTACATCCTATCCTCTTAGATAGTCTTCTCAGATTGAGGATTGGGAAACGTGAACAAAAATCCATTTTGATATGGATATGAAAATGTTTTGTTTGATTTCTATTTCAAACAAAATAAAATAATGAAAAATAAATGTTTTAGATCTCATCAAAAGGCTCATTTCTTATATAGATCTGCACATAATTTTCACAAAGTATTTCTATAGAGAGTTAGTTTATAATAATTAAGTAGAATTTCAGTGTTTCATTTTCCTTGTTATAAAAATAAGCACTTCTTTCTTTTCCCTGTGTAGTTTGTGACCTAAGGACCAGCAAACTTCCTGGTTCCCCTGGCCTAAGCAAATCTATGTTTGATCTTACAAGTTCATCTCAGAGATTCATCCAGGTAAAGTAGTTATATAATTTTTTTATATGTGATAATTATTTCAAATTAAAAATTCAGAAATACATGAATCAACATTAGAAATAACATGCTTTTTGTGGATATAGCTATTCTAATATTTGGACAATAAATACATTTCCCATATGCATTACTTTGGGAAGTTCCCAGTTGACTAATGAAAGACAGTATTTTTCTTTTGTTCTTTTTTTGTGTGAATTTTCTCTCAGTTGGTATGCACTTAAGGAATCTTGAGGCAGTTGGAATTTTAAATAGTATAATTAAAATACTTATCAACTTTCCTTATTGAAAGTTTTTATTAAAAATTAACATTCCTGGGCTGGGGATGTGGTTCAAGCAGTAGCGCGCTCGCCTGGCATGTGTGCGGCCCAGGTTCGATCCTCAGCACCACATACAAACAAAGATGTTGTGTCCGCCGAAAACTAAAAAATAAATATTAAAAATTAAAAAAAAATTAACATTCCTATAGGTGGAGAACTTTATTCACTTATATTAATACAGTATCCTATTTTGGAGTTACTTTGTTTTTGTATTTTGTGGTACTGAGGATTAAACCTAGGGTCTTATGCATGCTAGGCAGTCACTTTACCACTGAGCTATATCTTTGGCCCTTTTTAAAATTTTATTTTGAGGCAGGTTCTTGCTAGATTGTCCAGGTCAGCCTCAAACTTGCAATTCTCCTGGTAGCTGAAATTACGAGCATGTATGGCTAAAGCCAGGGAGAATTTTTTTGATACTTTGATGACTATTTAAAATTAGAAGATAGAGATAAGCAAAGTAGCATGACAAATTATCTGTATTCCTGTAAATGAAAGTAAAATCTGTGTAAATGTTTTTATATACACTTGTGGGCTCGTGTGTGTGTGTGTGTGTGTGTACATATATACACACATATATACTTATGGTTTATACAATGGAAATGTATTCTAAATCATCCTTAGTAATTCTCAATTTCTTGCAGAATTAATTCTTTATAGCAACAATTCTTGACCATGCATCAGAATTATTTGGAGAGCTTGTTAAAATACAGATTGCCATCCCTTGCTGCCCAGAATTTTTGATTCAGCAGCCCTATGGTGGAGCCTGAGTTTTTATTTCTACTAGAGAGACCATGGTTTAATATGCTGTTTTACAGGTTTTTAGGTAACTGGGCATTTCCAAACATATTCTAATTGTCATTAATGTTTCTTTATGGAATTTAAGAAATAATCTCTTTCTCTTTATTATAAAACCAAACCAAAACCAGCAGAGACATTATAGTATATTTTTTCATAAGATGTTTAAAATTTTCCTGATAACACACAGAGAAAACTTATTTTTCTCTTTAATTGTCTAAAAGTGGGAAATTCTGACTAGTAACATTGTCAAAATGCTTAGCATGCAGTTTGATGGGGCAGGTTTTGGGGCATAAGTATCAGAATCCTTACAGTTTGATATGCAATTTCTGACTAAAAGATTTTATTTGTAGAGACATGATTCGTTGTCTAGTGTACCCAGTAGTACATCTTCAAGAAAAAATTCTCAGGGGAGTAACAGAAGCCTGGGTAAGGAATATAATATTACATTTTTATACTCATTAGTAATTTGAAAGTGAACATGATCAGTAAAAAAAATTCTACATGATTATATCTATATTGACAGTATTATCTGTATATGGATACTCAGATCAGATGGTTATTTTTCAGTGTTTAGGCATGAATGAATCAGTTTTTAAAAAGTGAAACTATTAAACATCTTTGTACATTTGTTTTAAAGTAGATGAATGAAGAAAGTTCCAGAAGCATACCGTACTAAAGTCATATAAACATTATTTGAAATAGTTTGTTTAAGCTTTAACTTAAATTTTCCACACTGCAATTTGGGTAAAATTTTATATCTGGTAGTTATATGGTTTATTTCACCTCTTGTACTTTAATAAAACATAGAAGTATGATTTTTGCCTTACTAAATTGGAAACCTTAAAAAATAATTGTTGGCATTTTTCAGTTGTGCTCATAAAATTGAATTTAAAAGATTACATGAAATTTTGAAACATCTTTGTCTTTTGTTTACAATTCAGATACGATTACTCTCTCAGGAGATGAAAGAGATTTTGGCAGATTGAATGTGAAGTTGTTTTATAATTCTTCAGTGGAGCAGATCTGGATCACAGTTTTACAGGTAAATTAGTACAGTTAATACCAACTTTTATTTCAAAATTAAATATTTCTTTTTTTTTTTAATTTTTTATTATGGGTTCAAAACATTACAAATCAAAATTAAATATTTCGACACTTATCTGTTGTTGCCCTCTTCTGGGGAAAGAGGTAATAGTTAGTCTTTGGAATTTGGGGTTCTATAGTGTTTTTCAGGAATAGTATTTGATAAAGCATTTAAGAAGCAGGTATGGTGATGCATACCTGTAATTCAGTGACTTTGAGAGGATGAAGCAGGAAGATCACAAATTTGAGGTCTGTCCCAAAATAAAAAACAAAAAGGGTTGGAGATGAAGCTCAGTGGTAGAGTACCCAGGGTTCAATTTCCAGTACCAAAAAAAAGCATTTAAGAAAATAAAAATGTGTGTGATGAGTATATGTATTTTTTATGACTTTATTTATTTATGTGGTGCTAAGTATCGAACCCATTGCCTCCTGTGTTAGACAAGCGCTCTCCCACTGAGCCACAACCCCAGCCCTGTTTGTATGTTTTCAACTGCAAGAAGAAAACTGGTATATCTATATTTAATATCAAAATTATTTTAATGTGGATGAAACATGAAGTCTCAATATATACTGAAGTTTATTTAAAAATCTTGAAAATCATTATCCAAAGCCATTAACTCAACAAATACATCAAATATTTGTATTGTCAGAGTCCTTTGTAAAATTCCAACTATACTTTTAATTTTTTAGTGCAGAGATTTAAGTTGGCCTTCTAGTTATGGTGATACTCCCACTATTTCTGTAAAGGGAATACTAACGTTGCCCAAACCAGTGCATTTCAAGTCATCAGCAAAGGAAGCTTCTAATGTAAGTGACTGTTTATGTTTGAATTTCCTTTCTGTTTTTCTAATATTTATCACTTTTATCCATGTAAAGAATAAGAAAGTGTTTTACTTTTGGGAAACTAAAAATTATGTGTCCTTGCTTTTTTAAAGATAATTTTTAGTCTCAAAATGTTTTGATATTTTATTGTCTAATATTAAGATTCATTTAAAAAGAAAATTTTGATCACTAAAATATATAAATTAACAGTATCTAAAATATATATTTAAAAGGAAAATAAATGTGTATATTTTCATCTTTTCTTTTCCCTAACTGGGCTTTGAAAAATAATTGCACAATTGCAATTAATCACTTTTAAATACTTCCAGTTACTATAAATGGAGTAGTTTATGTTCCTGGCTTTTATAAATTCTTATTTCACATTAATTTAAATACATGCTCATTATATTTTTTGACATAGAAAACTTAGGGTTTTATATGCAAATGAAAAGAACATACCATTTAAAAATAAGAATTCAATTGACTAATAAGCAAAACATTACTGTTGCTATCAATCATAGAAATACAGATTTAAATTATATATTGATCTTTCTTTTTTTCTTATTAAAATAAGGAAATATTTTACAAGTATGCTACAACATACAATTTTCTAGAAATGATTTTGACAGTACACATCAAAACCTTATATATTTCTAGTAATTCTACTGGAATCTACTCCTTGGAAGTAATCTGAAATCCAAACAAAACTGTTTTATAAAATAGTCTTGGTGGTTTTTTTCATAGTGAAAAGTTAAAAATAATCTCAAAGCATCATAGAGGAATGATCGAAAAACCTGATGGTATACCCATTTAATTAATTTCTTCAGGCTGCTGTAAAAAAAAAAGTACCACAAACTGGATGGCTTTAAAACAATAAGAAACTTGGGACTAAGGATAGAGCTCAGTGATGGAGTGCTTGTATAGCATGTGTAAGGCTCTGGGTTCAACCCTTAGCATGGGTGGGGAGGGGGGAATAGAAGTCCAAAATCAAGGTGTCAGCAATGTTGGTTCCTTTTCTGAGGGGGAATCTTTTCCACTCTTCCTCCCAGATTCTGCTATGGCCAACAATCCTTGGCTTTCCTTATTTCTTGGCTTTGCCTCCATCTTCATATGGTGTTCTCTCTGTTTCTGTGTTTTCACATGGCCACGTACTTACAAAGATACCACTCATACTGGATTGGGGTCTACCCTATGCCCATATTACCTTATTTTAACTTTATGAATCATGTCTGCAATGAGATGTTTGCAAATGATGTCACATTCTGAGGTACTGGGAGTTAGAATTTCAACATATCTTTTTTGGGGATACAATACAATTCAACCCAGAACACTATGTGATAGAATACTAGGCAGCTGTGAAAAATTATGGATAGGAAGAGTTTTTAAGGACAGGGAAAAATGTCCTAAATTATTGAAAAAGGCAGTGATCAAAAATTGGTGTGTGTATGTATGTCACGATCTCACTTTATGAAAATATGCATCATAGAAAGTCTAGATGGAAATAAATCTTAACTCTGGGTATAATTCTATCACTCAAGGAAGAATACTTTCTGAATTAACAATTTTACTTTTTAAAAAATAAACTAAATTAATTTAGGAAAAGTTAGAGGGAAAAATGTTTGCATATTGGAACCTACCTACATAGGATCTTTCATTTTTAACATTTATTTTTATACAGCAGATTTTTGGGAGATCCCTAGTGTGGCAAAATGTGGAAACTATGAAGTAAATCTGCACAGACTTGCTTAATTTGTAAAGTTGTTTAACATTTTATGTGCAATGTATTGTCAGTGTGGTCCTGTGGCTTGAAAGTCTTAAAGAAAAAGTTCAGTAGTGGGAAAATTCTAGAAACATGATTCTGACTGTGCAGATGTAAGTGATTATAGTACGGGTGAAAATTTGGCCAAAATTTTTTTAGTGCAGAGTATCAAAAATATTTATGTTAGTTGCCCAGATATCTTGCCTTTTCAAAAGGATACACTAAAGATTGAAAAAAGGAAGTGTATGGAAAAAAACTGTCTAGTGTTTAGTCTCCTTTAAGAAATAATTCAAATATGTCCATGTGATAATTCAAGATTCTGGGCACTGAACATGCTCACATGTGAGATTCTTGAACTACTCTAACTGTTGAAGAATTGTGGTAAATAGTAGGAAAGATGTCCTAGATCCAAAGATTAAAAAACAGTTTAATTTGTTTTTTCCTTTATGGTGCTGGGGATCGAACCCAGGGCCTTGTGCATTCAAAGCAAGCACCTTACCAACTGAGCTATATCCCCAGCCCCTACAATTTAATTTTTAAAAAGGGAAAAAGCTATATTTTGGTGAGCTCAATGTTAATATTGACCTGAGTTCCTAGGTAATTAAAAAGATGATTTGTGAAGTTGAGGAAGGTAATATCCAGAATAAACTCCAGAAAAACAAGTTATGGCTCTTCTCATTTTCATTTACATTAAAAAAATTTTTTAATTATGTTGTTATATTATGTCATATATGAATATGTAACAATAAATCCCATCAGTATGTACAAATATAATGCACCAATAAAGTAGGAAAAATATTTTTACTGTTGTAAAAAAAATTAAATGTAGTTTTTCTAGATATAAAGGTAAAATATCATTTTGTAATAGTATATCAAACTTTTTTCAACCCTTTATATATTTTATTGTTTTTTAAGGTTATTGAATTTTTGGAAACTTTTGTATTTGCTATTAAACTACAAAATCTACAAACTGTAAGACTTGTATTCAAGATTCAAACCCAAACTCCCAGGAAGAAAACCATTGGAGAATGTTCTGTGTCGCTTAGAACTCTCAGCACACAGGAAATGGATTACTCTTTGGATATAATACCACCTTCAAAATTTTCTGTAAGTGATAATAATATGCAGTGTTAAAAATATTTTGTACTTTTAGAATGGCTTAGTGGATAGTGTTTTGTTAGTGGAGGATAACTTGAATACTTTACTAATTATGGAATCAGGAAAAGTCTCAAGAAGTAATATCGTTTCAAAAATTGATGAAAGGTCAACATAACTGTTTCTCTATTTTAAAATAACGTTGGATTACCTTCTCCTAGCACAATATTTATTAATGTTTCATCAGGTATAGTAATCCTGAAACATGAAAAACTTTAATACATTTTAAAAAGTTTTTCTAGTTGCTGATGACTTGGGAAAAACAACAAAGGATCATAAGGTCAAAGTCCAAATTCAATCTGAGATTGCCCTGAAATAGATTAGGGAAGTTGTTTTAATCCTGGGTAAACTGTATATCTGTTCATAAATAGGTTAGAATGGAAGTTGGGTTTTGATTTTTTGGTGTTTAGAATGGAACCCAGGACCTCATGCATGATGAGCACCTACTGTACCACTGAGCTACATTCCCAGCCCAGATTTTTTTTTTTTTCAAGCTTGCTTACCTATAGTGCTTGATTGATTTCTGAGACCTGATGTTTACTTCTCTCAAGTGGCCAGCTGAACATTGTCTTTATTCAGAGATTCCTAATAATTTAATTATGTAGTTTCTGTGTCAGGATAGAGAACAGTCTTGAGTTTTATAAGGTCAAATCTATAGGTGATTTTAAACTTATTTAGGACTTACATTTTACCTACTTCCAAAAATATTTAAGATTACTTGAAGTGCTTTTTAACCCTTTCTGTACATTATAATTACCTGGCAAATTTAAGTCAATAAAATTTCTTGAGGGTTGGAACAGAAGCATTTGTAGTTTTCAAAAGTTCCCCAAGTGATTCTAATGTGTAGCCTTGCAAATCACCAAATTGTAGGGGAAATTAGAAATTAAAACATAAGAAACAAAGGTTACTGTAATTAATCAGAAGAATTGAAATTTCTGATATCTTTTTCCCTGTTAATTTTAATCCCCAATGTTTTCTTTATGGCATTTATTATGTCATATCATTATTTAAGTTACTTAATTTTAAATAAAACAAAACAAGTCTCAAGTTTCTGTTTTCTTCATATTTTACTGTGCTGTTAACTAAGATCCTACCATATTGTTGGTACTGTATATTTGTATGTAGGCAGGTATGAAAAAATAAATGATGAATGAAAGCATACCAAATGAGATTACTGTCCTTTTCTGTTAAAACATAGCAGCTGTGACAGGAGTTTGTCACTGGCAGAGTTGACAATAGCTTAGTAGACAGTAATCTGCAACCATCTTTTACAGAAGATACAAAAACACTAATCAAATTATTCATACATTAAAACTCTAAAGACAGAATACATCAAAAGATAAGTCAGTGAAGGTATTTTCTGGGAAACTGAGATACTATATGCCTGGAGAATTTGAATGAATGATTATGACTGGATTTCTAATAAATTATATTTCATATGTTAGAAGTCTTATAAACACTTGGTTTCTACTGGATGTCACGTGCTAGGTATATAAAGATTGATGTCTTGAAATAAGAGCATTTGTGTTATTCAGGACCAATGAATTTATGTTACCAAGTACTGATGTTTCATATTATTGGCTAAGATAAGAATAGTATTGTGCTTTGTTTTATGTTCTGAAGAGGAAAATAGATATTGTAATTATGCCATTGAAAGAACCAGACTTGTCTACCCACTATCCACATTGATAACTGTTGCACCATGAATAGCATTGCTTTGTATAAAGCTAATGTTTTTTTTCCAGGAGAGTTCCTGACCTTGGCCGATACTAATGTATTTACTTGACCTCAAATTTCAGTATTGAATAAGATAGAAGAGATAAAATTTGCCTGAAGAAGTAGTTGACCTTTATAGAGATTTACCTTATGGCTGACTCGTTGCTAAGTAATCTACTGTTCATACCGCTCTTCTGAGCCTGTGCACTCCTTTTCCTATGTGGAGATCAGTGAAGCCATTTGCACAGCCAGTAAATAGTCAAGGAATTCAGATTTGATTCCAGAGCTAACCCTCTGAACTCTTCCATGTATGTTCCCTTTGAAGACATTTTCAAACATCATCAGTTTATGATTCTTCCTGATTATGGTTGGCATCTCATTTTTTTAATGGTTCCGGGAAGGCTAATAAATTTTTCTTTAAAAATTGGTTCATTATTCGGGAGCAAATATCATACCTTCTACAGTTTTATGCTTATTAAATATAGTCAGTACACACCAACTAATTGATTTGTATTTTAATTTTTGGTTATTATGAGATTGAAAATTATTTTGAATACTTTCTCATGATCTGAATTAATGTCCTGGAATATAAATTGAATTTGTGAGATAACCTTGGCAAGTAGGAAATAGCAAACCCATTGCCAAATGCTACTGTTTATGAGAATTAACTCTACAATTGTGTAACAATAAGAGAAGTTTTGCCACCTTTAGCTGTTTTTATAAGTGTTACTTAATTATGGGTGCAAAACCATAATGAAAAAAGAATTGATGAAAAAAGTTTAATCATGGTTATCTTTGTGTTTTGTAAACAATAAATGATTATAGTTTTTTAATGTATTAATTTAAATGCCAAGGGCAGAAACAACTTTTTTTTAATCAACAAAGACTTTATTTTATATACGGCTATCCAGTTAGTTATGCAAAAAGAGTTGTTAATCAGTTCTCACTTAGAGTAAACATGAAAAGCAATAAATTCGCTTATTTAAAAAGTCAGCATTGTTGCCAGATTGAATAGTTTTATTCTCATTTTAGAGTTTTTTGAGAGAAATTAACCTGAACTCAAGTTTCTACTTTTTAAACAATTCACTTTTTACTCTCTTTCTTGATTTCTCATGGCATGACAGTTATAAAACACAACATCATGTTTTAAGAAAAGACCCAAGCTTGAGGTGATGTCATGTGCGTAGAAAGGTTTTTTTGTTCCCCCCTCAATGAGTGATTAAGGAATACTGGACAGTTACCAAATATGTAAACCTTTTTGTCAAGTATCATTCAACTGTTCTGTAACTTTACTGGAATCACTTCTAGTAAGTCTGTAAATGTTGTATTCTTATTCCCATTCTTGTTCTTTTCAATACATGAACAGTGATCTTTTTGAGTCTGGACAACTTCATGTTTCTCTTTTACTTTTCACTCCAAGTACCTTGGAATCCAGATGAGTAGGATTTGTGTTGTATTTCACAGACAAATCACCAGCTTTCTTTTCCTGTTGGTAAGCAGTACTGACGAGCATATTTTAATCCACCTCCCCACCTGTTGTTTTCATCTTAAAGTTTGCCTCAGTTTTTTTTTTTTAAAAACCTTTTCCTTATTATATACAGCCTTATCACTGATTAGCTTCCTTCTTGCCAGCTTCCTTTGGCTTGTTTCCATTCAGGATAGATATGCAACTCTGGATCCATAAATCTGTTTATTACATCAATCCTTTGTCTTC
This sequence comes from Marmota monax, assembly GCF_021218885.2. Taxonomy (NCBI): domain Eukaryota; kingdom Metazoa; phylum Chordata; class Mammalia; order Rodentia; family Sciuridae; genus Marmota; species Marmota monax. The sequence continues at coordinate 5,184,335 of NW_026695241.1, forward strand.
TGATTTTTATAGCATCTACTCTGAATTCTAAAATTAGGAAACTCAATTGACTACATTTAATTATTTTAAAAGTGCATTCCTTCCTGTTGGTTTATTTCACTGGCAGTTTTTCTGTTAATATTGCCTAGGAATTTAATTTGTTTTTAAGTTGAATTGTCTTTTAGTATTACTGATATTGAAATCCAGTATATAGGTATACAGACTTTCAGAATTGATGCAAATGAATGCCTTATATTTACAGAATCTATGACATTTATCTTCTTATCTTATAACTAATGGCTTTGAGCGTCAATAGAAAGCAAAGCTTTCAAAAACTGTAACTATTTTTGAAATATTTCCAAACTTTATTATTGAATACTGAATGATACTTTTTGATATACAGGTTTGCCATGCAGAACTTGAATTGGGGACTTGTTTTCAAGCAGTAAATAGCAGGATTCAGCTTCAAATTCTTGAGGCACAGTATCTTCCAAGCTCATCAACACCTCTGACTTTAAGTAAGTGTATCGGTGTTCAAAGTACATCAAATGCAGAGAGATTACAATTCAATAAGAATGAAGAGACCAGTAGAGTGATGTCTTTCCTTTGCTGGATGCACAATCAGGACTTGTGATACTTTCATTGGCTAGGCCTAGTAACTTGGCCACCCCTAGAACTGAAGGTTTGAGGTCAGCCCTATCTCCCAGGCTAAGAGGAAGGTAGAATTGATCCTTTTTAGCATGAAAGAAGGGAATTAACTATCTGGGAGCAAGCAAAGCAATAAATGTCCACTGTAACAATGAATGTCCACTGTAGAAAGGATAAAAATAAATGAAACTGAACATTCAGTTCAAGAAGCTACAAAAACAAAAAATTCAAGGAAAGAAGTAAGCTGAGGTTGAAGTTATAAAATGTAGAGACAACAGCAGATAACACAATCAATAAAACTAAACTTTTTTTCTTTGAAAGGACCATTAAAACAGGCAAATCTGTAGCAGGTTGGATAAAGCAGAAAAATAGACAAAACATGAATGATATTCTGAATCAAGAAAAGGATTTTTAAATTCAGAAGAGATTTGGTTATATATAAGGCAATACCAGGTGTAACAATACTAATTCATTTGTACATCTATATGAAATAAATGTCTTTCTAAGAAATTTACTCAAGAGGAAGAAATCTAAAAAGAATAGCCATGAAAAGGGAGAGAACTCTCTCTCATAAAAAGCACTAAGCTAAGATTATTTTACTGACAGATTTTACCAAACTTTCAAGGAACATCTGATTCCTTTTTTATATAAGCTATTCTAAAGCAAGAAAAAAAGATGGAAAAATAATTTTGTTAGCATATTCTTGATATCAAAACAGATTAGATAGCACATACATAAAATTAACTCTACACTAACATCACCTATGTAGATAGATAGAAAAATCCTAAAATAAAAGTAAGCAAATAGAGGGAAGGGAAGAATAGAAGTTTATTGAATTAGACAGAGGAATGAAAGGAAGGGGGAGGTGGGAATAGGAAAGACAGTAGAATGAATCAGACATAACTTTCCTATGTTCATACATGAATACATGATCAGTGTAACCCCACATCACATATAACCACAAGAATAGAATCCTAATTAGAATAAGCTATATTCCATATATGTATAATATGTCAAAATATACTCTGCTGTCATGTGTATCTAAAAAGAACAAATTTTTTAAAAAGTAAGCAAATAAAGTCCATCTTGGAATAGTGAGTCATAAGGACAACAGTGGAAATTTACAAATATAATATATTACATTAACAGGTGAACTCCCTAGATTAAAACTAATGATCTGTATTTTATAAATTTAATGCTCAGGTCTCTTGGTCCTCACTCTGAGACTCCCTTCCTGGGAGTTCCCTCATCCCCTTCTTGTTACCCTGCAATCCCAGCTCTATTATCTGATAACATGGCACATTCTGCTCTAGCCGTAAGCATGCTGTGCCAGTCAGACTAGGGCATATGCTGAGGTGAAAAGCTATATATAGTAAACCTGAATTTTAGTGCAGTTCCCATCTTTGAAAAGTTTCTTTCCTTCAGTTTTTTCCTGATTTTAATCAATGTTTATTTTTAATATTTCCCCAAAATTTGTAATTATAATCTATGGGAAACTTATTAGTTCATAAAAACTATTTTACCATTGTTGGAAGCTCTACATCTCAAACTTATTTAAAGAATAGATTGTTTTCTAGTGGGCATATGCTTTTGGAGTCTCAAGCAAAAAAATTTACCTATATAAAATTGTGAAATACATACCTCATCTGTCCAAAGAGTTGGTACCTCTCTTTTGTGTAATCCTTTTCAGTGTATACACCTTTGCTCCTCATTGTTATTTATGCCTATGATTCTACTTGTAAATGTCATTCAGAATGAAGATTAAATTTGTTTGAAGTTATAGTAGTTACTTGTAAAATGCAGTAAAGATTATAAAGTTACCAGAGATGTTTTCTTTTATCAAATAGTAGTAGCTCATTGAATATTTTTAAAATAGCTTATTTATATATTTACATTAAACATAATATATATCTTTATGTAGTATTTAATTAGAATTTGTTTCGTAGGTTTTTTTGTGAAGGTGGGAATGTTTAGCTCAGGAGAGTTGATTTATAAGAAGAAAACACGCTTACTGAAGGCCTCCAATGGAAGAGTAAAGTGGGGAGAGACTATGATTTTTCCACTTATACAGAATGAAAAGGAAATTGTTTTTCTCATTAAGCTTTATAGTCGAAGCTCTGTAAGAAGAAAACACTTTGTGGGCCAGGTTAGTAGGGGGATTTTATCTTTAATTTCTTCTGTGTATTTTTCTATGCATTTAAAGAGTGGTTAACAAAAGGAATATGGGATTAAACTAAAGTTAAATAGTGTAAGATTTCTTAGTATAAATTACAATTCAGTGTTGACACAAAAATCAAATCTCATCAGACTTATTTCTTTAATATAAGTAGTTGGAATTTCTGAGCAATCAGGCTTATCTTTAAGCCTTTTTCTCAGCTTTTCAACTTTAAAAACTAAGATCAGTTTTTTAACAAGAGAACTTCTTAATTATATTAGATTTGAATTCCTAGAAAACAATTTTAATGATGGTGGAGATATTTAGATAGTCAATACTAGTGTCTGGATTGTCTATTTTAAAATTCTTAGTAATCTGTATAGGACAATATAATACTGGCTTACTTGCCAACAATACAGGAACTTGTTTCCATTTATATTTTTTTTCCTTATTCTGAATGGATTAATGGTAGTTTTCTTTTTTTTTTACAATTATTTGAGCCACATTTAAATTACTGGTCTAAAAGCTTCCACTTCATAGTAAACTGTTATTAGTAGTGTATGTGTAGTCCTCAAATTATAAATATGATTTTTTAAAGATTGATATTAACTTTTTGACTCACTTTTTTATTTAATTTACCTAAAATGTTTATTTAAATGTAGTTTTGTTTCTGCATTTATTTGGAAAATAGCTTGAATTTGAAAATTTGTATAACTATATACTTTTGATAGCTGTGAGTCCTATGAAGTCAATTTAGTTAAAAGTTTTTCTGGGGCTGGGGATGTGGCTCAAGCGGTAGCATGCTCGCCTGGCATGCGCGAGGCGCTGGGTTCGATCCTCAGCACCACATAAAAATAAAAAATAAAGATGTTGTGTCCACCGAAAACTAAAAAATAAATATTAAAAAAATCCTCTCTCTCTCTCTCTAAAAAAAAAAAAAAGTTTTTCTGTATCATCAAACCTTAGCTATCATGTATGAATGGAATAGGATTCCGGAATGTTTTTGCTGGTTGTCTGCCTCCAACGGACTCTTGAGTGGCATTAGGTGTCACCATAATGGGATAAACAAATGCAGACTCAAGTTCTCCCACTCCTGTTTACCAACCAAAGCACTCTGATGTTACCTGTTTTATATGTTGGGGTTCTTTGAAAGATATTATTTGAAGGAAATTTTTTTCAGACCAAGAAAGAAAAGGAAAAATATTTGAAAATCAGTGAGTGATCTGCTCCAATCTCTTTACTCAGAGAAGTTAATTCCAAGGTTATAGCATTTGTTAGTGCTAGAGCCACGGTACAGATTTTAGATTCCTTGTCCACCTTGTCTTCATGATATAGCCATCGTGGTGTCTTAAATTTACATAATACTATATAACTTTCCCAGGTTTATTCACATACATAACCTAAACCCCATAATCGATAGACACTATGAAATTACTCTGGATCAAGAATGACTATTTATTAAATTTCAATTAAGTTTACAATTGTATTGAATAAAAAAGGTTTTTAAAAATACACATTCCTTATTAATTGAAATCATGATTAGCCTCAGTTTAATTCATCTTTATAAAGTTGTTTTTGAGTGATCAGGATCAATTTTAAGTTGAGCTCCTAGATTAATTGAGTAAGAAAGGAAAGTTGGAACTATTTGCGGGGAAATGATTTTACAAAACTCTCACCTTGAATTTTTTTTTAAATATTTATTTTTTAGTTGTAGTTGGACACAATACATTTATTTATTTATTTTTATGTAGTGCTAAGGATCAAACCCAGGCCTCACACATACTAGGCAAGTGCTCTACTACTGAGCCCCAGCCCCATCACCTTGAATTTTTAAATTGATTTAGTTTATATGAAATAGTCTTCAGAATGACTAAACAGTTTAAATGTTTTAGAATTTAAGTCTCAAACAGATAAATTAAATTTACTTTTGGGAAAATGGAAAGTTGTTTACTTCTAAATATGTAAACCAGACTTCAAATATTTTTATCAATAAGAGTAATAAACTGTTTTAACTCACTTGTCGTAATTGTGTCAAGTTAAATGATTGTACTGTTCCTTTACAGATTTGGATAAGTGAAGACAGTAATAGCACTGAAGCAGTGAACCAATGGAAAGAAACAATTGCAAATCCAGAAAAGGTTGTTACCAAGTGGCACAAGTTAAATCCATCCTGAAGACTTCACATATTAATTTGGTGAAGAAACAACTTGACATTCTTTTAGAAGACTTAGAATTTTAATTTGCTAAAAATTATAATAAATTTTATCAAATATCCAAAGTGAAGGAAATGCTTTAAAACAGTGCCAGAAGAGACAAAATAAAAGCGTAGTATTATTATGGCAGTTAAATGACTTATAAAGTCTATGAGAACATAAGCCATACATAGGAATTTATGTATTATGTTTTTTGCTTTTGTTTTTTAAGTTTTACCTAGATATTTAAAACCTACTATAACAAGCCCTGTTAGTACTACTAGACATTTAGATGACTATACCTTTGTTCCAGTGCTAGGCATTGTTGATTACATTTTTGTTCCACTGTTTACCTCTTCCTATATATTTTCTCTCAGCAAAAATGAATTGAACCATTTCAGTTGTTTTCTATATTTGGGGGAAGATAGTGCCCTGTGTTTATAATTTATTACCTATAAGGCATTACATTGCTATTTTGTAAACTACTTACTTCCAAGAAACTTCAGAAATAGAAAGTACATTTAGACTAGGATAAACAAAAACACCAAAAGATTGAAGTTTAATTGGAGGCCCAAAATTATACATATTTTGCTGTTTCTCACCATTAGATACTTTTGTCTTTGTTTTATTTGGAGTTAAAATAAGGTTATCATCCATATGGCCCATCCTAACTAGCAGAATGAATAAGTTTTAAATAGTAAATATTTTATGATAATCACTTCCTTGCTTTTAGTTTTTTAAGTACAAATTACTTGTTCTGTAATCTATAATGTTAGAGTATTTTGTCATGTTTTTTATAACTATACCTGATAACATTATAGACTCCAACGGAGTCTAAAATTTTCTATTGCAGGTTTCTTTCAGTTGCTTATTAGAACTCAGTATAAGGGGATAATTTCAGCATAGTTGTCCATATGAACTATGGCCAAAAGCAACAGCTTTTTGGAGAAACAAATAACCCTACTCCTAATTTAGCAAAATATGATTTTATTTTTGCTAGTAAGTAGACTATGTGCTCTGTGTTCTTTGTCTTCCATTTTTCTTTCTTTGTTCCAAACATGTCAAGAGATAGATGGTGATATTTTAGGCCAGAGGTATACCTTTCCATAACCTAAACATTCCCTTTTCATTCTAATTCCTGTGTTCTATGTATCTTATTAAAATTTCCCCAAATAAACACCTCGTTCTCTTGCCTAGATATTATCTCCACAAGCTGCAAAATGTATCAAGTTTATATGCCCTTTGCTTCTGTCCGGATTTTATGGTTCCAGTGGTGTGATAAGTATTCTCTGCCACTGTACATTTTGAAATAAAAATTTTAGATTTGTGAAAAATGGTATTTTAGATAGTACTCACGTTGACTTCTGGAAGAAATTACCCTGCGTGGTAGTATTTTGAATCTTTGAGACAAATGCAGCTAATTTTGATTTTGTCATTTGTTTGTTTTTTTTTTTTTTTTTGATAGGCTATTTTTAGAGTGGTTTTAGGTTCATAGCAAAATTGAAAAAAGAGGTACAGAGGTTTCCTATACAACCCTCTCCAGTACACAGACATACACAGATGAGGTACAACCTCTTTACCCTGTCAGCATCCTGCACCAGAATAATACATTCGTTGCAACTGATAAACTTACATTCATACCATTATCACCTAAAATCTATAATTTACATTAGGACTTCCTCCTGGTGTTTTACGTTTTGTAAATTTTAACAAGTGTATAATGACATGTATCATTAGAATCTTTTCAGAGTGGTTTCATTGCCCTAAAAATCCTCTGCAATGCAATATTTTAATAGCTATCAAAGAAATAAATGTGTTTATTGGCTTTTAGATAATAAATAACAGACTTTCTTGCTTTTAAAAAAAACTAGAATTTTATTTTAGCAATTTTCTGTGTTTTTAATTCCTAAATTTAATATATGTAGTCATGTACTTAACTCAATTTTTAATTATTTAATTGGTAGTATTTAAATATATGTATAATATATGATTTGAGGGAAAAATATGGTTTCTTGGTTTCTTAGGATCCCAAATAAATCATAAAAAGAAAACTTCATTTAAACAAACTTTCAGATAGGAAAGTATTGGTAGAACTAAGACCTCAGATATTCTAATTGGTATTAACTTAAACCTTCCAAAGGTGAAGAGATATTGAATATAGCTGAAATGCTCATTTGATTTCTTGAAGCTTTATGTAGAAATATAAACAGAAACATGCTCTTTCTTAAAAATTTAACCTTTTTAAATTTTGTATTTATTTGTTTATTATGTGGTGCTAAGGATTGAACCCAGTATCTCAGGCAAGTGCTCTACCACTGAGCTACAACTCCAGCCTAGAAATACCGTCTTTCTGTTAACAGCCTCTCATATTGTGAGAAAAACAATAGGAACTGGTAACAAAAAATGAGATACTGTGGAAAAATCACTTCCCTTTCTTTGCATTTGCTTAGGCTTTTCTTGACCTTTACCCAGCTATAATAAGGAAAAGGAAACCAAAATGATTCTGGGTGATCAAAGGGAACCATGGAAGGATTCATGTTGATAACTGATAATTTAAATGATATAACCCCTAAAATAGTATTTATTTATAAACTTTCACATTGACACAGTTAAGTAACTACAGCCCATGCATGTCAAAATATAGCATCAATACTTGACTTTTAGTTTTGATGATTTTTTAAGCAGAACTTATTGAAAAATGACCAAGAAAGTATGTCAGTTCAAACTCTTAATCAGACTGTTAAGAAACCTGTGGGATTTTGAACATATGTAATTGGTCTGAAAATAACCTAAAGTGAAGTTCTGTTTGAATGTAGTTACATGAATTTTTTGATACCAATGTACTACACAGCCTAGTGAAAACACTTTCCTACCAAAAATTTTCATTGTTTGTTTAATTAAATATTTGCTTATTTATGAAGGATTTTCAATTTTTCATTAAATTTTAACTTTTCGTACCATGGGAATAAGGGGTATTGCACTCAGAAGCACCTAACTACTGAGCCATGTCCCCAGCCCTTTTTATATTTTATTTAGAGCAGGGTCTCACTGAGGCTGACTTTAAACTTGCAATCCTCCTTCCTTAGCTTCCTGAGCTGCTGGGATGACAGGCATGTGCCACTGTGCCCAGCTCAGGAATGGGTATTTCAAAATTATACATCTTTATTAGATATTTGAACTTTTGTTTGGTGTTTCTTCAGGTATACTAAGAAAGGTGCCAGATAAAATATCTGTGTATCTAGTGGTTTTTGAGGAGATTTTCTGATGTTCTTGTTGTATAAATGTAATTCTTGTTAAGAATTAAAATTTCAAATTCTTTCATTTCTAGGTTAAGCGCTTAGTTGTGAAAGAATTATGAAAAAAGGGCCCATGTAAAATACCATCTCCATTTTGAAATAAAGATAGATATTAAGGGAGTTAATGTAGCCCTCAAAAACTATATTTTATTTTTTAAGTGGCAACTTCTCTGAAGATAAATCCTGCCTATATTTTTAGTAATTTCTTTATAGAAAAAAATTTAGCTTGTTTTCCTGATTTTACAATTTTTTCGATTTCTAAAAAGAAACATCTTTAAAAACATTGATCACAGTCTACATTAAATCATAGGATTCTGACAATGGCAGTAGGTATCTAAAAAGGAAGTTTTATATTATATGTCTTCTTGGATGGCAAGAAGGTTGCCAGTTCCATTCTGAGCTAAATCACTGAAGGAGATATGTCTTTAAATGATGGTGATATTTGTTCTGTATTGTTTTTCATATTCTTATCCTGTGGAATTTGTTTCTGGGTCATCCATCATCCTTTAGTTTCTGGGGGAAGAAAATAGATAAAAAATGTCTGCTCTTTATGGTAAGGCTGGATTTATTTTAGCAGAAATAAATTTGACTGGCTGTGGCTCTAAATTGACATTCAGTTTGATATCTGAGTCTTTACTCTTTATTGATTACATAGTATATGGAGTCTTGATCACGAAACAACTACATTTTTAATGAGCAATAAGCTATTTTGTATAATATATAAATATTAAATAATAAATGCTATAAGCCATCATTGTTTATTTTGAGATTTTTATTTTAGTGGGGGAAATTAAACTATACAAAGCTGTGTTATAGTATAAAATAGGATTTGAGGCATGGATAAAATGCTTTGGAGGCTCAAATAAAGTAAGAATTAAATGTAGCTTAAGGAATCAGGAAAAATTTGTTAAATCCCTGACCTGAAACACACAAAACAAGCAGATTGGTAGCACTATTATTCTTGATCACTGACCTTACCTACCTAACAATCTTACTTCATTTCTTTTGTCAACTGACTCACTGAAAAAAAAAAAAAAATTCTTAACTTCCTTCCACTTACTATCCTCTAACCTACCTGCTTTTTTCTTTACTCTTAATAGAAGATCCTCATCTGTCACTGGGACTACAGGCATGTGCCACCCACCCGGATCAAAAATCTTATTTCTTGATGTCAAAGAAAATAACATTGAATTCCTTCAGTTACCTACTGCCTTATTTATAAGTTTTTTACCCATATCCGACTTCTTCCTCTTCTTCTTCTTATGTTAAAAAGCAATTCCTTCCTTGTAAATTCTGAATCCAATCATTTTGGCCTTTTTTGAACACTGATTCCATTTATTAAACACATGTTCTATTCTCTGAGCCTTTGTTGCTGGATTCTTTGTATCATTATTCAAACCCTGGTGCATGATTATCTCAAAATTGCTTGTTGATATGTTTGATGGAAAGGACCCTATAGACCTAATATTGGTGGTTAGATTACTATATTGACAAAGGAAACTGGAAATTTGCAATTGACTAAATGTTTATGTTTTCCCACCCCAAATTCATATGTTGAAATCCTGACACCCCCCCCCCAAGATGATGGTATTAGATCATTTGGGTGGAGCCCTCACAAATGGGATTAGTACCCTTATTACAAGAGAGCTGAAAGTGATCCCTTGCCCCTCTGTCAGGCTGTGAGGAAGCAGCCTCCACCAGTCTGTGAGAACCTCGATGTTAAAATTCCAGCCTCCGAAATTGGGAGGAATAAATGTTTGTTGTTAACGAGCTACTCCATTTATGTTATTTTGTTAGATCAGCTCATATTAAGACAAAAACATTACATAAAGCAGGAAATGGTGTATCATGTCTTTCTAAGACTCCAGAGTTCCCTATGTATAGCCAGTGAAGATTCCTCCTAATAGCAGAAACTCATTTTTTATTCTCAAAGGAATTTTTATTCGTCCTTCACTTTCCTACCACCTAGCTACTCCCGTGTCTACTTGTTCAATAAGTGTTACTGGTAGAAAATAGTCTCAACAAATCCTGAGTAATTACTGAGAATTTTAGTGTAATTAACTCTATGAATAAGAGGGTTGGTTTCTAAGCATGGCATCTATTAGGGCTCTTAGGTTTCAGGCTTCTTTGTGATGTATTTCTTTCTTTTAAAAAATTATTGAATGGTCTACCCTGATCTATATTTTGGTTCATCCCATAGATAACTTCTAACTGCTCTGTCCCCAGCCTGTCTCTTCAGTCTTCTGTCCTGGCCACTCCACTAAAACTCATGAAGTCTTAACAAATGCCCTAGCTATTTTTCTTTATTACTCCTCAGCTTTCTGAACAATAGATCTCTCCTGCCTTGAAACTATCTCTTCCCTTAACTTTCACATCATTATGCTCTGCTTATTTTCTTAGCACCTAACTCATCCTTCTCTATCGGCTCATTTTCAAGAACGACCTTTGAAAACTGGAAGTGCTTTAGGACTTATCCCTAGGCCATCTTCTCACTGTAAATTCTCTCTGGTCAACCTTATTCATTTTCATGACTTCAAATGCTATCTGTTGGCCAAAGGCAGTCAAATTTTTATCTCTACCCAAATTTGGTGGGAATTCCACTGTCATATAGCTAATGTGAACATCTTTTCTTGAACGTGTTCTAAGCCAAACTTTTTATTCACATTCCTTCACAAAATTGGTCTTCTCTTTTCCCCTTCTAAGTAAAAGGTACTATCATGTACCTGGTTGGTCATCCCAGAATCCTAAGAGTCACCTTATCAGTGAAAAAAAACTGTATTCTTGCAATACTTCTGACACTAAATGTGTGGTTTTCCCACACCAAGGAATTTTTCACTTCTCTGTGGATACCAACTGGGTGTCCTATAATTTAGCTCAATTGTGACATTACCCAGAATTACCATAGACACCACAGGTTAAGGATTTGTTTTCATCAGAATCAGCCTACTTCATGTGCTAATCACAAATGGTGGGTCCACTGGTTACCTACCACGTATATCTAACTTGGCTACCAATTGCAGCTTCCTATGATCCCTCCTTAGGTTTGATAATTGTTTGAATGGTTCACAGAACTCAGAGAAATGCTTTACATGCCAGTTTATTTTAAAGGGTCTGACTCAGGAATAGTCATAGAAGAGATGCATGGGGCAAGATATATGGTAAGAATGTGGAATTTATTTGCCTCTTCTGGGAGCACCACCCTCCTAACACCTCACGGTTAACACCAACTCAGAAGTTCCCTGAACCCTCCCAGGCTTTTGTGAAAACTTCATTATGTAGAAATGATTGATTAGTAATTGGCAATTGGTGATTGAACTCAATCTGTAGTCCTGCTCCTCTCCCCAGAAGTCAGGAGGTGAACCTGGAAGTACCAAACCTCTAAGTTGTGGTTAATTTCCCTGGCAACCAGCCCCAATCTCTAGACACCTTCTAAAAGTCACTTCATTAGGGAGATTGAGAATAGTGAGTTGGAGGAAGGATTCATATTCAGTTGCTCCATGGCTTGGGATTCACGCAGTGGGAGTACAGCTTCTCAGCGAGGTGGGTGAAAGAATTCACTGACATTCAATATTGGGTAGTCAGAGCATAGAACAAAGAACAAGAATACACTTGAGCCCAGACAGTAGCAGCCACAGCAGTGGCACTGCTTCACCACAGAGGGAAACCACCACAGAGAAACAACAGACAAGTTTGGCCTGAGAAAACCTGTAGAACAGAAAAGCAACCTGAACTTAGCAGACCCAGAGGCTGCACAACAAACTGGTGCTTGGAAAGTGTTCTCTTTTTCAACTGGTAAACACAGAGCTGAGGTGGGAGCCATTTTGAGGAGGCCACATTGTGGCTTGTTGCTGTCATAGCTCAGGAGATTGCCACACTGTCCCAGAGAGCTCCTATTGTGTGGCCTAGAGTTTACCCAACAGAATGTGAGTGAAATGGGCACAAAGAAGATAGTACCCAAGGGGACTGAAATCAGAAATATGGAGGGGAGTGCAACTTGCTTTTCCCACTAAAAATTTATAGGGACAGATTCTGGCGGCTCGTGTGACCAGGGTCAAAAAACTGAACAGACAAGTGTGAATACACTCAGGGACTAAACCTGGAAGGCAATATTCTTGGGCAGTGGCATGTGTGAAACCTGTTGGGGGTTGGTTCCCCTGCCCCAGTGAGTAAAATTCCTAGGAGTCTCCTGAGATCTAGACTCCCAGCTGAGATTGGCACTCTAGGAGTATGTCCATCTAATGCCTCCAGAACTGATACTGCCCACCAAAGCCCCTAAGGCTTGATTAGACCTAAGCCCTAGTCACTGAACTTCCCTCTTCAACCCTGCAGCAGCGCCACTCTGGGAGTGCATTGTCAAAACTCCAATTGAAGTTAGTTCCCTTCCTTCTACCTTAAACTGGTGAGAAGGGAAGCAAAGAGCTATTTCATTTTTTTTCTTTTTAATATTTATTTTTTATTTGTACACAATACATTTATTTTGTTTATTTATTTTTATGTGGTGTTGAGGATTGAATCCAGGACCTTGCACATGCTAAGAGAGCGCTCTACCGCTGAGCCACAACCCCAGCCGCCACCCCCACCAACCCTGCAGAGAGCTATTTCCACCAGTTTTAGTTTTAGGCCACTACAGCCATCAGCTCAGTGAGCAACAGAAAAAGAGGAGGAAATTAGCACCCCTCAGCCCTTGTTTTCTGTCTCTTGGTACATAGCCCAAGAAAAAATGGAAAGAAGGAAGTTGGGCAGAAGCAGTGACTATCCATCCTTGTTGACAGATTTGACCACCTCAGTGGAGATAGTTCTTTAATTTTTTCATTAAGAATCTTTGTTCATAGCTAGGCGTGGTGACACATGCCTGTAATCATAGCAGTCTGGGAGGCTAAGGCAGGAGGATTGCAGATTCAAAGCCAGCCTCAGCAATTTAGAGAGGCTATAAGCAATGTAGTGAGAACCTGTCTCAAAATTTAAAAATAAAAAAGGACTAGGGATGGGGCTCAGTAGTTAAATACTCACTGTGTTTAATCCCTGGTACCAAAAAAAAAAAAGGAGTCTTTTTTCCTGTGTGTGTGTGTGTGTGTGTGTGTATTATGTAGTTTCTTATCATTTTTAGCATCTTAAAATATTTTCCTTGTCTTTTGAGAGTTAGGCTTTTTTGTTTGTTTGCATGTTTCTCTTTATCTCTTTTCTTCTCCTAACAGCAAAATTCTCTTGTTCTCTCTCCTTTTAGTTTGCTTTTTTCCTTTTCTTTTTTTCCTCCTCCTTTATGGCCACCACTTGCTACATCTCTTCTGCATTACTCACATTTTTTTTCCTTTCCTATCCTATTTTATTTTTTTTCCTATCCCATTTTAATGAACTGCATTTTTACCATCTTTTAGAATTATTTGGTTTATATAACGCCTGCTTCCACCATTCATGTTTTTGCAGTTATTACTACTGTGGATGGCATAGTTGACACCCACTGTTTAATGCCAGATCTAGTTCACATCTGTATTGTTTTTGCTTTGGACAATTGTTGACACCGAACATTCTTGTTTTTGTGGTAATTAGTGTTGAGGATATTAGTATAGTAGGCACCTGGTATTTTTTTTTTAATGCTGTATTGGTTTGTTATAGTTGTCGCTGTTGTTTTCCCCTTTTCTGTGAGGTGCTGCAAATTTATAGGGACACTAAAAATTCACAGGTTAAAGACTCTGTTGCTGAACTAAACCCAGTCAAGGGACAGCTCACCTTGATCCACACACAAATTAACCACATTCAAACTTCAGCAATACACAAAGAAGAGACAAAACCCCCAGCTTATAGGTCCCAGGAAGGAATGACTGGAGAAGTCCTTAGGCCCCACTCATGGACACCCACTCTGCAACAAAAACAGAATCAGCACAAAGGCTAAGCATCTCAATCTCTATCTCGTAATCTTCAACCAGAGAAGGTTATGTCTTAAAAAGGCTCACAAGTAAGAGTGGAAGAGAAACACATCCCAGCATGTATATAAAACCCAACACAGTAATATAAGAAATATGAAATATAAAATTCATAATTTACTATCAACTGACTGCAAAGATATTGAAGTAGATGAAATACCAGATAAATAATTCAGAAGGATGACTATAAAAATGATCAATGAATTCCAAGAGAACACTGAAAAACAACTGAATGAATTAAGGGAGTCATTACAGGATACAAATGAGAAATTCAGTAAGGAAATATTGAAAAAGAACCAAACAAAAATCTTGGAAATGCAAGGTATAATAAGTCAAATAAAATATTCAGTTCAAAGTCTGTCCACTATAGTAGTCCATGCTGAAGATGAAATCTCAGAGCTAGAAGACAGAGTGGCCAGCTTCGAACATTCAAACAGTATTAAAGAAAAGAAAATAAGTAACCGTGACCAGACTGTATAAGAACTCTGGGAAAACATTGAGAACAAAGTTTAAAATCATTGAAATTGAAGAGGATAGTGAGCTACAGGCTAATATCATGGATAAATTCTTCAGAGAAATAATATAAGAAAAAATTTCAAAAATGAGAATGGAATTCAGACAGGAGACATTCAGAACCCCAAATGGACAAGATTTTGAAAGAATCTCTCCATGTCATAATTAAATGGCCTAACATACAGAACAAGGATAGAATTTTAAAAGCCTCAAGAGAAAAATTTCAGGTCACATTTAGGGTCAGAATTACTTTGATTTCAGAGCACAAACTCTAAAATTCAAGAGGACTTGGAATTATGTGTCCCAAGCCATGAAATATCTGTCAAACAAGACTTCTATATCCAGCAAAGGTATTCTTCAAATTCAAGGAGAAATAAAAACCTTTCCAGATAAGCAGAAACTAAGAATTCATGAATTCTAAGCTAGCACTACAGAAGATACTTAATACTTTACACAGAAGAAATAAAAAATAAAACCCAGAGCTCACAATTAGCTAAATCTCACTTGAGAAGAAGCTAAGCAAATGAGAAACAGAACCAAATTAAACATTAGAAATAAATCAAAATGGCAGGAATTAATAGATAACCCTATAATAACATTGAATGTAAATGGTCTCAACTTTCCAATTAAAAGTCATAAGCTGGGGAGCTGGGGTTGTGGCTCAGCAGTTGAGTTTGCTTGCCTTGCATGCATGGGGCAGTGGGTTCAATCCTCAGTACCACACAAAAAAATAAACATAAGATATTGTGTCCATCTATAACTAAAAATTTTTTCTAAAAAGTCATAGGCTGGCAGAATGGATTAAAAAACAAAAACCAACTCTGTTTGTAAGAAACTTATGGGCAAGTTGAAATTGATATAACATAAAAATAGAACCCTCAAACAAGCAGGAGTTACTAATTCCATATCTGACAAAGCAGACTGCAAGCCAAAATTAGAAGAAACAAGAAAGGTAATTTCATACTGTAAAGGAAACAATCCAACAGGAATGTGTAACAATAATAAACATCTATGCCCCAATTGGTGCAACTAATTACATAGAACAGGTACTACTTGATTTAAAGCCTCAGATAGACCCCAGTACAATGATACTGGCTGATTTCTACATGGCTCTTCCACCAACAGATAGGTCTTCTAGACATAAAACACAATAAAGATTCTTCAGACCTAAACAAATATTGTAAAGTAAATGATCTTAACAGACAACTGTAGAAGATTTCATTCAACAACAACTGAATACATTTTCTTTTCAGCTGTTCATGGAACAGTCTCCAAAATAGATTAGGTCTATTTTTAGGTCACAAAGCAACTATTAGCAAATACAAAAAAAAACCACCAAAAAAACCCAAAGTTTATATAATTCTTTGCATCTTTTTGGATCATAATAGTTTGAAATTAGAAATCAAAACCCAAAAAAAGCCTAAGGAATATTATAAACACATGGAGATTGAACATAACACTTTTGAATGATGAATGAATGAATGGTAGAGGAAATCAGGGAAACTTTTTAAATTCTTAGAATCCAATGAGAATAGTGATTCAACGTATCAGAAGCTCCAGGACACTATGAAAGCTATTATAAGTTTATATCTATGAGCCCCTACGTAAGAAAACCAGATCCCAAATAGCCTAATGATATATCTCAAGGCCCTTGAAAATCAAGAGCAAAACCAATAAAAGGAAGGAAATAATTACAGTCAGAGCCAAAATCAATGGAATTGAGAATTAAAAAATAGAAAGGATTAATGAAAATTTTAAATGTTGTCTTTTTTTAAAAACAAGATTGAGAAGCACTTAGTTAAACTAACCAAAATAAAAAGAAAAGACCCAAATTAATAAAATTAGATAGATGGATAAGGAGAAATTGCCACAGACATCACAAAAATTCAGAGGATCATTAGGATTTATTTTGAAAACATTCTCCAATAAATTGGAAAAACTAGAAGAAATACATACATTTCTAGACACATATGACCTGCCAAAATTGAATCAAGAGGACATAGAAAACCTAAACAGACCAGTAACTTAACAATAAGAAGCAGCAATAAAAAGCCTTCCAACAAAATTGCATGGAAATGGAAGGAGACCCTCAGAGTTATACAAAAGTACATACAAGAGGAAGTGAGGGGAAAGGGAAAAATAATACAAGGGGGGACAAATGAATGCCAGTAGAGGGGGCAGAGAGAGAAAAGGGGAGGGGAGGGGAGGGGAGGGGGGATAGTAGAGGATAGGAAAGGCAGCAGAACACAACAGACACTAGTATGGCAATATGTAAATCAATGGATGTGTAACTGATGTAATTCTGCAATCTGTATATGGGGTAAAAATGGGAGCTCATAACCCACTTGAATCAAAATGTGAAATATGATATATCAAGAACTATGTAATGTTTTGAACAGCCAACAATAAAAAATTAAAAAAAAAAAAGCCTTCCAACAAAGAAAAGTCCAGAACCAGATGGATTCTCAGCTAAATTCTGCAAGATCTTTAAAAAAGATTAATGCCAATGCCTCTTAAATCATTCCATGAAATAGAAAGAGATGGAACACTTCTAAATTCATTCTGTGAAGCCAGTATCACCCTCATACCAAAACCAGTTAAGGATACATCAAGGAAAGAAAAGTACAGACCAATATCCCTGATGAACTTAGATGCAAAAATCCTTAATAAAATATTAGCAAATCATATTCAACAATGTATTAAGAAGATGCACAACATGACCAAGTTGGTTTTATCCCAGGGACACAATGATGGTTTAATATGCAAATCAATAAATGTAACTCAGCACAAAAATTGTGTGGTTAATAAATGCAGAGAAGACTTTCAACAAGATTCAGCACCCATTTATGATAAGAACACTGAAGAAATGATGAATAGAAAGAACCTAACAACATAATGAAGGATGGATATATATATATATATATATATATATATATATATATATATATATATATATATATATCAAATCCAACATCATAGTAAATGGGGAAAAACTGAAAGCATTTCCTTTAAAATCCAGAACAAGACAATAATGTCCATTCTTAATAATCCTATAAAATATAATGGAGAAATTTTACAGAGCAATTAGGTTAGGCAAAAGAAAGATAGAAATTGAATAAAAATATAAAAGAAAGAATTCAATTATCATTGTTGGCAGATGATATGATCCTATACTTAGAATATCCAAAAAGGTCCCCTAGAAGACTGCAAGAACTAATAAATAAATTCAACAAAGTAGCAGGTTACAAAAGCAACATACAAAATCAGCAGCTTTTATATATACCAATAACTTTTCTGCTAAGAAAGAAAAATAAAACAATTCTATACACATTAGCCTCAAAAAGAAAAAAACACTTAGGAATAAATCTAACTAAGGAGGTGGAAGACTCCTACAATAAAAACCAAAGACCATGAAGAAAGAAATTGAAGACGCCACAAGAAAGTGGAAAGATCTCCCATGTTCACAGATAGGCAGAATTAATATTGTTAAAATGGCCAGATTTCCAAAAGGAATATACAGATTCAACACAATTCTCATCAAAGTATCTATGATATCCTTAACAAAACTTAAAAAAAAAAAAATGCCAGTTGTGGTGGTACATGCCTGAAATCCCAGACACTTGGGAGGCTGAGGAAGGAGGATCTCAAGTTTGAAGCCATGTTTGGTAACTTAGAGAGACCCTAAGCAACTTAGCAAGATACTGTCTGGGGAAAAAAAAAATTTTTTTTAAGGACTGGGGATGTGGTACATTGGTTAAGTGCCCCTGGGTTCAATCCCTGGTTTGATTTTTTTTTAAGTCCCAAAGTTCATTTGGAAGAATAAAAGACCCAAAATAACCAAACAATTCTAACCCAAAAAACAATGCTGGAGGCATCACAATACCTGACTTCAAACTATACTACAGAGCTACTGTAACAAAAATTTTCAACATGAAAACAGATACATGGATAGATGGTACAGAATAGAAGACATAGCTGGGCATGGTGGCACAAACCTATAATCCAAGCAACTCAGGAAGTTTAGGCAGGAGGATCACAAGGTAGAGGCCAGCCTCAGTAACCTAGTGAAACCCTGTCTTAAAATTTAAAAATAAAGGTGGGGATGTAGCTCAGTAGTAAAGCATCCTAGTACAGGCCTGGTGTTATAGCTCAGTGGTAGAATGCTTGCTTAGCATATGTGAGGCACTGGGTTCAATCCTCAGCACCACATATAAATAAATAAAAGTATTGTGTCTGTCTACAACTAAAAAAAATTTTTTTTAAATTCCCCAGTACAAAGTTAGCCAATCCCCCCAAAAAAACAATGCCAAATGTTTTCTCTGATACAAAGAGGCTGACTCATAGTGGGGTAGGGAGGGGGAGCATGGGAGGAATAGATGAACTCTAGATAGGGCAGAGGGGTGGAAGGGAAAGGGAGCGGGGGCAGGGGATTTGCAAGGATGGGGGAATATGATAGACATCATTATCCAACATATATGTATGAAGACGTGAATTGGTATCAACAAACTTTATATATAACCAGAGATATGAAACATTGTGCTGTATGCATGTAATAAGAATTGTAATGCATTCTGCTGTCATTTTTTTAAAAAAATCAATAAAAAATTAAAAAAAATAGGAGAGACAGAGACAAACCCACACAGATATAGTCATTTGATCCTTAACAAAGGTGCCAAAAGCACATTGGAGAAAAAAAAATAGGCTTTTTAATAATTAATGCTGGGATAATTGGTTATCCATATGTAGAACGCTAGATCCTTACCTCCCACCCTCACCCTGCACAAAAATCAACTCAAAATGGATCAAAGTCCTAGTAATTAGACCAGACACCCTGCAACTCCTAGAAGAAAATTTAGGGTCAACACTCCAAAATATAGGCAGAGGCAATGACTTTCTTAATAAGATCCTTATACCTGCTGGGGTGCAGTGGCAGTAATCCCAGTGGCTTGGGAGGCTGAGGCAGGAGGATGACAAGTTCAAAGCCAGCTCAGCAAAAGCAAGGCACTAAGCAACTCAGTGAGACCCTGTCTCTAAATAAAGTACAAATTAGGGCTGTGGCTCAGTGTTTGAGAGCCCCTAAATTCAATCCCCAATACACCACCACCACCACCACCACCACTCCCCCCAAAAAAACTCCTGCAGCTCAGGAAACAATGCCAAGAATTAACAAATGGGATGGTATCAAATTTCTTCATGTCATATTTTTTTAAATATTTTTAGTTTAGATGGGACACATATCTTTATTTTGTTTATTTAGTTTTATGTGGTCCTGGGGACTGAACCCAGGGCCTCATACGTGCTAGGCAATGTTCTACCACTGAGCTACAGCCACAGCCCCTTCATATCATATCTTGGAACCCCTCTCCCTAGTCTCTGGTACTCAGTCACCCTCCTTGGAAATATACATGCTTAATAGATCTTGAGTCCACCCTCTTCTCCATCTCCACCATACCTCCCCAGCCGAAGGCAACAGTATCTCCCACCTGGAAACTCTACTCTCCCCATAATTGGTCTTCCTGCCTCCTTTTGGTTCCCATCCAGTCCATTCTCCACCCAATAATCAAAGATATATTTCTTAAATGTAAATCTTAGTTCCCACTGTTCTTAGTATGAATTCTAAAATTCTTAATAGGGTTAGCAGAACCTTTGTTGGGTAGGAAAATTTTTCTTCCACAAAAGGGTACCTTTGAATTAAACTGACAAATGGTAGATTAACAGGAGAAATGGCACATAATTTTTATTAATTGTTACATGCATGGGATTTCACACACAAAAAAACCCTAATTAGTTGTGGGTTATATACCTTTTTAAAAAAGAAAGGAAGTCAAAATTCAAGGGATGAAAAACTGAAGTGACTAAGAAATGTATGGGGAACTAATGGAAGATAAATGTTATTGCAGTTGGCCTGTTTATGCCAACTCATTTTTATGTCAATGCTCCTTCTCTGGTGGTAAGTCACTGGTCTTCCTGGTGGTCGGGGTGGGGATGACAAATTTATAAAGGGTAATTTATGCCATTTTTAAGCTGAAAAGGGGAGCACAGAGAATTCTGCCTACAACTATTGATTCTCAGTTACCTTCAGCTTAAAATATTCCTTATGCCAAAGTGTCATATTGTAGGGGTGACACATACTGATCCCCTTCTTGCATTGTAAAAAAAAATGATTGCATTACTAAAATGGGTTTTTCAAAAATGATGTCAGATGTGGACATGGAATAACACCACCAAGAAGCACATGAAAGTGAAAAAGATATATTGTACTCATAGGTCCCAGGAGAGGGAGACATATAGACCAGATGGAAGGAATGCCCAGGAATCAGGCTCAAACTAGGAGGTGGGGAGCAGAGAGGTGGGATTGAAGAAGAATTGATAGGCAAATGCCTTTCCTGGAGGTCAGGATAGAGTTCACAGGCAAAAGGCATGATGGGATTTCATTAGTGTAAATGAATGTCACTAGGTCACTGGATGGTGAAAAAGGAGACCTGTGACAGGGACCGGCCTTATCACACTGGTGGCATTGGTTGCCTGGGCCTGGTGTTCACAGCTGTGGGGGTGTTGAGGCATTAAGAAAATAAGAAGTTTAAAAAATTATAGTACCCCTGAATAATTTTAGCCTTGCCCCCTGTTCCAGCCTCATCTTGAACTATTCTTTCTATACCCACTGATCTTCCTTCACCTGTTGAACACAATACAGACCTAGCTTCCTTGGGATCTTCATGCAGGCTGTTTTATGTTGTATGGAATAGTTTTCTCTCTTCCCTTGGCTAAATTCTGCTAATTTTTTAGGAGCCAACTTGAGTATGTTCCCCAGAAAAGTATTTTTCAGCTTCTCAAAAAATATTTGATCCTATTTTCTATATACTTTATCACTTTCCTTTATAACTTTTTATCACAATTGTGGCTGAATACTTACTTGCAAAACTTTAATGTCTCACACTGCATTTCCATGAAAGCAGGGTCTTATTTATTGTTGGATTCCTGAACCCAGCATAGTACCTGTTCCATAAGAGGTACTTAGTCAATATTTATTCATTGATTCATTTAATTGGGATATTAGGGATATATAACAGTGAATAAACAAAAAAAATTGAATGAACACATTGAGTCAGATTTATGTCTCTTTTAATAAAGTAGGTAAAGGCTGATACCTTCTTGAAAGAGATAATGTTCAATTATACATTATTACTATATTTACTTTTAAGATTAATTGGTACATTACTTATAAAGAAGAGAAGGATTATTACCCTATGCGCATATATCATTACATGACCTGTGTAACTCAACATCACGTACAACCAGATGAATGAGAAGTTATACTCCATTTATGTATGATGTGTCAAAATGTATTCTACTGTAATGTCTAACTATAGTTAGAACAAATTTTTTAAAAAAGGAAAATAGAAGAGAAATCCAATAGCTTTGTATCTCTTTAGCACAAACTATCAAGGCTTAGCAAAAAAATAATTTCTGATAGTCTGAAGTGTTTATGACACATTATTATGACACATAAGAGTGAATATGTATAGTAAATTTATATTTTCCTAATACTATATACTTTTTACATGATGTGCCTTGTTACATTGTGATAACTGGTCATAATTCAGATTTTGCATAAAGGAATATATAAATAGTAGGTTGCTGAAGTATCAGATTTTACCTAATTATTACATTAGCAGCTTAATATGTAAAATTACAAAGCACATTTTGTTTAAAATGCTTATTTATTTTTCAGGGAGTAAATTAAGATTGATTCCTATACAAAATACTTAGATTGTGTCCAGCTTTGAAAACTTCCTTTAAGATGTAAATAACCTACTTAAGTTTAAGGAACCCTAAATAAGCAGATAGTTATTTACCGTTCTAAACAGGATTCACAAGATTTATATAGGCAAGAAATGAAAAACAGAGGTTGGTAAGATGACAGTTCTATTCTTGGAGGGACAGAATGAGAACTTGGAGAACTTTCCTGATATAATTTTAAGAAAGAGATTCAAGGAAGAGGTTGCAAGAGAAGCAAGCCTATAATCCTATGTACACCTTAGTACTAAGGATAATTTTTCTCTTCCTCTCCTTATCTGGAAGACAGATAATGAGTCCAGAGATACAGAAGATGAGGAGGATTGTTGAGTAATGTTGTCTTAACTCATATTGAAAAAGAAACCCTTTAAGAATAGATTGGCAACCAGAAAGGGGCTGTAAGAGGAAGATAGTTTATGGACAACAGTTAAGGATGAAGACGTAGGAAGTAAGAGTGCATATGTATAGTAAATTTATATTTTCCTAATACTATATACTTTTTACATGATGTGCCTTGTACATTGTGATAACTGGTCATAATTCAGATTTTGTATAAAGGAATATATAAACACTTCTTGGAGCTGGGGTGTGGCTCAGTGGTAGAACGCTTGCCTAGCATGTATGGGCACTGGGTTCAATTCTCAGCACCCCATATAAATAAATGAAAAAAATAAAGGCCCATATGTCTAAAAAAAACTTTTTTAACACACACACACACACACACAAAAACTTTTTATACTTTTTCTTTCTCCCCTCTCCCTTATCCTTCCTTCCTGCCCTCCTTCCTCCCTTATTCCCATCTACATTTTTGCCAAACCTCTTACTCAGTTTTTGCTTTCTTCAATGAGAACCACTTTGGCCCACGGTTTTAAAAAAAGAAAAGAAAAGAACAACACACACAAAAAAAAACCCTTAAGAATCCTGTTATATATGCCCATCTATCTAGGACATAGGGATATTTATTCAACAAATATTTATGGTAGCTACCCTTTGCCACATAGTTCCAAGTACAAGGAATACAGCACTAAACAAAATATACCAAAAATTCTCCCCTCATAAAACTCATATTTTAGTGAATATATCAAAGCACACAATATTTCCAAATAAAACCTGGTAGATTGAGTGCAATGAATGAGCAAATAGAAGCTCAGAAAATCTGTTTCTAGTCTTTCCTTCCATGTGGCTGTTTAATATCTCATCTTTATAATTTAATCCCCTCTGAGCTTACATAAAATATTCATGTTAATAACATTAATGGGTTATAGCTGAGGTTTTTTTTTTTCAAGAAAGTATACATTTAATGATTATTTTCCTTGAGTTACTCTGAGCTAAAACATGAAATACCTAAGAGATTGTTTGGAAAGAATCACTTCAGAATTCTTAACTTAGGGATATATTGTGATTATTTTAGGAACATCTCACATGCAGGTCAGTTTTTATCTAGGTTACTTGTGTGTTTGAGTTGTGCTAGCTTTAAAAGATGATAGAGATGAGGTTGATTTTATTAAATGTTATTTTATTTTTATTGATGTTAAACCAAAAAGAAAAATAATATCTTTGAGTTCTACAAACCAGAGAGAGTATTTTTATTTATTTTTTGTTTTTAGAATATGTAAGAAGAAAGTGAAAATAAGTTCAGCTTTCTATATTTACTTCTTGTGTACGTGCACACACCTGGGCACACAAAACAAATTCCCTTTTTATTGTAGGATCAGAAAAACAACATCTGTTTTCTTGAAAGTGAGAGGAATAAATGATTAACAGGATTGGCCCAGTGATGGAAACATTATGACAGATTTAATCAGTCAAATTTGTTTCTTTTCTTAGTCCAGAAAAATACTAAGCTTGAGAAATAACAAAAGGGAAAAGCTTTCCCTTTCCTAGTCCAGAAGAAAGTTGCAGAAAGAACAAAATGGTAAATTGTTTGGAATGATATGTTTGGTTTTTGGATTTGATTATATGTGGTTCAGAAGGATGGGTCTGCTCATTGTGTATAGCATTATCCCTCTGCTATGTAGTTAGTAAATAACAAATGCCTTAAGGGCTGAGAGCGTTTAAAAAAAGAAAAAAAATTTCCTTCTAGTTTCACCTGGGGCATATAAATAAAATAGTAGTTCTTGGCCTTCCCCCCACCCCCTGACAAACTTGAAGAGTGTGACACACTACCATAATTAATAGTGAGTCACAGTGGCAACAATTTTTACCTAGGTTGTGAATCTTGAAAATAGTTCCTTAGGCTACCCCTTTAAGAATTATGGAAGTAGGTAGAGCATGGTGAAATTCATACACATTTCTTAGGGTGGTTTATACATTAAAATACAATTTATTCTTTGACTTTCCTTATTTTTCCTTTTTAATATTATTTCCTCAACATTTCCATGCCCTAGAGTGAGGGAAATGAATTAGGCATATTTATTTTATTTTAAAAACAAAATGTTAGAAGATGTTAATCTTTGGAGTTTTAGACCACATTTGGAAAACATTGGCTTAATAACTATTTGTTTTTAGGGTAGAAATAATAATTCTTTGCAGAATCTTGTGTGATTGCTGCTGTTAGCCGCAAGACAGTAGGTAAGCTTGACTATGTTTGAGAATGGAGGTGAAAATAACTTGGAGAGACCAAGACTACCCAGGACACTTCACCCAAGCTAAGACCCTGAAGGCAGTCTGAGCCCAGTTGCAAGGCTTGAATTTTAATTTTATTAGGACACTAATAAATTAAAGGGATTGGCTCAGCTATCAAAACTTTCCAAAGCCCTATGTATAAACTACGATACCAGTTTACTAATTTATGAACAGAAGATAGTCCCCTCCAATGACAGAGAGATTTATGTGTACCTTCACAATGCCTCTGTTTTGTGTCAGGGCAGGCATAAAATTGAATCCTAGAAGCTAGGTAACTGGAGAGCATGAAATCAAAGCAAAGGGAGGAGGATTGGAGACGGAAGCATTATCTAGGCTGTGGTGTGGCCAGTAACAATCTGCCCCAAGCAGAAGCCTGCTGAACAGCCTTCCCTTGAGATGCCCATATTTAGTGACTTTCTCCTGGAGAGTATAAGACTCATTGTATTTCATCTCTTTCCTTTTTGTTATATTTCATTCTTACCATCTCCACCTGTTTAGAGTCTTAGGCTAGGCAAGTTATTGTTTAATTGATGAAATTTCAGCTTGCTATATAATATATAATTACACTTTATAAGGTTTCCCAAACATTAACCCAGGTTACCTTTTTTTTTTTTTCCAGGGAGTTACGAGGGATTGAGCTCAAAGGCACTCACCCATTAAGCCACATCCCCAGCCTCATTTTGTATTTTATTTAGAGATAGGGTCTCACTGAGTTGTTCAGTGCCTCAATTTTGCTGAGGTTGGCTTTGAACTCACAATCCCTCTTCCTCAGCCTCCCAAGCTGCTGAGTCAGGTCACCTTTAATGTAGTTTGGGAAATTATCTCCAGTCTCTGGTAATAAATAACTATTATCAATATAATAGTTACAATGATAATAAATAAAACTATTACCAGTATTTGGAGGATTTGATGCTGTTGATTATTACAATCACTGGGTTGGAAAATATGACATTGTCATTAAGCTAGACAGGGTTTTAATTGTCAGTTGGTAGGCTTCATACCACAATGAACGTAAGAGAAATTTATCAGGACAGAATTCCTCTCTGGATTGTCAAAGAATATCTAAGGTCATCATGATAGTCATTTAAATAAGCAACCCAAAAATGTGTCAGTTTGGAATTTGTATGACTGGAGCTGAGATTTTTCCGAATTGTGATCTTCTTTCCAAAGACAGGGAAATTGTTGTTATAAAATATCTATTTCTGTCTTTATGTGATTTTCACAAACTCTAGCAAGATTGCCAAATTTATCGCAGGCGCATATTAAAGTCTTATTGGTATACTCTTGGTGGATATTAATTTTTTTTTATTTGTTCTTTTTAGTTATACATGTCAGTAGAATATGTTTTGACATATTATACATACATATAGTATAACTTCCCATTTTTGTGGTTGTACGTGATGTGGAGTTACACTGGTTGTATATTCATATAGGAAAGTTATGTCCAATTAATTCTGTCTTTCCTATTCTTATCCCCCTTCCATTCCCTTCATTCCTCTTTATCTAATCCAAAGTACTTCTTTTCCCCCTCTCCCCTTATTGTGTGTTAGCATTCACATATCAGAGAGAATATTCAGCCTTTGGTTTGGGGGGATTGGTTTGTTTCACTTAGCAT
This sequence comes from Marmota monax, assembly GCF_021218885.2. Classification (NCBI taxonomy): domain Eukaryota; kingdom Metazoa; phylum Chordata; class Mammalia; order Rodentia; family Sciuridae; genus Marmota; species Marmota monax. The sequence goes on from NW_026695241.1 coordinate 5,211,076, forward strand.
GATAGTCTCCAGTTCCATCCATTTACCAGCAAATGCTGCAATTTCATTTTATATATATACACATATACCACCAGGTATACTTTTGAATATCTGGCATTTTAATATTCTTATCTGAAAGTGACAATGTTTTGTCATTTTTCTGGCTCAGGAAGAAAATTATCAGAAACAATTTTCAGCCCAAGAATTGTGCACAATTGTTTGGGAAAATGTACTCTTATACAGTATTATGTTCTAAAGGTTTACTAATATTCCCTGTACTGTTGAAATATTTTCTGAAAGTTTCAGAATTTCTTCATTTTGAGATTCATGATGTTTATAATGTTACCCAAAACTTAAGGAACCAATTTCTTCACTCAGTTAGGTCTTTTCTCTTTTTGCAGGGGTTGTGATGCTAAAAAGTTATCTGAAAGCAGTTTATAATCTACATTTTTTTAACAAAAGTGCCAGAATGATCATCAATTTAGCATTTGCAGCAGTGTATGCTAGAGAAAGTTCTTAGAACTAAAGTTTAATAAGAAATTTACTTCATCTGGGACGAACCTTTCTGCCTACTGATATGCTCGTAATTTCAGAACCCATTAAAAATATTTTGTTTTGTTTTCTTTGCTGGGATTTGGAGGGGGATTTCCATAGTAAACTTATTAAAAAAACAGTTGGAAGTTTACATTTATGAAAAAGCATGAGAAGAAGATTAACATTAAACTGGGATGAGAGGTGGGAGGGAAAGGGAGAGAGAAGGGAAATTGCATGGAAATGGAAGGAGACCCTCAGGGTTATACAAAATTTCATACAAGAGGAAGTGAGGGGAAAGGGGAAAATAATACAAGGGGGAGAAATGAATGACAATAGAGGGGGTAGAGAGAGAAGAGGGGAGGAGGGGAGGGGAGGGGGGATAGTAGAGGATAGGAAAGGCAGCAGAATACAACAGACACTAGTATGGCAATATATAAATCAATGGAAGTGTAACTGATGTGATTCTGCAATTTGTATACAGGTAAAAATGGGAGTTCATAACCCACTTGAATCAAAGTGTGAAATATGATATATCAAGAACTATGTAATGTTTTGAACAACCAAGAATAAAAAAATTAAAAAAAAGAACAAATCACCAAAAAAAAAAAAGCCTATCTGTTAAAATTCCCAATACTTCTACCATAGAGTTAAGAGTAATAATGAAAAAACAAAGACAAAAGTTCAAGTTTCCAGGAATAAAGAAAATACAGGAGTAAAACATCACTTACCATTGCCAAGTCAATTGTCTATAAGTAAAATCACATCCATTTAAAGAAGTTAATTTAATGTCCATACCCCCCCAAAAAAATAACAATGAACATGAGAATCGCTTTATCTTAAAGAAATAAGTGACTTATCTGGGTTAAATGTGGCTTTTAAGCAGTGTATATTGGGTATCTATTACATATGGAATCCAGAGACAAATGCATCTTAAAATTTTATTTGTTTTATAATTAATTCTATGATTCAGTTAATATTCATTGTCAACCTTAGTACCATAGCAAGCCATGCCAGTCTTTTAAATTTTTCAAATTCCCATTTATTCAACATGTATTTATATGCTGTCTCACATGCAAGACTATAAGAAAGTGATGAAAAAGCTTCCAGCTGATTTTTGTGTAACTAAATGACCATTAGTGGTTCCAGACTGAATCTGACTCAAGTTAAGCAGCAATAGTTAACATTTACTAAGAGAAATTAATTATATGCTAGAAATGTCTTGAAATAATCTGTCCTGAGCAAAAGAGAAGTAACTTAATATGTAAATTCATATTCTTGGGAATGCTTATTTGTCCTTTTTTCAGAATACAGAATAAGAGACAGACTCTGATAAAAATCTCAATACCTGATATCATTAGCTTTGGTCTTAGAGTTTATATCTGGGTGCCTCATACATGGTCTTGCCCTTTGGGGCTATACTCAAGTTATTTCCTTTTGCCTAAAACACTTTTCTTAGGGCCTTCTTCTTTCTTTTTAGTTACTTAACTAATCCACTTGATCTTAGAACCATAGAACTTAAAGAAAAAATGAAAATTTTATAACCAGAAAAAAAGGATCCAAAATAAATAGCTTCCATAGTTTATTAGGTCATTAATGACAGAGTCAAAACTAGGACTTATGTTTCCTGATGTCTAATTTAGGGATCTTTAATTATAAACTCATATCTAGAGGAAATGTGTTAATTGCAACGTTTTGATTAATGTAATTTTAGAATGTATAACAATTTTACAACCTAAATCACTGCTGATTTCAGCAAGAGAAGAGGAAATATTGAATATTTTCAGTAAAAGGCCCATACCTTCATATTATTCAAAATTTAATAATAATTTTGTAATATCTGCCTTCAATATTGATAAAATTCTTAAGACAGCCAATGTAGGGAGACTTCCCTGTTAGGTACTGTTCCTTTAATAAGTATTTTTTGGATATATTTTATTTAACCATTACTCATTAGAAAAATACAGCCTTGAATTAATTAATTCCCTTCTTTTTCAGTAATGAAATTATTTTTAAATGATTGGAAAGGAAACACAAAACATACTATGACATTACTATAACATATATCTTGACATTTTGTTGTAGAAAGTCTGCCATGTTAAACTTTGCAGAAAATAATCTCATTTTTAGGTTTATTATATTTTAAACAGATAGCAGTAAAAATAACTTTCATTTGAATTGGTACCTTCCGTTGTCTCCCCCCATCCTCACTGCAAGAATAAATGCATTTTATTTAAATGTATTGGAAAATTTGAATTAGAATCTCAGTAAATGTTAATTTCATTCTCTTCGATCATTTATAATGCCCTTGTGAGATGCAAAGCCTGATAATATGGGTTAAAAATTGCTATTTATTTTTTTTAAGTTTGTATATAATAACCATAAGCAGTGTTAATCAAATTAAAATGTCTGTTGCTGATGAAAAATTACTGGTAGCTGTATTTTTAAGAGCAAATACTCAATTTTGAAACCTTGAATCTGAAAAGTCAAACTGCATTGCTGTGAAATAAGTATAAGTTTGGCAATTGACAGCAGATAATCAAAGTGCCTTATGGTGCAAGTTGTGGTAGATGGTATCTTGGTCTTTTTCCTAATAAGCAAGTCTACCATAGACACCAGAGAATAGAGAACATGACTCTTTCCTGATTCCTAATAAGCAAGACTTGGGTCATGAGCAGGATATAGCCTCTGCTAAGTCCATCCAACCTGGGCAAGTTGCCAAAATGAAATCTTGGGTTCCAATTTAGCTGTTAGCCAGTTCTTGATTGGCAGCAGCTTGTCTTTCAAAGTTCTAAGCACCTTAGATTTTCTGATGCACATTTCAAAGTATTATCAAAGATGAAAGAGATTTCATTATATACTTCAAAAATCTTAAGTTTGTTCTTAAATTATTTTTCTACCACTACGTGCTTGTTTTGAGTTTAAGATACTCTGACCACCCACCTCAATCCAAGCTGAGTCTTTCCATTTTAGCCTGCTTATTGTGGTTACTGGAACAAGGTACTTTTCTGATAATGAAATAAGAAATCTTTTTATTTCTGGAGTTTCCTGTTGGCCGAATAAAGTTTTCTTAGCAATATGTAACATTGACTAGTTATGCAATATGTTGGATTTTACTGCAAGCTTTTTGTTTAAGAAGGGTGTGAGAGGTTTTGGCCAATGAGAAAGTGAAGTCAAAGTTAAATATGACATTATCTTGCCACCTGTCGCACAAATAAACATAGACTCATAAGCAAATATGTTAAACATTTAAATATTTCTATCAACTCAGATAAGCTAGCTATAAAATCATTATTTTTCTCTTATTCTTCCCTGCATGTGATTTGGGGAAACTTTTCCTCCAGGAAAAATTTATCTCCACAATTGTATACAAAGGTTAATGGATATGCAAAGAAGGTTGCTTCAGTGACTGCAGGGCAGAGAGAAAGATCTGGATGCATACTCATGGAATGTTTAAGTCCTAATCTATGGACAAGAGTCAGTTCTTCACAATTATGTCAAACTGCTAAGATTCAGGATCCTACTATGTGCCCTGTCTAGAGCTGCTTTGTGCCTAGGTCTCCCATGTAATATCTCAAAATTTGTTTAGAATAAGTCCCTCCAAACCTTATACAGAAAAGTATTTTTAGCCTCTGTTGGTTTTCAGGAGTTATTTAGAGACTATGTTGTAAATAACTCATCACCTGTTTTTAATAATTCCAAGCATTAGAAATTTCTTAATATTTATCTGTAAGACAGGGTTTCTTAACCTTGGCACTACTACCATTTGGGGCTAGAACATTCTTTGTTGGTGAAGGAGGGGGCGGGTATTTGCCTGTGCCTTATGGGATGGTTAGTAGCAACTCAAGGCTCTGCTCACTATGCTTCAGTGGGCCCTGCTTCCTGTTAGGACTGCCAAAAATGTATCTGGACATTGTTAGATGTTCCCAGGGAGGGGAGTGGATTGTCCCTATCAGAGAACTACAGCTCTAAGAAAACATAGAATTCTAGAGAAAAGATCTTAGCAATTACCCAGTTTCTATTTTCTCATTTTTCATATGGCTATGATTTACTTAAGATCTCATGTTTCTTTAGTCAGAAATTGGAACTCAGGTTTCCCAACTTCCCAGATATTTTTTTTTCCTACTACTACATGCTTGTTTTGAGTTTAAGACACTCTGACCACCCCCTCACCCCTGCCACCATTGACGGGATTGTCCAAGTAACTCATTCTATTATAGCACAGCCAACCATTTAGTAACATACTCCATAGTGTGTATATAAAATCTATAGTATTCCTTAAAAAGCCACTTGTATATTGTCTTGAGTTGTTTTCCCCACAACAACTCTGAGATGATAATTCTTGTAAAAACAATTTATTAGGAATTGTTCTAAGGAAAAATTGGTTGGGGAGCAGAGAAATAGGGAAAAGGAAACCAAACAAGGATACAATATCAGACACTTCCAAGCAGGCTGTTCTAGATCGGTGTCACAGAGAGCTCTGGAGATAGTGTAGCTCATATCTCAGAATTATTCAGATTAAGTACAAGAGAAAAAACTGGAGAATTTATGCTTCTCTTCCCATCATTGTTTAAGATGGAGTTTCTTAACTTCCATAATATTGACATTGGGCAGTAGTTCTTTGTTTTTTACTGTGGCAGTCTGTCCTGTGCATTGTAGGGTGTCTGCAGCACCCCTGGCCTCTACTTACTAGATGCTAGTAACATCACAATGTCCTGTTCCTGCCCAGTTATGATAACCAAAATTGTTTCTAGTCATTTTGACTACTAGAGATCAAAACTCCCCTCCCTGTAAAGAACTATTGATTTAAGTGCTGCCCTTGTGGAGATGTAAATTCCAAGGAACCTCAGGCTACCAGGTGAAGAATTCCTTGCAGCCATAGAGTGGCTTTCTGACAGAAATACAGGCCCTGGCTGTGGGTGTGAAAGCATACCAGGAGCAAGTATGCATAAAAAGGTTAGTGCATCCCAAAATTTCTCTTTTTTAAGGCTGGGCCTGTAGCTTAGTGGTAGAGTGCTTGGCTACCATGTACCCTGGGTTTGATCTTTAGCACCACCAGAATTAACCAAAAAAAATCAGTCATGTGAGCAGTAGGAAGCTATCTGATATGAAAACGTGCCTTTTTTTTTTTTTAAGGCACTGGGTAAGCCTAAGCTGCCAGCATAGCTCTATGTCTTGTAGTCAGCACTACTAAAATACAGTACCTGTTTCCATTAAATGTCCAAAATACCTCTCCACTGGGGCTAGTTTTAATCTTTGTGTAATTGGTTTGTTCAGAAACCTGATTTGAGAATGGATTTAAGAACTCAGAATAGTTCCTGCAAGACCAGAGTTCCTGAATTTTGTTTCACTCAGATGACAGAAAATCACATTGTTTTGGCTGTGTTTTTCTATTTTGGGACTTATTTTCATTACCTACCTCCCCCATCCAGGATGCAGTCATTCAAGAAGTACTTTTTGAATGTCTAATATGTGCCCAGTACTTTACCAAATAATAAGATATACAATAAGGGACAAAAGAGATATCCTTTTTAAAAAAAATTAGTGGAATTTTTAGGATAATAAGGGAGAAAAACAAGGAATTAGTTGTAGTCCAAAAAGCTAGATTGGCAGAAAATGGTCATGAGTTCTCACTGTGGGTTTCTTGGACCATGAGAACTGGGTGGTCCTCTTTTCCTCCATTAGAGAGTCTATGCCCGATTCCTACTGCCTTAGTTCTCAGTGTGATTATATTGACAAGTGGTAAAATCTTTGAGAGGTGGGGCCTAGTGGGAGATTACTGGTTCTTTAAAAAGGATTAATATTTTTCTCATGGAAGTATATTCTTGCTCTCTTGGGAAGTCCCACCAGAGCATATTGCTAAAAAAAAAAAAAAAAAGTAAACCTGGATCTTTCCCCAATTTCTTTCTTCTTCTTCTTCTTCTTCTTTCTTCTCCTTCTCCTTCTCCTTCTTCTTCTTCTGACATAATATAGTAAACATTTACTTCTTATATAGTAGATCAGTGGTGAATCCCGCGGTGATCAAGGAGCCAGTCAGTTTTCATCTGGAGTCTTCATCCCACTGTAGTCTCAGAGTCTGCTGCATTTTTGTGATGGATGGGGAAAAGAGAGTAGTCTTGTCCTTTTCCTTGGCTCAAAAGCAGCACACATCACTTTCCACATTTCATTGGTGAGAACTAATTATTGGGCCACACATTGATACAAAAGAAAGCAGAAAAATCTTTTCTATGTCTGGGCGCATGCCTCCTGGCCACAATTCCACAAAATAGAGGAAGAAACAAGTCTGACACAATTGTGTAACAGAATCTCACAGTGATGTGGCCAGGGCAGGAGGACCCTGTAACTCCTACCCCAGAGTATGTTCTCCAAAAATGACACATTTTCATAATTTTAAGGATGGATGTCATTGTTACTTACATAAGGATAAAACAGATCTTAAACCACAATTTCTCAGTATACAAACCCATCCCTGATGAATTGAGTTAAAAATCAGATTCTATTTATAGATCTAGGATGGAACCTTAGATTCTACATTTCCAAACATCTTTTGGGTGATTTCAGTGGGCTGGTCCATGGACATTGAAAGCATAAATTTAGAGACGACAATCTGAAACAAGGGTTAGTCTGTTCAATATGTGATTGTCATATACAAAAAGCTAATGTTCTGGTAAGGGTCTCCAGGCACTGTCTCTCCCCAGTTTCTTGCTTTCTTGTTCACACATGTGTCCCTTCTAGACACTTCTTTTCCATGTGGTAATGTAGTCAGAGGGACTATCATCAGGATGGCAGTACCATGTTGTTTGGACCACCAGAGCTGTGAGCTAAATAAACTTCTTTATAAATTATACCCTTAGGTATTTTGTTACAGCAAAAGAAAAAAAATTAAGACACTATCTTTCCAATGTAATTTCTTTCATTATTACTTTTCCATGTGTTGGTAAGTGACAGTGCCAGATTCCACCCCCAGCTTTTCTCAATTTCTTTTAAATTCTTAGGTTTTATACTCTTCAGCTTCCTGCCATACCTGCTTTTCATTGCGGTGCCTTTCACCTCACCTTTTAAAACAAACTTGACTTTTAATAGCTATAGTGATCCCTCCTGCTTGCCTAATTTCATCTTATTGCTTTGTTTGAAGTTCTGGTGTTTGTGTGAAGCCTACCTTTGGCCTGAAATCCTTCTTCCACACCATTGTCTCTATGTTGACTTCCAATTTCCAGGTACATTTCTGAGACTTTATTCTCTTGGAGAATCCCCAAGCACTCTGTTTATTTGAAGACCTCAGGGAGGGGGACTTAGTTAAGCCAAGCAGTGGCTGGTGATGGAATGATCAGCTGTGACTTGGCTGATATGCTGGTGCTCTTCCACAGATAGTTTATCCATGCCTTGCTTGGAGTCATAGTTCTTTGGCTTCAACAAAAGGGAGGGCCTTTTGGAGGACCTTCCTCTGTGGTTTCTCCAATAAGACATTTTACTTGAATTATATCTCAGACTCTAGTCAATATAATCTTAATTATTTAAAAGATCTGCAGTAAAACATTGTACTTTGGTTATGGCTTTACCCTGGTGGTTTTAATTTTTGTATAACTGTCCGTTTTTTAAAAAATATATATTTTTTTGTTTTTGTTGGGCCTTTATTTTATTTATATGTGGTGCCAAGAATCAAACCCAGTGCCTCACACATGCTAGGCAAGCGCTCTACCACTGGGCTACAACCCCTAATTGTCAGCTTTAATTTTTTAAAATTTCTTCCTGTAGCAGACAGTTGTCAGGTGTGTTATGGTGTCCCCAACCCCCATATTCCTACTTAGAAGTTCCCACTGTAGGAATCTTGGTGTGAAATAGAATATAGAATGCCACATAGTTAGTAACTCTGTTGTCCTTGTAGCTCAATCTAGGCATGTGACAGGTTTGATCAGTAAGGTATATCCACATAGACTCTGAATCTGGAGCTTATGGAAAAAAGAAGCAAGGGCAGTGGAGAATCTGAGCAGCATTCAGTTTCCAGAAGCAGTGTCCAGCATTCAGTTCCAGCCAAGGTGGTGTAAGAAGTTGTAGATGCTCAGAGATTTTGATTGCAGCAGCAGTATGTGCTTATGGATGGGTTGATGGTGTGATACTTGGCTATGGTCTTAGTTACTGTGTTCCTGCCCATTTTCTGAGCCTTTCCAACAATTTTGTGTGTCAAACAGTATCCTTCCAGCTAACTCCTATGTAGAAGTCAGCCAGAGTTGGTTACATCTAGGAACGCTGCCTTTTTTCTTATTTTCCCATGTATCATCAGTCCTTCTTAAACCTCCAATAATCCTTCTGGGATCACATTCTTAATTGAAGTACATATTTTATAAATACCCCTACTGTAGATATTGTGGTAGTAAACACTATATTTTATCTGTAAATTGCTTTATTTAACTCTTATTCTTGGAAGATAATTTTGCTGCACACATGATTATAGGTTGACAATTATTTTCTACCATATGATTTCTAAAGAAGAGTCAGTTATCATCTTTATTATTTCTTTGTAGGTGATCTATCCTATTTTCTGGCTTCTTTTAGGTCATTCTTCCTATTTATTTGTATTTTGAAGATGAAATTGATATAGAGGCTCTGGAAAAATATTGCTCAGGAATTTCCCTAGTAGTCATCTTACCACGGGTTTGTTTTGTCTGAGTATCAACCATAGGTGCCAAAGAATCTTACCCCATCTATAGAACTGGTCAAAATTTTCTTTTGCTATTATTCCATCTATCACTCCTTCACCCCAATCCCCTGTTGTATTCTACTTCTCAAAGTCTACAGTATCTGCATTTGTGGCTCTCAGTAAATCTGCTGATTCTCTATTAAGCCCTTTCCTCCTCTAAGAGTCTAGATTATAAATCATTTCTGTAGTACAAAAACCAATTTGTAATGAACTTAGATTAATCAAACCTATTCAATTAACTTATGAATGATGTTAACATATCAACTTTAGAATTAAGCAACCAGAAGATGATTGAAGGCATCATACTTCATGGAGATGTATAAGAAGCATTCTTATTAAAATCAGGAATGAGACAGGACTTATCACAATGTATTTTTATTACAGTTTATCTTTGTCCTGGAGATATTGTCATTTAGAAGTAAACAACAAATATAAAAAATAAAAAGGAAACTAATGGGATACATCCAGGTTTGTTCTTTTCACTCAAGATTGCTTTGACTATTCAGGATCTTTGTGATTCCATATGAATTTTAAGTGTTTTTTTTCTGTTTCTGCAAAAAAAAAATATTGAAATTTTGATAGAAATTGCTCTGAATCTGTAAATTGCTTTGGGTAGTATAGACATTTTAATATAACTATTTTTTCCATAGAAAAACACAGAACATAGATTATCTTTCTGTTTGTGTCTTCTTCAGCTTCTTCCATCAGTGTTTCATGACTATCAGTATACATAAATTTCACCTCCTTGGTTAAATTTACTCCTAAGAATTTTTATTTTTGTAGCTATTACAAATAGGATTACTTTCTGATTTCTTTTCAGATAATCTCTTTTTTGTGTATAGGAACACTATTAATTTTTGTATGTTGGTTTTGTATCATGCAAATTTATTGAATTTGCTCTAACAGTTTTTTGGTGAAGTCTTCTATGTATAAAATCAGGTTGGGGCTGGGGTTGTGACTCTGTGGTAGAGCTCTCATCTGCACATGTGAGGCCCTGGGTTCGATCCTCAGCACCACATTAAAAAAAATAAGTAAAATAAAGATATTATGTCCAACTACAACTAAATTTTTTTTAAAAAAGATCAGGTCATCTGTAAACAATTTAACTTGTTCCTTTCTGATTTGGATGACTTTTATTTCCTTCTCTTGACTAATTGCTCTAGTTAGTACTTCTAGTACTATGTTGAATAGAATTGGCAAGAATAATCAGTCTAACTGATTTCAAAATTTACTGCCAAGCTATAGCAATAAAAACAGCATAATAATGGCATAAAAAGACACATAGACCAATGGAACAGAATAGAGAATCCAGAAATAAGTTCATGCATTTATGGTCTATTGATTTTTTTACAAAGATGCCAAGAACACACAATGGAAAAGGACAGTCTCTTTAATAAATTGTGCAGAGAGAAAATGATAGCCACATGCAGAAGAATGAAACTAAATCCTCAGCTCACCCCATATACTAAAATCAACTCCAAATGGATTAAAGACCTTAAACTGTAGAACTTCTAGAAGAGAACAGGAGGAAAAACTGGAACATTGATCTTGGCAATGATTTTTTGGATGTGACCTCAAAATCACAAAAGAAAAATTATGTAAGTAGAATTGCATCAAAGTTAAAAGCTTCTTTACAGTCAAGGAGACAAGCAGAATGAAGAGACAAACTGTAGAATGGAAGAAAATATTTGCAAATCATACACCTAATAAAGGATTAGTATCCAAATATATAAAGAACTCAACTTATTTGTAAGAAAACAAATAATCCAATTTAAAAATGAGCATAGGACCTAACTAGACATTTCTTAAAAGAACACATACAAATAAATAGTCAATAGGTATATGAAAAAAATCTCAGCATCACTAATCACCAGAGAGATGCAAATTAAAACCCCAATGACATAGCATCTCACATCTGTCAAAAAGACAAAAGATAAAGAGTTTTAGTAAGGATATGGAGAAAATGAAACCAAGGGAACCCATGTTCACTATTGAAAGAAATGTAAATAAATACAATCATCCTGTAAAATAGTATGGAAGTTCCTCAGAAAATTAAAAATAGAATTAACCATACAATCTATCAACCAATTTATGAAACTCAGTATGCCAAAGAAATATCTGCACTCTCATGTTTATTACCACATTATTAACAATAACCAAGATGAGAAATCAACCTAAGTGTCCATCAACAGATGAATGGATGAAAAAAGTGTGGCATATATACACAATGGAATACCATTGAGATTTTAAAAAGAAAGGAAATCTTGTCATTTGTGACAACATGGGTGAACCTGGAAAATACGATGTTAAGTAAAACAACCCAGCACTGAAATAAATACCTATGATCTTACATATATACGTGGAAACTACAAAAAGTCAAACTTAAAAGCAAAAGAGAGATTAGTGATTACAGAGACTATGGGTTGGAGAAACTGGGGAGATGCTGGTTAAAAGACATAAAATTTCAGTTAGGGAGTATGAAAATTAATAATACTAAGATGAACTCTTTTTTGTTAAATCCAGACAAAATTAGAACCAGAAAATTATGAAGGGGGAGGGCTCATGCCTGCCTACCTAAGCATTTTCTCAAGGACTTTCTATGGGCTCAAAAAAGGTTTCTCATTCTACACACATATCATGCTTTGTTCACCTCCCATGTATCTATGCACAGATTTGGATAACTAAACTTATTTTTAACATTCTTTAAGATTTCAGTAATTCAGACAAGATGTTCTGGAGATAATGCTGGTTCAGCAGTGGCACCTTCATCAATGAGCTGCTGCCAGCTCCTGCCTCAAGTCTCCAAGACCAATGAACTCTGTTTCCAATGAGCTTATACTAATGTCTCTCTTTGTGTCTTCAAAACCTTCCTTTTGCTTGGATATCCTTGAATATACCCCCAGAGTTCACTGTGACGTGCATATTCTCATTGCAATATTCTGCTCTTCCAAAATCATTGTTCTTTGGAAAATCTCACTCAGATTGTTATTTAGGTTAACAGAACAAACAAGTTCAAGTGATATATTATACATCACAGTGACTATAATTAATATATTAAATGCTTGAAATTTGCAAAGACAGTAGATTTTAAGTGTTCCCATTACAAAAAATAAAGTATGTGAGGTAATACATGCATTAGTTTGATTTAACCAACCACTCCTTGTTGTCTATATATACCAAACATCATGTTGTGTACCATAAATATATATAATTTTTATTTGCTCACTGAAAATATTTTTAAATAAATTTATGTAAATTAAAAAAGATTAAACCAATATTTGTAGATTCCAGGAAACAACTGATAGAATAATTCAGTAAGGTTACTGAGACAAAAAAAAATTCAGAAATACTAACTTAATATGCTTAAACAACCACCAGGTAAAAGAAGTGATGGGAGAAATAATACCATTGTATAGCTTTTAAAAAGACCAAAGAATAGACTTAGCATGAAACACATAGACTTAATATGAAAAAATTATAAAATGTCACAAAAAGAACAAAAAGATTTAAAAAGCATTGCCACATTTGGGCAAGAAAATACAGCATCATCACAATACTAGCTCTCTTTAACTTAATCTAACTGACTCAACAGAGAATTTTGGTTTTTGATTTTGTTTGGAATTGAGCAAGCTAATTCTTAAAAACTTGTTCTATAATAATAAAAATAAAGAGATACTTTATTGAGTATATTTATTGAGCATATGAGCAGATCAAAATTCAAACGAACAGCTGGAAAATCTAGAAATATATCCAAATATACACAGCAGTTAAAGAGAAGTTTTATTTTAAGGCAGAGGAGAAAAAGATGAGTTGTTCAGTAAATGATACTGGAACAATGAAGCCGCCATCTGAAAAAACAAAACAAAAAATTTGGATCTCTGCTTCACAGATTATACTAAAATGATTTCCAGATGAATAAAAAATGTCACATTAAAAAATAAACCCATAAATTACCAGAAAATAAAAGAGAAAATCATTTATTTAACTACAAAAAATCATGTCACCATAAAAAAGTCAAAGATAAAAGACAGATGGAGGAAATTTTTTGTAATTCACTTCACAAAGGGCTAATCCTTAACAGATAAAAAATTGTAAAGGGCTGGGGACATAGTTCAGTGGTAGAGCAGTTGCCTAGCATGCACAAAGTTAACTTAAAACATTTCAAAAAATAAATGTATGTAAATTAAAAGATACACCAATATTTGTAGACCCCAGGAATCAACTAAAAGGACAACTGATAAAATAATTAAGTATCTCCAAATCAATAAGGAAAAGAGCACAACTCATAGAAAAAAAGGCAAAACCTGTGCACAAACAGTTCAGAAGAAAGCCAGGTGCAGTGGTGTACACCTATGGTCCCAGCTATTAGGGAAGCTGAGACTGGAGAATCATGAGTTTGAGGTCAACCTTAGCAATGTAGGCAACAGCAAGATCCTGTCTCAAAAAAAATAAAAGAAAAAAGTTCAGAAGAAAGGAAGTATATGAAAAATGGAAATTTAAATATGATATAATATTTTTTAAAAACAATAATAGCATTTGGTTTTGGTGAGGGTATGGGGAAACTGATGCTCTCCATTGATTGGGCAGTGTACCTTTCTATAGCTGAAGTGAAGAGCAATTTGATATTAGCAAAATTTTAGAAGCATATTCATTTTAACCCAGCAATTTCATTTTTAGGAATTTATCTATAATTCTTTTTACACATGTATAAAATAACATGGACAAGAATATTCTTTGTTATTGCAAAAGATTGAAAACAAAGGGTTTATCAACAGGTGACTGACTGGTTATAGAAATTGCCATATCTAGAACAATAATAAGCAGTAACTAAAAAGAATGAGGGGGCTATTAAGGAATGATATCCAAAATGTATTGTTAACTTCAAAAATATAGAACACAACAGTATGTACAGTAAACTACCACTTAAGTAAGGGGAAGATTAAGTCTGACTATGTATGTGTATACACATGTACACACAGACATGCACACACTTGTATGTAATTCTGAGATTATGTTGTCTTTTTCTTCTGTTTTCTGAGCTTAGTCAACTCTTATTTTACATCTTCCTTTTTTTCTGTTTCTATTGGAGTTATTTTGAATTCATTTTTAATGTGAATTTTTAATGTGCAAATTCTTGTTTTAATATATTTAATTTAGATTGAAGTCATAATTTTCTCTGCTACATGGGTTTTGGAGTGTGTTGTGTGTGTGTGTGTGTGTGTGTGTGTGTGTGTTATTTAGAAGAATATTTTCAGCTGCTGACATTTTGATTCCCATATATGGTATTGTCTGCCATTTGTGTTCATTTTCAAATGTATTTGTTTGTTTGTTTGTTTTTCCTGCTTGTTTGGCTTTTCATGTTTGTTTTTTGTTTATCTATAGGTAAAGGACAGAATTCAACTTGGATAGAGTTCTCTTAACTCAAAAGCATCCTATTCCATTATTACAGTGAAGTTCAATTTTTAAGTTGATGAGATATTTGAAAGCTGGGTTGGTAATTTTCGAAGTTTATGTGCCGCAGTCTGGCTGGGCACAATTCACCAGCCACTTGTCAAGCAGAAACGAACTTTATTTTTAGAACACACACGGCACTACACAAGCTCTTCAGGAATTCCCTCAGAGGCCAACTGCCACCACTGGCTTCCGGTGAGCCTCTCAACCCCCCAATTCCTCCCGCTCTTGAGGCTGATTGGCTGGGTAGCATGGGCGGAGCCAAAAGAGTCCCCCAATGAGCAGCTCCGTGGTCTGAAAGGGCGGGGAAACAGCCCAGTGAGCATCACCGCAGAGGAGCCAATCAGCTGGAAGTTTGCTGGGGCCGCTTCAGCTGTGGCTCTCAACATCTCCCCCTCTCTGTTTAATTAAACAACAAGCATGTGGCTTAGGGACCGTGCCTGCCTTAGGTTGTCCAATACTACACATGGTCCTTACCCGTCATTGGATGAGCTGACCTCAAGGCATCAGCCTCCTGTCTTAGGTTGGTACCATTGCAATTGGATCTTACCCATCATTGACTACCGGTCCAGCATACAGCCACACCTGTGGATAGACCTTTGTACTAGTGTGCGGGGGGTGAGGTTCTTTGCCTCACCTCTGTTGGCCTCCAAATTTTAGCTGAACATCCATCACAAGCAGAAGGGAGGAGGATACACCGGCTCCTTTTGGAAAAATTGTACCACCGATGACACCATCAGCAAAAATACCCCAGCACTACCACAAGTCACTGCACCAACAGATAGTTCAGTGATAGCTATTGCAGAAGCTGTAGTTTGGTTTTATCTTTGTCTTCACCAGCACTGGGATGAAAATAGGAATTCTGGCAATGATAGCTAAAGAAAAAATTATGTAACATTCCAGCAGGCACTAAAAGAAAGCAATTTTCTGAACAATTTACATTATTCTGAATAGAATTATTAAATATAATGAAAAGGAAAGGTGAAAGTAAACAAACAGATCTGTTAACCTCCTTTTTTGTTCACATATTAAAACAATCCTCAACACCTGTTTACCCAATTTAAATCATGTGAATAAGAAAAAAAAATTGGATCCATTTTTTCATGAGCGCTCATCATATATGATATATGGACATATGCACATAAAAACATACAACCCAAAACACAAGTGTGCACAGATAATATAATACATACAACACATAACATAATAGTAAAGGCCTTGTAACTTTTTACAGATGAAATCTCCATTGCAATGTTTAAAAACTCCATAGTCAAAAAATAGAACTGATCAGCAAAACATTAACCTAGGTCTGTATGAGCTCAAAAAACAAAATAGAACTTCAAAATGTGGGAAAGGGCAATAATAAAATAGATATTGAAAAAAGCATCCTGGTTTCATTAGCCTCCAGGTGTGGGAGAACCACTGTCACAGATGTAAGGATAGCCAAACTGGAGTTCTGGATATCAGCTGTTATGGATTTGAGCCAAATCATCTTCTTTTTGGTCTGTAGAAATCGCTTTAGTTAGTCTCTCTGGAATCCACATTGGCTGCTGTTCTTCCTGTGGAAACACTCAAACAGACCTCCGACTCCAGACAATCACTGGGTCAGGACCTTAGTTAATCTCTCTGGAATCCAAATCGGCTGCTGTTCTCCCTGTGGAAATACACAAACAGAACCCCGACTCCAGACAATCACAGGGTCAGGACCTTTCCATTGTCCTGTTAGAATATCCTTCCAAAGTACCTTGGGCTTATGTACATTTTTTGGACACATACACCTTTCCACAGCACTAAGCTCTGATGAATCCAAATTTTAAAAATTTAGAGTAAAAAGGGTTATTTTAAGTTTATCTTTGGGGGATATATACCCCTTCCCAATTCCCTCTTTTTGCTTTAATAAGTACATTTTAATAGTTTGATGAGCTCTTTCAACTATGCCTTGTCCCTGTGGATTGTATGGGATTCCTGTTATATGAGTAATGCCAAATGATGAGCAAAATTGTTTAAAAGAGGTAGAAGTATAACCAGGGGCATTATCTGTTTTTAACTGTTTTGGAACGCCTACAGTGGCAAAAATTTGTAAGCAATGAGCTATAATATCTTTAATTTTTTCTCTGGTATGAAGGGAGCCCATCAAAAATCCAGAAGAAGTATCAACTGTAACATGCAAATATTTTAATTTTCCAAATTCTGGCAAGTATGTGACGTCCATCTGCCAGATATGGTTAGGTATCAGTCCTCTAGGATTGACTCAAGATTAATTTGTGGTAAAAAGGTCACACAATTTTGACATTGTTTTATTATTTGTCTAGCTTGTTCCTTAGTTTTTTTAAAATGCTTTTGTAAAGTATTAGCATTGACATGGAACCTTTTATGAAAATTTATAGCTTCTTCTAGTGTAGAGAAAATATGTATGTCATGTGTAGTTTTATCTGCTAAATCATTGCCCAAACTAAGGGCTCCAGGCAATCCTGTATGTGCCCTGATATGTCCTATAAAGATTGGATCTTTTCTGACCCAGATTAGATTTTGTATAGTGGAAAACAAAAAGAAAACAATAGAGGAAGGGTAAATCCTACCAGCATCTTCAAGGGATACTATAGCATTAACTATATACTGACTATCAGAAAATAAATTAAATACAAAATCTTTAAACATCACAAAAGCTTGTAATACTGCATTAAGCTCTACCTTTTGAGCTGATTGTTTGGGTACTAAAAATGTAAAAGTTTGATCAGGGGTAACTACTGCTGCTGTACCATTATTTGACCCATCAGTGAATATATTTGGAGCATTCATGATAGGTGTTTTTCTTGTCGTTTTTGGAAAAATTACAGGATGTGATGACCAAAAAGACAACAAAGGATTAGATGACAAGTAGTTATCAAATGAAACATTAGATTTGCACATGATTATCTCCCAAGTATTTAACTCATTAGCTAACTCATCAATTTGATCCATAGTATATGGAGTAATAATTTTATTGGGAGAAATCCCAAACACTCCCTTTGTTGCTTTTATTCCTTTGAGTATTAATTGTCCTACAGCCTCAGGATACCTAGTAAGAATAGTGTTAGGAGAATAAGATAAATGTATACATAATAATGGACCTTCTTGCCAAAATACTCATGTAGGAAAATTTTTTGTTGGTAGTACAATAAATAATAAAGGCAAACTTATATCAATTCTATCCAAATGCCTATTTTCCATATATGTTTCAATGATTTTTAATGCCTTTCTTGTTTCAGGCATTAACATTTGGGTGAATTTGGATCTGATGGACCTTTTAGGATATCAAATAAAGGTCCCAACTCTCCTGTTGGTATGCCTAGATAAGGCCTTATCCAATTTATGTCTCCTAATAACTTTTGAAAGTCGTTAAGTGATTTGAGTTGATCTACTCGTATTTGAATTTTTGGTGGACAGACCATGGTTGAGGATAATAGAACTCCTAAATAATTAATTGGAAAATTTAATTGTACTTTATCTATTGCTATCTCTAGATTATAATTTTTTAATAAGTTTGTAAGTGTGGCATAACATTCTAGCAATGTGTTTTTATCTTTGTGGACTAATAATACATCATCCATATAGTGAAATATCTGTAGTTCAGGATTTTGATTTCTAAGTGGCTGGATTACTTGTTAACATAAATTTGACACATAGTTGGGCTGTTGCCATCCCTTGAGGGAGTACTTTCCATTCATACCTCTGATCAGGACCTTCATGATTCAGTGCAGGGATAGTAAATGCAAAACGTGGACTATCCTCAGGATGAATTGGAATTGAAAAAAAAACAATCTTTAATATCTATAACTAAAACATACCAGGTTTTTGGCAAAGCAGACAATTGGGGAATCCCCGATTGAACAAGTCCCATAATAATCATCTCATTATTAATGGCTCTTAAATCTTGCAATAATCTTCATTTACCAGATTTCTTTTTGATGACAAAAATGGGAGTATTATGGGGAGATACGGAGGTTGTATATGTCCCTCCGCTAATAGTTGTTTGACCAAGTCATGGGCTGCTTGTATCTTTTCTTTAGTCAGGGGCCACTGAGGAACCCATACTGGCCTTTCTGATTTCCATGTAATTTTTATTGTCTCAGTGACCCCTCCTGAAAACCCAATCCAAGTCTGTCTGCTCCTTGATCTATTTGTATTGGTGCTGCTATACTTTGTTCTTATTTTCCTAATCTTTTTCCTTTCCTAAAACCTTGTCTAGCCATAATAGTGGATGCATTTGAATTGATGTTATTTGTTAAAGTTAGTCCTAACTGATCTAGGACATCTGGTCCCCATAAATTTACAGGAAGATGATCCAATACATATGGCTGTATAGTTCCTTCACATCCTTCAGGATCCTTCCAATCTAATACCATTGCACTATGGGGATTAGTCACCACTCCTAGGCCTCGAAGCGTTTGAGTGGCTTGTTGTAATGGCCAATGTTTTGGCCATTCTTGACGAGAGATGATGCTAAGGTCTGCACCTGTATCCAGTAGTCCATTAAATTCATGTCCTTGAATATTTAGTTTTAGCATGGGGCGAGAATCTAAATTTAAAGAAAGCATAGCCCAATCTATGGAGCCTAATCCCCTGGAACCTCTTTCTACAGTACAACTGGAAAATTTATCATGTAGGCTGGGTATTATTAATAACTGTGCTATTCTATCTCCTGGTGAAATTACTGATATACCCTTTGGAGAACTGGCTATAATTTTTATTTCACCTTCATAATCGGGATCAATTACCCCAGGACTTATCATAAGTCCTTTTAGAGTATGGTGGTTTGAGAACGGCATTCATTAGCCCAATGTCTCCCTCTACGGCATCGTGGGCAAATACCCGGTATTCTATTCCTTTGATACCTAGCTTTGTTAAATCCTCCTCCTATGGGGCAACTCCTTTTAAAATGTCCTGTTTGTTCACAATTGTAGCATGTTTTTGGCCTGGCATCTAAAGCCTGTTGTACTGCAGCTGCCAAGACTTGCCCTTGTTTATTAATGTCTCTACATGATTTAATATATGTGTTTAAATCTTCATGTCTCCATGGTCTAATGACCTCTCTGCAGGAACGATTTGCTTGGTCATAAGCCAGTTGTTTTATTAATGGCTTTGCCTGTTCTGTATCCCCAAAAATTCTGGAAGCTGTTTGAAGAAGCCTATCTACAAATTCAGCGTAAGGTTCATTAGCTCCTTGTATTACCTTAGATAATTGACCTTGTAAATCTCCATGTCCTTGTAAAGTCTTCCATGCCCTAACCGCATCTATAGCAATTTGTAAGTATATGGCAGGATCATATGCAATTTGTTGCTGCTGACCCTCATAAGGTCCCTTTCCTAACAACATATCTAGATTTCTCTGAGGATAACCAGCTGCTGCATTTAGCCTATCCATCTCCTTGCAAAATTCCCTCATTGGCAACCTTCCATAACAGGTATTGTCCTCCATTTAGCACAGCTTTACACATACTAGTCCAATCTGCTGGCGTCATGTTCAAGTTGATAATGGATTCGACCATGCTTACAGTGAAGGGTGCTTGAGGACCATAGGTTGTTACAGCCTCTTTTAGCTGCTTCACTGTTTTGTAATCTAAAATATGGTGAATTTGCTGCCCTCCTGCCTGCTCAAATACAGGACATGCTAATATTTGAGGTCCTGTCTCAGGATCCCATGTATCAACTACAGGGGTTGGGGTCCTCCCAGCATATGGAGGTGGAGCTTTTGGTTGGACACTTACACCCTCTGGTGATAGAAAGATGTTAGTATAGTCTCCTGTTGTAACTTTTCCCCTGATGGCTTTTTCTGCTCTAAACTTTCTTCCCCTTTCTGACTATCTTGAGAGGCCTCCTCTTTTACTTGATGTAAGATGTCTTCTCCTAGACTAAGCAAACAAGATTGTACCAACGTCCATAATGATAATGTGCCAACTGGCAGAGTTCCTGGGCTTTCCTTTTGTATCTTTTTTAAATCTTCACCATGATGGTTCCATTGTGATATATTTAACAACCCCTCTTTAATGAACCATGGGCTACACCTTTGTATCGTCTTAACGTATGCCCTAACTGTTCTTGATTTTACTGAGATGCCTCCTTCCTCTAGCACTTTACTTAACACCCTTTCAGTTTGGTTCTTATTAATTTTTAATTCCATATTTCCGTGACGAAGAAACCCCTCACTAAGATAATGCAAAACAAAACCGAGGCAAAATGAAACAAAAATGGAACAAAAATTCATTATATCAGCCTTTCTATCCTCCTGAAATGTCCATCCGTCCTTTCTCCCTATCTGTTCCTCAGACACAAGTAGTTTTTCCTCAGATGTGAGCGGTTTGGCTCTCAAAATTTATGGTTCTTTATTGTTTTTGTAAAACTTTTAATATCCATTATTTGCTTTCTTTGTTTTCTCTTCACCATCAAACATCTGAAAAGCTCTTTCTTTTTGAAGGCAGCTTCCTCTTCTTTAGAATAGTGCCTTCTGGAACTGCACAGAGATTTTCTTTTTTTCTTTCTTCCTTTTAAATATTTTTAGTTGTAGATGAACACAATATCTTTAATTTATTTATATGTAGAGGATTGAACCCAGTGCCTCACATGGCTAGGTAAGTGCTCTACCAGTGAGCCACAACCCCATCCCATTGCACAGGGAATCACATTCTCTGTATTTCCCCCTGGAGAATACTATTAAGAAGGACTTACTCTGCAGTCATCACAGTTGTACTTCAGTCGTCCTCAGTTCTTCTCCACACAATCTATACCTGCCTTTCCTCTGCTGGGGACTCTGGAGTTGGTCCTTCGATTTTGTGTTATTTATTTAATTTTTGGTACTTCAGTTTTAGATGCTTATACTTTTTTCCTACTTATATGTAAATTTAAATTGTTAGTAATCTCTATCTTCTATGGGTTAAGTTACTTTTTAGAATATGTGAAGAAATTCAGTTTTAGATACCACCATTTATTTCCCATAAAGTTGTATGTGTTTATTAAAGAAAAGAAAAAAAGAAGACTAGCCTAATTCTCCAAATTATGCCTTCTTAATACCACTTCCCAATAAAAGGAATCAGAATTACATAGAGAAATAACTGATACTTTGTCTGGCACAGAAAGTATATAAAGTGAGCCTGGAATATCTCATTCTATAAGGAAAGAAAGAATCTATAGAAGATTGCAGAAGCCCTGGCAAAAGGACCCAGGAGCCCACATGGAAAGGAACATGCATATCAAAACTTGGATGCTTTGTGAAAGAACAAACAAGGCTTGTCAACGGAGCAAATGCCCATTTATTGAGGAACAGCTCTGCATATTTATACAGCCAGGGGTGGTTTGACAGTTGGCATGGGGTGCTTTTTGATTAGAGGGTAAGGATCAGATGAGCCAGCAGGGCTAGTCTGATTTGTGGGTAGGATCAGGTGAGCCAGCAGGGATCTGATTGGTGGGTAAGGATCATGTGAGCCAGCAGGGCTCACCATTGGACGGCTCTTCTTGGGGGATGGGGAAGTTAGTCTTTGGAGCCGGGACGACTCCCAACACTTTGGGCATTAAAAAAGATGACAACTGTAATGACAGAAACACATGAATTATATTTACATTGAAATGTATGTAATTATACATACATTTATACATACATCATTTATACATACATTATGTATGTATTTATACATACATAATAAAAACTGAACCTTGTAATGCATTCTGTTGTCATAAATAATATATTAAAATTTTAAAACCCTGAACCTTATTGGTTGCTTTTATGAAGAAGGTAGAGAACCAATTCTTTATTTTCAAACTTGGTAAATGAAGGAAGAGAATGAAGTGTTTCTTTTGTTTTACCTTAAGTATTGTACCTCTGGGTAACCAAATTATTGATGAAGGAAATTATTTTTTATAGAAATATTCAGGTACTCTATTATGTTTGCAAAAGGATAAAATCATCTAAGGACACATTTCCAGAATATTTGCATTGTATAAAGTGATGCATGACTGTATATCAACCTATGGCAAAATATGAACCTTATTGGATTCTGATTCATAAAACTTTAAAAAGAAATTTAAGAATGAGATAACTGAGGACATATAAACAGTTGCTAGGTAGAAATCTAGGAATCATTAGTATTTTCAGGAAGGAAATGTAATTGTGGTTTTCTTTCATTTTTATAAAGTCATTTTCTCTTAGAAACGCATACTGAAATACATGCAGATGTCTAGTATATCTTCAAAATAATCCTGGAGAAGAGTGAGTGGGTAAAATATAGATGAAACAATAGATATCAAGAAACTGTACAGTTCTCTTTACTTTTTTCTAATGTTTTGAAACATCCCATAATAAAAAGTTTTATTTTTTTAAAACTGGGAGTAATGTTAATCTGGAATGATTAAAACATCCTTATTATTTTATTCTTTGAACTTTTGAGTCTTTAAAATTTGTAACATAAAAAAGATGAGAAAAATATGTCTCTTGAGAGGGACAAACTTTGAAACTATAAAGCAACAGAAATAACCAGAAAGGAAAATACTTGGGGCTGGGGATATAGCTTAGTTGTAGGGCAGTTGCCACGCATGTGCAAGGCCCTGGATTTTGTCCTCCACACCAAAAAAGAAAAGAAAGAAAGGAAAATACTTAAAAATTTTTATGACATCAAATTGGCATTTCTGTATCCCCCAAACCATTATAAAACAATCTAGTTAAATGATAATTGGGTTAAATAAATACTACAAGGGGCTATTTCACAGGCAAAACACCAAATTTCCAGTAGAAAATGGTCAGAAATGTGTCTAGATAATTCATAGAAAAAAATGGTTAACAGGCATATTTTTAAATGTTTAATATTCGATAAAATGAGGTACTTTTATGTATCAAATTATTAAAGATTATATGTAATTTTTTAAAGATTATATGTAATTTTCATTGCTGGATTTCTGGAAAGCAATTTGCCAATATGTGAAGTACAAGTCTTATTAAACATGTTCATATCCTAAAGAAATATTTTTAAATGCAGGGAAAGATTTTTGCTCAGGATCACCATTGCCATGTTATCCATAATAGGAAAACCTTAAAAACAGCAGAACGTCTTATGTTTAAGTAAATTGTATATAGTCACTTTAGATATGTAACTATGGAAACTTTTGGAAAAAACACTTGAGTTACATGGGGAAATGATCAGAATAACAATGACTGAAAGAATTATGTGAATCTATAAATTGAATGATTCTACGTGTAATATATAAATGCATAGGGAACAGACACAAGGAAGATGTCAAGATGTTATTGTCACCGGAGACTGGACTGCAGTGCTTGGTGCTCCATAACAATTTGGAGTCAGATTGGTAGGAATTAACTTTTATTCAAAGCCAGCTTTGAAGAAAGCTGGAAGAAACAGTTTGTTTCAAAATTTATCTCTATGAGGGAATATGAGACTTTGAGGGCAAGGGAAACTTTTGCAAAAGAGGTGGCAAAATGGGACAAAAGTCAGGAAACGTACCTATGCTGATACAGTTAGCTTTTGTTAGAGAGGCCAGGGCAGGGGCCATAGCCATTCTCTGCTACCTTGATGTCCCTCAGGCCAGGTGGGCAACCCCTCATCCTTTACTCTTAGCATGAGGAAGTTTCTCTCAATTTTAAAGGGTACCCCAACTTCAGTCTGTTTCATTATCAGTTATTAGACATGGTTGTTGATTTATGTGTAATTAATTTGTCTATACTTGTTTGTATTTTTCAAGTTTTAGATAATGAACTTTTACAGTCAGGACAAAATTATTTTAAAAAGAAAGTCATTCTTTCAATCAGACCCTCTCCTTGTCCCCAAACCTCCTGACTAGATGCCTAAAGGATGATGTGTTTGTCAAGGGGAAGGCTTCATTCACCTCTCATCCCACTGTTACAGATAAATTACCTACTGTGTGAGTACCCTGGGTGCTCATTCACATCAAAGTGTAATTCATGTAATAGCCTAAAAGCAGATCCTTTCCTCTTACAAGGGAAGAAATGTCATATCAGAGCAAATGAGAAAGGAAAAACAAATGAAAGATTGCTGGGGAAAAGAAGCTCAGTGTTACCTGCTTCATAGTTTTCTTTAGGGCTATCAATCTGTACCTTCAGCCTCACTGAGACATTTCTGTTCTGACACGGTGTAGGGAAACAGCTTATCACTGGGTTGCCATAGGGACCAAAAACTACAACTTGCTGCCATGCAAAAGCCTTTAGCACCTTCTCTAGCAGGAAATAGACAACAAGAAAAGACAGCCCCATATTTCCAGGAACTGAGCCTTTATTAAGAGAGAGATTTTGTTATCTTCTGCACACATTATTTTAGATTCAGGGGGAACTTTCTTTAGGTTAAGATCACCAGAAAAGGGTTGGGAACATAGTTAAGTGGTAGAGTTACCTAGTATGGATGAAGCCCTGGGGTCTATCCCCAGTGCTGGGGATGGGGGCAGGGGTGGAAGTGGCAGGGGATCACGAGAAAAGGTGACAAAGTAATTGTTACACAGGCTTTTGCAGGAAAAAGTTAAACTCAGACAGCTGTTATGTTTGGTGACATGAGTGTGAAGGAGGCCTCATGTGATTATGTGAAGGGACTTCTGATGTAGAGCATTAGTATAAAACAGGCTTTTTAAAAATCATAGTTATCAAGAGGGTTTGTCAGCCTCTATGGCCAACCATTCATGACTAGTCCAGGCACTTAGGAAGTCAAAAAGTCCCCTCTCAGCACACTGTCAAAGGCAGTATATACAGCCACATAAAGGATATCCACACAACCATGAATAATGAGGACAAGTGGCCTATCATTGGGTCTTACTGTTTCCCATACTTACACAGGTCTTTACTATCTTTGTGATCTGTGTATTTACACATGTTGTTTACCTGTCATTAAGGTCATCTCTCTCTTTTAGGTCCCATTTGAGATTCAGTTATGAACTCTCTTTGGCAGGTTACTCTCTTTTAAGTCTCTTACATGTACTTGGCATCACTGTTTTGCAGTTGTGCTTTCCCTGGGTACTTGATAATCACCGATGGTTGAAATGTTTTGTAGACAGCCACACGTAGGTTTCTGAACCTTCCTAGATTGATGTTCTATTAAGCATGATAAGTTTGGAAAAACTCCACTTCTCATATATTTTTAAACAAAATGACCTTTGATGCTCTGAAGGAGGAAGTTGGATATTCTAACTGCCTGTCCTTCTAAGCATGCATTTGTAGTTGGTAGGTTCTGATTGGCTGTTATCAGAGTAAAGTAGACTGTTAAAACCAGTCAACTGTGAAAACTTAACATTTATGTATTGGGTTTTCTTTCTTGATCTATATGGAAGGAAACTTGAGCAAAATATAAAAACAAAAAGGGCAATTAGTTGGGCATCCATGAGAGGTAATTATAGAAACAAATATTAAAGTAAGAACCCTACTACAATATATATTTACACAGGACAGTGTGATGAGGATTAAGAAGTTGCTGCAGCATATAAAGGTATGAATTCAGAGGTAATATTTATCAACTATTATTTAGTGTAAAGTAACTGTCAGAGATTTTTGTCAATTCTCACACCACTACTATGAAGTGGCTACTATATCATTTTACCCAGTAGAAAGTGAATTCAAAGAAGAACTTACTAAAGGTCAGACATTTCAGTGGACAGAACACATCTCAAGCTAAAGTCTGTGTGTTTTCTCCAACCATGAATGACTATTGAAAGAATGAAGTACCAAATTGTGAAAAGGTGTAATGGTGAAGAAAAAAAACCAAGAAGACTGAGACTGATGGATGTATAGAGCAGATTAATGGTACACAAATTTAGCAGTTTTTGTGATAGGTTAAATCTAATCATATACTCAATATCTTTTAGTTTTTAAAATTTATTTTGTGGCATGTTTGTATGCTGACTACATCTATTAAATCCAGAAACTTTGCTTCTAAGCCCATCTCTGTCATCAGCTACTAATGAACTTTGATTGTGTTTACTTAATCTGCCATGTATCAACCCTAAAGTGCATTCCATCTCTAAATTAAAAGTATAAATAAATACAGGCTTAATCACTACAATAAAGGCATAGCCCAGCCACAGAGAGCCCAGAGATCACTTCTGCTCTCTTTCCCTTGAATTAATGCTCAGATTTCCTTCTCTTTATGAAAATTAAGTCTTTCAAAGTAAGATTTTAGATCTTTGGTCAAAAGTAGATACCACCAAATCCGATCAAATGAAATTTAGAGATCTTATACGTAGTTGAGAAAACAGAAATAGAGGAACTTTGATGATAACTTAATAATAGGCCATCCAAACTGTAAACCTGAAACATAATACATTTTAGTCAAAGAGATGAGAAAAACTCACAGGTTTTCTAATAATGGCGTTGTACTTTTCAAATTGAATGTTTGGGGAGGTAATGCAAGGTTTTTCTGGTAAGAGAACACTATTTTCAAATTTTAACTCTGATAAGATCTTCATTTAATGTTCATTCTTATACCAAAAATGTAATTGAGCATAGTACCGTGCTGATATAGTTTTAATGTACTGTTTCTGCTTACATTATGGTAACAAATTGTTTTCTCAGATGACTGAAAAATGCACTTTTAAAAAGTTGTCCCCCGACAGTGTGGTATGGATGATAAATTTAAAAATCTAATGCTTGAGCTTTCTGTCATCAGTTAAATATATTTAGTCAAGCAAGACAATTTTGAAGGAGGGGAGAAAACAATAAAATTTATTTTATTCAGCAGTATCAGGAACTGAACAGGCTCTGAGATTTCACTGTACTTAAAGTTGGCTTGTTAGTCTGAACCTGTTTTCTGGGATGCTGGCAAAAGGCAAAAGACTCCTCCGTCAAAGACTCTAGGTGCAGTGGCACATGCCTGTAATCCCAGTGGCTGCGGAGGCTAAGGCAGGAGGATCCTAAGTTCAAAGCTAGCCTCAGCAACCTAGTGAGGATCTAAGCAACTTAGTGAGACCCTGTCTCAAAATAAAAAATAAAAAGAACTGGAGATGTGGTTCAGTGGTTAAGCACCTCTGGGTTCAATTTCTGGTACCAAAAAAAAAAAGGTTAAAAAAAACAAACAAACTTTATTACTCATAGCAAGAGCAGTAGCCAGTATCAGCCTGAAGCTCATTCCAGATCCCTGGCCCTCCTAAGTCCCATAGACATAAGTAATATCCATCATGGATGCTATATAAGTTTGCTAAGGCTACCATAACAAGATCGTAAATTGGGTGGCTTAAACAACAAAAATGTGTGTGTGTGTGTGTGTTTCAGTTACAGATGCTAAAAGTCTAAGATCAAGTTGTTGGCAGGGTTGGTTTCTTCTAAAGGCCAGGATGGAAGAATCTGTTCCATGCCTCTCTCTGTGGCTTGATCTTCTCCCTGTCTTTGCTTCATCTTCCCTCTGTGTCCACACCCAAATTTCCTCTTCTTATAGGGTCACCAGTCATATTAGATTAGAGGTTCCCCTAAGGACCTCATTTTAACTTAATCACCTCTTTAAAGACTTTGTTTCCAAACATTATCTCATATTGAGATGCTAGGGGTTAGGACTTCAACATAGAAATTTTGAGGGTAAACTGTTCAGCCCATAGTAGAAGCTTACATGTGTAGTGAGGTGCACTGCTGGAGAGGAACACTGGAATTAGGATATTCATCATGGAGACAAGCCTGCTGTGGTCCAGGGGTGCCTTACCCCACCCAGCAAGTCTATTTCCTACAAATACAATCCTGAGAAAGGGCATGGAAAAAGAGTGGTCTAGACATTTCATTCTTAGTATTCTCAACAAGAATTAACAGTGATGCTCAGGACCATCTAGACTGCCTCACCCAAAAGTAATACAATCAAAATATTACATTAAGTAACAGCTATTTTATCCCACAGTTATCTATATAGAAGAAGAACCTGGGCCATATCTCTTTTTCTAGTTTGCAATATCTTTAATAGCAATCATGGAATGAATTTAGAGTTTAGTTAACTGTTATACTGTCTGTTATTTTTGTTTTGTTTTGAAGTGCTGGGGATCCAATCCAGGGGTTTGCTCATGATAGACAAGCTCTCTACCATCAAGCTATACCCCAGGCTCTCTTTGCTGTTGTCACATTATGAGAAATATTTTTAACTTAAAGAGATGATTCCTTTACTACTTTATAGTTCTTTATTTCAAAAAGAACTCAAACATTTTCAGAGGAACTGAATTTAAAATAATTATTATTTATTCCAACAGATGGAATTGTCACTTATATATGTTATAATTTTGCTTCTGAACATGTTTGAATTTTCATCAGGAATAGTATACAATAAAGGTAAGTGACAGATTCTATTATCTTTTATCTCCTTCTGAGAAGTTCTCATTTATATCCCTTCCCCATTTGTAATTAAAATGTTTTTCTTTTAGTATTTCCTCTTTACCTGATCTTCCAATTGTTTCCAGGCATTATCTATGTTACTGTGGTCTAGATGTTTCTAATAACATCGTTGTGAACTATTTTACTAAATTGTGTACATGAAGATTTATCTCTTACTATAGTATTTCATCATTTATAAGTCATAGAATATTTAACATTTAAAGAGAATTTTACATTTGTAAAATTTTAGCTACTCAAACATTTTAAAATTCTTTTCTCCATGAATGGTTGTAGGTAATATGAATTATACACTGAGTTAACTGGATACTATACTGATATTGAGGAGAATTTTCTGAAGATAATACACAGATTGACTTAATTAACAGGACTTTTATGGCAGAAAAACTTTGTAAAAGAACAAGAAGAAATAAGATAAATCTACTTTAATTTGTGCAATATTTTTTAATTCTCTGCAACATCCTGCTATAGGTCCTGGAATGTAAGAGGTGCTCCATAGGCCATTGTTGACTAAATGGATGGATAGAAGGATTCAGATTTTCTCCTATTCACAGATGTGTTGCAGAACTAAAAGAGTTCTGGGATGACCCCAGTTTGAATTCCCATAATGCGCTAGAGAATAGAACACATACATGCATGTGACCCAAGATGGAACAACCACAGAGATATTTCAGAGAAGGAAGTGGTTATTTTCAGCTGTGGGAAAGGGGGTTGTCAAGGAAGACTTTGTACAAAAGAGGGAAATCTATCAACGTCCTTAAAATGGGTAATATTTGATATAAACCTATGGGGAAGAGTATTCTCCAAAAACATGAGAGTATGTGGTAAACAATGTTATAAAGGTAGGAAGTCCCATTATATGGGGAGGAAGCAGTAAATACTTCCATTTGACTAGAAAGAGGGATAGAAGTAAACTATTCTGGAAAGACAATGGCTGGCATTCATCATAGAGGTGCTCAATGCCAGGCTAAGGCATTTGGGCTTTAATCTGCAATCATTGGGAAGCTATTTAAGATTACTGGATTGGAGATATGGCATACCATAGCTATAGTTTAGATATTAGTCAGCATAGAGGGGGAAAGATTTTCTCTACCCTGTAAGGTTCTGTGACTGGGGTCTATGAGTTGAACTAGCAAAAGACAGATTAACAGGAGAAAAAGCATACAAATTTTGTTTCTGTTAATCTTCTTTATATGGTATGGAGGACTTCATAGAAAGAAGTGAGAACCTAAAGAAGGAGTTAGACCCAGGGGCCTATATACCAGTTCAACAAAGAACAATAAATTCGAGAGATATGACAAGACAAAGAAAAAAAAGGTTTGGACTGGGGTGGTAATGTGGGAAGTTACTGGGAAATATAGGGGGAAATAATAGAAGATAATGATTTTAGTTAAGTTTGTTTGCATAGACTCATCTCAGTGGTAGGAAATGTACAGGTAGGCACATTACTCCTGGTAAATTTATGTCCTAGTTTTAGGTACAAAGCAGGGCTCATTGTTTCTCAATTGTCTTCAGCATGAAATAACCAATATGCCAAAGTGGCTTATGTTGGAGGCAGCATTTTCTTATGCTCTACAGCAGCAATATGTAAATGGATTGGTGGAGAGAGATGGGTGACGTTTTGCTGCTTCAAATGACGTTTTTCAACTTCATTGCTATAAATGTAACTGTGAATAGAGCAATGAATTAATTTCATAAATGGCCATGTTTCTTTAAATTTGTCCCCAAGTGGATCACTTATTCTATACACAGCAGATATCCCCTCAGTGATTGCACTTATATGGTTTCCCTTAGGGTCATGATTTATGTTAAAGAAGTCACATGTTTAAAATGTCACTGACACATCTTTCCTTTAGAGGCTCACACAACATAATTATTTCTTGCATCTTATTATTAAAACAGAATCTAGAATTTATAACCTGAGAATTTCTAGGCAAAGGTATAGCACTTGGGAATTGCATCTGTCTCTCATTATAATCTCTCCTATGGTTTTCCCTGCCTCCTCTTTTACCACCCAAGCTCAAAGGAGCCTTTTGATCCAACCACATAATTTACAAAATAATACAAAAGTACAGAGGAACAATTGATTAATTTCACTGAGGCAAGTGTTAGAAAAATTTCTGTTTGCACCAGACCTCAAAATGAGTTAAAAATCTGAGGCAGAGAATCCCATGAGCATTTAAGAGGAACTAGGGGATAGATTTTGTACAAGAGAGTCAGAAAAGGGGCTTGGCTGTTGAACGAATGTCTAGCAGAATAGAGGGTGACCCTTAGAGGCAGAAACACCTTGCTTCCAGTGTGACTTGCTGCTTGTTAGATTTATGACCCTTGAAATCATTCTTCAAGTTCCTCTTTGTCAAAGAGGAGACAGTGATGTAGGTTGTGCAAAGTATTGAAGGAATGTCATAACACAACATGTAACTGTGGTGGCTGGCTCAAGTAAGGTATTCAAAGGAATTAGTTTCCTTCTGCCTATCTTTATTCCACATGAGGAGTTTATACATCAGATAATAGAGTATTCATGAAGATTTAAAATCAGAGGAGTGATTTAGACTATAGAGACCAAATTTTAGCTTTAAAGAAATGGGTCTGGTAACACAGTCAAGAATGGGCAAAGTGAAGGAATGTATGAGCTGAAAGTTTTTGAAAACTGTTTAACATTATGGCCCCTAGATGTATTTTAAGCCATATTTGTGGTACTTTGTGATGAGTGGCCAATAGGAAACATTCACTTATCTTTTGCCCCAGCAAATTGTGGTCGTACAAAACTCCCAACTAACCATCTCCTTCTCACCAAACCATCTCCTGTCCTCTCTACCAAATTATCTCTGTCCTTTTTCTAAGCAGACTGTGAATTTATGGCCTAAATGGCAGGGCTATATCTTAATTTTTTTAGTGTATCTGTGAATGCATCTTTCCCCAGACTCAAAGTAAGAAGAAGGGTCCTCTATCCAACACCTGCATGTAGTAATTCTCTGACACAACACAACTGTCTCTCCAGGCTCTAATTCCTGACCCTTTTATATCCTCCCAAGGATAAGGGGCCAAAAAGTCAAGAACTAGCTTTTGACTGCCCCCAAAAATTTTGCATCATGGTCAAGCTTCTGATATATTCTATCTTGGCACTTCAGCCAAACCTTCCATTTTATCAGCCCTGATCTGATAATTTTGAAAAGAAAAAAAAAAGTGGAAGATTTGGGCTTTTTCTAGAGAAAAGTGAATTTAAAATATACAATTATAATCTTAGTAAGAAAAATTGTAAGTTCTTAAAATATTCCACTTTGTCAGTTTGAAAAAAAAAAACTTTTCATGGAAATTCTTTCGTAAGCTAAAATACATGATTTTTCTTTTATTTAGGTGATACAGAGAGACGTTTTGCTTGTTCTAGCCAAGGATACCCCAAAGAGAATGAAATAATCAAGTTGTTTCTTTCCACAGAAAACTTGGTAAAGACCACTAATAGCCTGTATTATAACCCTTCGTATTCCTTTTAAGTCCATGTGTAAAACCAATAGCAGTACTCTTCAAACACCCTCTACTTGAGAAACAGAAATACTATATAATTGTTTCTATCCTTTAAATTCCATGTCCAATTGGATCTGGTAAAATTTTCACTCAATCATTGTGCATCCTGGGTGGTTCTGTTTGGTGATGGTTGTTGTTATTTTTAAATAATGCTTCTTCCCTCCCTTCTTAATTTTAAGATCAGCTGTAACAATCTTTATTTTTTATGGAGCTGATTTATTCTTTTGAAGTTTGACAAAGGTGGCCTGTTAGAGAAAGAAAATTCCCTCACATGACCCTGGGAAAGAACCTTTTCCTTGTATAACAAATACCACATTGTAGTTGTCACTTTGGGTAAGGGATAAGATGATCCTTTGACTCAAATAATGGGGATTTAAAAAAAAAAGAAAGAAACAACAAAATAAAATAAAGCATAGTATTAAGAAATCTATGCAGCAAATAAATACTAACAAAAGCAAATTATTTTTAAAAATGCATAGATTGTCTAAAAATCTATGATAAATACAATAAAGATGAAGAAAAGCATTCTATAAACACAAATACATTTATCCCTAAGTCTGCTTTAAATTAGACCACAGTTCTTCTTGACATGCCAAATTTATATTTAAGTTTTATACTTAAGATTCTTGTGAAGTGCATGCCCTTTGAGTCAAAAGTGTCTTTCTTATTTGTGATTGTATATTATGGAAAAGGTTTGGGCATTAGAGGAAGACAAATTTACAAAGCTGGGTTGTGGTCTGTGTGCCCTTGGAGCAGGTTATCTAACCTTTCTGACTTTTTTTTTTTTCTTGACAGCCTTTTTTTTTCCTTAAAGAAATACAACATACTTTTTGAATAGTTGGGCGTAGTAGTTCTACTAATGGCATTATTAGAAATGATAGCTAACATTTATAAAGCCTTTCCTCAGGAAGTCTAATTAACCAAAAAAGTGTTTATATATTTATAAAGTATTTATATGTATCAGGCATTTTTCAAAGTGTTTAATGTTCATTATGAAATTTGGTCTTCACATTTGATTTTCCTTGAGGTGAGAAAATGCTACTGTTCTTGCCCCTGATGACTCTGTTAAAAAAAAAAAAATCACACTTCCCTCCTGCACTCCCAAGCTCCCTTCCCTACTTCATTCTTATAATTGATTCTTTATTTGACTTGTCCCCACCCCTCCATCCTTCTACTACTTCACCCATCACTCCATCCATCCAGTTTGTCTCCCTGCTAATACCCATTAACATGTAAATTCCATGATAACAGGAATTTTTGTGTTTCAGGTTTTGTTTCACTTCTATTATTCCCAGTAACACCGCCCTCATAGTTGGGGCTTAGTAGACATTTTTGAAATAAATACGTTTGCCCATTTTTTAGATAGGGAAACTAAAATTCAAATAGAGAACTTGCCCAAAGTGTTCTCAACAACTAGGGGATCAGAGATAAAGCTCTTAGTATCCATCTCATACAAGTTTTTTGGTAAAATTCATCATTCACAACTGCTGCATTTTCACATTCCCTTATAAAACTGGGAAATAGTCAATGAAAATGCTATAAGATGAACTTTGCTTTTTACATTTGCTTCCTTTTTTATTTTGATGCAAAATGACTTTAATAAAACCATATTTACTACTGTGATGGCAAAACCAGGCCTGGTTGTAAAGTGAAATTATAAGAATGTTATAGTGAAAAATTGGTGCCTGCGGAAAGAGCTCCCCTCCTTTTCTGTCAGCCTCTCCTCAGGAAGTCTAATTAACCAAAGCCCCTACCTTTTGGATTGTAAATAACTACCCCTAGGAGTCTGACTACTCCCTTTTGAGTATAAACACCCAGTTGGAGCCTTCAGAAAAAAAATAATAATACTAAAATAAGTCTTTATGTTGGCCAAATGCAGTGGTGCACACCTAGAATCCCAGCAACTGGGGAGACTGAGACAGGAGGATTGAAAGTTCAAAGACAGCCTTGGCAACTTAGCGAGATCCTAAGCAACTTAGTGAAACCCTGTCTCAAAATACAAAATAAAAAGGGCTGGGGAGGTAGTTCAGTGGTAGAGTGCCCCTGTGTTCAATCCCCAGTACCAAAACATAAAAATAAAAATACATCTTTAGCTAATTGATATTTGAATTACATTTATTGGACATTTGACTGAACAGAAATAAACGCTGCCCTGATAAATAACAACAATAGCAAAGAAAGAAACAAGGCTAGAGATTTATCGACAGTTTCCCCCTTAAAAACACTTCTCGCTAGAACCTCCACTACCACACACCCCTCCCCTGCATGCTCATGGCCTTCTATCGTGTAGGGTAGAAATTTTATGGCACTGGATAGACTATAAATATTGTGAGAAGCTGTGGGTGGAGCTCAGGATTTGGAGTTTGATCTCTGGGCCTGCGGTAGTTCTCCCATCCTCCAAGTGCAGTTGCCCGCTTCTTGTTTCCCACAGCACTACATGTGAGAGCCTGCAGTTTTGATTTTATGTTTATTAAGTGTGAAAACTTTTTTCCCATTTTTATGGCAGAAAAGATTATAGTAAGAATGAATTAAAGCTTATGACACATATTATTACTGAGTTCTGAAGATAAATGTTTTAAAACACAAGTTTAAAAATAGATTTTTTAGCTAAAAATGGGAATTACTAAAGATGGAAGTCTTTAGAAGCAATTACTTTTCACAGATTTCTCCTCACTTTTAAATGAATGTAATGTGCTTCTCTCCATCAAATTGTCATTACTTGTTTGTTTATTTACTTACTTATTTATTTTCCTAAAGATAATCCAGTGTTTTTTCCAAGCTGAAAATGAGAACCTTTCAAAGGAAATGCTGAGTATATTCACATCAGGAGGACTGGCTCCCAGCTTGGGAATCATAAATAGTACATATCATGGCATCTTCCACTTCAATTTAACTTTGGTAATTATGTTTTATTTTTATTTTGTTTCATGCTATATGTTTTGCTTTAAATAGCGATAAACATTTACAGAAATTAGAAGAAAATGCTTATTTATTTTTACTATTTACCTACATATTTTTCATTTCTTTTGCTCTTCATTCTTTTCTGTGGATACAAGTTGCCATCTGCTATCATTTTCCTTCAGCTTGAAGAACTTCTTTTAGAATTTTTACAGTATTGACCTACTGACAATGAATTCATTCTCTGGGGTTTTTTAACCCCCTGAAGATGTCTTTATTTCACCTTCATTTTAGAAACAACTTTATTGAGAGATAATTCACATGCCATACAATTCACCTATTTAAAGTATATTTATTTGGTTTTCATAATATTAATAGTTGTACAACTACTATTTCTACATAATCCCCAAACATTTTCATCACTCCAAAAAGACAACTCAGTCACTCCCCATTCTCCCTCCACTCCTCATGGCCTAAGTAATCACTCTTCTACTTTGTCTCTATAGATGAGCTTATTCTGAACATTTCATGCAAATGAATATAATATGTAGTGTTTGTGACTGCATCTTTCAGTTTGCATAATGTGTTCGAGGTCTATGTGTGTTGTGGCATATATTAGTACTTCATTCTTTTTTATTTTATTTTTTAATTTTTTATACCTTTATTTTATTTATTTATTTTTATGTGGTGCTGAGGATTGAACCCAGGGCCTCGCACATGCTAGGCAAGCGCTCTATCACTGAGCCACAACCCCAGCTCCTCATTCTTTTTTTATGGTCAAGTAATATTTTATTGTATAGATACCACACGGGTTGCTTCTGGTTTGGGGCTCTAATGAACTAAGCTGCTATGAACATTCATGTATAAGTTTTCATGAGAAATACATTTTTATTTCTCTTGGATCAGTAAGTAGGAACAAAATTGTTGGGTCATATGCTAACTCTATATTTGACTGTTTTGAGAAACTGCTAAAATTGTTTCTGAAGTACTGTTTTATATTCCACTTCTGCTTATTAGATTCCAACTTCTCCACAAGCTTACCAATACTTGTTATAATCTGTCTTTTTTGTAAGTATAAAGTGCTATTTCATTATGGTTTGATTTGTATTTCCCTAATGACAACTGATGTTGAGTACCATTTCATATGCTTATCGGCCATTTGAGTATCTTTTTGGGGGAAGTAGCTACTCATATTCTTTGCCCACTTTTAATTGGGTTATTGGTCTTTCTATGGTTGGGTTGCAAACATTCTTTGTGTATAGATACAGATCCCCCATTAGACATGATTTGCAAGCATTTGCTTCCATTCCATGGTTTGTCTTTTGATACGTGAAACATGGTGAAAGTTTATTTCCTTTTATCTTTTTATCAAGTCTATTTTATCTGCTTTTTCTATTATTGCTCGTGTATTTTGAGTCATAGGTAGAAAAACATTGTCTGATCCAAGGTTCTAAATATTTACCCCTCTATTTTCTTCCAGGAGTTTTATAGTTTTAACTTTTAGCTTTGAGTCTTTGATCCATTTTAAGTTTATTTTTTTATACAGTGTGAGGTAGGAATCTGTGTTCATTCTCTGGCATGTAGATGTCTAGCTTTCCTAGCACTGTTTGTTTAAAAGGTTATCATATTTTCCCTATTGAATTATTTTGGCAACTTATTATTTTATTAGTTGACCATAAATATGAAGATTTATTTATGGATTCTCAATTCTATTGCATTTATTTGTGTGTCTATCTTTATGCTAGCACCATGCTGTCTTGATATTGTTGGTTTGTATTGAGTTTTGAAATCAGGAAGCATAAGCTCTCTGATTTTGTTCTTCTTTTCCAAGATTATTTTTGCTAGTCTGGGTCTCCTTTGAGATTACATATGAATTTTAGAATAAGCTTGTCATTTCTACAAAACAGACTGCTAGGATCCTGATAAAGATTGTATTGAATCTGCAGATAAATTAATAACATTAAGTCTTTCAAACCATGGACATAGGATCTCTTTCCATTTGTTTGTATTTTGTTTAATTTCTTTCAATAATGTTTTATAGTTTTCAAGAATATAAGTTTTATACCACTGTTCAATTTATTCCTAATAGTTCATTTTTTTTTGTATATTTGTCTTGTAGTTTACAATCTTGCTGAACTCATTTTGAGTTCAAATTAATTTTTAATGGTCACCTGAATTTTTGGAGCATAGTTTTGTCACATATACACCTTCTGGTTTGCCTTAATTTTCTTTCAGCATTCTGAAAATGTCATTCTAATTGCCTGACACATTGTTTCTGAATGAGAAGTTATCCGTTGATTTTATTATAGTCTTTGGTTCCAATGTATCATTTTTCTCTGGATATTTTTAAGATTTACTCTTTTTATTTACCCAATTGGGGCTATCTTAGTTAAAATTTCAAAACCTTCCAGCCATTATTTCTCAAAAAAAAAAAAGTCTGTGCCTATTTTTCTGTCTTTTTTCCTCTAGGATTTCAGTTATGCCCATTTTCAAACACATGTTATTATCCCACTAGTCTCTAAAACTGTTTATTTTCTTTAATCATTTCCCTTTTCTCTTTTTTTATTTTAACTGATACATAAAAATATAAATATTAAAAAAATTATAGATCTTAATGGAGTTGTATATGCCATGAGGTGTTTTCAATGTATGTATATATTATGTAATGTTGAGATCAGATTAAACATACTATCTCCTCAAAAATTTATCATTTCTTTATAATGAAGACATTCAAATCTTTTTTTTTTACTTTTTAAACATTTAGTACGTTAATATTATCTATAGATCTATAGTGTCCCTACTGTGTTCCTTTTTAAAAATATTGGGTAGTTTCAATTACTGGTTTGCTAAGTTCACTTATTTTTTCTCTTTCCACCTCGAGTCTGCTTTTGAATCTGTTTAGTAAATATTGTATTTCAGTTCTTATATTTTTAACCTTATTTTTCCATTTGAGTTTATTTACATGTATTTTTATTTCTGTTGCAATTCTCTATCCATCCATCATTAGAACAACATTTTTCTCTTACATTCCAAATGTTCTGCAACTCCATCTCTGTCTACTTTATCAAGACAATATGCTTCAACTTTGTGCTACCTGAACTCTGCTGTATGGTATTCCAATGTGTGACTGTATTATCATATGTGACTGATTAAATTCTAATCTTAAAACAACAATGATGTAAAAATATCAAAACTATTGAGGATAATATCACACGTCATTTCATTCATATGAACATAATGTAGGAAAATTCCCTAAGTGAAATTGATAGATAAAGGATATATGTATTTAGATATTTTTTTCTTTAATTTTCTTTTTTAAAAGATAGTATAGACCAGGCATGGTGGTAAATGACTATAATCCCATCTGGAAGTGGGAGGAACTAAGGCAAGAACATTTCAAGTTCAAAGCCAGCCTTAGCAATTTAATGAGACATTGTTTAAAAATAAAAAAGGGCTGGGATAGAACACCACTGGGCCTAATCCTCAGTACCAAAAAACGGGGAGATGCAGTGTAGAATATGCCAAAATAAGTTTTATTATTAACATTGTAAAATATTGTCTTCTTCATTCAAGTACAGTGATCGGGTTTTCTGGCTAATTGATATTCCTAGAGGAAACATCACAGGAAATACAGGTAAGAGTAATCTGAATGAATTCTTTTACTCATGGATCTGAGTTACCAAATTTAGCAAATAAAAACATTTGATATGGGGGAAGGGGATGTAGCTCAGTTGGTAGAGTTCTTGCCTAGTATGCACAAGGTTCTGGGTTCAATCCCCAGCACCACCAAAAATGAATAAATTTTTAAAAATATATTTTAAAAATTATTCATTATCTTATATAGTAAATGACCCATGTAGCATCTGGGACATACTAAAACTTTATATATATATATTATATATATATATTCATATATATGCACATATTCATATACATATGCACACACACATATATATTTTTAGTTGTCAATGGACCTTTATTTAATTTATTTATATGTTGTGCTGAGAACTGAATCCAGTGCCTCACAAATGCTAGGCAAGCACTCTACCACTGAGCCATAACCTCAGCCCCTAAAACTTCTCTTTTATCTGAAATTCAAATTTAACTGTGCTTCTATATTTTATGTAGCAATCTTATTATAGATTGATTTTTCTAACATACATAACACTTATATTAGTGTTTAAAGTAAACTCATTTTCTAGAAGTTAGAAATTATAATATTGAGAAATTTGAGCATAAATAATTTTATCAAAATTAAATCAGCCTGGGGCTGGGGTTGTAGCTCAGTGGTAGAGCTTTTGCCTAGCACATGTGAAAGCATTGGATTTGATCCTCAGCATTATATAAAAATAAATAAATAAAATATAGGTATTGAGTCCATCTACAGCTTAAAAAAATTAAGTTAATCTTAAAATATTATAGGCTATAATATAAAGTATTGCTTTATTGTATAATCTACTATTAAGCATTATGTAGGAGTACAACATTATATACTACTATATATACCTGGAAAGAAAGAAAGAAATTCTAGGAGTTATGAATATTGAGTACTAGAGGACTAAATTGGTAGAACTTTCAGCATAAGACATATTCCTACAGACTAAAATGGTGGAAAGTTTATTGTTTTAATATATTAGGTACAAGAAATATAAACTGACTTAATTTCGTGTAAGGAAAAAAGAAGGAATTTATTTTAGTCATGGAAACAAAGACAAAACTGCAGCCACTAAATGATCAATAGAGGAAAGGGAACAGGGGGTAGAAAGAGGGAAGGGGAAGGAGAGGTATTGGGGTCTCAATTAGAACAAGATATATTCCATGCTTTTATAATTATGTCAAAATGGATTCTGCTGTCATGTATAACTAAAAATAACCAATGAAAACAAAAAATAAATAAACAAACTGCAGCCACACTATAGGAAGGAATTAGAAATAAGAAATGGAAAATCCTCAAGCACCCAGGGAATACTTTCACCCTGACTCTCTTATATATATTTTCTGTAAATCTGTATTTTCTTTCTTTGCAGACTGGCTTTCTAAAGCTACCTCACTTCTGTTGAATTTTTATATATTTTTTCTAAAGGCCAGCCCAATTCTAAATTCTCAGGAGAATATATTCAGTTGGTTCACTGTTTATTTAGTTTCTTCTTGTGTGACAATTAAATATGGAAGGCCAATCTCGCTAGGTATGGGAATAGACTGCTGTTACGGTTTGGATATGAGGTGTCCCCCAGAAACTTCTACGTTAATGCAGCAGTGTTTGGAGGTGAAATGAGTTGACTGTGAGAGCTGTAACCTAATCAGTTTATCTTAGTTTAAACTGACTGGAAGGTTGTAACTGTAGACAGGTGAGGCACAGCTGGAGGAAGTAGGTTGCTGGGGCTAAGCCCTGGAAGAATGCATCTGCCCTATGGCTTGCTCCCCCATGCTCACTGCCCTCCCCCCCCACCCCCCCCCCCTCTCTCTCTCTCTCACACACACACACACACACACACTGTCAGTGCTTCTCCACCACGTTCTCCTGCCATGATGTGCTAATCTCACTTTGGGCCCAGAGCAATGAAGTTGGCCCACCATGAACTAAACCTGTGATCCATAAGCCAAAATGAACTTTTCCTTCTCTAAGTTGTTCTTGTCTGGAATCTTGGTGATGGTGACGGAAACCTAACTAACACAACTGTGTCCTACATGGTGAAAGTAAGAGAAGGTAAGAATAGAGCAGAGAAATAGAAAAGATTCTATAGATAAGGAAATGTTAAATATAAAAGTCCACAGCAGAAGCTCCATGCTGCTAAGTTCTGATATGGATCTTATCATTATCTTTACCTTTATTCTTCTCATTTTTAAAAAACCAATTGTATGGACTGGGATTGTGGCTCAGTGGTGGAGTGCTTTCCTCACACACGTGAGGCCCTGGGTTCAATTCTCCGCACCAAATAAATAAACAAATGAATAAAAATAAAGATATTGTCTCCACCTACAACTAAAAAAAACTAATTGTATTATTGGAACTTTCTGTGATTGTTTTTGCAAGAATTCATATTGAAAATTGTACCCTTTTTAAAGATGTACTAGCTCTCATTAGTATAAAGACAGAATATTATGTAAGTACTTGGGCATCATATTGACATTGACAAAGTAGTGGAGATCACATTAGTTTTACTTCTGTTTTTATTTACAAAATTTAATTTCAAAATGCATTAATTCTGAAGTCACCCAGACAGAAACAAAGGTGACCTGAGAATATAAGAATTTGTATAAAAAGACCAAATAAGCTGGACATGGTGACGCATGCCTATAATCCTAGCCACTCCAGCACCTGAGTCAGGATGATTGTAAGTTTGGAGATCACGTGGCAACTTAGAAAGACCCTGTCTAAAACAAAAATCATAAAAGGACTGGGGTATAGCTCAGTAGAAGAGCATTTGCCTAGCATATGCACGGGTTGGATCCCCAGCACTGAAAAAAATAAGGGGAGGGAGTGGGGACAAAAAAAAAGACCAAATATATTCTGACTCTGCCACTCCTGACACAACTCCCAGAACTAAGTTAGTTTTTACAAAAAAAAAAAAAATGTTCTAGTAATATAAAGGAAGGGCAGAAGGCGAGGGTCTATAATAATGTTTAAAAAAAAGAAAAGAAAAAATGCTTAGAGGAAAAAAGGCCATTTTGCTCTCATTTTTCTTCCTTAATCATATCTTATTTACCACTATGCCTTGAGTTTTGTATATTTTATACAGATACTCCCCAACTTATGAGGGGTTTACATCCAGATAGACCTATTGTAAGTACCTAAGCTACTGAGCTTCATTGCTGGGCAACACAGTTGTTCCCCTCACGATTACATAGCTGACTAGGATCTGCAACTCAGCATCACAAGAGAGGATACTAACCTTGAAAACATAAAAACTCAAAATATGAAGTATGGGTTCTAATCAATGCATGTCATCTTTGCACCATCATAAAGCAGAAAACATTTCAAGTGAAACCATGGTTGGGGGCCATCCGTATGTGAAAAATCTTATGAGTAGTTTAAGTAAAATCAACAGCAAAGGTAGCAACATACTCATCATAATAGTAGTAGAAACAGCAGGTAGCATTCACTGAATTATCATATGTCAGCACTGCTTTAAATACTTTGCTTGTATTAACTCGTTTGTTCCTCACTGTAGGAGTATACTCTTTGTAGGTACTCTTATTACCTCCATTTTTAAAAGATTTAACTGAAGTCAGTGGAGCCATATGGAGATTTAGTGATAACTAAAAAATAGTGAAAGCATTTTGAAATTTGAACTGCATATTGCTATTCAATATCAAGAGTTCCTTCTGGATTTACAGTGCACAATTTGCTCTTTTCTTTTTCATTTTAAAATAAGGCGTATTTTACATTCAATAAAATATGCCCTGTTAGTGTCCAGTTCTGTGTTCTCACATATGTATACAGTTGTGTAATTACTACAATCAAAATATAGAACAGTTCTATCACCTGATAAAATTACTCCACCAGGGAGACGATTGATTGATTGGTTGATTACAGGTTAAGTAATTTTATTGCCTGATGGAACTGTCCTATATCCTGATTGTAGTGATTACATAATTGTATACAATTATGAAAATTCAGTCTTCCAGGTCCCATCAACCTCCCAACTGTTTTCTGTTCTTTTAGTTTTGCCTATTCCAGGGTAATAAAAATGGAAACATAGAATATATAACCTTTGAGTCTGGTTTCTTTCACTTAGCATAATTCATTGGAAATTCATCCATGTTGTAATTTCTTTCATTTTCTTACTGGATAGTATCCCATTATAT
The DNA here is from genome assembly GCF_021218885.2 of Marmota monax. NCBI lineage: Eukaryota > Metazoa > Chordata > Mammalia > Rodentia > Sciuridae > Marmota > Marmota monax. The sequence continues at coordinate 5,254,305 of NW_026695241.1, forward strand.
GGATGCACCATAGTTAATTTTGTTGACAGGTATTGGTTTTCCCAGTTTGGGGCATTTATGAAAAAAGCTGCTATAAGCAATCTCATACATGTTTTGTTAACCTGAATATGATATTTTATTTTTTATTTTCTTGCCTCCACAAGAACACTTATTATATATCAGTGTTATATTCATATATATGTATGTATGCATTTATACATATGAGTACGTATACATGTTCATATATTTTTTAAAAATTTTAGCCATTTAAATAGGAATGTAATGGAACTTAATTGTGATTTTAATTTGCATTTTCCTAATAACTAATGACATGGAGACTCTTTTAATGTGTGCTTATTTGCCATTTGGTGAAGTATTTATTCAAATTTTTTTTGAAAGTTTGTGATATTTTCTGGATACAAGTCTGTTATCAGATATGTGATTCACAAATATTTTCTCCCAGTCTCTAACTTTGTCTCTTCATTTCTTAAGAATGTCTTTTGAAGATCAGGGTTCTTAATTTTAATGAAACTTTGTTTATCAGATTTTTATTTTATGGATTGTACTTTTGGCATCACAGCTAAGAAATTTTTACCTAATCCACATTCACAAAGATGTTCTCCTTTACTTGCTTTCAAAGTTTACAGTTCTAGATTTTGTATGTAGGCCTATTACTCATTTTGAGTAAACTTGTATAAGTTTATAGACCAACATTAAAGTTTTTGGAATATAGATACCCAATTATTCTAGCACCATTGCTGTAAAAATGATTTTGTCTCCATTAAATTGCTATTTATTGGCAGTTTCTTCACTAATATCATGCTCTCTTTGTTACTTTAAGCCTTATAATAGATATTCTAAATAATGCTAGTCTTTTGCCTTTGATATTTTTCAAAATCATTTATTATAGTTCTTTTGCCTTTTCATATAAATTTTAGAATCAACTTGTCTAGTTCTACAAAAAAAAATCTGGCTGTGATTTTTTTTAAATTTGTATTTCGTTGAATCAATAGATCAGTTTTAGGGAGAATTGTTGTATTACAACATTAGCTCTTCCAGTCTATGGATACAGTATGTCGTTCCATTTGTTTTCAAATGCTCTTCTTAAATGTGCCCTAGCTTCAGCCTCAGCCTTGACAGATGGGTACAGCTACTATAGCAGCCCCCAGGATAGAGCCACTGATGATGAATTCTCCAATCTCTACCCATTCTTTCATTTTAACACATCTGTGCTTTTATATTTATAGATTTCAGCTGGGCAAGGTGGCACACACCTATAATCCCAACATCTTGGGAGGCTAAGGCAGGAGGATTGCAAGCTCAAAGCCAGCCTCAGCAAATTAGCAAGGCCCAAAGCAACTTAGCAAGATCCTAATATAAAAAGGGCTGGGGCGGGGCTGGGGTTTGACTCAGTGGTATAGAGCGCTTGCCTAGCATGTGTGAGGCACTGGATTCGATTCTCAGAACCCACATATAAATAAATGAAATAAAGGTCAATTGACAACTAAAGAATATTTTTAAAAAATTCACAACTAAATATGGCTCAGTGGTTGAGTGACCTGAGCTTAATCCCTGGTACCCCTCCCTCTACAAAAAAAAAGTAGATTTCCTTATAAATAGCATTTAATTTAGTCTAATCTGGAAATATAACTAATTTATATTTTAGACCATTTGCATTTAATGTAATTATTGACATATGAATAAAGACAGAAAAAAAGGGAAAAAGTAAAACAGAAGAGATGAAACAAATAGAAAACAACCTGCAAGATGGTAGATTTCAATTCATGTGAATTGCTTTTTATGATTACATTTTCTTTCTACTATTGGATTATTACTTATACCTTTAATTTTTTCATATTTACTCTAGGGTTTTATAATATACATTTTACTTAATTATCAACAGTTTTATTGATATATAATTCACATGTCATACAATTTGCTCACTTAAAGTATACAATCCATAAATTTGAGTATGTTCACAGAGTTGTATAATCATCCCCAAAATCAATTTTAGAACATTCTCATTATCCAAGAAAGAAACTCTATAACCACTAGCAGACATTCACAATTATTCTCCCTCCACTATCTATTCTCTCCTTTCAACCCTTTAGCCTTAGGCAATCACTTATCTACTTTCTATCTTTATGTATTTGCCTATTCTGGACTCCCAACCCACCTAGGTAAGTGTCATTTCATGTCTTTGACCAACATTTTCCTATCTTTCCTTACCCTCTAAACATCCAAGTTTCTGGTAACCACCATTCTATTCTGTACTTCTAAGAGATCAGCTCTTTTAGATTCCACACATGAGTGAGATTATGCATTTCTGTACCTGGCTTATTTCACTTAACATAATGTTCTCCAGGATTATGCATGTTGTCACAAATGACAATATTTGTTATGGCTGAAGAGTTTTCTATTGTGTACATATGTCACATTATCTTTATTCATTCATTCACAGATGGACAGTTAGGTTGATTCTATCTTTGCTATTGTGAATCGTGCTGCAATAAACATAGGAATGTAGATGTCTCTTCAATATATTGATTTTGTTTCCTCTGGACATATAACCAGTAGTGAGATTTCTGGATCACATAGTATTCTATTTTTAATGTAAACCTCCATACTGTTTTCCATAGTAGATTTATATTCCCATGACAATATTTAAGTTTTCCCATTCATTCACATTCTTGACAATACTTGTTATATTGTTTCTTTTTGTTAATGGCCATTTTAACAGATGTGAGGAAATTTCTCATTGTTTTTGATTTGCATTTCTCTTATAATTATACTTATTGGTCATCTTTTCATATACCAGTTTTCCATTTGTATGTCTTTTGATAAATGTCTTTTTCAGTTCCTTTGCCCATTTTTAAAATAGGTCATTTGTTTTCTTACTTTTAAATTATAATTCTTGTATCTTTGGGATGAATACCACTTGATATGGTGAATGATCTTTATAATGTGCTTTTGGATTTGGTTTTTTAGTATTTAAAAAATTTTTTATAGTTGTAGATGGACAGCATGCCTTTATTTGTTTGTTTTTTTTAATGTGGTGCTAATTAAGGATCAAACCCAGTGCCTCACACATGATAGGCAAGTGTTCTGCCACTGAGCTCCAGCTCCAGCCCCAGGTTTTATAGTATTTTGTCAAGGATTTTTTTACATCTATGTTTATCAAGGATGTTAGATTGAATTTTTTTCTTTTTGTTGAATCCTTGTCTGGTTTTGATATCAGAGAAATACTGGCCTTGTAGAATGAGTTTTGAATATTTCCTCCTCTTGAATTTCTTTTAGAAGAGCTGCTATTGGTTCTTCCTTAAATGTTTGGTAGAATTTAGTCATGAAGCTGTCAGGACCTGGACTTTTCTTTGATGGGTTCTTTTAAGGAATATACCACTTCACAAGATGGTCATAATTTGCTTTTTACCAACACAAAACAACTCTAGAAGAAAAATCATAATCAAAAATATTAGTGATAGATTCATTGCTGTGATGGTAAGACCACTGCATAATTCTTTTTTTATTATTTTATCAGCAAAATGTTTGTAGGAAAAAGTGGGAAACTTGACAGTCAAAGTGGTTGGAAAAGGAAAAGTTATCATTATTGGTGATGTTCATATATCCTTAAGTTTTACCAACATAACGTAAAATAGCTGAGTTTTGCCTTTTTATTTTAGATATTGCAGCTGTAGAAGAATGGTTAGTAAGGATAACTTTACATAAAGGATTAAATATTTATGCTACTGAGGGAACCTTATTGGATAGCGTTCGAGGTAAGTGCCAACTGATAAAAGTAGAATGGAATTCATATATTCCTTCAACAGACTTTGATATCTTCTATACACCAGACTCTATGCTAAGTCCTAGATGACCACAACCCTGGAGGGGCTCTCAGCCTGATCTGAGATCTTCATAATGTTTTATGAATATGAAAATGTATATTTTACTGTAGCCATCTCAGAGGTCATTTTAAAGAATGGCTCTTAAAGTTAGGCTTTGCATCCTTTGGTGCATCTTAGGTATTGCTTGTAGCATTTCCTGTCAGTTGTCTGACAGGAAATTAATAGCACAAATTTAGAATTACCTATAGCATATAGCATAAGTTTAACATAAAAAAACACCTCAGTGTTGGATCTTGTCTTTTCTCACCTTTTTTGCTTTTATTATTTTAGTCCTGTTTTGATATGATGCTATGAAGACTGAAGTGTTAAAATAACTAAACACATTTTATGAAAAGTATCACCTGGGGGTCTTTAAAAAATAAGATGTCTAAACTCTACAATACAAAAATTAAAATATGCTCTCTACAGATAGAGTAAAGCATCTGTGATTTTAGGAAATCTTCCAACATTATTCTGATGTACGGTAAGGACTTGAAAACGACCTTAGACATATGAGTTGCATATGTGCCCAAGAAATGTCTACAAACCTACTTAACCATAGTATTATTTGTAACAAGAAAAAAAAAAAAACTGGAAGCCACCTACATTTCCATAAATGAGGGGAAAGACAATACATGTTGGAATATTCTGTTAAAATGATATATAGACCCCATAAATATCATCAACTCAAGCATTGAGTGAAAATCAAGTTGCAGAATACAGCAGGAGAATATTTATCAAAAATTTAGAAAATAGGGGATGGGGCCGGGGCACAGTAGTAGAGTACTCACCTAGCTCATGTGAGAGACTGGGTTCAATCCTCAGCATCATATAAAAATCAATCAATAAAAATAAAGGTACTGTGTCCATCTACAACTAAAAAATATTTTTTAAAAATTCATAAAACAAAGCCATGCTAGATAATCTTCATGCATATGTATCTATCATATAAAATATAAACACATGGATCAGAAATATATATAGTAATTTTTTATACATTTGGGGATGACTTGAGAGTGGGACTGTGGAGAGGAACAGAGATATCTTCAATCTTATCTGTATTGTTTTATTTCTGTAACCAAGTGAAATTATCTAGGACTGGAGGTATATATATCTCGGTGGTAGTGTTTGTCTAGCATGTTCAAAGCCATGGGTTTGATCCCTAGCACCCAACACACACTCATACAGAAATTAAAATATGTGAAAAAATAATGACAAAATGTTTTACTTTCTTGATTTTTTTCCCACAGTTTCTTTCCAAAATTAAAGAAAAATAGTCAATTAATAATTCAGTAGTAATTACAATCCTGACTTTGGGGACTCTGATAGTTGCTCTCTACAGATAGAGTAAAGCATCTGTGATTTTAGGAAATATATTCCATGCTACTTTTAGGTATTAAATACCAATCTAAAATTATTTCAATTTTTTTTAAAAAACAATCCTTAGAACAATTATAAAATAAAATAATTTTTCTACTGTCATGTATAACTAATTAGAATAAGTAAAAAAATTAAATTACTACTATGAAAAAATATCAATTTTTTAAAAATCTGCAATCTGAATTATTTCCATATTGAGATACACTGTATTAACATTTAACTTGTATTTGTTTTGAATGTACAGAAGTACTATGGCAGCAAAAACTTCACAAATTATAGATCTATGGATGCAGAAATGAGATTGATTTGCTTAAGGAATTGAAAGACCAGTGTTGTAGAAGCATAGAAAATGAAAGAGTGGTCAGTGCATGATGAGTTTAGAGACTGGCAGGGATCATAGTAAAAAGTGTGGACTTTATTCTAATTATACTGAAAAGCTATTAGAATGTGTTAAGCAAGAAAGTTATACAGTCTGACTTGTGCTTTAGAGAAGGTCCCTTTGGCTAGCTGCGTAGAAAATTGACTCTTTGGGAAGAAAGGCAAGAACAGAACAAAGGCAAGGTTAGCAGCTGTCACAACAATCCACTTAGGAGATGGAGAGCTTGGATCCTTGTAGGTGTAGTGCAGGTGGAGAAAAGTGAAATCTTCAGTGCACACTTTGGAAGTACAGCCGAATGGCTTCCTAGTGGACAGCAATAAGGAATATGTATCGAGGATGAATCCTACATTTCTTACTCCAGTAATCAGGTAGAGGCTAATATCATTTACTGAACTGTTGAAGACATGGGGAAAACACTACGAAGAAGGATCAGGGGAGGAAGGTAAAGGTTAGGTTAGAAATCTCATTCACTGTTAAATTCAAAAGAAATGTTGAAATTCTGTGTCTAACGCTTTTATTCAATGCAAACTCATACCACTCATCTTTTTTCTGTCTTCTATACTCCCAGCTCTGAACCACCATCACCAGTGGCCTTCATACCAGTCACATTTAGCTTCTCAGCAGCAGTCAAAGCCTTTACTCACTCCCTGGTTCTTATAATGCTTAAAATTCAGCATCCGACTTTGAGGAGTTTGTATGCAAGTACAGAGGCACTGTCAACTAAGTACAGTCTTAGTTGTTCCAGATGTGAGCTTAAACCTCCCTGTCCTCTTAAGATTTGGATGTGAATGGCCGGCAAACACATAACCTCCTACACTCCAAAATGTCAGCTGCCTTACCCCCAAATTTCTTTAAATTCCTGAGTGCCTTACTAGGGAATGAGTTTAGTTATACTTTGTGTGTCTTTTCCTTCCCTGATGTACCTGAGCTACTCCCTAAGTCAACCTAGATGGATACATAGCTTCTTTTCTTGCTTTGCACAAAGTGAAAAAATACCACATATTGTCTTTGGGTTTGTAGCAGATTTTATTTAAAATGTATATTTTATTTAAAATTTACACTATAGAATATAAACAGCTAAAGAATTAATTATTAGATATCTCTGTTCTTCAAAGTCCTTTGACTATTTTTGAAATTCAGACAGCTGTACTTGTTCAAGTTGCCTAGGCTTAATTTTTATATACTCTTTTCTCATTTTTTTTTCTTTCTCAGAAGTAAAATTCTTTTCTTCTGAAAATTTCTTCCTCCAAGATTTTTTTTACTTAATCTTAAAATTTTTTATTTATTTTATTTTTTTCTAATTAGTTATACATGACAGTAGAATGCATTTTGACACCTAATACATAAATGGAGTATAACTTCTTTTTTAAATATTTATTTCTTAGTTGTAGTTGGACACAATACCTTTATTTTATTTACTTATTTTTATGTGGTGCTGAGGATAAAAACCAAGGGCCTCACACATGCTAGGCAAGTGCTCTACACTGAGCCACAACCCCAGCCCAATGGAGTATAACTTCTTATTCTTCTGGTTATACATGATGTAGAATCACATGGGTTGTGTAATCATATATGTACATAGGGTAGTAATGTCTGATTCATTCTACTATCCTTCCTATCCTCATACCCCCTCCCCTCACTTCACTTCCTTCTGTCTAATACACAGTACTTCTATTTTTCCTTAGCCCCCTCCCCACTATTGTGAATTAGCATCTGAATATCAGAGAAAACATTCAGCCTTTTGCTTTGGGGGATTGGCTTATTTGCTTAGCATGATATTCTCCAGCTTTATTCATTTACTGTCAAATACCATAATTTCATTCTTCTTTAGGGCTGAGTAATATTCCATTGTGTATATATACACCACAGTTTCTTTATCCATTCATCTGTTGAAAGGCACCTAGGTTGGTTCCATAGTTTAGCTATTCTGAGTTGAGCCGCTATAAACATTGATATGACTGAGTCACTGTAGTATGTTGATTTTAAGTCCTTTGGGTATAGACCAAGGGGATAGCTGAGTCAAATAATGGTTCCATTCCAAGTTTTCTGAGGAATCTCCATACTATTTCCATAGTGGTTACACCAATTTGCAGTCCCACCAGCAATGTATGAGTGTACCTTTTTTCCCCACATCCCTGCCAACATTTATTGTTGCTTATATTCTTGATAATTGCCATTCGGACTAGAGTGAGATGAGTTTTCATTTGCATTACTCTAATTGCTAGAGATGTTGAACATTGTTTAATATATTTGTTGACTGATCATGTTTCTTCAGTGAAGTGCTTGTTCAGTTCCTTTGCCCATTTATTGATTGGGTTATTTGGTTTTTTTGGATTTTTTTTTTTTTTTTGTGTGTGTGTGTGTTAAGATTTTTGAGTTCTTTATATATCCTGGAAATTAATGCTGTATCTGAGGTGTTATGTGGTAAAGATTTTTTTTCCCACTATATAGGCTCTCTCTTCACATTCTTGATTGTTTCCTTTGCTTTGAAGAAGCTTTTTAGCTTTATATCATCCCACTTATTGATTCTTGATTTTACTTCTTATGCTTTAGGAGTCTGACATGATGAAGAGTTGGCCTACTTTTTATTCTATTAGGCACAGTGTCTCTGTTTTAATGCGTAGGTCCTTGATCCACTTTGAGTTGAGTTTTGTGCAGAGGGAAAGATAGGGGTCTAATTTCATTTTGTTACATATGGTTTTCCAGTTTATCTAGCTCCATTTGTTGAAAAGGCTATCTTTTCTCCAGTGTATGTTTTTGGCACCTTTGTCTAGTATGAGATAACTATATTTGTGTGGGTTTGTCTCTGTATTTTCTATTCTGTTCCATTGGTCTACATGTCTATTTTGGTACCAATACCTTGCCATTTTTATTGCTATGGCTCTGTAGTATAGTTTAAGGTTTGGTATTGTGATGCTACCTGCTTCATTCTTCTTGCTGAGTATTTCTTTGGTTATTCTGGGTCTCTTGTGCTTTTCAAATGAATTTCATGATTGCTTTATCTAATTCTATGAAGAATGTCATTGGGATTTTAATAGGAATTGCATTAAATCTATATAGCACTTTAATTAATTAATATTGCTATTTTCACAATATTAATTCTGTCTGTCCAAGAGCATGGGATATCTTTCCATCTTCTAAGATCTTCTTCAAATTCTTTCTTTAGAGTTCTGTAGTATTCATTAAATTATTATTTTTTGGAGGCTATTATGAATGGGGTAGTTTTCCTAATTTCTCTTTCAGTGGATTCATCATTGATGTATAGGAGCATGTTTGATTTATGGATATTGATTTATATCCTACTACTTTGCTGAATTCATTTATTAGTTCTAGAAGCTTTCTGGTGGAATTTTTTAGATCTTCTAAATATAGAATCATGTCATGGGCAAATAGTGATAGTTTTGAGTTCTTCTTTTCCAATTTGTATCCCTTTAATTTCTTTCATCTGTCTGATTGCTCTGGCTAGAGTTTCAAGGATGATATTGAATAGAAGTGGTAAAACAGGGCATCCCTGTCTTGTTCCAGTTGTTAGAGGGAATGCTTTCAATTTTTCTCCATTTAGAATTATGTTGGCTTTGGGCTTAGCATAGATAGCTTTACAATGTTGAGGAATATTCCTACTAGTTTTTCTAGTGTTTTGAACATGAAGGGTGCTATATTTTATCAAATGCTTTCAGCTGTTGAGATGATCATATTATTATTATCTTTAAGTCTATTGATGTGATGAATTACATTTATTTATTCCTGTATGTTGAACCAACCTTGCATCCCTGGGATCAACCCCACTTTGTATGAAACTTCCCAGAATTTTTTCGAGAATTTTTGCATCTATGTTCATCAGGGATATTGGCCTGAAGTTTTCTTTCCTTGAGGTGTCTTTGTCTGGTTTTGGTATCAGATTAGCCTCATAGGATGAGTTTGGAAGGATTCCCTCCTTTTCTATTCCATGGAATAATTTGAGGAGTATTGGTGCTAATTCTCCTTTGAAGATCTTACAGAAATCATCTGAGAATCCAGCTGGTCCTGGGCTTTTCTTGATTGGTAGGCTTTTGATGGTGTCTCCTATTTCCTTGCTTGAAATTGATCTATTTAAATTGTGTATGTTCTTCTGATTCAGCTTGGGTAGGTCGTATGTCTCTAGAAATTTTCCAATGTCTTCAAAATGTTCTATTTTATTGGAGTATAAATTTTCAAAATAGTTTCTGATTATATTCTGTATTTCAGTATATCTGATGTGATATTTCCTTTCTCATCATGAATTTTAGTAATTTGAGTTTTCTTTCTCTCTTTGTTATTGTGGCTAAGGGTTTATCAATTTTATTTATTTATCAAAGAGCCAATTTTTTATTTTGTCAATTTTTAAAATTTTTTGTTTAAATTTCATTGATTTCAGCTCTGATTTGAATTATTCCTGTGTTCTACTGCTTTGGGTGTTGATTTGTTCCTCTTTTTCTAGGGCTTGAAGATGTAATGTTAAGTCATTTATTCATTGACTTTCTATTAATGAATGAGCTCAATGCAGTGAACTTTCCTCTAAGCACTGCCTTCATGGTGTCCCAGAGATTTTGATGTGTTATATCAGTGTTCTCATTTACCTCTAAGTATTTTTTTATTTAATCCCTGATTTCTTCTGCTATTTGTCATTCAATAGCATATTATTTAATCTCCAGGTGTTAGAATAGCTTCTATTTTTATTTTATTGTTGATATCTAACTTTATTCCACTGTGATCTGATAAAATGTAAGGTATTATCTCTATTTTTTGTATTTTCTAGGAGTTGTTTTGTGATATAAGATTTGGTCTACTTTAGAGAAGGATCATGTGCTGCTGAGAAGAAAGTGTATTTGCTCACTGATGGATGAAATATTCTATATGTGTCATTAATCTAAATTCTTGATTATATTATTTAGTTCTATAGTTTCTTTGTTTAGTTTTTTGGGGGGAGGATCTATATGGTAGTAAGAGCGGTGTATTAAAGTCACCCAGTATTATTGTTGTAGTCTATCTGATTCTTGAAATTAAGAAGGCTTTGTTTGATGTATGTAGATACTCCATTGTTTGGGCATAAGTATTTATAGTTGTTATGTCCTGCTGATTATAATTCTCTTAAGCAATATGAAATATCCTTCTTTGTCTCTTCTGATTAACTTTGGCTTAAAGTCCACTTTATCTGCTATGAGGATGGAAACCCCTGCTTGTTTATGATCTGTGTGAGTGATATGCTTTTTCCCATCTTTTTATCTCTAGTCTGTGGATGTCTCTCCCTATGAGGTGAGTCTCTTGGAGACAGCATATTGTTGAGTCTTGTTTTTTAATCCAGTCTGCCAGTCTGTATCTTTTGATTGATGCATTTAGGTCATTAACATTCAGGGTTATTACTGAGATATGATTTGTATTCCTGGTCATTTTGGTTTATATCTGGGTTTTAATTTGATTTAGTTTCTCCTTTGGTTGACTATTCATTAGTGCAGTTCCTCCCTTTGCTTGTTTCTACTTTTTTTTTTTTTCCATCCTCATTGACTATTTTGTTGAAAATGTTCTGTAGTGTAGGCTTTCTGGTTGTGAATTCTTTTGAATTTTGTTTGTCATGAAAAGTTTTTATTTCATCTTCAAATATGAAGCTTAATTTTGCTGGATATAAAATTCTTGGTTGGTATCCATTTTCTTTCAGAGCTTGGTGTATGCTGTTTCAGGACCTCCTAGCTTTGAAGATCTGGGTTGAGGAAATCAGCTGAGATCCAAATTGGTTTCCCCCTATACATAATCTGATGGCCTTTAAAATTCTACCTTATTCTGTATGGTAGGCATTTTCATTATAATGTACCTTGATGCTGGTTTGTTCATTTGGGGTCCTATAAGCCTCTTGTGTTTGATTTTTTATTTTATTCTTTAGGTTTGGGAAATTTTATGATATTATTTCATTGAAAAGATTGTGCATTCCTTTGGTTTGTATCTCTGCACCTTCATCTATCCAGATAAATCTTTTTTTTTTTTAATTTTTTATTGTGGGTTGTTCAAAACATTACAAATTTCTTGACATATCATATTCCACACTTTGATTCAAGTGGGTTATGAACTCCCACCTTCACCCCATACACAGATTGCAGAATCACATCAGTTACACATCCATTGATTTACATATTGCCATACTAGTGTCTGTTGTGCTCCGCTGCCTTTCCCATCCTCCCCCCTCCCCCCTCCCCACCTCTCCCCTCCCCTCCCCTCCTCTCTCTCTACCCCCTCCACTGTATAACCCTGAGGGTCTCCTTCCATTACCATGCAATTTCCCTTCTCTCTCCCTTTCCCTCCCACCTCTCATCCCTGTTAAATGTTAATCTTCTTCTCCTGCTCTTCGTCCCTACTCTGATCTTAGTTACTCTCCTTATATCAAAGAAGATATTTGGCATTTGTTTTTTAGGGATTGGCTAGCTTCACTTAGCATAATCTGCTCTAATGCCATCCATTTCCCTGTAAATTCTATGATTTTGTCATTTTTTAATGCAGAGTAATACTCCATTGTGTATAAATGCCACATTTTTTTTTTATCCATTCGTCTATTGAAGGGCATCTAGGTTGGTTCCACAGTCTTGCTATTGTGAACTGTGCTGCTATGAACATCGATGTAGCAGTGTCCCTGTAGCATGCTCTTTTTAGGTCTTTAGGGAATAGACCGAGAAGGGGAATAGCTGGGTCAAATGGTGGCTCCATTCCCAGCTTTCCAAGAAATCTCCATACTGCTTTCCAAATTGGCTGCACCAATCTGCAGTCCCACCAGCAATGTACAAGTGTACCCTTTTCCCCACATCCTCGCCAGCACTTGTTGTTGTTTGACTTCCTAATGGCTGCCAATCTTACTGGAGTGAGATGGTATCTTAGGGTGGTTTTGATTTGCATTTCTCTGACAGCTAGAGATGTTGAGCATTTTTTCATGTACTTGTTGATTGACTGTATGTCCTCCTCTGAGAAGTGTCTGTTCAGGTCCTTGGCCCATTTGTTGATTGGGTTGTTTGTTCTCTTATTGTCTAATTTTTTGAGTTCTTTGTATACTCTGGATATTAGGGCTCTATCTGAAGTGTGAGGAGTAAAGATTTGTTCCCAGGGTGTAGGCTCCCTATTTACCTCTCTTATTGTTTCTTTTGCTGAGAAAAAACTTTTTAGTTTGAGTAAGTCCCATTTGTTGATTCTAGTTATTAACTTTTGTGCTATGGGTGTCCTATTGAGGAATTTGGAGCCCGACCCCACAGTATGTAGATCGTAGCCAACTTTTTCTTCTATCAGACGGCGCGTCTCTGATTTGATATCAAGCTCCTTGATCCATTTTGAATTCACTCTTGTGCATGGCGAGAGAAAGGGATTCAGTTTCATTTTGTTGCATATGGATTTCCAGTTTTCCCAGCACCATTTGTTGAAGATGCTATCCTTCCTCCATTGCATGCTTTTAGCCCCTTTATCAAATATAAGATAGTTGTAGTTTTGTGGATTGGTTTCTGTGTCCTCTATTCTGTACCATTGGTCCACCCGCCTGTTTTGGTACCAGTACCATGCTGTTTTTGTTACTATTGCTCTGTAGTATAGTTTGAAGTCTGGTATCGCTATACCGCCTGATTCACACTTCCTGCTTAGCATTGTTTTTGCTATTCTGGGTCTTTTATTTTTCCATATGAATTTCATGATTGCTTTCTCTATTTCTACAAGAAATGCCATTGGGATTTTGATTGGCATTGCATTAAACCTATAGAGAACTTTTGGTAATATCGCCATTTTGATGATGTTAGTTCTACCTATCCATGAACAGGGTATATTTTTCCATCTTCTAAGATCTTCTTCTATTTCTCTCTTTAGGGTTCTGTAGTTTTCATTGTATAAGTCTTTCACCTCTTTTGTTAGGTTGATTCCCAAGTATTTTATTTTTTTTGAAGATATTTTGAATGGAGTGGTTGTCCTCATTTCCATTTCAGAGGATTTGTCGCTGATATACAGGAATGCCTTTGATTTATGCGTGTTGATTTTATATCCTGCCACTTTGCTGAATTCATTTATTAGCTCTAATAGTTTCTTTGTAGAGCCTTTTGGGTCTGCTAGGTATAGAATCATATCATCTGCAAATAGTGATAATTTAAGTTCTTCTTTTCCTATTTTTATGCCTTTAATTTCTTTCGTCTGTCTAATTGCTCTGGCCAGTGTTTCGAGAACTATGTTGAAGAGAAGTGGAGAGAGAGGGCATCCCTGTCTTGTTCCAGATTTTAGAGGGAATGCCTTCAGTTTTTCTCCATTCAGAATGATGCTAGCCTGAGGCTTAGCATAGATTGCTTTTACAATATTGAGGTATGTTCCTGTTATCCCTAGTTTTTCTAGAGTTTTGAACATAAAGGGATGCTGTACTTTGTCGAATGCTTTTTCCGCATCTATCGAGATGATCATATGGTTCTTATTTTTAAGTCTATTGATGTGGTGAATAACATTTATTGATTTCCGTATATTGAACCAGCCTTGCATCCCAGGGATGAATCCTACTTGATCATGGTGTACAATTTTTTTGATATGTTTTTGTATCCGATTCGCCAGAATTTTATTGAGGATTTTTGCATCTAGGTTCAGTAGAGATATTGGTCTGTAGTTTTCTTTCTTTGAAGTGTCTTTGTCTGGTTTAGGTATCAGGGTGATGTTGGCCTCGTAGAATGAATTTGGAAGTTCTCCCTCCTTTTCTATTTCCTGAAGTAGCTTGAAAAGTATTGGTATTAGTTCTTCTTTAAAGGTTTTGTAAAATTCTGCTGTATACCCATCCGGTCCTGGGCTTTTCTTAGTTGGTAGTCTTTTTATGGTTTCTTCTATTTCCTCAATTGATATTGGTCTGTTTAGGTTTTCTATATCCTCCTGACTCAATCTGGGCAGATCATATGACTTAAGAAATTTATCTATGCCTTCACTATCTTCTAATTTATTGGAGTATAAGGATTCAAAATAGTTTTGATTATCTTCTGTATTTCTGAAGTGTCTGTTGTGATATTGCCTTTTTCATCCCGTATGCTAGTAATTTGAGTTCTCTCTCTTCTTCTCTTCGCTAGCATCGCTAAGGGTCTGTCGATTTTGTTTATTTTTTCAAAGAACCAACTTTTAGTTTTGTCAATTTTTTCAATTGTTTCTTTTGTTTCGATTTCATTAATTTCAGCTCTGATTTTCATTATTTCTTGCCTTCTACTTCTTTTGCTGTTGTTTTGCTCTTCTTTTTCAAGGATTTTGAGATGAAGTATGAGATCATTTATTTGTTGGTTTTTTCTTTTTTTAAGGAATGAACTCCAAGCAATGAATTTTCCTCTTAGAACTGCTTTCAATGTGTCCCATAGATTCCGATATGTTGTGTCTGTGTTTTCATTTATCTCTAAGAATTTTTTAATTTCCTCTTTGATGTCTTCTATAACCCATTGATCATTCAGTAACCTATTGTTCATTCTCCAAGTGATGTATGCTTTTTCCTTCCTTCTTTTATCGTTGATTTTCAGTTTCATTCCATTATGATCAGATAAGATGCATGGTATTATCTCTACTCCTTTATATTGTCTAAGAGTTGCCCTGTGACATAATATATGATCTATTTTTGAGAAGGATCCATGTGCTGCTGAGAAAAAAGTGTAACTGCTTGATGTTGGGTGGTATACTCTATATATGTCAATTAGGTCTAGGTTATTAATAGTGTTATTGAGTTCTATAGTTTCCTTATTCAACTTTTGTTTGGAAGATCTGTCCAGTGGCGAGAGAGGTGTGTTGAAGTCTCCCATGATTATGGTATGGTGGTCTGTTAGACTCTTGAACTTGAGAAGAGTTTGTTTGACGAACATAGCTGCACCATTGTTTGGGGCATAAATATTTATGATTGTTATGTCTTGTTGGTGTATGGTTCCCTTAAGCAGTATGTAGTGTCCCTCTTTATCCCTTTTGATTAACTTTGGCTTGAAATCTATTTTATTTGATATGAGTATGGACACTCCTGCTTGTTTCCGAAGTCCATATGAGTGATATGATTTTTCCCAACCTTTCACCTTCAGCCTATGTATGTCTTTTCCTATCAAATGCGTCTCCTGTAGGCAGCATATTGTTGGGTCTTGTTTTGTGATCCATTCTACTAGCCTGTGTCTCTTAATTGGTGAGTTTAAGCCATTAACATTTAGGGTTATTATTGAGATATGGGTTGTTCTTCCAGCCATATTTGTTTATTTCTGTTACTAAACATGGTTTGTTTTCCTCTTTGATTATTTCCCCCCCCCCTTTACTGTCCTACCTCCCACTGTTGGTTTTCATTGTTATTTTCCATTTCCTCTTCCTGTAATGCTTTGGCGAGGATGTTTTGAAGAGATGGTTTTCTAGCTGCGAATTCTTTAAACTTTTGTTTATCGTGGAAGGTTTTAATTTCATCTTCCATCCTGAAGCTTAATTTCGCTGGATACACAATTCTTGGTTGGAACCCATTTTCTTTCAGTGTTTGAAATATGTTATTCCAGGATCTTCTAGCTTTCAGAGTCTGTGTTGAAAGATCAGCTGTTATCCTGATTGGCTTACCCCTAAATGTAATCTGCTTCCTTTCTCTTGTAGCTTTTAAAATTCTCTCCTTATTCTGTATGTTGGGCATCTTCATTATAATGTGTCTAGGTGTGGATCTCTTATGATTTTGCACATTCGGCGTCCTGTAGGCTTCTAGGATTTGGGATTCTGTCTCATTCTTCAAGTCTGGGAAGTTTTTTCGTATTATTTCATTGAATAGACTGCTCATTCCTTTGGTTTGGAGCTCTGTACCTTCCTGTATCCCAATGACCCTTAAGTTTGGTCTCTTAATGTTATCCCATATTTCTTGGATGTTCTGCTCATGGTTTCTTAACAGTCTTGCTGAGCTGTCTATGTTCTTTTCCAGTTGAAATACTTTGTCTTCATTGTCTGATGTTCTATCTTCTAAGTGTTCTACTCTGCTGGTAGTATTCTCCATTGAGTTTTTAAGTTGGTTTATTGCTTCCTGCATTTCTAGGATTTCTGTTTGTTTGTTTTTTATAACCTCTATCTCCCTGTATAGTTGATCCTTTGCTTCCTGGATTTGTTTGCGTAATTCATTGTCGAAGTGATCTTTCATTGTCTGATTTTGCTGCTTAATGTCTTCCTTGATACTCCAGATCATCTGAAGCATGTATATCCTGAATTCTTTATCTGACATTCCATCTGCTGCAGCTGTTACCTCTTCTAAAGTTGCGTTGACCTGCATTGCTTGTGGTCCTTTCTTTCCTTGTCTTTTCATACTGCTTGCGTATCTTTCCTGCAGGCGCGGGCGGCGGCTCTGCTCTCTCCTTATTCCAATTGGGGTGTCGTGGCTACCACGCCGGCAGGTCACTGGGCCTGTTCTGGACCCTGGCGGCAGCTCTGTTCTGCCCCTACTCCAATTGGGGTGACGAGTGTACCACGCCGGCAGGCCACCGGGCCTGATCCGCCGGTCGGTTGCAGGTTTGCCTACCCTGCAGGCACGGGCGGCGGCTCTACTCTGCCCCTACTCCAAATGGGGTGACGTGTCTGTCGTACCGGCAGGCCACTGGGCCTGTCCCGCTGGTCGGTCACAGATCTGCCCACCTTTCGGGCACAGGTGGAGGCTCTGCTCTGCCCCTACTCCAATTGGGGTGTCGTGACTACCCCGCCTGCAGGACGCTGGGCCTGTTCCTGGCACGGGCGGCGACTCTGCTCTGCCCCTACTCCAATTAGGGTGGTGTGTGTACCACGCCGGCAGGCTCCTGGGCCTGATCCGCCGGTCTGTTGCAGGTCTGACTACCTTGAAGGCGCGGGCGGCGGATCTGCCCTGCCCCTCCTACCACGCCTGCGGACCCCTGGGCCTGATCTGCAGGTTGGTCACAGGTCTGCTCACCCTGCGGGCACGGGTGGCGGTTCCGCTCCGCCCCCACTCCAATTGGGGTCACATGACCACCACCCCGGCAGGGCCTGATCCGGGCATGGGAGAAGGATCTGCTCTGCCCCTACTCCAGTTGGGGTGACGTGTGTACCACACTGGCAGGCCACTGGGCCTGACCCGCCAGGCTGTCACAGGTCTGTTTACCTTGCAAGCGCGAATGGCGGCTCTGCCCTGCCCCTCCTACCACGCCCATGTACCACTGGGTTGCGGGTCTGCCCACCTTGCGGGTGCGGGTGGCGGCTCCGCTCCGCCCCCTCTCCAATTGGGGTCACGCGGTCACCACGCTGGCGAGCCACTGGGCCTGCTCCGGGCGCTGGCGGCGGCCCGGCTCCTCCCCTCTGGCTCGATGACAAATTGAGGAGACTCGGGTGTCTGTGCCTCACCCCCCCTACCAGGAGACCAACTGTTTATGTCACCGCTGGTATTGATGAAGTTCTCTCCTCCGCCGCTTTCTGATGACATCAGATCTCTGCCATGTTGGTATCCTATGCGAATGGCAGCATTTCGTTCCCCTTGCCAGGCAACCAAAGCAACGGGTGAGTCCTGACCGGCCCTCAGCAGGACCCGGACCGAGAAGCAGTTTCCGCGGGCTCCTAGCCCCGGGCCAGGGAAGTTCCGGGAGCCGGAACTCAGCCACTCCGTGCTCGGTGTAAGCTCCTATAAGTGTAGGCTCCAAGAAGCAGTCCCCGCGGGCTCAGTTCCGGGAGCCGGAATTCGGCCGCTTAGTGCTTGGTGTATGCTCTGATAGGAGCAGGGTCCAAGAAGCAGCCTCCGCAGGCTCCGCGGCCCTGGGCCAGGGCGGTTCCGGGACGGTTCCGGGAGCCGGAACTCGGCCGCCCCGCGCTCGGTGTTCGCTCCGGTAAGATCAGGTTCTAAGAAGCACCCAGGCACTGAACCCTAGCAATCTGTCTGCAAGCCGCAGGCGAATGGCAGCCTGAAATTACCTGTTCTATGGCTGAATGAGCTGCGGTCAGTCGAAAACAGGTATGGTGACATCAGCTTTCCAACATGGTGGCTGCTGGCCTCCTCTGTGGTCTGACCTGTGTGGAGAACCGAGATGGACCGCTTCCTTCCCCCGTCTCGAACCCAGAATTCAGCCCTGAGTACGGTGCTTGCACGGCTGGCAGAAACTGCAGCGCTGTATCCCTGCGTCGCTATCTCCTCGTTTCCCAGCGCGCGCTGCAGACTCTAGCCGCGGGGCGATTTGCTGAATAAGCAGTGTTACCCTCCGTGCGACAAACCTCTCGCATTTGCGTCCCCGTAGCCGATCCTCGTGCGATGGAAATCCTTCCTCCAGGTTCCGGAGCACCCCACTATTGCTGGAAATTCCTAACAAGATATCCTTTAGCCGTCCTGACTTGTCATACTCCCACACAGTGAAGCAGCACACGGGGGCAATGCACTCCCCTCGCCGCCATCTTCCTTCCCCCCAGATAAATCTTAAATTTGGTCTTTTCATGGTATCCCATAATTCCTGTAATTTCTATTCATGGTTTCTTACCATCTTCTCTGTGTAGTCAACTTTATTTGAAGATTACATATTTTGTATTCATTGCTTGAGGTTCTGTTTTCCAAGTGGTCTAGTCTGTTGGTGATGCTTTCCATTGAATTTTTTATTTTGTTATTGATTTCTTCATTTCAAGGTTTCTGCTTGATTTTTTTTAGAATCTTGATCTCTTCATTGAAATGATCTTTCTTTCACATCCTGAAATTTATCTCTGATTTTACGTCCTTATATTGTCCTTTATGTCACAAATCAGTTTAACCATGTGCATAGTTAAACTCCTTCTCTCAATTTCTTCTACTGTATTGTCAATGGATTCTATTGGTTTGTTTGGGGCCCTTTCCTACCTTATTTTTTTGGGGTTGTTTGTGTGTCTTCCCATCTAGCAATGTGGATCTACTGCAGTACAGTTTCTACTGTGTATATTTACAGTGTCTCTCCTTTAAGGGGGAGACCAATATTAACAGCACACAATGCAAACAATATACAGCCCTAACCCATAAAGCTTCTATTACGATGTCTACGGTTTTGTCACAATAAACAAAAATGATGTGCTCAATTATTGTCTACAATATAAACAGTGAGTTTGCAAAACGGTTACAATTTCAAATGGTGAACAAAGAGAGAACAGAAGTGGTACAGGATGTGATGTTTATGAGGAAGGAGAAAAGAAGACAGAAGTAAAAAATTAAAGGAAGAGTGAAAGAAGAATTAATATATGATGGTTATTAGTAGAAGAAAAGAGAGAAAGAAAATCTAGAGAAACAGATAAGTGAGGGAGAAAATATCATAAAGTAAAATAAAAGAATACACAAAAAACTATAATGTACTATTCAGACATCCTGATCCTCAATAAACTGGTGCATGAAAAATACTTGTTTCAAAAATGGTAAAGATGTGAAAGAGAGAGAGAGAAAAAAAGATCTCAATGGAAAAATGGAACAATTGTTTCCATTGGAGTTCAAAAGTTTCTCAGCTTTCCTTCTCAGCCAATAGGTGGGATTGTCTGGAGTTTGATGGTAGCTCTACCTTCAGGATGGTGGGAGGGTTAGTCCTGGAGGCAGAACTCCTAGAGGCGGGGTATAGGCTAAGTTTGCTCCAGTATCTTTGCTGTATGCCAATAGGTCAGGAGATTTTACCTCACCAGGCCTTCCATGTTGGAAGACTGCACCCCACGAATCTCCTTCAAGGTTTCACCCATATGGAGCCAATTCTTAGCCCTTTACATCACCTGTGGACCCCACAATTTCTGGTCTCTGATTTAGTCTCCAAACTCCATCTCTCCTTGATATAGATGAGGCAGGGCACCAAAGACAGCAGGAAACAGTTTTATTTGGCTGCAGCCAGGGTCAGAGGGTACAGCTTTCACTGTAATCAATTAATCCCCTGAATCCTGAGTTCAGATAAGTTTCATAACTTTATACCCAACATATAAGGGGAGGGACTCAGAAGTTCACAGTCTGCAGAAGTTCACATAAAAGCAATTTTTTTTCACTGTTCTGGGCAAGTTAACCCTTTAAGGACAACACCTGAGAAGGGGAGAGCTTCTTCTTCCCTTTCTTTCCTCCCCCTGCCAACTTTACCATGGAACCCAGTTGGTAACTTCTTTTATCTTAGAAATGTAGACATCTCTGTGAAGTCCCAGCTCAAGGCCAGAGGCCTTGTTACAGAATGTATTTTTTCAATCACATTTTGCATTTGCAAACATACTTGTACAAACTACTATACTGGATAAATGTTTGTGAAAAAAACAAGAAAAGGGGCATACAGCACCTGGAGTGCTGAATTCTTCCAGGCCAGTGGCCAAGTAAAATAGAGCAACAGGAAAATAGGAAGTTTACCTACATTGAACTCTTTTGTAGAGACTCTATTGCTGACAGTCCTAAAATCAATTATGGTGAAGATTTCTGGAGAAGCTTAGTTAAGATTTTCTGTGGAGGATTGGGTGCCACTACATTCTGTCCTGGCCTTTTGAATTCCTGATCAGTCTCTCCCAGGACCTATGCCTCAGTTGGGGGTGGAGAGCTGTTCTGTGTTCCCCTACGTGAAATGCTTCCAGTTTCTGACTTTCCACTAGATTGCTAGGCTCAGACAGGTTTACGTTGATCTAACTGCAAACTCATATATCTGGGTTTCAGATTCCTTTTTTAAGTGTTTTCAAAAGATTTTCTTCAGGGAAAAAAAAAAATCCTTCTGTCGTTTTGATACCAGTGTTGAGACTCCATTAGGGCCAAATTCTGTTTCCCCAGATGTGAAGACTGAACACCCAAGAAATGCTGAGGCAAGCATAGAAAGCAAGTTTTATTTAAAGGATAGAACAGAGATAGGCTTCTCTGCAGAGAAGAGGGCCTAGAGATGGGTGTCCAAGGAAGTAGGGGTGCCTCCCTGTCAGGTTGATGGAGGTGACTTAGGAACAAAGTACCAAGCAGCCCACGTGTGAAAGAACCACCAATCAGGCCCTGAGAGAACTGCCTGTCAATCAGCAGGGTCTCCTGGCCAATCCTGGATCTTAGCCAACTCCAGTGGTACAAGGGACTCTAAAAACCCCTTTTCCTGTCCCAAGTTCTCCCTTCCTGCCCTAAACCAAATAAAAATTCCAGTTCGGTCGAGCCCTGTGTGGTTTCTCCTCAGACCCTCTTCTTATCCCCTCTGTCAGTCTGAGAGTTCCCCCCCACACACACACACAGGGAAATCTCAGGAAAGCCTTGTTCAGCAGCCTTTTAAAATCTGCCTCCTTTTGGTCGATGTGTTGCCTGACCTTTCACTCCTGCTTTTATGCATTCTAGTTCCTTTGTTCTCAGCCCTCCTTCTCCTCTCATCTTGCCTAGTGACTAGCAACCAAAAGGTGGGCCAAAAGGTGGGCAAAAAGCCTTTCCAGGGTGCTTCTCCATGACTGCACAATTGGGCAGGAAAGGAGCTGCCCAGAGGTACTTCATTAACAACTCCTACAGCTCTCTGCAGGGAGGAACGATTCCCTGGATGCAGGGGAACAGGTTGGTGGGGGCAGGACTTTGGAGATATTTAGCATTTGATTCCTTTCCTTTTGAATCAGCCCCCGTCTTCCAGATCTGACCCAATTGTTTATTACCTATATTGACTGTCTTTTTGTCTCCCAGCCTGAGTTTTATGCATGAAGATTTGACTTTAGCTCAACCTGTTACATCTCCATGAATAAATTTTAAAATTTGGAAAACCTTGTGTTATTAAGTTCTTTCAAAAGGATTGTTGCCTAACCCTATCTGGTGAAGAAGAGGGTAGTTTCATTCTTCTAGGTCCACTGAAGTTTAGGGCTGTCCTGAAGCATGAGAGGATGAGGGGAGTCTTACTTACTCTAGGGATTCATGGAAGGCTTTGCAGAGAGGGTGATACCAAAAAGAGATTGGAAAATGGTTGGGAGAAAAACAAATATTCAAAGGCCCATGAACTAGAGCCTAGCAAAAATTAAAGATGAGGGATTTAAATACTTTATCTCCTGGAAGTCCTTGTGGGTCATGTGAAAGACCTTCTTTGCCACTTGTTTTGCCATTCAGACCATGCTGGGTTGAAGAACTGTCACCGCTGATTGGGTTACCTATTAGTCTACTCCTAACTTTCCTATTTTCCAGAAGCCACTCTAAGTCTCTTAACTACTAATGACAATTTCCCCTGTTTTCCACTGCTACTCTGAATTCTCATTTTTAATTATCTACTGCCGTTTGATGGAATTGGGAAGGAAAAGGAAAGGAAAATGGGGGCTCTTGAGACAGAAGTTGTTTTCTAAGTTATAAATGTGTATATCCCATGTTGGAGCAATTCCATTTCTAGGCATAGATCCTACGATAATGTTTTTATCCAAATATGGCCAAAGCAATATCTCCCATCCCACATACTCTTCTGCAATGTGATCTTGCCAGGCTCACACCGAAGGAATTAGACATCATTCCTTCTACTCTGGAAAATAAAAATGGACTTACTTTCCATCAATGAAGGGTGAGATCCTACTGCACCCATTTTTGAACTATAGAATAGTTCCTTTATAGTTTGTCTAAAACTTTTAAAGGAAAGTGGTAATGTTTCATTTTCAAGGATGCTGCCACAGTTTAAACACCTAAATTTAATTTCCACAGAACCTATTCTACAGTGGACTCTTGGAAGAGCGATGGTAAAACATGAGGTCAAAACATTGTATCCACATGTGATAGACATCAAAGTGACAAAGTGCCCTTGTGCCAATGATGTCGCTATAATTGGCTTCGTTTTGAATACAACATATAATGGTAAGTTTACAAATTTATTGAATGTCATTAGTAGTGTTTTGCATTTGTTAAAGGTGTTGGTTAAGTGGCAGTACAAACGAAATGTATATAGTTGGGCTGGAGTGAAAATGATTATTAAAAACACCCATGAATTTACTCTTTGTCACTCTACCTATCTACTTGCAAGTGTGATATACTGAGGATATTGTTTCTTGTGACTTTTTACCATGTCAGTAGTGGCTTAAGTATCTCTCCTAATTTCATTTATCCTCTGCCCTCTACTGGTATATTACTTCTTCCCAAAGATTATGCATTGTTTTTAATCCATTTGATATTTCTTCCATATATAAGTAGGTATTATTTTTCCTAAGGTATTACATTATTTTATTTATTATGTGTATGTTTTTTCACTGCTGCACGTACAAAGGAAAAAATAACCTTTTTCTCTTTATTCTCATTTACAACACTTCAAATACCAATTGTATAGATTCTCCACACCAAGCCTTTCTTCAGTTCCTTGCTGACACTAATTGGGTGTCCTATGGTTTAATTCAATTCTGGCATGAGTTAGCACAGACCCCCTAGAGGTTGGAGTCTTAGTTCCATTCACAAGTTCCAGGTTGTAACCTATACTTCTAACCAACCCTATCAGAGGGTTTCCATGACCCACCCCCAATCAATAATTTGCTAGAACAGCTCACAGAACTCAGAGGAACATCTCATACATTTAACAAGTTTATTGTAAAGGACATCATGAAGGATACAGATAAACAGCCAGATAAAGAGGTATATAGGGCAAAATTCAAAAAGGTCCCAAACACAACAAGTTCTGTCCTCATGAAGTTGCTTATGCCGCCTTCCCTATACCTGGATGTATTCATCAACCAGGAAGCTCTCTGAAGCCTTTGCCATAGAGATTTTTATGAAGGCTTTATCACATTGGCAAGATCAGTCTCCAGCTTCTCCTGCCTTTCTGGAGGATGGCTATGGGGCTCAAAGTTTCAAGCTTAAGTCATGGTTCAGTTTTTCTGATGACCAGCCCATCAAGAGTCACCTCATTAGAACAAAAGATGTTTCTATCACACAGGAAATTCCAAGAGACTTAGGAACCCTGGGTATGAAGACTAAATATTATTGCATAATATCAGATCACCATTACACATTTTAGCTATTAACAGTATTTTTCTATTGCTTTTCCTCAGTCATTGATTACCTATTGTACTCAGTTCAAATTAATATAAAAGGCAAATAAGAAATAAACAGATTAAAAAATAAGAAATTTTTATTACTCATAGGTAATATGTATATCTACAAAAAAGCTAAAAATTTTTATATAAAAACAATCTGAGCAAATATGAGAGAGCTATAAGGTTATGAGATATAATAACAATATATAAAACCACCTCAAAGGCTAATTCAAAACTATAATTTCATCTTTTTTTTTCCTTTTTTTTTTCAGTTCTGAGGATTGTACCTCATATGGGCTAGGCTCTACCACTGAGCTACATCCCCAGTCCCAAGATTAAAATTATGATTCATAGGGCAAAAAATCCCAAAAGATACCTAGGAATTAAAAACAAACAAACAAAAAGAGTTGCAAGGCCTGTTGTACAGATATTATGAAACCTAATAGAGCCCATTAAAAAACTGAAATAAATAAAAGATTTTATGTTTATCAATAGAAACTTAGAGTATTATAAAGATCTTAACTGTCTCCAAATTTATCAACCAGTTCAATACAGTTTGAAGAAAAATTACTTGGTGGAGGGGGGTACATTTTCCTTTATTTATCTATTTTTTTTCTTTGGCATGAAAATTGACAGACCAATTCCAAAATTCACATGAAAGAGTAATGTACCATTAATAGCAAACATAATTTTAGAAAACAATAAAAGAATAAAAGCTTACCCTACCATCACTTTATACTAAAGCAACAGATTAAAAACATGTGCATTGTGTTAGGAATAGACATAGCCTGGGCTCAGGTTTCCTTGACTTCCTAAAAGTTTATAGTCTGTTGGTTTTCTCTAGTTTTGAATGCCTGCTTCTGCTAAGTTAGTTATAAGTCAGGTGTCCATCTCCTCTCTGTTGTCCCTGTATTAAGCTCTAACAACCCAGATGTAAACAGCCTTTTTTCCCTACTTTGTTTCATGGATACCAGGCTAGGATCTCCTTCTTCTCTTTATTCAAACACTGATACCTGTCTTCCTACCATGACCCACAATAGAGCAGCCATTCTCAATTCCTCAAGCTCCATCCTGACATAAAACTGAGAGTCATGGAGGAGGGAAGGGGCAGTTTTAATTGCCTGGAGTCACATTCACAGACCACCTCAGACTTTCATGAAAGAATTGGTTTCAGCAACCTGTTAGGTGAAACCCCCTTTCCCCCAACTGACTACCGCTGTCCCGAAACAGAAACAAAATTTGCCACAGTAGCAGGCTGCCAGTGCCTTAGCTAGCAGTTCCTTTGCAAGGCCCTGTTCATCCTTCCAGCCTTAATTCCACATGAGGTTAATGGTGAGAACAGTGGCCCTATGTGCTCCATTTTGGACTTATTAACCACCTTCCTCCCGTAGGTCACTCGTACGACATATCCCTTCAGGTCCCCTCCAGCACTTCCCTGTCAGTCACACTCTTAATGAGTTAAGCTTCTGATCTCTGCCTTCCTCTCCACCTTGATTTTTGTCACTGTTTTCAGTAACCCATGTTAAGGGTTATCCAGTTCCAAGGGCTCATCTCCTTCTGTGGTTATATTCATGACCTCATAATCTCTAATAATCGTCAGTGTCTCAAAAATCTCCATTACAAGAATCTCACACTGTGTACTGCCTTCTATTCTATCTTTCCCAGAATTCATATTCCAACATTCCTTTGGTCTTGTTGAGACTTTGATCCATACTTTTTAAGTATCCAATATCCTTATTTTCTTCTCTCACCATAATTTTCATATTCCATCCTTAAAAATATTCTGTAACCTTCTCACCCTTCTCTTTCTTCCTTGTGTACTCCCAACTCTATTTAAGGCCACCTGTGCTCCTGGAAGAGCAGGAGCACATGGTTGCTAGAAAATAATTGCTCACCAGTCTCATTTAAGAATTCCACAGACTGGTCTCACTTTAAACTCTTGATCACAGATTTCAATAGGGCATGTAGCACTGCCCTGACATACTGTCACTCCTCTGTGTTATATTTATTTTCCCACTCTGCAAGATGGCCTTATCACACCTCTTCCAACTCCTCATACACTCAGTGTCATCTGCTTCCCCTCTCTCAGCTGTGCCATTGTCTAATACTTCGTAGAGAATGTAGAGACTTTTCACAGGCGCTCCTTCACTATTACACCTGTCATCTGCAGTCCTGCCTCACTCACACTTGCAAGCTCTGCCTTCCACCTGTTGTATTCATTCTCTCTACTTCCATCAAAAACCACTCCTCACTTCTCATGTCCTGGGTCCTACTCCCACCATCTGAAGAAATTTGCTCCTGCATCTACACTGGACTTCTCCTTTCTCTCCTGCTTCATCATGCTCTCCCTCCTCCTTGATCTTATGCATTAGCATACCAGCAAGCCCCACTGTCCCCCATCTTAAACAAAACCTTCATTCATCTGACTTTACTCCCACCCTCCATTTATCTGTTCTTCAAAGCAAAATGGGACTGCTTTTTTTCACTTCACATTTTATCTTTATTTTACTGCAAATCAGACTTTTGTTTCCATCCTCTATCTGAAGAGTTCTCAAGATCACCCACAATCTCCATATTGCCCTATTCCAACAGCCAATTCTTTTTTCTTATTCTACTTTTCCTCCCAGAACATTAACGCAGTTGACAACTCTCCTCAAGACACTTTATCCTCTTGGCTTTCTTGACACCACCTTTTATCAATTGCTTTTATCTTAGTTCATTGGTAACTCTTTAGTTTTCTAGGCTGACTCCTTTTTGGAGTGACCTCTCAATGTTGATGAACCTGAGGTTTTTGACTCTCCTTCCTTATGTGACCACATTTTCTCTCTGGTAGACTCAATCCAGTCTCCTATACTAATGCCATCTGCAGGCTGATGAATCCCAAATCTATATTGTTGGTGCTGACTACTCCTCTAAGACCAAACTGCTCCTATGTTCAATTGTCAATTGTGCTTAAACTTGGATCTTATATGCCATTTTAACAAAGAAAATGGGGGTTGGGTTTCAAGGGACAATAAGCTGTGAAGAAATAGCTAGGAAATACCTGAGAAAACTCATGGAGGATAAGGGTTATTTAAGTAATGTCTGTTTATGCAAACCTGTCTTGGTGTTAAATCAAAACGGCATATTTTGGAGTAGAGTATTATGATTCTCTTCAATATGAACAGAATACTTAAATACAGCTTGGAAAATATTTTTAGGCTATACCAATGCATTAAGAGGGCTTAAGGACAGAACGTTCCTAGAGGAACTCTTCTAGGAGTCAATGAGGTGGTTGGCTAAAATCCTGGCTGTAACTTGCAGTTAATTCATCTTTCTAGTACGTGGGAAAATGAGATTCAAACTGAGAAAAGGAGAGTTGAAGTAGGACAGGAAATTGTATTGGAAGATGAGGTAGATTCGTGCTCCTGCCCTGGAAGTCTAGCACCATAGAATTGACTAGTTCTGTGAAGTCGTTGAGTTTCCATTTTCTTTTCTTTCATCGTAGGTGTTTTCATAGGCCTAACCTTTTCTGGATTTTGGAATTATGGTTCTACCATGTGGTTTGACCTGACAGAAAACATCTATACTTCACTTCATGAAGGTAATTCCTCTAGCTGCCTTTATCTACAGCCTTTCACTTACAATAACTTGAACAGTATTTATGAAATGTCTTTGCTTTGCTAAAGAGCTCACTTTTTTTCTTACTTTTTAACCCAGGGTTTGATTTCTTTTTTTAGAACATTCAGGGCTTTCCTTGATTGATATGGTTTTAACAAATCATGTTTTAGTTATCCTCACATCTTTGGGTGTTTTTGTAAGTAAAGATCTTCGCTATCCTTCAGGCAAAATCCTAAAGGTATGTAAATCACTTTGTAACTAATCATTAACCTTAAATTCTGAGACATAAAAAGAAATATTTGGCATTTGAGTTATGTGTGGTATATCCTAGAATTAAAATGCTTCTTCCTTTTAAAAAAGTTGCATAATATAGCCTTACAATACTGAATATATAATTTGAAAATGGTGCCAGTTTTATTGATATATGTATTTATAGTAAATTTTAAGTAAATACATGTAGAAAAGACATTATCTACCTATGTATTTTAGTTGTATGTTATGATTTGTATGTGAGCGGCCCCCCAAAGTTCATGTGTGAGACAATGCAAGAAGGTTTAGAGGTGAGATGGTTCAGTTATTAAAACCTTAACCCAATTAGTGAGTTAATCCCAATGGGGATTAATTAAATGGTAACCCAAGGATGGTAGGATGTGGCTGGAGGAGGTGAATTCTTGGAGGTATGCCTTTGGGGTAATATTTGGTGAGCTGAGCTTAGGCTCTCTCTGCTTCCTGATCATCATGGAAGCTGCTTTCTTCTGCCATACTCTTCTGCCATGATGTTCTAACTCATCTTAAGCCCCAAGGAATGGAGCCATCTGTCTATGAACTGAGACCTCTGAAACTGTGAGCCCCAAAATAAACTTTTCCTCCTCTAAGCTGACTAAAGCACTGTATAAGTTTCCAAAATGCTATAAGGTAATTGGTAAAACTAAGTATAGTTTTAAAAGTAATATAAATTAAGATAAGAGAAGGAAAACAAAAGCAACTGACCGAGAAGCAAATATTTCTTATACCTGGTATAACTTGCATGTTCAAGGCCTAGGTTCAATTCCCAGTTGGAGGGGTTGGGGAGCCCTTACAATCTTCATCTCAAATCCTTTCTGGAATTTCATTAAGGTATAAGTAAATTAATAAGATGGTCACACAAAGCAAAGACTAAAGGGAAAATCTCCAGGATATTATGTAAACTATGTTAGAGGCTGGTTTAGTGTTTAACCATCCTAACTGATGGAATAGAAAAAACATGAATTTCCTTTGGTATACTTTAAATTACTGTTTTGTCATGCCTCTGATGCGCAAGCAAAAGTTAACGTTTCTCTTTTCTTCTAGTTTTCGAGAGCAGACTTTTGTGGTTTTGAAAGGGTAAGAAGCTTAACATTTCTATGGGTTGGTTTACTTGGTGACCAAATAGATGAAATGCAAAACAACAATTCCCCATATAGATTCTTCCTATTACCATAATGTTATTTAGCTTGAACTTAAAAAAAAAAAAAAAAAAAACTTTCAGCAACCACTAGACAATTCTATTTCAAGGAAGAAGTGGTGCCCCTCCTTGTTTTAGAGGCCAGCCTAGTCCCTTCTCCCATGCTTTGTATAGCTTTTCTATTGTTATTCAGGTCATGTT
This sequence comes from Marmota monax, assembly GCF_021218885.2. NCBI lineage: Eukaryota > Metazoa > Chordata > Mammalia > Rodentia > Sciuridae > Marmota > Marmota monax. The sequence continues at coordinate 5,284,015 of NW_026695241.1, forward strand.
CTATAAATTCTCCACAAAGAGAGTCAGGCCAGAATTTGAATAACACTATACTCCACAGGCCACCTACTGTGGTGTCATGGGGCTCAAGTAGAGAAAGGATTGCTTTTTAAACTTTGCACAAAAATGACATATAATCTAGCCACCTTTCTGCTTCTGCTCTTTGGGGGATTTTGTTCCAACCATCATTTCCTTTCTCTGTTACAAAGTTTTGTAATTCAGCTAAGTCAATCCAGTCAACACATATGTATGTGTCAATCTGAAAATCACAATCAGAATTATGAGTATTCCTAGCCTTTATCATATGCCATTCCCATTCTGTCCTATGTACACACATGGACATGTGCACCTTACACCCTCGCTCGTACTGCTAGGAGAAAGGAGCATTTATTTCCCAGGAAACAATTAGAACTGACTGATGCCATACTAATGGAATAAAAAGTCAAAGAGATAACTGAGAAAGCCAGTTAGGCAAAACTGATTTACATTTGAAAGAACAGAGGGAAGGAGGGGGTCCAAGATGGCGGGCCAGAGGGAGGCAGCATTCTGTGTCACTCCATGACTTTGGACTCAAGAAGTGAGGATACGGCTTCTCTGAGAGTGATATTCCTGCTCCTGCACAGGAATCACCGTCACCTTGCCTGTCCAGTGCTCCGGGCCTCAGCTTCGGAGTAGGTCTCCCAACTACTTGCCCATGCAGGACTGCCAGGTACCCAAGAGGGACCAACAGCATCAGTACCCACGCAGAACTTTTGGCCACCCACTCGAGTAGCAATCAAGAACACCGATCCCATGCAGGACACCCTGCAGCTTTCTACACACAGGAACTCCAGCCACCACTCCTGTGTGGACCCCCACCTACCAACGAGGGGCTCCTCCAGTGGCTGCCATCTTGGGACTCTGCAGCAGGGAGATAGTCCTGTACACGCACTGGTCTGCCTGCACTCAGTATCCTCACCCAGGCTCTGAAGTCAGCGACTGCATGCCACAGAGCTCTGCTCTGAACTCATCCTCCACCACCATGGCTCGAATCCCCACACCAGACTCTACACCCCACCACTGAAAGCAGGCGCCTCCATCTTGGGTCACCTTCATCACCATCTTCAGTGGGAGCAGCTCCCAGTATGGAACTCCACCTGGCCAGGTACCCAGTTTCTAACTACCCCCTCTCCCAGCAGCCATTACCCTGGCACAGTGACACCCTGGTTACCTTCACCATCCTGACATTGGAGATGTCAGCTAACAACAGATGATCCAACTATTGGATGAGAAGGGACGCAAGAAAGATACTAATCTCCAACAGAAACAATCCCTGTTTCTTCCTTCAAGATTTTTTTTTCTTCTCCCTCCCTATTCTCCCACCCTCATGTCCCCAACAACCAAATACTTTGATGAATTAGGATTTTAAGGACTGCAACACCTGAATAGTATATTACAGTTGTGTTTTATATTCTTTTGTTTGTTTTCCTTTTTTATCGTCACCAACTTCTACTGTTTTAACCTTTTTTAATTTATATATATATATATATATATATATATATATATTTGTTTTATATACTCTACTGTCTTCCTACTTACTTCTCTACTAAAAATCACTTCCTTTCTCTTCTCCTCCTACTTCCTCTTTAGATTTCTCTTTCACAGTTCCTAAGATATAACAACTCTATATCCTCAACTCCTACCTCATCAGCATATTGTCCTACTCCTCACTTCCAGTTCTTTGTCCACCATCAGAACCTGTAAACCCTTTTACATACCAACTGAATATATTGTAGATAATAATTGAATTCACTATTTCTGTACATTGTGATCAAACTGTAAAAGTTTTAATAGCAAACATTTGTTTTTAGGCTGTATATTGTTTATACTGGGATCTGTTAACATTGTCCTTTACCTCAAAGGAGAGGTATTGGAACCCTACAGGGCCCTATAAGCCTATTGGGTAAAAACTGTAACACCTCAGATCCACAGTGATAAGGGAAGACACAAGCAATATGAAAAGACAAGGGAAGAAAGTGCCCCAAACAAATCAAGATACTACATTACTAGAATCCATGGCCAGCACAGCAGAGGAAATTACAGAGAAGGAGTTTAGGATGTACATAATTAAAATGTTCTATTAATTAAAGGATGATATAAGAGAGTAAATTACAGGCAGCAAAATATCATTTTGAAAAAGAGCTACATAAACAAATACAGGAAGCAAAAGATTACTTCAATAGAGAGATAGAGGTTCTAAAAAAACTAAAAACAGAAATCCTTGAAATGAAAGAAACAATAAACTAAATTAAAAATTAAAAATCAACTGAAAGCATCACCAACAGATTAGACCACTTGGAAGACAGGACCTCAGACAATGAAGACAAAATATATAATCTTGAAAAGAATGTAGACCACACAGTTAAAATGGTAAGAAACCATGAGCAGAACATTCAAGAAATATGGGATAGCATAAAAAGACCAAATTTTAAGAGTTGTTGGGATAGAGGAAGGCATAGAGTTGCCAACCAAAGAAATGAGGATTCTATTCAATGAAATAATATCAGAAAAATTTCCAAACATGAAGAATGAATTGGAAAACGAAATACAAGAGACTTACAAGGCGCCAAATGTACAAAAACCCAACAGATCCACACCAAGGCACATTATCATGAAAATGCCTAACATACAGAATAAGGAGAGAATATTAAAAGCCACAAGAGAAAAAAATCAGATTACATATAGGGGGAAACCAATTAGATTATGTGCAGTTTTTTTTTTTTAACCCAGACACTGAAACCTAGAAGATCCTGGAACAACATATATCATGCTCTGTAAGAAAATGGATGCCAACCAAGAATCTATCCAGCAAACTTAAGCTTTATATATGATGATGAAATAAAAACTTTCCATGATAAACAAAAGTTAAAAGAATTTACAACTTGAAAGCCTGCACTATAGAACATCCTCGGCAAAACATTCCATGAAGAGGAATTGAAAAACAACAATGAAAATCAGCAAAGAGAGGTATTACACTAAAGGAAAAGCTAATCAAAGGAGAAACCAAGTCAGGTTAAATACTAAAAATGGCTGGGAATACAAGTCATGTCTCAATAATAACCTTGAATATTAATGGTCTAAACTACCAATCAAAAGACATAGACTGGCAGATTGGATTTTTTTAAAAAGACGCAACAATATGCTGTCTCCAAGAGACTCATCTCATAGGAAAAGACATCCACAAACTGAAGGTAAAAGGTTGAGAAAAACCATACCACCTGTCGGAATCCAGCTCGGGCAGGGGGTCTCAGGAGACTAACGGATGGTGAGGAGTCGACGAAAGGTGGCGGAGAAACAACACAGACACAAGAGTGAAGGTGTTGAATCCCAATCTTGTGAAGTTAATCATATATACTTTTCATTTTTGGCAGGCTCACAGTATTTTGTGATTACCAAACAGAAATCATTATTCATACCAAACAGAAATCATTATTCAAAGAAACAAAATATTACGTAGCTACAATTGGATAAGAAGAATGTATCTTGGCTTATGCATAAGCAAGCATTTTTACTTTCAGTTTACATTTTGCTTTGAACTGTTTCTGCTTAGTTAGCTTTTAATAATAGTTAGAAATGTCCCAGACTATTGGCCTGTACCTTGACTATTCTTTCTTGACTTACTGACTAGAACCGGCACCGCAGTTATGGCAAGTAGTTAACTTGAAAAGAGAGGCTACTAATTTTAATCAAACAAGAATAAGAGCACCAAACCATTGTGCACAGGAACAAGAACAAGTTGCCCAATACCAAGCACTAATCTGTCTTCTTAATATTAATTTTTCTTCTCTAGATTTTAATTTACTTTCTCAAAAACTTCCTTGACTGTTTTTCCTACAGAGGGTTTCTCATTAAACATTAACAATTTACATTCCATAGCTGAATCATTGCATTTAGAGCAAACAGGTTTATTCTTTAGAAGTAGTTGCATTAATTGGGAAAGTCTTGTTTTTTCCTTCATACTTAATGGTTATATGAGAAGTCACCACTATACTTATTAACAGGAATACAAAAACAAACCAGCCCATTCCCAGAAACATACTGCACTCCTCCAGAGGATGGACGCCTTGCGCCATCCACCTCAGTAGGGCCTTGCCTTTGCCTGAGTCAGGGGAGGGGCGCAGCAACCACCCACATGGACTGCAGAAGCAGCAGGGGTTTCTATGCTCATAGCAAATAAAGTAGACTTCAAGCCAAAGTTAATCAAAAGGGATAAAGAAGGATATTTCATACTGCTTAAAGGAACCATTCATCAACAAGAAATAACAATAATAAATTTACATGGCCCAAACAATAGAGCGTGTACATTCATCAAACAAACTCTTCTCAAGTTCAAGAGTCAAATAGACCACCACACAATAATTCTGGGTGACTTTAACACACCTCTTTCACCACTGGATATCTCTTCCAAACAAAAGCTGGAAAAACAAAACTACAGAATTCACTAATGCAATCAATAACTTAGATTTAACTGACATATATAGAATATTTCATCCTTCAATGAGTGAATACACTTTCTTCTCAGCAGCACATGGATCCTTCTCTAAAATAGACCATATGTTATGCCACAAAGCAACTCTTGGAAAATATTTTAAAAAATTAGAGATACTACCCTGCATTCTATTAGATCATAATGGAATGAAATTAGAAATCAATGATAAATAAAAAGCTCTTCCAACACCTAGAGACTAAATAATATGCTACTGAATGAACAATGGGTTACAAAAGACATCAAGGAGGAGATTAAAAGAATCTTAGAGGTGAATGAGAACACAGATACAATTTATCGAAATCTCTGGGACACTATGGAGGCAGTACTATGAGGAAAGTTCATTGCGTGGAGTTCATTCCTTAAAAGAAGAAAAAGTCAACAAATAAATGACTTAACATTACATCTCAAAGCCCTAGAAACAGAAAAACAAATCAACACCAAGAGCAGTAGAAGACAGGAAATAATTAAAATCAGAGCTGAAATCAATGAAATTGAAACAAAAGAAACAATTGAAAAAATTGACAAAACAGAAACTTGGTTCTTTGAAAAAATAAATAAAATTGACAAACCCTTAGCCATGATAATGAAGAGAAGGAGAGAGAAAACTGAAATTACTAACATACACAGTGAAAAAGGAAACATCACCATAGACACCTACATAAGTACAGACGATAATTAGAAATTATTTTGAAAACTTGTACTCCAAAACAATAGAAAATATCGAAGGCAGTGAAAATTTCTAGAGTCATGATTTTCCCAAATTGAATCAGGATGATATACACAATTTAAACAAATCAATTTCAAGTGATGAAATAGAAAATGCCATCAGAAGCCTACCCACCAAGAAAAGCCCAGGACCAGATGGATACACAGCTAAGTTCTACAAGACCTTTAAAGAAGAACTAATACCAATATTCTTCAATTTATCTGCATGTTCACCTCTACATATTCAGTCAAATATAAATTAAACATATTAGGGGTGAGAATTGCATCTGTACTGAACAAGTAGACTCATTTTCTTGTCATTATTACCTAATCCTAAGTAGTGTAACAACTATTTACTTATTCAGATTGCATTAAGTAATCTAGAGATGATTTAAAGTAGACAGGAGGATATGCATGTTAGTTATGTAGAAATACTATGCTGTTTTAGTACAGATCTTGAGAGTCTAATATCAACTTATATGTTTTCTGTCTATGTAAGTAAAAATGTAATATATGAGACAAGGATTCTTGAAACAGAGATGTCTTAGTCAATTTGGGCAGCTATAACATAAATACCAGAAAGGGTGGCTTATAAAGAACAGAGATTTCTCATAGTTCTGGAGGCTGGCAAGTCTGATTTCAAGATATTGGCCATTTCACTGTCTGGTGAGGGTCATTTCCTGGTCTGTAGACAGCTGTCTTCTTGCTGTAACCTCACATGGCAGAGTTGCAAGACATATCTCTCTGGGTTCTCTTCTGTAAGGGTGCTAATCACATGTATCTAACCATCCTCGGATCAGATAAAGACACCTAAGTCTCAGCCACCTGATCACCTCTCAAAGTCTTCACTGAAAATGCCATCGTACTGGAGATTAATTTCAACATATGAATTAGGGAGGAACAAAAACATTCAGTCTATAGAAAGAAATGTCATGTTGCAAGGGAAATGAGAATTTCTGACATCTAAAAATTATTTTTTAATAGATGATACATTCGTGTAATTAAAAACCAAAAAAGTTATATAAAGACATAAACTGAGAAGTCTCACTCCTGCCTACCTGGGTATACTCAGCCCGTTTTCCCTGTCCCTTACAAGTAAACATTCCATATGTTTTTAGTGTTTTTAATGTAAATTCAAATAATTTGGGCTATATATTTTTCTCAGGTTTCTTACACTACATACAAGTATACTACAGACATGACTTACTTTCTTCATTATTAATATAGCACAGGAAAAAGTCCATACTGGTACATGAAGAATGACCTCTTTTCTTTCTTTTTTTTCCCCTTGTTTCTTTTTTATAGCTACAAGTATGCCAACTTACCAGGGTTTATTTAACCTGTCCACAGTTGATGAATGCTTGTGTAATTTTCCACTTCTTTGCTGATACAATGTTGCTGTTAATAGTTTTGTTCCTATTAATTTTATGTGGCCAAGGGTATTGGTACAATGCACTTCTAGAACTTGGACTGGCAGAGTAAAGGGGAAATGCTTATGAAATATTTTTAAAATTTTTAAATTTCCATTTATAGAGGTTTTTACCATTTACAAGGATTTATAACAAATCCTATTGAAACAAAATATCTCAACAAATCTCAGGTGTGGTAGTGATAAAAGGAGAGAAATCCAAGTGTTCTGAAAACAGGGAGGTATTGGGGCTAGGGAGGAAAGAAAGGGAAAAAGTGAAATTATTCTTAAAGGTATAGGGATTTACCTTTGGATAAGACCTTTTGTGTAAAGATTGACTGGAGGAGGAAAGAAGTCAGGCATGGTATATATGTGGCTTTGGGGGCAGTAGTTGAGTAGTTCATATTTGGTGATTTCTCCATTCAACAATTTTTTTTTTGATCACTGACTATAATCTATGCTTGTTCGGACATGTGGTATTTCACAGTGCCTAAGGTAAAGTCCCTATTCTTACATAGCTTAGCATTCTATTGAGGGAACTAGATCATAAACCAGTACACAAACAAATATATAATGAGATTTTTAGATAGTTGTAAGTGCTGGAACTAAAGCAGAATGAGAGAAAAGTAGATTCAAGGGAAAACAATATTCTGTTTAAAAGAGGAGGGTTAGAGCATCCCTCTCCATAGAGGTGAAATTTTAGCAGCAGCTTGAATGACTTGAAAGAATAATTGACACAGCACATCCACACCCCGTGTAAAGCTCTAAACTGGGAAATTGGCATGAGGCAAAATCTGTTACTTACCCACAAAAATGTGTTTAAATAGAAATAGTATGGACTTTGGGTCACTTCTTTAGGGATGGAATTCAAAGTCCTGTGAGACTACAAGATCCTTTGTGCCTGCTCACCTCCTTGAGCCATCTCTCCAGCCATGCCCAGATACTTGCCTTCCCTAAATGTGCCCACACTTCTCACAAATCAGGTCTCTTGCAGGACATATTTTGTCTTCTTAGCATGCACTCCCTCTCACTCTTTCTGTTTTAGAAAATTTCTTCTCACTCTCCAGGAGTCCCTCGCTAACCACCAGGGTACCCCTCCCGTGCACTCGCAAAGCTCTCAGCACTGATTCCTATCGTTCCACTCCCTGTGTTGTCTGTGCAGACACCTGGTTAGTTCCAAGATTTTAGGTTCCAGGCCAAGGGCTATCTTGTTACTAATCAGTTACCACATTGCCTTGTACATGGGCAGTTTCAATAAATATTTGATGAATCCATGAGTGAATAAATGACAGACTGAATTCAAATTTTGGCTAATTTATTACCATGTAGCATATAACTTTGAACGAGTTGTATAACTCTCTGGATCTCAATTTCTTTGTTTTAAAATGGGCAAAAAATATCTATCTCTTAGAAGTAAGGTAGTTAAATAAAAATCTTAGCATAGTACATAATATAGTGTAGCTGTTTTTTAAAAAAGATAGCCCACTCTAGTAACCATTTTACTATCTATATATCCCATAACATCATTTTATAAAGCTCAAGAATAAATAATAAAATTTACCTTTTTAAAAAAGGTAGTTGGATTCTTTTCCAGTGCAGATAGCCAGGAACTTTCTGAAGAGAAATGACAGAAGCCAAATTAAACCTAATTTTAGCAAAGGAGAGAAAGTTATCGACTCATGTAAATATGGAATTCAAGGGATAAAGCTGGCTTCCAAACATGACTGGGTTCACTCCCTACCAGATATCTGGAGGACTCTGTCATTTCAACTTTTGGTCCTGCTTTCCTTTATGCTAGCCACCATGTTTGCAGATACCAAATTAGCAATCCCAACAGGAATAAAGACACCCAAGCATCTTAAGGCTGATTTTCACGATTCACATGACTCAGATTATATGTTCATACCTAACCAATCCTGTGACTTTAGGTCAGACCTGGGCCATGAGCACATCCTGGGATTAAATTATCCCTAAGGTTAATCACAGGGCTGTTTGATTTCAAGTTGTTGGTTGTTTTTTTTTTTAATCCCAGAAGAATCTAAAGAGGCAGAAGAGGAATACAACTTTGGGGGGGGGGGGCAGGTGGGGTACCGGGGATTGAACTCAAGGGCACTTGCCCACTGAGCCACATCCCCAGCCCTATTTTGTATTTTATTTAGAGACAGGGTCTCACTGAGTTGCTTAATGCCTCACTATTGCTGAGTCTGGCTTTGAACTTGATATCCTCCTGTCTTAGCCTCCTTAGCCACTGGGATTACAGGCATGTACCACTATGCCCAGGAGAAGAGAAATATTTCAAGGCCCAATAAAGATTTTATATTAACTTCCCAGATATTATAATGATAATTACTGTATCCTGCAAATCTGAAGATTTATCTGAGAACTCAAAAAGTTTTATTTGATTATAATAACTGAACTTGAATGGCAGTAGAACACCAAATACATTGGTGTCTGTTTCATCTTATAAGACCTTCTGTTTGTTTCTTACCATTTTTTATTGAGCTATATTTCACATACCATAAACTTTATCTTTTTAAATTGTATAATTCCATGTTGTTTTGTATTTTTACAGAGTTGTCTAACCATCACCACAATTTTAGAATATTTAAAAGGTTTTTATGCACATATGATATAGATGTTATTACTGTGTCTATAAAAGTGTAAGAAAGTCTCCCTGTGTCTCAACAATAATTTGAAAGTCAGAATCTTCTCGTAACAGAATCATCTCAAATTGCATATAAGGAATACCCAGTGCATACCATCTCACTTCCTTTGAAGCTTCTCTCATGACCAATTTTCAATACCCTTTTCTTGCTGCTACTTGCTGCACTCAGGCATCCATGAAGGCTCCTTAAACCTAACAGCTGCAGCTAATGCGGAATGAAAGATAAACCCTTTATGATAGACTAAGGGCAGATGCTAGCTTCAGAAAGATGGGTCATAGACAATAGCATCTTCAATAATGCAAACTAAGTCATGCAATTTCTCCTCTTTGTATTCCTTTTTTTGCGTGTATTGTTCAAAATCTGCATTCTAGCTTCTTATTTTCATTCTACAACCTTTTATTTCATTTGCATGTAGTTTTCCTCTCTATTTGCCTCCCATCCCTGAACTATCAAACCTTGGAATTTTTTGGTAAGTTTTTTTTCTGTTTTATAGCTTAAGTCTATATGTTACTTAAGTGATATTTTCATTTATCTATTTTTATAGGTTGATTATATCAAAGGAAAATTATGGTATAATGAAAGATGTTTTGCCAACAAAGAACATTTTGAAGGTAAATTTTAGTTAACTATATATTAACAGGTTTTTTCAATATAGATGATATATAGAGATTAAATAAAATGGCATGCATCAAAATAAAATAAAATGTAAAGATAAGTTTGATTTATACAAACTAATGGCCTAAAATAAAGGGAAAAACTAATTTAAACTTGAGACAATAGACACACCTGCAAAAAAATCTGTATTTGAGTATAAGTTGATAACACATCCTTGATATTTATTTTTTAATTGTAGTTGGACACAATACCTTTTTTATTAATTTATTTTTATGTGTTGCTGAAGATCAAACCCAGGGCCTCGCACTTGCTAGGCAAGCACTCTACTGCTGAGCCACAACCCCAGCCCAACATCTATTGTTTTTTGAAGACTATTTTATTAACACTAACCCTTCTAGTTCTAGAAATATATATGCTATTCATAATTCCTGTACTTTTATATTTTATAGTTGATTATATTACTATCACCTTTGACAGAAACAGGACTCTAAGTGAGGTATGATATTAAATATTTTAAAAGGTAAGAATTTTTGTTATGCATGATTTCATGGGTAGTTATTAGTCCAAAAAATGGAATTTATGTGGTGAAATGCTTAGCAATCAATCACTCTATACTCCCAGTGGTGGGTCTGATTAGCTTTAATAGCAGTTACCTAACTATGTTAAATCTAGGTCTACACAATGATTCTTGACAAATAATTTGTACCAGAAAGAGATGCTTTGCAATATTTCCTGGATTCATCTCCCTTAGAAAAGAAGCAAAGACTTTGAAGATTTAAACATTTGATTTGTAATTAGTTAGGGCAACACAATGGTTCATTAGTTTGTTTTACTATGATGACTTACATTTCTAAAACAGCATTAACTTTTCCCTTCTCTTTTTATAGTCGAGCTCTTGTTTTTTTGGTAAGGAACCATTTGTTGAATGGTTTCCTTGCTTACCTGACCAAGATAAAATAGCAACTTATATGCGCTCAAATGTGGTAACATTTCTCATGGACCAAGAGCACGATGCTGGAGTTTACCTCTTATACGACAAGGTAGGTTTTATAGCCCAGGTGATTGCTCGTGACACTCCCACAATGCAAATTTACCTTATCAAAAGCTATCTCCAAATTCTTGTTATCTTTAGCCATAGATCATGATAAAATTGGCTACAGCAAAATTATTTACAATGAAGAATACAGTTTGACACTTTAGAGATTCATCACCTCTGATTGTTCCATTTGATGATGGTGGAAACCATGATGCTAATGGCAGAGTGATGAATCTCTATTAGTCCTCCAGGAGAATATAAGCTGATAGTTTTTTCCTTATAAATTTAAGGTTCCATAAAGTGGTTAGTTAAGATGTGCAGACAATGGGACCTGTTGCCACATGTCTATGTTTTCTATTCCAAAGGTCCTTAATCCTTGTGATATTAATAGGAGGGGGAAAAAACCTGTTAGTTTACACATGCAGTGTTCATTTATATGAGAGAAACTCAGTGATGAGTAATTTCAAGGGTGGCTAAAATTGGGGGATGATATTTTAATAGGTAAAGGTGAGTGGAAAAATATACCCCAAAATATGCCACTTTGGTGTCAAGATAATTTTAAACTGAACAATATTGAGATTCAATTGATGCATTTGTTTTGGGAAAACAGATGACTGGTTTTCAGGAGAATAACAGGAGATAAGAAGGTTAGATAACGTTTGTCCATCTAGATATCTCCCACAAGGGTAGGTTTTATTTTCAGTTTCTTTTCTGGGAGTAGATCTGCTCTGAAGAAAAGTTTATGACAGTCATTTCCCAGAAGTTGCTTTTAGTCAGAAAAGGAAGCTCTGAGAAAGATTTTTCCTTCTGCATCAGTTGAATTCCAAAAGTCTCTTCAGCTTAAAATTATTCCAAAGTGATGTATTTTGGGATGTCATAGTCTGTTTCCCTTCAAGATCATGATATGAGAAAATTAGGATATGACTCAGGTATCCACACTTTTGGCATGAGAGTTATAAGCACAGTCACTTGATTCTGTCTGCCAGGTTCAGGAAAAATTCTATAAACTCTCTGTGCCCTTGATTATAAAATTTTAGACAAATTATTTTTGCCTCCTAAACTTAATTTCAACATCTGTAAAACGGAGAGCAGTGGAGTAAAGAAATATCAATGATTGCTAATCCTTCCAGTTCTATGCTGTCCCTATCTTACTCAAAATCTAAGAAACAGGTCTAAAGTTTGTAATGTGGACTAGTAATAATGATCAAATTCTTACAAATTCCTGATATTTTATTTATTTAGCTCAAGAAAACTACCATTGCCTCTGTGAATGTCATATCCAAGAACAACCCAAATTCCAAACCAAAGTTTCCACCTTTCCTATTTCCTCCCTCGTTTTCTTCTCCTGTTGGAATGGTATTTCATCCACGAAGCCACTTTTTGTATGCTTATGGCAATCAGGTATGTGCACATGAAATTTCTCCCTCTGTATAGGGGTAAATCACATAACTTATTAGGGGTAAATCGTTCTTTAAGTTACTCTGTGCTGAGTGATTGGACCTAAAGAAGTCACCCGTGATCAGGGAGGTAGAAATGAAGAGGAAAGATGATTTATTGACTACTTACTATCTATTAAGCTTGGTGTTTAGTGCCTGCTGTCAGCTTTTACCTTTTTATCAGTTCACTGTTGACTAGCAGATAAAAATAATCTGGGGATGTACCCCAGTGGGAGAGTGCTTGTCCAGCATTTGTGAGTCTCTGGGTTCAATCCCCAGTACTGCAAAAAATATATATATATATATTTAAAAGCAGTCATAGATAGACCAGATTTCTTCCTAATTTTGACAGTTATAATACATTTCTTCCCAACTCTTTTGCCATTAACAGACTAAAAGTATATATATATACACACTTATTTATATATATGTGTATTATATATATATATGTATTATTTATAAAATACATAAATAATACATATATATACATACTTAGTATATACACTTAGTATCTTAGTATATACATCTGGTGTTTCTGGCATTTAACATTGACCTTTCTTTATTTGCTTTGTCTAAGCATGATTTTCTGACTCTGTTGTTCTTTAAGTTCCTCCCAGTAGCATGCTCTATCCTCTGGCCTCCCATCATTCAGTTCTGTACCAGTAACTTGAAAAAAAAAAAAAACTTGATAAAGGAGATTTTATAACACCTATGGGATATCAGGCAGTTCAAAAGTAAAAAGTATAGGAGCTGGAGTTGTAGCTCAGCGGTAGAGCGCTTGCCTTACACTTGTGAGGCACTAGGTTTAGTTCTCAGCACCAGATATAAATAAATAAAGGTATTGTGTCCATCTACAACTAAAAATATTAAAATATTAAAAAATTTAAAAAATAAAAAAGTACTGCTGGCGGGGCTGGGGTTGTGGCTCAGTGGTAGAGCACTTGCCTAGCACATGTGAGGCACTGGGTTCGATTCTCAGTATCACATATAAATAAATAAATAAATAAAATAAATGTCTATCAACAATCAAAAATTATTAAAAAAAAAAAATAAAGAGCACAAAGTCACATTAAGCAAAGGTCAGAACTAAGAAACACTGCAGCAGTGACTTCCAATGAGAACAACAGATTCAATTTCTTTTTTTATTTTATTTTTAAAATAAAATTTAAAAAATTTAAAATAAAATAAAAATTTAAATATTTTAAAATAAAATAAAAATTTCTTATTTTATTTTATTTTTTATTTTTTTAGTTATACATGACTAAAATATATTTTGAAATTTTATACAACAATGGAGTACATCTTATTCTAATTAGAATCCCAGTTCAAATTCAGTTCTATTCTAATTAGAATCCCAGTTCAAATTCAGTTTCATAGTGAAGTTTCTCAAACATTCTGTAGAAATAAAAATTATGATGACTTCAGTTTGGTCAAGAGAGAGCAAGTTTCTCATGACTCAGGGATTGCATTTGAAGGTTGCAGTTTTACCTCACCAGATACAAATTCCTCAACCTTTAACTTCCAAGTAAAAAATGCTATTTAGTTAGAATGTGCATTTTGGAAGCAAGTAGGTCTATAAAACAAAATCTAAGGTAATGCTCTCAAAAGGATGCTCAGAAGCATGCTGGTGTACCATTATAGCAGACTCATGGTCTATAAACTCAGTGTTCACCCTGAATTTTTACAAATAGCTTAGGTATTTGAAAAGTATAAGATCAGTAGAAGTCTTATCACTTTTGTACAGGACTTTGGAAATGATGTACAAAGTCTGGATTATCTGTTCAGGTCCTTGGCCCATTTGTTGATTGGGTTATTTGTTTTCTTATTGTTTAATTTTTTGAGTTCTTTGTATACTCTGGATATTAGGGCTCTATCTGAAGTGTGAGGAGTAAAAATTTGTTCCCATGATGTAGGCTCCCTATTTACCTCTCTTATTGTTTCTCTTGCTGAGAAAAAACTTTTCAGTTTAAGTAGGTCCCATTTGTTGATTCTTGTTATTAACTTTTGTGCTATGCGTGTCCTATTAAGGAATTTGGAGCCCGACCCCACAATATGTAGATCGGAGCCAACTTTTTCTTCTATCAGACGTAGCGTCTCTGATTTGATATCTAGCTCCTTGATCCACTTTGAGTTAACTTTTGTACATGGCGAGAGGAGGGGATTCAGTTTCATTTTGTTGCATATGGATTTCCAGTTTTCCCAACACCATTTGTTGAAGATGCTATCCTTCCTCCATTGCATGCTTTTAGCTCCTTTATCAAATATAAGATAGCTGTAGCTTTGTGGATTAGTCTCTGTGTCCTCTATTCTGTACCATTGGTCCACCCGCCTGTTTTGGTACCATGCTGTTTTTGTTACTATTGCTCTGTAATATAGTTTTAAATCCGGTATCGCTATACCACCTGATTCACACTTCCTGCTTAGAATTGCTTTTGCTATTCTTGGTCTTTTATTTTTCCATATGAATTTCATGATTGCTTTATCTATTTCTACAAGAAATGCCATTGGGATTTTGATTGGCATTGCATTAAACCTATAGAGAACTTTTGGTAATATCGCCATTTTGATGATGTTAGTTCTGCCTATCCATGAACAGGGTATATTTTTCCATCTTCTAAGATCTTCTTCTACTTCTCTTTTTAGGGTTTTGTAGTTTTCATTGTATAAGTCCTTCACCTCTTTTGTTAGGTTGAGGAGGACATACAATCAATCAACAAGTACATGAAAAAATGCTCACCATCACTAGCAGTCAGAGAAATGCAAATCAAAACCACCCTAAGATACCATCTCACTCCAGTAAGATTGGCAGCCATTATGAAGTCAAACAACAACAAGTGCTGGAGAGGATGTGGGGAAAAGGGTACTCTTGTACATTGCTGGTGGGACTGCAAACTGGTGCGGCCAATTTGGAAAGCAGTATGGAGATTCCTGGGAAAGCTGGGAATGGAAACACCATTTGACCCAGCTATTGCCCTTCTCGGACTATTCCCTGAAGACCTTAAAAGAGCGTACTACAGGGATACTGCTACATCGATGTTCATAGCAGCACAATTCACAATCGCTAGACTGTGGAACCAACCCAGATGCCCTTCAATAGATGAATGGATAAAAAAATGTGGCATTTATACATAATGGAGTATTATACAGCACTAAAAAATGACAAAATCATGGAATTTGCAGGGAAATGGATGGCACTAGAGCAGATTATGCTTAGTGAAGCTAGCCAATCCCTAAAAAACAAATACCAAATGTCTTCTTTGATATAATGAGAGCAACTAAGAACAAAGCAGGGAGGAAGAGCAGGAAGAAAAGATTAACATTAAACAGATACATGAGGTGGGAGGGAAAGGGAGAGAAAAGGGAAATTGCATGGTAATGGAGGGAGATCCTCATTGTTATACAAAATTACATATAAGAGGTTGTGAGGGGAATGGGAAAATAAATAAGGAGAGAAATGAATTACAGTAGATGGGGTAGAGAGAGAAGATGGGAGGGGAGGGGAGGGGAGATAGTAGAGGATAGGAAAGGTAGCAGAATACAACAGTTACTAATAGGGCATTATGTAAAAATGTAGATGTGTAACCGACGTGATTCTGCAATCTGTATTTGGGGTAAAATTGGGAGTTCAAAACCCACCTGAATCAAATGTATGAAATATGATATGTCAAGAGCTTTGTAATGTTTTGAACAACCAATAAAAAAAAAAACAAAGGCTGGATTATGGTATAGGAGAAAAATACGGATATGGAATTTATCCATTGAAACTTACCAAAAGCCTTTTTAGTATATCAGGTAAACACCCTTTAATTCTAACCTTTTTGAGGCTGTGATGGTTTCTGGCAGGCTGTTTTAAATATAAGCACCTACCTGCTGTCACTTCCTAACAAAGTCCTGAGGAATTCTTTGTTGAGATTGAAAACAGCTCTTTCAGCTGAGTAATGGTTGTGATTGTTTATGACAATCAGGTACATACACATTGAATTTCACACTCAGTAATGGTGTCACTTCTTTTATGCTGAGTGGTTATACCTTAGTTAAAGAATGGAGTCATTCTGAGGTTCAGGGAGGTGGAAAGCCTACTGGAAGGAGAATGACAGGACAAGAATTAGACCAGTGCATACAAACAAATCCTTTACAAAGTTTTGTGGAAAAGTGAAGTAGTGAAATGGGCAATGTTTAAAGAGAAAATGGAGTTCAAGAGAATAGGGTTTTTTTTTAAATGTATAGGAATAGGGAGAACCACCCCTTAAAATGGTGGCACAGTGCTGAGAGAGGGACCATGTGCCAAGAGTTTTAGCATGTCACTTGCTGTGGGGACAGAAGATCACGAGAGCACAGATATCTGGTTTCAAGTCCAAAGTGAGCCCTGTACCTCCTATCACTGAGTACCACAAGCTAGAGGAAGACACCTTCAGGGTATCCATAGCACTTGGACTTGATGCATTGCCTGCATCTGCTGGGGTTCCCTTTATCCTGACCAACAAGTATGGTTGATGGGTCTAAATTTGGAATGATGAGTCCCTCAGCTATAATCAGCAGTGAAGGAGACTCCGCCAGCCCACTGCACCATATCAACCACGGCATCGCCACACCCTCATCCCTTGATGCCAGGCCCAACATGGTAGTCATTAGCATGACCTGAATTCCAATTAAAATTGAGAACCCCTAGGTTTTAGAGACACAGCAGCCACAAGTCTCACATATGTTTCAGAGAAATTATGTTTAATCCCATAAAACTTCACAGACATTAAAAGACTCTTAACCATGTCATCTGTGTTGAGGATGTTAATGTTTATTTCAGCAAAGTATGTCATGGCTTTTAAAAACTCCTTTTAAGCCTTCTAGTTTTGATGTCACCTTGTAGGCTGGGCTCTCTGTGAGGCTGAAAGCTCTAGGCATTGTTCTTTTTGGATCCGAGAATGCACAGTAGAAACTACAGGAGCCACCAGTATCCCCTATATACTTTAATGCCACTGAGATGGGCACTTCCATCGGCCACTGACAGGGCTGCCCCTTCCTCCAATCATCACCATGTTCCTTTTTGGTTTTTTTTCCCCCTGACCTGTGAAGCAGCTCCTACCACCATCTACCACCAATAAAGAGAATTTTAAAACTATGTGCCAGGGGCCATCTTTTAAACAAAACTAGCTATTCTCTTGCTTTACTAAAACAATCCAGTTGCCACAAGAAAGCCTGATACATTCCAGCTGTGCTGCAGCCTCACATTTCCACTTGGAAGTATGGGGTCTCCCTGTTCTTCCTAGAACAATGTGCTGTTCTCTTAGAACCTCATCACCCTGCAACTCCAGTGGAGAAGAGTCACAGACAGCACCCAAGCAGAGGGAGAGATGGCAGGGTAAGAAGAGGAGCCAGGCCCAAGTGTTGGCACAGCGTAGGTCTCAGAGAAAAGAATGGAAACCAATCCTTATTTTATTTGTTCATTTATTTTTGGTGGAGAAAAATCATACTCTTTTTATAGGTACACTTACCCACTCCTTCCTCTGCTCCCTGGAATGGCTCATGGTGAGTGTGACTGTAGAAAATTCCTTGGAATGGGTGTTTCTCCAGGATCCTCTTTAGCTCCTAGAGCTGAATAAGCTTTGTCTGTAGGAGGTCTTGCCTGTTAACTCTCCATCCTACGAGGACCCCAAGGGACCAAGGGAATCAAAGAATAAGATCCTTCCTGCTAGTCCATTGTTATAATGTGGAAATGAGGTATCTCCAAAAAGCTCCTGTTAATGCAAGAAAATTCAGAAGTAATATGACTGGATTGTGAGAGCGGTGACCTAATCAGTCCAACCTAGTTTCAATGACTGGGGAATTACTATAGGCAGGTGAGGCATGGCTGGAGGAAATGGGTCACTGGGAATGTGCTCTGGAAGGGTGCATCTTCCCTGTGAGCCCCCCCACCTCTGTTTCCTTGCTGCCACAAGGGAAGCAACTTCCCTTCACTGCACCCTTCCACCATGATGTGCTGTCTCACCTTAGACCCAGAGCAATGGAGTAGGCCATCTATGGACTAAGACCTCTGAAACTATGAGCCCCAAATAAACTTTCCCTCCTCTAAGTTGTTCTTGTCAGTATTTTGGTCACAGTGATGAAAAGCATCCATGATCCGGGGATTGCTTTCTTTTCCCACTTCCACTTATTCTTTTTTTTTTTTTTTTTTTTTTTTTTGCACCAAACACATTCACATTTATTTTCTTTTTTTTTTTTAAGCAAATGACAAAGACCCAGTTTACTAGATTTTTAAACCTAAGCTTAACATTACATATTTAAACAATTGTCAAAACTTTACTAAGTTGCCAGCATTCATGCACAACTAGAAAACATCCTTAAATTTATATTAAACCAGAAATGTATTACCATTAATGCATTAATATCTTTCATTACTAAATACTGGGAAAAAAACAAAACCAAATTACTTCTACAGGAGCCTCATCCTGGCATTGTTAGCTCACAGCAGGCTGACACTACTTGGCTCACATGTCAAACACAATGGGAAGCAGATCCATGCTGGTGTTAGAATACAATCTTGTCCTAGCACTACTCAAAGTCAAGGCTCACCTTGGATTATGTTTAATAAAAAAGCAAAGTGCATACAGAGATTACAACAATTTTAAAGACAAAAAAAATGGTCCTATTGTGTGGTCCCAACAATAAACTCAAAAGTCTATGACAAATAGGGGCTCCGATGAGCTGTTTATAAATACTTTTGATTAGGTACAATTATACTGAAAGTCGAGTTCGTCTGAAATCTTCAAAAAAATGTTCCTGTTAATCCTCAAATGGTGCTTGTTATAGTTTAACATTTCTGTTAAATGCGTGCGTTGAATTACTTGTTATCCAAGCGTAGCAGCTGCTCCTTACCATTTATCGTTAAGGACTTTAACTGGCCGTCTTCTTCAACTTCTACTCTTTCTTGACCATTCTCGACGATTCTTTTTGTAGTGATTTTTCTCCCATTTACTATTTTGGTAGAAGTTGATATTGATTTGAAGTTACTCATCCCGCTGCCACCAAATGATGTAGAAGAGAATGAAGTAAGGCCACCGTGACCTAGTGACCCAAATGAAGTAAATCCTGTATCAAATGCAGAAAATCCACCTCCAAATGTTGGAAATCCACTGAAAGCGGAGAAAAATGAGCCTGCACCTCGGTTTCTGCTTCCTCGGGGACCTCTTCGGTTCCCAAAAAAGTCTTCAAATGTATCTTCAAAGAAGTCGAAGGAAAATGGGTCCCTTCCACCAAAAAAGTCCCTGAAGACATCATCTGGGTTCCGGAATGTGAAGCCAAACTCAAATGGACTGTCAAAATGACTTCCACCTCCACCTCCACCATTTAAGCCTTCTTTGCCATACTTGTCATAGATGTCCCGTTTTTTAGCATCTGATAACACCTCATATGCCTCAGCTACTTGTTTGAATTTTCTCTCTGCTTCTTCTTTATTCTCAGGATTTTTATCTGGATGCCACTTTAGTGCAAGTTTCCGGTATGCCTTTTTGATATCCTCAGGTGAGGCATGTCTCTGCACGCCTAGAACTTCATAGTAATCCACCATGTTTTAACAGATTGTTAGAACAACTCCGAGGACGCGGCGGACGGGACGGGGCGGACGGACGGGTGCTCACGCTGCGGCACGGCTGCGCTGGTGGCGACGGCAGCGGCTCCTCGCGCTTTCCTTTCTCTCCTTTCTCCAACAACTTCCACTTATTCTTGACTCAGAGAACTTTTAGGACCTAATGGACTCACCATTTTAAGAACAAGATGAGTTAAAGGGGAAGTGAAGTAAAAATTGCCCTTCTCCAGCCCCTCTTGTGATACCAGTGGATGTGTCACCTGTTCTCTGGTCAATCTGTATGTTTACTTTGTTCACTTTAATCCATGCCTTACTCCAAAGTCACCCTCTCCCAATAAAGGCAGTAGTTTACCCTATTTTTTTAACTTGATTTGCTGGGGAGATAGAAAGGGGTGACTGTCCTTGCTTGATAGGAAAGGCACATTTGTGGGGCCTAAGACTCTCCCAGATTTGCTTACATGTTGGCTAAGTAGACTTGTGGCTTGGTTCAGCTCTCTCTACACGCACTGGGGTCCCCAATGCATGAAAGCAGGTTAGAATGTCTTTATGAGTGGTACTTGGAAAAATATGGTAGTTTTTATGACCCAATGTATTTGGGGGACAGTGTTGCATAGCAACAGAAAATAGATTCTATGCCTTTGGCAATTTTACCTGGGAATTAAGAATCCTACCTAGAGGTTTATTCCCTGGATCCTGTGGATGATGCTTCTTCATGTGAGGTTCCCAGCCTAACTCTATAGATGTTCCCATAGAGTTCAAAAATGGTAAGCTTTCCATTTCACCTGGGGCTTCAGGTTTTCTCCAGGGCCTCAAGGCATGTTTAGGTAGCCCCTCCAGCTCCCCTCACCTGCTCCCCATTGCTCCATGTGAGGCTGTTCCCCATCATTCCCTGTCAGCCCCTTAAGTATAGGCCTTCTTCCAAGCATAGCTTTAGGGAGTAAGCTTGAGGACGATGTTCTTTTATTATTGTAAACCATCACCTCCTTTCCAGCCTCCCAGACTCCATCCATCCCTGCATCTTTTATTCTGCCATTTTCCTCACCTTGTGCTATGACAAGGGGGTGTTATTTCCAGAGAGGCTTATGGGAGCATTCAGTTTATGGTTTCTTATAAACACTTTATTGTCTAGTGAAAAAAAATATAATAATAATCATGCTATGTGCTGATGGGAATTATTCAGCAGAGGGGAAAATCAATTAAGAAGAAAGAGAAAAGGAGAGGCAAATCTGTTGAAGTGATGCTTTTAAATAAATAAAACAAAATGGTATATATGCACTAGTGGAGAGACCAGCCTTAGATAGTAGTTCAGACATTAGAGTGAAAAATGGAGGAGGAATATTGGGAATTTAGGGAAAGAATACAGAGTAAAATGTCACAGAAAAAAATAGTAATGAATTGACTAAGGGAATGCAATGTGATTGCTGGTACCTTTTACTCATTAACTAAAAGTATGACCACTTCAGCGATACTGATACTCTTCTCCATGGTCAATTATGGGGGTACACACATAGTGGAGAAAACAGAGAGTTGTGTTTAACCATGATTGAAGCTTTATCAAGAAATTAAGAAGTAAAAGGGAGTATATAAGGGAATGAAATAGTACAAAGAAAAAAAAGAAAGTGAAGGCATGAATTTTGGAAAGTAGTAAATAAAACTTTCTTTGAAAAATATATGATTATCTACACAGAAAACCTAAAAGATACATACAAATTACTAGAACAAACAAAAGAATTAAGCAGTGTGGAAGAAAAAATTAATTGCATTTCTACACATGACCAACAAATTTGAAAGCATAATTTTCAAGATACTATGTACATTAACAAAAACAAAGAACAGAGTTGGTGTGGTTGCTCAGTGGTAGAGCACTTGCCTGACATATTTGAGGCACTAGGTTCAGTTCTCAACACCATATATAAATAAATAAAATAAAGGTCCTTCAGCAACTAAAAAAAATTTTTTTTAACTCACACAAAATTATAAGGTACTTAAGAATAAATCTAAGAAAAGTTTTCCAAGACACATATATACAAAATTATAAACTTCACTGAAAGACATTTAAAATTCTGTCAACAAATGGGCATAAACATATTTGTGGACAGGAAAATTCGCAGTCCTTTAATATCAATTCTCTCTTAAATTAATCTATAGATCTAATACAACTCTAATCAAAATCCCAACAAGATTTGTCATAGAGTTTAAGTGTATACAGTAAACTGAGAATAGTCAAGACACTTATAAAGAAAATAAAGAGGAGGAATTGGCACTGGGTATTAATGCATTTTAAAAAACAAGTAATTATGATGTGATTTTGGCTAGGGAACAGAAAAATTGGCTGACAGAAAGAACTAACAATCCCACAAGCACAATCATTCATATATGGAGAATTGATAAAGGCCCAAGAGGCATTACAACTGAAGAGGAAACAGGCACTGATCAAAATGGGATGGGAAGAATTGGCCATAAATACAGAAAACATGAACTGCATCCCTGCATCACAACATACATCCTGATAGATAAATAATTCAAATATCCAAATTTTAGAGGAAAATATAAGTGCCTATCTTTCTGAAATCAAGGTAGAGAAAGCATTTTAAAACAAGGCTCAAAAGTACTAACCATAAAAAGTATTAATAAATAAGGTCATTTTCATTCAAAAGACTTCTGGGACTGAGGGTAATTCTCAGTGGTAGAACACATGCTTAGCACATGCAAAACTTAGCATTTTCAATTCTTAGCAGCACACACACACACACACACACAAATTCTGGGTCAGCAAGAAGGCAAATGAAGGGATGGGAGGAAAGAATCAGTATTACTTTATTTTAAGATAGTCACACTACCCAGGAAGCTATATAACGTTACTTGAAAGTAGATAGAGATTAGCCCACTTTCAAACTGCTTTAAAAAGTTTTTTAAAAGAAAATAAGTGATATACTAATAAAGGAGAGAAAATGGAATCCCATAAAATGATCAATTAAAGCCACAAAAGATGGGAAATGAGTGAAAGGCAAAGTTGGAACAAAGCAACAAAGAGAAAATGGTAACAAATATGATAGATCATTGCACTGTTTCAACAATCACTGTCAACATCAGAGTTCTAACTACACCAATCCAAAGTCATAGATTATCAGAGTGATCTAAAAAAAAGACTCAATTATAAACTGTCTATGAGAAACCCAACTGGAATAAACATTGAGGAGTGATGTAGTTCACAAGTAAACAGGGAAATACAAATCAAGAGTGCAATATGCTGTTGTTTACAGCTATATATTTGGCGAAGCTCATTCTGATGATACAAAATGTTTAAGAGAATGTGGAGCAGCCAGATCTCTTATTTACTGCAGATGGAATAAATTACAACTATTTTGCAAAGCAATATGGTGTTATTATCCTGTAAATTTGAACAGTTGCATATTCTATGACCCATAGATATCACTTTTAGCAAAGGAAACACATACATGAATAGATATTTTTAGACTTCATCTGGCACTGTTAGCAATAGCATTAAATAATGAAAAACAATCGAGATGCCTAGTAGGAAAATGAATAAATAAAGTTTATTCACGTAGGGAATTATTATACAGCAATGGAAAAACAAATAAAAGCACTCAGTTCATATATGTATATATTATATATAATATGTATATATAATAATATATAATATATATTTTATCCATAATCACACAATATGTGTAATTATCCAACATGTATAATTATAAGTAAATAATTTGGGGGAAGAAGTAAGTTCTAGAAGATGAGATATAGTATAGTAACTGTTTTAGTCAGGTTTTTCATGGCTGTGACCAAAAGACCTGATGAGAACAGTTTTAAAGGAGGAAAAGTTTATTTGGAGGCTCACAGTTTCAGAAGTCTCAGTACATAGACAGCTGGCTTCTTTCCTCAGGGATTGAGGTGAGGCAGAACATCATAGTGGACGAGTCTGGCAAGGGAAGCAGCTCACATGATGATCAGAAAACAAAGAGAGACTCTACTCACCAGATGCAAAATATATACCCCAAAGGCACATCCCCAATAACCCACCTCCTCCAGCCACACGCTACCCCCTTTTAGTTAATCCCATCATGGGATTACTGTACAGATGGGGTTAAACTCTCATAATCCAATCACTTCACCTCTAAACCTTCTTGCATTGTTGCACACATGAGCTTTTGGAAGACACCTCACATCCAAACCATAACATTAACTATATAAAGAGAAAAAATAAGTAAAATAAATCAATGTATTTTGAATACACATGTGCTAATTTTTTTTTATATGAAGGGAATGAAAAACAAAAAAAGTCAGGATATTGTATATCTCTGAAGGAGAAGGCAGGGAAACCAGATTGAAGAGAAACACATAGATTCATGTAAATTACTAACAATATGCCAGTTCCTAAGTTGGGGGTCTCAGTTACATATGTTCATTATATGATTAAATGAGTAATATAAAGAATATATTAGTGCACCATGCATGGATCAATAATTTTTTGTTTGTTTTTTAGTTGCAGTTGGACACAATACGTTTATTTTATTTTTATGTGGTACTGAGGATCGAACCCAGCACCCCGCATGTGCTAGGCAGGCACTCGATCACTGAGCCATAACCCAAGCCCCAACATGGATCAATAATTTTAAATATATAGAGAAACTGCAATGAGATGCCACTTTTTTCATTCAAGTAATCAATAAAAATTAAAAATAAATATTGGTTATCAAATATTGATGAGATCTGGGGAAATAAATATTCTTACACACTACCGGTGGGAACATAAACTAGTTCAGCAAAATTAGAATCGTTTTGTTAGTATATATTAAAATTATAGAAAT
Source organism: Marmota monax (assembly GCF_021218885.2). NCBI lineage: Eukaryota > Metazoa > Chordata > Mammalia > Rodentia > Sciuridae > Marmota > Marmota monax. The sequence continues at coordinate 5,308,814 of NW_026695241.1, forward strand.
ATATCTAGCATCTGATTCATCAACTCAACTTTTTAGTACTGATCTAGATATATAGCAGGCAGTACAAAGAGGCAGATAAATGAATTTCCACTGCAATATTGTTTATAACAGTGAAAATTTTGGTACAACCAAACCTAACCCTAACCCTAACCCTAAATATAAATGTGTATATAATATATCCACAAATTGGATACTAGGTCATAGAACAGAGACTATGGAGGTCCACAAGAGCTAACAAAATGAGAGCTATTGTTGAGTGGCAAATGTAACTTCTAAAATATCAAGCACAGACACGTCAAACAACTTTCAACAAATTATTCAAGGTCTGGGGTTCTGGCTCAGTGGTAGAGTGCTTGCCTAGCATGTTTAGGCACTGGGTTTGATTCTCAGCACCGCATATAAATAAATGAATAAAATAAAGATCCATCAACAACTAAAATAATATCCTTAAAAAAAAACAAATTATCCAAAGCACCTTCTCCCACACACTCCTCCCCACTACCCTGCTCACAAACCCAGTAACATGCAGGGTCCAAAGAGTGGGAAATGGAAGCCCACATATCAAATGTTTAGGACTGAGGACTGTGCTACACCAGCAAGGTGCACTGCATCCTGAATGATAGGAGTAGGTGCATTTGTAACATTCAGACCCACTCAGCATGCAGGATACCTCATGCTCAAGTTCAAAGGTGAACCACACCCAGGCACCCTCCTACCCTCCTCCTATCATAAAATAAAATCATAACTATATACTTCTACTAGTATATACACATATATGTAAGTGTAACTGTATAGAATTTTCAAATTGATAACAGGTTGCTTCTGGAAAAAGATAGAGGCGACCAGGATTATATCTTAAGAGAAGACCACAATGTAAAGAGAGTAGATAGTGGTCTAAGATAGTTCGGCTCATTTATAAAGCTTTAAATTTTAAGGAAAAAAACATCCACTTTTGGTCATAGCTTGTTAACTAAAATTAATGTTAAAAAAGAGATTAAAACACCAAAAATCTTCACTTGAATGAAACTTAGGCTATTAAAAGAGCTGGCAATGCCAGGTATGGTGATGTACACTTGTAATCCCAGCAGCTAGAGAGGCTGAGACAGGAGGATCACCAGTTCAGAACCAGCAACGGCGAGGCACTTAGCAACTCCGTGAGACCTTGTCTCTAAATAAATTACAAAATAGGACTGGGGAGGTGGCTCAGTGGTTGAGTGCCCCTGAGTTCAATCCTCGGTGCCCCCGCCCCCACTAAAATAAAGAGGTAGCAAGAATAATATCCCACTGTATGTGTGTACCACATTTTCTTTATCCATTCATCTGTTGATGAACACTTGAGCTAACTCCTATCGTGGCAATTTTGAATTTTGGAACATTAAACATGTGAGTAGAGATATTGCTTTGAAATTCTGATTTTAGATATATACTCAAGGGGCTGGGGTGATGGCTCAGCAGTAGAGTGCTCTCCTAGCATGTATGAGGCCCTGGGTTCAATCCTCAGCACCACATAAAAATAAATAAAATATAAAGGTCCAGCAACAACTAAAAATAAAAATTAAAAAAAGTAGCAAGCAGGTTTCATCCTATACACGACCTGATTTATTCCCCAAATGCTCTTACCTAAGGATGAGGAAATAGAGAATCTAGAGGATATAGTGGAATTAGTGATTTGGGGATCTTCTAAGACTTCAGGATACCCTCCTTTAAATAACAAGGGGGCTCTTCCCACAAAATACGTGTGCATGTGTATTTGTCAAATACCTAGAACATGAGCTTTCATGTCAATATAGAATAAACACCTTTCCCCATATTCAAATACACCCAGCATCTATCTTTTTATAAACAAAGGAACTCCATTTGGGAAGGGATAGGAATAACCTTGTTTTTTCATATGTTCACCATCCATACTAAGCAGGCCTGACGGTTTGCCACAGACACTGTCACAGACTGTAGGATGAAACTAGAAGGTAGACTTAATGAATAAGGAGTCTATATACATGTAAATGTGCATGTGTATGTCTGTGGGGGTATGGGAAAGATTACATGACTTTGCTTACATAGGAATATTAGGCATACAAATGGCTGCTCTTTACTGAGGTTATTATGTCTTTATTCCCACAGATTTGGCTTTCAGTGGATGGTGGCAACACTTTTGGATTATTAGCTGACTTTCATGATGATATTGTAAAGACCTCTTATCACAGTTATTATACTTCAGATATTACTTTTATTTGCCTAAGTGGAAGAGTTTTTTTGACAAAAGCAGGTGAGGAATTTTCTTCTATTGGTGTAAGCACTACATGTGGTCCAGAGATTAAAATATATATATTAAAAACATGCTTTATTAACCAACTAATCCTAAACTCTCAACCCTGTTAGGCGTGTTAGATTTGTAGAACCTAAACAAATTGGATCCTGGGAACAACCTTGAAGAAAAAGAATGCAGGGTCAGCATGCAATGTTCTCATTTGTAATTTCAGTACTGTTTTACTTTCCCAGAAGCCAAATAACCATAGATGCTACTTACCAAGCCACAATTGTGCTTAGCAAGTTACAGTGGTATCTCATTTAATATTCACAACAACTTCACCAAACTAGGCAATGTTAGCTTACTTTTGATGATTAAATGGATGTAACTAATATCACATAAATATAAGAGATGGAGTTCTGTGAATGATATTTTTGCACTCTCTCTTCCCAATTTGATAATCTTGTGATTTCATTGATTAAGTGTACATAGTTCCTATCAGTTTGTTTACACAATAAAAGAAAGAGTTAATATTAATTGACCTAACAATTACCCACTCCTTTTCAACTAAGTAGAATTTTGCTATCTAATCCAGGAGCCTAGAATAATAATGTGACATGGTTCTCAATTTTATTTCTATAGCTCTATGATCTGCATTCTCATTTTATTTTGTCATTTTATTATTGAATCTTTGAGGTTTTTGGTTGAATTTATTAAAGTTCTTTATGGAAAATATAAAGGAGATTTTGCCTCCTACCTTGGGATGTGTTTATCTCAACTAAATTCTTTGTATCTTTTACATGCTGTGAGTTCTTCCCCCTCCCTTCTTGCCTTCCCCTATTCTATCTCTTCCTCTTTATCCCTTTTCTTCCTTCAGTTGTTCCATCCCTACTCCTCTCCTCCTTTTTTTCATCTAGTTCATAACTACAGTGTGCAGCACTGGTCAGAGCCCATTTGCTCTGACACTGTGGAAGTGAACTCTTCTTCACACCCATTTGCTTCACCTCATTTGGGTACAACCTGGACTCATTTCCTCAATTCACTACAGTGCCAGGGTCTCTATTCTGACCTCAGATTGGAAATTTGAGGTCCTAAGCATTTTTTCTCTCAGTAAACTCTGATACAGTCATAAAATACATGCTCCCCTACTATTTTTGTAAAAGCAACGGTTGTCATTGAAATCAAATGCAGTTGCCCTACTGACCACCTCAAGTGTTGCTGTTATGGTTTCAATCTTAAATGTCCCCCAAAGGCTCATATGTTAAAGGCTTTGTCCCCAGCTTGTGGTGCTATTGAGAGGAGATAGAAACTTTAGGAAGTGGGCCTAGTTGGAGGATGTAGTTCACTGTGGGCCTATTGGGATCCAAGGGCATACTGAGATCTTGGTCCTTTCTCTCCCATTCATATTCATCCATTCATATTCATATTCTCTCTCTCTCTCTCTCTCTCTCTCTCTCTCTCTCTCTCTCTCTCTCTCTCTCTCTCCCACTTTCCTCCACCATTCACTCCCTGCCATGATGTTAAGTCTCACCACACCACAAGCACAAAACCAACAGAGCTAAGTGACCATGAACTAAAACCTTTGTCTCCTTTGAGTTGATAGATCTTTCTCAGGTATTTTGTCATAGCAAAGAAAAACTAACAAAGTTGTGCTCCATAGACACTCTGCTCCATACTCCTTCCAGTAAAATCTGGGTAATTGTGACACCCTTGCTTGCTATGGATTACTGGTATCACAATATCTACCAGGCATAAGAGGTCATCTGTACATTCATTAACTATGTGAGCAGCTCAGTTCCAGAATCCCACCTCTATGTTCTATTTCCTTAGAAACATTTCTGAATAAATATATGTATATATACACACACATATATAATACATGTATATGAAATATACATGTACATATATATGTTTATATATTATTAATACTAAAGAAAAATATGTATACACCCACACATTATATCAATTTTGGACCAGGCAGGAAATACACTTTTACTCAGTTATTTTACTTGAAGAATCTTTTGAAAGAGGAATCATTTGAAAATGGGGAGACAGAGTTAAAGGAACCAACAAAGATATTGACACTGAAAGAAAGCCATTAGCTCCTTTACCTAAAGGAGTAAGATGATAGAAAGACACACAGACTGACTGACCTAAACCCCAGCAAAGCTGGAATGAAAGAGGATCAACATTATAAGAAGTAAAAAGTAGGAAGCTCACAGTTACTGCTAGAACTGTATCACTAAACCAGGGGAAAAGGGGGGGTAAAATGACTTCATCTTCTGTTTCCTCCTTCTTATCTCCTGCTAGTCCTATCACTTGCCAAACACAATCATAAGTCAGGTGCTATCAGAGCACAGGGATCAACCTTCCAGTGCACCAAACAGGGGAAAAAAAAGTCTAAGAATGGATCTGGAGGAATAGTCAGAGAAAAAATAAGCATCATGTGTTTTGTTTTGTTTTTTAAAGAGAGAGAGAGAGAATTTTTTAATATTTATTTTTTTAGTTTTCGGTGGACACAACATCTTTATTTTATTTTTATGTAGTGCTGAGGATCGAACCCAGGATGCCAGATGAGCGTGTTACTGCTTGGGCATCATGTGTTTTGAAATAAAAATCAACTTAGCAAGGTTACTTTGAAAAAAGTAAAAGTAACATGCAAGAAAAATAAATTGACAATATAAATTATAAATTATTTCAGATTATAAATATAAACCATAGAAGCATATCCAGATATAGAATAAGCAAACATTCTAAACAGTCAAACGTGATAAATATAGATGGTGAAGATTCTGGAACTGCGAATTTAGAAATTTTCAGTGATAAATGGAAATGGTGCCTGCATAGTTCTCTGATTCATCTACAGTTCCTGGCACATGATAGTCATCTGATATGAATGGCTGGAAGGATGAATGAATATTAAAAATAAGAAGAGGGAAGGAAACCAGAATCAATAATAAGACATTAATTTAAAAAAAAATCTGAAAACACCAATAAAATAAGCAAAAACACTTTTTTGTATTATTTGAAATAGAAAATGCAGATTGTGTTAGTCAGCTTTGGTTACTATAACAAATACTTGAGGTTATTAGCTTATAAAAATAAAAGGTTGCCTCAGAGTTTTGGAGGTTTCAGACCATGATTGATTGGCCCATTCCTTTTGGGCCTGTAGTGAGTTAGCATCTGAGAGTGGCAGCACATGGCAAAACTGCATGACCAGGTTGCTAAATAAAGAGAGAGGAAGAGGGGGAGATCCAATAATCCCCTTCAAGACCACGACCATGTCATCATTTCATTCTTCTTTATGGCTGAGGAATATTTTGTTGTGTATATACCACAGTTTCTTTATCTATTCATCTGTTGATGGGCACCTAGGTGTGTTCCTTAGCTTTGTTATTGTGAATTGAGCTGCTATAAACATTGATGTGGCTGTGCACTATAGTATGCTGATTGTAAGTCCTTTGGGTATAAACTAAGGAGTATAATAACTGGGTCAACTGGTGGTTCCATTCCAAGTTTTCTAAGGAATCTTCATACTGCTTTCCATAATGGTTGCACCAGTTTGCAGTCCCACCAACAATATATGAGTGAACTTTTTTCTCCACATCCTCACCAACATTTATTGTTGCTCATATTCTTTATAATTGCCATTCTGATTAGAGTGAGATGAAATCTCAGTGTAGTTTTAACTTGCATTTCTCTAATTGCCAGAGATTGTTGAACATTTTTTCATATATTTGTTGAACAATCATATTTCTTCTGTGAAGTGTTCAGTTCCTTTGTCCATTTATTGGGGGTTATTTGGGGTTTTTGGTGTTAAGTTCTTGAGTTCTTTGTGTATCCTGGAGATTAATGCTCTAACTGAGATGCAGGTAATAATGATTTTCTCCCATTGAGCAGGCCCTCTATTATGTTCTTAATTGTTTCCTTTGCTGTGAAGAAGATTTTTAGTTTGATACCATCCCATTTATTGATTCTTGATTTAATTCTTATGCTTTAGGAGTCTTATTGAGGAAGTCAGTTCTTAAGTTGACATGGTAGAGAGCTGGGCCTCCTTCTTCTTCAGAGTAGGCTTTAATGCGTAGGTCCTTGATCCACTTTGAGTTGAGTTTTGTGCAGGGTGAGAGATAGGAGTTCGGTTTCATTCTACTACATATGGATTTCCAGTTTTCCCAGGATCATTTGTTTGAAGAGGCTACTCCAATGTATGTTTACGGCACCTTGGTCTATTATGAGACAACTATGTTTATGTGGGTTTGTCTCTGTGTCTTCTATTCTGTTTATTGGTCTTCATGTCTATTTTTATATCAATACCATGCTATTTTTGTTACTATAGCTTTATAGAATAATTTAAAGTCTGGTACTGTGATGCCTTCTGCATCCCTTTTCTCGCTAAGGATTGCTTTGGCTATTCTAGCAGGCCCCACATCTTAAAAGATTTCACCTCTTAATAGCACCATAGGCTGAGCATTAGTTTTTAATACATGATACTTTAGGGGACATTCCTACTCCTTCCAATAGCACCATAGACTGGGCCATAGTCTTTAATACATGATACTTTAGGTAACATTCCAGATCAAAACCATAGCATAAATCAATTTAAAAGGAACAAAAATGAAGCCAGCCTTGAATTCTGTTGCAACAATAAATACCCAATGTTCTCCTATAGAATCTTCAAAGAAAAATAGTATTGCCAAAGAATTTGGAACCAACACATTATTCATATGCAAAGTCAACAGAAACATGTTGTAAACACTCTATTTCATCAAACTTAAAGAGTCCCTTGATTGTGAGGTACTCTGTCCAATTAACATAAAATCTTTAATACAATGTTTTCCATAGTTCTAAGTGATGCATGAATTGCTCTGACATTATTTCTCCTGGCTGTTGTTTGATATGATAAGACAATCCTTTTGTGTGTATCTCAGGAGTAAAACATCATGCAATTTTCTTTTACTTTGTTGTCTTCTCTTGCTGCACCCACAATAACTGTTCCAATGCCAAATTATAATGTAATATTTTTGAAGACATTTTAAATAGCAATAAACTCAGTATTGAGTTTCAATAAACCAATGATTCAAGAAACTCAGAGATGACAGTACAAATAACTGGGAGAAAGTCAGCCAGTCCTACAGATCTGTAGGTTCTGCATTTATAGATTCAACCAACTGAGGATCAGAAATATCTGGAAAATTTGCATCTGTACTGAATGAGTACAGATTTTTTTTCTTGTCATTATTCCCTAAACAACACAATTTTAACTATTTACATAGCATTTACATTGTATTATTATAAATCATCTAGAGATTATACTAAAAGTATACATGAGGATGTAGATAGGGTATATGCAAATATTTGCCATTTTATATAACAGACTTGAGCATCTTTCTATTTGGATTATCTGATGGGTCCTGGAACCAATACCCTGCTAATACCAATGGACCACTATGCTTGCAAGTGACACGTTAACCACCATGGTATGAGTGCCACCTGGTGGAAAACGGTTGTTAAAATACATCAATTAAAAGTCCCAATTGCCTAGGTGTTAAAATGTGAAATGAGTGTGGTTATAGATGCAATATGGCATATTGAACCTTATCAATTATATTAGCAAAGTTTTACTATAGGAAAGCCCACTGGACAGTAAGAAAAAGCTCTGACAATGTATGTTTTGAGTAAACAATTATGAGTATTATTATTGCAAGAAATAAAAATGTGAAAATCTAAAAAATCTCACAATAAATAATCAAGAAATTTTAAAGATTAGGAATGAAACAAAAAGTTAAAGCAAAAAATCCAAGGGTTTGACATCCTTAAAAGGCAGTCCCAATACTATTTCCTTATCTGAGTATAAGTAAACATGGAATTAGGAATTTCATTGAATCTTTTATTGTAACATAAATAGATTTTTAATGTATTTACATTTAAATTTTCAAATAAAAATTTTAGTTTTAAATTTAAAAAATGAAAATGTATTATATGCTCTTAAAAAACAAAAGGAAACAAAATAGCCCATACAGAATAGCATGAAAAAGAAGAAAGAAAACAAAGCAGAAATTTTACAGAGTATAAAACAGAATAACCCCAAGAAGAGCTGATCTATAGTTATCATCATGGGTTTTTTTATTTATATATTCTACTCAGTTGTGCATGACAGTAGAATGCTCTTCGATTCATTGTACACAAATGGAGCACAGTTTTTCACTTTCACCATAGTTGTTGAATGTTCACTTATTCAATAACATTTATTGAGTGCTTTTTACATGCTCAGCACTGTTCTACTCACCAGGAATATGCAATCCCTTTTCTCATGGATCTTACATATGTACTGGTCAGGAGAGATTAATAATTAACAAATATACAAAAATAGTCTGTATGTGAGATAAATGCTACAAAAGAAAACAGGAAAGGTAAGGAAGTGCTGGTGGGGTCTAGGGCATGTAGCTGTGAGGGAGTGCTCTGGCCCAGTTTGCCTTTTTAATAAAGCAGTGTGAAGAGACCTGAAGAAGAGGAGGGAGCAAGCCCGGCATATCTCCAAGGATAATGTGTATTTCTCCTTTAAAGGCAGAGTCTTGCTTTGACTTTAAAAAATCCCAAAATATGTTGCCAAGAGAGAAATATCTTAAAGCAAAAAAGAATAAACATCAAGACTTGAAAAAAAAAACATGCCAATTAAATTGAGAAGAAAAGCATAGCTAGTAATCTTAGCATTCAAAGAAACATTTTTAGACCAAAAATGTTGAATAAACATTGTACTTCTTTGTGTGATAAAATATCAACAGTAAAAATTCATCATCATTGAGTCAATGTTCTAAAATAATATATTATATAAGTTCGAATTATAAGGAATACTAGAAAGATTAAATAAAGTGCTATTGTATAAGAAATTTTAAATTAATAATGTTAATCTTTAATACATGAAGGTCAAGGTGAGAGTATAAGGGAACATTCCATATAGAAGAATTAAGAAGTACTTTTGAAATATATGTAAGTCTGGGGCTTAGCTCAGCAGTAGAACACTTGGCTAGCACATACAAAGCCCTGGGTTTGATCCCCAGCACTGTAAAAAAAAAAAAACATTGGTTAGACAAGTGAAGAATTATGGCCCAGAGTCTATTCGAGGTGGTGAGAATGATAGATGGCATCCATCATGAGCCAGAATACTGAAGGGCTCTACTCAGAATAAGGATGAACCAGAAGTAAATTTAAACACTCTCACATGCATCCCCAAGGAATTCAGCAAGGTTATCTTATTGTTAAGCAAGTAGGGAAAAAAAGAAACAAAAACACTATGTGAGAAGTTGTGGCCATTGAAAGGTCTCTGTAAGACTTAAAGCCTCAGATTGCATTGTCTGGGTGCTCAAGCAAAAGCTGAGATTTTGTTTCTGATACTACGCCCAAGCACCTGGGCAAAGCAGCACAAATCTTCACAGGGGGACGATATCATCTTTAACCTCCAAGGTTTTTTCAAAGATAGTGACTAGTAGAGACAGTAAAAAGCAACCACTATAAAGGAAATAGAGTACCATGAATAACACAGGGCAGTAAAAATAGAAAAAACAGACCCCCCCCGCCAAAAAAAAATTAAAAAGACTATTCATATTACTAGACAGAGTTTTTTTTTAATGTAGTTACTATGTCTCACAAAATAAAAGGCAGTGCAAGAATATCCGCATAGGATAGAAAATGATAAAAAGTGGCTCTACTAACTTAAAAATATAAAATGCATCTTTTGGTAATGAAAAATACAATATCAAAGCCAAATCATAAATCAAAAATTTTAACAACTTTTAGAACATTGATGCAAAAATCCTGAAGAAACTATTAATTAAACTCAGCAATATATGAAAATATTACATAATGACCTTGTTGGATTTACATCAGGATTCAATAATGGTTTCACATTAGAAAATTAACCAGTGTGACACTGTTGCAGATTACAGGAGGAAAAAACTCTATGAATAAGTACAGAAAAATATTTGATGAAACTTAAAATTTGATCCAAATGATCAATTTTAATTATTTATGATTAAAACCCAAAATATGGAGCTTCTGTTGCAGCTCAGTGGTAGAGCACTTACCTAGCATGTGTGAAGTACTGGATTTGATCCTCAGCACCACATAAAAACTAATAAATAAAATAAAGGTATTGTGTCCATCTACAACTAAAAAAAATTAAAAGCAAAATATGTTAGCAGCCCGAGAATAGAAAGAAAATTACTTCTTCATTAAGAGTATCTGGGGGTGGGGAAAATATAGCATTTATATAGTCAGATTTCATAGAAACACATTAAAAACTTTTAGCTTATAATGAGGAACAAAATAGGGAAACATTCTACCACCACTTATGTCTATCATTGTTTTAGAGGTACAGATTAACCTAGAAAGTTGAGGACAATATGTAAAAAGTTTAAGATTGGAGTGGAAGAAACAAAGCTGTCCATGTGACAGATGATGCATTTGTGGTCATTGATAACCTGAAGTTAGTCTGGAAGAGGAAGCAGCCCAGAAAATCATAGAAGATAAGTTCAGAGGGGTCACCAGAATTCAGATCATGGTGGCCCTTGAAGGGCATTGTAAGGACTTTAGCTTTTCATCAGAGAGAGATTAAAGCCATTGGGAGTTTCCATTAGGAAAGCAGGTGTCGTGCCTTAGCATTTTTTAGGTCTTATTTTGGTTCCTTTTTTGAGAATAGTCTGAAGGGAGCTACAGGCAGAACATGGAAACCAGTTAGGAGGCACAAGAAAGATGATGTGGCTTATACAAGGTGATTGATGATGGTGACCATGGAAGGAAGTGGTTAGATTCTATATTCAGGTGGTCCTTGGTTTACGATGGTTCAAATTACATTTTTTCAACTTTACAGATTGCAAGAAAGTGGTACACTTTCAGTAGTATCCATTCTTTGGGATTTGAATTTTGATCTTTTTCTGGCCTAGCAATACTCAGTAGGAAGTACCCTCTTGCAATATTAGGCAAATTCCAGGAGCCACCTGCTGCCTCCAACTAGTGTGGGCAGCTGATCTAAGATTGCTGGACACCAAATAAAACACAGACACAATTTACCTTTACACAAGCTTCAGGACAGCTTCCCCAGCTCTCGGCCTCAGGCTCCCCAAAAGGGAGAGCTAGAGAAAGTCACAAGAGGCTGACAAGAGAGAGGGAACATGTTCAGAAGTGAGTTTTTATTGGGAGGACTCTTGTTCTTAGAAAGTTCTATCCAAAAAAGGTCAGAAGAGGCAGGACTATGAGGAAACAGGTGAGTGAAACTCAAACCTAGGGGCACGCCCTACAAAGAGAACCTCCTTACTATCCGAAGGTGGAGGGGGGCAAAACCGAGTCATGAGTCATGGTACTACCGTGCCAGACTACAGTGATCTTTCAGATCCCCATGGTGCATCAGGACTGGAAGGCCTGGTTACTCAATGTGGCTCCCACAGCCACCGCTTGGCACAGTCAGTCTTGAGGAAGCAACTAAAGCTCTACTGTGTGCTGTGTGGCTAAGCTAGGATCGTTGGAAGGTTAGATATATAAAATGCATTTTTTACTTATGGTATTTTCAATCTTATGAGGGGTTTCTCATGATATAAGCCCAGCACAAATTGAGGAGCAATTGTATATATGAGGCTAGAGTCAATAGATTTGCCCGTAGATTAGATATATGTAGGGTCTGAAAGAAAGAGAAGAATTAAGAATGACACCAAGGTTTTTGGACTGATGGACAGTAATAATGCAGTTGCAGAAGGAAACCTGAGGATGGAGAAGGCTGAGGGTGAGGGAGGTTTGTGTGAGGATTAGGAATTCTGTTTGGAACAAGTTCAGTTTAAGATGCCCAACCAATAATGATCTGGAGCTGTTGGTAAGCACTTAGATATTATCAGCCTGGACTTCAGGGAAGAGAACTAGATGTAAGACATATTTAGGGATCATCCACATAAAGAAGGATTTAAAAAGTCCTAAAACTAGATGACATCTTCCTAGTCTAAGAAGAAATCTAGGAACTGAATCCTGGGGTGCTCCAGTGTTTAAGAGTCAGGAACATGAAAAGGAGCCAATAGGGCCTAAGTCAAGAATGGTGTGCAGAAGTCAGCCTTTCTCAGCTGTAAACTTTTATTCTAGTTCCATCCAGGAAAAGGACTCTGTCTTCATCCAGACCAGTGTCTCTTTGGCTAAGTGAATGCTGCTTACAACCAGATTTCTGACATGGTGCCTAAAGAGAAGCATGAGACACTTAATTCAGGTCTACATGATGACCCATGGTCATTATGGAATTGGCCTTCCCATCCTAAGGGTTGTTTTCTCACCAGGTCTATCTGTTGGGGAATCTGATTTGCTGGTTTCAGGAACAGAAAACACTACAGGTGGAACTAAACTCCTTTCCTTTAGATTCCTTAATTAAACATCCCCTTATCAGTGAAGAGGTTCTTTTTTACATGGAGCTTAGAAAAAGACTTTCTGGGACTTAACCAGACTAACACGTGTATTACAGACTCAGGCACTCAGAGCCCTACTATTCTCCTTAATTTAAGTGAAGATATTTTCACTAGGTATGATATTAATTTTTTTCTAGTTGTAACATATCAATATCAAGAGACTTCTGTTTATTTCCTAATAGGATTAGGAATATATAGTGAAATTGGAACTATTAAAAATAAAGTCTTCGCGTTATACTATGATCACTTGGGATTCATACATAAACTGACTCCAGATCACTCTGAAGATGGTGGGGTATTTGAAGGCTTTGGAAATTCTAGAAGTATTTTTGGACAGGTCAGTTATATAATGTGTTGAAATGGTTTGTCTTGTTTTAAGAATAGATTCCACATTCATTACACAGAAAACTGGGAAAATGGGGACATATTTTCCTTGGGACAAACTCTTATTAATGTACTTTTCTCTATTTAACTAAAGGAAAAATGTCCATATCCGCATAGAACATTTCCAGACGCTCTCCAAGTCCCACACAGGGCTTTAATAGCTTCAGCTCCACCCAGGATACCTGCATGCAATTGTCTTCACAACAGAAAACACCAGATCTTTTAAACCTGATCTGTTACTCTCAAACCAGGCCCATGTGGGGTTGATTCTCTACCTCTCAAGGTTAGCCTCGAAGAAACGAATTCTAGCTCATCTTTCCTCTTCCATATTAATCCCTTTTCCTCTAGCTTCTTATTTTCCTACTGCCAATGAAGAAAGGCCCTCTCATCCTCTTCACAGATTGCACAACATAAAGATTTTCAAAATAACTCTAATGTGTAATATGCTACCTGTGAAAGTATATAGTCCTAAGAATTCATCATTGGGCATACTGTTATGAAAATGAACTTTTAGCCTATTTCTCACTCTCTCCTTTTCTCATTGTCTGAATTTTAAAATTCAGACACTCATCAGTATGTCAGCAAATTTTTGGATTTTTGACTGGGTTTAATAAAACCTGCCCTTTGGCTTAAAGGACAATAGTAACAAAGGACAATTTGTTGTAAAAGATTATTCCAATTACCAGGCTAAGACTAAAGTTAAAAGGATAGTGTTTTAACATCCCCTGTCTAATATATATATTAAAGTGAGGGAGGGAGCTTCTTGGTGAGATGAGATGCCACTACATGACTTCATGTTTGTTTACCTGAATTGGGGAATGAATTCTACATTTTTACAAAGTGAACAATGTGGCAAGAGAGTAGAACTAACCAAAAGAGCAGTTTCCTCAATGTTTTACTGATTTCACAATTTTTCATTTTATATATAAAAGTTTAAATTATTAAAATGAAAAGCCTATAAGGATTTTTATATTCAGAACAAGTTTGAGGAACTTATATTTAACAACACCCCATGTGTACTCTGGAAAAAAATATTTGTAGTTGTAAATATTACATTTCCCATTTTATTTTTTCATATTTTTATTGGTGCATTATAATTCCACATAATGGTGGGATTAGTTGTTACATATTTGCACAGAAACTCCTCTGAATCTTGTTCCAGACTTTGCTAGATCTACAAAGGGCCTGGGTTCTCCAATTAGAGTAAGGGTGCACAGTCTCCTACACCACTGTGGTAACTTCTCCAGTCTTCCTTTTCTTATTAGAATTTCCTAGTTATACATTCATCAGTTCCTGATTCCCCCTTTTCCCTCCTCTTTTCTGTCCCCCTATCCCCTGTTCCGCTTCCTCAACTTCACTAGACTTCCTTTCACTTGTCTATTTATTTATATTTGATTGGTTCTTTTTACTTATACATAAAGGTGAAATTCCCTGTAGTATATTTGTATATGCCCATAACACGATTTTTAAAGAATTTATTATGTATTGCCTCCCCTTTCCCATCCCTCCATGCTACCTCTTGATATCCTTCTTCTACATTACTGATACTCCCTTTATCTTTATTATATCCTATCCTTCCCTCCCCCTTTCCTTTATTTTACTCTAGCTTCCACATATGATAGAAGAAAACATGGAAATATAAGCTAACGGCATTAAGAACATCTTCAATGAGAATAGTTCAGAAAACTTCTCCCATATTAGAAATGAGACAGACCAGAGACTTGTAGGACCTCAAATAAACATATTCAAATGAGACACTCTCCAAGACATATCATAATCAAAATGCCTAACATAGAAAATAAGGAAAGAATACTAAAAACTACAAGAGAAAAACATCAGCTCACATTTAGAGGCAAACCAATAAGATGCACTTCTGATTTCTCAATCCAGACCCTAAAATAAAGGATCTGGAATGAGATATTATAAGCTCTAAAAGAAAACAACTCCCACCCAAGGTTACTGTACCTAACAGAGATCAGTTTCAAATTCAAGGGGAAAATAAAAACTTTCCATGATAAGAATGAACTAAAAGAATTCATGAACATCCAAGTCAGGACTACAAAGGATACTCAAAGATGAACCGCACACAGAGGAACAAAAAAAGAAATCCCAAAGCTCCCCAACAGAGGAAGATCAATAGAGGAGTAATCCACTAAATGAGACTCAAAACTGTATTAAATATAGCAAAAAAAATCAAAATGGCAGAAAACCACAAACACCTATACACACTAACACTGAATGTTAGTGGTCTCAACCCCCTTTTAAAAGACACAGATTAGCAGAATGGATCAAAAAAGAACAAGATCCAACTATATGCTGTTTATAAGAGACTCATTTGATAGGCCAAGACACTCACAGGCTGAAGGTAAAAAGATGAAAAAAATATTCTACATATACATGCCCTGAAAACAAGCAGGAATAGCTATGCTCATATCTGACAAAGCAGATTTCAAGCAAAAATTAATCAGAAGAGACAAAGGAGGCCACTACATCCTGGTAAAGGGAACAATCCAACAAGAAGATATAATGATGGTAAACATTTATGCCCCAAATGTCAGCATATCCAATTACATTTTTTTAAAATCCATAACATTAAATCCCAGATAGACCCAACATCATAATACTGGGTGATTTTAACATACCCTTATCACCAATAGACAGATCATCAAAACATAAAATCAATAAAAATATCTCCAATTTAAATAACACTATAAGTCAAATGAACCTAACAGACATCTACAAAATATTTCACCCTAAGACAGCTAAATTTATCTCCTTATCAGCAGCACATGGAACTTTTTCCAAAATAGACCATATTCTAGGTCACAGAGAAAAAACAAAAAAAAACAATAGCAAATACAAATTGATACAATCTCATGCATCCTACAAGATCACAAGGGAATGAAACTAGAACTCAACAGCAAGGAAAACAATATAAACTACATGAACACATGGAGATAGAACAAGACTTCTTAAATGAAGAATGAATCAAAGAAGAAATGAAAGTAAAAATCAAGAAATTCTTAAAAACAAAAGAACAGAAATACAATATATCAAAGTCTCTTGGACAGTATGAAAGCAGTCCTAAGAGGAAAATTTGTAGCATTGAGTGCCTACATTAAAAACTAATCCCCCCATTTTAATTATGAAGAAAGTGAGGCACAGAGAGAACACATAAGTAACCCAAATTGCACAGCTGACTAGTTATTGGAATTAGGCTTCTATCCCAGGCAACTGGCTCCCTCCATGTCATGTAATCTGTGAAGAGGACAAGAGCTCCTTTCTGTGTTAGCATTAGGAAAATAAGAGGGCAGGGTTATCATGGAAGAAGAAAGACGAGTGGGACAGTAGCCTGTCCTTTTAGCCACTCTATTTCCCGTTCTCTTCCCTTCTCAGTGGGTCCTCAAAATTCAGAAACTGGGGATAAAGCATAACATAAAAAAGGTCTTGGATGCACTATCTGGGGGGTGTGCCCAAAACAATCTGCACTACCTACTACCCACTTCTTGTCTCCTAGCAACAAAATCAGCTCTAACATCTCCTTGGAACCTGTCTCTTCTCACCCCTAAAAGTTCTCAAAGCTAAAGAAAAATGTGTTGAAAGAAGAGCTAGAGGTCAGAAAAGTAGGATGAATGTGCCTTTGGTGACTGCCAGGAGAATCCGTGACTCAGAGGTAGTGAGCAAGGCACATGCCATCAGTATACAGAGTCAGGAGTCATGCAGTCTCCAGCATGATGTTGGGGATGTAGCTCAGTGGTAAAACACTTGCCTAGAATGTGTGAGGCCCTGGGTTCAATCCTTAGCACCATAAAACAAAATAAAACTCTGCTATGGAGTCTCTGGCATGAGACTGGAAGCAGCAGCCTTCAAGGGAGGACTAACAAGGCACTTCACAGGCCATTTCCTAAATAAAACCCCAAAATTGAAAGTCTAAAATCTGCATCTCCTGACTCCTCACACACACAATAGAAAATAAGTAAGTCTCTGTGTTCCTCACCACCATGACCATTTACAAAGGGCACAGGAATCTTAAACTGAGTCTTAGTCATAGGAATTCCTTTTCCTCCTCAAAGAGGAAAATACATTTTCCCGTGCACATACATAGATATCTAAACAGATCATATTGAAATATTACTCCAATTGATAAGTAAAACAGTATTGTTTTGATGTAAACTGGAAACAAATCTGTTATTTGAATTTTGTCATCATTGAAGCATAAAATAATTAAAGTGCAATATTTTCTTTTCTCCAATTCCAGCCTCCTGATATGGGATTTAACACTGCACTAGCACCACAGTTTCTCTCCTTCAGTGAAGTGATCTTTTTTGCCTATGTACCTCTGGATGAACCTCCGGAAACTATACACACCAAGAAATTCAATAATATGCATTATGAAAAACTTATACAATCCAGGTAGTTAGTGGTTTTGCCTCACATTTAATTAGATGGTTATTAGATTCTAAGTTTTGAGGCTACTTTTTTGAGTAATTTTCTTGATCCAATAGAATTAAGTTTTTCTTTGATACCCTACAAGGTCAAATACATTTATACACTCCAAGTTATCTTGCATGATTCCCTGGTTTTAGAAACATAGTGCCATTTACATCAGCATATCAAGCTAATCTACAGAAATGTGTGTTCCTTGAGTATCAGAAATGCCATCTTTCATAAAGTATTGTATGATAGTTTATACAGAATTCTCAGGAATAATTCTAAGCTTTTGGCAAGAGCCAATGACTTTTTTTTTCTTGCTTTAAGTTTGTTTTTACTGATGACAGAATTTTTATCTGCAAAATAAAAAATGTTAACAAATAATAAAATAAATCTGTTACTGTGTACCATATGATAAATGAAAGATCAACAATTGCCTCAAAACCATTTCAAGAATTTTCTCTCTGAGCCTGACAGCAGGACTATTAAACCTGTTTTCCAGAAATATTCCATCATCAAACCTATTATTTTCCCTATTTTCCACTGACCTTCATGTCAGGTGTTCTTTTTTCCCAACAGTATACTTAATTACTTTAAATATAATGAACTAGGTATTGTGATTAAAAGGTATAAATGTTCAATATGTGTTAAAAGCAAACAATAACTATATGCTCTCCACATTAAATATCAATACACCAATAGTTTAAAAGCAAAATGTGTGAAAAGTAAGCAGGAGAAATTTGAATTAGAGCTATAAATATTAAATAAATTTCAAGAAAAAGTATTTTCAGAGATAAAGGGGAACATTTCATACACATAATAGGGTAACTTCTGCAAGAAATTATAGCAATTCTAAATGTGTATGTACCTAATAAAAACTTTCAAAATACATGAAGTAAAAATTAGTAAAACTAGGAAGACCAATCCACAATCATATTTGAAGATTTTTTAATATAATGTTTTAGTTGTTGATGGACCTTTATTTTATTTATTTTATTTTTATATGCAGTGCTAAGAATCAAACCCAATGCCTCACACATGCTAGGCAAGTGCTGTACCACTGAGCCACAACCCCAGCCCATCATATTAGGAAATTTTAAACTTCCTCACATTGCTGGAAGGATTAATGATATAGAAGGCTTAACAACATTATTAACCAGGTTGGTCTACTTGTTTTTTATAGAGAACTATACACAAAAGTGACAAGTAGAAAATTGATAAGAATAGACTATATTTGTCATTTAATAAGCTTTGAGGAATCCTAAAAATTTAAAATCATGTAGAGTGTGTTTCCTGCATGATTTATTACATTAGAAATCAATCTCCTTGGGCTGGGGATGTGGCTCAAGGGGTAGCGCGCTTGCCTGGCATGCGTGCGGCCTGGGTTCGATCCTCAGCACCACATACAAACAAAGATGTTGTGTCCACTGAAAACTAAAAAAAAAAAAAAAAAAAAAAAAAAAAATTAAAAAAAGAAATCAATCTCCTTAAGATATATAAAACCCACACCCACATCTTAACTATTTCAAAATTAAACAGCACACTTATAAATATCTCATAGATCAAAGAAGAAAGCACAAGAAAAGTAAGTAAAAAGTCCTTTGAATAAGTGATAATAAATGCTTAAGATATCAAAATCTCTGGAATGAACCAGTACTAAGAAATAAGCTAGATTAACAATCGAATTATTTTCAAATTCAGTAGTAGAAAGGAAAAAATAAGAGTAGGAAGAGAATTATATTAAATAGAAAAAGAAATAATGCAATTAAAAGCTGATAAAAATCTAACAAGTCTTATCAAGAAAAAGCAAGAACACAAAAATTAGTATCAATGGAAAGGGAGCTATCAAAACAACCCTACAGGTACTAAAAATATATTAAGATAATATTACAATCATATGCCAACATATGCAATAGCTTACATAACATGGTCTATTTTAGAGATGGATCTGGGTGTTGCTGAAAAGAAAGTGTATTTAGTATATGTCTGCTAAGTCTAAATTATCAATTGTATTTTTTAATTCTATAGATTCTTTAGTTTTTGTTTGGAATATCTATTCAATCATGAGAGAGGTATGTTAAAGTCACCCAGTATTATTTTGTTGTCATCTATTTGATTCTTGAAATTGAGAAAGGTTTGTTTGATATATGTAGATGCTTGGGCATTGTTTGGGCATAAATATTTATGATTGTGAAGTCTTGTTGACATATGGTTCCCTTAAGCAGTATGAAATGTCCTTCTTTGTGCCTTCTGATTAACTTTGGTTTGAAGGACACTTTATCTGATATGAGGATAGAAACTCCTTTTTATTTTCAAGTTGCATGTGAATGATATATTTTTTCCCATCCTTTTACCTGCAGTCTGTGGATGTCTTTGCCTATGAGGTGAGTCTTTTGGAGACAGCATATTGTTAGGTCTTGTTTTTTAATCTAATCTAATCTTTTTTAATCTAGTCTATGTCTTTTGATTTATGAGTTTAGGCCATTTACGTTCAATATTATTATTGAGAAATTATTTTTTATTCCCTGTCATTCTGATTTATTTCTGGCTTTTTCTTTGAATCAGTTTTTCCTTTGATTGACTGTTATTCTAGTATAGTCCCTCCCTTTGCTGGTTTTCACTTTTCTTTTTCATTTCTTCTTCATGAAGTAATTTATTGAGAATGTTTTGTAGTGCAGGCTTTCTAGTTGTGAATTCTTTTAACTTTTGTTTTCATGGAAGGTTTTTATTTCATCTGGTGTCAATGCTGAAGCTTAATTTTGCTGGGTATAGTATTCTTGGTTGGCATCCATTTTCTTTCAGAGCTTTGTGTATATTATTCCAGACCTCCTAGCTTTTAGGGTCTGAGTTGAGAAATCAACTGAAATCAGATTGGTTTCCCTCTAAATGTTACCTGTTTCTGATATCTCACCTTTTAGAGGGAAAAAATAATAACAACAACCAATGCAAACAATATACAGCATTAAACCAAATATTTTCTGCTATGACATCTACAATGCTAATTGTCACAATAAACAGAAATTATATGATCAGTTATTGCCCACAGTAAAAACAGTAAATTTACAAAAGGCTTTACAATTTCAAATGGTAGACTGGGAAAGAACAGAAGTGATATAGGATATAATGATTATGAGGGAGGAGGAGAGAGGGATGGAAGTAAAAAAATAAAAGAAGAGTGAAAGGGGAAACAATAGAGATTGGCTGTTAGTGGAAGAAAAGAGAAACAACCAAGGGAAACAGATAAGTGAGAGGAAAATATGTATGTAAAATAAAAATTTTTTAAAAATAAATAAAAGAATGCAAAACAAAACAGAAATATTAATCAAATATCCTAGTCCTCAAAATACTGATCCATGAAAAATAACTTGCTTCAGGGGCTGGGGTTATGGCTCAGCGGTAGAACGCCCACCTCGCAAGTGCGAGGCCCTGGATTCGATCCTCAGCACCACATAAAAATAAATAAATAAAGTAAAGATATTGTGTCCAACTACAACTACAAAAAAAAAAGAAAAAAATAAATAACTTGCTTCAAAACTGCTAGAAATGGGAAAAAACAAATATGAATATGTATAAATGTCCATGAACCATTAAGGTCACAAATAAACAGAGAAAAGAAAACAAAAACAAAAAAGATCTCGATGAAAAGTTAAAGAATTATGTCTGTTGGAGTTCAAAAAATTCTCAGCTTCAGTGTTACACGGGGTCACTGGAGTGAGAGAGGTAATCCCATAGGCAGAATTCCTGCAGGCAGGGTTTAGGCTTGAGTGGACTCCTTTCTTTAATGAATTCCAACTGGTCTGGAGACTTTAAATCAGTACACCTCCGGAACCCAGCAATTGACAGTCCACACTCGAAGACTGTACCCCAGGAATTTCCCCTGGGTTCCATGTGTGTGGTTGAGAAGCCAATTCTTAATCCACTACATCACTTGTGCACCCCATATCTCCTGGTCTCAGGTTCAATCTCCAAATTCAATCTCTCCCACCTCCACCCTTCTGAATTCCCAGGCAGGTGCATTTCTCCCAGCTGGTCTTCACGCAGCTGGGTTGGAGAGAGAGGGGGAGATCCAGGTGAGTTTTCACAAGAGCCAATGACTTTTAAAGTTACATTTAGGCCTAAAATCTCTTTTAAGAACAGTTGAATTCTATAACCTCAAATCTACAAACAAACAAACAAAAAGAGGCTCAATGTTGTATTGCCAGAAATTCACTGTTATGGTCTGAATGTGTGCATCTCTACAAAATTTCTAGGTTGAATCCTGACCCCTGAAGTTATGCATTAGGAAGCCTTTGGGAAGTGATTAGGTTGTGAGAGCCCTGCCCTTATAAATGGGATTAGTGTCCCTATTAAAAGAGGCCCCAGAGAGCTAGCAATAAGGACACACAAGGCACCACATATGAACCAAAAAGGGACCCCTCACCTGATCCTGAATCTGCTACTGCCTTGATCGTGGCTTTCCCATCCTCCAGAACTGTGAGAAATATGTTTCTGTGATCTATATGCTACCCAGTTTCTGATATTTTGATATAGTAGTCTGAATGGACTAAAACACTCATTCTGTCTGTCCTAAAGAGGTAGGCCCTGTTCTTCTACTAGGTTAAAATCTGCATGTTGTATATATCATAGTTGCTGACAATATGCACCCTGAAGCAGCTTGTGTACTTAGAGATGGAGGTGAAAATGGAAATCAGACATAACATAACAAATGCTGATAATATTTTTTCCATGAGGACTATAGAATTTTCTGTCTCACAGACAAACATTAGTCATCTCTAGAATTATTTTTAATTTTAGAGGCCACATCCTGTACCTAAGAAGCACACAAGTATGTGATTGCCTAGCATGCACGCTCCCACTGAGCTACATCCCCAGCCTTTTTAATTTTGTTTGGAGACAAGGTCTCACTGAATTGCCCAGGGTGGTCTCAAACTTGCAATTCTCCTGCCTTCCAACTATCAGGAATTACAGGCATGTACCACAATGCCAAGATGACAACTAATGAGTTTGAACAAAAGTTAATCAAATGTTTATTCATTAGCCAAGAGTAGTATATATTATTTGTAAACTAAATAAAATAAATTATGCTTGCTTAAGCCACGATGATGTCTAAATTACTTAATGAGCTTTTATTTTCTTTTTTAGTAAAAGTGGAAAAGCTCACATAAGAAAGATATTGCAACATAAGACTCCCAAAGGATTTTTGTCCTCGGTTATTGCAGAAACAATAAACGCTTTTGGATTAGAAGATGAAAATGAGAGCCCTTGTTTGTCTAGTTCTCTTCTCATTGATAAAACTTCAAATTTCACCTATAAACTTACTCTTACATTACAAAGTAAGTATAAAAAATATAATACATCTCTAATAGTTAGACAAAAAATATGAAAAAAAAATCTTTTAAGAAGATTGTTCATGGTCGTAGAGCAATACAATTCAAATTTTAGTCCAACTGACAACCTAACAAAGTTTACATACACTTAGGTTCCTAAAGTATTTATTTGTTCCTAATATGGTAAACCTACATAAAACTTCCTTAATATTTCATCAATAGTAGTGCCTGTTATTTATTCATATGAGGTTATTTTTCCTTAAACAGTGCTTAGAAGAAGTGAGAGAAAATAGGAATTATATGTCAATTAAAAATGGGGAAAAATTAAGAAAATAAGTTTATGTATTTTTTCCTATATAATAAATAATTTTAATCATTCTTTAAAGGAATACTTCTATTTCATAGGATTATCTGATACAAACACAGTAAAAGTTGGTATAGTTTATTAATGAGGATTTGGATTTTACTCTAAACAAATGCAAAATCATTGGTGACTTCAATTAAGCTGTTTGTTGGGGTGGCATAGACAAAAGTCTGATTGGAATGGGTTCAAGAAATTATAGAAAGGAACAGAACTGAAGCCAGTGTGTAAAGATGACTGTTTCAGGCCCTTAAAAGGGGAAGAGAAAAGTGATGTGACCTTTTATAGGAATATTAGAAAGAACTTGGGGTTTGTTTTAAATGGGAAAAAGAGTGTGTGCATAATAGAGGTAATTATAAGGCTCTCTTAGAACTCTTTTTACTTTTCCAAAGTGAGGTGCATCTTGCTGATGTGTTTCTTGACCCAGGGTGGGGTTGGTATGAGGGAGTGGTGAGCCTTTCTCAGAAAGGCCCTTGGGTGGAAAGTGAAATTTTTCTTAAAATGGCGGCTGTCACTTAAGATGGCCATCCAGATGCTAAGCAAGGACCTTACAGTAGGCTATGTTAGCTTGTAAAGAATTACTTTCAACAGCTTGCTGCTAGCAACTCAAAATGCACTAAAATTTGCAAAATTAAGTTTGCATTCTGGAAACTTAATTTCAAGTATTACATATGCAGATAATAGAGAAACAGTCACACAGCCAACTGAAATACTGTAAAGGAAACATCGCTTAATGATGTGAGAAATAGTCCAGTGGTCCATGTTCAAAATACAGCATTTAGCTTTAAATGTAAAATCACTTGGGTATAAGAAAGGAAGCTAGAGGGAGAGCAAAATGAAAAGTTGCAAGCAGTTAACACCAGAGTGTAAAGATTCACGGTCCCTTGACACACAGGCATGTGAGAAGGAAGGGACCTTCCCCCTCACCAACAGAGATAAACTGTGTTCATGGTAAAAGGCACTCAATCCAAGGGAGCTTTCTCAGCCACAAGAGAACAAAGGAAGGTGGGGACAACTAAAGGTATATTTCTTTAAATCAACCAACAGTAGACAGTGAAACCTAGGCAGGCTTGGGAAGACTGTGTACTCCACATTTCTCAGCCAATTAGGAACTGGAAGAGGGACCTCGCATTCTAGGGGATAAAATACGGGTTGTATCCAATCTATGTGTCCCTGACTACCAGGCACCCAATCTTGCAAGACCATCATTAAAGTAAAGCCTCACTCTTTGCCATACCTCATGTCGCTTAGTCCATTCTTTGGGCTTGGATAGGAGA
Organism: Marmota monax; assembly: GCF_021218885.2. Lineage (NCBI taxonomy): Eukaryota > Metazoa > Chordata > Mammalia > Rodentia > Sciuridae > Marmota > Marmota monax. The sequence continues at coordinate 5,333,275 of NW_026695241.1, forward strand.
GTGTGTTTCTCACAGCAACAATCCAAAGACCTAGAAGAAGCCGGCCCACAACACACCCCAGTTGAAATGATTCCCGAAGACCACATTGTAAGCACATGGCCCACAAATGAAGGAGACAGGAGAGGGGAAGCAGACCTCAGATCAGCAAGCTTTCCTTTATTCTGCAGTGAAGTCTATTGATCAGACACAGGAGGGCTCTGCCCTTGAAACCTGATCCCTGTCTTTGATGTACCCCCTTCAATAAGCTACCAGAGACATTTTGTCTTTTGTCTAGTTCCAGAATCCATGTGGACTAGATCCATCAGGGGCTTTGAATTCTGTAAATATATTTCTGAGTATTTGTGCTTTGTTACTTACTAATTATCTGAGATTGTAAGTTTTAGGGTGGTTTGGATTATTCTGGACAGAAAGAAAGACCCCTTAATGAGACGCCAGCCATCGTACTCCCCCCCACCCCGTGTGTGCATCCCTGTTAATATATTTCAGGCTTTATATTGTTAAATGAAAATAGTATATTCTGAATGTAATATTGTTTCATTTTGTAGTTACAAATCCTGTAAGGAATGGCATTTTATTCACTTTTTATTTAATAGACTTTAATTTTCAGAGAAATTTTTAAGTTTACAGAAAAAAAATTGAGTAGGCAGTACAGGATTTGAAAAAATAATTAATTTTCATGGAGTATATTATTACCCTTCTCTCCAACTCAGTTATTCTAGTAATTGTGTAGTATATTTGCTACAATTCATAAGCCAGTATATTACATTGGATAATGAGAATCAGTGAAGCCATACTTTACCCGTCACTAAAGTCCTCAGTTGGCATTACAGTTTGCTCTTTTGTGTAGTATATAGTATGGGTTTTGACAAATGCCTGTATCCTGTATCCACCATGACAGCATCAACAGAAGAATTTCACTGTCCTAAAATCCTCTGTGCTTCATCTATTCATCACTCCTCCCCTTCACCTATTCCTTCCTTCCCTCTAAATCCTTGGAAACTCTTTATATTTTTGCCATCTCTATAGTTTTGCCTTTTCCATAATGTTGTTTACTTAGAATCATATTGTAGATAGCCATTCCAGATTCAGCTTGTTTCATGAGTAATGTTCGACGGTATGGATATACTATAGCTTGCCCATTCCATTTTAGAAAGGCACATCTTGCTTCGAGTTTAAGGCAGTTCTGATTAAGTCTACCAGAAATGTTCTTGTGAAGAGTTTTGTGTGGACATTGACCAAGTCATCTGGAGAAATGACCAGCAGTGTGAATGCTGACTCTTATGGCTTATCTTTGTAGGAACATTCCAAACTGTCTTCCAAAATGACTCTTCTTTTTTCCATTCAAGCCAAGAATGAATGAGAGATCTTATTGCTTCTCATTTTCACCATTATTTGGTGGTATCTGTGTTTGGGTTTTAGTTGCTTTGCTAGGTTTATGGTGGCACCTCAATGTTGTTTTACTTTGTAGGTCCCTAAAGGCATAGCATACCAAGTATCTCGTCATGTGCCTATGTGCTATCAGTGTATCTCAGGTGAGATGTTGTTCCAGATATTTTTCCCATTTTTAAATCGGTTGTTTGTTTTCTTAAGAGTTTTAAGATTTCTTTGTATAATTTAGATACCAGTCTATTATTAAATATGTGTTTCCAATATTTTGTCCCAGTCTGTGCCTTGTCTTTGCATTCAATTCCTTGTCTTTGCATTTAATAAAAGAGACAATTCAAATAAAGTTCAATTTATCGATTTCCTCATTCATAGACACTGCTTTTGGTTTTGTATCTAAAACCTTATTGTCAAACCCAGATTCATCTAGACTTTCTCCTATATTATCTTTAAGTACTAGGGGCTGGGGTTGTGGCTCAGTGATAAAGCACTTGCTTCACATGTGTGAGGCACTGGGTTCAATTCTCAGCACTGCATATAAATAAATGAATAAAATAAAGGTCTATCAACAACTAAAAATTTTTTTAAAAAACTAATTTCTAAATTTTGCATTTTACATTTAGGTTTATGATTCATTTTGAATTAATTTTGTTCATTAATTTTGTTCATTAATTTTGTTCTGTGTCTAGTTCATTATTTGCATATGGATGTCCAAATGTTCCAGCAACATTTGCTGAGAAAACATACTTTCTCTTATGAGTTTCCTTTGCTCCTTTGTGAGCAATCAGTTGACTATATTTGTAAGAGTTTATTTCTAAATTTCTTGTTTTTGTTTCATTAATTTGTCTATTTTCCCCAAATATAACACTATGGGGATTACTGCAGCTTTATAGTAAGTATTTTTTTGGCAGGGAGGGGGCATAAGGGATTGAATTCAGGGACACTTGACCACTGAGCCACATCCGCAGCCCTATTTTGTATTTTGTTTAGAGACAGGGTCCCACTGAGTTGCTTAGGGCCTCGCTAAATTGCTGAGGCTGGCTTTGAACTTGTGATCCTCTTGCCTCAGCCTCCTGAGTCCCTGGGGTTACAGGTGTGCTCCACCACCACACCTGGCTATAGTAAGGTCAGTATGTCATTCCTGTACATTTATTCTTCAGTATTGTGTTTAGCATTCTCCATCTTTTGAATTTCCAAATAACCTTTAGGATCAAATTTTTTGGATATCAATGAAATAACTTATTAGGATTCTCAACTGGGCTAGGCGGCACCCACCTGTAATTCTAGCAGCTTGAGAGGCTGAGGCAGGAGATCACCAGTTCATAGCCAGCCTCAGCAATGGCCAGGTGCTAAGCAACTCAGTGAGACCCTGTCTCTAAATAAAATACAAAATAGGCCTGGGGATGTGGTTCAGTGGCAGAGTGCCCCTGAGTTCAATCCCCAGCACCTACTCCCCCAAAAAAGGATTTTCGTTTGGATGGAACTTATAGTTGAAATGACATTTTAACAATATTGGGACTTCTTACTCCCTGAAGATGTCATGTCTCACATTTACTTACATCTTTTTTGGTTTTTTTCCTTTATTTTTAAAATTTTTAATTTAAAATTTTTACATGACAATAAAATGCACTATGATACATCAGACATAAATGGAGTATAATTTCTCATTTTTCTGGTTGTACATAAAGTAGAATCCCACCAGTCATATATAGTCATATATGTAATAGGGTAATAATGTCTGATGCATACTACTATTCTTCCTACTCCCATACCCCCTCCCCTCCTTTCATGCCCCTCTACCTAATCTAAAGTAACTCTATTCTTCCTTAGCTCCTTCCCCTGCCCTTATTGTGAATTACCATCCACATATCAGAGAAAACATTTGGACTTTGGTTTTGGGGGGATTGGCTTACTTCATTTAACATGATATTCTCCAGCTCCATCCATTTACCAGCAAATGAGATAATATCGTTCTTTTTTAAGGCTGACTAATATTCCATTGTGTACATATACCATGGTTTCTTTATCCATCTGTTGAAGGGCACCTAGGTTGGTTCCATAGTTTAGCTATTCTGAGTTGCTATAAATATCTATGTGGGTTTGCAAGTCCTCTAACTACAGTGCTATGGTTTGAATATGATCTAAGGATATCTCACCACAAATGTATGTGTTGAAAATTTGGTGGCTAAAAGGTGGTGTTAGCAGGTGTAGACCTTTCAAAGGTGAATATTAGAGGGAAGTTCTTAGGTCATTGGGAGGGTGCCTTTGAAAGGAATTCATGTATTTTTCTTGGGATCCTGACTAAGTCTTGCAAAATGATTGTTATAAAAACCTGAACCTGACTCCAACCAGTCTCTCTGAGTTCCTGTTTTGAGAGATGATCCTTCCTCATGCACCCACTCCATTATCTTCCATGGGGCCCTCATCAGAGCAGGTGCTGTGCTATTTGAGCATTCAGCCTCTTTGAAATAAACTCTGTTTTTAAATTAAAAAAATATATATATCTATGTGGCTACATCACTGCCATATGCTGATTTTTAAGTTCCTTGGATATAAACCAAGGAGTGGGGTAGCTGGGTCAAATGGTGGTTTCATTCCAAGCTTCTGAGGACTCTCCATACTGCTTTCCATAGTGGCTGCACCAACTTGCAGTCCCACCAGCAATGTGTAAGCATACCTTTTTCCCCACATTCTTGCCAACATTTGCTATTGCTTATATTCTTGATAATTGTCATTGTGACTGGTATGAAATGAAATCTTAGTTTTGATTTGCATTACTCGAATTGCTAGAGATGTTGGACATTTTTTATATATTTGTTGATTGTATTCCTTCTTCTGTGAAGTGTCTGTTCAGTTGCTTAGCCCTTTTATTCATTGAGTTATTTGTTGTTGTTGTTTTGGTGTTGAGTTTTTTTTTTTTTAGTTCTTTATATATCCTGAAGATTAATCCTTTATCTAAGGTGCATGTGGTAAATCTTGTCTCCCATTCTGTAGGCTCTCTCTTCATGTTATTGATTATTTCCTTTGCTGAGAAGAAAGCTTTTTAGTTTGAGTCCATCACATTTATTGATTTTTTTTAATATTTATTTTTTAGTTGGACACAGTATCTTTATTTTATTTATTTATTTATTTTCATGTGTGGCTGAGGATCGAACCCAGGGCCTCACACGTACTAAGCGAGTGCTCTACCACCGAGCCACAACCCGAGCCCCCATTTATTGATTCTTGCTTTTACTTCTTGCACTTTAGGAGTCTTATTAAGGAAGTCTGATCCTAGGCGGACATGGTAAATGACATTCTTCATAGAACTAGAAAAAGCAATCATGAAATTCATTTGGAAAAATAAGAGACCCAGAACAGCCAAGGCAATCCTTAGCAAAATGACTGAAGCAGGAGGCATCACAATACCAGACCCTAAACTATACTACAGAGCCATACTAACAAAAATGGCATGATATTGGTACCAAACAGACATGAAGACCAATGGTACAAAATAGAAGACACAGAGACAAACCCACATAAATAGAGCTATCTCATACCAGACAAAGATGCCAAAAACATTCACTGGAGAAAAGATAGACTATCCAACAAAGGGTGCTGGGAAAATTGGAAATACACATGTAACAAAATGAAATTAAATCTCTCTCACCCTGTACAAAAATCAACTCAAAGTGAATCAAAGACTTAGGGCACTAGAACAGAGACTCTGTGCCTAACAGAAAAAAAAGTAGGCCCAAATCTCCTTTGCTTTTTGCACTAGAAATTTGTAGTTTTCATCATTTAGATTTTTGTCAGCTTGATACATTTTTTCTTTCTTTCTTTTTTTTTTTGATGCTACATAAATTTTAAATCCAATTGTTCCTTGCAGGTATATAGGGAAAATATTAACTTGTATATTAAGCTCATACTCCTCAAAGTTGCTACAATCTCATAAATTCCAGGAGATTTTTATTGGTTGTTTGGGATTTTCTGCATAGACAATCATATAATCTGTAAATAAAGTATATTTTATTGCTGGGGATATAATTCAGTGGTAGAGTACCTACTTATGTTTTAGAACTGAGACAGAAGAATTGCTGGATTTCAAGCCTGAGCAACAGAGCAAGAAACTATCATAAAGAATGAGAGAGAAGAAGAAGAAATCAACTTTATTTAGTTCTACATATTATTTTTTCCTGCTGTGAGTTTATAGAATTGTTTCATAAGTGTGGGCTTGTGAGTAGCAAATTCATGATAAACTTTCTATGTAATACATTTGAATTAAAACCTAAAATGTTGTCAGCCATTAAGATCATAGTTTAAAGCTCAAATGGTGTATTTGTTAATTATATCCACCAGTGTGTTTGGTGAACATTGCCTGTTTTCTGGTATACCAAATCATTTCTGTTTTATCTCCAGCTGCTGATTCCTCATTTAAAACTTCAGATATAGAAAAGACTGTTGTGATTCCTGGTTACAGCAGCTTCCTGATCACGGAAATTTTGGATCCGTCGAATGCTCTGGCTCTTGCTACCATGCCTCAAAGTGTCCCCCTTAATATGACCTTCGTAAGAGAATCTTGGTTCTTATACAACTTTGGGTCTGTGAATGGACGAAAATGGTCTATATTTTCAAAACCATGTAATTATTGGTTTCAACAATCTGACGATTCACTATCCCTCAATGTTGTGAAGTACATCGATCTGGGAAACTCTCAGGTTTTCAAAGTTAAGATCATACCTAATTCAAATCGTAAGTTGTTGTTTTTGAAGGGGGGGATCAAAAGGAGTTGTTGTTTTTCCTTGAATACTTAATTTTTTCCATTAAAATATTCTTTGATGTTTACTTTAACTTTGGTCCTCCCACCCCAACAACCCTAGTACTGGGAATGGAACCCAGGGGCCCTCTACCACCAAGCTATCTAGAGATAGGGCTCACTAAATTGCTGAGGCTAGCCTCAAACTTGGAATCATTCTGCTTCAGCCTCCTGAGTTGCTGGGATTACAGATGTGTACTACCATACTGAGTTCTGTGATTATTGTTATGAATAGAATGCCAGAAATGATGGAAACCAAAGTTGCAAACACCATGGTGCAGGCCTATAATCCCAGCTACTTGGGAGACTGAGGCAGGAGGATCACAAGTTTGAGGCCATCCTGGGAAACCCTGTTTCAAAATAAAATTTTAAAAAGGCTAGTGATGTTGGGCGGGGATTGTGGCTCAGTGATAGAACACTTGCCTAACATGCATGAGGCACTGGATTCCATCCCCAGCACCATATTTAAATAAATAAACAAAATAAAGATATTGTGTCCATTTACAATTAAAAATATATAATTTTTAAAAAGGAGGGGGGATGGTTAGTGATGTAGCTCAGTGGTAGAGCACCCCTAAATTCAATCCCCAGTACTACTTAAATAAAGCTTCTAATTACCAAGCACTTTTGCACAAGACTCTGTATTAAATGATTGTTTAGACATTATTTCATTTAATTTCTATAATGGCCCTAAAAACTAGATTATAATCCTCATGTTAAAAATGAAAATTAGAGGGGCTGGGGATGTGGCTCAAGCGGTAGCGCGCTCGCCTGGCATGCGTGCGGCCCAGGTTCGATCCTCAGCACCACATACAAATAAAGATGTTGTGTCCGCCGAAAACTGGAAAATAAATTTTTTTTAAAATTCTCTAAAAAAAAAAAAAGAAAATTAGATTAAATGACCATTCCAAGTTTACACAGGATTTTAGTTTAGATTTTTATAGAAATCAAAGTTGCAAACACCATGGTGCAAGCCTATAATCCCAGATACCTGGGAGACTGAGGCAGGAGGATCACAAGTTTGAGGCCAGCCTGAAACGAAAACCTTTTAATTACTTTGGTTTTGTTATATTCATTTTAGGTATTTAATTTAAACCAAAAATAGCTTTTACAGAGAATACTGTACTTATTTTCATATAATTATGTTAAACCAAAACTCTTGAGACTGAAATGTCTTTGAAATAAAAGGGTTTATTAAGCATTATAGACACTAGCCAGAGAAGGACCAAGTCCTGAGACAAGTTCCTACAAATATGAGCATCAGGGCTGGGTACAAGTTGTAAAAATGTTGGCTGGACCTAAGAGTCAGTAACACTTTTGAAATTTTTAAAAAATGGAAAAGGAAGTATAGGTGGTTTACATTATTGGAAAAAGTATAGATAGCCAAGAGCAGTGGAATAACTCAAAGTGTGGAAAGGTTTTGCGATAGATGGCCAATCCATAAGGAAAAGGGCTTGCTGCTTGAACCCAGGGGCCCTCTACCACCAAGCTATACCCCCAGCCCTTTCATTGGTTGGTGTTGAAATAGTCTGGAAATTTTATATGTAACCAGGACACAGTGGCATTATGGGTTTTAAATCAGGTTTCAACTACATTCAGGAATCAGGAATGTGATACATTCATTTGTTGGTTTTTGGCTAACTTCTCTATGTCTTCTGCCTTCCACTTTCTGTCTTTGTAATTAAATTAGGACATCTCAATTTTTTTAATCAAGTAATACTAAACTTATTAAAGATTACTAAACAAAAATAATAGGAGGCCAATATTTAACACTAAGCTCCTGCAGTGTACCCCAACAGATCAAATTAAAAATCAAAATAGTCTTTCATGCTAAAATTTTGTATTACCAAACCAAAATTAAACTATCTGACCTTCCCAGAAATCAGGAGTATTAAAGACAGTCAAATTTCCCCTAAATAGAGAAGTCGCCTCCCTTGCCTGTTTCTGAAGAATAGCCTAGTCCGTGCTACTCAAGGTGTCGTCACTGGACAAGCCTCATTGATGTTATGTGGGCACTTGTTAGAAATGCAGAATCTCAGACCTCACTCCTGACCTGGTTAATCCACACTTTAACCAAATCCCTCATTAAAGATTAGAAAGCACTTATTACCAGATCACTTTGGTCTGAGGGAAACAGCTTCACATGGGACCATTATCAAATTACTTATTACTTCTCAATTCCAGTTTACTGATTAATAAAGGTGGCAGTTAGACCATATTGTATGTCAAATCTTTTTCCAATAACTGGCAAGGTCACCCATTAGTTGCCGTTAGATCAAGGAACAGACAGACATGGGTTGGATTTTCAGAAAGGGCCACTGAGACAATCAAAATTATTTGGAAATCAGAAAGACCAGTGTGGGTTCCTCAGTGGCCCCTGACTAAAGAAAAGATTCAAGTAGCCCATGATCTGGTCAAACAACAATTAGCGGAGGGACATATACAACCTTCCATATCTCCCCATAATACTCCCATTTTTGTCATCAAAAAGAAACTCCAGAGATGGGAGTTCAAATCATTCCCACAGGAGTAAAAGGACCTCTTCCCCAAGGAACAGTAGGCTTATTATTGGGACATAGTTCATCTACATTAAAAGGACTTATGATAAGTCCTGGGGTAATTGATCCCGATTATGTAGGTGAAATAAAAATTATAGCTAGTTCTCAAAGAGGTATATCAGTAATTTCACCAGGAGATAGAATAGCACAGTTGTTAATAATACCCAGCCTACATGATAAATTCTCCAGCCATAGTGTAGAAAGAGGTTCCAGGGGATTAGGCTCCACAGGTGTAGATTGGGCTATGCTGTCTTTAAATTTAGATTCTCGCCCAATGCTAAAACTAAATATTCAAGGACATGAGTTTAATGGGCTACTGGACACAGGTGCTGACCTTAGCATCATATCTCGTCAAGAATGGCCAAAACATTGGCCATTACAACAAGCCACTCAAACGCTTCGAGGCCTAGAAGTGGCGACTAATCCCCATAGAAGTTCAATGATATTAGATTGGAAGGATCCTGAAGGATGTGAAGGAACTATACAGCCATATGTATTGGATCATCTTCCTATAAATTTATGGGGATGAGATGTCCTAGATCAATTAGGTTTGACGTTAACAAATAACATCAATCCTAATAAGCCCACTACTAGGGCTAGACAAGGTTTTAGGAAAGAAAAAAGATTAGGAGAACAAGAACAAGGGATAGCAGCACCAATACAAATAGATCAAGGAACAGACAGACATGGGTTGGATTTTCAGAAAGGGCCACTGAGACAATCAAAATTACTTGGAAATCAGAAAGACCAGTGTGGGTTCCTCAGTGGCCCCTGACTAAAGAAAAGATTCAAGTAGCCCATGATCTGGTCAAACAACAATTAGCGGAGGGACATATACAACCTTCCATATCTCCCCATAATACTCCCATTTTTGTCATCAAAAAGAAATCTGGTAAATGGAGATTATTGCAAGATTTAAGAGCCATTAATAATGAGATGGTTATTATGGGACCTGCTCAATCAGGGATTCCTCAATTGTCTGCTTTGCCAAAAACCTGGTATGTTTTAGCTGTAGATATTAAAGATTGTTTTTTTTCGATTCCAATTCATCCCGAGGATAGTCCATGTTTTGCATTTACTATCCCTGCATTAAATCATGAAGGTCCTGATCAGAGATATGAATGGAAAGTACTCCCTCAAGGGATGGCTAACAGTCCAACTATGTGTCAAATCTATGTTAACAAAGCAATCCAGCCACTTAGAAATCAAAATCCTGAACTACAAATATTTCACTATATGGATGATGTGTTATTAGCACATAAAGATAAAAACACATTGCTGGAATGTTATGCCACACTTACAAACTTATTAAAAAATTATAATCTAGAGATAGGAATAGATAAAGTACAATTAAATTTTCCAATTAATTATTTAGGAGTTCTATTATCCTCAACCATGGTCCGTCCACCTAAAATTCAAATACGAGTAGATCAACTCAAATCACTTAACGACTTTCAAAAGTTATTGGGAGACATAAATTGGATAAGGCCTTATCTAGGCATACCAACAGGAGAGTTGGGACCTTTATTTGATATTCTAAAAGATCCATCAGATCCAAATTCACCCCGCATGTTAACTCCTAAAGCAAGAAAGGCATTAAAAATTATTGAAACATATATGGAAAATATGCATTTGGATAGAATTGATATAAGTTTGCCTTTATTATTTATTGTACTACCAACAAAAAATATTCCTACATGAGTATTTTGGCAAGAAGGTCCATTATTGTGGATACATTTATCTTATTCTCCTAACACTATTCTTACTAGGTATCCTGAGGCAGCAGGATACGCCCTATTCCCAGCAGGGTATACCTTAAACCTGGAACCACCCTAAACCCGGATGTCCTAAACTGGGAACGCCCTAAACCCCGATCCGCCCTAAACCCGGATCCGCCCTGGTCCTTGAGCAAGGTCACCTTACATGCAATGTCACTGCAAATGACCTGGGTCATGCCATGCGTCATTCTTACTTAGCAATGGCCCTCAGCATCTCCCCCCTTCTGATTAATTAAACAACAAGCAATGTGGCTTAAGGACCGTGCCTGGTAGGTTGTCCAATTCAACATATGGTTCTTACCCGTCATGGGAAAAACTGACCCCTAGGCGTCAGCCTCCTGTCTTAGGTTGATACCACTGCAATTGGATCATACCCGTCACTGACTACCAGTCCAGCATACAGCCATACTTGTGGATAGGCCTATGCACCAGTGGGGGGGTGAGGTTCTTGCCTCACCTCTGTTGGCCCCCAATTTTGGCCTTGGTGCCAGTGGGGGGGGTGAGGTTTTTTGCCTCACCTCTGTTGGCCCCCAAATTTTAGACCATCACTAGCAGAAGGGAGGAGGATACAGAAATGCCACGACACCAAGCCAATTGACGGCTCCTTTGGAAAAATTGCATCACTGGTGACACCATCAGCAAAGATATGCCAGCACTACCACAATTCGCTGCACCAATGTATACAAGTGATACATAGTCCAGGCAAGTTCTGCAAGCAGTTCAAAGCGGAGGAGTCTATCAATATGTCCATTTCCTCCCAAAGTAAATCGAGTCCTTGATTGAGCATTACTTGTTGAGTTATATTCATTGATGCATCAGTTTATACAGTTTACTGTGATAGCTATCATAGAAGCTGTAGTCTGGTTTTATCTTTGTCTTCACCAGCACTGGGATGGAGATAGGAATTCTGGCAATGATGCTAAAGAGACATTATCCTGAACAGAATTATTAAATATGATGATAAGGAAAGGTGAAAGTAAACAAACAGATCTGTTAACCTCCTTTAAAAACAATCCTTAACAGCTGTTTACCTAATTTAAATTAGTAAACAAACAGATCTGTTAACCACCTTTAAAAACAATCCTTAACAGCTGTTTACCTAATTTAAATTAAACCATTTAAATCACGTGAATAAAAAAAAATAATTCGGATCCATTTATTCATGAGCGCTCCTCATATATGATCTATGGACATACGCACACACAGACATACAACACAAAACATAAATGTGCACACAAACGTACAACACATAAGACAATAGTAAAGGCCTTGTAGCTTTACCTAGGTGAAATCTCCATTGTACTGTTTAAAAACTCCACAGTCAAAAAATAAAACTGATCAGAAAAACATTAACCTAGGTTTGTATGAGCTCAAAAAATAAAATAGAACTTTATGATGTGGAAAAATGCAATAATAAAATAGATATTGAAAAAAGCATCCTGGTTAATCACTGTCACAGATGTAAGAATAGCCAAGCTGGAGCTCTGGATATCAGCTGTTATGGATTTGAGTCAAAGCATCTTCTTTTTGGTCTGTAGAAATTGCTTTAGTTAATCTCTCTGGAATCCAAATCGGCTGCTGTTCTCCCTGTGGAAAAACACAAACAGAACCCCGACTCCAGATAATCACTGGGTCAGGACCTTTCCATTGTCCTGTTAGAATATCTTTCCAAAGTACCTTAGGCTTATGTACATTTTTTGGATACATATGTCTTTCCGCAGCACTAAGTCCTGATGAATCCAAATTTTAAAAGTTTAGAGTAAAAAGCGTTATTTTAAGTTTATCTTTGGGGGATATATACCCTTTTCCAATTCCCTCTTTTTGTTTTAATAAGTACATTTTAATATTCTATTTTATCCAATATTTGACTTTAAACTTTTCTCTTCTACCTTTTTCTATCTAGAATGTCTGTATCTAATAGTTGTCTTAGCTTTTTGCATTTTTTATCTGAAATACCTTTATTTGACATTTTTAACCATTTTTTAATCTTGTTTTTATCTTCTAAGGTTTGTACATTCACCCTTAGTTGCTTTTTTTCCTCCTAGTTTTCTTTTGTTTCCTATTTTGTGGGTTTAAAATTCTTGTCTTCCTACATCTTTTCTATCTTTCTACATCTTCTTTATCTTTTTTCTTTTTAACTTTCTATACTTCTGTCTTTAAAGTTTTTCACTTTAAATTTTTAATCTTCTTTATCTAAATATCTTTTATCCTATTATCTTCCCATTTTTTTTTTAAGTAATGCCTTTACGATTAACTAGGCTTCGAATGACGCAATCTTTTCTCCGTCATGAAGGCATTTTAACCACCTTCAATTTAACCTCTTAAAGCCTTTTGCAACTTACTTAGACATTTTACAACTTTTTACTTTACCACACAAAGATTATCTCATCTAGAAACATTTCTTTTTCTTTTAACCTTCCATATTAAAATATATTTCCACATCTTGAATCTTTTTCTATCTCTTTTTTAACCGTTAACCCTTTTTATAAATTCACATTTTGAAACAACTCTTATAAAATTTCTGATTTAGACAAATTACTCCACTTTAATAAGATGAAAGACTTTGATGTTTTTTATGATACTATAATACTATAATTGAAACCCAACTGAAAATTTTTCTACTCTTTGTATATAAATTACACATGATAGAATCTTAACACTTAGTAACCTTGTTTTAGCAAAGACACAGACCAAAGCAATATTAAACCTTTTTTCCATTTACCAATTTATGAAAACACACATAATGTTTAAATATATTACCTTATGGAACTTAATAAGTAAAGAGTACTTGATTTCATATTTAGTGGTAGATATTTTAACACTTTAGCTTTGTAAATTAATCAGATGTCTGCAAAAACCAAGATCTTAGACAAATGTAGTAAACAGAACTAGCCCTCTCTTTCTTGTTGAAGAAAAATCTTTCTACAGGATACCATGATGGTCCCATTGATATACTTAATAACTCGTCTTTAAAAAGCCATGGGCTACATTTTTGTATTGTATCAACATATGTCCTAACTGTTCTTGGTCTTACTGGGGTGCCTTCTTCCTCTAACAATTTCTCTTTCTCAAGGGCAAACAACTTCAAACCTTGAGTCAACGATTTTCCCCAGTTTGCCTGAGAAAGTTCTAGGAACAGGCAACTTGAAATAAAAACAAAATAAATCAAAACAAGAACACATTGTTTTTTGAAATGGTCACCCATTCTTTCGCTCTCCTTCAGGGGCAAGTAATTTCACTTACCTTCTCTTCAGATGTTCCCCATACGGGCCGCCAAATGCCGCAGTCTGGCTGGGCACAAAATCACGAGCCACTCACAGCCTTGTAGATTCAAACATCAATTCTTTATTCCCGAACTCACACCGGCACTCTACACACGTTCTGGGGAAATCCACGTTCTCCGCCCAAATCACGTTCTGGGCAAAATCCCAAATACTCTCTCAATCCCACCGGAACTCAAGGAGCAGGCGCGCCTGAGGCAGCAGGATACGCCCTATTCCCAGCAGGGTACACCTTAAACCTGGAACTGCCCTAAACCCGGATTGTCCTAAACTGGGAATGCCCTATACCCGATCCACCCTAAACCCGGATCCGCCCTGGTCCTTGAGCAAGGTCACCTTACATGCAATGTCACTGCAAATGACCTGGGTCATGCCATGCATCATTCTTACTTAGCAATGGCCCTCAGCAATTAGTGACCTATAGGCAGAAAGTGGCCTGATGACATACAGTACTTCACTTGAAATGCCAAGAGTTTTCTCTTGGCAACATTTGACTGTCAGCCTCTCAAACTGAGTATCTATTCTCTAGTTTTTCTACAGTTTACCAATTCAATGTAACTGTAACCAAATGCATCAGTACAAATGATGAGTACAAAGCCAATAAGTACAATCAGTAACTCTGAGTGAAAAAGCTTTATAACTTTCAGCAAGTAAGGAGAGCACTGGGGATAATTCCCAAAGCACTGTCTCCACAAAGAAAGTAAGGGGCTTTTATTGGGGAAACTCTTGTACATGTTTCTATAGGAAAGATTCATCATCAAATGTGGGAGCTGGCATGTTCCTGAGCATGCTCAGTTCAAGGTCATACATCACTAGTCTAAAAATGTCAGACAGAAATGCCCCTGGGCAGAGAATTTAATACTGTAATGAGCAAAATTTATTTACTCTTCTAGGTAACCAAAAAAGGGTGAGTCAGAGTGAATCTGCTGGTTCCTTAAAAGAGTCTCTATAGGGCCTTATCTGAAACAAACAAACAAAAAAACCAAGTTTGAAGGAACATTAAAAGTCATTCAAAGGGGCACAGCTCCTCTACTACCCCACAAGCACAGGTGGTTGTCCTTAAAAGTACCTCCCTACCAACTAACATAGCCAGGGTTATCCAAGTGACCCTCGTACACATTTGAGAACCTGACTGATGCAATGAAGAAACATTTTTTTAAGAATTATTAAAGTTGCCTCTATATAAGTTGCTAACTATGTTTGCTAGCTTTCATAAGAGATGCTGTAGATGTTCTAAATTCCTGATTAACCCATCATTATTGAACTATGTTTACAATTTTTATTATGCACTATTCACTGTTGACATTGTTTCCATAGGTTTTCAAATAATCGACTACCCACTAGTGGAAGTATCAGTTGGAAACCCAATGTTGTTGGAAGTTAAAGTGGAAGGTGCCTTCGACGATACTAATAGTTATCTAGTGGAAATTTCTGTAACTAGCAGATCGTTACGTCAAGTAAGATTTTCTTTAATTACAAAAAGGCCTATTAATATAGAAAATTTAGAGTGTAAGCTAAGAAAAAAAGAATTTTAAAGGTACACTGAATCCTACCCATCAAGGATGACTATGTACATTTTCTGGGTTTTTTTTTTTTGTGGGGGGGGGGCGGGGCTGGGGTGCTGGGCTCAAGCTTAGGATCTTCCAGCCTCAATATCCCAAGTAGCTGGGATCACGGGCACATGCCACCATGCCAAGCTTGACTTAACACTTTTAACATGTAGGGTATTGAAAAAGGCAGGGTAGAGTTTCAAAACAGAGGTTAAAAGTATGAGCTCTGGAGAAGACAACCTAGATTAGGTCTCACTCTGATGCTGTCTGTGCGACCTTGGAAAAATTACTTTAGCATGGCCATTTTCTCATCTCTGAAATGAAGATAATAGTAAAATCAAAGGTGATAATACAAGTAGGGCATCTAAAACAAGGTCTGGCCTGGAGTATAGCTCAGTGGTAGAGTGCTGACTCAGCATACAGGAGGCCCTGAGTCCCATTCCCAGCACTGTAAAAATAGATAAAAGTAATAAATTAGGCCTGGGATTGTAGCTTGGTGGTAGAGCATTTCCCTAGCACATGTGATGCATTGGGATCCATCCTTAACATCACATAAAAATAAATAAATAACATAAATAAAAATATTGGGTTGTGGTTATAGATCAGTGGTAGAGCGCTCACCTAGCATATATGAGGCACTGGGTTCGATCCTCAGCACCACATAAAAATAAATAAAGTCCATCAACAACTAAAAAATAAAAAAAGTATTGTGTCCATCTACAACAAAAAAAATTTAATAAATAACAATGTAATTTATTACTTTAATAAATAAGAAATAAGTAACAAAGTAAACAATGTCTGGGACCTAGAAAGTGCTCAGTAACTATTAATTTATAGTATCTTCTAATTTTTTCCATAAAACAAGGAAAGCATTATATATACTCATTTTGAAACGTGTTCATTTCATTTAACCATGTTTTAATCATTTCAAAATCAATACATCTTTTGCAACATATTCTAAAACGTTTTGTCATGAAAACTTTAGACAACAGAAGATCTTCTGTGTATCCACTACCCAAATAAAACAATAGTCAAGATTCTGCTACTTTTATTGTTGCTATTAATTTTTATTTATATTCTGATAATATATATTTCATCAGTGAGAAAGGACTGGATTGAGCCCAAGGGTGCTTAACATCTGAGCCACATCCCTAGCCCTTTTTGTTTGATTTTTTTTTTTAAGAGACAGAGAGAGAGAGAGAATTTTTAATATTTTTTTTTTAGTTTTTGGTGGACACAGCATCTTTATTTTATTTTTATGAGGTGCTGAGCTTCAAACCCAGCGCCCCGCGCATCCCAGGCAAGCACATTACCGCTTGAGCCACATCCCCAGCCTTTTGTTTGATATTTTGAGACAGGGTTTTGCTAAGATGCTTAAAGCCTCGCAAAACTGCTGAAGATGTCTTTTTTTTTTAATATTTATTTTATTTATTTATTTTTATGTGGTGCTGAGAATTGAGCCCAGTGCCTCATCCATGTAAGGCAAGTACTCTAACACTGAGCTACACCCCAGCTCCTGAGGCTGTCTTTGACTTACAATCCTCTTGCTTCAGCCTCCAGAGCTGCTGGAATTACAGTGTTTGCCACTGTGCCTGGCCTGATATATTTTTAAAGGAACAGCTAACATCACATCCTTTCACTCCCACATACTTTCTTTCTCTCACATAACAGCAATGCCACACCATATACTAAATTTTTAAAAATAAGATTTGGGTATTATATAAAACCTAACTCACAATCATATTTCCTCAATTTTCTCCAAAAATTATTTACAGTTGTTTTGTTTGAACTGAAATACAAACAAGATTCACAAATTATATAATTGTTTTAAATCTTAAGGTTTCTTTTTTTATATATATCTCCTTAACATGTCGTTATTTATTAATGATTTTCTAATTGATTTTATTTTTTAAATTCATGACAGCAGAATGCATTACAATTCTTATTACACATATAGAGCACAATTTTTCATATCTCTGTATATAAAGTATATTCACACCAATTCATGTCTTCACACATGTACTTTGGATAATGATGTCCATCACATTCCACCATCATTGCTAATCCCCTGCTCCCTCTCTTCCCACCCCTCTGCCCTATCTAGAGTTCATCTATTCCTTCTATGCTCCCCCTCCCTACTCCATTATGACTCAGTCACCTTATATCACAGAAAACATTTGGCATTTGTCTTTTTGGGATTGGCTAACTTCACTTAGATTGTCTTCTCTAACTCCATCCATTTACCTGCAAATGGGATGGACTCAACTAAAAAGTTTCTTCTCCGCAAAAGAAACAATCTGTGAGGTGAATAGACAGCCTACATCTTGGGAGCAAATTTTTACCCCTCACACATCAGATAGAGCACTAATGTCTAGGGTATATAAAGAACCCAAAAAGCTAAGTACCAAAAAAACAAATAACCCAATCAATAAATGGGCCAAGGACCTGAACAGACACTTCTCAGAAGAGGATATACAATCAATCAACAAATATATGAAAAAATGTTCATCATCTTTAGCAATTAGAGAAATGCAAATCAAAACTACTCTAAGATATCATCTAACTCCAGTCAGAATGGCAGCTATTATGAAGACAAACAACAATAAGTGTTGGCGAGGATGTGGGAAAAAGGTACATTCATATCTTAAGTTTTAATCAAGGACCCTATGTTCCATTTTCTTCCCCTGCCATCAAATTGTAGAAATTGTGTCAAATGCACTATGGAATGTCCAACATTCTGTATTTTTTCTGTTTGTTTCCTTTTTCTTGATTAACTTGTGTCTCTAACCCACTGTACTTTCTTTTATACTGGAACTCTGCTTGAATTCAAATTCGATGTGTTTGGTAAAAGTATGTAAAAATATATCATTTGTAGTGACTACTGCATCTGAGGACAGAAAAGGAACTACTACTCAAACAGATTCTACCACATCACTACAGTAGTTACTAGTATTTTCTACATTTTTTTAAAGTTCAAAAAAAATACTTAAAATTTTCAAATAGTATTTATTACATTTTATTAACCATTTAATTTTGATCAAGGATCAAATATATTTACTGTGCCTTAATTCCTACCAAAAACCTATCTTTATGAAATATAGTAATTGCTAAGTGGATAATTTTTTTCAAAGTATAGATCAATTAAAGTTACTTTATTCACATCATCAAAGCAAATATTCAGGTGCTCATCATGAATGAGGGAAGCCTTATAGATAGCCCAAATATTTCTCAAAACCAGTTAGATTTGAATATATTTCTTCATGTAAAAGAATATGTTTTCTGATATGATTTAGTCTAAAACAGATTATCATGGTCAAATTTGTCATTGTATTGTCATTATTTTGCTACATTTTTTTTCTATATTCTTTACTTGGTTACTATATTAGTCTGAGAGGGTTGCCACAATGAAATAACTCAAGACTGTGTTGCTTAAAAAACAGAAATTCACTTTTGCACAGTTCTGAGGGCTAAAAGTCCAACCTCAGGCTGTGGGCATGTTCTGAGGCTTCTTGTCTCAAAAATGGCTGTCTTCTTTCGTCCTCACCTGGTTGCTCCTAGTTCTGAGTGCTGTGTTCCAATCTCACCAGTTATATTGGATTAGGGCACATCCAAATGACCTTCTTTTACCTCAATTACCTCTTTAAAGGTCCTGTCTCTAAATACAGTCATATTCTGAGGTATTAGAGGTTTGGGGAATTTTTGTATGGACACGATTCAATCCATAACAGTTACCATTAAATAAATTTCATCTATTTGAATAATTTCAGGGTTCAACTTCACTAGCATTGATTGCCTGGGCAGCATCAACGCAGTGCTTTGTTACAACAGTGGTGACAACATTGAAAAGTAGCTGTAGTTATCTCAGAGCTATGCAACATGTTTCTAACATAATTATCCCATTTGAAGACTGGATCAGTGGAGTTCATGAAGACAGTCAGGGTTTTAATATGATCAAAACTTTGCCGGTAAGAAATCTAAGTATATTGGGGGCTGGGGATATAGCTCAGTAGTAAAGCATTTACTTAGCATGAGCAAGGCCCTGGGTTTTATCCCCAGCACCACTGTGTTAGTTAGCTTTTCATCACTGTGACCAAAATACTCAAAAAGAACAACTTAGAGGAGGAAAAGTTTATTTTGGCTTATGATTTAAGAGGTTCAGACCATGGTCAGCGAGCTCCATTGCTCTGGGCTTAAGGTAAGGTAGACCATCACAGCAGAAGGGCCTGGCGGAGGAAAATTCCTCAGCTCAAGACCCAGGGTGACCAGGAAACAGAGAGAGAGGGAGGAGCCAGGGACAAAAATGTATAATCCTCAAACCACATCCCTAGTAACCTACCTCCTCTAGCCACACCATACCTGCCTTCAGCTAACCAGTAACTGAAGTTACCCAGTAAAGAAGTACTTTCAGATTAGTAATCCATCAAATGAATTAACCCACGGATTATGTTACAGTTCTTATAATCTAATCATTTCAACTCTTGTATTAACATACGAGTTTGGGGGATAGCTCATCCAAACCTCAACATTCCACCTCTGGGTCCCCAAAACTCATGTCCATTTCATAATGCAAAATGCATGTGGTCCATTTTCAAGAGTCCCTATAGTCTTAACAGCTCCAGTTTTGCCCAAAAGTCCAAGTCCAAAGTCTCATCTGAGGCCAAGGCAAACTTTTGGTTATGAGCTCCTGTAAAGATCAAAGGCAAGTTGCATATATCTAATATATATTGGCACATAGTAAGCATTCCTATTCCAAAAGGAAGAAATGGGGGCATAGAAAAAAGTGATGGGCCCAAACAACAAGACCAAAATCCAGCTAGGAAAACAAGTCCTGTAGCTCTATGTTCTGTATTCAGTGCACATAAGGGCAAAATATGATCTTCAAAGGGCTTGTGCAGCTCCACCCCTATGGCCTTGCCAGTTGCAGTCCAAATGGCCTTTCTCTTAAGCTGGCTCTGTCCACAGCTAGCCTCTTTCCCCAGCAGATGTTCCATGTTGTTGGCATCTCTTAATCCAGAGTGTCTGCAGTGCATCTTTGGCTTCCTTCTCAGAGCCTCGTGCATTGATATTTCAGGGGCTGCCTGCAGGGATTCTGACCTGCTGCACTTTCCCTGGCCTCCCAGGCCTTTCTCTGAAATTTCAGTGTAAACTTCCTGTATCCCTTAATTCCAGCGTCCTGCATCCATGCAGAACTAGCACCATGTGAATGATGCTGAGGTCTGAAGTCAGCTCAAGCTGTAGCCTGGCCCCCTTAGTCCATTCCCTTAGATCATTACTGCAGTGACCTCTGAATGCCTGGACAATCAAACACAGTGAAATGAATCCTGGGGAAACTTCTTTCTAGGCAACCCTATGCAAGCATAGGTCCAAAGTCTCTCAAACAAGTTTTCACTTCTACGCCCTTGAGCCTGCAATGGGTGTGGTTTTCCTGACTTCTGAGATGCCCTCAGGGTATCTTTCCTTTTTCTCAGCAAAAATTTCTCTTTATTGATGACCATCTTTACAGTAAATTCCTTGGCCCCAATTTTACCTGCGCTTCTTTGACCAACAAAGTTTTCCAAATCTCTCTGCTTCCAATTTCCACAGTAAACCTAGCTAAAATCTGCCAGCCACACCCAGGCCACCCAGGCCTGAATGCTGTGCTTCCTTGAAATTTCTTCCACCAGATTATTAGTCCTTTACCTTTAAATTCACCTTTACAGAAAATGTCAGGGCATGGGCAAAATGTAGACAACTTCTTTGCTGGAATGTAACATGAATATTCTCTAGTCTGATTCCCAATAGAGTCCCCATTCCCCTCTGAAAACTCAAGTCTTTACTGGCCACATTTCTAACAGCATTCTGGTCTTCTGAGCTCACACCAGAATTGCCCATTAAGCTCTGCTCACAACCTTCTATGGCTTCTCCAGCCCATATCTGTAGGAACGACGGAAAAGCTCCACCGAAACAACCTGTCCGAGATTTTATTAGCAGGACGAAGAGGTCAGTCGTAGAGGCCAGTCGCAGAAGAGAAGGGGGTGGAGGGGGGGGGGAGGGGGAGAGGGAGAGAGAGGAGAGGGAGGGGGGAGAGGGAGAGAGGAGAGGGGGGAAGAGAGAGCGAGAGCACCAACAGGGTGTTGATATCTATGGGCTCAACGCAGGATGAGGAGGAGCAGGGCGAGTGAGTTGTTCTTCTTCATTGGCCGAGAGTTCGAGCCACTTCAGGGATTGGAGGTGCGCTATTCAAAGTTCGCGCCATTCACAGGGATTGGAGGTGATGGTTCGTGCACCATTCAGTGCGTCATGGACCTGAGCTCCTGGATGAGAAGTGCTCAGGGTGCCACCTTCACCAGCAATATCTCCAAACTTTTCTAAACTCCTCCCACAAGCCAGTGGCTTCTGAACAACAGGGTCAGGTCAGTCACAGCAGTGACCCACTCTCAGTACCAATTTCTGTGCTAGTCAGTCTTTCATCACTGTGAACAACTTAGAGAAGGAAAATTTATTTGGGCTCCTAATTTCAGAGGTTCTGTACATGGCCAGCTAACCCCAAAGCTCTGGCCTGAGACAGGCAGAACACCAGGGCAGAAGAGCATGCTCATGCAGCCAGGAAGCAGAAAGAGAGGGAGGAACCAAGAACAAAACACATGATCCTCAAACCACAGCTTTTGTCCTGCCCTTCAGTTGACTTATCCTAAGCTAATGTATCTGACTGGTCCCATTTCAGTGTAATAATTTTAACTCTTGCCTTGTCAGTATCTGGGACTATTTTTTAAATAAAAATTTACTAAATCACTACTTATAATTTTCTTTGAGATAAAAATAAATAACTTTGAATTAAACTTGAATTATTTACTGACAACATGACTAAGTCTCTTTTATAAAAATCCTTAACCATTATTGCACTGACTTTTGCTTACTTATAAGTTCCAAGCAACATTACATAGGTTGAGGCAGTTGAAATTCCAGTAAATGAGGGGTAGGAGTGTTGGGGGAAGGGAAATTTTTAATACCAAGAGCTAAAAAAGAAATACTTGAATTGACCACTTTTCTATAAAGATATTTTCAGACTTAGTAACTAATAACGAATTTTTCATTTTCTTTGTCTAATCACTTATAGGTAAACTACAGGCCTCCATCTAACATGGGAATTGCCATTCCACTCACAGATAATTTTTATAATGCAGATCCTAGCAAACCTATACCAAGAAATCTATTTCGCAAGTCCAAGGTAAATATTTTTTTTTATAAACAAACTACTAGAGTACTTATTTTTATTCAAGGAATCATTCGGTAAAATTACCAATGAACCAGTTGTGTAGATTGAGAAGATTATTACTGCTACTGCTGCTGCTACTACTATCACCACTGCTGTGACTCCTGTTCTTCCTCCTACTACTTTATCCCCTTATCCTTAACTGCCACTCTCAAATACAGATTTGGAGCCAAGAAGTCTAAATGGACTCTTGACCTCTCCCTGGCTCCTATTAAGATTTCAAAGAGGATAGATGGGGCAAGAGCAGCTTTTCTCAAATGAGAGGAGACCTTAGGCCCATCTCAAGTCTCCAGCCTGTAAAAGTAATGGTGTCCAAAGGAAAGAAGATGATTTGTTTCAATATAGGCACATTTAAACTACTAAGGGTCTATCTAGAAAATAATCAACCCCCAGCAGCAACTTGCTTCTTTGGAGGGAGAGTAAGCCAGGTAGCCAGAATAGAGGGAGCCATATGGTTCAGAACAAAAGTACATTATGGGGTAACGTCTCAAGGACTCCTTCTAGATGTTCATGCAATCTTCAGAAAAATGCATCCATCCTCCTATATACATACACAAACAGATATTCATATCTGCTTGAACTCACTCAAAGACATAAAATTGGCATTTCTGTGGTTCAAAAGCCTCCACTGTCTTCCCGTCTCAATTAGAGGGAAAACTGCATTCTTACAATGAATTAGAGCCCTCCTGCTTTTGCCTTGGCATTGCACCTGACCTGATTTTCTGCAATCTGCTCCAGCCACACTGGTCTCTTTGCTATTTCTCAAGTATGCCAGATATGTTTCACCTCAGGGCCTTTGCATTTTTAGGAAATCCCTCTGTCTGGAATAATCTTTTGCCAGATATCATTGTCTTCTTCAGATTCTAATGTATCAATATGGGTAATAAATAAAGAAGATACATGCAGGATAGATAAAGAAGACAGATTCGATTAAGAAGCCCAAACATTTGAGGAAATTCTCAAGACAGAAAGCAAGCACAGTCTTCTAAACATTACCATCATAGTGAGACCTTCCCTGACTACACTATTTGGAATCATAATCCCCCATCTCCACTGTCTCCTTCCCCCTCCTCTTCCTTATTTTTCTCCATATCACTTTTATAATTTGTATTATAATTTTCTTATTATAATTTTCTCCATATTACTTATTATAATATTGTATTATAATTTGTATGTATTTTACTCATTTATTTAATTATATTTCTGACTCCGTAAGAAGGTAAGTTCATGAGGCAAGTTTTTTATGTTTTCTACTGTATCCCCAGAACAGTGCCAGACAGAGAACATTAAAAATTGTTGAACAAGCTAATGATACACATTTATATGACATATCATTCAGCTTTTCATCACTATGAGAAGATACCTGAGACAATCAACTTCTAAGGAGGAAAGATCTATTTTGGCTTATGATTTCAGTCCATGGTCACTTGGCCCTTTTGCTTTGGACCTGTGGTGAGGCAGAATGTCCTAGTGGGAGCACATGGTAGAGCAAAGCTGCTCACGTCATAGTGGCTAGGAGGCAGACAGAGAGAGTAAGTAGGGGGTACAGTATCCCCTTCAAGGGCAACTGTTCAATAACCTAACTTCCTTCCATTAGGCTACACCTCTGAAAGCTCCATCTGAAGATTCCACCACCTCGGTCTCCTTGGCTGGTGATCAAGCCTTCAACACATGGCCTTCAGGAGATATTTAAGAAATAAACTATAGAGCTGGGGATGTGGCTCAGTGCTAGAGGATTTGCCTAGCATGCATCAGACCCTGAGTTCCATCTCCAGTACTACAAAAGAAAGAAAGAAAAGTCATACATAAACATATTAATACACACACACACACACACACTCACACACGGCAGTTAACATACCTATAAGAAATTTTGCTCCAGGCAGTGAGCAACTATGATACTGAGTTCTTCCTCAGTTTCGTTTTCTGCCAAATATAACCCTGTTTTGTCAGTAGCACTACCTCTGTTGGAACATGATTTTACTATATTTACATGCAAATCCTTAGTTTTCTGGGGTTTTCCTCCCAAAATTCCCTTGGGAGTTAAGTAGGAAATGTATCCATCTAATTTATAACTAAGTAAATAAGAGGGTTTTTAAAACGCACCTTGTATGCATCCAGCAAATGTTACTTTCAACATTTCCAGTGTTACCAGGCATTGACCAGACATTCTCTGAGGATACCACATTGAACAAGATAAGCCTGGTATCTTCATGGCTTTTACTCTATACAGGGAACAGGTATGAAACAAAAACCTGTACAAATGAAATGCTGTCACCTAGTGCAGATTCTTTGAACAGTGTGGCCTTGCAAAACCCAAAGTAGAATTCAGTGGAAATATTTTTATAATGCAGCTTTCTCAGCCCTACCTCGTGCTACTGAATCAGAGACCATGGGGTGCGGTCCTGAAATCTGCATTTCAAAACATTTCTGCAGTTTCAGATAGCCCAACTGGAGAGCCAAACACATGACAACAATGTGGCTGCAGACCAGGGTTCCTGAGTCTAGGAGGTCATCCACAAGGAAAGGCATCTGGTCAAGATCAAAAGATGCGTTGGGTTGACCAACAGAGGAGAAGTGGGGGCATATAAAAGGGGAAAGGGCAGGCAAAGTACATACCAGGCTGAGCAAACACTGTGCACAAAGGGTGGAGAAGGAAAAGGCTCAGGGACTTTTAAAACTCTGTGAAAACTACTTAGCCTGGAGCATAATGAGCAAGAGAAAATCAGCAGGCTCTAAAGCTGCTAGGACTCCAAAGCCAACAAGGGGATTTTTGAATTTTATCCCAAGAGAAATCAAGAGTCATCCAAGAGTTTTTAGTGATGTGATGTGATGTTCATGTTTTTAAAAATATGATTAGACTGGGGCTGGGGATGTGGTTCTGTGTTTGAGCACATGCTGAGCATGTACAAGGAGGTTCACTCCTCAGCATATTCCAAAATTAAAATATAATTTTACCAATTTTATTATACACACACACACACTTATACAAATATATATTCTTTCTTTCCTGGACAAACTCCATGAAACATCAGTAAACATTTCAAATAGAATGTACATATCAGTTATATGTATCAATATGGGTAATAAATAAAGAAGATACATGCAGGATAGATAAAGAAGACAGATTCGATTAAGAAGCCCAGACATTTGAGGAAATTCTCAAGACAGAAAGCAAGCACAGTCAGACTTTCAGAGAAATCTCTTGTGGAAGAGACCACAAGCATAGCACCTTTCCGGCTGTTTTGATGCCTGTGAGAGGAAGGGCTCAGAGGCGGGAGGTTGGTGGTCCTGATGTGCCGCATTCCAAATGGCAGACTTTACAGATCCCAGGTGATGGCACTGAGCTCAACTAACAAATTAATATTCAATGATATAATGAAAATTCATAAATTGGGGCTGGGGTTGTGGCTCAGCAGTAAAGCGGTCGCCTAGCACATGCGAGGCCCTGGGTTTGATCCTCAGCACCACATAAAAATAAATAAATAAAGATATTGTGTCCAACTAAAAAAATATATATAAAAACATTTTTTAAAACTTCAGAAATTAATGGGACAAACTTGCTGGCACACACCCATAATCCCATCTACTCAGGAGGCTGAGGCAGGAGGATTTCAAGTTCAAGACTAGCCTTAGCAACTTATCAAGAGCCTATCTCAAAACAAAACAAAACAAAGGACTGAGACTGGGGATGTAGCTTAGTGATAGGGCACACGTGGGGTCAATCCCCAGTACCACAAAAATAAATAAATAAAACTTTTAAATGTAATACTTGTACACTTGTTTCATCCATTCATCATTCATTCATTCCTTCATTGTGGTGCTGGGGATCAAACCCAAAGCTCTGCACATACTACACAAGCACTCTACCGCTGAGCTACATCTCTAGGCCCTCTTATTTTATTATTAATGGACTTTTCTCCTTGTAATTTCTCAGGAATTTTATTCATTCAGGGAGCAAATATTTATTGAAAACTTACAAGGTTCACAGAAATTCTGCAACACAAAAAAAGTAATCACTTGTGCTGCTTCTGTTCACAGGAAACTGGTAAATACAAACAGTGTGCTCGTGTTGCTTCTCGAGAGGAGTGTAATTGTACGAATGATCAGAAGTTTTCACATGCTGTTGCTTTCTCAGATTGCAAAGAAAAAGTAAGATAATCTTTAATCACTTAAAGACAGAGTACTTTCATATTCATGTTGGCAAAAGCTTGGTTCTTGTCCCTGATGCCAATCCAATAACGAGGAAATAGTTTTGAGAAAAAGAAGATTTATTGCTTTGTTAGCAAAGGAGAAACACAGGGGACTCCTGTCCCAAAGGCTGTGATTCTGCCCATCTGCAGGAACAGGGGGCTATTATAGAGGTGATTCAGAGAAAATGAGATTAGAGAGAGATCAGGAAGCAGAAGACCAGGGAAGAGAAGTTTAGGGGAAAGAAGATTGGGAGAAAGAAAAAAAAAAAGTGTAAGTTTCAATGCCACCAGGGATATAGTCAAAGCATCAAGTAAACCCCTTGCAATTGGATTTGGAGAAGTGTCTTTTGGTTAAACATGGAAACTCAGACATAGAAATAATGCTTATTATGACCCAGGACTAAATATGATGCAGAATTTAAAAGATCTGGATTTAAATGTACCTAAACTCATCTATAAAAATAAAACAAAAATACCTGCACTGCACTGTCCATTTCATGGGATCCATGAAGACACACACACACACACACACACACACACGCAATCTATATGAAAGCAATTTGTAACCTGTAAAACACTATACCAACTGACAGTGAATAATGATTCATTCAAAAAAATTTTTGAGAGCCGGGCACGGTGGCGCAGGCCTGTAATCCCAGCGTTTGGGGAGGCTGAGGCAGAAGGATTGCGAGTTAATTGCCAGACTCAGCAATGGGGAGGCGCTAAGCAAGTAAATGAGACCCTTTCTCTAAATAAAACACACAATAGGGCTGGGGATGTGGCTCAGTGAGTTCAATCCCCAGTACCTCTCCCAAAAAAAATTTTTTGAAGCTCTCATATGTATCAGGTTCTTGGCATATAGAAGACCACGCCCTTATAAACAAGGAGCTCAGTCTAGTGGTAATGACAAACAATAGTATGTTGGTTAAGAGATGGGTTCTGTGTCAAATAATCTTTCATTCTGTTAGTACTAGAGCACCCAAAGGCATATCAAATTAATGTTGGTGTTTGCATTAGCATAGTCAACGTGCAGTTGGTTTAATCTTCAAGTGGATCCATTTCAAAGGCGTCATAAGATATTATACAGATTGTGTATTTTATATAAAAAATATAAAGCATGAAAAGACAAGTAGACAGAATGTTTATGAAGTGATTTCATATGTATCATATGGGATTGAGCACTCAGTAAAAAAAATTATGAGGGTTTTATTGTATACCTCTTGTTAAACTAAAATAATATATCTGAACATTCTTTAAGCCTTCTTTGTGATTTATCTCAATTAAAATTGCAGAGAACCAGGCAACTTGCTAAAAATCAAACTGTTAACAGACATTGGAGCTGGATTGGAACGCTGAATCCACAGCCTGAGCTATGAACTGTCAGGGGTAGAGGTGGAGTAGAAGGGGAAGGGGAATGCTTGGGATGCAATTCATGCATGGTCTCATGGGACTTGGTTTAGTAAAAAAAAAAAAAAAAAGTTTGGATGACAGCATAGTAAATACTTGTGAAAAACACCAGTAGAAATATGAATTTCATTACTACCATGTTTGTATATTGCCTTGGGTGTTCACACAGAGTCTGTACTGAGACTTTTTTCATGCCTGAAAAGGCAGAAACCCTAAAAAACACATTTCATTTAGAATATCCAAACAATTGGCAATATATCTATTCATTTTTGACCAGGAAATGAAATTACTATGAATTTCCCAAATTTACATCATTCTTGGAATTTGTATTTTAGGTTCCTCGCTTCAAGTTTCCAGTTACACAATATCCAATTTCCTTGGAAATTTTCAGTGAAAATGAACGTATCCCGGTGAAATCTCCATATTTGGTTACTGTAACTGAAGTGAATATGAGGAAAAACTGGAAATTAAGTAGGGTTTGCTGTCTTCTATAATTATTGTATCTTATAAGTAATGTTATTATTATTGCTTTACAAAGCTCAATGGTCTACAAAGAAATGGCAGGAGTTGTTTGGAAAAAGATCCTAATCCCTTGGCATATTGCAGTTTACTTCTATTGTCCCCCACTTAAGTCTTCATCACTTCCAGTGACATGGATTCTATGGCATAAAAGCATTTTTGAAGAATTTGAATTGCGAAAAAAATTAAATTATTATGTAGTTAGTAGTAACCATGATTGAACTTTTGTATCACATGCTGATCTAGTGTCTCACTTCTTATTCAATGTGGCAAAGGATATTATAAAGGGTGCTGCCTGATAATCTATGGGCTCTGTCTTCTAATTATATGAGTAAAGTTTTTTTTTAAAGATTGTATGGTGGAGGCTGGGGATGTAGCTCAGAGGCAGAGTGCTTGCCTAGGACAAGAAAGGCCCTGTTTTTGACTGCCAGCACCTAAACCAAACAACAACAACAAAACATTTATGAAAAAATGCAAAAATATTTTATTTACACAAAAGGAAATTTACCCAGATTCAATTTTACCTTGAATATACAGCTTTTTGTGTCATATTTTTTGTTTGTATAAGTACTTTAGGAGAAGAATTACTAACCAGATAGAATCAACTAAATAGAAATTTAATGTCATTAATGTCCTACTAAGTATACAACATTTAGTTTTCAGTGATTCTTGCTTTGCCCAATATATATGCATTTTTGAAATAGAAAAATTAGTAAAGTAAAATTACCAAATATTTTGCTTTAATTAATATCCCCATTTTCTGTGGTGTTTTAGAGTCCTGACTGCTCAATATTGAAGCATTTTACAATCCAGTTGTTTGAATACTGGTAGCATAAGATTAGCCATGTGAGAGTATTCACACCATGGAAATCGGCTACTGTTGTAATCAGATCACATTTTTCCCTTGAGATCCGTTATATTGCTAGGGTCTCTAACCCTACACTATCTCAAGTGATCCTTTTATGAAACTTCACTGCCACCCTATTGAAAATCATTCACCAACCACTGAGGAGGGCCTAAGATGATCTCATTGTCAAAAACACAGAGAATGTTCAGGTAAAGACTAGTCATGAGCCAAGAGATGGGAGGAAAAGATCAGTCTAAAGTAAGGTGGTCAGAAGCCTTGTCCTTCTTAAGTATGTCAACCAAGGCAAGGTGAAATGTTGGGCCAAGGTCCCCCAAAGTTATCTTCTACAAAATCAAGCAGAACTAAAAAGATATAACTTAATCAGTTCACAGAGTGGACTCTTTCATTGCACCTTAATGTAGGTAACAAACTTTACAAAATGAGAAAATTATATGTGTGCTTAAAATATATTTCTTGTATTTTTAGAACACTTTGTACCCCAAAATGTTAAAAAACTAAAAAATCACTTAGAAGCAGTCCTTCGTGTTCCAGTGTATAATCCTTCAGGTCTCAACATAAGTATAAGGGTAAGTTGACAGCATTTTTGTTCTTACTGTGCTGAGTTTAAATGAAACATACATGTCTAAGATTGATTTTAGTCTTGAAGTATTGGGATCTGTGAACAGTGGGAATGGCAACTTTAAAGTATATGGAGAGGGCTTGGGGGGTGTGGTTCAGCGGCAGAGCACGTGCTTACCATACATAAGACTCTAATTTCAATTCACTCTTTTTTTTAGGGTGGTGGGGTACCAGGGATTGAACTCATGAGCACTCAACCACTGAGTCACACCCAGTCCTTTTTTGTATTTTATTTAGAGACAGGGTCTCACTGAGTTGCTAAGCACCTCACCATTGCTGAGGCTGGCTTTGAACTCATGATCCTCCTATCTCAGCCTCCCGAGCACCTGAGATTACAGGTGTGCGCCACCTCGCCTGGCAAGACTCTGACTTTCAACCCCAGCACGAAAAAATAAATGAAAATAAAGTATATAGTTTGTTTTTCCATAATTTCCCTTGATGTTATTATTTCCTAAGGGTTCTGAAAGTTAAATTTTACATTAGCTTACTATTTTTTAAGCTGATAGATAAGACAGGCTATCTAAAGTGGAGCAGAAATAATATTTCCAAAATTTAGAAAGAAATGGGTCTAGTGCTTTTCAGGAGATATACACAAGCATATATCTTCTAGTTCCAACAATCCATAAGAATGTGTAATGTTGATAAAACCTAGTAGCTGTGTATAACCAATTAGGGGACATAGCAAAACTACACATTTTGAGGGTTAGCGCAAAGTACTCATCTAAGCCAAGGTAGATTTTGGTTTTGCTTATTTTAAAAAAAGAAATGTACCAGTTATTAAATTTCTCTATTTCCATCAGTCCTTTTAATCTGATACATGATAAATATGTCTAAGAGCCTTGGGAAGGGATAGGAATATTTCCATGCAACACTATAAAGAAAGTGACCTCAGTGTATTTTTACTTAAAGAAGTATACATGTTAGTGCTGCTAGTGACCAGGCATTTTTTTCCCACAGGGTTCTGAGCTTTTTCACTTTAGAGTGTCCGTTGTTCCAGGGGTCACTTTTTGTAACTTGGTTGAAGAATTTCAGGTATAGTGAACGTACGAGGTATACCAAAGAGGGTGATGGCTGGGAAAAGAAACATGAAAAGTATCCATCTAAGGGACACTAAAGAGAAAATATGGGCAGAATCTGTGTGATGATCCAGGCTTGGAGACGCGGGATCCTGGAGGAGAATGGTAGTATAGATGCTTGGTGGAGGGTGAGTGTCTGCATAACTCTGGGCAAAATTTTGCTAAGTGATTAACTATGGGAATCATGTAATGTTCAGTATTTTTGCATTACTAAATTCAGAAAACTTAAAGACTTTGCTTTTTCTGTTGCAGATTTATGTTGATGAGGTACCGTTGCCATTTCCAGGACATACACTCATTGCCGTGGCAGCAGCTGTAGTGCTAGGGGGATTAATTTTTACAGCATTTATGCTTCAACTGCATAACATCCACCCATGGAGGGCATTCCGGAGATGGGTTCGAAGAAACACAATAAATCTATCAAATACGACTATCAATTAACTGACTCATAGATGAAATTCTGAATGATGAACAAATGATAATCCTAAAGTCACTTTATTTTCTAGTTTCATTAAAAAAGTCCTAGAACAATATATTTAAACATTGAATAGGTAAACTAGATAAAATACTAAAGAATTACCATTATAACTCAAATTGTTATTTGTCAGTAGATTTACCATTCCATTTTCTTGTTTTGAATACATATTTCAGAACTTGTATAAAAGATTCTCCTTGACGCTTTTTGAATAATATAAAGTGATAACCAACCTTGTGCAGAACGGGTTTTCTGTGGTTTTCAGCTGTTATTGGCTGGCGCTATTCTGTGTGGTCAGAACCCAAGCCTTCCTGTTTCCTATGGGAACACAACAACATGAGGCAGGCAGGGAGTGAAGGAGGTCCCTCAGCAGATGTGCTTTCAGAGTCTCCTGGGAAGCCATTTGGGTTTCTTCAAAACTAGACTGTGGTACCTAAAGAGGGAAATGTGACCCCGTCCTGGAGTGCTGGAAGAACACGGTGCCTGGGCAAGGTCTTGGTTTAGAAACCTACATGCAGCATGTAAAATCCCCCAAAATATATCTCTGTGGGCTCTCAGCATACCTGTTTCCAAGGAGCCAGAAGATGACTCATACTCAGGGACACAAGAGTTATACTCTCCTGGGATAGTAGAGAAGGAAAGGACAGGGTTGGCACACATGGAGGGTTACACGTGAGGACGGTGTTGAGAGGTTTAGTTGGAGGTGAAGGAGGAACAGAGGGAGTACAGATGATGAGTTGGACAGTCCTTGTGGGATCATAAGGGGTCCAAGGTCAGAGATATTTTCTTTTTTTACAGTCTTACCAAGAAAATAAGCTGATTATTGATGAGGAAAGATCTCAGGGCCCCAATATTCTAGGACACCTATAAACTGGGAAAATTTAAAGAGATTTCAAATACCCCAAAAGAACAAAGACAACTCTCCCAAAAGGAAGCTCTAAATTGTCTTTAGTAAAAATCTGCCATTTTTAAATTAACTGAATTGTTGTTAAAGTCGCAAAGCATTTAACTGGCAGAGGTTCTTGAAGGGAGTTGGGAGGCAGATTGAGAATTTTGCATAGGATGAGTCTAAACTAAAACTAGCAACAAAAAACCAAAAGAGCATTCAAACCAAGAATGAAAATCAAGCCCTTGGGGCTGGGGTTGTGGCTCAGCGGTAGAGCGCTCGCCTAGCATGTGCAAAGCCCTGGGTTCGATCCTCAGCACTACATAAAAATAAATTAAATAAAGGTATTGTGTCCAACTACAACTAAAAAAATCAAACTCTTTATCAAAATTAAAATCAAACAAATATCAGAGCACAGAGATCAGGAGCTGGAATCACCATCCAGGAAGGAGCAGAACAGGCTCAAGAAGTGTCAGCACCTGGGCAAAGCTGAGTTGGAGGTGGGCTCCCATTTCCATCCCCCCGCCCCCGTTCTTCCCTGCACACCATTGCTCATGTACCCATTGTGCCCTCTATCATTAGATGGTGATGTGGTGCCATCTGGCCTCCCTCATTGTGGAGTTCTGTCATTCCCTTTGCTAGCAATCCCGCTCACTTTGGGCAATTGCCTTCTCAATGCTTTGTTAGAACCACCCAACTACTGGATACACACCATCTCTTGGGGTCTTCCTAAGATCCCAATCAATACGCTTAACTTATTGTTCCTTATCTAATTTTGTGTTGTGGTCCCCATGATTAAATAATCTCAGAATGTAATTCCATCACTAGTCTCTTGAGTCTGCCGGTATATGTTGACATACTCCTTGCAAAACACATATCTGATAAAGAACTTATATCCAAAGTGAATTCAGCAAAATAGTAGGATATAAAATTAACACCCATAAATCAATTACATTCCTATACATAAGTGATGAATCAACCGAAAGAAAAATTGGGGAAACTATCCCATCCTCAACAGCCTCAAAAAAATAAAATAGAATATTTTGGAATTAATCTAGCCAAAGAGGTGAAAGACATCTAATGAAAACTACAGAACTCTAAAGAAAGAAATTAAACAAGATCTTAGAAGATAAAAAAATCTCCCATGTTCTTGGATAGGCAGAATTAATATTGTCAAAATGGCCATAGTACCAAAAGCACTATACAGATTTAATGTAATTCCTATTAAGGTTTGGATGATGTTCTTTATAGAAATAGAAAAAGCAGTCATGAAATTCATTTAGAAAAATAAGAGACCCGGAATAGCCAAAGCAATCCTCAGCAGGAAAAGTGAAGCAGGAGGCATCGAAATACCAGACCTTAAATTATACTACAGAGTTATAGTAACAAAAATAGCATGTATTAGCACCAAAACAGACATGAAGACCAGATAAGAAGACACAGAAACAAACCCACATAAATACCGTTATCTCATACTAGACAAAGGCTCCATAAACATACATTGCAGAAAAGACGGTCTCTTCAACAAATGGTCCTGGGAAAACTGGAAATCCATATGTAATAGAATGAATTGAAACTGAACCCCTGTCTCTCACCCTGCACAAAACTCAAAGTGGATCAAGGACCCACATATTAAAGAAGAGACCCTGTGCCTACTAGAAGAAAATGTAGGCCCATCTCTCCACCATGTCAGCTCAGGAACTGACTTCCTCAATAAGACTCCTAAAGCATAAGAAGTAAAATCAAAAATCAGTAAATGGGATGGCATCAAACTAAAAAGCTTCTTCACAGCAAAGAAAGCTTACAGAATGGGAGAAAATCTTTACCACTTGCACCTCAGTTACAGCATTAATCTCCAGGATATACAAACAACTCAAAAAACTTAACACCAAACAAACAACCAAATAAGTAACCCAATTAATAATTGGGCAAAAGAACTGAATAAGCACTTCACCAAAGAAATATGATAAGTCAACAAATATATGAAAAAATGTTCAACATTTCTAGCAGTTAGAGAAATGCATATTAAAACTATATTGAGATTTCGTCTCACTCCAGTCAGAATGGCAGTTTTAAGAATACAAGTAACAATAAATGTTGGCAAGGATGTGGGGAAAAAGACACACTCACACATTAGTGGTGGGACTGCAAACTGGTACAACCACTATAGAAAGTGGTATGGAGATTCCTCAGAAAACTCGAATGGACACCATTTGACCCAGCTATCCCACTCCTTGGTATATACCCAAAGGACTTAAAAATCAGCATACTATAGTGCACAGCCACATCAATGTTTATAGCAGCTCAATTCACAATAGCCAAGCCAAGGAACCAACCTAGGTGCCCTTCAACAGATGAATGGATAAAGAAACTGTGGTATATACACAATGTGGTATATACACAAAAGGAATATATATATATATTCCTCAGCCATAAAGAAGAATGAAAGGATGGCATTTGCTGGTAAATGGATGGAACTGGAGATATTATGCTAAGTGAAATAAGCCAATCCCATAAAACCCAAGGCCAAATGTTTCCTTTGATATTGGATGCTGACTTACAATAGGCAGATGGGGGATGGGGAGTAGAGGTTCACCTGCAGATTGGACTGAGGGGAATGGGGAGAAGGAAGGGGGATGGGAACAGGAAAGACAGTAGAATGAATCAGACATAATTTTCCTATATGTTCATATATAAATACATGACCAGTGTAATTCCACATCATGTACAACCACAAGAATGAGAAGTTACACTCCATGTATATATGATATGTCAAAATACATTCTACTGTCATGTATAACTAAAAAGAACGAATAAAAACTTTTAAAAAAAAGAAAAGAAACCTAGTTTCAAATGTATTTCATACTTTTCTAGTTTAGTGATCAAATTTAGGTGATTTGGAGAGAATCCTACAGATGGAGTTAAATTTGTAACATAATGATCATCAGATCAAAGATGGTTAGAAGGAAGAGATTCATTGTTTTGTTTTTGTTAGTTGTAGAGGCATTAAATCCTAATGTGTGACCTTAGTTAAGTCACTTTATTTTGGAATGGGGGGTGTTCTTCAGTTCCCACTAACAAGTGATAGTTTGTGTAGTATTCCAAAAGTCTATCAAGGAAATAAAAGTATAAATTCATTTTAACAGTTAAAAAAACCTTATATTCAGAAAATGTTTTTGAAAATTCTCAAAAATCCATAAGAAAATAAACAGTACAATTTTAAATCAGGCAAATGATTTGAACAAGAAGCATGGTGCTAAAATTTGGATTTTGATTGGCAACCCCACACACAAAGGCCCATATGTTGAAGGTTTTATCCCCAGGGGGCACTATTAGAAAATGGCAGAACCTTTGAGGGATAGTGCCCACTGACAGGTCCTTAGGTCATTGAGGCATGTATTTGAAGGGGACTGTGGGAACTTGGTCCCTTCCTCTCTCTGCTTCCTGGACACAAAGTGAGCAGGATTGCTCCAGAATTTGCTCCCTGAAGCTGCCATCCAGCACTACCCCCACAAGAGGCCTAAAAGCAATGGGTCTGCCCAATCATGGATTGGAACCCCTAAAGCCATGAGCCAGAATTAATCTTTTCTCCTTATAATTTAATCAACTCAGGTATTTTGTTATAATGACAGAATGCTGACAAACAGAGATGGCAAATTAACAGTTGAAAACCAATTTATGGAGAGCAGATCACTAATTGGCTGGGGAAGAGGTAGGAGGGTTATGGCAGTGGGAGTGGCTTAGATGAGAGGGAAAAAGAGATTATCAAAGGGCATGAGAAAATTTCGGGGAGTGATGGACATTTTTATTATCTTTATTGTGGTGATGTTTTACTGGAGTATGCATTTGTGAAAATTACAGAATTAGGCACTCTATATATGTGCATTTTATTATATTTCAGTATGCCTCCATAAAACTCTAAGAAAAACATGAAAGAAGATGTAACAATGAATACTAGTAAGATTATAAAAAATGTAAGAGACTTCCATGTACAACTTGATGAAAAAAAAATATTTTTAAAAATGCATGTTTAGGGCTGGGGCTGGGGCTCAGTGGCAGAGCACTTGCCTAGCATGTGTGAGGCACTGGGTTCAATTCTCAGCACCGCATATCAATAAATAAAATAAAGTCCATTGACAACTAAAAAAATATTTAAAAAATGCATGCTTTCCTGACAAATTTTAAATTATTGAATTGAACCGAAGAAGAAATAGACCTTGGAATACATTAATTATCATAGAAAAGACTAGAAATAGTGTTAAACAACAACCATGGAAATAAGACGGGACACAAGAAATAGCTGGAATTTACTTACTTTCTAAGGAATACATAATTCTAATATTAATTAATGCTAATATACCATAGGAAAAGGTAGACACTTTTTGCCAGTTTTTTTTATAAATCCTATGTAACTTTAATAACAAAATTGAGCAATTTCACTTTTGAAAATACATGCAAAAATTCCAAATAAAATATTTGTAACTGGAATCCAGCAAGCAAGAAATGAATAATGCAACATGACCAAGTAGTATATTCTAGGAATTTGAGGATAATTCCACATCAGGAAGCCTAACAATATATTTTATTACAGATGTATCAACAAAAGAAACACATTAGATAATCATATCACTTAACAAGCACTAGATAAATTTTGGCAGCAATTCTAAAAATCAGCAGTATGTTGGGTGTCAACTAGGGCCTCACACATGCTAGGCAAACATTCTACCACTGAACTAAATCTGTAGCCCACAAATAACATCTTTAAATGGTAGAATACTAAAGCCAATCAAAAAGAACCAAAACTCCTCCTCCACGGCATTGCATTAGGATGTGAGAACCTGTGCATGGGAACGCTGTCTTGTTCACAGGGTATTCTCGGGGCCTAGAGCACTGCCTAATTCTAATTAGATAATATTTTCCCCATAATTGAAGCTATCAGGAACAAAGCAATACTGTCTGCTTATGTTGTAATACTCAGTATTATTTGGGAAGTTATAGTAAGAACAGTGAAACGAGAAATAAGATCATTGTTATCACACCGGAAAAGCAAAGACAATAACCATCTATTTGCTGTTAGTAGGTATTTTTTATACCAAATAAGCCCAAAATATTCTAATAAGAAAAATTCATTGGAATTAATAAACTTCATAAGGTGATTTATAAATTAAATGCACATAAATTCTTAATCCTTCTGTATTTTAATAATAATTTCCTAAAAAAAATGATGAAAATTGTTTTTATTCATAAACAGCAACGAAGTCTGTCAAATGTTACCATGTTCTGCTTAACAACAGAGCTATGTTCTGAGAAATGCATCCTTAGAGGGTTTCACCATGGTCAAACCTCATGGGTTGTAAGACAGCCTGCTACACGCCCAGGTTGCACCGTAACACCTATTACTCCTGAACAGCATGTTTCTGTGCTGAACACTTTAGGCCATTATAACACAATGATAAGCATTTATGTATGTTTATGTAAACATCTAAACATAGAAAAGGACAGTAAAAATGAGGTATAAAAGATAAAAAGAAAATGGTACACCTAGGTAGGGCACTTACCGTGAATGGAGGACTAGAAGTTGCTAGTGAATGTGAAGGCCAAGGACATGACCGCTCACAACTGTAGACTTTATAAACATTGTATCTTTAGGCTCCCCAAGTTAATTTTAAATATTTTCTTTCTTCAATAATAAGTAAACTTGAGCTTACTAAAAATTTTAGTAAAAATAAAGATTTTAGCAAAAATAAAACAAGGAACTTTTTTTTTTACTTTTTTTTTTTTTTTTTTTTGCGGGGGGGGGGGGTTATAAAGCTTAGCTTAAAACAAACACATTGTAGGTGATAGGACTTTTCAGCTCCATTATAATCTTGTGGGACCAAAATATCATTATGTGGCACAAGGCTGTCCTTAGAAAACAATGTAACAAGACTAAGGCCTAGGGTTGGAGAAGTGACTTAGAAAGTCTGCCTAGGGTACTGAGGCTCCGAGTTTAATCTCCAGCACTCTTAGAGAGCCAGGAGGTAGGACCTACATAAAAGAAACTATAGAAATTTTTTGAGAGTCATAAGATTTGAACAAACAGAAAGACACATCACATTCTTCACTGGGAAAACATAAGCATTTCTAGGAAAATATAAAATACCACATATATACTGTTAGATCGGTGGCGACTTGGTGGTGACTTAGTGGCAACTTAGAACAAAGCACCCCGCGCCGGAAAGAACACCAATCAGATGCCGACGGAAATGCCTGTCAATCAGCAGGACCCCCTGGCCAATCCTGGAGTTCAGCCAACTCCCCTGACCAACTCCAAGGGGGCAAGGGACCTAGAAACACCTTTTCCTGACCCAAGCCCTTCCCTTCCTGCTGTAAGCCCCATAAAAGTCCAGTCCCGTGGGGCTTCCATGCGGTTTCTCCTCAGACCCTTCTCCAGTCCCCTCTGTGGGTCTGATGAGTTCCGACCCGGAGTGATATCTCAATAAAGCCTGTTCAGAGGCCCTTTTAAATCTGCCTCCTTTGGTCGCTGCCTGCCCAGCCTGATCTGACATATACTCTAAGGGCAGGACAGATTATAACAGAAATCCAAAAGTTAAGAACATTTTTAAAATGATGAACATTATGATTCGAAAGAAAAATCATTTGGGGGGGTAAATACATAATCCAATTCTCTACATATAAATCCAGGCACAGTGATACACACCTGTAAACCCAACAACTCCCAAGCCTGAGGCAGGAGGAAGGAAAGCTGGAGACCAACCTGAGCAACTGAGCAGGACCCTGTCTCAAAATAAATAGGGCTAGGAATATAGCTCAGTGCATGAAGGCCTGGGTCAGAACCCTAGTACCAAAAAAAAAAAAAAAAGTATTATAATAACAAATTTGGAAAAATATGCTCAAATCAGATAAAAGATCTTTAATGTAGGGCTAGAGGTGTAGCTCAGTGGTAGAGCATTTGCCTAAGCAAGCTGAAGGCCCTTGTTTGGATCCCTGCACTGCAAACAAAGCAAAATAAAACAAAACACCAAGATTTCTAATATACAAAGAAGAAGTATATTTCAAGAAAAAGATTAGACAGCCCAGTGGAAAATTAAGTTGTTCTCGGATAAACAGATTTAAATCAAAGCAAACGGGCTGGGGATGTGGCTCAAGCGGTAGCGAGCTCGCCTGGCATGCGTGCGGCCCGGGTTTGATCCTCAGCACCACATACACAAAGATGTTGTGTCCGCCAAAAACTAAAAAATAAACATTAAATCAAAGCAAAAACACTGCTCAAATTCACTGGTAGAGAAATGCAATCTAAAATAACAATTTGAGATGAACCTTTTACTAGAAGGTAAAAATAAAAAGATACATAAAGTCTATTCCTTATAGGGATGTTGATAAGAATAATTACTACAGATAAGCATGTCAACTGTAAGAGGCTTTTATGAAAATAATTTAGCAATAGCCAGCAACCTTTTCTAGGGACCCAGGCCATAAAAATAAAAGGATATATGTGCTATGAAGTTTTTTATAGCATTGTTTAAATTAGCAAAAATAAAACAATTACAACATGAATATTTGGCAATAGGAAAATAGTTGAAAAAAAATCATGGTGCACCCCCAAATATGAAATACGACACAGCCATTATAATGATGAATCAGAAGATAAACTGGTTCACTTGGATGAATTTCCATGAGTTATTGTTGAATAAGAAAAGTAAGACAAAGAGTAGGGTTTTGAGTATCATGGTCTATTGAGTGTCATGGTTTTTGCATTACTATATTTTTCTTGGTGATTTCACTATTTAAAATGATCCCCAGTGTAGTGCTAAAGTGCTGTAACACGCTGGGATGTGTCTTAGAGAAGATCCATGTGTTAAATAAGCTTCATTCAGTCATGACTTACATAGTACCATTGTTAATGGATCAACAATATATATTAAACGAGGAAACTTGTTTCTGTGCTGAAATGCTAGAGGACTATTGACACTCTTATAGGTATTTCATTCACAGTAGTATCATTAAATATTTTTCTTCAGCTTTATGGAGTTATAAATTACAAATAAAACTTTATAAGTTAAAGATATACAATGTGGTGATTAGATATATACATATATTGTGAAATGATTACCACGATCAAGTTAGTTAATATATCTATCACCTCATCTAGTTAACCAGGTTTTTGTTTTCTTTGTGTGGAGAACACAAACTACTACTAAAATCTTCCAATTTGTTCTAAAATTTGACTGATTTCTTTGGATTTTGTACCCGTAAAATGATGTCACATTTTAGTCTCATTTTCAACAACTACTTCTTGTATTTTTTTTTTTTTGGTGCCTTGATATATTATCAATACTTTGAAAATATTGTGGGTGGGATAGGGAAATGGGACTACTTGTAGTATTTCTGAATTGAAAAACAAGACCCTGGGGCACTGGTCACAAAGCCAAATGTCTATGGGGCCCATGAATTACTGTTTAGCTCAGCCAGGGGATCTGGAGCCCTCTGGTGGAAGCTCCAGTGTTTGTGGCTGATGGTGAATGTGGAGATAACAGCGTGTGGGCCAGGCGCGGCAGGGCTGCCAGTGTACTGCCTCTAATATACATTTTGCCACTATGCGTAATGTTGACTTTTTTTTATTATATCGCCAGGTGATGTTAATAGTTGTTCTTGATGTTAATAGCAGCTGCCTATGTGTCTCATGCATCCTTTATTCCTGGGTTTGTTGGAGATCCAAATGTGGTTGAAGAATAGATTTTTAAGAATTATTGAGTGATACCGACAGTCACACAGGGAAGCAACAACTGCTAGTGAATTCTACCATCATGAAACATGCTTGCGTGGATCAAAAAAAAATCATTTTTAGAAAGAAAAAATGACCTTGATAAAGATTTTGGACCACTTTGGTTTAATTCTTCATTTCAGGGAAATTTTTTTAGCCAAAAAAAAAAAGCAATTTAAACAAATACATAGATAAATAGATGTATTAATTAATAGAAGAATTAAGAAATTTCAATAGATTATCCAAACCTATACAATTTTCATCTTTCTTTTATTTGTTCTTTCTAGATACACATGACAGCAGAGTGTATTTTGACATATTATATATCATAGAATAAGTATAACTTGTTCCAATTAGGATCACATTATTGTGGTAGTATATGATCTGGAATTACATTAAGCATGTATTCATATACAAGGAAGGAAAGATATGTCTGATTCATTCCAATGTCTTTTCTGTTCTCATTCCCCCTCCCTTCCCCCATTCCTCTTTGTCTAATACAATGGACTTCTATTCTCCTCCCCCCACACCCTTGTTGTGGGTTTGCAAGCACGTATTAGAGAGAACAGTCTGCCTTTGGTTTTGGGGGACTGGCTTATTTCACTTAGCATGATATTCTCCAGTTCCATCAATTTACCGGCAAATGCCATGATTTCATTTTATATATATATAATATCACATTTTCTTTATCCATTCATCTGTTGTAGGGCACATATGTGGCTCCATGGATTGTCTATTGTTAATTGAGCTGCTATAAACGTTGAAGTGTCTGCATCATTGTAGTTTGCTGATTTTAAGTCCTTTAGGTATAAACCGAGGAGTGGGATAACTGGGTCAAATGGTGGTTTCATAATTTTTATTTTCTTAGTCTG
Source organism: Marmota monax (assembly GCF_021218885.2). Taxonomy (NCBI): domain Eukaryota; kingdom Metazoa; phylum Chordata; class Mammalia; order Rodentia; family Sciuridae; genus Marmota; species Marmota monax. The sequence continues at coordinate 5,375,550 of NW_026695241.1, forward strand.
ATGAATTTTTGGAACCTAATCTTCTGGCAGATACAGGGGAAAAAAATTAAAAACTACTCTGATGGTTTATACAGCACATCATAACCAGCAGGAAGGCATTTACTGATTCCTCTAAGAATAGGCAGAAATCTCAGGGCTGTGGGGCCAGACATTAATAAGGAGGCAAAATAAGCAGAACTTGACAGGCAGGATGGCTAGACAGTGGCAAACTTGTTCTACTCTTGTCCTTTGCAATGTGACCAGATTTCTCAATATCTCAAGAAAAGTAAAAATTCCTGATTTTTATTTAAAATTTCCCAGATTTTAAACTAAGCATGCAAGATGAACTGAATTGGATCCTCAGATTGGTAGTTCACCAATCATATCAGAATATAAATTTTTTTTCCTGGTAAGATACCTAAAAAGTTAAACATGCAGAAATCAGAAGTATGTTGATTGTTAAATTTTCAAATGATGATAGTGGTCCAAAGGTGCATTGGACCATAAACTCTGCTTATCTCCTCTCATCTGGAAACTTAAAGATACACTCTATTTCAATTTCAAATGTCTTTTTTAAATGCAGGTATCTCAAGCAACCTCACATATAGTTTATCAAATGAGCTAACGCTCTTTAAATGTGGCTTATATACTTTTCCACTTTGGTGGTACTGAGGACTGAACTCAGGGGCTGGCTACCACTGAGCTACATCCTCAGCCTTTTTTTTTTTTTTTCCCAGTAATAAAAAATAGGCATTGAGTTGTCCAGGCTAGGCTTGGGATCCTCCTGCTTCAGCCTCCCAAGTTGTGGCTATGTTATTTAATGTTTTAAAACTCAAGAATAAATGCCATTTTGAAAGTCCAAATGGCTGAGTTCCTGGTTCAAAAAAAAAAAAAAAAAAAAAAGATGCTATATTTCTGGGTCAGAAGCTGCAGCAGGGTAGTGAGATGGGGATGACTACTCCAATGAGAAACATCCTCATCTTCTGGCTCAAAGTGCAACAGAAAACGGTACAGAGAGACGTTTTGATGCCAAAGCACTCAAGTTCAGAGATTCTTTTGAAATGAGTATTTACTTGAAACTTCAGTAGGTAAACATTTTTAACTAACTGATCAAAAAAAAGTTCTGAAATTAAGCAGACGATATAGTGCACACCTACAGTGGCTCTGGAGACTGAGGCAGGAGGATCCTGAGTCCAAAGCCAACCTCAGCAACTCAGCAAGACCTGTCTCTAAATAAAAAGAAATACAAAAAGGGCTGGGGATGTGGCTCAATCATTGAACACTCCTGGATTCAATCCCCGGTATAAATTCATCAATTAATTAATTAATTAAATTCAAGAAATAAAAAGGGTGATGAAAGCGCAACACGGTGGCACACTCCTAGAATCCCAGTGACTCAGGAGACTTGAGGCAGAAGATTGGCAGATTCCAGGCCAGCCTCAACAATTTAGCGAGGTCTTAAGCAATTTAGCAAGACCCTGTCTCCAAAAGGACTGCTGATGTAACTAAGTGGTAGAGCGCCCCTGGGTTCAATCCTGAAACTAGGTACGATATTTGAATCACTCAGCAATCTGTAACAGAGTCCTCAAAGTGCTTCAAAAGGTTTAACCAACTACCCCATCAACCTTCGTTCAATGGTTGCTAACATTATCAGAGACAATACGCCCAGTTTCTGTGCAGGTTTACTTATTATTAAATGGAAGATATAGTGTGCATATAATCACTATTTTGTTTGGTAATTGCATGTGAGAGTAGAATATATCAGAGAGAATTTTAAAAAGAGACATTGAGGGGAAAAAATGGAAGAATTGAAAAGAAAAGGAAAAGGTAGTTTAGTAGTAGAGCACTTGCCTAGCATGTGTTTGATCCCTAGCACCACCAAAAAAAAAAGACAACGAATAACTTGAAACACTTTACAATTTGGTCTAGAGCAGCCACCACCATACCAGGCAGATGATTACTGTGTGAAATTTTTAAGCTTGTGTTCCATTAGTTGCCACCCTGTTACCAAAACAGTAAGATTATAACCTTTTCCAGAGGGAAGACCTGAATTGGGAGGGGGGAAAAAGATACAAAAATGTAATAAATAGGTGTAGATGGGTAACTTTAAATGTACTAAATGAGAAGAATGTCTTGTAGGATTTTAAGTATGGTCAAATTCATATCAGATGAAATTGACTTTAAGATAAAAGCAATATCAGAGATAATGAGAATTGCTTTATCATTCCAGGAAGCCCAATTGTTGTCATATTTAGCTCTAATTGTTTAAGAAGCTGACAAATCGTTTTCCACCAATATATGAGTGATTCATGTACTGCATCCTTCAGTCTCTCATGTTGTCAATGATTTGGATTTTTAGCCATTATTAGGTGTATGATACTTCATTGTAAGTTTAATTTGTATTTTCCTAATGACTAATGATGCTGACCACCTTTTTATATATATGTTTACCATCTGTATATTCTCTTCGGTGAAATGTCTCTTTATGTCTTTGACCATTTTCTAACTAAATTGTCTGCTTTTGTTTTGTTTTTTGTTTTTTTTTTTTTCTTTTCTGTTGAATGTTGAGCATTCTTCCATATTCTAAGAAAAAAACTCCTTTGTCAATATATGGTTTGCAAACTTTCTTCAGTATGTAGCTTGTCCTTTCATTCTATTAACAGGATCTGTTACAGAGGAAGTGTTTAATTTTGATAAAATCCAATTTATCTGTTTTTCCTTTTATGAATTATGCTGTTAGTGTCAAATTGAAAACTGCGAGAAATAAGGGCACTGGCCATTATTTCTCTTCTAGTTCATCTTGAGAGTCTGAATATTTCTTACCAGGTCAAATACTATACTTATCCCATTATTTCTTTATCATAGATCCAAAAGGGCTGTCACATACTTCCCTATCTCTGCCCAGGGGAAAGCCACACTTTGTTTCACATCTTATGCTATACGTACAAAAGTTAGGGAAACTAAAGTGGCCATTTGGATTGCACTGATTGCTGTCAATATGAGGATGGGAATTTTTTTTTTTTTTAGTTGTACACAATACCTTTATTTTGTTTATTTATTTTTATATGTAAAATAAAAACCTGGTGAGTGGGGAACAAGATGATTCATGGATCCTATGTCACACCTGTGATTTTCTCCCAGGATTAGCGAGAGAGAAAGAGGGAGCAGGAGGAGGCATCTTCTTCAGGACACGTTGGAGAAGAGCTGGTGCGCTGGCCCTTATATTGCTAGAAAACACCACTCCAAAAACGTGTTTCATTTTTTCCTGTCTCTGGGTTGCCAGGGTTCTTTCCCTGGGTTCCCTCTCCTTGGCTTCAGCTCTTGACCATAGCTTTGGGTACTCTTGCTCAGCGCTGGTGTTTCTTTATTGCCTCCCAGAATCACACTTGGCTGAGAATCTGCCTCTTGGACCATGAACTCTCCTTTCCCACACTAATCTTGCAAGACCCTGCTCTCAGCTTTAATCAGCCCTGCGTACAGCCTGAGAAAGTAATGTGACCTTTAACGGCTGCTCAGAGAAAGCATAGTGTTCCCATTTTGTCAAAAATTGAAAGAAGGTCCTGTACTCATTCTTTGCCGTCTTCCCCCTTCATTTTTTCTTTGATCCAACATCAAATAGACATAATATTATAAGTAGAAGTTCAACTGAACATAAATTTGAAAGCCACTTGTATAAAAAAAAATTAAAATTAAAAAAAGCAGCCACAGATTTTCAGTACAAAAAAATACATGTGCAGTTCCTGCAAGATAAATATAAGGAGGGCTGGGGTGTGGCTCAGTGGTAGAGCGCTCACCTAGCACGTGTGAGGCCCTGGGTTCGATCCTCAGCACCACATAAAGATAAATAAACAAAATAAAGGTATTGTGTACAACTAAAAATATATATATATTTAAAAAAATTTAAAAGGTAAATATAAGGTCTGATTTCTATTTGCCATATCAAATCTTATAACCAGAGGTCTAGACCACACTCAAGATTCCATTTCATACCATCACTGCATCTATTCAAAAAGAGTTTTGTAAGAGATTTAAAAACAAAACAAAACAAAAAAACAGAAACTTTTTTGTTTTGTTTCATTTTGTTTTTTTCAATATAAGCAATTTAAATATCCATTCCATCCTTGGAAAGTGTGCTATTAACTCCATCTCTTTGAGACTGGAATCAATTACCGAAGCAAAAATATGTCCTGGTCACTATAGCTATGTAATGAATTACCTCCAAACTTCACGAAGTAGGTATTTTATTTATAATAAAGCTTGTATTTTATTTATCCAAATATTATACGTCAAGAATTAAGGCTTAGCTAAGCAGACTCATTTGAGGTCTCTCCTACACTTGCACGTCAGCTGCAAGCTGTCCTCTGGAGGCTCAACTGGGCTTTAAGAATATCTAAGATGAAACAGTCACTTGGCTGGCAGTTGTTCCTGGCTGTTGGCTGGGAGCTCAGCCAGGTCTCTACCAGAGCAGCCACACGTGGCCCTCCTGGTCGGGAAATGAACTTCTCACATGGCAGCTGGTCTCCCCAGAGAAAGCCTTCCTAGGGAGCCAGGCAGAAAACACCTGCTTTTCAGACTCAGGATCTGCTGTTGCATAGGTGTGATGCCATGTGCTTTGCAAACACTGGGCACAAACACAGTCACTGAGGCCAGCTCAGACTTAAGAAAAAGGGGACAGAGATTTCACTTTTGAAATGAGTAATGTCAGAGAACTTGAGAACAACTTTTTAAATCGCCTTAGATGTTCACCCAGAACTAGGAAATAGACGACATTTGCAACCAATAATACAAGATAAATTTCAGAGAGGATGAGGGAGGGTATAGATAGAAAGAACCAGTTCATCTCACTTCTTAACAGACCCCAGAAAGGAATTGTCTGGATGGAAGATAATCGGACTCCCCAGAGAAGTTATACTTTGTTCTCTCTGATGCAGACATATTTGTCCACACTAGGGGGTGAGGTACATGGTCACTGACAGCCCAGTACCACACCCTTCTAACTGTGCCATTCAGGAGTTTAGAATATTTCTCACCCAGTGTTTAATCAGCTTTTGGTGACTGTGACCAAAAGACCTAACAAAAACAGCTTAAAGAAGGAAAAGTTTATTTTGGCTCATGGTTCCAAAGGTTCGGTCCATGGCCGACCAACTCCATGTCTCTGAGCCTGAGATGCAAGGGCACGGCAGAGGAAAGCAGCTCAGGACATGGAAACCAGGAATCAGAGAAAGTTCACTTGCACAAGGGACAAAACATAAACCCCAAAGGCATGACCCAGTGACCTACTTCCTCCAGCCATACCCTATCTGTCTACAATTACTGCCCAGGTAATCTTTATCTGGGGATTAATCCACTGATTAGGTTGCAGCTGTCATAATCTAATCATTTCACCTCTGAACATTCTTGCATTATTTCACACATAAGCTTTTGGGGAACACCTCATATCTAAACCATAACACCTAGTGACAATCTGTAAAATGCAGACAATAAATTTGATTGGCCTGGTTTCTGTCAAGTACGATCCTAAACACTTGTGGCTAGAGGTTAAAAATAACTATAGTTTGGCTGGGGTTGTAGCTCAGTGGTAGAGCACTTGTCTAGCATGTGTGAGGCACTGGGTTCAATCCTCAGCACCACATAAAAAATAAATAAAATAAAGGTATTGTGTCCATCTACTACTAAAAACTATATATTCAGAAAAAAATATATATTCTTCTCAAATACAGAGTTAGAAAGAGTATTTGGAATGCAAATCCCAACACACAAACATTTGATTTGATTTTAAAATAGCTAAGTAAAAATTTTTAATATTTTCATATTCATCATCTCTTTTTGTATTGCAAAGCTTGGGTATTAGAAATGAGAATTCTTAAGGAAAAAAAAAACTAAGAAAGGACAAAGTCATGTCACATTAGAAAAAAATTATTCTTCTCATTTTATACAAAAGTTCCAGCAAAAATTTGGCAAAGCTGGTAAGGGAGTCCATGAGCCCAAGTCAGCCTACAAAGGAAACCATGTCTCCTGTCGCAGCCAGTCCCCAGCAGGGAGCAGTCTATGGGAGGTAGGCCATGTACAAGCACAGTGATTAACTTCAGAGCCTGGCAGTTTTGTTTTGGGGTGTGTGTGTGTGTGTGTGTGTGTGTGTGAGAGAGAGAGAGAGAGAAATTGAGGATTGAATCCAGGAGTGCTCTACCACGGAGTCACACATCCCCAGCCCTTTTTATTTTTTATTTTGAAAAAGGGTCTCTCTAAGTTGCCCAGGCTGGCCTCAAACTTGGGATCCTCCTGTCTCAGCTTCTCAAGTAACTGAAATTATAGGCATGTGCCACCACGCCCAGCAGTCTTGCAGCTTTCTTGGTTAATTATGTCCCAAGAAAGAGTTCTGCAAGGCATGTTCTCATGACCACCACATTTGCTAGCACCTGAGTAGTATGCAGAGCTAGAGCCATTCAAACAACTAGCAAGAAGCAGCAGAAAGGGGCTAATCACTTGTAAGAGCATAGCCCTGAGGGAAATGCACTAAGCTGAGAAAGCGTGTGTATGTTGCAATTCTGTATGGATAATTCTGGTGCTTATCTTTCTATCCCATCCTTCAGAATCCCATTCTTTTCAAATGAATCTTGGGACCCCTAAGAAGGTCCCCCTTCCTAGGCAATCGATTGGCAGAGTCTTTTATGCAGAATGTGACTATAAAGGAAAAAAGCTTTAACAATCACTGGGTTTCTCAACAAATGGGCCCAGCCAGATCATTCGACAGGCCATCTGCAGCTGACAGAATCAACCCATTCAGAGTTTCCAAGCAGCATTGAGTGCCCCATTCTGAAGCTTGAGTGGACAGCCAAGGATCACAGACAGTTGAGAGAAGCCCAAAACATGCAAAGCAAAGCAACTTGGAGGATACAAGGTCTATTCTTAGTAAAGACAATGCCTAAAAAAACCTATCAATATCCTCAGAGATAGAAGATGTGGCACCCATGAAACAAAATGCAATACTTTCAGAAAGCAACACTCAGAGAACAAAAGAGAGGTCTTGGAGAATAAAGGTTTAACAAAAGTGAAAAAATTCAATTGATGGGTCAGAAAGAAAAGTTGAGAATAGCCCCTGAAAGTAGAAAAGACAGAGCAGCCACTCCCCAGCCATGTGTGTGTGTGTTAGGAGTCGGTGCCTGGCCCATGCCTAGGCCTGCCAGATGCCCCAAAAGTGAAACCCTGGGAAACTCACTTAGTTTTGCAGGACTCCCTTATGAAGCCTTGCCTACTGTCCCCAGAAGGGGACCTTTTGAACCCTCAGGAAAGCTGAATCCAGACATGACGCAGACTGTGACTGTCTTAGTGTGCTCTGGCTGCTATAGCAAAGTAACACACATCCTGGGAGAGTTAAACAAACATTTACTGCTCACAGTTACAGAGGTCAGGAAGTCCAAGATCCAGGTGCTGGTAGATCTGGTGTCTGGTGAGGATTCACTTCCTGGTTGGCAGATGGTTACATCCGTGTTGTATCCTAAGATGATGCGGGACAGAGGGAGGACATCATTTTCTCTTTCTCTTCTTTTAAAGGCTGTATTGCCATCTTGTTGGCTTCGCTCTCATGACCTAATTACCTCCCAAGGCTCCATGTCCAAACACCATCAGATTGGGATTAGAGCTTCAAAAGACCATACTGAGGGGACGCAAACATCAGTCCACAGCAATGACTAAGTGGTTTTTAACAGTGGCCCTCGCCTCCTTTCTTCACACAGCTAACTTTGTGACTGTCACTCCGTTTTTCAAATCTAAATAGCAAATTGTTTAGAAATTCATACTTTGGAAGTAAAAAGAAAAGCAAAGAAATAAAGATTCTTTCTCCTGAGGAAGATGGAGGAAGGGAACCCAGAGTACTTCTAAGATACTCGTAAAGGCCCATTTTTAGATGGCAATTCACAGTTGCTCGTTTTATTATCATTCATCATTCAAGAAACTGTACAATATGTTTGTATGTTTTGTTTGTGTATGGCATGTTTCATAAGTTTGAACTTCAGACTTTAGTCTCATCTGATAAACTTATCTCCCTTGGATTTCAAGAGGCTTAGGGATAGAAAGAACAAAACATGGGAAAATGCAATCTGAATCCAGAACTTTGCTCTTTGACCCACTAATGAACTTTGGTACTTGAAACACTCCTGAACAGAAGGCGCTGTGTGGACTGCACCCAGATAAAAAGACAAATGATTGCTTCACGCTCCTTTAATCCAAACTGATTTCTTATTTATTTTTGTTTTTTAAATCACACACAGTCCTACCAAATCACCTTCTGTGACCCCCTTCCCAGTCTCTTCATGTTCTGTCTGTCTGTGACCTAGAAACCTAATCTTCCATGAGTCCTCACCACCTTAAAATCTAGTTAGTGTCAATTCCTCTTTTTTTTTTTTTTTCTTCTGATGCTGGGGGTTAAACCCAGGAGCACTTTACTACTGAGCCACATCTCCAGTCCTTTTAAATTTTTCATTTTGGGACAAGGCCTTGCTAAGCTGCTGAGATTGACATGGAACTTGCAATCCTCCTGCTTCAGCCTCCTGGGTCACTGTGATTAAAGGTGTGTACCACCGTACCCAGCAATTCCTCTTGATTCTCCATCTAGAACGGATTTTTGCCACCCCTCTTTATCCAAAACTCTGCCCTGGTTCCTCCAACAATCTGGCTATTTCACAATCTCCAAACAGGTCTCCCAGCTCCAGTCTTTACCTTCCCCAATGTATCATCAGTACTGCCACCAGAATTCAGCTTCTAAAGTTTAGAATTTATTTGTTGTGGCAACATAAGTAACATAAAATTAACCTTTTAAATCATCTCTTGGATGCAAAGTGTACTTTATTTTTATTTTTTCCCACATTGTTAATGTTGCATTACGGTTGTACATACTGATGGGATTTGTTGTTACATATTTGTACATACAAATAATACACAATGTAACAACATAATTTGGCCAATATCACTCCCCAGCATATTTTTATTTTTAATGCAGACTTTTAAAATAAATTTTGTTGTATATACTTAAGGTACTCAATATGATGTTTTATACACACACACACACACACACACACACTATAGTGAAACAAAGCAGCATATCCTTTATCTCACACAGCTAGCTACCCATTTCCCCCCTGTGGCAAGAACAGCTATAATCTACTCATTTAGAGAAAATCCTGAACACAATACACTATTATTAGTTTTTGGTCTCATGTTGTACCTTAGATCTTTCTACCTGCTCTTGCTATATACATTTTAATTGTTTTAAATGGCATTAACTACATTTACATTGTGATGATGTCACCATCCTTCATCTCCAGAACTTTTTCATCATCACAAACTAAAATTTTGAACCCATTAAAATAGTAACTCCTCAACCCTCCCTCCCCCAGCCTCTAGGTAACCACTATACTGGGTTTTGCTTCTATGAATGTGACTCTGCTAAATACTCAAGGAAGTGCAATCATACAATGCAGGTCCTTTTGTGTCTGGTCTTTTACTTAGCATATGTGGTAGCAGGTGTCTGAATTTCGTTCCTTCTAAAGGCTGAATAATACTCAGCTGTGTGTGTATATATGCGTGTGCTCTAGGTAAATATTTCCAGTGTATACAGTGTGTTTTGTTTATCCATCCCTCTGTCCATGGACCTTTGGTTGTTTTCACCTTTTGGCTATTGTGAATAATGCTTATATGAACATGGGGGGATAAATAGCTGTTTGAGCTGTTGGTTTCAATTCATTTGGGAATATACTTAGAAGTTTTGCTGGATCATTCAACAGTTCTATGCCTTACATCTTGAAGAATTGTCATTTCCATGCTGGCTGAATGATATTAATGTTTCCATGGGCACAATACAGGGATCCAGAATTTTCCAGACCCTGGCAAACACCGTGGTATCTCACTGTGGGTTTTGATCTGAGTTTCCCAAAAGATTAGTAATGTTGAGCATCTATTCATGTCATTTTCAACTACTTCTTTAGAGATATCTACTTGAGTTCTTTGTCCATTTTTATATTGGGTTGCTTGAGGTTTTCTTGTTGTTGTTGTTGAGCTATAGGTTTTTTTAGCATATATATATATATATATTCTGGATATTAATCTCTTCTCAGACATGTGATTTGCAAAGATTTCCTTCTATCCTGTGGGTCGCCTTTTCGCTCTGTTAATAGTATCCCTTGATGAACAAAAGTTTTGTTTTTTTTTTAAGAGAGAGTGTATGTGTGTGTGTGTGTCTGAGAGAGAGAGAGAGAGAGAGAGAACTTTTTTTTTTTTAATTTATTTATTTTTAGTTCTCGGCGGACACAACATCTTTGTTGGTATGTGGTGCTGAGTATCGAACCCGGGCCGCACGCATGCCAGGCGAGCGCGCTACCGCTTGAGCCACATCCCCAGCCCGAGAACTTTTTTTTTAATATTTATTTTTTAGTTTTCAGCGGACACAACATCTTTGTTTGTATGTGGTGCTGAGGATCGAACCCGGGCCTCATGCATGCCAGGCGAGCACGCTACCGCTTGAGCCACATCCCCAGCCCCAAAAGTTTTTAATTTTAATGAAGTCCAACATATCTTTTTCATCATTGCCTATGCTTTGGGTGTTGTATGCAAGAAATTATTGTCAAGTTCAGTGGTATGAAGCATTTCCCTGTTTAATAGGGTCATAGAGCTTTAGCTCTTGCATTTAGGTCTTTTGACTAATTTTGAGTTAATTTTTGTTAATGGTATAACATAAAGGTCTAATTTCATATTTTTTGCATGTGGATATTCAGTTTCCCTAGGACTATTTGTACAAAAACTGTCCCACTAAATGATTGGACACCCTTATTAAAAATTACTTGATCAGGAGCTGGGTTTGTGGCTCATTGGCGAGCACTTGCCTAGCTCTGGGATCTTTATTCCATTTCATTGGTCTGGACGTCTCTGTTTCTGCCCACACTACCCTGTTTAGATTACTGAAGCTCTGTAGTAAGTTTTGAAATGAGGAAGTGTGAGACCTCCAACTTTGTTCTTGTTCAACACTTGTCTTGACGATTGGGAGTTTCCATATAAGTTTAGGAAGAGTTTTTAAATTTCTGATTAAAAAAAAAAAACAGGATTGGGATTTCTATAGGAATTGCATTGAATCTGTAGATCCATTTGGGTAGTACAGGTGGAAAATTCTTAATTAGAAAACCTGAAGTTCAAAATTCCAGCACCAACATGATGCTACAAGAGGAAAATTCCACACCTGACCTCCTGTGATGGGTCACAGTCAAAATACAGGTGCACTAAAAGTATTGCATAAAATTACATTTAATTTATGTGTACAAGGTGTATATAAAACACAAATGAAATTTGCATTTATACTTGGGTTCTATCCTTAAGATATCTCATTATGTATATGCAACCATTCCCCCAAAATCCAAAAAACTGCTTCTGGTCCCAAGCATTTCAGATAAGGGTTATTCAAACTGTTTTGCCATCTTAACAATATCAAGCCTTCCAATCTAGGAATATACATGTCTTTCCATTTATGTCTTCTTTAATTTCTATCAACAGCCTTTTATAGTTTTCAGAATGCAAGGCTTTCTCTCCCTTAAATTTATTTCTAAGTAGTTTATTCCTTTTGATACTATTGTAAATGGATATATTTTTTTAAAGTGTAGATTTCTAATGCATTATTTTTTGGCCCAGAAGGCTTATATGTCTCTCCATTCACCTTCAGAAAAACACCCACATATTTCAGACTAGAATTTCAGTCTTTTACAATTTGGCTCCAAACCCCATTTTCTGCATTTTTCTCCATTTCTAATCCCCTGCTTTTTCACAGTTTGCACTGTCCAGCTATGCTGATCTGCTCATGGTTTCCTAAGTTTCCATACATGTTCATAGCTCCCGGATGTTTGCAGCCTTGAATTCCCCCCACCCCATTCCCCAATATCGGACCCTGCAGGTGTCATCCACACATCTGCTCTTCCGCAAGACTCTTCTCTGATCCCTTCAATCACTGTTTTTGTCACAACTTCTGTTGCCATATGACTTTAAAAATCGGTTCTTGCTGGAGCTGAGCTGACATCAATTACTAATTCACCTCCTTGACCAAACAGTTCAGCATTCAGCTCAAATTAACACCAACCAAACTCCAGGCAATGTACTTGACATGGAGGTCCATGAGATCTGAAGAGTCCTGCCTTGGAGGAGCACTGCAAGCTAGCAGAAGCAGCAGACAGGAAACAAACCCACAGGGTACAGGTGGTAAGTATTGAAAGTGGGCAGGGCGTGATGGTGCATTCCTGCAATCCCAGAGACTGGGGAGCCTAGGTTACTGAGTGAGGCCTCTTTTTTTTCCCAAAAAATAAAAAAATTAAAAAAGGGCTGGGTTCAATCTGCAGTAACAAAACAAAGAACTGAAAGGGCACAGGTGTGCCGAGCTGGAAGAAAGGACAAAGATAGTCCAGGACGGGCACTGCCAGGGAAAGTATAGGGGAGTAGGTGAGGCCTATGCAGGTGCTTAAAGAAAACAAGATGGAAAGAACATTCTAGACAGAGCCACAGGACTTGGAGACATAAAACTGGTGTTTGGGAAACAAGGAACAGTCAACACCCCTGGTGTGTAAAATCTAAGAGTAACAAATGAGGAAGGGAGATGATTTGGGGCTTAGTCAAATCTGTTGAGGAGTTTCAATATATTCTGTATATTGCTATATACAAGGATGCATACTTCAAAAATACATATTTCTGGGCTGGAGATATAGCTCAGTTGGTAGAGTACCTGCCTCACATGCACACAGGCCCTGGGTTCAATCCCCAGCACCAAAAAACAAAAACAAAAACAACAACAACAAAAAAAACCACCACATATTTCTAACAGCAGAGCATTTCCTGGATTGAAGGGGAAGCACAAACGTAAATAATTAATTAAATATTTAAGCTGGCCCCCTGCTTCTTTTAATGCGCATCATAGTAAATAATTTTTACTTATTCTGCTCATGCTATTGGTCACCATAAATGACTATTTCTAAGTTCAGACTGCCATATTAATTAAGGCCATTAAATGTGAAGAAAGCTGTTGCCTAGTGAACAAAAAGTTAAACATCACAGACTTGTGGGCTGGGTGGTGGCTCAGTGGTAGAGCACTTACTTAGCACGTGTGAGGCCCTGGGTTCAGTCCTCAGCACCACATTAAAAAATAAATAAATAAAGTCATAAAAAAGAACTTGTTAAAAAAAATCACAGACTTTTGCTCCTTTTGTTACAGATCTATGTCAATGAAGCACCAACTGGGCTCCAGGACCCTGCTTATCACTTCTGCAACAGCTGTTCCCGGAGGAGGGCTTGTGTTTGTCACGTTTATAATGAAATGAATGAAAAGGTATGAAAGCTTTCCAAGAGAAAGGCAAACTATCTTCCTCTTTCTGCTAAGAGTTTTAAAATAACAACCTGCACAATGAGAAGAACAGAGAGTAGATCATAGTCTTTCCAGTCAGGCGGCTCCTTCTTTGGAAGTATCTTAAATAATTTCAAGTGTGGGAACCAAATGATAGACTTATGCAGTGTCTTCTTCATTCAACTTGTTCTTTATAAATATATTTGTCATTTGTTTTGATTGTTGTTAACACAGGAAGAGTTGCTTGTCAGCATTTTGTAAGCTACATTTTATGTTTAAAGAAATGAATTGTGGGTGGTAACAAATTCTAAGCTGGGTCAGTTTGTTGCTGTTCCAGCTTTTATCTAAAATTGCCTTCACTTTCTGATTTGCTCATGACAATGTAAAGAGAGGGATAAGACAAGCTGTAACATTGGCCAAGCCTCTCCTTTGACCAAAACTTTATTCTGCTCTTCTGAGCCACCAACTTGATTCTGTCCAAACTTGGGCTTCTTTCCCTGCCCTTACTGACTCCATTTTCAGATTCTAAGCTAGGATCCTGCTAAGTTAGTTTATCAAAAGCCTCCTACCCTGATATCTGACCACCTGAGTATCTTAGCACTTCGGCCTGCCTTCAGCAAGAATTCTTCCAAATCAGTTTAGACAGAAACCCTCTCCTTGATGTACTCTCTCAGTAATTGTCCATCTCCTGATCCCCACCCCACTCCTTGTTCTAAGTCCCAACTTGTCCTTAGTGGAGTCAACCTGGAATCCAGTTTCTCCTCCCCACGGAAGAGTCCATTGCAGTGCCGGGTCCCTACACCTATCACCATAACTCCCTTTGGATAACAGCTGCCTTACCGTTGGTGAGGAAAAAAATTCTGCGATGGCCTAAATTTAATTATAGGACCAGGGTTGGAGTGGAGGTGAGATTTATCAGCTAATGGCTTTGAATCAAATCAACAAAAGACTATTTCACATTTCTGGATGTTATATTGAAACCTTAACTTAAATTTTCTGAACTTTCTCAACTAATCCTATCCCAACTCCCCACTTGGCACGATCCCATCGCTCTTACCTATAGCCAATGTAGGTTCAATGTCATCAATCTATGCTTTCCTTCCCCAAACTTCCAATATTTTTGTAAACTTTTTTTTTTTTAGTTGTTGATGGACCTTTATTTAATTTATTTATATGCGGGGCTGACAGGAGTAAACATCAAGGATGAACAAACAACATGAATCAGCAAAAGGACTTGTTTTGGACTTGTTTTGGACTTTGCAGTGACTAAGTGACTTTTTAGTTGTAAACATGTTTTTGGTTATAGGATGACTAGATAGTATGCCCATGTTAGATAAGTTGATGATGTAACTAGGTAGTGTGCTTATGTTAGATAAGTTAGACACAAACAAGTTTGTTGTAAACATATAGAGTATATAAGCGCGAGGGAAACTCCATGTATTTGCTCACAATCAACTCTCATCGCCTGAGAGTAAGATCGTGCAGTGTGAGCCAGCCACCTCGTGTATTGCTTTGTGTGGTGTGCGAATAAACCAGCATTTCAAAAGGCAATCGAGTTCGTGCTTGGTGTTCGCGTACGTCGCGGTCCGGGGTCCAGTGCAGATATCCGGAAGGGAACTCCTGGTAACCAGACAAGGCTGAGAAGCTGCTCGTGACAGTTACGTTATAAATAATACTTAGGATTAGATTTAAGTGAGTTTTCTTCTTCTTTTTTGTGGTACTAAGAATTGAACTCAGAGCTAGGGTTGTAGTGGTAGAGCACTTGCGTGTGAGGCATTGGGTTCCATCCTTAGCACCACATAAAAATAAATAAAAGTATCCATCTTCAACTAAAAATATTCTTAAAAAAAGAATTGAACTCAGGGCCTCTGCATGTTAGGCAAGTGTTCTGCCATTGAACCTCACCCCACACTTCCCAGCCTTTAAAAAAAAAAAATTTTTTTGAGACAAGTTCCTGTTAAGTCCTTGAACTTGCAGTCCTCCTGCCTCAGCCTCCCGAGTAGCTGGGATTACAGATGTGCATGCCCCACTGAAATTAATTTTAATTCAATTTATTTGGTACTCTGGATTGAACACAGTGGGGTCTCTATCTCTGAGCTACAGTCTCAGCCTTTTTTATTTTTTATTTTTTAAGACATGGCCTCCCTAAGTTGCTTAGGGCCTCCCTAAATTGCTGAAACTGACCTCAAATTGCAATCCTCCTGCTTCAGCTTCCTGAATCACCAGGATTACAGGTGTGGACCATGGCATCCAGTATAAATGAATTTTTAAGTCAATCTTAAATAGCAGTTGTATCAGTCAGAGTTCCACCAGAGAAACAACTAGTATATGATACATCTACACACACTCTCACACAGACACATCTCAAGGAGTTTGATTACATGATAGTGGGGTCTGGTGATGGAAATCTGAAATATATAGAGCAGGTCACCAGAGGGCTGCAGACTCTTGGGGGAAGAGCTGACAGGGGGGTCCACAGTCCATGGACAGAAATTGCTTCTTCCTCAGGGGAACAGTTAAGTTCCTCAGGTCTTTAACTGTGATTGGATGAGACCCACCCAGATTTTCAAGGATGGTTTCCTTTACTAAAGATCAACTGACTGCGGAGCTACAAATACCCTCCCAGTTAAGTTAATGTTTAATTGAATGACTGGGTACTACAGCCTAGCCAAATTGATACTAGGATATCAATCACAATAATAAATATTTAAAGTTATTCTCAATCATATGCCAAGCATTAATAGTGATAGAATGAAGGAAATTCCTAGCTGAATTCAATGAAGAGAGTTGCAAATTAACTGAGGCAGAGATCACTGGCAGAGTGAGACAGGGTGGAAGAAACAAGAGACATAAAGGAAGGACTAGGAGATAAAAAGTTTAATTCAGAAGTTCTGCAGACTTTTCCAGGCCTGTCTCTTCCTAAGCCAGTCTCTCTTTCAGGTGCATCACTCCTCAATTCCTGGAGAATCTGTAAATCTTACCCATAAATTAATTCCCTTGTATGCTGTTAATTAGCCCACCAATAAATAGATTAAGCAAAGAGAGAAATGATATTTGAGAAACTTATAATTTGAGGGGACTTTCCTGCCTTATCTATCGATCAGCTCAAGGATCTCAAGAATGTGCAGACCATTGAAAACACCAGACCCATATCATACCTATATACCTTCTCATACCCACTTCTCACCAAGTTTCCTTTTTAAAAAAAAATAGCTAGGAATCCCTTAAAGTTTCTCACTCTTGAGATGGACTGTATTTTCCCTTGCTGGTGTACCTGCTTTCTTAAATAAACCTGTCTACATCTCTGGCTGGCATCATGTAAGCTAAAGACCTTTCCGGTCCTGAATCAAGATCCTCTTTTCTCTGGGAACTTCTCAGGACCCTCCTCCAGAGAACTCTCCTCTTCTGTGCTAATAGTGGTCAAGGGTGTAAGTGTTGGATTGTGACTGCAGGTCCTGCTTCTTAGTAGCTGTGTGTGACATTTGCAAGTTTCTTCACCTCTCTGTGCCTTAGTTTTCTCATCTTGAAGACAGGAATAATAACTTGTAGGGTCATGTTAGAGATTGGGATAATGGTTCCTTCCATGCTGTAATGTTTTCCCACTGTACCTTTGTACTTTGACCTATGTGCATAACACAAACTTATAAAATAGGTACTGAAGCCTGTTCTTTGGGTGGTATTTGCACCTGCTCTATATTAGCTGCCTAGGTCCTCACTGCATTCATCATTTTATGGTGGTGTCTGCCTTAAACCAAAACCCTGGGAAGAACAGGGACAGGGCACTAAGTTGTGGGCTGCCCTGCTCCAGAATGTGCCTTCTACACAGATGACAGCTGTGTTTGACAGTGAAGATGTTAATGAAGACGATGTTAGGAGAGCGAAGTTCTCACTTTGGCCACTCAGCTGGTGTTCTAGGAAGAGACATTTGACCCTTATGGGCCTCAGTTTTCTAATCCTAACAAGATGATTTTTAAGGACATTTCCAAACTTCAAATTGCACATGTGCCCAACGTTAAGGGTAAGAAGAATAATAACCATTACATTCTCTCCATAAAGGCAGATGCCCCCACGTGAGCGTTTCATGGCTCTCACGAACATTTTGTTACAAAGCACCATGAAATTCAGAGAGAGGGGAAGATACAGAAAAAGAATTCAGCAGAAAGAGTAATCCCTCAATCATCTGGTTTTGTTCTAGTTTCATAAGTTATGCAAATATTTAATTTGTTATGTAATAATTGTGACACAATTATTAAAGAAAAATTAATGATGATACTTGTTAAAGATGGTGTTAAACCAACACTCTTTAGAACCCGAGTTCTCAAAAATAAAAGGGTTTATTGAATCATTAGACGTGCTCGTCAGAAAACGAAAGGACAGGTTCTGTTCCACAGTTGCCCACAGTCAGGCCAGAGAGCAGTTGAAACTATGTCTGATAGACCTAGGGCTAAGATTTGTGAGTTTTGTTTTGTTTTGGGTTCTGGGCATGGAACCCGGGGCCTTGGGTATGCCAGGCAATCATTCTTCCATGGAACTACACTCTCTTGGCTCCTGACAGTATTTTTATAATGGAAGTTTGAGGGGCTAGGGTTGGAGTCTCAGCCCCTGTCACGAGCAGCTTCTCAGCCTTGTCTGGTTACCAGGAGTTCCCTTCCGGATATCTGCACTGGACCCCGGACCGCGACGTACGCGAACACCAAGCACGAACTCGATTGCCTTTTGAAATGCTGGTTTATTCGCACACCACACAAAGCAATACACGAGGTGGCTGGCTCACACTGCACGATCTTACTCTCAGGCGATGAGAGTTGATTGTGAGCAAATACATGGAGTTTCCCTCGCGCTTATATACTCTATATGTTTACAACAAACTTGTTTGTGTCTAACTTATCTAACATAAGCACACTACCTAGTTACATCATCAACTTATCTAACATGGGCATACTATCTAGTCATCCTATAACCAAAAACATGTTTACAACTAAAAAGTCACTTAGTCACTGCAAAGTCCAAAACAAGTCCAAAACAAGTCCTTTTGCTGATTCATGTTGTTTGTTCATCCTTGATGTTTACTCCTGTCAGTAACATAACTTTTTAACCTTGTCCTATTTAAGAAGTAATCCATGCTGTTTATGTTGCTAAAAGCTAAGTTAAGTCCTTATCCTGGATACCAATCCAACACTGAGGTTTTGAGCACAAGGAAAAAGCTTTATTGCTTTGCTAGCAAAGGAGAAACACAGGAGACTCCTGTTCCAGAGGCTGGGATTCTGCCCATCAGCAGGAACAGGGGGCTTTTAAAGAAGGTGATTCAAAGGCTACATTCCAAGTACTCTGTTGCAGTTATAATTCACTTGTTAATTTGGGAGACAGTCATTTCTGAGCTATTCTGGTACTAGTCTGGATTGCTTTGTTCCTATGGTGGGTGTGTACTCAAGGACAGATAAATCTGCCTAAAATGGAGAAGAAAGGTAATCCTGTCCCCACCCCACCCCCAGAGATTAGGGAGGGAGAGAGATTAGGGAGGATCTGGGAGAGAGGAAGAAACATGTCCTTTTTAAAAATAAATTGCAGTGGCAGAGAAGCAAGGGCTATATTCAAAGCATAAAGTGGCCGCACTGTTACATTTAATTTTACCCCGAATATGATAGTCCTACAAATGATTCATGTTTAATTTGGACATCAGACAAACTATTAACATGTGAATAAACATAATGATGTTTTACGGCATTCAAAATAGACAAAATTGTTCCTACCCCCTTGTTGGGAAGTTCAAACTGTCCCTCTGAAGGTTCAGAAACAATCTGCTAGAACCAAGGGACAATAGAAACTAACAGGAGAAAAGCCATCCCAAGTTTATTAACATTGTGAAAGGACAAAATTACAATTGAAATATCTTAATTGATTTTCCATTCTAGAATCAAGCAACACTTAATTTTATAAACTAGAGTAAATGTTCCACGAACTGAGCAGAGGTAGGTTTTACAGAGAAAGGCTAAAGAAAGCAAAAACAAAGACCAAATATCGAATGGCTCATTTCCAACTTTCCTTATAAGGAAGGGACAGGGAGCCAGAACAAGAGAAAATTAACGATTGGTTAACTTCAGGTTACTCGAGGTCACTTCTTTTTGTGTGTAAGAGTTAAAGCAGAGGGAACTTCATTATCATGCCGATGGAAACTATCCTGCATGGAAAATTTGGCTATTCTCTCTCACTTGTCCTGGTCTCCTTCTGTCCTCTGGTACATTGGAACTTTTGTGAGCAGGACTCCAGTTTGATTTTTAGTTCCATTTGTTGAGTCTGAATGCATGAGCTTAGTTCAAAACAATGGCCTCCTATAACTTCTATTTAACATGCAACCATATTTGCACGTTTTGTATTCCATACAGAATATGAAACTTGAAGAGCCAGATGGTTGGGGTTTAAATACTCTCTTCATATGAGGACAGGGAAATGGAGAGTGTAGGCAATTTAGAATAATAAATGATTTTACGCGAGATGAATGGACTCAGGAGACAGAAATCAGTTTGTCAATGGTTTCTTTTGGAATTTGAGCCACAGAGATTAAATATAACTTGTGACAACGCCTGTGGATTCATTACCATCTTCTTTCCTGCGATCATAAAATTTGGAGCGAGATGGGGGGTGGGGTAAATGATGTTTGTGGGAACAGTATTAAGGCAGATGAGGGACTATCCGAGTGTAGCCTTTCTGATCTCCAAGGCCCTTTAATTTTAAATAATCAGCATACCAGGGTACCAAATTTGGGGGCGACTTTCGCGGGACTCCATTCAGATGCTTGAAATGTTTTGTTGTATTTCTTTCTTTCTTTTTTTTTAAGTATTTATTTTTTAGTTGGAGTTGAACACAACATCTTTATTTATTTACGTTTATGTGGTGCTGAGGATCGAACCCCAGGCCTCACAGGTGTGAGGCCAGCGCTCTACCGCGGAGCCACAACCCCAGCCCCATTAATTTGTTACCTCCTCCTCCTCCTGAGCGGCCTGCACCACCACACCCAGCAAAATGATTGCATTTGGTAGGAAAGAAAGAAGGAAAGAAGAAGGAAAGAAAGAATTACTTTTGTTTTCGCGGTTTTCCAGTTTTATTTACAAGTGTTGAGTTTCAGACTTGTTTTTGCAGTTATGGGGGATGACCCTGATTACACGGTACCACAATTAAGCCCTTCAAGTTCTTTTTGCAACAAAGAGGCTAGGAAACATCCGTTCTAATAGCGGATACAGGAATGCAGGTAGCAGCTGCATTGCACTGTGAGGTTTTAGAACTGGCACTGGCGGCTCAGTACCAGGTCCAGAAAATAAAAGCCGTCACAAGTTCCTAGACCCGCCACGGCAGTGCGCGCTCTACGGCATCCCCCGGACTTGCGCGAACCTCGCTGCACAAGCCTATGTCCCATCCCGGAAGCTTCTCAGGTTCATCCTACAGGAGTCCGCTCGAGGCACGGGACCCGCGCTCCAGGCAGGTCCCGCGTACCCAAAGAGGCGGGAGAATATAGTCCGAGGCGCGCTCACCGCGCTCGAAAGCCCCAGGCCCCAGCTACCCGTGCCCGCCGGACAGGGGCAGCGGCGGCGAGCTGCCTCCAGCCAGTACGCCGCCCGGCGCGCCGAGGCCAGAAGCCGACTCCACGCCCCTTCCGAACCCTGGAGCGGAGCTGATGACGAACACAGGACGCGACAGACGCACACGCCGCCCCGCGCACACACGACGGTGCGTGCAGGGAAACGCGAGGGAGTCCCGGGCCGTCACCGGCGCGACCAGCGTCCCGCCTCCTCCACTCCCGGCGCTCCCGCCACCTCGGCAACTCCGCGCCCGCCTTCCGCCTTCGTCCGAAGCCTCCGCCGCAGCGAGGCTCCCGGCCTCGCTCCTGTCTCTTTAAATGGTGGGGCCGACTGGCGGCCCCTGCAGCTGCTGCCTGGGTGGCCCCGCGCGCCGCTTTTGAGGGGCGAGCCAAGATGGCGGCGGCTTTGGCTCGATGAGGAAGACGGAAGAGGCGGTGGCAGTGGAGAAGGGAAAGCGACTTCTAGCAGCCAGGGGCGCTGCGGCGGCCGGGGGCGTTCGGAGTCTCTCGGGCAGAGTTAGCAGTTGCAGCAAGAGTAGGCGCCCGTCGGCTTCGGATATTTGAAGCAGGGGGAACGGAGCGGGACCACTGGGCGCGGAGGCAAGGCCAGGTACAAGGAAGGAAAAAATGGCGGCGGCGGCGGCCTGAGGAGGCGGTGGCGGCGCGGGAAGTAGCTTGGCGGAGATCATGGCGGAGGCGGGAGCAGGGCAGTGACCGGAGCCCCGCGTTCCTACCGCGGCGGGGCGGGAGGCTCCGCAGCGCCGCGTGCCCCTTTCGGGGCTGCCGGGCGGCCGGGCCTGGACAATAGCGCCGCGGAGCCGGAGGCGAGAGAAGGCGGCGGCCCAGAGCTCGGGCCCGGAGCTGGCCATGCGGGCGGCGGCGCGGGCCCGCGGCGGTCACCGGCAGCAGTGAGGCCCGAGAGTCCTCCGCTTGCGGGCGCCCGCCTCTCCCGGACCCCGTTCCTGGGCGACTGCAGCCGGGCTCCCGCCCCGGCCCTCGGACGGCACGATGACCGACACCCGGCGGCGGGTGAAGGTTTACACGCTCAACGAGGACCGGCAGTGGGACGACCGGGGCACCGGGCATGTGTCGTCCGGCTACGTGGAGCGGCTGAAGGGCATGTCCCTGCTTGTCAGGGCCGAGAGCGACGGTGAGTGCAGCTTCTCGCGGCGGGACCCTCGCCACCCCTACGGCACGGGGCCACCTCCCTGGTGCTTGGGTGCAGTGGCGCTTGGCCCGCGAGAACCTAGGGGCAGTGTGCTGAGGAGTGCAGGCCGCGGGGGCTCCCGGAGCGCGCCGGAGGTGTCCGCTCCTCGGAGTGCCTGGTGGCTTTGAGGGTTCGAGTAGGGCCAAGTACTTTTGAGTTGTGCCGCCCGGGAGCGTGGAGAGGCCGAGCGTGCTCTTCTTTTGCACTAGAGTGACCTTGAGAAAGGCACCGTCCCATCTGCCTTGGTTCACCCATCTGTAAAGCAGGTGTGCAACTTTGGTTTGAGCTAAGAAAGTTCTTACCTGCTGCATACTTTTAAGAACATTTCGCTGTATGTGTGTGTTTCTTTCTTTTCCTTTTTTTTTTTTTTTTTTTTTTTTTTAACATTTTGGCTACATCTTTCTGATCCGGTTGCTGAGTGGCAACACAGATTCGTGGGTCTGCCAACTCCACACTGAGCTGCGAAAATGGTGTTTCGCATTGTGAGGGTACGTTTGCGTTCACCATCGTTGGTTGTCTTTCTCGTTGGAATGCAGGTTTTTTGTTTTTTTTTTTAAGTGTGTATAGTTCCTGCAAACTTGGAATCATTTTATTGCGAGCTTTTTTTTTTTTTTTTTTTTTTTTGGTTGCTTAAATATGTGTTCATAATTTGGTTTGGTTAACAGGTGGACAGAAGTAGGCAGATACTTTTGAATCTGCCCTAGTGCTTTCTTTCGGGTATTTTGAAACAACCCTCAAGGTCCAAAGACCAAGCAGTTTGAAAATAACAGGTTTTCACATTTTAAAAGACTTACTTCCTATAGGGAAGGTCACTTCTCTCAGTGACATTCTGCGAATTTCATGTAAAAGGAAATGTTCACAATTGGGTAAAGATTTTTTTCTTCCAAATAAGAAAGTAGTTATCTCCCACCTCCACATATCTTGTTACATTAGTCTGTGCTTTTATAGTAACTCATTATGTCAGTTTATTATGATTGTAGTTATTCTGTGTCTGAGTTAATTACAAATATTTTAGGATTTTTTTTTTCTGTTGGAATTTACCCAGAACTTTTGATTCCATGAAAAACTAGATTCTTCTGTTATTGAAGATTGTAGTATCATTGGTATTTGATCATATTTGAAAAATGGTAATTTGGGGTATAATAGTTCACTGGTTATCTTTATAGTTATAAAGATAAATTTGTGAACATTATTTCCTTTTAGGGGCATTTAATGTTTTTAATGTAATGGATATACTTTTCAGAGACTGAGTTATTTTTTGCCTCATAAAATACAACCTGAATGTCAGGATTAGTGTGCTTTGGTATGTGACTCTCACATAATAACCTACTCTGCCTTTACATCTGTGTACATTTGGAAAACTTTTTTAAATATACTTTTTAGTTGTAGATGGACACAATACCTTGTGAGGCAGACACTTTACCACTGAGCCACAACCCCAGCCCCCATTTGGAAAACTTTTTACATAGTGAGTTGAAAGTATGGGCTTTTAGGTTCAGTTAGCTTCTTTTTTGGAATACTAGGGTATCGCAGGGATAGAGCCCAGGGCCTGGAGCTTGTGGGCAAGGGCTCTGCTATTGCACTACACCTCCAATGCTGGTTAGATACTTTTGAGATGAAAGTATGTATACTTCGGACAATTTTTTTGCAATTTCATATTAGAATTAATACATTCAACTTCCATCATCTGTCTTATTTGATTCTTGAAACAAAGGCTTTTAAAAGTATTTAGAAATATTAAGGTTTAATGTTAAACTACTTATTATAAGGAACTCTACTCTCCTAATATGGCGATACAAAGAACTGGTAGGGTTTTATTTTTGCTTGGTTTGGTTTCCCATTTGTTTTTACCACTTAGAAAATAACTAATCTTTCTCCTTCCATTTGAAAGTTTGGGGGCTCTGCAGTAAAACAAGTTGAATGGCTGAAACAAAATATCTTTAATTTTTATCTCATAGGAAAAAAGCTGAACTAAATTGCTGATCTACCTTTGTAAATTTTTTTTCCCTCCCATTACTGGGAATTGAACCTAGGGGCACTCTACCACTGATTTATATCCTTAGCCCTTCTTATTTTTTATTTTGAGACAGGGTCTCACTAAGTTGCTGAAGCTGACCTCAAATTGCAGCCCTCCTGCCTCAGCCTTCCAAGTTGCTGGGATTCCAGCCATGGGTCATGGTGCCAGAACATACTCCCCCTCTGCTTCGCGCACCACCACCCCCTTTGTTTTTTTTTGTTTTTTTTTTTTCCCCTTCTGAGGCCAGGGTCTCACCAAGTTGCCAGGCCTGGCCTCTAACACACAATCCTCCTGAATCACTGGGATTACACACGTGAGCCACTGTACTACCCTTGTATATTTAAATTTCTCAGGTTTAGAAAAGTTCCAAGATACTAGTGAAGTAATCTTTAGCTTGATGATTAACTTGTTTTCCTAACAGGAAAATTACAAGCAGGTATAATAATAGTGAAATTTTATCCAGTGCCTACTATATGCCTGGGTTTGTTTTTTTTGTTTGTTTGTTTGTTTTTTTGTAGTTGTCAGTGGACCTTTATTTTATTTATTTATATGCAGTGCTGAGAATCAAACCTAGGGCTTCACACATGCTAGGTAAGTGCTCTACCACTGAGCCACAATCCTAGCCTGTGCCTGGGATTCTTCAAGCAATTTACTTGTAGTGTCTTAATTATATAATTCATAAGTAATTAAAACAGTTCTCTGATGTAGGTATTATAATTAGTCATATTTTGCAGATAGAAAAACTGAGGCTCAGAGATGGTGAGTAATTTACTTAACACATCTGGATTGGGTCAAGGTCAGCATTCAGTTTAGGAGCTATGGTCTCAATTTGAGTGGGAAATCTAGTCAATGGTGAAGGCAGTTTTATTAACTGCAGTAAATTTAAAACATTTGCTGTTTTTTTTTTCTTGACCTCAAGGTTTATTTCAAAGTGATAATAAATTTTAGTCTAAACATATTCAAAGTTATAGTTTAATGTCTCTGAGCTACATGCAAAAGTTAACTGTGTTGACTGCTAGGTTGGGTCAACCATTATCATGTGCTTCCCCTGTTCTCCACTAGAGGATATGTGAGAATTTTTTATTATGATGAGCAAAATGGGAAGTATTTCTGATTTTCCGTAAATGAGTCATTTATCCAATAGAAACTTAAAATTATTGAGTTTTTCCATGCTTGGGCTGGAAGTACTAATTGTATTATGGTGTTTTGTTTTTTTCTTTTTAATGAAACGTTTACAAAATAAAGCTCAAATGAATTAACTGTATAAATGCTAATTTATTCATATTTTCCCACAATTCTAAAGATTTTCAGTCTGTTTCTTTAAACTCAAAAATATGTAAGCCAGTGGTGGCATATGCCTGTAATCCCAGCAGTTTGGGAGGCTGAGGGAGGAGGTTCACAAGTTTAAGGTCAGATTGGGCAATTTAGCATGATCCTGTGTCCAAAATAAAAAATAAAAGCAAACAAACAACAAAAATACAGGTTGGCTCATTGGTAAAGTGCCCCTGGTTTAATCCCTAGTACCACTAAGTAAATAAATACTTTATTCCTAGCAGGTTTTTGGGGAGGGTTGATACTGGGGATTAAACTCAGGGCCACTTTACCACTGAGCTATGTTTCCGGTCCTTTTTTTATTTTCTATTTTGAGACTGGGTCTTGCTAAGTTGCTGAAGCTGGCATTGAACTTATGATCCTCCTGCCTCAGTCTCCTGAGTTATTAGAATTACAGGCATGCACCACCATGCTCACCCAAAGGATGTCTGTGTGAGTGGTGTTGGGATTGAACCCACAGCCTAGCACATGCCAAGCAGGCACTCCAACACTGGGCTACACCTACAACTCCTTAAGGATGTCTTTTGACATAAAATCATATCCATGCTTTTTATTCTGGATTACCTGATTAACATCAAGAAAAGTGTTGTTTTTTTAAATTTTTTTGTTTTTTGAGATTAAAGTATTGCTTCATTGCCCAGGCTAGTGTGGAAGCCTGGGCCCAAGTGAGTTTCCCACCTCTGTCTCCAAGTAGCTCTGACTACAGGCACATGCCACATGCCCAACTTTGAGAATGGTAGGGGTTTTGTTGTTGTTGTTTTGTTTTGTTTTTCTTCATGGTGGAGGACTGAACTCAGGACCTTGCTTGTGCTAGGCAGGCGCTGTGCCACTTAAATCCTAGACCCCCCACCCCCATTTGGTTTTTACCTTATGTTTTGTAAACTGTTTTAATTTTGAAATAATTTTATCTGATTTTACTTGCCTCAAGAATTGAACAGATTAAATTTTTACTATTTGAGGCAAGAAAAAAGTGAGACATGGGGGAAATATTCAAAGTAGAAATGCTTGCTAATGGTAACACTAGAAGCTTGTGCTGCTGTCTCTTGATAGAACATTACAGAGCTCTGTCTTGATTGTAGGTGGGTCTGCTTCTACCCCTACTATAATTAGAACGGAAGGTCAGAACACTTTTGATGGAGAAGTCTTTTTTATTTTTTCTCTGCTTTAGTGGGTAGCATCAGCATTTTTTTCATTGCTGTTCCTCTGAGTAAGTATAGTATAGTATCTTGCATTCCACATGTATACTTAGTTACTAAGAAGAGCTCCTACCACTACTGGGGAAAGTATTTCACTTTGAAATGGTTACTTAAATATTTTTTTCCTCATGTACACCAGCTCTATTAAAAATTGTCCTAGGATAACCAAAAGCTTACTTATCTGTTGCATGTGATAATGGAAGTTTGAAAGACATCATTTATGAAGTGTGGCTGATGGCGTTTGTGTTGTGGCAGCTTAATCCAAAAGACTCTCTGCTACTGAGCTATATCCCCAGCATTTTTTTTTTTTTTTTGCTTCATTTTTTTGTGGGGGCCTCACTATTTGCTGAGACTAGCCTCAAAATTGGGATCCTCCTGAGTCCTGGGTATGTACCCTCTCACCCAGCCTCTTTTCAGTTTTTAACTGCCATTATTTTAAATATGAGCCTGAAAAAAAAAAATCAGGGCTGGTGACAGGGCTCACTTGCCTAGTGTGCACTAGGCCCTGGGTTCTATCCACAGCACTGCAACAAACAGCAACCAAATATCAGAAAAAGGGGTTTTATAACACAGAACAGAACCAAAATAGCTTTAAAGCCTACATTAGTCTCCCACCCAGGTGATATTTTTAGGCTCTGTTATTTGTTTGTTTCTTTTTGTGTTGCTGGGAATGGAACTCAAGAGTCCTGTAAATGGTAGGCAAGTGCTGTACTACTGAGTATCCACCAGCCCCATTATCTCGGTCTCCCACCACCACCAGGGATTGAACTCAGGGACACTCAACCACTGAGCCACATCCCAGCCTTATTTTGTGTTTTATTTAAAGACAGGGTCTCACTGAGTTGCTTAGCACCTCGAATTTGCTGAGGCTGTCTTGAACTCATGATTCTCCTGCCTCAGCTTCCCCAGCAGCTGGGATTACCGGTGTGCACACTGCACCAGGCCCCATTAACTCATTTTTGATGGCTGGTGCTTTCTTCCCACTGTTGAAGCATAGTACCTAATCCTTGCCCTTTGCTTTGTATATTTGTGAGAGGTCAGTATTCTGGGGAAGCTGATAGGTTGAGCTGCTTGCTTAGGAGTGACAGTTGGAGTTATTCATTGAATCCTTCAGTATTTATCCAAGTTAAAACTAATGCAGGATCAAAGTTCAACCCCAGATACTCCCAGACTCCCTGAATTTGATTGACTGGTTGGTTGATATTAAAGAGGGAGCCATAAAAATTATAGGCACACTCTATACTAACTTATTTTTTCTAGTGAAAGGATATGAGATCTATATAAAGGAGTTTTCTAGCTAAATAAAATTGCATACTGGAAATTTTAAATGTCGACAGTTTTCATGGAATGTTTACTAAATATATGCTTTTTCTAAACAGTATGTTGAACCTATGTTGGTAACCTTTCACTTGTAATGTGTTTCTGTATCACTATTATCATTTCCTCATTTTCCTGCTGTACAACAGTAATAGTATATGTGCTGAAACCCCTAAGTATTGAGGGCTGATTATTACTAAATAGGCACTTCAGTATAAATTTTCAACTATTAATTTTGAGATTGAACCCAGAGTTTTACCACTGAGCTATGTTCCCAGTCTTTTATTTAATTTTATTTATTTATTTTGAGACAGAGTCTAAGTAGCTTAGACTTAGGGCCTCACTAAGTTGCTGAGGCTGGCCTTGAATTTGTGATCCTCTTGTCGCAATCTCCTGAGTAGCTGGGATTATAAACGTGCACCACCATGCCCAGCTAGATTTTTTTTTTCTTTTTTTTGTAAAGTCTTTCCAGTCTAAAATAGTTGCTGTAGCAACTATTTTTTATTTCTCTGAGACCTTTGTAAATTACACCTCACTGTGCACACACAAGTGTTTTGTTTTGTTTTACTGGGGGTTGGCAACCAGTTTCAAGAAAGGCCCTCACATTTCGTTTTATGGGAGGAACCAAGATGTTAGGAAGCAAAGAGGAAACATTTTTAATGGCCTAATTATTGATACACATGGTTGTACTATTTTTTCTTGCTAACAGTATAATATAACCTGCAGTTGTTTTAGTAACACTCTGAGTATATAGACCTCCATTATCATATTTTGGGCATGTGTTTGAGTCAGGATATACAGATTGTGTCATTTATAAGAAGCATATACTGGGTACAGTAGTACATACCTTTATTCCTAGCTACTTAGGTTACTGATTCAGGAAGATCACAAGTTCAAGACAGCCTGTCTCAAAACAACAACAAAAAATGTTAAAAAGACCTGGGATATAGCTCAGTGGTAGAGCATTTGCCTATCATTTGCAAGCTCTGGGTTCAATCTTCAGTACCCCCTCAAAGGGCAGGGGGCATAGTATTCCACATATGTATTTAACTCACATATACCCTGTTGATAGTACTTCTCAAACTTTTCCCCTCAGGATGCATTTGTGCACTCTTTCATTTAGGTTGTAGCTATTGATACCAGTCATTTAGAAATTAAAACTGAGACTTTGCTGGAAACAATTAACCTAAACATAGTTTTCTTTAATATTACATATTTTTAAAAATAACATTTTTAAGAAAAGTAACTTTTGTAAAACAATTTAGTGAGTCTTTTTTTTTTTTAAACAAATCTCTTTGACATCTAGTTGAATTTTTTAAAAAAACATTATTCTCATCTGCTTCTGTATTCTGTCTATTCTGTAAGCCTTGTAAAAGAATTGAGTAAAAAAGGCAAGTAACCTCTTAGTATCATTATGAAAATAGTTTGAGTTTCCAGAACCTCTAGTGTCTCCAGATCGTGCTTTGAGAACAGGTGGTATAAAGAATCTGGTGGTGGTGGTTGTCTTGCCTTTACAAACGGTGCTGATGAAATCTTCATTCATCTTTTTGGTGCTTATTCAAACATATAGGGTAATTGCCTAGAAGACTTCTTGGACCAAAGATAAATGGTAAAGATAAATGGCTAAAGATTGGGCTAATTTTCAGTCATGGAAATATTGAATGAGAATTAAGGACACCTGTTTGATCATTCTATTATTATTATTATTTTAGTTTTAATAATAGATGGACACAATACCTTTATTTTATTTGTTTGTTTATGTGCTGCTGAGGATCAAACCCAGTGCCCACATATGCAAGGAAAGCAGTCTACCACTGAGCCACAATCCAGCCCTCATTCTCTTGATTTTGCTTTATCTCTATTTCCTTCCTAATCTTTGAGTGGGGAGAGCCTTCTCCAGTCTTGATATTGGAGTTTGTGTGTACTGGGGATTGAATCCAGGGATGTGTTCTACCACTGAGCTACTTTCCCAGCCCCACCTCCGCTTTCCCTCCACCCCTAAATTTTGAGACAAGGTCCTACTAAGTTGCCAAAGCTGGCTTTGAATTTGTAACTCTCCTGTATCAGCCTTCTGAGTCACTAAGATGATGATGATGATGATTGTTGTTATCCTGCCTGGCAGGATTGGAGTTTCTGTAGAGTATTCTTTCTCTGATAATTCTGACTCTCTTAGATGTGTAGAAAGAGTGGGGGTTGGGTGTGTGTGTGTGTGTGTGTGTGTGCAAGTTATCTCTTGGGAGATAAGGCATCTTCTTCCTTGGAGATGATAGGTGTGTTTTTCAAATGAGTTGGGGTAGGGAGATGGGTAGGTCTTTAATGTATGCTTCATTTATTAAGTTACATTGGGCATACCCCTATCACAAGCATGTGTTTGTTACTCTTGGTGAGAATCTTATCTTTTTTTCTACTAAGGCTCATACTGCTAATTTTCCCCGTTGGTGTGGCAGATACCTCTGACTAAAGTTGAACTCTATATCCTCGTTCATGTCCGTACTACTAGGATAGAATTACTCTTCCTAGTATTGTAGCTATCATAACTGATAGAAGTAAACTTAAGGGAGGAAGGATTGTGTTAATACATAGTAACGCTTTTTCAGTTGATTAGAGAGGTGCTCATAACTTGACCCAATAAGGACTAGTAGATGGAAGAAGAAATACCCATTAGATAACTAGGAATAAAACTAGTAATGTGTCTTGTTAGCTTACTTGGCTCCCAGACTTGAGTGTTTCCCATGCTTCAACCTCCTTATCTCTAAGACAGGGTATGGTATTGGAGACCAGAATTGAACTTCCTGAAGTGATAACTTAGACCAAAGCTATGGGAGATGGCTGAAATGGGTTTCTGGAGAGGTACTTTCCTCTAACATCCTGAATTATCCAGAAAAAAATTACACCACCAGAAGCTTCTAGTATGTTCTTGTGTTAGCCAGGGCTTTGGGAGGGAACACTTTACACTTTCAACTTGTAATGTTTTCCTTTCTAATTATACTGACCCTGTAACACTACTGAGAAAGTTTTCTGAAGAAAATGCAAAAGGGACTGGTACTTAAAATAATTGCTAATAGGGATTAGGTAGCTCACAAAGTCAAAGCATTGCTAGTCATAGCATTTTTGTTTTTAGTACTAGCTGCAAAGTCAGGTGTGTGTTTCTTTCCTCTTTTTCCTATGATATTTATTACGAGTGCTTCAAATTATAACATCTTGTAATGATCAGTGGCAGGTCTTTGGGTGTTTTTTAAACGACAAGTGCCAGTCTTTTCTGGTAAATGCTGATTTTTACCCAGAAAAAATAACCAAACATAACACAGTTTTAGGACATAGTGATACCATCAGTGTAATTCACCCAAATTGTAAATGTACCAGTTAATTATGTACATTATTTCACTGTTTTTTAATAAAACTTTTCAACCTTCTACTGACTTTCCCACAGTATTAAAAGACTCTTTAAAAACTGCCTGACAACTTTAAACTACAAATATCATGTTGGGAAAATGAGGGATTATTTTTCTGGTTTGGCCTTAAGTTTTTTAAATCTGTCATTCATATATAAGTGTGTTGAGAAATAGAAAAAAAGAAGCTTCCTATTAATGGATTCAACATGTCTGAAAATATAAATTATAAAATGGGGTATATTACAAATAAGAGTCTTTTCAGAAAAATGAACAGATGAGCAATTATTGCATCAGTTGCACCCATGGGAGAGGTGCACCTTTCTAATGATTAATCTTTTACTAAATATCATAAAAGTCGTGT
Organism: Marmota monax; assembly: GCF_021218885.2. Classification (NCBI taxonomy): domain Eukaryota; kingdom Metazoa; phylum Chordata; class Mammalia; order Rodentia; family Sciuridae; genus Marmota; species Marmota monax. Next base: position 5,407,287 of record NW_026695241.1, read on the forward strand.
ACTTTTCTACAAGCTCTACATCCACTCTTATGTAGGTATCCAGTTTTCAGGTTCAACATTGACTCTTCCATCTACCATTCTTAAATCTCCTTGGAAGTCTTCCAGCACAATTATGTTGCTATCATCTAATTCACTAAAATTTTTAAATTCTTCAAGGTACCACCATGTTTGTTAAGTGCATAGATTATTTCTGTTAATCCTTTAAGTACCCCTCTTTCATCAAAGTCCATTAAGTTGGATTCCACTTTGACATTTGAATGACAAATACCAGCTGGACAGGTAACTTCCTCTGGTACATCACTGATACCCGCTGAAAATATGAACACAGGGATGCTGTGTTGGAGCTTGTCAAATAAATTCTCATACTTCCTTGACCGTAACTTCAGGTTCTGCCACTATTTTTATTTAAAGTTGCCTAGACTGGTCTCAAACTTGATCCTCCTGCCTCAGCCTTCTAAGTAGCTGAGAAATTATAGGCATGTTCTACTGCATCCAGCTCTGCCACAATTTAAATTTACCTTTGAGTAAAGATTGCAAGCAGAACCATGGGATTTATTATGCCATTCTCCTCCCATGTTACAGTACTTATATTCTACAATCAGAACAGGAACTTCAGTAGCATTATGTTTTTTCTTTAGTTGTAATTGTTTCAACATTCATCTGTAACCTTCTTAGAATTGTCAACAATATTATGACATAATGGACATCTTTTTCCTTTGTAGGAAAATCTACTTAGTGTCATAACAAAATATGTTATAGTCATTTCTTAAGTTAATCTTTATCCTAGTGGTCTTGGTCCTCTTAGGATGAGTTATGTACTGGTCCAACACCACTCCTGCACTAGGTCACACATGCTAGCCCTCCACTTCCTACATACCCTTGCCAAGGTCATTCCATCCCTGGACAGGACCCTTGCATATCATCTGGCCAGACTGCAAAACTTGGAAGCATAAAGAAGCCAGTGGTGCCCTGCCCATGCATGCATTTCTTGAAAGCAAAGCTTGAGGTGATAGCCCTTTGTGCCATGTGTTGTTGACCTCTTGTCTTAAACCTTAAAAGTTTTAAAAGTACAATATATCAAAAAGGTTTTGCCAAAAGATTTGCAAATTATGTGTTTGAAATGATGAACTTTCACAAAATAACCAGCACGTAACAGAACATAACCAGCATTCTAGAAGCCTGCTTAAAGCAGTTTTTTTTTTTTTTTTAAACTAGGTGTAGATGGACACAACACAATGCCTTTATTTTTATGTGGTGCTTAGGATCGAACCCGGGTCCCGCCCGTGCTAAGGCGAGCACTCTACCACTGAGCCACAATCCCAGCCCCTAAAGCAGTTTTTATGTACTTAATAATTTAAACATTCAAAATATATGGTTCTTTTTTGTTGTTTTTGTATATCCACTAGCTTGTATGCATCACTATAATCTAATTTTAGGGCATTTTATCCCCTCCAGAAGAAATCACGTTCCCATTTGCTATCACTATCCATTTCCATTTCCCTTTAGCCCTCAACAACCACTAATGTCTCTTCTAATCTGTATGATTTTACCTATTCTGGACATTTCATATAAACGCATTCATAGAATATGTGGTCTTTTGTGACTGGTTTCTTTCAGTTAGCATGTTTTCAAGGTTCATGTAATGTGTCAGAATTTCATATACTTTGTATATACTATTTCATTGGGTGGACATACCACATTTTATTTTTCCATTCATCATCAGTTGATGGATATTTGGATTGCTTCCATTATTTACTGTTATGAAAAATCCTGATATATATATATATATACATTGTATGCTTTTGTGTAGGCATGTTCTTTGTTGTATAACTAGGAGTGGAGTTGCTGAATAACTGATAAACGTTTTTTTTTGGTAGGGAAGGAGTGTTAGGGATTTGAACCGAGGGTTATGGTCGCATGATCTAGCATTCTGAACATATGCTCTACCACTGAGCTGTACCCCCAACCCCCCTTACTTAACTTTTTGAGTAGCTACCTAATTGGTTCATTTTATCTTTTAACAAGTATGGGGTTGTAATTTCTCTACATTGTTGCCAACACTTGTTATTGTCCCTCTTCCATTATAGAGTACTAGTGAGGATGAAATAGTACCTCATTTATGGTTTTGATTTGTATTTTCCTAATGATTGTGCTATTGATCATCTTCCTATGCTTTTTTTATTTTCTATATATCTTTTTTGGAGAAATGTCTATCAAGTGCATTGCCCACTTTTTAATTGTGTTGTCTTTATTATTGAGTTGGAAGAATTCATAGATATTCTGGATGTGAGTGCTTTATCAGTATGATTTGCAAATATTTTTTCCCATTCTCTTGATGACATTGTTTGCAGTGTCAACTATTACAAGTTCTAAATTTGAATGATGTACAGTTTACATCATTTTTCAAAGGAGATCCAAATTTTTATTTTCGATAAGTGAATTTTTGTGTAGTTTTTATACTTAAAAAGAGGATATTCAGTTTGAGTCTATGCCACTAGGCCTCTTATGTCTTCTAAAATAAAATTTACCAAATAACCTAGTTCTTTTATTCACTGTATTTTTACTTATGTGGTTTTCTACAGATGGATTGTTTTTGAGGATTGAGTTATATTTCAGAATAGGTTTTACTGGAATATGTTTTTTAAGAAAGTTGTGTTTAAAGTATAATTACGTGTATTCTCTGACTATCTTTGAAAAGTTTAAGTTTGATCTGCAAGTCTCTGGTATAATTTTTGTTTGTTAGTTTGATTGTTTGGGGTGTTAGGGATTGAACCCAGTCTTATTTATTTATTTATTTATTTATAGATAAGGTCTTGCTGAGTTACCCAGCTGGGTTGAACTGTCAGTCTTCCCTCAGCCTACCAGGTAGCTGAAGTTACACACGTGGCTATGGTTGATGATAATAGATAACAGTAGAATAAGTTTTTGTTTTAATAGTTCAAACAGCACTTCACAAAGATAGTGGAAGGCTTTTAGTTTTGTATTTTGTTTTTTGTGTGTATGGTGCTGGAGATTGAACCTAGGGCCTCTTATAGGCTAATAAATGTATGTTTTATTTACCACTGAGTAAATAAAACCCTCAGCCTCTATACATTCTGTTAATTTACCAGCAGCTTTTTCATGTTATGAATGTATCATACAGTTCTTCATAATCACAAAGCTAAAAATCTGGTAATTGTATATAAAGAGAGTTGAAAAAGCAGTGGAAGTTTTGCTTTAATTAATCTAGCAAAATTTAGAAAAGGGAGCCAGGTGCCATGGAGCAGACTTATAACCTCAGCATCTTGGGGGGAGGCTGAGGCAGGAGGGTTTCAAAGCCATCCTCAGCAAAGGCGAGGCACTAAGCAACTCAGTGAAACCATGTCTCTAAATAAAATACAAAATAGGGCTGGGGATGTGGCTCAGTAGTGAGGTACCCCTGATTTCAATCCCTGTACCCTCCCCCAAATGGAAAAGGGAAGATTAAAACAGTTTTTCCTTAAATGTGGAAATTCCTGCCAAAAATAGTTGTGGGAAAGGGGGAGAAGAAGAAAGAATAAAGAACCTAAGTAAGTGGAGCTCTGAGGGTACCAGTGTGTGTGTGTAGGGGGGGATTACTTAAAACATTCAGTTATTTTAAGTACAGACAGGATAATACAGATTTTGGGTTAATTGGGTCACCTGTGTCAGAGTTGGTGGGAGAAATTGTGGGAAGTGGGAAACTGTTTCTGTGCACAGCACACTCAAATTGAATCATCACAATTTGATACATGCTGGTATTTTACTGTACTTAGTATCTAACAGCACTGTTTTTAGCAAATAGTAAATAGTAGTAAATCACTAATATTCGGCAGCATCATAAAATTAATAAATTAGTTTTAGCTGGAAGGCAAGTTTGGAAATGTTAAGGCAACTGATTCTTCTCAATTATATAGCCACTCTTTGGAATGGGTAAAGCAACTGTTAAGTGTAACATGAGAAAAAACAAAAGCACTGTATGAGAGACAGCTGCAGAGAAAACTGTTGCTGCTTAAGCATTTTGGGCCAGAACTTGTCTTTAGGTTTGATGTTCTGGAATAAACTAGAACTGGTTGATGAAAAGGTGGGTATGATTCAAGTGTCAAAATTTGCCTTTTCTCATAAAGCAGTAGTTATTTTCTAGATATTATGAGTCTTCCACTGTCGGGGTGAAAACAGAAATGTATGGGTTAAATTTACTGTAAGGAATAAATTGATTATTTGAAGATGGAGAAGAATAGCAGTTCCTTGCTATTGTTTCTTTTTCGTTGTTTTGTTTTGGGTAGTTCTGTTAAGAAAAAGAAATACTGAGCCAGGTTCAGTGGTGCACATCTGTAATCCCAACTACTTGGGACACTGAGGCAGGAGGATTGCAAGTTCCCGCCCAGTCTCAGCAACTTAGTGAGACCCTGTCTCAAAATAAAAAGGACTGGGGATATAGCACAGTGGCAGAACATCCCTGGGTTTGATCCTCAGTACCATTAAAAAGAAATAGTAATATTATTCAGATATGGTGGCACATAGCTGTATTCCCAGCTATTTGGGAGAATGAGGCAGGAACTCATGTTTGAGCCCATGAGTTCCAGACCAGTCTGAACAACATAGCAAGGCCCTGTATCTCCCCTGTGCGCCCCCTCCCCCATGAGGAAAGAAAGAATAAAAATGAAAGGGCTGGAGTTGTGGCTCAGTAGTGGAGTGCTTACCTGGCATGGGTGAGGCACTGCATTCAATTCTCAGCACAACATATATATAAATAATAAAAATTAAGGTCCATCAACAACTAAAAAAAAAAGCTTTTTTTTCCCTTTTTTTATCTTTTATTTTAATTTGTTATATATGACAACAGAATGCATTACAATTTTTAAAATGTTTTTAAAAATGAAAGAAGGATGAGACTTTCTTTTTTTTTTTTTTTTAATTGGTTGTTCAAAACATTACAAAGCTCTTGACATATCATATTTCATACATTTGATTCAGGTGGGTTTTGAACTCCCAATTTTACCCCAAATACAGATTGCAGAATCACGTCGGTTACACATCTACATTTTTACATAATGCCCTATTAGTAACTGTTGTATTCTGCTACCTTTCCTGTCCTCTACTATCTCCCAAGTATGAGACTTTCTAAGGTGATATATAATTTGGATGTGCATTTGGGTAGTGACTTATGCTTTATGTTATCAAATTTTGCAAATTATTTCTTATTTCATTCTTAGTCTGAAGTCGTGGATCTGATTGCTGTTACAACTTATTTCATATTTTGCAATCACACAGTATATCAGACTTAACACCAAGAGCAACTGAAAAGAGCTCAAAGGCTCCAGACATAAAGCAATGATAAGGAGATATAAATGTTAATTATTAGTTACTAATCAAAAAACTTAGAAATGCTAACTGCCTGATTTGATCATTATACATTATAACATATGGAATTCTACTGTGCCCCGTAAATGTGTACAATTGTTGGAATAACAATTTCAAAAATAAGCCTAGATCATCTGGTTTTGTGCGGTTTTCTCCACCTTGTGCTGCCTATAAATTGTTAGATTTTTTTTATTACCATCCAATTTGCTGTTCAGATTGTCATATCTGTTTTGTTAAAAGTAAGCATATAAAGGTGGGGATATAGCTCAGTTGGTAGAGTGCTTGCCTCGCATGCACAACACCCTGGGTTAAATCCCCAGCACCACCAAAAAAAAGAAAGAAAGAAAGAAAGAAAAGTAAGTATATAGGAGCTGGGAGTGTAGTTCAGTGGTGGAACACCTGCCTGCCATGCACAAGGCCCTGGACTCAATCCCAGCACTGCAAAACAAAAAAAAGTAAGCATGTATAAAATACATTTCTTAAATTACAGATTATTATGTTTACATTTATATTGCTTGAATTTTTTCTTTAACTGAAGTTATGTGTGAGTTGCATCTGATGTTCAAAAAAGAAATGTATATAAGGGAATATAATTTTGATGTTTTGCAATAACATAATGGAATGTCTTTGTTTTGTTTGTTGTTTGTTTTTTTTTTCTTTTTCATAGGTTCTCTGCTTTTAGAGTCCAAAATAAATCCTAATACTGCATACCAGAAACAACAGGTAAAAATTTGAAGATGTTGTGTTTTATCTTGTATATTATCCTCTCAGTTTGGTGGTTAAATAGAAATTTACCATCTGTTTTCTTACAATAAGAAATTCAGAACAGATTACAGCACATTTGCCAATCTAATTATAAAGTTTCAGCCAATTTCTATAGTGTTTAAAGCAATTTATTTTTCAATGCTGGAGATTGAACCCAGGGCCTCTCTAGGCTAAGCACATGCTCTACCACTGAGCTATACCTTCAGCCATACTTAATTTAAAAATTTTTTTTTAAAGCTTGTCTCAAGATGAGTTCATGTTCCTGATATTCTAGCAACTGAATCTTTTAAAAGTAAAGTAACCATTTCCTTGTTTTTACATGAAGAAAAAAGTGACCCCTGATTTGACAAACCATCTACTACTAACAACTAAATGGTGGAGATTCCTTCTTATGTTGTAGATACTAGTGCAGATGGACAGAAGTATCTCCCTATAGAGCAACGCTGTGTAGATAGCCTCAGAGAGGCCTTAGAGTGCTGATACAATTTTTGACTGTAACTTCTATTGAGTATACCTTTATGCCCTTCTAAGGTGCCAGAAATGTCTGAAAATAAATTTTCACTTAGCACTTACTAGCACTGTTATCAAATGGTGTTTATTCTGCATACACACATACTTTTACAAAACCAGTGAAATCAAACTGTTCCTTTGCTGCCTTGAAGATGCAGAGAGAAAATAATTACTTTAAGCTGGGGCACCAGCGGTGCATGCCTATAATCCTATCTTAGCGACTTGGTAGGCTGAGACAAAGAGGATCTCAGGCGAGAAGGCCCTTAGCAATTTAGTGAGGTTTCTGTCTCAAAATGAAAAGGACTGGGGATGTATCTCAATGGTAAAGTGCCCCTGGGTTAAATCCTCAGTAGTAATAACAATAATTACTTTAGAAGAAAGAGTATTAACAGCCTGTTCATAAGTAGAATGTTTGCTTCACTTTAAAGTGACCATTAAAATACTACTAGAAGGAATTTAGTTGTATTTTGTTCATTGGATGAGCCTAAAGATTGTTACTTGCTAGATTCCAAGATAGTAGATAGGAAAACCAGTAATAAAGTTTATTGAGAGGTGCTTTATTTCTCCAGAAAACATTGGTATAATATAAAATATCTTCTTGATAGCTTGATCTATTAACATTTTGTTGACCTTAAGAAAATTTTTAGGTTTGATTGAATAACTGAAGGCTGGAATATTGGACTTTAATATTTCATAATTAAATTCATGGTTCGGAGGTTTTTATCAGTTTAAGAGTAAAAATACATCTTACACAAAGTAGGAAAGATATAACCTCTTGAGAAGAGTGTTATTTGATAAATAAAATGATTTGAACATTCAGCTGTTCAAGGAAACAGAAGAACTTTTAATTTTTATTTTTTGGTATTAGACCCAGAGGTGCTTAATCACTCAGCCACATCCACAGCCTTTTTTATTTTGAGACAGGGTCTTTCTAAGTTGTTTGGGCCTCAGCCTCTCCTGAGTTGCTGCTGGGTTTATAGGCTTGTGCCACCATGCCCAGCTCAGAACTATTTCTTAGTTGTTAAAACCTACTAAATTTGTCAAGTGTAATTATGAACATACAACATGTGTCTGTCTACACCCTGATTTAAGCATCAGTCTTAAATGATTCTGAATATATAAGTTATAACAGAGAAGTTGTATACAGTTATATTTAATATTTTTCTTTATATTGTACTCAGTTACCTCTAACTGGGACTCACATTCTTCTCTTTGGAAAAAAAGAGAAAAAACTAACGTGAAAAACTAAAGTTAGTGACAGTCCCTCCAGAACTTGAAGATACCTATTACATATCTTTTCGGGCTTCTTTATTTTGAAGTGACTCTCCTAAGCACTATTCAGTGTTTCTTTAAAAAGATGATTCATAAACCTTTCTCCATGAAATGACCCTTTTTAACAATGGTGATTGCTAATATGTTTATTTACTACCAATAAATTTGAAAGAGTATCTTAAACTCGATAATTTTTTAATACAGATCTTTTTGGACTGTGGGGATTATAAGATGGTCTCATTTATTGTACATGCAGTGTCTTGCTGAGATTGTATCTTAAACCTCTTGAATTGTTTGTTAAATTTCCTATTAAAAAAATTTCTCAGCTGGTCATAGTGGCATGTGTCTGTAGTTGTAGTGCCAACTACTTAGGATGCTGAGGCAGTAGGATTACTTGAGCTTAGATGTCTATAGCAAAACCCTGTCTCAAAATAAAGTTCTCCCTGAATAGAAGTGAAAAGGTGGTAGGTGCTATGAGTATGCTGCTTCATGAACCATATAACTTTTGTGAAATTTTAACTGTTTAACTGTTCAAATAAATGATCACATCACATATTACAAATGTAGGCCAGTAATTTCAAGGCCTTCAGGAACCTCACATGCCCCAGCTTGTAAAGAACACCTGTTGAGGGAAAAGACAAGTTGTTTTGTTTTAATCCCAGCCTTCTAACATGCCTCTAGTAATTGTATGCTCAGACTTACTCTTTGGCCATTTTAATGAGAGCATAAAATGTGACTTGATGTGCAAGGACAAGATTGGTGTAGTGTTTTCTTGGTATGTTTTAGAACATTAAATTCATATATAGGTCAAGCTTTGTCCTTAGGTAAACATTTGTTTTTCATATTTGGTAAAAATTAAGCATAAAAAGACATTGATAATACAGTGTTGCAAAAAATAAAAATGAGTGATGTTCTGAATTCCTGTTGCTTTGTTCATTTGCCTTATACTTTGAAACAGTTGCAGTAATGTATGTTAATCATTCAGACTCTTTTTTTTCCCCCCTAATCCAAAGGACACTCTGATTGTGTGGTCTGAAGCAGAAAATTATGACTTGGCCCTTAGCTTTCAAGAAAAAGCTGGATGTGATGAAATTTGGGAGAAAATATGTCAGGTAATTTTAAAAATAGAAAATCAATATGCTCTCTTGAAAGGTTTTTTTTTTTGTTTTTTTTTTTTGTTTTTTTGCAATGCTTTCAGCTAAAACCCTAAATTTTAAATAAATTTCAGATAGATCTTTTAAATCTCTATGAAAAGCTTGGTTTAAAGAAGGTGTAATTTATCCATACCACACTACCCTGATCAGACTTTTGCTAAATTCAAGTTTTATATTTTACTGCCTTCTCGAAGAACTCCCCTTTGAGTGTTCACTAGCATCTCCAACTTGACAATCCAAAATCAAGCACAATCTTCTCACCTAGATCCACTTATCCTCCTGTCCCCTCCTCTCAGTAAATGCCATCTAGTTTCAGAAACAGACTCATGGGGCCTGCTCATTCTTCTCTTAGCCCTAACGTCTATTCTGTTCTTGGTAGTCAACCTTGGGTCCATTCACTTGTCTTCATTTTGTGCACTCTCACGTGTCCATCATTTCTTCCCTGGTTTATTTGTTTCATCTTGACTGATAGTTTCACAGCTAGAATTATCTTTTCTAAAAAATAAAACAAGCGATTGTGACAGGCTTTGTTCTTGTGGCTCTTGAAGTCGAGCCCACCCTTGCACTGGTCTTGAGCTCTATGACCGTTGACTATCTAGTCACCCTCACTTTGCTCTAAGTGCAAATGTTTGTAATTGATTCATAATTTAATTCAAACCTGGGCTCACTCTGTAACTGTTGTGTCTGATTCTTTTTTAATATTTTCTGATCTTTATCTTTCCCTACTCTGGTACCTCATTCTCTTGACATAATCTCCACAATCATTATAAATATGTTTTTGGGTTTTTTCTTTGTTTTTCTTTTTTCTAAAGTGCTCAAGTGACTCAATGTATTGGTTCTTGTTACAGACTCATTTGGCCATTTCCTCCTAGAGAGGTTTTCTCTATTTCCATGCTTATTTCATTTGGAGAATAATCTTCAATAGATTTTTTTAATTGAGTCTCCAAAAATGCCGTTCTCGCCAATCGCGGTGGCTCTACCTGTAATCCCAGCAGCTCAGGAGGCTGAGGCAGGAGGATCAAGAGTTCACAGCCAGCCTTAGCAAGGGCAAGGCACTAAGCAACTCAATGAGACCCTGTTTCTAAATAAAATACAAAATAAGGCTGGGGATGTGGCTCAGTGGTTGAGTGCTCCTGAGTTCAATCCACAGTACCTACCCCCTCCAAAAAAAATGTGGTCTTCACCAGTATAGGAGTAAGACCTAGAAACTGTGGCCCACAGGCCAGACCTACTATATCAGACGCTAGGGTCCTATAATGATGTCTTAAACCCTGTAGGTCAGAATGTAAAGGGCAAGGTAGTAAATATTTTAAGCTTTACATACTCTAAGCAACTTAGAGAGACCCTATCTCAAAATTTAAAAAAACAGGCTAGGGATGTAGCTCCGTGATTTAGCACCCCTGGGTTTAATCTCTGGTGTTAAAAAAAAAAAATAGCCATAAATTACATGCAAATGGATGGGATTTGGCTAGTTTTGTCAGCCCTGCTTTTGGTGATTCTGGTGCACCCTGAAGTTTAAGAGCCATACCTTTAATAGAAAATACAGTGTCCTCAAGGCACAGTTTTTTCTTAACTTGTACAGTTTTATTTCTTCTGCATATTGAACTCAGCTGCGTTTTTGTTGTTGTTGTTTTAATATAGATAAACCTGCCTGTTGATGCTGTCCTTGTCCTCTAGAACGCGAAGGTGTCACATTTATATCCAAATGCCTTCTTTCTTTTATTCTTTTTCCTTTCCCTCTCTCTTTTTGTGGTACTGGGGATTGAACCATTTTTCTAGTGAGCTAATATTTAATTCAAATCTGGGCTCATTCTGTAACTGTTGTGCCTGATTTTTTTTTTTTTTAATATTGTTTGATCTTTACCTTGTTCTTTTTGTTTTTGTTTTGAGATATGGTCTCAGTTTTTTTCATTTGGGAGCACAGATGAATGCTTGTGTTCTTTCTCTGCAGTAACTTACCAAAGAACCACTGTGTATTTTATGTTCTTTTCTGGTCTTCCCCCTAACTTTTACGTATAGTTTGTCTTGAAAGTGCCGTTTCTCAATTACTCGTGTTTTTTGGTTTTGATTTGGTCCTAGAGATTGAACCCAGCGACACTGCCACTGAACTATACCCCAGCCCTTTTAAATTTTGAGAAGTCACACAGGCAGCCTTGAATTTATATCCTCCTGCCTCAGCTGGTCAAGTCACTGAGATTACAGATGTGTGCCTTTGTGCCCATCTCTCAGTCACATTTTTAAAATGAATTCTGTTTGTACCGTTTTCTGGATCCTGGCTCATTCCAGGGAAGTCATTACATTTTACCTACATGTTTCTTTATTTCTTGACCCCTATTCATCACCCTTATATACCAAAATAGCTAAAAAAAAAAAAATCCTCCCTTTTTCTGTTACCCTCCTGGGTAGTAGTAACTAGGTCTTAACTCAGAAAGATGGCTTTCTCATTATTCTTGTCCCTTTTAGTTTGGTTTATTAATCAATCCTATCAACTGGGCACATGCTACAAACCTGTATTCCCAGCAACTGGAGAGGCTGGGGCAGGAGGATTGCAAGTTCAAAACCAGCCTGGGCAATTTAGTGAGACTCTGTCTCAAAAAGGGCTGGAGATGTAGTTCAGCAACAAAGTGCCCCTGGGTTCAGTTCCCAGGTACACAAACATTTTTCTGTGAGTAAAGCCATAGCTTTGGTATTAGAACATAAAACTATAATGAGAACTTATGTAATTAACCAAACTAGTACCAGCTTGAAACTGTGCCAGGTGTAAATCTTGAATGTATCTGGCCTTCTTGCAGTAGTGTTCCCCACAGAGTTAAGATCCAGACCATATTGGACCTTAACTTGCAACGTATTTCAAGACAAATACTTCAGGCTATCTTCCCTTCCAGTATCCATCCACAGTTATCTCTTAGCCATACATTTCATATAAGGCCTACTTTTTATATTTTTTTATAATTAGAATTTTTGCAGTAACACAAAGTTGGGATTTATGACAGGTTTTAGGATTCTGAGGGGTTGAAAAGTAGGTATAGGTTTGGATATGTGGAAAGTTGAACTTTTTCAGTTTGGTTCCTTAACTTTTAGGAGATATTCTTGGGGATGGCTCTACTACTTATAGGTTGAGCTTACTTCATTTGTGGCTTCATTTTTGTGTAGGTGCATTTGTATCCTACTGAGCTTTTGTTATATCTTTGGGGTACCATCAAACATTTTGTAGGAAATTATTCGCCAACTTTGGTCCAAAGCCAGTTTGTTTATGCTCTCTGACCCTTTCCTAAGATGAATGGACATTGTTTTCCTTATTGGTTATAGTTATATATATGTACTATGATCACAGCACTCTGTATGATATTTGATATTTACTTGAATTTCTTCAAACTAAGAATGTTTCTGAGACCTCTCCCTAGTCTTTTTTGGAAAATAATTTAAAGTATATGTTATTTGGAGAAATGTAACTATTTCAGTTAGCATTTTCATTCCTGTGGCCCAGACACTCAATAAGAACAACTTAGAGGAAGGTCTCAGCCCATGGTTGGCAGACTCTGGGCCCAAGGTGAGGTAGCACATCATGAGGGAAGGGTGCGGTGGAGGAAAGCTGCTCCCCTCATGGCATAGAGGAATCAGAGGAGGGATGGGAATCAGAAGAAGGAGAGAGATGTATCCTTCCAGGGAACTCTCCTTCTGTACCATTGACCACTTCTGTCACAGCTCTCATAATCTAATCATTTCATCTCTGAATATTTCTGCATTGATAGGTTAGAGGGATATATCATATTCAAACCATGACAGCAACTTGGAAAAAGCAGGCAGTTGTGTCAAGTTTGAAATAAGATTCTAAAAATTGAAAATTATTGTTATGGTTTTCTTATAATGTCTCTGTATTTGTTGAAGGATATTGTTTAGGTTTGCTGGTGTGTGTTTTGTCAGCTACACAAATTCTTCTTCATAGGTTCAAGGAAAGGACCCTTCAGTGGACATCACTCAGGACCTTGTAGATGAATCTGAAGAGGAGCGATTTGATGATATGTCATCACCAGGTTTAGAATTACCGTCTTGTGAATTAAGTCGCCTTGAGGAAATTGCAGAACTTGTGGCATCATCTTTACCTTCCCCCCTCCGCCGTGAAAAACTTGCACTAGCACTGGAAAATGAGGGTTATATTAAGAAGCTCTTAGAGCTTTTTCATGTATGTGAGGATTTGGAAAATATTGAAGGACTGCACCACTTGTATGAAATTATCAAAGGCATCTTCCTCTTGAATCGAACTGCTCTTTTTGAGGTCATGTTCTCTGAGGAATGTATAATGGACGTCATTGGATGTTTAGAATATGATCCTGCTTTATCACAACCACGTAAACACAGGGAATTTCTAACAAAAACAGCCAAATTTAAAGAAGTGATTCCCATATCAGATCCTGAGCTGAAACAAAAAATTCATCAGACATACAGAGTTCAGTATATACAGGATATGGTTCTCCCTACCCCTTCGGTCTTTGAAGAAAACATGTTATCAACACTTCACTCCTTTATCTTTTTCAATAAGGTAGAAATTGTTGGTATGTTACAGGTAAGTTAGATCATTTTCTTCCTACTTAAAAAAAGGTACCTGTTTTAATACCACTTAAATTGCTACTTGCCTTAAGCAAAAATTAATTCATTCTTCCTTTAAAATCCTAAGTGAGTTTGATTTTGTTAAAATCTAAAGGTGAGTATTTTGATGATCTCCAATAAATTTTGATAAATAATAATACTCTTCAGATCAGAGGTGCTTGTTTGGGGTAGGGAAGGTAAATGATAAAGTAGTCTGGCTTGGAGGTGGGGGTGTAGCTCAGTGGTATATTGCTTGCTTAGCATGCCTGAGACTGGGTTTATATCACCCTTAGTTTGAAGAAATTACAGGGGAGCTGACCTTAATGCCTGTCATCCCAGCTACTCTAGAGGCTGAGGCCTCCAAATCCAAATTTCTAATCCAAAAATTCAAAATCTGAAATGCTCCAAAGTCCAAAACTTTTTGACATGTCAGCATCAAAAAGTTTTGAATTTCAAATTTGCAGATTAGGGGTGCTCAAGCTGCAGATGTTTTCCTAGAACTAGAAATAATTTCATTTCATATTGACCAATTTGACATATTTTCATTTCAGACAGATATGTAAACAAATAATGTGGGCAGTACAATCTGTTAAGATTATGGTATATACTCTCCACAATCCTCTGTGGAGAGTATTGTCATTGCTAATGTTGGAGTTAGGTTTCTGGTACCATTTTCCATTTGTTCTTTGATAAGGAACCAGCTTTTGCTAGCTAGCAGAACCACATTCTCTAATTCAATTTGACCCCTGATTTCTGCAGATAATCTTGTTCTTTTCATCTCTTTGGTTCCATATGGTTCTATTTTTGTGTTGTAGGGATCTGTCACTTCTGTTTTCTTGGTCTTCAATGGGTAAAATACCGGTTTAATCATTAAGTACAAATAATTTCAAGTTCTTAAGGCTTTGCTTCCCTACAGTGTGCAGTATCCTCTCCGAAATTCTGGCTGCCAATGCTACTGTTCTACTGTTCTGTTTTTCTTGATTTGAGGCCTTTATTTCCAAACACAGGGCCCAGTGCATACTAGGCAAGCTCTGTGCCACTGAACTACACCCTTAGACAAAAGCAAGAACTTTTTTTAATTAACACCAGGGATTGAATCCAGGAGCACTCAGTCATTGAGCCACATCCTGAGCCCCTTTTTAGAGACAGAGGCTCTGTAAGTTGCTTAGGGCCTTGCTAAGTTGCTGAGGCTGGCTTTGAACTTGGAATCCTCCTGCCTTAGCCTCCCAAGCCATAGGGATTACAGGCATGCACCACTGAGCCTGGAACAAGAGCATGTTAGAGGTACTATTTAAAGCAGGTACCTGCTGTCCTTGTGTGTACACATGCTGGTATACCTCATCTTAAAATTGGCTACTTCCTCTGTAGTACAGTTAATCATTCTTGTACTATTTGGGGTGTGTTTTGAAATTTGGGTGCCATTTTGTAACAAACATGGTCCAAAAAAAAAAAAAAAACCTGTAATGAGGTATGACCTGTTTGTGTTTTTTTAGAAAAAGTAAAATAAGGAATAACCAACTAGTGTAGTGTTAAAAGAAAATGTTTCCTGAGTACCTACAGTAGTGAATATGAAGCTTATAATGTAGTGGGAAGTTGTGTGTGTGTGTGTGTGTGTGTGTCATATATAGGGCCTGGAGTATTAATTCATTACTTCCAGCTATGTAGAATTAATATATTTTTCTAAATTTGATGAAAAATAGTGCAGAGGAAAATTTGATAGTCAATCAGGGAGACTCTTTGACCTATTAATCAATTGGGCTTGGGTAATATTTGTCTTAATTATAAAATAAGGACATAAGGTAACATCTGAAGTTCTTTATAAGTTCTGTACTTCTCTAACTTATTTACCTAGATAAATATCCTGTGTGGGTATCCTTTAAGTCCTTTTCTAAAGTAATTAAACATATATTAAAATATTTTGTGTGTGCAATGAATATCTTCAAATAATAGATGTTTGTTTAAAACTCTGAATTTCACTTTTTAAATATTGGATCACCTTCTGTATCTGTAAAACTTCAAGAAAGCTTTTATCTTCCTCCCCATTTGAAAGGTTGTGGAACCTTAACTTCTAAGGTTAGTTAGTAAGAGCCTATATAAATGAGGGGTTGGCAGACTGCCATGCTTGCTTTGTGTTTTTTAAATAAAATTTTATTGGAACACAGGTGTACTCATTCATTTACTCATTCTGACTGTTGCCATTGCTACAACAGAATTGAATAGATGTAGTGAAAACTTAGGAGACTGAGTAGCCTGGATAACTTAGTGAGACCTTGTCTTAAAATTTTAAAAGGTTGGCGGGGGGCTGGGATGTAACTCAGTGATAAGGTGCCCCTGGGTATAATCCCCAGTGGGGGAAAAGGGGAGAATGTTCGCAAAGCCTAAAATAGATATTCTCTGACCCTTAAATAGATTTAGGAAAAAGACCCTTGCCAAAATATAAGAATAATCTTTCTGATAAGAACCTCGCAATTTATCCAACAGTTTGGTTTTTCTTCCTTTTATAGAACAGGATTGCGAGTACCGGTTATTAATAGAAGTATCTTATATGTATATTACAGCATAGTGAAATTTTACCTCTAATATAATTAAATTTTTCCCATATTTCACAGGAAGATGAAAAATTTCTGACAGATTTGTTTGCACAACTAACAGATGAAGCAACAGATGAGGAAAAAAGACAGGAATTGGTAAGAAATTAGATATTAAGAAAGGCATAAAATAGAACAACAAACCATTTTTATGTTCATTTACCGTTTATCCTGATTTCAGGTTAACTTTTTAAAAGAATTTTGTGCGTTTTCTCAAACGCTACAACCTCAAAACAGAGATGCTTTTTTCAAGACTTTGTCAAACATGGGCATATTACCAGCTTTAGAAGTCATCCTTGTAAGTTTGTTTCTCTTCGTTTTAAATGACTTATTTTTTTTTAACCACGAAAGTCATATTATGTAACGTAGGTATTTTAATATAGCTTGTATTAGGGGATGGAGATAAAGCTCAGTGATAGGATGCCTGCCTAGTATGCATGAGGCCCTGGGTTCTAGCCCCATTGGGGGCAAGGGTGGGGGGAGCATGCATACCCACACAATTATATATGTGCCAGTATTTAATATTAGCTGTGTATTTCATAAAGAAGCAATGGAATTCTAGTATTGAAATCTTACACTGTACTAAAAGAAAGCTCGATTAAAGGAATTTTCCATAGTTTTAGTAATAATTTCTTTCATTAGATGAAATATTGAAATAGGCAAACAGGAGCAAGTATGTTAGAAGGTATTATTTTATCCATAGAATAAGAGGTTTTATATTCAACAGAATTTTAGACCTTTTTTATATTGCAGTGTTTTGTTATAATTTGTTCACAGTTTTAGACATTCGTATAATCGTAAGTTTCATGTTTTTATAATTTTAGTAGAAGAAGTGTTCTTTCTCTGTAGGGCATGGATGATACACAGGTGCGAAGTGCTGCTACTGATATATTCTCATACTTGGTTGAATATAATCCATCCATGGTACGAGAGTTTGTCATGCAGGAGGCACAACAGAATGATGATGTAAGTAAGAAGTTAACAGAGCAAAAAATAACCAGCAAGGTAAATATTATTTGCGCGCATAGTAAGTATTTGTACATAGGAGGCTATAGCTGTGTTTATTACTCATTTTTTAAGAGTTAAGTTATTGCTCTTTGGGGGAAGTACAGCTGTAATGTCAGATGGCTTTATTCTTTCCCTAAATTGGCTCCTATTTTAGTTTATAAATTTGTTGTCTTTCAATAGTTGTTAATGTTCACA
Organism: Marmota monax; assembly: GCF_021218885.2. Lineage (NCBI taxonomy): Eukaryota > Metazoa > Chordata > Mammalia > Rodentia > Sciuridae > Marmota > Marmota monax. Next base: position 5,424,727 of record NW_026695241.1, read on the forward strand.
GTTGAAGTTTCTTTAAAAATTTTTGACACTAATTTTTCTTCTTAACTCTGAAGTTAACTTCTGTATTATTTTATTGAAATCATTTAATCAGTTAATTATTCTTCTGTAGGAAGAATTATGAGTAACTCCCCTAGGAAACATTGGCTTTTAGAGTAGATTCTCAGAATCATTAAGAAAGAACAGATAAGGGCTGGGATTGTGGCTGAGCAGTAGAGCGCTCGCCTAGCACGGGCGGGACCCAGGTTCGATCCTCAGCACCACATAAAAATAAATGCAATGTGTTGTGTCCATCTGCACCCAAAAAAAAAGTTTAAAAAAAAAAAAAGAACAGACAAAACATAGTCCCTTGAAAAGTATTTAGGGAACTGTTTATTGCCTAATCATAAACAACAAGCTGTGTCTTGTTCAGACACACACATAAACTTAGGATTTGTGAGAAATTATAATAGACACATCAATTATAAAACAGCTAAGAGAGTATATTCTGGTAATATGAAGGACACTTACAGATTTTATGATGTATCATGTATATGGGAGCTGTAAATATGTGTGCTCCTCTTTATTTTCAGATAACCAGTGATTTCTGAGTTTGCCTCCTTACTCCATAAAATTTTATAGATAACTTTTTACTTAAGAATAGACTAAGCCGAACCAAGTGCAGTGGCATACGCCTATAATCCCAACAACTTGGGAGGCTGAGGCAGGGGGATTGCAAGTTCAAGGCCTGCCTCACAATTTAGCAGGACCCTAAGCAGCTTAATGAGACACAGTTTTAAAATTAAAAGGACTAGGGGCCTGTTGTGGCTCAGAAGTAGAGCGCTCACCTAGCATGTATGAGGCACTGGGTTCAGTCCTCAGCATAAAGTAAAATAAAGATATTGTGCACTCCTATAACTAAAAAATAAAAGGACTGGAGATGTAGCTCAGTGGTAAAGCACCTTGGGTTCAGTCCCCAGGACCAGAAAAAAAGAATAAACTAAGCTGGTCTGCCCTCTAGTTCTTCTTGAGGGAGGGAGGAAGACGATATCCCCTTAGAAAATAAATCTCTGCACAATTCTAGCTTGTTGTGTTTCTTATAATTTAAGAAGATAGCCCTTGTTACTGTTTGGAAAGATTCTACTTAATGTGGTGTGGTGTCAAAATGAAGTGAAATGGATAGTATCATCTATATTTAAGGTTTTTTTTTTAAAATTGTACCAGGGTAGTTACAGAAAAATACCAGTTTGAGCTATTGAATGTTAAGTCTCATTTTTCCTTTATGAAATAGTCCTGAGAACAAATATGTCTGTATAACTTAAAATGGAGCTGCTCTTGTTGACCATGTAACCTACCAGATGAATCACACTTTAGTACTTCACTCCCGTTTTCTTTTTTCTTCTTCAGGACTCTGGATTGAAACCAGGAGTGTTTTATCACTTATTTATGCCCTCTGTTCTTTATTTGAGACAGGGTATCACTAAGATGTTCAGGCTAGCCTCAAACCTTACAGTCCTCTGCATCAGCTCCCCACATAGCTGGGATTACAGACCTGGGCCCTTTTGATTTTCACTCTTGATCACCATTTCCATATTTTGTCTACATTTTCTCTGTCCTTGTTCACTCTACAATTACACATATAGGCAGAAGTAGGGAATTCTCTCACTGAATCCCTCTCAATTTTATTTACTCTATGGCCAGGAATACCAGTCATAATTGGGCCTCAGGAAAGGCAGCAGTCTATTTTCTTTGACATTTGGAATCTGAATAATACATTTGTTGTTTTGTGCACTGTAATTACTATAATTGCATTTCCCTCAATTTCAGGTATTCAGGTACCACCTATTTTCCTAAATGTATTTTAAAGGGAAACTTTTTAAAAATTTCCCTAAATGGAGAAGAAATATATCATTTAACAAAAATAGAAGGACTCTGTATTAAAATAAATGTAGTAAATAAGTATTTTCATTATTAAAGTTAATGTAAAGCCCATGAGTTTGTTGCATTTTATCAGAGAGGCATACAGATCTACTGACACCAAACTGAAACTTTGTCTTTGTTCCACACTTTGGAGCACTGCAGTATGTCCTAGTAAAGAAGTGAGGCAGTTACTGCATTTTGTTTGTATTAGCATGATAGCTTGAACTCAGTGATGCTATAGTGTCTTAATATGTGCTTTTCCCATTCTCTGTTTAATGAGTGATCCTTATGTGTATTTTTCTCACCAGGATATTTTGCTCATCAACCTCATTATAGAACATATGATTTGTGATACAGATCCTGAACTTGGAGGAGCAGTCCAACTTATGGGCCTGCTTCGAACTTTAGTTGACCCAGAGAACATGCTAGCCACTGCCAATGTAAGCCATGGGCATTTTTCCTCTTTCATAGCTAGCATGTTGTTTATTGCTGCTGGGAACCAGTGCAGTTAAAGTTCATGAAAGTGTTTTTGATTCCTTAGAAAACAGAAAAGACTGAATTTCTCGGTTTCTTCTACAAGCACTGTATGCATGTTCTCACTGCTCCCTTACTAGCAAATACAACAGAAGACAAGCCTAGTAAAGGTAAGATAATGCAGGTTGGTTGTTAAGTTCTCTCTTCTTGAATTCTGAGACTCAAAAGTAGTGTTAAGTAATAGTCTTTATTTTGAGGTAGTGGGAGAGGAATGAAGGCATGGGCAGCAGGCATACCTCAAAAGAACAGTAATAGTCTTTAAAAGTTCAAACATTAGGTTAACATAGAGGTCTAATAATATATTTTCAAGAGCTATTTAAGAAATTTGTTTTTTAAAATCCTATTAATAAAAAGATAACAGAAGTATACAAAAAAAAGAAGGTTTTAAAATAAATTTTTGTTCAGTGATGTTTATATTTAGTTTGTATAAGCAGAGGTGAAATATAAAGAAGGCAGTAGTTACGAACAGTTTGTTATTTGTCCTCCAGGTGTCTAGACAGAGCTATGCTTCTGCTCAATATGACTTTTTATTTCTCAGGGCTTTAGCTTATATGTGTATGTATTTTAAAAAAATGCCACATTTAAAAGTAGTTTTAGGGTCTTCACTGGGAAATTCCTTATTGAAGCTCTGAAAACAACACTTTTTTCATCGAATTCAGAGTGTTATATTTATTTTAAAACACAAGAGGGCTGGGGTTGTGGCTCAGTGGCAGTGTGCTTGCCTAGCATGTGTGAGGCACTGGGTTCGATTCTCAGCACCACCTATAAAAAAATGAATAAAATAAAGGTCCATCAACATCTAAGAAAAAAAGCCTCTTCTTTCCTTTAGGGAAAAAAACACACACAACTTAAGAGAAAAATACATGTAAATTTGAAATGGGAATTTTTTTTTCCTATTTTATTCATATTGGGTAAAGCTTGAGACCTCTTTCCAAACGCATATTCTCAATTCATCCAGCATTTATTAAAACCCTATGTTGAAGGCACTTTGCTAATATCTATGGGGACTAAACGGGAGGAATGAAAACAGTGAGTAAAATGTTCTCAGAGGCTTCCTGCTTGGCGGGTAATAAAGATAAGCCAATAATTACCTTTCAGTGTGGACTCATTGTGTGTACTAAAGTAAACACAAAGCACACTGAAATCTTGGGAGCAAGATAAAATGATTACACCAAAGATGAGATGGTATCTAGCAGAACCTCCTGTGCTATGTGTACATCTTTGGGGCATGAGATTGTGTGTATAAGTAAAATTGTATTTTGTTTATTTCAGATGATTTTCAAACTGCACAGTTGTTGGCACTTGTATTGGAATTGTTAACATTCTGTGTGGAGCACCATACCTACCACATAAAGAACTACATTATCAACAAAGACATCCTTCGCAGAGTGCTAGTGCTTATGGCCTCCAAACATGCTTTCCTGGCATTATGTAAGTGTTGCTTCTCATAGACTTACTTACTATCTTTGAATATTATCATGTTGTTGCTATCTTTGGATCTTACTACCTAAGAATAAAAGTTTGGTGACTATAGGTCAGGGGACCTAAGCACGCTGATTATATATAGTTTTCCCACATTGTACATGTATGACAAAGGGATTAGAGTATATGTACAAATTATAGTAAAATTATACCATTTTGTTATTAAAACAGTCCCTTTGATCATTTTACCTCAACTTTTGGGCAAATCTAGCCCATGGCCTGTTTTTGTACAACCTGAAAACTAAAAAATGGTTTTGATATTTCTGAAGAGTGGTTTAAAAAAACAAAAATAAATATGCCACAGAGGCCATATGTGGCCCACGATGCTAGAGATAATGTACCATATGACCTGTATGAAAAAAGTTTGCATACGCTTTCAGAGCAACAACAGATAGTGTCTTTCCCCATCTGTGCTGGAGATTGAGCTAAGGGCTCTCACACAGAGCTCTCACACACCTGTCCTAGACAACAGATAGTCTTTTAACAATATTATTCTTAGTTATATGTAACTTGACCCTAGTTTGTTGCAATAAAACATTTCTTAATTGGAAAAGGTTGATCTAGAGTGTTCTTATCATTGAGTAGCCATATTTATTAGGTAATAAGCTTCCATATTTAAACTGTCCTTATAGAAGTGGGCACACCAAGTGCTGGGGGTGTGGCTTAGCAGTAGAGTGCTTGCCTGGCACCTGCGAGGCTAAAAAGAAGTGGGCAGATGAAGTTTAGGGGGAGCCTGGAAGCTCAGTAAGAGATATCTGCTGGTAACTAACTTTTGCCTTTTAGTTTTTAAAGGTAAGTTGGAGTGTTTTGTATATTTAAGATATCATTGAAAAATGTCTTTAAAAATTCTATCAAGGTAACAGTTATCATTTATTGACTTAAATTTTTCACATTACTCTCTACATGTACTGAAAATACATGTGGTCAGAGCATATTTTCTTTGTCCAAGTTGTGAATATTTGGTTCAGTTACTTTCTGGTAAAATATCCAGGATCACATCTTTAATGTTACTTCAGTGGTCTTTTTCAGCCTAAAGCAATGAGTAGCATCTGTGGCATTAACTTAGTCTTCTTTCCTTCCTTCTTTTTTTGTACTAGGTATTGAACCCAGGGATGCTTAACCACTGAGCCACAACCCTAGCCCCTTTTGATATTTTATGTAGAGACAGGGTCTCACTGAGTTGCTTGGGGCCTCGCTAATTTGCTGAGGCTGACTTTGAACTTGTAGTCCTCCCGCCTCATCTCACAAACTGATGGGATTACAGGCGTGTGCCACTGCTCTGGCTTAATTTAGACTTTCTAAGGACAGCAAATAATAAAGTTATTATTTCTGTTCTGCCTTACTATTGCTTGTATCTATGAGCTCAGCACATATGGAATCAGACTTATTTTCCTAATAGATTTGTGAAGAAAAAGTGAGAGCACCAAGGTTAGAGGGAGTTAATAACTCTGAATAGTTCTTTGTGTCAACGATAGAGGGTTTTATTCGTGTGTGGGAAAGGGAGTTTGAACAGATAGGCAGAATGGAAAAACTGTGAATAAGTGTGTAAGTTTAAGTAGTGGTATTTCAGCAAATATATTAAACACTTATGGCTATATTTAATTTATCCTAAGATATATATTTTTACACAGTTGTCTCTGAAATCAAGGTGAGTCTTAAAAATTAATGGCATAGTGACTATAATTGGTAGTTCTCTTTGTTTCCTTAGCTTTAGGGGGAAAAAAATAGTTTTTTGCAATCAGTGGCATCTTCGATTTGATTAAATACTATATATACACCTGGCATTAAGAAAATGAAGACTAAGCTGTCAGTGTAATCAGTTCATTAGGAGAAAGTCCTGTGAAAATCAAAATACCACTTAATAAGTACTAGATTGAGGTACCTTGGGAGCAGTTGTAATTGAAAATAAGTGCAAACTGTTTATTTGAAATTAGTGAAATAGAGCAGAATTCCACAAAGGAGGTGACTTTGCGTTTCTCTTGGCCGAGGGTGTATGACATTCTTGGTTGAATATACAGTTAAGATGTTAAATGTGCGGGCTGGGGATGTGGCTCAAGCGGTAGCGCGCTCGCCTGGCATGCATGCGGCCCAGGTTCGATCCTCAGCACCACATACAAACAAAGATGTTGTGTCCGCCGAAAACTAGAAAATAAATATTTAAAAAAAAAAAAAAGATGTTAAATGTGGAAAAGTGTGTTGTATTGTTGCCATAGGCAGGACATGCAAGTCCCCTGGAGAGTGGCAGCACATGCAGCTGAAGAAAAAGGCCATCTTGTTATTTTGCTTGCATTGTTGTAATCTGTTGAACTGTGGAGAGGATTGTTTACAAGTAAATGAAAGTTTATATTGTTGGAAACTGTAAGATAAAATCTCATGTTCTGTTTCTGTTGATATTTGATAAAGTGAATCAGGTCAGATCATCCTTAAGCCTAACTTTTCTCAAATGACTTCTCAGTGGACCTCTCTTCCTAGGGTTGAGTATATGATTATCCTCTTACAGAAGACACCAGTCCTTAGGAACAGCCCTTTGGAAGGACTGGGTTTATGGTATTTTTTACCAAAGATTTCTAAGAACTGAATTATAAATTTGGGGAAATGTAAAATAATTGCTTCTGAGAAAAATGTACATTGAAATAAACATTAGGTACAATATTTTTTATTTATTTATTTTTAATATTTAATTTTATTTCTTTTAAAGATAGAATGAGAGAGAGAGAATTTTAATATTTATTTGTTAGTTTTTAGCGGACACAACATCTTTGTTTATATGTGGTGCTAAGGATTGAACCCAGGCCAGGCGAGCGCGCTACTGCTTGAGCCACATCCCCAGCCCCCAATATTTTTTTAATAAAGAATTTTACAAATACTTAAGTTTACACATCTAAGTACAATACATAATAAGCAGTTTAATGTTCACAGTTTAGGGACTTCAGGAATATTTTATATCTATTGCCTCTCAATTAGTATATTATATTTAAAACACCTAAGCAAGTATATATAGAGACCAGCAGTTCTTTCTAAACTCAGGCTAGATACTAGCTCTATTGGTCTATTTCCTTGGGTTTTTCAAGACTCTTTGATCTTACATTGTAGTCCTGAGCTCATACTTTATGTTGTCTGGCCTTTTTGTTGTTTCTTTCTGTTTAAAATATGAAAACCTGTACAAGGAATGAAATTTTTAAAAGCTTTTTGTTGTAGTTACGTATGAGGTAGGGAGTCTCAAACATGAAATCTCACCTTGTGTAAGATAAAGATAATAAATCAATCTCCAGTTATGCTGACTTGGCCTACTCCAAAAACTATCTTCTTTTAGTGACTTGACTTTGTAAAACTCACTCAAAATTCTTTTTTTTTTCATTTACTTATTTCAGAGGCCATACTAGGAATTGAACCCAGGGGTGCTCTACTACTAAGCTATATCCCCACCCCTTTTTAATTTTAATTTTGAGACACAATCTCTTGCCCAAGTTGACCTTGAACTTGAGATACTCCTGCCTCAGCATCCTGAATCACTAGGATTACAGGCATGTGACACTGTCTGTTTTTTTTCACTAGCAAAGTTCTAAAAGAAACTTTGTTCAATAACATAGAATAATGGTTGCATATTTTTTTAATATAGGTTTCCTTTGGGGGGATTGGTTTGAGTGGACAGTTATTAAGTGAGGACAAATGGAAATAAGGACCAAAACTAAAGACCATCAGACCCTCCTTATTCACATCCACAGTGTCTTGGAAGAAGTGCATTTTGAGGAGTGTCCGCATGCCCTGATCCTAGTGAATTCCAGGAAGGGAAGAGTTTCTTTTCACCCACTTAGGAGCCCACTTAGGAGCTGCATGCAGACCAGCGGAGTCAGTGAGTGTGTGTTTTGGTAGGACACAAGTCTCCACAAAGCCTGTGAAGTTGGAATACCAATACTTAGGATAACAGTAGCTCTTGCCTTCAATACTAAAAGCTTAAAATTTGGCCAATTAGCAGGCTCTAAGTATTGATTTTCATTTTATCAAAAGTGGAACTGCCTCACTAAGTTCCCTTTGTCGGTTAACATTTAGAAAAAGAAAAAAATGAAATTCCTATTTTGGAAAATAAACCCTTGTTAAGTTTGACTTATCGCCCAGAAAGATGCCTCTTATTGTTTAAAAATGTTTTCACCATGCTTATGTTTTAAAAAATATTTAGTAGTTTAAAAAATACAATGCAGTTATTCTATATAACTATTTGAAACTCCCTGCCCAGAGTGTTTCTTTAGAAAGATACACTCTTAAGTTGAATTGTTAAGGCAGTTTATAATCAACTGTACCTAACTGGGCATTCACTTGTGGACCTCTTTTCTGCCAACTAAAGAAAAATTGAGCTGCTTTACTCCTCTGCCTTCCCACCCAGAAACCGTGTCAGCATGGTTGCCTGGCTACCTGCTCATGAAGGACTTGATTAATAACAAATTGGCAATTTAACGAGCCACTTCCATGATCTCCAAAGAAACCAAAATACAAACACAATATTTAATCTTGCCAACCGAAGACGATGTGACTGCATGAAGTGAGTATGCTTTTTTGAACTGTTTACAATAACTGGGGCATTAACTTACTGATAATTCCACATAGGTAAAGAGGGCTTTGTTGAAGTCTAGCTGTCTGAGTATATTTGGATCTTGACGAATGGCGACTTAAGTAACTCCCCATACCTCAAGATGCAAATATACCTTTTCATCTGTAAGTTAAAGCCTAATTAATTGTAAAAAAGGAAAACTAGGAAAAAAAAAGTTAAAAAGCATACTCGCAATAAGCCTAGAGGACCACATTTTAAACTACATCCTCTAAATTTATTTCTAAACTATGGAAGGCAAATTCTGGGTCATGCAGATTTTTGTGGGTTTATAGCCATTCTGCAACCACATCCACAACTAAACCAATGTAAATCCATGAACTTGATGCAAAATAATAAAAAAGAGTGTCCAAAGTTATTGAAGATCAAATTATCATACAGTGGATTGCCCTAATAAAACAATTGTTTTTCTGTTGTCTTAAAATTTTATATAAAAGGCTATCTTGAGAATTTTTTTAACTGTTACGGTAGATTAAATCATTTGTCTTAGCTATTATTTCAGACATACATTACATTTTGGTCATTAGTATACAGGTTTATTTCCAGAATTTTTCTGGCTTTCTAAGACTTGTGTTCTATGATGACATACACTACTTTTAGAATATGTTTTCTGATAACACCTCTAAAAAATCCTTATCTTTAGGTTCACGTTTCTGGAAGTGCTAACATATCAGTGTGCACGAAGAATTACTGGTATTTGTTAAATGGGTTTTATTGTGTTGTTTTGGTAAGTCTAAAATGTGGAAGTGTGGTATGTGACTTAAACAATAATACTTCTGTGTTTCAGGTGCCCTTCGTTTTAAGAGAAAGATTATTGGATTAAAAGATGAGTTTTATAACCGCTACATAATGAAAAGTTTTTTGTTTGAACCTGTAGTCAAAGCTTTTCTCAACAATGGATCCCGCTACAATCTGATGAATTCTGCCATAATAGAAATGTTTGAATTTATTAGAGTGGTAGGTTTTGTATTTTTCTTAATCAGAATTTTAGTTTTAATTGTATGAGATAATTGACTATGCATTATTAATATTTTGGTTTGAAATTATTATACTTGGAAATCATTTTTTAAAAGAAAAACCATTATCAAAAGCCAACGAGAGATTCAGTTCAAATCAAATATCTAACCTGATCTCTTAGCAGTCTTTATAGGATGGTTGAAAACTGATAGCAGTGTCATGAAGATCATTTAAGAAAATAAAACCACAAATACACATTCAATGTTTTTCTTGACTTCACGTGTATTTAAAGGACAATATCATAACACACTCTTCCTGATTTTTTAATCTAGTGATGCTCAACATCATTGTGCAGTATTATCTGTGCCATGTTCTTAGAATTGTGGTAAAATGTTTGTAACATAAAATATGCCATTCTATTTCTGCATGAATAATATGTTGACATTAAGAATAAGAACATTCATGTTATCATGCAATCTTCACCACCAGTCATCTAGAAATTTTTTGTGGTGTGTTTTTAAAATACACATGCCATGGTGGTGTAGCTCAGTGATAGAGTGCTCACCTAGCATGCACCAGGTCCCCTGGGTTATATCCCCAACACAAAAAATTAGTAGTAAAGTACATATGCTCCACCTTAGAGCATCAGAAGTAGTGTAGGACCTGGCATCTGCTTAGAAAGACCCGTGGATAGTTCTGAGGGAAACCAAGAACTGGGGACTATGGAAGTAGCCAGTATATGTTATTCCCATTTTCACTGATTACCTCTAGGGTTGTGTGATAATTTATGAAATTGAACTATTTTGGAAATTTTATGAAATCACTACAGTAAAGCTTCATCTTGATAAAATGATACTTTTTATGATATATTTTATTGAATTCTTTCCTGTAGGAAGATATAAAATCATTAACTGCTCATGTAATTGAAAATTATTGGAAAGCACTGGAAGACGTAGATTATGTACAGACATTTAAAGGATTAAAACTGAGATTTGAACAACAAAGAGAAAGGCAAGACAACCCTAAACTCGACAGGTAAATCAACACATATTTGAATTTTCTCTTTATTCATGAATAAGTTGTCACAGTGGCTCTTGTTTATTTGATCTCATTTTACTGAAGGTGTAGGTAGTTGCTAGTGTGATTCGAAAACATCAACATATACTAATGTGGCAGGAAGGCCTCAGTTGTTCAAAATTAAACCAGAATATCTCACTTGTGTTGGGCACATTGGTGCATGCCTGTAATCCCAGCAGCTCGGAAGGCTGAGGCAGAAGGATCATGAGTTCAAAGCAAGCCTCAGAAACAGTGAGGTACTAAGAAGCTCAGTGAGACACGCTGTCTCTAAATAAAATACTAAAAAGGACTGGTGGTGTGGCTCTTAATTACTATGTTTTAAAAAATATTTTTTAGTTATACATGGATGCAGTATCTTTATTTTATTTACTTTCTTGTGATACTGAAAATTGAACCCAGTGCCTCACATGTGGGAGGCAAGCGCTTTTACTGCTGAGCCATATCCCGGCCACCTTATTATAATATTTTTTTTAATTCCTAGATTTGAATTTATGACATTTTGTAACATATAAATTATTACTTATCAATTCCTAATGTTAATAAGTTTAATAATTGATCTACATCAGTGCTTTTTTATTTTTATATTTTATTTATTTAGTGCTGAGAATTGAACTTTTTTAGTGCTGAGAATTGATACTTTTTCACTGAACTACGTCTCCAGTCCTCTTTATTTTGAGACTGGGTCTTGCTAAGTTGCTGAGTCTGGCCTTGAATTTAGGATCCTCCTCCTTCCGGGGTCACTGGGATTAAAGGCGTGTGCCCAGCTTACAACCATGCAGATTTGGTAGTATGAAATTTGATTCCATTTGTTAAAATTGGATATGGTAGGTGGTTTTTAATCATATGTTTGGTAATATCTGATTTGCATCAGACTCTTCTGTGTTTGCTTGTCTCCATTAACCTATTATAGCTATATCTAATTTTGAAGTACTTGAAGACCATCTTTAAAAAAAAAAAAAACCCTGTGAGTATATTTACTTTTTTCTCTTTACTCACAGCATGCGCTCCATTTTGAGGAATCATAGATACCGGCGAGATGCCAGAACACTAGAGGATGAGGAGGAGATGTGGTTCAACGCAGATGAAGATGACATAGAAGATGGAGAAGCTGTGGTGTCTCCATCTGACAAAGCTAAAAATGATGATGATATCATGGATCCAATTAGTAAATTCATGGAAAGGAAGAAATGTATGTTGAACAAATGGGCAAGGAAAAATAAAGGCTTTCTCACTCTAGGTCTATTCTTTATTTCTTGACCAAATAATGAGTATTTACATTGTATATGTGGTGGCAGTTTTTAAAGACTGTTGCTTTAGAGGGTGTAGCTGAATTCCTAGCACTGTTGTGAAGGTATAGACTAAGTTTTCTTAGTTTGAATCGGGTGAATAAGGGAGAGAGACATGATTTCAGGAATGGTGAGAATAATGAATGTGATACTAAAAGCTTTCATTCCTTCTCCTTTGTAAAAACCCAGTGAATAATGATATTTAGTACTTGAAAGTTGCTTCTCAGCAAAAGACAAGCTGGTTAATTATGTGTTAGTGTCACCTATTGTGGGGAAATAAAAACAGAACTAGTGTGACTGACAACCCTGACCATATTCTCATTTTTAGTAAAAGAAAGTGAGGAAAAGGAGGTGCTTCTGAAAACGAATCTTTCTGGACGGCAGAGCCCAAGTTTCAAGCTTTCCTTGTCCAGCGGAACAAAGACTAACCTCACCAGCCAGTCATCTGCCACAAATCTGCCTGGTTCTCCAGGGTCCCCCGGATCCCCAGGATCTCCAGGCTCTCCTGGATCTGTCCCTAAGAATACATCTCAGACGGCAGCTATTACCACAAAGGTACCCTTTGGAACTCCTGGACTTCCATTTTGCCTTTTCCTTCCTTGATTTAAGCTTTTATCCACAATTCTTCTTGAGACTCCCTTTGGTTGCCTCTTCCAGAACCATTTATCACTTGTGACTTACCACCACCTGGGATTTTTATGTGTGCACACAGTACTAGGGATCAAACCCAGGGGTGCTTCCCCCCTGAGCTGTATCCCAGCTAACCCTAACCCTCCAACTGCTTTTTATCTTTTTGTGGAGGCGTGGTCTTATTAAATTGCCAAAGCTGATCTTTATTGGCAGTTCTCAGCCTCCTAACTGGCTGGGATTATTGATGTATGTCACCATGCCTGGCAGCTGAACTTTTTTGGGAAGGGGGGGTACTGGGGGTTGAACTCGGGAACTGACCCATATCCCCAGCCCTATTTTGTACTTTATTTAGAGACAGGGTCTCACTGAGTTGCTAAGCACCTCGCCATTGCTGAGGCTGGCTTTGAACTTGTGATCCTGCTATCAGCCTCCCAAGCCACTGGAATTACAGGCATACACCTGGTGCCTGGCTGAATTTTTTTTTTTTAATCTATTAGTATTTTTGAACATTTTCTTAGAACTAATGCAAAAGTCTGAATGTATTCTTATTTTGGTATTTTTCGTGTTAGAACTCTAGGTTCAGATTTGTTTGTCAATACATTTTCAGAATCTTCCAAATTTTAAATCATCATTTACTTGTTCAACTTTCCCAATTTAGACCCAGGTAAAGATGGTGGGGAAAGATAATACAATAATGGTCCATTTAAAATTTTTTTCATATAAGAAAGGAACAAAATTTTTAACACCAAAAATGTAGAAAAGCCATGATCACAGAATACAACCAATTCTTTTGTTTTGGTTGGTTGGTTTTGTTTTGTTTTGCTACCAGGGGTGCATAGCCACTGAGCCACATTCCCAGCCTTTTTTGTTATTTAATTATTATTATTTTTTTTTTTTTTAGGTGTAGTTGGACACAATACCTTAATTGATTTTTATGCGGTGCTGAGGATCGAACCTAAGGCTTCGTACATGCTAAGCAAGCACTCCACTGCTGAGCTAAAACCACATCCCCTAAATATTTTTATTTGAGACAGGGTCTTACCAAGTTGCTTAGGGCCTTGCTAAATTGCTGAGGCTGACCTTGAATTTGCCTTGGCTTTCTAAGCTGCTGAGATTATAGGCATGTGCCATCACACCCAGCCAACCAGTTCTTCTAGATGACTTTTACAACTTTTTTTTCTTTCAAGGTGTAGAATATGTTCATTATTAGACTAGGCATTAACAGACTGCCAATTCAGAATCTTTGATCTAAATCAGTGCCCATTCCCCAGTCTCTTTTCTTGCAAATGAGTAGGAGACCCCTAAGGACAGAAGTGAATCCAAGGCATGCTGAAGTAAAGGGCATGGCTATGGGCAGAGTAGTGTACACTCTCCATGGCCATGTAAATAAAGTGAGCTACAGGTGGTTTCTGGTGAAGGGGAGATACATTAGGTCTTGAGACCTCCACCGCCTTTTTTTTTTTTTTTTTGTACCAGAGGTTGAACTCAGGGGCACTGAACTGCATCCGCAGCCCTATTTTGTATTGTATTTAGAGACAGGGCCTCATGTCTAAGCACTTACTGAGGCTGGCTTTGAATTTGTGATCCTCCTGCTTCAGCCTCCCAAGCTGCTGGGATTACAGGCATGCGCCACTGTGCCCAGCAAAAAGACATTTTTAATTCAGTGATGTTTTTTCTCCCTGGGTGATTTGCTAGGATAATAAACTACTTAACTCTTTTGCTTTAATTTAGGTAACCTAAAAATTTTCTCTTATAAAGAAAAAAGCTCATGTTTATTATGGGAAATTTAGGAAATACGTAAAAATAATGAATTTCAATCACACCAACCAGAAATAGCTATAGTTAATATGTTGAGGTAGGATCTGTACTTTCTTCAAACTTAAAACAGGTATTTTTAAATTAGTGTTTTCTGTTCTTCAAATAATCCTTGTTTCTGAACAGGGAGGCCTCGTGGGTCTGGTAGATTATCCTGATGATGATGAAGAGGATGAAGAGGATGAAGACAAGGAAGATACCCTACCATTGTCAAAGAAAGCAAAATTTGAGTCATAATAATGGCAACTGCCTGTGATCAGTACCTGTTGACAAACTGGGTCTCTACCCCTCCCCCCTACAAAGCCCGCAACACAGCGCAGTGGTCTCTTGTGAATGACTGACACGCTCAGCCTCGCACACTTGACTTCTGCTCATCAAGTGCCAATTCAATGGAGCAGGAGGAGGGGTAACCACACTTTTAGGGGAAAGACTTAAGCCTTTGCGCTCTCCAGCTTGGACCACACATTGCCCTTTTCTCAGGGAAGGAAATGGAAACAAAAAGCCAACAGGGCGGGGGTTTTGTAAGTGGAACTCTGGATTGACTGGTCAGTTGCTACAATCAGAACATGCTTTCTTGGACCATGTTTGAAACTCAGAAGAATGGGCCTTTCTGCCATCGTTCTTCACTAGTAAGAATGCCAGCAGTTTCTTTGTATAAAGAGACCTGCCTTTAAAATCATACATTCTGAACATTTTAGTCAAGCTACAACAGGTTTGGAAAACCTCTGTGGGGGAGGGGCAAATATAAAGTTTCCTCTTTTTTATCTGTTCCCTTTGCCCTTCAAACTGCAGATTTTTTTCCCCCCCTAAAGTGGGGATTTGTCCCTACTTGATTAAAGATTGAGTGGAATTCTAGATGTGGTCATTTGTGTCATAATTTTTTTTTAATTTCATTTTATTTTTGACCTTTTTTTCCTCCTCTGAGTGTATGCTTAGTTGTTGAATATATATATTTGGGACCATTAAACCTTCTTTTGATGTAATATAACCTAACGTTGTGCTGGTACCTGTTTTACCATGTGTACTTTTTGTTCTACATCACAGTTCTTAATTTGTTTAGAGTTTTATGAAAGATGGTATAGTTTTTATTGACAAAAGCAAAGTAATCTTACAACTATGTGCATACAAAAGCAATACTATTTTGTGACTAAATATTTTATATTAAAATTTACATCAGCAACTGTCTTGAGATTTCAGGGAAATAGAGTGGAATTTAAAACTTAAAACAGTTTTGTTAAACCTAGAGACATGAAATTAGTATTCCAAAGAGATTCTGAAATTTCATATCTTGGGGAAATGACGGTACATTAAATCAAAATTGAGGATGGATGATTTAAAAATAACATATTTGACTTTTGAATAATAAAAAGAAAAGAAGAGTAAGATAAATTGTATTAGTTGTATGTTTCTTTTTTCTTTTTCCTTTATTTATTTATTTATTTATTTATTTATTTATTTATTTATTTTAATAACTACTCCCTTTGGAATACCAGCTTAAGTTGTTGTAAGTGGTGGTTCCTAAATAAATATCTGAGGACCATCAGATAGAGAGAGTACCTTGCTAAAGCAGTATTGGGCAGGGGCTAGGCACATGGCTTAGTATGGAGTACTTGCCCAGCATTCATGAGGCCTTGGATTGCATCCCCAGCATCCTCTGAGGAAGCTCTGTTCTGAACAAGGAGATGGTGAGAGCCTAGCAGACTGCTTCAAACTGCAGGGCATGTTACATGTGATAGCAAATTTTCAAGGAAATTGAAATAAAAATCTCAATTCTACCTGCCCTTCTTTATTTAAAATGAAGAGCATAGAAGATATCATTTGCTTTAACTTGGTATCTATCTTAACAAAACACTGTCTGCTTCTAGTTTAACTTCTCTTTTGCTTATTCCTCGGTAAATAACAAACATTGAAAGCATAATTAACTGTAAGAGAAGTTTATTTCTCTTAACGTATAAAGCTACTTTCAAGTCACAAAGTTGGCTCTTTTTTTTTTGTATTATGTTTTAGTTGTAGTTGGACACAATACCTTTTAATTTTATGTTGTACTGAGGATTGAACCCAGCGCCCCACACATGCTAAGCAAGCACTGAGCCACAATCCCATCCCTACAAAGTTTGGCTCTTAACAACTGAAGGTCACCGACTTGTGAAGAAACAATTAAGTGAATTATGTTTTCCACTGTTACCTAGAAAGTTCCATATTGAGTAGCTGATTAATTTAAACTGACTCTTAAAACACTTGCTTTAGTATTCTGAGGATTCTTGAAGAGTGAAGTGTCACTTGCCTTCATAAATTGTGGTCTAGTGATCAAGAAATAGATGCTAACTCTTGGCCTCCACAGTTAAGAGATGCCTTTTCACTGGTGGACTGTTATATTTCCCTTGTCATTAGCAATTACAGCTATTTAAACAAAAATGACACAAATGTTGCTATAATAATTAGAGAAATGAGGTCTGAAATAGCTTGTCATCTCATGAAAGAGTACCCTTAGCAAGAAATTGCTAGGAACACTAACTTGGCATTGACATGGTTCCATCTGACTCATAAGTCCTACCCCGTTTGGGGGAGGTAGGGGCAGGTCATGCTCTACCTCCAAGCTGCACCTCCAGTCCAAGTGTTCATATTCTTTGTCAGGCACGGTGGTGCTCACCTTTAATCTGCCAAGGCAGGAATCACAATTTCCAGCCCAATCTCAGCAATTTCGTGAGACCCTGTCTCAAAATAAATGATAAGAACAGAACGGGGGCGAAGGGAGGTGTGCAGCTCATGGCTAGAGTGCTTAACCTAGCATATGCTAGGCTTGGGTTCAATCTGTAGCACCACAAGAAAAAGTCCACATTTAATCGTAAATAGCATTTTGGTGATGGACATGAACATAGTTATGTTTTTTCCATACTCAGTTATACCCAGATCATGCATGTAATTTTTCTTTAGAATTCTAAATTTGCAATTCAGTCTTAGTAAATTAAAGAGGCAAGAAACAAGAAAGAACATTCTTGCCACTATTTTTATCTTAACTGATTTAAGCTGTAGTCTTTGTAGAGGTTGCAAGATCAGAACAGCAACAAATTTAAGCTGGAAGGATTAAGTAGAAAACTTAAGGTCATCAACAGATTTATAGGATTTCCTCCCCACCCGCACAGTGCTGGGGGTAGAACCCAGGGCCTCACACAAGCATTCTACCACTAAGCCACATCCCCAACCCATAGAAGCTTTAGAATTTTTTTTTTTTTTTTAATGGTGCTAAGAATTGAACCCAGTGCCTCACACATGCTAGGCAAGCGCTCTGCCATTAAGCCACAGCCCCGGCCCCCTACCCCATAGAGGTTTTAAAAGCATTGGCAAAAATCCCTTCTCAGAAGAAGTTAGGATCTCAGAATTTTAACATACAGGTTATGTTAACTTTTTTTTCTTAATATTTATTTTTTAGTTGTAGTTCCCTCGCACGTGTCAGGTGAGCACTCTACCGCTGAGCTATACAACCTTAGCTCCTGGGTTATGTTAACTTTTATTGTTGTAATAGTATGTATTTCAAGCAAGAGGATTATAGAATTTTTCATGGGATGAATTATTGTCACCCACAGAGACACGATAAGAGGGGTAGTCATCACTGTGTTTTAATTCTGATAATCACTTTGGTTTTTCTCATTGGCCTTAATACCTCCTCTAGGGTCTTTGATCTGGTTAAATATGAAAGAAAACTGTAGGAAGCCTCTTCAGATACTAAATGTCTTAATGACTAGATCAGATGTCTCCTTTCTTAAAATAGCTCTGCTAGAAACAGCTTTCCATGACCTTTTCCATCTCCCAGATAAATTCTAACATGGACTTAAAGGAAATAGTGGTTACTTAGGCGGGATGCTAGATGGGTTTATGTTCACTTATTAATTTCCTTCTACATCCAAAACCCCACACCACCATTTCAAAGAAACTGCTGTAGTGTAGGTCACAGCCTACCTGCAAATCCAGTGTCCCCTGTTTCACATTACTGTCACTTAGGCAGCATGGATCCCAACCACTGTCTTGGGACCTTCTTCTGGGTTCTGTAATAGTATTGTGCTTTAACATTCTGCTCTGCCTTCTGATAACTCTTCTTACTCCTTAAATGGTGGGACTCCTTAGGCACTCCTTCCCAGGCTATAACCATGTCACATTTCTTCTGTGTCCCTGACAATCATGCTGTGATCTAAAGGACTCTTTGTTTTTGTTTTTGCTTTTTTTCCCCCCTCTTTCAGGAGCATCCTACTACTGGGCTAGTTCCCTGCCCCTTTTTATTTATTTATTTATTTTTTTAAATTCTGAAACGGTCTCACTAAATTGCCCTGGCTGGCCTTGAATTTGTCCTTCTGCCTCGGCCTCCTTTATACCTGAGACTATAGTTGTGCACCACTACACCCAGCAAGTTTGATTCATTCTTGACCATAAAAATCCCCTCTGTCGTGGATATAAAGGGAGGACTCAAGATCTCTGTCCTTTGTGATTTTGGTAATTTTATGTAACTAAGATACCCTCTGGTTGGTTTTACTAACTCATGTCTTGAATAATTTCAACAATACCTGAAGTCACATTTCTTTAAGCTTTCCCTGGTCTGTTCATCCCTGGTCCCAGCACTTCTAACTCTTTGACTGTCCTAGGTATGAGCTACAGATTTCACAGATCCACTCATCTATTAGTGTGATGTTTATTAAATCTTGGGCTCTTAAACTTTTACATGTTGGTAGATTTGCAGCAATAGGAATCCCTGAAGGGCAGGTCCAGTTTTACACAGACCTTGTACAGCTATGAGCAACACCACTCCATAGATGTGATTAGGTCCATAGAGCAGCAGGTGGTTGGCTTCATGGATTCCCTGTGTAGGTGCAGTGGGCACTTTGTCATAGTAATGATAACAGGGAAAAGTTTATTTCTGAAAAAAGATCACATTTTAGAGAAAGCCAAAAAAAGGAAGAAAAAAAAAGAAGTGTGGTCACTGAAAAAATGAACAAAACGGACAGACCTTGACAGATCAGCAACGCCTTTATTTTTTGGTACTGGGGATTAAATTTAGTGGTGGGATTAAACTTAGTGGTACTAACTCAGGGTACTCTGAGTACCCTGTGGCACTGAGCCACATCCCCAGCCCTATTTTGTATTTTATAAGGGTCTCACCAAGTTGCTTAGCACCTCACAGTTGCTGAGGCTGGCTTTGAACTTGCAATTCTCCTGTCTCAGCCTCCCAAGCCGCTGGGATTACAGGCCTGGGCCACCACACCTAGCATCAGCAACACCTTTTATCAAGCAGTGGAATTGAGCAGTCAGGCCTCTGAGGGACACATCTTCAGGGGAAAACAGTGGCAGGCCACCATGAGGGTCTGGGTTTTATAGAGCCTTAGCAGAGCCAGGTCATGGTAGTTTTGGTGGTGGGCTCATTTATGGTCTCAAACTCTTGACAGAAGTGATGCCCCTGCCCCAGCCTGTTAGAAATACTCAGGTGTAGCAAGAAATCAAACAAGTGCTCAGAAGTGGGTCTACAAGGCAAACTTCACTCCTGCTAGAAGGGCATGCTCTTGAACCTGGCTAGCAAGCACACTCGGGCAGGCAGTCGGCCTGCTTTTGTCCAACAGCAGCTGCTCCAGGTCGCAGTCTACGTGCTTAGCTAATTTCAAAATAGGGGTGGCAAAGAGAAGGGCTACAGTTAAAATAGCTACAATTGACTCTTACTTCCCAATTAAGGCTAAATACTCAAAATGGACCCATGAGCTTTACATTTCTCCCAGCCTCCCAGGCAGGTAGCTGGGACTGCAGATGTGTGTCACTGTGCCCATCTTCTACAGATTGATACTACTTGAAGTCCTAAAGAACTACTTTAGAGGAAGGTTGATGAGATAACAAAACTAGGGCTGGGGATGTGGCTCAAGCGGTAGCGCGCTCGCCTGGCATGCGTGCGGCCTGGGTTCGATCCTCAGCACCACATACAAACAAAGATGTTGTGTCCACCGAAAACTAAAAAATAAATATTAAAAATTTTTTTAAAAAAAGAGATAACTAAACTAATCCCATGAGATGTGGTCTCACTGAGGGATCCCAAAGCCAGGAGCCCAGGGAACTTGGCCTTTGGAATTCTTGGGGTGGCTTTCAAAGAGGGTAGAGAATGTAAGGAATTGTTATTAGTGAAAACTTCTCACCCCTGTTCAAGTCCTTTAAGGGCCCACTCTAGAAGACGGGAATGGGGCCGAGCAGGAAAATAACAATAAGCTAAAGCCTGAATGAGTGCTCAGGAGATCACAGTGTGCTCCATGCTGTACTCTGATTGATCGCTTGAGTCTAAGAACAAATTTCCTAATAAGAATGTTGCAAAGTTACAGACAGAGCACAATCACGGAGCCAGAGAGGGCTGGGTTTGAATTCTGACTCTACTGCCAAGAACTTAGGTGTTGGGGATATGCTCAGTAGTAGAGGTCCCGAGTTCAATCCCCAGCACAAGAAAAAGGAAAAAGAAGACTTAAGAACAAGTTCCTTAGCCAGGCACAATGGCGGTGCACATCTGTAATCCCAGCAGCTGGGGAAGCTGAGATAAGAGGATTGGGAGTTCCAAGCCAGCCTCAGCCACTACGAGGCACTAAGCAGCTCAGTGAGACCCTGTCTCTAAATAAAATACAAAATAGGGGCTCAGTGGTCGAGTGCCCCTGAGTTCAATCTTTGGTACCCCCCACCCAAGAAAAGAGAAAAGAATAAGTTCCTTGAGTCTTGGTTTCCTCATCCCTAATGGGACTGATACCTACAAAACAATTGTGAGGGCTTTAGTACAGACAGAATATAAAACCTGCTCCCCACAAGTCGCAGGTACCCGAGTAGAGGATATATTTAAATTAGTATACAGGTTCAATCTCCAGCACTGCAAAGGAAAATGTATATATTTATTCTTTTTTGCAGTGTTGGGGATCAAACCCAGGGCCTCATGTATGTGTACTTTTTTCTATTTTTTTTGCAGTGCTAGAAACCAAAACCAGGGCCTCATGAATGCTAAGCAAGAATTCTACCACTGAGCCACACCCCAACCATGTCTAAACATTTTTGTGGTGCTGAGGATTTGAACCCAGGGCCTTGTGTATGCTAAAGATGTGCTTGAGCGTTGATTCTCTATCCCTAGCCCTAAATTAATATATGAACACAGTTCAAACCTGGAAGGAGATGGCCATGGTAACTGACTTTCTGTTTAAGATCTGAAATTGGGAGTCCTTCATAGTTCATGCAGGGGACTCAGCGAATTGGCTAAAATACATCCAGAAATGACAGAGTGGAAAACATGGCAAGTCCTGCCCCCAAAAGCAATGATAAAACTGGGCACAACTGCCAAAACCAACCATTTCGGAATTCTAGAATAATCAAGAAGGCATTATAAGAAATTGAGAAGGGTTTATTCAACAATCTCAGGTTGGGACACTGGGAGTCTGGGAGCTCGACCTGGTGCTACTGCCGTCCCCTCTGGCCACCACCCTCTTCACTACCCTCAACCAGATAGGTTGTTCTACCAAGAACAAAATAATGAAAGAAAAGGCCTCCAGATCATACACCTGGCGTGGCAGCACTTATAATCCCAGCAACTCAGGAGGGAGGATATGCGTTCAAGGCCAGCCTCGGCAACACAGCAAAAAAAATAAATAAATAAGGAAGAAGTACAGCTCTTTGCAGATGACACGATCTTGCATACAAGCAGTCCTAACAAATACCTACAGAACTAGTCACCTTGCTGAGCAAAGTTGCAGGTGCAAAATCAACATATGAAATTTGATTATATTTCTATATATTTGCAATAAATGACCCAAAAATGAAATTAAGAGAACAAGTCCTTTTATAATAGGTTTTTCAGGTGTTTTTGTTATTTTGGAACAGGGGTGGGGGTGAGTTTGAACTCAGGGGTGCTTTTCCACTGTCCTACATCCCCAGTCCTTTTAATTTTAAAAGAGAGTCTCATTAAATTGCTGAGGCTGACCTCAAATTTGTGGTCCTCCGCCTCAGCCTCCTGAGTTGCTGGGATGACAGATGTGTCCCACTGTACCCAGTTCCATTTCCAATAGCATGAAGAAGAATACAATACAGTACTTAGGAAGCTCTTTCTGCCATCTTGGATCCTGTGGAGGAGGCCTACTAGGGACAGAGCTTCTAAAAGTCAGGCTTGTCTGGGACACTGTGGCTATGTGTGCTGTCTGTGGAGTTCATAGTTCTTAAAACTGAAGGTGTTTGGGCTGGGGATAGGGCTCAGTTGGTAGAGTTGCTTGCCTCTCATGCACAAGGGTTAGGGTTCCATCCCTAGCACCACAAAAAAATTGAAGGTGTTTATGCCTAAAATTAAATTGAAATTTGTTTGGGCAAAAAAAAAAATGTGTTTATGTGTACAAAGCAAAGAATAACAGAGTGACTCCTGGTGAAAAACCAAACAGAACCAGAGTAATCTGGGCAGAGGTGACTCGTGCCCGTGGAAACAATGGCATGTTGTGCCAATTTCTGAAACAGCCTTCCTGCTAAGGCCACTGGACACAGACTGTGCAATGCTGTACTCTTTGAGGATTTAAACTAAAGCAAAGTAAATAAAAATAGGGGAAAATACTTAGGAACAGATTTAACAAAAGAAGGACAATGTTTATATCCTGAAAACTATATAATTTCTTTCATTTTTGAAAGAAATTGAAAAAAATTTAAATAAGTGGACTATATCCAATGCTTACGGATTGAAGATTTGGTGTTTTTAAAGTGGAAATGCTCCCCCATTAACCACAGGCTCGATGAAAATCCCAGTCAGAATCCCAGCTGGCTTCTATGGAGGTGTTGAAAAGCTGCTTCTAAAATTTATAACGGGTTGAAGATGTGGCTCTGTGGTTGAGTTTGATCCCCAGCAGCAAAAAACAAACAGGCAAACCAACAAAAAGCACTAAATAAAACAAGAAACATGGACTGGGAGTAGAGTTCAGGGTCGAGTACGTGCTTGGCATGTGCAAGACCCTGGGTTCAATCCCCAGAACCAAACACCAGAGTAGGAGGATTCGTATTTTCAAATTTCAAAAGTTAGGCCTGGGGGCTAGGGTTGTGGCTCAGCGGTAGAGCGTTCGCCTAGCATGTGCGAGGCCCTGGGTTCAATCTTCAGCACCACACATAAATAAAGGTATTCTGTGCAACTACAACTAAAAAATAAATAATAAATATTAAAAAAAAAAAAGTTAGGGCTGGAGATGTAGCTCAGGGGTGGATCCCTTGCCCACTGTGCCCGAGGCCCTGGGTTCCAACCCCAGCACATGAAAACAGAAACAAAAACTTAGTAGGAAGCAATGTGGACAGTGAATCCCGGCATGTACAGATCAGCTGGAAGAGAACTGAATTTTCAAAAATAAAATCTTGAGTCCATAGTCAGCCGATTTTCAACAAAGATACTGTTATGTGCTGAATTGTAATAGCTCTCAAAATTCAGACATTGAGGCCCTAACCCCCGCCCTTCAGAATGTGACTGCATTTGGAGATAGGGTCTTTCAAGACGTAACTAAATGAATTCCTTCTTTTTCTTGGTACTGGGGATTCAGCCCAGGGACATTTTACTAGTGAACTACATCCCCAGCCCTGTTTTTTGAGACAGGGTCCCCCTAAGTTGCTTAGGGCTTTGCTAAATTGCTGAAGCTGGCTTCAAACTTGTGATCTTCCTGCCTCAGCCTCCCAAGTCATTGGGGGGTTATAGGTGAGTGCCACCAATTAAAATGAATCCTACAGTGGCATTCTAATCCAGCATGATGTGTTCTTATAAGAAGAGGAAATGAATACACAGGCACAGAAGGAAGATCATGTGAAGATTCAGGGAGAAAACACTATCTAAAGCCTGGAGAGGGGCTGGGGCGGGGCTCAGTGGCAGAGCACTTGCCTAGCATGTGTGAGGCCCTGGGTTCCATCCCCAGCACCACTTAAAAAATTAAATAAACAAAATAAAGGTATTGTGTCCATATACAACTAAAATATTTTTAAAATAAATAAATAAATAAATAAATAAATCCTGGAGAGACGTCTCAGAAGAAACCAAGCCCAAGGACACCTTGATCTTGAACTATGAGCCTTCAGAATTGTGAAAATTAAATTTTTTTTTCCTCCTGTTGAAGCTACCCAATGGTGAAATTTAGTTATTGTAGGTCTAGCAAACTCACACAGATTTTAGGACAAAGTCTGTTTCTAGAAGAACAAAATCTTAATTTTGAGGGATTTCTCGAATTGATTCTCTAATGCAATTAGGTTTAAAGGCACGAATGACTTTTAATGATTTACTTTAAGTGATTTATTTAAATTATTTTAATGATTTCCCAGTAGCAGAGACAGCATGGACAATCCGTGGCGCAATGCAAAGTGAAGATACCCAAACATCACCATTGGCTTCTCTGAATCAGATACTTCTAAGAGGCAAGGTTCTGTGGGATCATGTCTGATGTTTGGACATTTTCACCAAACCAGAAATATGAGATTGACTGGCTGCACCTAGTTTCACTGAACAAAGTGGGGAAAGAAGGTTGAGCTCAGGCATTTCAATTTCCAGACAAGTGCTACGTCAATGAACAGAAAGTTGCTAGTTTTGTCCTGAGAGACCCCAATCTCCTGTAGCTGCAAAGCTGAGATCACTAACACCCAAATCTAGAGCGTCATCCTGTGGGTGACTGAATTAAAATGCAAGTGGAGTGCTCAACCCTCCAGCACATCAACCCAAGAAGGGTACTGCTGTTGGAACCATGTCTACCTACCCCAAATGCGCATGTTGGTGGCAACCCTCAATGTGACTACTGTATTTGGAGATAGAACTTTTGGGAGGTAATTAAGGTTAAACGAGGTCATAATCCAGTAAGTCTGGTGTTCTTACAAGAAGAGGAAGAGCCCCTGGCACTCTTGCATGTCCTTGTATATGCAAAAGGGAGGCTATGGGAGGACAGGGCAGAAGGTAGCCATCTGCAAGCAAGGAAGAGAGCCCCCACCAGAAACCAAATTTGATGCTAAGTTGATCTTAAACTTCTAAACCCCAGAACTGTGAGAAATAAATTTCTACTGTTGGGCACCCCATCTGTGGCATTCTGTGTCCGAGGAGGTGAACCCTGCTTTGGGTAGTTCCATGCCAGACACTTTGATTCTCTTCAGGACCCGGGTACATCATCTACCTTTGCTCTAACCCCATAACTAGACTCAAGTCCCAGCAGACCCCTAAAGGTGAGGTACAAAGGGTGGCCCATTAGAAGGTGGGCTGCACTCCAAAAGAACATCACCATCCCCTATGCACAAGGGATGCCCTCTGAGACCACCAGGGATGCCTGGACCATGGACAGTGCTGTGTTCTGTTAGTTAATGCTTTTCCATCTTAACTAAGCACTGGGCACACAGTGGTGTAACTGTTGCAGTTGGAGATGTGACACCAAAACCAGCGTGAATTGTTCTTCTTCAATGTCACGGACAGAAACAACCTCAGCCTACTTACGATTTTCTTACTGAGAACTTTTACCTTTCCTTTTAAAGCAAGCACTTTATGGCTTCTCTTTGGCACATCTGAGTTGCCAGCATACCAACTCTTGCAGTTTGAAGTCATTATTAAGTTTAGAAAAGGGTCACTAGGAGGGCTGGGGTTGTGGCTCAGTGGTAGAGTGCTTGCCTAGCACATGTGAGGCCCTGGGTTCAATTCTCAGCACCACATAAAAATAAGTAAATAAAATAAAGGTACTGTGTCCAACTACAACTAAAAAATAAATATTAAAAAAAGGTCACTAGGACACAAGCATCACAGTACCACAACACTAGATCTGATAACTGAGGTGCCTACTAAGTGCCTTCTGGGTGGGTAGTGTATACAGTGTGGATACACTAGACAAGGGACAACTCATGTCCTGATGGGAGCAGATGGTGCAGGAATTTACTGTACTACTCAGAACATTAGGAAATTTGAACTTTTGAAATTTTTATTTCTGAAATCTTCCATATTTTCAGAGCAAGGGTGACTGAAACCACAGAAGTGAAATAATAGGGGTACTCTGTGTGTGTGTGTGTGTGTGTGTGTGTTTTCTGTTCCTTTGGACAACCTTAATATGGTTGCCAAGGTCATTCCACAAATAATAACCTTGGGGCTGGAGTTGTAGCTCAGCGGTAGAGTGCTTGCCTTGTACGTGTGAGGCACTGTGTTTGATTCCAAGCACCACATATAAATAAGCAAATAAAATAAACATCCACCAACAACTAAAAAATACACACACACACACACAAAGAAATAAA
The DNA here is from genome assembly GCF_021218885.2 of Marmota monax. Lineage (NCBI taxonomy): Eukaryota > Metazoa > Chordata > Mammalia > Rodentia > Sciuridae > Marmota > Marmota monax. The sequence goes on from NW_026695241.1 coordinate 5,451,259, forward strand.
AATCTTTTCCACAAATGGAGCTAAAATAATAGTCAATGTAAAAGAATGAAGTTGTGACTTTGCCTCACATAAAGTAACTCAAGATGGATGAAAGACCTTAGTGAAGCACAAAACCATGAAATTATTACAAGAAAGAATAGAGGCAATTGTTTATGACCTTGGAGTTGGCAATGGGTTCCTAGACCTGACGCATAATCAAAAACATGAGGGCAGGGATGTAACTCCATGGTAGAGCGCCTGCCTAGTGTGCGCAAGGCCCTGGGTTTGATCCCCAGCACCACAAAGGAAGGAAATTAAATCCAAACTAAATCAAGCAGAAAGAATAAGATAGAGAGTAGAAATCAATGACATTAAGGAAAGAAAAATAATAGCAATATTTTTCTTTGGAAAAAAATCAATAAAGTCAATGAACATCTGGCTACACTAACCTCAGGGAAAAAGGAGAGGAAAACACAATTAAGTAGAGCAAACGTGAAAGAGGAAAGGAACACTGGCAGCCACCACGGACCTTACAGGTACAATATGGGCACAGTGGGAACAGGTCTATGACAGTGCAGTTGACAATTAAGATCAAATGGAGCCAGGCACGGTGGCTCACGCCTGTAATCCCAGTGGCTTGTGAGGCTGAGGCAGGAGGATCCCAAGTTCAAAGTCAGCCTCAGCAATGGCGAGGCGCTAAGCAATTCAGTGAGACTTTGTCTCTAAATAAAGTACAAAATAGGGCTGGGGTGTGGCTCAGTGGTGGGGTGCCCCTGAGTTCAATCCAAAAAAAAAAAAAAAAAGATCAAATGGAGACAATCTTTAAAGGGTGCCAACTACCAAAGCTTCATCAGTAAGAAATAGGTAACCTGATTACTTCGTATCTGTTTGTATCAGAGAAACTGAACTTGTAAACAGGACCTGGAGGCCTGCAGCTGCAATAACAGCTACTCAGAAGGCTGAGACAGGAAGATTTTGAGTTCAAGACCAGCCTGGGAAATTTAGTCAGACCCTTTTCCAAAATAAAATATAAAAAGAACTGGGGCCACAGCCCAGTGCTGCAATAAATAAATAAATAAATAATTTGAAAAATTAATCATGCTTTGGTATGAATCCTTTTTCTCAGAGTTTAATTGTAGTAAAAAACCATCCAAGGCCAGGGTTTTGGCTCAGTGGTAAAGTGCTTGCCTAGCATGCATGAGGCACTAGGTTCAATCCACAGCACCACATAAAAATAAACAAATAAAATAAAAGTATTGTGTCCATCTACGACTAAATAAAATAAAATAAAATAATAAATCCAGCACTGGGCGTGGTGGCACACATCTGTAAACTCAGCTCTGGAGGCTGAGGCAAGAGGATGGCAAGTTTGAGGTCAGCTTCAGCAATTTAGCAAGGCCCTAAGCAATTTAGCTAATCCGTGTCTCAAAATAAAAAATAAAAACAGTAGGAGATGTGGCTCAGGGGTTAAGTGCCCAAAGGTTCAACCCCTGGTACAAATAAAATAAAATCAGCAACTAAAACTTTAGTTCCAGACATCTTTACTGGCAAATCAAACAAATCAAATTCTACCAAATATTTAAGGAAAAATAATGACAACTGTATCGAAGTCTTCTAGGATACCAAGAGGAAGAACTATACAATGCCCTGGGTTCGAGCCCAGCACCAGGGGGAGAAAAATAGGGATCAGTTCCCTATTTATTTTATGAAGTCATTGTTACTTGACCCTCCCCAAAAGACATTACAAAAAGAGAAAACTATAGACCAACACCCCTCATGAATATACATGTGAAAATTCTCAGTGAATCTCAACAAATTACTAGCAAATTGAATTTAATAATACATAAACATAATAAATCCTGATGGCAACCAAGGTTTATCCCAGGAATGCAAGGCTGGCTCAACATCCGAAAGTCAATTAATGTCATTCACCACATTGATAAATGTGAATATAATAATATGTAAATTTTTGTACAAACACAAACACCAAAAGCAAACTGGGGAGACAAATGATTCACTGGGTAGAAAATATGGCAACATACAGCATGAATGGGCAAACTCCCTAATCTCTATGAAGAACCTTTAAAAAGGTTCAGGTTGTCCAAAAATCCTACAGAAAAATGGACAAAAGGCTTTGGAACACTCAGTTCACCAACAGAGGTACTGAAAGCTGGCTTATGACCACGGGTTGGAATTGGCTCAACGTTAGAGACAGCAAATTAAAACTGCAGGCGGCTCCACTTCTCACTGGTGGGGTCCCAAAGTCGTGGAAGCCCGAGGGTGCCCTCTGCTGGTGAAGTGGCACTGCCCTCTATTGCTCATGCTTCACTCAGGTCTTCAGGCTTGAGCATAAAAGGTGTTTTCAGAACCCCAGAGTTAGGAACCCTGTTCAGAGCCTGCACCAGGCCCTAAAATGCTTGGTCCTGTTCTGTACTGGCTGTGAGCAGAGCTGAGGTAGCTGAGGGCAGGGACTTGGAGTCAATTCCCTGTGGAGTTTTTAAGATCCTTTAAACTTGCAAACCTTTGTGGAACATGTGCCCTGCTGTGGTGTTCCTCAAGAGTCTCTCCTACTGCTGTCACATGTGGAATCATGGCACAGGGGTGGAGTCCTGAAAGGAGCCACCCTCTTTGGTTCTTCTTGCTTCTTCCTGCCATTTACTGCCTCACGCTGTGCCACCTGGGTGGCCCTGCCACTGCAGACCTTATTTCTCTTGCATTCCCTGTGGGTGTCTGATGCCAGGCACCATGACATGTTCATGTTCTGATGTGTCCTCTAGGCCTGTGCCCTCACAGCACGTTTTACCAAATCACGGCTCATGCTGGAGGCTGGCTGGTAAAGAAAGGGCGAAGGGGAGCCATGCTTTCCAGAGCGTTCTTAAAGTGCCCAGGAATCATCTAGAGATCCTGTTAACATGCAGATTCTGATTCATATAGGGCTTGGGGAGCTCCCTCTTGCCAGTGGTCCACAGGCCAAGCAGAGGCTATTAGAGAAATACCAGTGGTGGCATGGTAGAGCACACCTGTAATCCCAGCCGCTTGGGAGGCTGAGGCAGGAGGATCACAGAGTTCAAAGCCAGCCTCAGCAACTTACTGAAGCCCTAAGCAACTCAGTGAGACCCTATCTCTAAATAAAATGTAAAAAAAGGGTTGGGGATGTGGCTCAGCGGCTAAGGCCTCTGGGTTCAATCTCTAGCACAGAAGAGATAGAGATAGAGAGAGATGGGTGGGCTCCCCAGGGTTGGTGACAACTCATTCTTCCTCCCCCATCCCCACCCTCTGTCAGAGCACTGCCTAGCCTTTCTCACCACCCACAGCTCTAGGTGGGCTCTACTCATCTCTCCCAGGGATCACTGCTGAAGTCTCACGATTTATCTCCACACCTTTCCCCCCTTTAATCCATTTCTCAAGGTTGTACAGAGAAGATTCTCCTGAAATGCAAACCCGCTTAAGTCTTCACCCAGTCTCAGGACTTTCGTTGACTCCCCTTTTCCTTAGGATAAAGCTGAACTCTTGCCTGAGCCCAGCAGGCTCCTGCAAGAGGGTCCAGGCTGCCCCACCAGGATCACCTCCCTCGGCTCCTCATCACGTGGGGTTCCCTCCACACATCTCTGCCCATGGGTGCCCTCTGTCGGGAGTACTGTGCTCAGCTCTCTGCAAGGCGTATTCTTACTCATCCTTATATGCCCTGGGCACATATCACGTCCTCAGCAAAGTCGCTTGGGAGTCCCTGAAAGAAGCAGAGTCAAACACACCCTCCTTTATCCTATTTCTGACCTTATACAAGCCTCCCAAGATGCTTCATAGCTGGACATGGTGGCATGTACCCAAAGTCCCAGCTACTCCGGAGGCTGAGGTGCAAGGTTACTTGGGCCCAGAAATTTGAGGCCAACTTGGAAAATGTTGGGAAAAGTATAAACGGCAGCCATACCCCAGAGAAAAAAACCCCAACATGGGGCCTAAGGACTTCTTCTTCCTACCTTCTTCTTTTCTGCAGTGGCGCGAAAAGTTCCCGCCCGTGTGAACTCTCCCGCCGGCGCCAATTTCAAATCTCGCTGGTGGCGGGGAACCTTAGCCCCAATGAGAACTAATTCCTGGGCTCCGACGCTGATATCTGAAAGAACTTGCCAATAAACGGGTTGCCTGCCATTTATCTAAGCCCTACCATCTCCCCCTTAGTTCTATATAAGCACACTGCTTTTTGCAATAAAATTGGAATTCTCCCGGCGAAGTGTCTTTGCGTGGGGAATTCTTTCAGGAAACATAGTAAGACCCTGTCTCAAAAAATCCCAGCAACGTAATAATGATCATTTAGAAGCACGACGTCTGTGTTGTACCTCCCAGGGCTCTCACAGTCAGGGCCACCTAGCCTTCACTATGTTCCAGAGAACACAGTTCTGAGCCAACACATGGCTTCACAGCATGGCCCCTGTCTCAGAATGTGTAGTCAGCAAGAGAGAGCCTGGACCCGCTTGGAATTCTCGGCTCAACCTAGTCCCAAATTGGCTGAGAAAATTTAGATAGATCACATGAATCAACCTGTCTTCTCTGTTGAAATGCTGTGATAAACAAGGATCTCATTTACATGAGGATGCTTTGAAAAAATATCAAGTGCTTCAGTAATTTTAATGATTTAGTAATTTTAGCAATCATTTAGGTTATGCCAGGCACTTTACCTAGAGGGTTCCTAGTCCTCACCACAGCCCTGGGAGATTGACAGTAATAGCCAAATTGTGCAGACAGGAAACCAGGGCTGCAATTGCAGCCAAGAAATTTATTTTGAGTTACATTGCCAACAGGGCAGAGCCAGGACTGAGACCCAAAGATCTGCTGGCCCCAAACAGATACGTTTTCTATTCAGATTTTGTGTAAGCCTTTCTCATGCAAAATTATATTATATTGTCTCATCTAATAATGCAGCTTTATAATAAATCATTGCATTTTTTTTTCACTACCGGGGATTGTATCCAGGGCTTTATACATATAAGATGAGCTCTCCACCACTGAGTGGTACCCCCAGCCCCCCATTTTAATCATTTTTATTAATATGTAGGTAGCTATTTAAAATGCTGAAGATTTAACTTTGTTTTTATTTCTTACTCTTTTTTGAGAGTTTGTGTCAACTTTTCGTTGGGGGTGACCAATGAAATGACCAATACCTGAAAGAACAACTTATAGGAGGGTAAGTTTATTTCAGGCTCAAAGTTTCAGAGATTCAGTCCATGGTCGACTGATTCCATTATTCCGGATCTGAGATGAGGGAGAATATCATTGTGGAAGAGGAGGGCAGAGGGAAGCTGCTCAGCCCATGGCAGCCAAGAAGGGGGGTGGGGGGGGAGAGAGAGAGAGAGAGAGACCCCAAACACATGAACCATGAACTTTGCAGGGGACACCTCATACCCAAACCATAACAAGATTTGTGTTGTGTCTGTGTGCGCATATGCAGTGCCAGGGCTAGAAGCCAGGGCCTCTTGTACAGTTTCATGTCTTGTTCAATGTGCTTATCACAATGTTTGGCACTTACCCAGTAATAAAGCATCCATTTGTAGTATAGACTAACTCTAAAATAGGAATAATGATGGTACCTATCACCTAGGGTTGTTGTGATTATTAAATGAGTAAAATATTTCGAATGCTGACTAAAAGAATAAGTACTCAGTAAGTATTCACTGTAAATTACTGTTAGTCTTTAGGTTGAACCATTTGAAATGGTAATTTTTATAGGCCAAAGTTTGACAAAACCAGCAATTTCATATGGCTCAACCTGTATCTTTCAGAGGAAGTGACAGGCAGAAGAAAATGGTTAGAAGTATGTTTACTTGAGCATAATGTTTTTCAATATTGCATATTTCCATATTTCCATATTTTAATGTATTATTTCCTATTCTTTAAAGGAATTGACTGGAACATAGATATTCTTTTATGCATTTACATCTCCAAAGTCTTCAAATCTTTAATTTTGTTCCTGAATTTCACATTAATAACTTTTTTCAATATTTTAAGAATATTCTAAAATGTCAAACCTGTAACAGAATATAAAACCATCATAGAGTATAATATTTGTTATAGGTTTGTTTCATTATTTTACACTGATTTATGCAGAAATGTTTTTCTTTTCTTTTCTTTCTTTTTTTTTTTTTTTTTTGTGGTGCCGGGGATTGAACCCAGGGCCTGTACTTGCAAGGCAAGTGCTCTACTATGCAGCTATATCCCCAGGAATGTATTCTTAAAAAGTCTAATTTAAATCTCAAAGTGAAATGACGAAGTTAAATGAATCCAACTGAGAACTGGCCATTTAAAGAATAAGGACATTTGTGACTAACCTAAAATATCTACTCAACTGCAACAACTACAAGTATTACTTCTTCTTCTTCTTCTTTATTTTTTTTATTTTTTGGCATGGGGTGGGGGGTTGAACCCAGGGGCGCTTTATCACTGATCCACATCCTCACCCCTTTTTATTTTTTATTTTGAGACAGGGTCTTGTTAAATTGCTGAGGCTGGTCTCAAATATGTGATCCTTCTGCCTCAGGCTCCTGAGCTGCTGGGATAACAGGCATGTGCCTCGGTGCCCAGCATTTACACCCCTTTTTATGCATCACCTTGAACTTCAAATTTACCCTATGAAGCAAAGGAATAATATTCTTATTCTGATTTCACAGATTAAAAAGCTTATAAGAAATAACGGGCCCAGGTCACCCTGTCCTTTGAAGTCTTTCAACATGTAACCTGGGCACATCCAGTTCACCTTCTAGCCACCTCACAGAGAACAAGGGAGTGGATTAAATCCTTTTGATCTGGGTGAAGCAGCCCCGCCAGGGAATGGTGCTGGACACATCTATGGTCATGAACCAACACAGCTAACTGACCCGGAAGAGAAATTCCTGAGGTGCCTGTGGCCCAGAGACTGCCAATGTCCCCAGGGAAAAATTCCCACACCATGATGGGAAATGTCTTCAACTTGTTGAGGGCCACAGCTGAGTCAGGATGACCATGGCATGGGAGTGGTTGAGAGGTGGCACCATCGAGCCATTGAGATGATGATGGTTATGTTAAGCTGTGTATTCAACTGCATATTTGACCTTTACTGTCCGGCAATAGGGCGGCTCTTGCTGCCTCGGGGCAGCTACTTTGGAGTTCCCCTGGAGTTCTCGAGGACCCCGGCGGAGGTTGAGAGTGTTCTAGGGGAGTGTGCGTGGAGTGCTGGTGGAGTTCGGGCAATAGGGCAATAAAGCTTCCTGTTTGAAGATACAAGTGCTTTGTGGCGGCTGGTGATTTGTGCCCAGCCAGACTGTGGCAGGAACTGTCACAAACCATTTGTCCAATGCATTTCTTAGTGCAAAAGAGTATGCTTATTAGATAAATAACCTAAAAAAATGGTTGAGGTTAGGATGAAAAAACACTGGCCAATTGGCACCGCTTACTGCTAAGAAGATGGATGTTGGATGCACGTCACACGTGTTTTCTAACCGAATTTCTTTATGGACAATCAAGGAACTCTTCTAATGAATTTCTGATGCACGCCGTCACCCCCTGCCCCAACCACCTAGTCCTCAAACTTTGGTGCCTCCGCAGTCTCGGTGTGTTCTGGTACCGGGCCTTCCACACCTTAGACACTGGGAACTTGGCCACCATCTCACACACTCACAGCCAGAACTGGGCCGTAATGCCACAGGTCACCAGCAGATGTCGCAGCCTCAACACTTGACGGGGCCAACTTTCAAAAATGACTAATAAGCCAATCGGCAGCGATTGAGTGCCTTCTGTATACTTGCTGAGCATTATGATAGGCGCTTCAAGTCAACCTCTTGCCAGTTGACTCCGGCGAGAAACGGTTTACAGTCAGGATTCAATTCGTATATTGTGCTTGAACAAGGACCGGGTAGTGGTGTGAAAATTATTACAGGTTGTGATCAAGTGGCAAAGACTAGCCTGGAACTAAGGCCCTGGAGCCTTGATCTTCGCTCCGCTTGTCTCGCACCGCTTTTGTCTCAGCATGGGGATCCCGCCCTGGGGCTTTCCTTCCATCCAACTAGGGAGCCTTGCCCCCTTTTCTGTACCCTGTCAACTGCTACGCACCTAGGGCTGGTATCTGGCTGCCCTCCACTGAGTGGCAAGGTGGTGGTGGTTTGGAGGGTGAAGGGTGGGTAGAGTCACTGCCGGGGTGTGGCCAGGTTTGTGTGACCACATCCCCGGGTTCCTACAGGAACTTCCAGAAGGCAGGTGGCCCGGAAGGTGGCACAGGTGGGGCTCAAGAGGCAGTCCTTTTACAGTCTAAACTCCACATAAAGTTTCCTCCTTGGGCCTCTGGGCCTGAGCCCCGCCCCACCTGCCCCTGGGCCAACCCCAGCACCCCGTGGTCGCCGGCACTTTTCTGGCGCCTGGTACAGCCGTGAGGGGCGCGGATTCGGCTCCCCAGCCACGAGCCTGGGCGGGGCCTCTAGGCAGCATCTGGGGGTTGCACCTGCCGGGACCCTGCGCCGCGTGCGTGCCGCGGCCCGCGGCGGCTTCGCAGGGCAGGCGTCCAGCTCCCAGCGCGCACCGGTGCCCACGCGCCCCAAGCCAGCACGTGGCGTCCGGGGCCAGCCGCAGGCGCACGCGCGCAGGGAGGCGCCACGTGCTGTGGCCCCACGCGCGGGACGGCTGCGCTCGGCGGGGACCACGTGCGGGGAGCCGGGCCCGGGGCTCCCAAATCCGCGCGCGTGCGGGCCGCCGGCGCCCAGCGCAGCCTCCCCGCGCCGGGCTCGGGAGCAGGCACCGCGAGGCGGCGCGCCGGCCGCCCAGGGCTGCCGAGGGGCGGGGCCGCCCGCATTGTTCCTCCCCGAGCGGCGGGCCCTCCCCTTCCCCCAGCCCCGGGCGGGGCGCGGGGCCGCCGGAGCCGCGGAACGTGGGCTCGCGCGCCCCGCCTTTGTCTCCCGGGCGCGAGCCGCCGCAGCCCCGCGCCCGCCGCTCGCTGCCGCAGCCCCGCGCCCGCCGCTCGCTGCCGGAGCCGCTTTGTGCCGCGGCGCGGGGGACGCGGACGCGGGGCGCGGAGCCGGGGGGCGCAGCCTCAGCATGGACGTGACCGTCTCGGAGCTCATGGAGCTCTTCCTACAGAGCCCGCTGGTGACCTGGGTGAGTGCGCCGCCTCCCCGCCCCTTTGTTGGTACCCTGGCTCCTCTCCTGCCGGGCCGGGGTGCCCACCCGGACGCAAGGGACATAGCAGGTGGCCGCCGGCCGGGGTGGGGTTGGGCGTCCTGCAGTTCGGGGGCGCTGGGCTGCGCGCTCGCGGCTGGGCCAGGGGCGGAGCGGGTACACCTGTTCCTGCTGGGCGCTGGGCTGGCGGCCCCGGGGCAGACGGGGTCCTAGTGGTCCTTCCCGAAACGGACCCTGCTTGCTCTCCGCAAAATACCCTGGTGGGTTTCTGAACCCCTAGACCAGCCGGTGGGTGGCGGTGACGGGTGGGGAATGGGGGACGCCAAGTGGGAACGTGAACAGGCTGGGGTGGGCGCACTGCTTTCCAGTGGATCTGAGACGTGAGAAATTTATTGAAAAGTCCCCCCTTATCCTCCGCGCTCTCGGACGCTGGAGAAAAGTGCCCAGGAAGTTTTCCTCCTCCTGCCTCGCGCCGTTGCCCGGAGTGGCGAGGGGACAGAGGCCCTGGGAGAAGAGTAGGTAGGCTCGGTGCCTGCTGAAGTGTGCAGGGGCGTGGGTGATCCCCTTCTGTCCACACCAACCCAGCCGCCTTTGCCCGAGGAGCGTTCGGTGTTTTGTGCCCTTGAGTGACTTCCTGCCTTTCTCTTTTCTCTGCTCTTCCACCTCACGGCAGGTGAAAACTTTTGGCTCGTTTGGAAGCAGCAACCAGGACAACTTGAGTCTGTATATGGATTTAGTGGACGGCATCCTTTTGAACCAAATCATGTTGCAAATGTAAGTTGCCTTCTTCAGAGAAGAGGGGAAGGATGATGCTGCAGAAGTTTAAGATTGTAAATGTGGAATGCAAGGTGGCTAGGGAGGGGCTGCCTGTTGGAGGGACACCCATATCACAGTGTTACAGGGTGCTTTTATAGCTTTCTTGGTTGTGTAAAGACTTCCATCCAGGACTGTGCTCTGGCTGCTTGTTGGATGAAGGAAATTTGGAGTGGACTATCATTCAGGAGGTGTAGATAGTGCGATTGACTTCAAACTCAAGGACTTAACTGTGGCTTGAGCAATGAAATGAAAAAGCCCCTTTTCTTTTGGGGGGCACTGAACTGTAACGGAGAGTGTCTTGTTACAGGAAGTGTCAGGGGTGGGCTGAGAGCATCCTAGTGTGACTATTAAGTTTCACTTTAGGTTAGGACTCTGCCTGAATTCCCTTGGGTTTCCTTTTTCAGTTGATTCCAGAGCAAGTGCAGTTGATTAAGTCCCTTTGCATGAAATGGATTTAGAGTTAGGAGCTGCACAGGGAGTTGGATCCAGGGAACTGTTTGTTTGGAAGCATGCGACTTAAGCAAGGTCTTGGTAGAAGTTGACTTGCTAGTGTATATGTCTGACCACATCCTTTCCTGTTGCTGAGTTCTTCAGAGCCTGTCTGCATTTGATTGACAGCCTGTCACAATGTAGGTGTTGGCTCCTACAGCTGCATTCTGTTTTTAACTCAGAAGCTGCAAGGAACATATTGGAACTGAGAGTCAGTGTGATTCACAGTCACTTGAAGCAGAATGAAACACCCTGATGTTCTCTGTGGGTCAGCTCCTTACTCTTACCTCCTTACCTATGAACGAGTGCGTTGTCATACTTGAGCATAAATCCAGTAGCTACTGGGAATCAGCTTCATTTGTGGCCAGCGAAGGAGAATGGACAGTTTGCTTTGGCATATCCAGAAAGATATAAATAAAAGATAGGTAATAGATTCTACCTAAAAAGGTCTGTTCAAAACATTTTCCTGTTACATTGTTTCTTTTGTTTTCTTGTCATTTGGTGTCATGCTGTGGGAGAAACCCTGCCATCTTAAAATATTTTTAAGGTGCTTCTAATCTCACTGGTCTTCAGTATTTGATTAGCTTCTAAAAAGACACATCTGTTGTCAGTGTTGGCTGAGCTTCTCAGAGAACCTTGATGAAATGAGTTTTCCTGGGACAGCAGTCCTCCCCACATTCTGCTGGACTCCCCAGATTGCTGGGTTTCATTGGTGTCATGACCAAACTTCAACCTGTCCCTACCCAAGTGAGCCTGAGACTGTTTAATTTAAAAAAACCAGCAGTGTCGCCTCCTTTTCATTCAGCTTTCCACCCTGGCAGCCCGGGAGAACAAAAGCCCCCGGACTGTTTCTCTTTTCTTCCCTGACCTTTGGAATTCCTGAAGCGTTTACCACTTGCTTGTAAATCAGGAAAGCCTGTTGGGCCATTCCTTTGAGAAATGCCAGCTCATCACTTGTTCGCATTTGGCCTGCGGCTAAATGGGGCTGAAGGGCTGCTCCCCTCCCCTGGCAGTTTTCAATGATATTTTTTCCTCTGCGATAAGCCAAGGTGATCATTCTGGAAGTGGGAACCTGGTGTGCTTGTAGCTCTCCTGGGTCCCTCCAGCTGGATCAGGCGTGAGGAAGGGGATGAGAGGCTTTCCAGAAGGAGGACAGCGGAGAGAGTGGGTGGGCACAGGACCCCAGCAGCACAAGGTGTCCTACTGGGGGAACAGGGGTCAGAGTCTGTCTGGAAGTGTTTGCCAATTGGGACCTTTGGGGTGGGGGGTGTTTGAAGTGATCTTTAGAATACATTTTACTTTCCTAAATGCCTCAAACTGCGACTTAAAACAGCCGTAGGGCCTGGTGGCGCTCACCTGTAATCCCAGCTCTGGAGGCTGAAGCAGGAGAATTGTAAGTTTGAGGCCAGCCCCAGCAACTTAACAAGGCTCTATCTCGGTATAAAAAATAAGGCTGGGGATGTGGCTCAATGGTTAAGTGTCTCTGGGTTCGATCTGGTTACCAAGGGGGGAAAAAAAAAACACCATTTCACTCTGTAAAAGTTACTGTGGTTTATTAAGAAATAGGGGCTGGGGCTCAGGCTCGGGCTCAGTGGTAGAGCATCTGCCTAGCATGGGCAAGGCCCTGGGTTCAATCCCCAGGACCATAGAAGTTAAATAAGTAGAACTCATGCCCCACTATTGGACAGCCTAGGTGACCAGCCTGGGTTTGAACCCTAGGTCTCTTTCCTGCTAGCAGTGTGACATGGGACATGCCACTTGGTGCCTCCATTTCCCATCTGTAACTTGGGAAGTACAGTTCTTCCATGGAGCGCTGGTTGTTGGCTCTTGTGAGACGCTGTGCCAGCTCTGGGCCCAGGGCTCCTGCTCCGTTACAGTCCAGAAAAGATCAGAGGCTCCCCATTAGAGTTTGTGTTTCAGTCTGCCTTTCCCCCACATTCTCAGTCCCTAAAGGGCCGGAGGATTCTCGGCCTCAGCTCTCTCCCGATGAGGTCTGAAGTGAAGTTGGACCTGGGCAGAAAGCCTGGCCCCACATCCGATTCTGTACTTCAGCAGGGCCTCAGTTTTCCCTCTGCCAACTGGAGGAATGTCAGGCTAAGGCACAGGTAAGCCTTATCTCCTGTGCTGGGAGCCCAAGACCGTGAGCTGGTCCGCTCTGATAAATGCTCCCCAAGTTGGTGGGCCCCAGGAAATGGCAGAGCAGTTTTGCTGGCTGGGTTGCACAGGGGGTGGCAGATAAGAGGCTGTTACCTAACACTCCGGAGCCATCTGGAGGCTGGTTAGAGGTGGGGTCACGTGACCGCACCTGGCCATTGTCTCTGGCAACCCTAGAAGGCTGTGGTAGTAGTCTCTTGGCCCTGTCCTCCTGGTGACATCAGTGTCACCTAGAAGCAGGAAAGCCCTATGGGCTCAGCTTTCAGGGGAGGCCCAGGTACAGGAAAGTTCCTGAATGAGAGTGTGACATTCAGTGGCCTGGCAGGGGATGCCCTGGAGAGCCTGTGACTAGGTCCTAAGTAAGCACCTTCTGTGGGCAAGGATGGATTCACTTTGGATATGGTTTGGATTCTTTTGTAGGAAATTGCTTTAGAGCCTTGACCTTAGCGTCCGGCAGATGAATTCTTATCGTTATCCTGCCATTACTGGTTTTGTTAGGTTGGACAAATTACTCTAACCTTCTGAGTCTCAGTTTCCTGATCAGTGATAAAGGGGTGGTAGATCATAGGTTAGGGAGGAGTAAATAAGATGATGCATTCATAAATGTCCGACGGCAGATGTCAGTCACTGTGGTCCTCAGGAGGCCGGGAGCTTGGTTTGTGTGCATGTGCTCATGTATGCCCCTGTGCAGCTGTGCCATGAGGGGAGGTGCCAATGGTTTGGATGTCTAGTGCAGTGGGAAACTGGGGGCTCAGGCCGGGAGCTTGTGCCCCCACGTGGATGGCAGTAAATTCAATTCTTTGTTCAGGTTCCTTTCTGACTCTTGGTGCTAGCTGCAAAATTCAGGGTAATACATTAATTATTCGGAGGTTGGACGCATCCTTAGGCCAATGAGGAGTTTCTTCAGCTTCTAAAAAGCATTTAAAGGCTAATTTCCACCCCCAGTGCCTCCCAGAGGGGTTCATATTCCCATTTTGCAGATGCAGAAGCTGAGGATAAAAGGGCAAATACCTGTTGAGTGAATGAGTTTGTGGTGTGCAAAAATGGTGGAGCAAAAAGGTTTTTTCTTGGGAATGAATGTAAGCAATCCTCCCACCCCTTTTATTTTCCATGGTGCTGGGGATGGAGCCCAGGGCCTCCTCAAGTGCTCTACCACTGAGCTACATCCCGGCCCAGTAATTTCCTTTTTTGGTTGTAGCACATAAATAACAATCTTCAAGAGGGCTTTGAGTCCTTAAAAATTACATAAAAAGTTTATGTCCACTGTAGGAGAATAGGAGCATACAGAGGAACAGAGTAAAAATCATCTATAATTTTGTGATGTAGCAGTAGCAGTGTTAATATTCTGGTTCCTCCCAGATGTTGTGTAAAGTGTGTATTGATTTTTATATGCATATGGGCACATGCTACATCATCTTTTTTTTTTAAACCTGTGATATACTGCAGACATCTCTCTATTGGAAATCCATAGTTTCGTCTTCTTTTTTTTTTAAACAATTTTTTTAAAAAATTGGTTCTACTTAGTTATACATGACAGCAGATGCATTTCAATTCGTTGTACACAGATAGAGCACAACATTTCAATTCTCTGGTTATACACAATGTAGAGTCACACCATTTGTGCAGTCATACTTGTACCTAGGGTAATGATGTCCCCTCATTCCACCATCTTTCCTGCCCCATGACCCTTCCCCTCCCCACCCTCCCCTTTGCCCAATCCAAACTTTAACAGTTCGATTTTTTATACCTTTGTTTTGTTTATATGTGGTGTTGAGTATTGAACCCAGGGCCTCACACATACTAGGCAAGCACTCTACCACTGAGCCACAACCCCAGCCCCCACAATTTTTATTTATTTATTTAATTTGTTACACATGACGGCAGAATGTATTTCAATTCATAATACACATATAGAGCACAAATTTTCATGTCTCTGGTTGTTCACAAAGTAGAGTCACATCATTTGTGTCTTCATTTATGTACTTAGGGTAATGATGTCCATGTCATTCCACTGTCTCCTCCATCCCCCTCCCTCCCCTTTGCCCTATCTAAAGTTCCTCCATTCCTCCCCTGCTCCTCAACCCCATCCCCAGTATGGATCAGCATCCACATATCAGAGAAAATATTCGGCCTTTGTTTTTTGGGATTGGCTTACTTCACTTTGCAGAATATTCTCCAGCTCCATCCATTTACCTATAAATGCCATGATTTTATTCTCTTTTAATGCTGAGTAATCTTCCATTGTGTGTATATACCACAATTTCTTTATCCATTCATCTATTGAAGGGCATCTGGATTGGTTCCACAATTTAGCTATTGTGACTTGTGCTGCTGTAAACATTGATGTGGCTGCGTCACTATACTATGCTGTTTTTAAGTATTTTGGGTATAAATTGAGGAGTGGGATAGTTGGGTCAAATGGTGGTTCCATTCCAAGTTTTCCAAGGAATCTCCATACTGCTTTCCATATTGGTTGCACCAATCTGCAGTCCCACCAGCAGTGTGAGTGTGCCTTTTTCCCCACATCCACGCCAACACTTACTGTTTTTTGGTACTCAATCACTGAGCCCCATCCCCAGCCCTGTTTTGTATTTTATTTAGAGACAGGGTCTCACTGAGTTGCTTAGTGCCTTGCTGTTGCTGAGGCTGGCTTTGAACTCCCTGAGCCGCTGGGATTACAGGCCTGCACCACTGCACCTGACTCCCCACAGTTTTTTGACTCAGCTTAAATTTGGGAAGTCTCTTGAATGTTTCCAGAACTTAAACACTGGCTTTCCCTAAGGAGGGGACAAGGTTGCTGTAATCCTAAATTCTAACCCTCTTTTAGAGTTGACTTCCTTTTTTCTAGTTAGAAATTTTTATGCAGTTGAGGGCCTGGGGGCCCCACACCTTGAACTTGGAACTCCCCAACATTGGGCCAGCTGCCCCACGGATGTGTCTCTTTCCTGTCCTCTGAGGTCCTATTGCAGCACTAGGGTTTTTATGTCCTGGGGCCGTGGTGTAAAAGATCTCTGCTTAGTTAGTGGCAGCTTTTGGGGGCGTGGTGTGGTAGCTATGACCTGATTTTCCTGGCATAGAAGCCCAGTCCAGACTGGCCACCAGCCGTGGCTTCATGGAATGATGTCCTTCAGGGCTGGAAGGATCCTGTGGCCATTTTGCAGATGAGCACACTGAGGCCCAGAGAATTGTGGCCGGCCTTGGAGCCTGGACTGCAATCTGTCCGTGCCTCTGGCTCCCACTTTGTGCAGCCCAGAGAGGTGGGAGTTGTGGGGGTGCTGGGTGGGTGGAACCCGGCTTCCTTCACCAGGGTGGAGCCTTTGGTCTTCATTTGTTTCCTAATAACCTCTCTTCACCCGAAAGCTTTAGTTAAATGAGGGAGTACTAATGATCACAGTAATTAGTCTAATTAGTCATACAGCAAATGTCAAGGTTTCCTTGGAATGTTGTCTCAATTAGTTCTTTCTTCCCAGAATTGGGGAGAACGAAAGCAGGGACGGTCTGAGGCAGCCATGATGTGATGTGAGGGACACCTGGGTCCCTGGCCCTGGATGCTCACAGTGCCTTTGCCCGCATGGAGGATTTGTGCAGTGAATGCCGAGCTTTGGGCCCTGGCACTCTGGGGTGGCCCTGTCTGCCTTACACGGATCTGGTACTGCAGTAGCGGTACGGCAGTAAAAGCCCTGCTTGCTCTCTGAGCGCTGCTCTGTTAAGCAGCGTGTTGTCGCTATGGAATCGCTTCTCATCTCTTAAGGTAGCTACAGTCAAGGGAGGAGAATTGCACCTGGAAGAAAAATTATTTTGAAATGCTAGAACACTCTGTAGCTGAAATGCCTTTGTGGTTAAATTCTGAATGCCACCTCTTTTCCTAAATTAATTTCAATGGAACTATAAACCTTTATTTTCTCTGTAATGAATGGCTCTAGGAGAAACGTGGAACATGTAAATGACTTGGCCAGACTCCATCACTGTGCAGGACAATGACAATTAGAAAGAGGTCTTCTGGTTGCCCCAGTGTGGTCGTTTTAGCAGATATAGGATGACTGAATAAGTCCATGGCTGGTTACGGCACGTGAAGGGTTTGCACGCTCTGGACACTGCCGAGACGCACCATGTATGTGTCAAATATTTACTTAAAGGTTGAACTTTATACAGCTTGTGTTACAAAAAAGCATTGTACTTCCAATGACATTTGACATGGTTTTGATGTGTAGGGTTTTTCCCTTCTATTCCTCAATTTTCCATTAATTGCTGGCTTTAAAGGAGCCAGTTGGCTTGAGACTCTCTTCCTCGACTCCCCACACCAGCCCCCGGGAGGCCCTGCGCTTTTATCATTGCGTGTGGGTGACAGATGAAACCCCACAGGCGGGCTTCGAGTTAGATGTCAGTCCTTGGAGGTGACTTGGGACAGGGACTGGAGGGGAAGCCTTTGTCAGGAAAAGCAGGGCAGCTGAGGAAGGTGGGCGCTGAATCTGGCCCCTAGACCGAGCCATTGGCCGACACAGAGGCCCTGCATGTAGATGGGAGAGATTCCAGATCACGGGGTGTAGCCTTCCAGCTCCGTCCTGGCCAGACCTCCCCGCTGCCTGAGGTTGGAAAACAAACGACTCTTGGGGGGGTCCCCACAGGGGTGACCTGCCTCCTAGCGTTTCTCATGGGTGCATTGTACATTGTGCAGTGCCATAGACTGGGTATATCAGCTTCTAGACATAATCATGTTTCTTATATTTTTTTATATTTCACTTACTTTGCTTAGTTTTTATTTTATTTATTTTTGGCACTGGAGATTGAACCCCAGGGCACTTTACCACTGAGCTGCATGCCCAGCCCTCTTTATATTTTATTTTGAGGGGCAGGGTCTTGCTGAGTTGCTGAGGGTCTCCCTAAGTTGGTGAGGCTGGCCTTGAACTTAGGATCTTCCTGCTGCGGCCTCTCATGTTGACGGGATTCCAGGCCACTGGGTGTGCCACTGGGCCCAGCGTAGGTTATTGATCTTTTATACAGTGTGACAGTGGGTCTGCATTGACGTGTGACTGTCCTTATGGTGCCAATAACAGTAGGGATGGAAGCAGCCTGATGAGGGCCGCGGCGGCCCAATGCCTGGGTGGGCAGTGGGAAGGGGAGGCTCTCCCAGAGTCCTGGCTTGGCCCTGGCAGTTAGGATTTGACTTGAACTGCACTGTCACAACCTCATAGTCAACAGGGCCTAATGAGGCTCAGGGGACTAGAGGTCTGAAGGGTGGTCGAGACTGGGGAAGGAAGTGTGACCCGGGCCAGGAGGTGCGATTTCCACTGTCCTGTTTCTTCCCACAGAGACCCCCGGCCAACCAATCAGCGCATCAACAGGCACGTCAACAACGACGTGAACCTTCGCATCCAGAACCTGACCATCCTGGTGAGAAGCATCAAGACCTACTACCAGGTAGGGCGGGCCTCCTCCTGGAGCTCCCCCTGTGGGCGTTGTGGAGGGCGAGCTGCTGCCCGGCTTGACTCGGCGCAGTGGGTGGGTTCGCGCCCCTTACTGTGAAGGCCCAGGGAACCTCGGTCTTCAGCTTGGGAACTTGCTGGGAGGGGATTTTTGTCCGTGCGCCTGGCTCTGTGACTCTTAGAGGAGCCATAGAAGGGTGGACGGGGAGAAGGGACCACGTTTGGGCTGTGCAGGGGCCAGGAAGGGGGCCGGTGTATCTCCAGGTGGCCAGCTGGGGCGCCAGGCTTCGGAGGAGAAGGCGTTTCCCGAGGCCCCAGGGTCTGATCAGCGTGCTTGAGGGGTGAGGCAGGCTGACGGAGGGTCTGCCCCAGCCTTCGGAGGGCCAGCCGAGAACCTGTGACCAAGTACGTGATCTCTGCATGACTGGCAGCGATGGGAAGTGGACTGCAGCCGTGGACCTTGGGAGGCTGGTCCTCGAGCCTTTTCTTAGCGATGAAACTCTCTTCCCTGTGTGATTTTTCTTGAGGCCCCAGGTGAAGGGGTATTCACTCTGGTTGTCTTGGGGGTTGGGGGACCAAGTGCTTTCTGCTCAGTCACAGTGGCCTCTTCTCCTCCTAGGACCCCAGGGGAATGGTATGAGAACCTCAGCTCAAGAACAAGCCTCTGACAGATTCATGCCAGGTTTCAGCATGTCCAGGGCCAGCCCTGCTCTGAGACCTGTTCCTAGCACTCAGCTCCTTGAGCATCACCTTGGGAGCTTCAAACCAGTGTGTCCTTTAGTTACAGAGGACTGAGGAGGAGACTGGCGCTCAGGGGGGAGGCCCCAGAGTTCATTCTGGGAACCAAAGTGGGTTTGTTTCCTTTTCCGTGGGAGCCATCTTCTGGCTAGACATGCGGTAGGCAGGGGCATCGCAGCTAAGGCCTCCCTGTGCCCGCTGGGCAAAGGCGGTTGTGTTGCCTGTAACTTGGCATCTGGGGCAAGAGCTCTGGGGGCTGCACTGGCGTCCAGCAGGTGCTCGGGGCGTGGCCCTGTGTGCAGGTGCTGTGTGTGGGGAGCAGTCCCTCCTGGTGCTGTGCCAGGTGCCTGAGAGCAGATGGTGCTGAGGTTCAGGAGAGGAGACCCCAGTCCAGCCTGGGGGTGGAGGGAGGTCGGGAGTGCTTCTTGGAGGAGGGGACACCTGAGATAGACTTTGTGGGCGACTGAGTTTCTGGGTTCAGAGGGTCATGGGAAGGAGAGAGCAGGGCAGGGTGTGTGGGTAGGAGCCAGGAGGTGCAGGAGCATCCTGTTCTGATGCTGTCAGCATTTTCTGGCTACTTGGATGAAGGCGGTTTATCAAATTTCAGATGAGCTGGCCTCGGTGGCCCATGCCTATAATCCCAGCAACTTGGGAGGCAGGAGGATTGAGAATTCAAACCCAGCCTCAGCAACTCAGCAAGACCCTGCCTCTCAAAAATGTGAGAAAGGGCTGGGGATTTTGCTTGGTGGTTAAGCGCCCCTGGGTTCAATCCCTGGTACCAAAAAAAAAAAAAACATTTTTTTTTTTTCAGATGACTCAAAGCTGGGCAGGATGTGGACATGAGAGAGACGTGAAGTCAGGGTACAGAAGGGGCTGCAGGGCTGGCCAGAGCCAGCGGCACACTCTAGTAGGTGCTCTCTGGCCCAGGTGTGCCTGGTAGGGGGAAGCGACTCCTCCAGCAGCTGTGCAGTGCTCAGGCAGAGGTGGGGTTTCCGCAGCCCTTCAAGAAC
The DNA here is from genome assembly GCF_021218885.2 of Marmota monax. Lineage (NCBI taxonomy): Eukaryota > Metazoa > Chordata > Mammalia > Rodentia > Sciuridae > Marmota > Marmota monax. Next base: position 5,471,000 of record NW_026695241.1, read on the forward strand.
CGTGTGGAGTGCCCAGCTCTTGTGCAGCCCTCAGGCCATACCGGTGCTGTGCAGGCCTCATGCTGTTGGTGGCCAGCTGCTCTGAGGTCCAGGTCTGGGCTGGACCCAGGGCAGATAGTGTCTGTTTGAGAGGCAGTTTGCTGCTCTTGGTGCTGTGTAGAGCCACAGAAGACGTGAAATGATCACATGAAGGAAGCAAAGGCCAGTCCAGACTTGGGCCCAGAAGGACTGGGAAGTGAGAGAGAGGACCCTGCACCCCAGTTCTCCTCCCTCTGCCCTGGTGGCTATTTGAGGGTAGGGCTGGTGTGTGTGTTGGCAAAGGGGAGCCCAAATGGTCACTGCCTCCCAGCCTGCTCGCTTGGAGAAACCCAACCCAGCAAGACGCGCGTGTTCAGGGCCCTGTGTGTTCAGAGTGGACAGTGTTCTGCTGTGTATCTTTTCTTTCCGATTTATGGCAAAATAAAGTTCAGTTCTCATGGTGGAAGTTGCACGTCCTCTTTATGAATAGCTTAGAAAATAAGTAGCCAGAAATCCAAACCACCCCCGAGCCCACCCCTGTTCCTGGGAGACAATCACTGTGACCGTTTTTTAGTGCTTCCTCTCAGTTCTCGAGTGAATGGTTTTTGTTTTATGTCATTGTGGCCCTGCCATATATACAGTTGCATATCCTGCCATTCCCCTGTCCCCCTGACCTGGCTGACTGCGCAGGGGAATACCACAGACACTTCCCAGAGAACCGCTTAGCCTCCCCAGTGGAAGGTGGAATGCCTGGGATGGGTGGGGTGGGGGAGAGGTTGCCCCAGTGGGTAGGACTCACCTTTGGGAGCTTTTTGGCAGACACATTCTGCCACCTGCCCTGGGTCTTGTCCTGCAGGAGACTGTTCTACTCCCTGCTCTTACTTCCTTTTCTGCAGCCCAGTAGAGGAGGGGCCATTGGAAAGATTGGGTCTCTCCTGAAGAACATGGGCTTCTTTTGCAAGAAAGCTGAACTTGACCTCTGACAGTCTGCTGAAACAAAGGGCTCTTGCCGTTTTTCTGGGGTGTAGGGCAGTGTGGCTGGGACCCTGAGGACCACCAATAGGCCCAGTCTCACTCCTCCTCCTGACCTGCTGCCCTGGGCTCTGCTGGGGTCAGGGCTCTGGAATTTGCATTTTTGAATGCTCCCTAGCTGCTAGACAGGTCAGCTGCTCAGTGGGCTAGAGCGGTGGTTCCAGCTAGCCGGGGGCCTTGTTAGAAGTGCAGGTCTTTAGGCCTCACACCTGCCGTGGAGGTCAGGAGTCTGTTTTTATCAAGCCCCAGGTGATAAGCACCCCCACACCTGGTCAGAGCATTTCTAATGAGTCTCAGTCACTTCTAGCCCAACCTCCTGTGGCAGAGGGAGCTCAGTTCTCCAGGGGACTCTTCTCCGTCACCTACACATCTCCTGGTTCCTGGATGGGAAGGCCCGGTCCCACCAGCCATCTGAGGAGGGAAGGGAGAGGAAGGGGACCAGAGGGAGCTTTCTTTTTTTTTTTTTTTAAGGGATGGTAGCACTAGGATTTATTAAGATGTGCCTTAATACAGGCGCTGGGGCTTGCCCATGGTGCTCTTGATGGACAAAGCCCAGACACTCTGCCAATTCTTCTTGAGCAATGACACCAGGAAGCTGACAGCCAGGTGGATGTTGTACACAAGCTCATCATCTGTCATCTTCACATGGCCAACAGCAACAGCCAGACATAGCACCTTCTTCATCTGAAACTTGATTGTGGATTTCACCTCATCAACTTTGGCCACCATGTTTTCATTGTGTGTCAGCAGGGAAGGGAATTTACCAGCCTTATTTAGGCCTGGACCCAGGATTCGTGGAATCTGCTTTATCAAAGACTCTGAGGCCAAAAAGGCATCATACTTCTTGGCCAGCTTCTTGGCCAACTTCTTATTCTTGTTGAGCTTCTTCAGTGCCTCCATGTCCATGTGGGGGATATCCACAGCCTTGGCCTCGTCACAGTGCTGCTGGTCCCCCAGGACGCACACAGAGAACTTAGGGCGGGAGTGGACTTAAGCCTGCCGGTGCCCGAGAAGCACTGTCCTCCTGGGGATCATAGTTCTTCAAGCTGATCTGCAGCTCCACCATTTCCAGAAACTTGCGATGGTTCCCGGGCAGGACTTCCCGCACCTCCTCGTACAGGGTGTCGCCAGAGACTTTGCTGCTCATGGTTGCTCGCGCCGCAGTAACAGAAAGAGCGAGAGGGAGCTTTCTGAAGCTGGCCAGGCGGGTGTGTGTGGGGGGGGGGAGGTAGCAGCTCCAGGACAAGCATCAGGCAGGACTGGGGATGAGAGTCCTTGAGCCAGGGCAGGCTGGCTGGACACCTGGCTGCCCCGCCCGGCTTGCTCTCTCCATGCTCAGCTGTGCGTTTTCATCTGACCTTTTTCTAAGTTTAGGTTGTTCCCCTCAGAACCTCGAATAATTACCTTAACGTGGCTTCACTTGAGAGCAGAGCCAGTCAGGAACCCACCCCTCGCCCGGTGTCCCCCCACCATGCCCGGTTCTGGGCACCACCCTCTGACTCCTCCTCCTGTCGTTGCGTCCAGTTCACGTGTTATGCTGTTGCTGTCTGTGCCTGTGTTTGCACACGTTTACGCGCGCACATGGATCGTGCTTTGCTTTGGGTGATTTTGTTTTCCTGTAGAGCTGGGAGGGAACCCAGGGCCGAATCCAGGGCCACACCCCGAGCCACACTCCAGCCCTGCTTTATGTGACTTTAGACAAACTTCCATAAATGGTAGTGGGCTGCCTTGATGCCCCCCACCAGCCGTGGTTTTGACGTTGGCTGGCCTTCCTTGCCAGTCCAGTCGGTACGCACGGGCGACTGCCACAGATGAGGCTTGTCTTGGGAAATGTGTGCGCTCAGTTTGAAGACCTTTGTCAAGAGGAAGAATGGAAGGAAGTGTGCCTTGACATTGTTGGTGGGAACGCTGTTGCGGGAGGGTTTTAGGCGTGTGCTCCCTGGCTGCTGTGAGCCGGGGACTGGCAGGGGGACCTAGTCCAGGAGCCCTGCTGCCGCCCGGGCAGAACCAGCTTCAGGAATAATGCAGAGTGATGAGTTGGCAGAGGGGAAGTGGCCTTCTCCTCTCTGGTGGCAAAGGTTACTGAGGAGGACCTCGCCTTGATTTTGTGGCTTGTGTCACCGTTCTGAGGAAATTAAAGATGGTGTTTCTGATGGTGTTTCTGATGATACAAATGTTTTCTTACTGAAGCTTAGGACATGTGAAGGAAATTAAATCCGCTCTCTGGCTGCGAGGGGTACCCTGGTTAGCTTTCATCCTCCCGCCTTTTCCTCCTGGGGGGCACGTGTTCCCGAGGGTGGTCTCAGCACTCAGCGTCTCCAGCCCCCTTTTACCTCCCTGCTGTTAAGTGTCCTTCTATAACATGAATTTCAGTGTCTGTGTGGTATTTTTCATGTGGCTGTTCCATTCTCATCTGTACGAGTTGATTCTGTTTCCAAGTTACAGACAGTGCCACCGCGAACATGGCCGGGCACACCAGGGCACACAGTGTCCCCGCCAGTGCTTTTGTTTCCGGGGTGAACCCCTGGCTGGGAGCTCCCGGGTCAGAGGGCGTGCGGGCTTGGAGGCCCTCTGCCCCTCCTTGCCCCTGCGCCTTTCTGTTTGCCTTTTCTCTTTCTGGGCGGGTTGCCGCTGGCCCCTGCAGGGTTGAGGGGCGTTTGTTAAGATGAGTGTTCTCTGTTGTTCTTGTCCTGCCCCAGCCCCAGGACCTGAGGTATTTCTTGATTTGTTTCTTTTTGTGAATCTGGGGCAGCCTGCACGCTAGGCAAGTGCTCTGCCCTTGAGCTACACCCCAGTTGGATTTTTGCCAACTTGGGTGAACCTCCTTTGAGGGAGGGAGCCCTGGACACTGTTCTGGGATCTCTGTAGCAGGGCTGCTGGAGGGTGGAGACACAGGTGGTCAGGACCTGGCTGTGCTGGGCGGTCCAGCCCCAGGCCTGGGTTCTGTCCCTGTGGGCAGTGGCCCCTTGTCTGCCCATGGACACAACAGACAGGCTCTTCTGTGGCTTCCGTGTAGTCTGTTTAAAGTTTTTAGAGAGCCATGGGGAAGTGACCTGGGAGGCCAGGTCTGCAGGCCCCATTCCCTCACTGGTGTGTGCAGAGTGATAAAATGCAGGGTGCGGAAGCTCTGGGGGGTGTGACTGGCTGCACCTCCTGGTTCTTTTCTTCCTGTCTCTCCTGGTTCCGAAGGCTGCCCTCCAGGTCTGGGGTGCTCCGTCCTGTGAGGTTGGAGACAGGCCAGGCAAACTGACAGCTGTGACTCGTGTGTGGCATCCCATCTCGGAAAGGGCCAAGGATCCTGGAGAGCTTTCTCTTGAGGGTGATGCTGACCTGCACCTTGAGGGGGCCAGACTGGAGGGGGTGTCCCTTGGAGTGGAGTGGCATCGGAAAGCTTTAGGGATGTGAAGCAGCCTGGAGGTTGGGGGTCTGTGGGGGGCTGGAGGATGAGACCACCAGAGGCAAGGCGCTGACTGCCAGCTAGTGCATCTCGACTGCTGGATCCCAGAGTCCTTGAGAATTTTGTTAACTCATTCATTCATTCATTCGGTTCTGGGGGCCGAACCTAGGACCTCTGACATGCTGCCAAGTACTCCCCCATTGAGCTACACCCCCAGCCCAGAAGAAGTTTTAAAAGGCAATGATGTGGAGAAGGGGCCGGCCTTGGGAGGGCCTGGGGATTTGGGGCCTCATGGGACCTGGGTAGAGGCAGGAGCCGAAGAGACAAGTCCCTTTTCCACCCTTGACAAAAGGTGTCCTCTTCCTGCTCTGCCTTGTCAGACCCTAGTCTTGGTTTTTTTTTTGGGGGGGGGGATACTAGGGATGAAACTCAGGGGCACTTTTACCATTGCACTATATCCCCAACCTTTTAAAATTAATTAATTCTTTTATTTTTGAGACAGGGTCTTGCTTAATTGCTGAGGTTGGTCTTGAAGTTGCCATCCTCCTGCCTCAGCCTCCCAAGTCAAGTCACTGGCATGTGCCACAGGCCTGGCATCCCCGGCATCCTAGCACCTATTTTATGAGCTCAGTGGTCCAGCTGATGGCCAGGGGTGGAGCAAACAGGGGCCAAGGACCCGTGGTGGTTTGCATCATTCCCAGACCTCCTGGGAGGCAGGATTTGTTTCTGCAAGATGTGACACTGCCAGTTGCAGCCTTGCCTGCCCTCACTTCTTCCTACATCCTTAGGAGGAAGCTGCTGGCCCCATTTTACAGCTTAGGAAACAGACTCGCAGTGTAAGATGGCCCAGAAAGCTGCACGTCAGCTGGGTCGTTGGCTGCTTGGAGAAACTTCTTTCTACAACGCCAAGTCTCTAGAATGGGTGCAGGGAGATGGTTTACCCTGGGTGGGACCCACTGTCCTGGGAGAGTTGGGGACCCTCACCACAGTGGGGAGGGCTGGATCTTAAGCCAGAAGCCACATGTGTGGGGCTGGGTGTGGGTGGGCCCTCTGCTCAGGTTCCCCCTCTGCTGAAGTTCTCAACAGCCTGTAGCCCCAGAGGAAGGGCCTGGGTTGCTACAGGCACCGCTGACACCAGCACTTCCGGGGTTGGAGTTGGGAGGAGGGAGCAGGAGGGAGCTGCAGCCTCGGCCTTCACCCCCAGCAGCAGGAAGCTGAGAATCAGGGCTAATTGCAGCAGGTGGGGAGGGGTGAAAGGTGGGTCTGATGCAATTAGCAGAGTTGGCACTCTGCCAGAGCCACAGAGGCTTAAAGGCGAGGATCTGGAGAGAGTGTGTGTGAATGTGTGTATGAGGGCGCGGGCATGCCTGTGTGTGCACACGTGCGAGATCAGACATCTGCCTGGCTCCTCTTCTGCCCTGTGAGCTGCCCTTGCCCTCACGCGTGGGAAAGAGCCCTTGGCAAGGGTATCCTGCCTTTTGCTTCCAGGTGTTGGGGTCCAGTGGGCCCCTGTGGCAGCTGCTCACTCCAGGGCTCTGCACAGACCTAGCTCTTGGCCAAGGATGCAGCCTCCAGCGTGGCCCAAAGCCCTGCCTGTCCCCTTACGTTACAGCTCTGGGCTTCTCCCCAGGCTTCTCTGCTTCCTCTGAAGAGCACTTCCTTCCAGAACCGCTTCTGGTACATGTTCTTTCCCCCATGAAGTGCTGGCTTCCCACTGTATGCTCAGGCTTTCTCTGAATTCGCAACCGTTCTTGGACCCCATCATGGGAGGTGCCCAGGGGGAGCCCAGAGCCGATGGGGATGTGGAACAGTGGTCACCCCTACCATAGGGCGTGAGGTCTGAGCGTGCGCTGCCCGCAGAATTATGGCTAAACCCATGAGCATCTGCCCTCCAAAGCCAAGAGTGGATCGAGCTGCTGATGTGTGGTGCTCCTTGTCCAGCTCACGGTGAGGACGGTGGCCAAGTGTTCAGGGGCGTGAGGGTGAAGACACTGGGCTGAGTGACAGAAATAACTTACTCGAGAGTGGATGATGGGGCCCTAAAAACCAGAGGAAGTGGTCAGAAGTGTCAGTTCGTTTTGTGACAAAAAGGAGGGAAATGGGATTTCTCAAGGTTTTTAAAACGAAAAAGAAAGATTCTCTCCTGTGCCTTGAGTCCGGGTGTTCGGTGCCAAGAGCGTCACGTTTGATGTTCTAACTGGCTCGTCGGCGGGCGTCTCAGGAGGACTTGCCCAGGCAAGCTGGGCAGCTCGTGAAGCCGGCTGCGTGGCGCGTGTCCAGGGCCAATAACAGTTTTTGTTATTCAACTGTTCTTTTTGGAAAGGTGGAGATTTTTTGCCCCTTTGCCATGGCATTCAGGGGTTGGTCCTTCCCAAGATTATTTCAGATTTATTTTTCTAGGAGTGAAGACGGGAAGTTGTCTTAATTCGGTGGGTTTAACCAGGATGTGGAGAGGTTGAGCTGGCCATACCCTGAACCCCAGTCTGAGTTTGTTGGGGAGTCTTGGGGGGCCTAGAGGTTTCAGATAGGTGAAGAGAGAGGCTTCCAGGTGTACACTGCAGAGGGTCTTTTTTTTGGGGGGGGGGTACCAGGGATTGAACTCAGGGGCACTCAACCAGTGAGCCACGTCCCTAGCCGTGTTTTGTAGTTAGAGGCAGGGTCTCACTGAGTTGCTTAGCACTTTGCTTTTTGCTAAGGCTGGATTTGAACTCGTGATCCTCCTGCCTTAGGTTCCTGAGCCGCTGGGATTAGAGGTGTGCATGTGGCTGCTGGGGGTCTTTCAGTGTGCCCTTGGGTTTCATTCAGCAGGTTAAGGGGTGAGGCTGGTGGTGTAAGTGTTGGGTGCTTTCTGAAGGCAGCTGGGGTGCCTGCAGCTCCTGTGTTCCCTGAGCTGCGTGGCCTAGGCTGCAGGGTGGAGGCAGGTTTGCTTCTCAGGGGAGGGTTAGGGTTAGCCACCACCTGGAGACATGCATGGGCTGGCCCTGTGGGGTGGCCTCTCTGGCTACTGGAAGGACAGGCAGATGAAGTCAGAGGATGAAGGAAGATGGGAGGTGGGCGGGCAGCAGTGAGGGAGAGCTCTGCTGGGCACCACTGTGGGTCATTTCACTCACTCATGCCTTCAGAGACGCGTGTGTCACCGTTGCTGGCAGCGTGACTTAGGTACATCGTTGGCTTCGCCCGTATGTGAGTAATAATTACCTGTGGCTTGTGAGGCTCAAGTGAAGTCACAAGAGTTTCTGGAGGCAGTGAACCACAACAGCCATGACTCATCCTAGGCGACCCAGTCCTGGGCTCTGGTTGGCCTGTACCCTGCAGGTGGAGGACAGGAGGTGGGAGGCAGGAGATGCACATCCCAATAAATAGGCCAGGTGAGAAGAGCCGCTGTAAGCCACACTGTCTGCAGAGACCGAGGTTGAGCCTTGGGTTCCTCTGAGCTCATCCTGGAGTTCATGGCCTTGGCCAGTCCCTTGTCTCAGAGTCCAGCACCCCCAGGGAGGATGCTCAAGGTTAAATAAGGCTGCGTGTCCTAGTGTGCTACAGGGAGCTGCCTGTGAGGCTGCTGTGGTACCTGCAGCTCTGGCAGGGGGTGGTGATCAGGCGGGCTTCCGATGGCGATGGCGGGTGATCAAAGGGTCCTTCCAGGGATAACGCACTGCACTGGGATTCACTCGGATTAGCCGACTGGGTGCGCATGTGCCGTGTCTTGCCTGCGTGGTCTGCTCTCTTAAGCTTGCTGCGTGCTGAGCAGCTTACGCATTTTATCTTGTGGAAGAAAGCGTGCAGTTTTGTCTCCCACCAGCAACAAAACTTCCAAAAAAACAGGCACCGCATCTATTTTTATTTGTGTCTCCCTCCAGTGGCATGGAGACGTGCCTGCCTTCAGTGTGTGTTAAAGGCTTGATAATTAGCAATGTAAGCTGCCGTCCAGTAGAGTAAATAATTCAGAGTTACGTCGCTCCATTCAGGGAACTCGGAGCTGCCGTGGTCTGCGCAGAGATCCTGGCTCTGGGCTGCAGTGACCCTGCACAGGGCCCTGACTGGAATATTGGAAGACGGGCCTGTCTTCTTCACACGGTCCCTGGCCCAGGGTGGATGCAGGCTCTGTAGGGGTGACAAACCAGGCAGAGGTGCAGGGGGGGCCCTGGAGCCTTTGAATCCCACCCCTGGGGCCTGCTGCTTTCACACCGACCTGCCGGCTTTTCATGTGCTGTTTGCTTTGTTGATGGGAATGCCATCTGTCAGGTACAGGCAGAGGAGGCTCAGTTCCTGGGGGGAGGGAATTAAATTGATTGTTTTCAACTTTGTCTAGCCAGCTTGGCTCCCCTGAGCTTTCTAAGGTCTAGGCTTAATGACCTTAGAATTAAAAAAAAACAAAAAGTGCCTCCTTCCCACCTCGTAATAGGACAGGCGCATCTGTTCCTGCAGCTGGTCAGGTGAGTGGGTGCCCTGTGCGTGAGGACCGTGGCCGAGCCATCTTGGGCACTCTGGAGCAACTTGGGTGCTTCTGGTGCTCAGTTTTGTTTTTTTTTCTGGGTGAGAGTCTGTGGCATTCGAGTTTTATAGGTGAGTTTACAGGATTGAATTTTTCTGGTGCAAGTGCCCCACATTGCCGATGTGGTGTCCCAAGCTTGAGATCCCTGAGGGTGGAAGAGAACTGATGACAGACAGGCCATCCTCACCTTCCCAGGGGGTCACAGGGAAGCCTGAGCCACCTGGATGGCCCCCTGCTTTCTTGTTAAGCCTCCTCTCTTCCTTGGGGAAGTGAAATTCTCGCCCAGGCCACCTCTACCTCTTCTGCCCTCTGGGCCTGCACCCCAGGGGGCCTCAAGAAGTGCCTTCCCACCCAGGAGGTGGCCAGCACTGGGCCAGCCAGCCCCTGCCTGCACAGCCCTGCAGGCTCCTCATTTCCTCTGCAGCAGCGAGTAGGAATCCCGCAGGACACTGGTGGGCAGGCACCCGCTCCCAGCTGTTGGCTCCTTTGTCCTGTGGGGTAGTAGCTGGACTCAGTTCCCTTGATTTTGACAGATCAGGGAGAGAGGTGCTCAGCAGGACTTGGCCGTGAGTGTGGGTGGAGCTGGGTTTTTGGCTGGACTCTGCCCACGCTCCTGCCTGTGCCGGCCTCCTGCCTGGCCCCTTCCTTGGCCCACTCTGGAGCCCACACAGGCACTCTGCACCCAAGCTGTGGCTTCTGTAATCACCTCTGTCCCTCCTCCCCGCCCACTTGCTTTCTCTGTCCCACGGGCAGGAACTCTGGTGCAAGCTGAAGGACCTCCCCCTCCTTGTTGGCGTTTTAGGGTTCCTGAAAGTGGCCCAGCTGGCCCAGAAGTCCCCAGCCAGGGCCATGTGCAGAGGCTGAGACGGTGGACTCTCTAGTGGTCCTGCCTTGTACAGGGTCTTTATCAACCCCAAGGCTTGAAAGGGGGGTGATTTCTAAAGGCACAGCCGTGGTGACAGGCCTTTTGATCGTTTTTTTTAAGTTGTTGATGGACCTTTATTATTACTTTCTTGTGTATTTGTATGTGGTGCTGAGGAGGAACCTGGGGCCTCAGACGTGCTATGCTACAACCCAGTCCCCTTTTGATCTTGTCAGAACTCAGACGGCATTCTTGGTCAGAAAGTACCTGGAAATGTGACCAGTGGAGCCCCTCCCCCCTCTCTCTCTGTTCCTTCCCTGCACTACCTGTCCCCAGAGGTGAAAGGTAGGACCTGGGAGCTTCATGCCCACCACCGACCCTCGCCTCTGGATTTACAGGGTTGGAATTAGATAGGTACCTGGTAGAAAGGGGTGGTGGGTGCACAGACCTGTCAGTGCCAGGTCTGTTTGAATTCTCCCAGGTGCATCAGGAAGGGCAAGCTCAAGCCCCCAGACATGGCCAGGTGGCCGGAAAAGGGTCAACTTTTGGGAGCAGCTTTCTTGGTGGCCCTGGTAGGTGGCTGCCACCCTGAGGGGTCCCAGAAGGTGAGAAGCAGCCAGAAGTCAGGAGGCCAAGTCACGATTTGGTGTTGAAATCCAAGTATATGTTCAGATTTGGTTGGAAGAGTTTAGAGCATGCAAAGGGCGTCCGGTCTTTAAACCCCAGAGCACAGCCAAAATTTAGAAATAAGAAAAAAGAATTTAGTATGCTTAGAAAAATTTAACTTTTGTACTTTAGGAAGCTGCCTGATTTTAGAAATCATTTCATTTTAAGAAGCAAAGAATCCAGAGAGTTATTGTTTGAAGGGTGCAGAGTTTCAGTTATATGACACGAAAAGATTTCTGGAGACAGGGTGGGGATGGCTGCCCCCATTAGTGTGCTGGTGCAGAATGCCACTGCGCTGGCGCTTAGCAGAGGTTCAGGAGGGGAGTTTTGTGTAGTGTCTTGACGACCGTAAGCTTCAGTGGGCTGCTGCTGGAGGTCTTTTTGTACCTTCCTCATTTGATCTCACCTTCAGAAGATGGCGTTTTTTTTCCCCATCTCAAAGCTGAGTGGGAAGCTCAGAGAACTGTGGTCCCCAGAACCTGGTCACAAAGCCCAGGATCTAAAACAGTGAGTGGCTGAGCCTGAGGATTGACCTTGCCTGTTCCTTTTGGGGGCCCTGTTCCCTCTCTCTGCTTCTCATTGTGCAAGGGACCAGGCAGAGGAAGTAGGGTGTTTCCCCTGCCTGGTTCTCTGGACTTTGGAAATTGGGCTTTTCCTTTGCAGTGCTGGGGATTGAACCCAGGGGTGCTTTACCCAGCCCCATTTTATTTGTATTTTGAGACAGGGTCTCGATAAGATGCTTAGGGCCTCCCTAAGTTGCTGAGGCTGGCTTTGAAGTGCGATCCCTTTGCCTCAGCCTCCCAAGTTTGCTGGGGTCACAAGAGTGCATCCATCACCATGCTCAGCCAAGACTTGTGACAGAGTGCACAGTACCTGGCATGTGACTTTGGTGCCACCATCAGGAGGATGTGAGCTTCATGTGGGCTTTGCCTTCTGGGGTCCAGCAGCGCTGATGTGAAACAGCTGGGTAGGAAGCCCAGGGACTACCCTAGCCTTCTCAGGGTCTTAGTCTGTCCTGTGATGCTACCACGGAGTACCACAGACTGGGTTACTTATTAGCAGTAGAAGTGTTTGGCTCATGGTTCTGGAGGCTAGCAAGTCCAAGATCAGGGCACATCTGGTGAGCGCCTTCTTTTGGCATAACCTGGCAGAAGGCATCACTGGTGAGGGCAGAGGGGAAGGGGCCTGAATGCCTCCATTTGTCAGGCACCCACCTCCAGATGGTTGGGCCACTCCCGTGATGATGCATTCATCCAGACAGGATGGCGGAGCCCCCGTGGCCTCCTCTGCTCCTGCAGCCCCACCTCTCAACATGGTCACCTCGGCATTGTGCTTCCAGCACGTGAGCTCTGGGGGGCCCGGTCAAGCCTGCACACTCTGCGTTCCAGCCGGAGGCGTCTGCAGGGAGGCTCTAATGAGTGCGGAGGCCCGAGCGGGAGCTTATGTTTTCTCCATTTATCAGGGAGCATGTGGCACGCTGTAGGTGTCACACCAAGGGAGACGGTCCCCGCCCTCTCAGGTTGATAACGAGATGGAGATGCCAGAAGCATACATTAACAGGATACAAGGTTTTTGTGGAGCATCTGGCTGTATGCCAGAGGCTGTGTTCAAATATTTTTTGAAGTGAAACGGGCATCTAATAGGAACGTCTATGGTGCTGCCCACGCAGGACGGGAAGTCCTGCCCAGCCTGGCCCCGCTTAGGGGGCTGGGTACTCGTGCTGGTGGAGCAGAGTCAGCCAGCATTTCTTTCCTTTTCCTTTTTTATTTTTTAAAAGAAAAGCCTTTTCATGTGGAGGCGGCATGGGGATTTTTCCACATTGTAAGCCCCAGAAGCCAGCGTGTTCCTGTTGATGACGGATGGGCCTGGGATGCAGGGGCTTTTATAGAAGTTCATGCTTAAATCAAACCAGGATTAACCTGTCGAAAGCAGAAGCTTCCCTTTCTGCTTGAAGCCTCTTGGGTCTGGGTCAATGACCTCTGCCTTGAACTTGGAATCATATCCAGAGGAGTCCTTGGTGACTTCCCCTGGGGAGCCCTTGCGGGCTAGGAGGAGAGCAGAGGTGGTGACCCTTCGTTTCCCTTTTAGAGACTGGACTGGGTGAGAAGACGGAGGGGCCAGGCTTTCCTTCTCACCTCCCCTTCCTGGCTTGTAGAGGCCTCAGTTCACATGGCTGTGAGGTGCTGAGGCCCTAGGGACCCCGTCAGGGGTGGAGGTGGAGGACAGGCGTGCACCCTGTGCACCTCGGCTATGCTTGGGCTGAGTGCTGGTCTGACAGCCAGACCGTGTGTCCTGTCTTGCTTGGGCTGAGCAGAGCCAGGAACCTGCTTGATTTTTCTGCCTTCTGTGTTTATCACCTCAGAGTTCAGCGTGTGACTAAACCGTGCATGAAAAGAGAGGACAGATGTCCACTGACCGTCCTGCCACTTCAGCACATTCAAGTGTTTCATAGTTCATTGTCCTTCTGAGCCAGTGGCCCTTGCCTTGGAAGGGAATCTGTGGCTTTCGTGGGACAGCTGAGGGCTATTAATACCCGGGGAAGTCCTTTTGCCTGGTCCCACGGGGAGGAGGAGGAGCCGACAGCCGTCTCCCGGGTGTGCTTCTGAGTCACGGCCTGCTTTAGAACAGATCGCCGTACATTGCGTGTTCAGGCACTGAGGCCCTTTTTAAGTCATTTTCCGTATTCCACATGGGACTCTCTGCTTGCCATGTGCATTTCTTGTTTACACATTAGTTTGGGGGTTTGCTGGCTGCAGCCAAGTTAAGCCCTGAGCAGCAGAAATGGTCATCCCTGATCTTCCAGTTGCTGAAGCTCATGTTGCCTAGGATCAGTGGGGTGCCAGCCGGGATCAAGAGCCTCTGTGGCAGACACCTTAGTCTGGTACCTGGCTGGCCTCAGGGTGCTTGAGGCCCAGAGGTCAGGGTCAGCTGTAAGTTCTTTGGAGAGCTGGGCTAGCGCAGCCCAGAACTTCAAGGCCTGTCCCCTCACTTTACACAGGTGGTGGTGGGGTTGGCTGCAGCCACCCAGTAGTTAATGGCAGTGCTGTGGTTGGGGTGCAGCCCAGTGGGACAGTGCCTGCGTGGCATCGATGCCAGCACCGTGGAGCAAATAAGACAAAACGAAAAATGTGCATCGCGGAGCTGGACCCAGCTCCCATATGACAGAGATGGCGGAAGTCTGGTCCTGTGTTGGTTAGGGATCGCTTGACACCTGATTCTCTTCCTCTCGCGACACCCCTGGGGTTGGTGCATGTCCCAGTGTGTTTTCAAGACTCCAGTGTTAGTCCTGGGGCACTTAGGAGGTGAGTCCTGATGGTATGTGGCTCTGCTGTTTTGATGGCTCAAGTGTTAAAAGCTCCAAGGACTCGAGTTGCCCAGCGACCCCCAAAGCGAGGACTGCTCGGCTGGTCCTGGCGGTGCAGGGTGTCAGTGTTGTTCCTGAGCGTCTCTGTAAGTGACCGTGAATGCAGCCAGGGCTGAGAACCCTGGTCCTGTCCAGCCTACCCCTCACACAGCACCCGGAGAGCAGAACCAGGGGCCCGAGTGGCCTTCCTCTACCCATCATTGCTTCCAAGGCAGCTGGTGACAGTGTCAGACCTGAGGTCACGACTCCTGTCCCTCAGGTGGCTTCCTTCCCTGCTTGCCTCATCTTCTGAGGCCACGGAGCCCTACGGACAGACACTGGGGTGGCCACTGCATGCTACCTGCCAGGTCCTATGCCAGCGGGCAGGGAGTTCAGGCTTTTCAGTTTGCACCAGGCCGGAGATTGGGGGAGATGGAGCACGCAGGGGCTGCAGCTGTCAGCATCTTCCTGGGCGCAGCTTTGAGGGCACAGGGTTCCTAGTGGAGGCTGCGTGGCCCAGGCTGGTCTTCGGAAGAAGACGCTGTGGGTGTGGTCATCGCCTGAGCAGTTGGCCAGACTTGTGAGGCCTGGGCCCCTGCTTCCTCTGCCTGCTCAGCTCGGCACTGCATCCAGGGGAGTGTGGAGGTCTGGGAGCTGGGGTGCTCAGGCCTGGCCTTGGTCACCTTGGCAACCAGCTCCTGGCTTGTACGGGGCCCCGTGTGATGTGGTCCTTGAGCTTCTCTCAGGTGAGTTCTCCTCTGAGGTTGATCGCCATGTGGCATAAACACCTTCTGTTCAAAGCTTCAAGCACCCAGACAAAGGGTGGGTGCCGGGCTCTGTGATGAGGCCTCTGCAGAGCCCCATGTGCCGCCCGTCACTCCTCTCCTCCGGCTCCTCAGAAGGTCCTCCCTGCCTCAAGCACTGCCCCGTGTCTGGCCACCCTGCAGCAGCTCTGAGAGGTCCTGGGCGTGGGAACTGGGCCGAGGGGTCCAGAAACAACTTGCCCAAGGGAGCTCCGCCTCCAGCTCCAGCAGTCCCACCGCACCGTCCTCGAGGAGAGCCTGGCGTGGCCGGCTTTGTGTGAACGCGGTTCAGACCCGTGACTCATCTTTCTCCAGCTGTGGTCCTTGCATTAGAGGCTTTGCCTTGCATGTGTCCTGTGGGCTGGTTACTCCACATCTTTGGGTCACAGTCCCCATTTTTAAAATGGTAATCACAACAAACTGGGCTCGGGATAAATAAGTGGTGTATTTAAAATTCTTACCAGGTGCCCGGCCCTCGGGGGGTGCCAGCAGTCTCCCGGGCAGCACTGGATCCAGAGGGTGGCCAGCCTGGCCCGTTATCATGGCCTCTGGCCTCCGCCTCCGACAGAGCTGCTGTAGTTGGCTCAGGCCCCTGAGATGGGTCCAGACTGGCTCACACCCGTGACAGCAGAGTCCTGGGGTCGTCGGGGACTGGGCGAGTCCCCCTCCCATTTGACCAGTCACCTCCCGATCTTGTGGGCCTCATGGAGGACCTGCCATGGCGGCTGCAGGGCTGGAGCACATACGGATGGAGCCCTAGGTGACAGTGTCAGTCAGCCACCAGAGCAGGGTCACAAATCAAGGCGACGGAGCAGCCGTGAGCCCCTGAGGGTGCATGGCATGAGTGCCTGCTGCGTGCGTGCAGGTTGGCAGCCCCCTTCAGCCTCTGGGTTCTGCGGGGCCTGCTGCCTCTTTTTTTTGGGGGGGCAATGAGTACTGGGGTGGACCGGGGCCTCTCACGTGCTAGGCGAGTGCTCTACCACGGAGCTGCACCCCCCGCACTTTTTGAGACAGGGACTTGCTAAGTTGCCCAGACTGGCCTCAGACTTGTGATCCTCCTACCTCAGCCTCCTGCGTAGCTCTGCATTTGCTTATTTTCTTCTCTCTCTCTCTCTCTCTCTCTCAGAGCATTTTAGTTAAACATAGTTGCTGGGTTCATTTTGACGAAGTCATGCACATGTGGAATTTGATTTCGACCCTGGCTCCCTGCCCCCCTTTCCCCCTCTTTCCTTTTCTTGACAGATCTTCTTGCTTATTTATTTATTTATTTTTGATTGGTACTTTTTACATGTACATAAAAATGTCATTCTCTGTGCAGTATTTATATATGCATGTCATGTGATTTTGTTAAATTCATTTTATATTTCCATCCCCCTTCTCCCTCTTGAGCATTTACTTTTTTAATTGTAGGCTCATCATAGGGGAGAGAGGGTGTGCACAGTCATCAGACCGTCTATAAAAAGTATGAGGCGGATGGCTCATGAATTAGTATCCCCATTTTATAGATGAGCAGGTGGGGCCCTGGGATATTCATTGCTTCTGGCTACACGCTAATGGGTGTCAGACTTGAAATCAAGCTCAGGCCTTTGTGGTCCCTGTTCAGTGTTTCCTCTGCACTGTGTGGCCTCTAAATCAAAAACTGCACATGGACACTTCTAGAATGTGAAGATGTGCCCCACTCAGAGCAAACAGAGCCCTCTTGGGACTACTCAGGAGGGGCCCCAGCTTCTGGCTTCACAGCTTGGTCCTGCCATGTCCACCTATGACCTCATCTCTAGGCTAGGTCTTGGAGACCTGGGGGCTGGCAATTCCCACACACTGGCACTGTGCTAGTTCCTGCCCGTTGGCTCCCCTTTCTATCTGAGGCTGCTGGAGGTTCCCACCTTTGTGAAACTCTGAAGGTGGCATAGACCGTGGGCCGACACTGTGGGGTGGGGTGGAGCACAGCCGCAGGGCGTACTGTGGGATGGGAGGACTGCGGACGTGGGATCCGGAAAGGCATGGGGGGTGCCTCTGGGTGGATTACTTTTTCCACCTGGGCTTTTGATGCTCTGGGGCCCTGCAGGCCTGCGAATCTGAACCTCACATCAAAACTAGCCCAGGGAGCCAGGCTCCTGGGAGACCTCCCCGGCCTTGGGAGGGGAGGGCTGGTGGTCTGAGGGCTCACGCTGCCTCTGTGGGGAGCAGCTGCCGTGAAAGAAAGCAAGAAAGGGAGGAGCTTGTCCTCTGGAGCGGATGGGAATTGTGCTCTGATGCTGGGTGACTGGAGACTTGAGAGCCACCCCGGCCTGTGCTGGGATTTGAGGAGCAGGGCTTAGGACACCATAAGATGCAGCTGCATGTCCGTCCCTGGGCTTCTTGGGTGACCAGGGGTGCGCCAGGGGTTCTGGGCCCGCCCTGCGGCCTGGGTGTGACCAGACAGGGAAGTGAGACTCCAGACCCAGAGTCTAGCATGTGGCTTGTTAGCACCACCCTGCCCAGTGCAGTTCCCCAGGGAGTAGCTGCCAGGGCAGGAGGCCTTGGCAGGGGTAGGCGGGCCACCCCTTACTCCCTGTGCCCGTGCAAAGCCACAGCACGGTCGAGTCTCAGTCTCAGCTCTTGGGGTATCTGGTTGGCCCTTGAGCCTTGGGTTTTGGTAGATGGCTCTCCCACTTTAGTCTTGCTGGATGCACTAGTCCTCTTGGAACCCAGGTGTGGTGCCCTCAGTGCCTTCCCAGGATGCACCTCTGTGCCGTTGTGCCCAGGTGGTGCGCTCACACTGTCTGCAGGGTGTGGTGTGCCTTCATGCCCAGGTGTGGTGCTCCGCAGGCTCTCCCCTCCCGCGGCTGCAGGTCTGGACCCCGCATCAACCGTTCCTAGAGAAGTTTGCACATAGATAAACTCGTTTCTGTCTCACTGTGGGAAAAATGGCCCTCATGTCTTTCAGCTGTTGCAATGTCCTCTCCATGGGAGGGCCGGCTCTAGGTCCCCATCTCTGTCCCCAGCAGAGCTGACAATAAAATGGTTTATAATCTGCAGGAGCACTGCGTCTTTTCCCAGCTTCATTTCCCCAAGAACAGAGCCGTTCCCAGGGGTGTCTGATTTCCCGCTGGCCATTCAGCAAGCCCCACGCCATTCTTAAGAGGGGAGGAACTGGTTCTGCAAGGTAAACCGATAGCTGATAGCTGCGTGGAGTCCTCAGTCGGTACAGAACGGGCAGCTTAATAAGTTACCTTCCAGGAGGCGGGATGCCTGGTGCCCCCGCCCACCCCCAGCGCCCAAGCAGAGTGAGGGAGGAGCCTCCCCTCCCCTGGCCTTGCAGCGGAGGCTTGATCAAAGTGGGGCAGTTGGGCAGGAACAAAGCCAGCCTGCCTGGCAGTTTTCAGCCCCCTGAATTCTGGCAGGACCCCCTCCTGTTCCTGGAGTGTGGCCAGCCTTGGAGACAGCTGCTCCCTGTGCTCGGGCTGGGCAGAGCCACAGGGGAGCAGCTTCACCCGCGAGGGGCAGCTTCCCTGGCTCCATCTGCAGATGGGGAGGTGGCCCTGGGCTGGAAGGTGCTGAGAAGTGGGTGCTGGACCCCAGGCCTTGGAGCCCGGAGTCCTTCAGGAGCAATCTTATCTGGCTCCCAGAGGAGGCTGCCAGACAGGGCAGAGCAGCTCTGGCCTTGAGGGCAGCTGCTGGAGGGCAGAGTCCTGATTTCAGGGCTGAGGTCCTGAAAGGGTAGGATAGTGACCGACAAGCTCTAGGGCTGTGGTGGCCTTGGTGACTGGGACAGAGGTTGCAGCCCAGGGCTTGACAGGTGTCTGGGGCCTTGCTGCTGGTAGTTAGAGAGGCACTCTGAGATCATGCTGTGTGCCTGAGAGGAGGTAAGGAACGGGGTTTAAAACTGGCACACAAGGGCTGGGGCGTGGCTCGGTGGCAGAGCACTTGCCTGGCACTCGCAAGGCCTGTGGTCCCATTCCCAGCACTACGTAGAACACATACCGCTTGACCTGGCCCCACATGCCTGTCATCTCAGTGGCTCAGGAGGCTGAGGCAGGAGGATCACAATTTGAAAGCCAGCCTCAGCAACTTAGTGAGGTCCTAAGAAACTTAGCAAGACCCTGTCTCAAAATAAAAAGGGCTGGGGATGTGGCTCAGTGGTTAAGTGTTCCTGGGTTCAATAGCTGGTACTAAAAGTAAATAAATAAGAAGACAATAAATCAACTTAAGAGAAAACATACTAAACACACAAAAAACTGATGCGTGGACTATGTATGGAGAGTGTGATTCCTGCCCCCGCCCCCAAATACTGGGGATTGAACCATCAAGCTATACCCCAGCCCTAGCCCTTTTTATTTTTTTATTTTGAGGTGGGGGAGTCTCACAGGCCCTGCCAGGTCTTGAATTTGCCCTCCTCCTGCTTCAGCCTCCCGAGTGGCTGGGATTTCAGGTGTGCACCACCACACCTGGCCTGGGGGCCGTGATGGAGTTTGTGCCTACTGTCTAGGAAGGCTGTGATCTCCTTGAGCTTGCTAAAGGAGGCCAGATGGTCCCGGGGTCACGAGCAGCTCTCCACGTGTCAGGTGTGAGTTTACCCCGACCCTCTCACTGGGTGCTCTGTCCTTGCCCACCATGGACCTGGCCCGGCCCTGGCCCCAAGGAGGGACTCAGAGGCACACCAACATCCTCCTCACTCTTGAGGCGCCTGGAAGACAGAGAAACAGGCTGGGCTGGAGCGGGGACAGCCCTGGGGGGCCTTCATTTGAAGAACCCAGCAGAGTCTGCTGCTCCCTGACAAAGGTGGCCAGCTAGAGCCCCGGTCATCTGGGCAGGCTCTTGGGTCGTTCCCACCTTTTTTTGGTCGTCGTCATTCTGGGGGTTGAACTCGGGGGTGCTTAACCACTGAGCCACATCCCCAGTCCCTTTTTTAAAAAAAAATCTTTATTTAATTTATTTATTTTTGTATGTGGTGCTGAGGAATGAACCCAGTGCCTCATGCATACCAGGCAAGTGCTCGACCACTGAGCTATAGCCCCAGCCCCCCAGTCCCTTTTTTATGTTTTATTTTGAGACAGGGTCTCACTAAGTCCTTAGGGCCTCCCTGAGTTGCTGAGTTTGGTCTCATACTTGCAGTCCTCCTGCCTCAGCCTCCCGGGTTGCTGGGGTTACAGGCGTGTGCCCTCGTGCCCAGCTGTGCTCCTACTTTCTGCATGCTCTTCTGCTGCATGCTGTGCTGTGGGGTGCACCATATTTACAGGGTCCTTAGAGCCCACTATCCAGGGAGTGGCAGGTAGGTTTAATCCTGGGTGTGACTGGGTTCTGAGGCTTTGAGCTTGTTCCGTGGGGAAGAGGGCTTGATCCCTTAGTGAGGGATCAAGGAGGCGGGATGCCCTGGTGCCCCCGCCCACCCCCAGCGCCCAAGCAGAGTGAGGGAGGAGACAGGGGAAGGGGCATTAGAGTTCTGTGCACAGCATGTTACCTCCCGTTTTACAGATGAAAAACTGAGGTCTGGAGAAATCGCGCCTCATCTCTGTTTAATGGTAGGTCTGGAACTAGAACCTGAGGCTGCTGAATCTCAACCCAGTGATCTTTCTGCTGCCCTGGCATTGAGAAACCCATTCTAGCAAGAAAGCAGACCAAGTGCCCAACAGGGCAAAATTTCAGACTGACCCTGGAGAAACAGGCTGCTGAGAAACTGCACCACAGGGGGAGTGAGGGAGGAGGCCAGAGGGGCTCAGACTGCAGAGAGCAGGTCTTGCAGGAGAGTCCTGTTCAGGTAGAGGACAGCTCTGACGTCCTCTCCAGGTATTCCTGCAGCCAGTCTGGCCACCTGGGGAGAAGGTGTAAAAAGCCACAGGCTCACCTCCCTGAGGTGCAAGGCTTTGAAGCATTTTCCTTCACTAGTGCAAGAACGTCCAACCTCGTGGGCCCTGTCCACTCCTCCCACTTCTGGGCTGGCCTCCAGACACACGCAGAGACCTTCATTTTATGAAGCATGCGAGGGGGGGGGGGGACTGAAAGCATGTAATTTCGGTCACATAAGAAAATGCCAATGTTCTCGGGAGATTGATTCTGGTGGAGGAGTGCATGGCACCGTGTTCCAGTTTGCTTTGAAATTCTTTATTTTACAGCAAAGGGAAAAATCCTGAACTCAAAAGATCCTTCCAGTTTGCTGGCTGCTTGGTCAGACCTGCTGTGGCTCTGCTCTGGTTGTTGGTGACATGGAGTTTGTGCCCCTCAGTTTTTTTTTGTTGTTGTTTTGTTTTGTTTTTGTACCAGAGATTGAACCTCAGGGTGCTCAACTACTGAGCCACGTTCCCAGCCCTTTGTATTTTTTATTTTGAGATGGGGTCTCTCTAGGTTACTTAGGACCTCACTAAGTTGCTGAAGCTGGCCTCAAAGTTACGATCTTCCTACTTCAGCCTCCTGAGTTGCTGGGATTAGGGGCGTGCACCACTGCACCTGACTTTGTGCCTGCCTTTGGAACATGTGAGATGGGTCTGGTGGGCCATAGTCCCCCTTCACATCAGGCCAGGGGTCAAGGGGCTGTACCTTTAACTCTGCCCACTCAGGTGCTTCTTTGGAGCTACAGGGTGGGTGCAGGTGGGACTTGGCCCAGGCCTGAGAGGCAGCTCTCCAGGTTGAGCTGAGAGTGTGGATCCCAGGACTCACTGCTTCCCACCCCGGCTCATAGTTCTGCTCTCGGGCAAGGGAGTCCGTTTGGTGCTTGCACAAGTTGCTTAACTTTTTCCACTAGCAATATTCCTGCACCCTCCCGTGGGATTGGTGGCCACATGGTCAGCCCTCCAGCCTCAGTCCTCCTGGCTTGGTGGTTGGTGGGTGTGATCACAGAAGGGAGAAGACAGATCTGTGTCTGGAGACCCTGGAGCAGGCACATCACAGCCTTCAGGAGACACACTTTCACCTCCGGAATACTGTGGATCCCTCCTGGGCTCCGAGGCTGGCCTCCACACACGCAGGCCTTCATTCTAGGAAGCACATAGGGCAGACAGCTCTGAAGCTCGTAATTGGAGTTGTCAAAGAAAACTCCAGTGTTCTTTGGAGGTGGAATGACACAGCACTATAGCGTGCTTTAATGTTGTTATAGCCCAGGGCAGCTCTTGCTCATTGTTGAATTGGAGAGGTGGACACTGGGGCTAATCGTGTGGTTTTCTCTCCCTGGATTTGCATTGGCTGTTTTTCACAGGGAGAGTGTGAAGCGTGTGGAGTTCTCTGAAACCTCTTAGGCACGCGTGTAAATTTTCCAGCCACTTCCCCCCGGGGCGAGCGCCACGGCTGGGTCTGCCGTCCTGGGTCTTGCCCGCCTCCCTTGGGCAAAGACCGCTGGGCTCTAGGTAACTGGAGTTTCCTGAAAAGTCACTGCCCATCTCCCCACCCGAGATGGCTGGAATCCCATCGTTAAAAGCTCACAGAGGTTATTTTTACCCTTGTGGAAATAGTAATGTGTTTTGTTTTTATTGGATAAACATTTACTGAGCATCTCTGTATGAAGACCAAACAAACACGAGAAAAGGAGTGCAGTGAGTGTGGCCCTGACTGTCCCAGCATCCCTCACTGGGGGCTGGGTGCCAGGACCCCAGGGAAGGGTCCCCGTAGGCTCCCCTGATACAGCATAGGGATGCTTTCTCACAGGGAAGTCCCACCAGCAGTCACACGTCCTGTGGGTGAAGCTGCCCCAGCCCTCAGCCACAGCTGAAGCATTCTGATCCTGTTCTCAGGGGAGACCCCTCTCCCAGTGACTAGGCTTTGGAGGGCTGGAAGGCCAGGTTTTCCACTTGGCCTCCGCAGATCCACTGGGTGGGGACTGAGTGGGGTGCTCTGTGGGAGGCCCACTGGTGAGGCTGGCAAAGGCCTGCTTCAGGAGGCCGTGCTGTCAGCTGCTGGGGAGCTGCTGGGGCCATCAGAACAGGTGCTCCTCTGGAGTCTGATCCCCGGGAGCCTCTTTTCTGTGTGCTTGGGCAGCCTCCTGCCCGTGAGGCTTGCTTTGAGGAGGCGGTGACTGAGGCACCAGCGGTGGGGTGGGAAACACTGGCCATGTGAGACTGGTCTGGTCTCGCACACCCGGGCCCAATCCCCAGCTGCCCTGGGGTCACTGCTGGTCCTACGGGCTGGTCTGTGGGCACTTGCTTTCCGCCCCTTGACCCTGAACTCAACCCATGGAGGTGTCCACCTTGACGTAACCCTCTGACTGATTGTGACCTCCTCCGGGCAGAGTTGCTGCCTCTGGCACGAGCTGCTGGGACTCTGGGAGGCGTGGGTGGCAGGAGCGCTGGGTCGTGACGGGCTCCTGCACACATGGTGAGGCGGTCATGGTGGGCCTGTTTGCCACCTCAGAAGGGGACATTAACACGGGGGTGGGAAGGACCAAATCCCTGGGGTCTCCAGTGTGTGCAGGTGATCCCAGCTGTTTCTGGTGGGAGTGCCAGTCGGTGTGGTCACTGTGGAAAAGTAGTTCAAGACCTGAAGTTCAGCCTCCCCTACCCTGCACCCGGCATGGTGCACTCCTGGTGTGTGCCCAAGAGAGACTTGCTGGGCGTTGGGAGACACGCACAAGTGTCCACTGTCCTCCTGTGCACAATAACAAAAGCCTGGACAGGGCCCGATGCCCGTCGGCGGGGGACAGATGAACACGCTGAGACGTGATCGCACAATGGGACATTATCCAGCTGTCCGAACAGATTAACTGCAGCCGCACGCAGTGCATGCAGGGTGGGCTCGAGGTGGAGCAGGGGGCCGGACGGTACGGGAAGCCCCAGGTGGACAGCGGCTGAGTGAGGGCGCACGCCGCACGGGAGTAGGGACTGCGCCCTTGCAGTTGGGGTCAGCATGTCTTGGGTGGGAGGAGGCGTGGGGTGGTTTTACATTCCAAAAAGTGGCTGAAAGAAGGTGGGCCCTGTGTGCACCAGACGAGTGTCACGAGCCCAGTACCGATGTGCCCAGTAGTTACCCGTTCTGTACGAGTCAAGCCCAGCAGGCCAGTGCCCACGTTAGTCTGGCTGCTGGGGTGGGGCGGGGTCTGTTTCCACAGCTGCTCTCCCCTGCTCTGCACCGTCACCGCCTGTGCCCCTGCTCCAGTCTCCCTGCTCCACCTGCCTGCTAGTGTTGTGACCTGTGGCCATGCGAGGTCTAAGTGTGGTG
This sequence comes from Marmota monax, assembly GCF_021218885.2. Taxonomy (NCBI): domain Eukaryota; kingdom Metazoa; phylum Chordata; class Mammalia; order Rodentia; family Sciuridae; genus Marmota; species Marmota monax. The sequence goes on from NW_026695241.1 coordinate 5,494,733, forward strand.
TGCTTCACCCGGGAAGCCTCCCTAGAGGAGGTGGTACCTCCCTCTCCCCCTCCTCCTCCCCCCCTCCTCCTTCCCCCTCCTCCTCCCCCCCTCTCCTCCTCACACTGCTGTACAGGGGTCAAGGCTCCAGCCTCCACAGAAGGCCACCCAGTACCCGGGTCTGGGGGACTCTCTCAGCAGCTTTGGTTTGACTTCTCATAAACTCAGATCTGGTGGAAGTTGCTGGTGTTCAGCTCTTTGTTGCTCACAGCTGGACACGATGCTCGGTGGAGGTGCTCGGTGGAGGTGCTTGGAGACCCCCGCAGTGGTTCTTAGTGCTGCTGGGTCTGTGAGGACCTTACCGAGAACCCTGGGGACTTCAAAAAGTCAACAGAGGCTGGGCCTGTTGGTGCACACCTGTAACCCCAGGGACTTGGAAGGCTGAGGCAAGAGAATTGCAAGTTCCAGGCCAGGCTCAGCGATTTAGGAAGACACAATCTCAAAATAAAAAAGGGCAGGGATGTCGCTCAGTGGCCAAGTGCCCCTGGGTTCAGTCCTCAGAACCAAAAAACAAAGTCATCAACTCCGAGTTGTGGTTTCCAGACTCTTTGGGACCTTCTGTGTTTAGCAGGAGACCTGGACTCCCAGGTTGTTCCACTCACCCTTGGTTACCCCGCATGTCACTCATCCTCTGACTCCATTTGCCCCCCTGTTCAGTCACTCAGCAGCTGTGCCTGCTGCCTCTAGAGTTGGGCAGCCTGTGTTGTCACCATTTGTGTGCCCTGGCGCTCGATCATATGGACTGTCACCTTCAGAGCTGTCTGCAGAGGGGTACCCATGTCCTGGGGCCACCCCGGGTCTGGCATTGCTGCCCAGGAGTGGCCTGCAGGCTCCTGCTCTCCCCACCCTGTTAACCTGCCCGTGCCAGCCCACTGGCCATTGTCCCCTCCCCAGAGAAGGCCACAGTTAGAGGCGGGTGAGCTGTGGCTCGGGCAGCCCCTTCCTCATGGCTTCAGTCCCTCTTCATTCTCCCTCCTCTCAGAGACCAGTGCACGCCAGGTGAGGGGTGGCCCTGGCCAGGTGGGTGTGGAGCTGATGCCCAGGGCAGTCCTGTACGAGGCCTGGGGTCCGGCCTCGCCTCTGGGGCCTGGGTGACTGGGCAGCTGTGGTCACTTTGGAATGCTAACCCCAGGGGATTGGCAGCAGGCGCTTCTGCAGTGTGGCTGTTGGACAGAAAGTCCTTTCCCACCTTGGCAGGCCTTGGGGCGTCTGGGTGGCCAGCTGGGGACCGAGCCAGCGCTGCGGCTCACCCTGCTGTGGCCAGCTGTGACTCCCCCTCTGCCTCTCGAGCCGAGGTGGGTTCGGGAAGACAGCTGTGGCCTCCGCACTCCATCTCTGTGGTGCAGAGCGGCTCCCCGAAGCCCCCCAGGGCTGCCTTCCTGGCTCTGCGCTGTTGGTGAGGTTGGTGACTCCATCGGAGTCCCGGGAAGTGGGGTCCCGTCTGCCCCCTTCACCATCAGTCACATCCCGGCCCCCGCCCCCACCCCAAGCACGGGGCGAGTAGACCAGGGCTCCGTGAGCGTCATGGAGTGAGCGCAGATGCCGTGGCTGGGAGAGAGAGGCGGTGCCCAGAGGACAGGGACTGAGGTCGAATGCCAGCCAGGAGCCCACCCCACGCCCGAGTGCACCTGCCCTGGGAGAAGAACTTGGGCTCTGGGAGCTAGGACACGGTCTCTGCGGGAGAGAAGCCTGGCGCGTTCCTCCTCCACACCAACCCCGGGACTTGTGGCCCCTTGTTAGCTCATTTCACAAATGGTGATTGACCCCCCTACGTGCCTGGCTCTGGGAAACTGCGGGGCGCAAACGGTTGGAATTGCTGCTCCCGGGCTGGCAGGGAGACTGGAGGGTGAGGCTTTTTTTGGAAGCTCAGTCCACAGCCCTGCACCAGTGGAGAGACTTACCGGTCCCTTGCCCATGGACCCTGCGTGTCTGATAGCACACATAGGTTATGATGCCTGTCACGTTTGATTACGTGTGAGTACCACTGCACCTTAATTCCTGGCGTGATGGACATCCCTGATCAGCCTTGGCACTCGCTGCCTCTGCGCTCAGATCAGGCCTCCGAGTCGTCCTCAGCCCAGCACACCAGGGAGCCACGACTTTGCCTGGAACCAGAATTAACCCCACTTTGTGACCCCTGCTCGTGTGCGAGCTCCCTGTGCCTCCCAAGGCTTCGGAAAGGCACGTCTGACCTTCGGCAGGCACTTTTGGACTTCTGGAAAGAGCCTCAGAGGTGGCCTGGGCCACCACCAGCATGGTGCTCACAGGTCACTGCATGCTCTGGCCACTGGCCCTTCTGCCAGCTCTTCCTCTGCCCGTAATCCTCCGATTCCATATCCCGCTGGCTCATGCCCTGGCTGCACTTGTGTCTTGCTTGGCTCTGGTCCCTCCCAGGCCCGGGGCCCATATCTGCAGTAGCCTTGTTTCCCATCACTCTCAGATGTCCTGCCTGGCTTTATTTCCGTCTCAGCACGAGGTGTCTCCTCGCACACCCACAACAGGTCTTTACTTACCTTTTATCTCCCTCATTTACTGTAGTATCCTGAGCGATCAGAAGTAACTGGATCAGCAGATCTTGCGTTAGCAGGTTGACCCAGCTCTGGCTGTGCCTGCCACGCTCAGGACTAGATGCTCCAATACAGCCGAGTGTGGTGGTGCACGCCTGCAATCCCAGCAGCTCAGGAGGCTGAGGTAGGAGGATCGCCAAGTTCCAGACCAGCCCTCAGCAACCTTGTGAGGCCCTAAGTGACTTAGCGAGACCCCATCTCAAAATAAAAAAAAAAAGGGCTGGGAATGTAGCTGAGTGGTTAAGTGCCCCTGTGTTTAATCCTTAGTACTAGGAAAAAGCAAAACAAAAGCCTCTAATGTGCACAAAGCACGTGGCCCAGCTTCTGGTTTATTAGGCCCTCCGACTTTCACTGTTCTAAGTAGTGTCCCCTGTGCTGTAGATGGGCAGGTGTGTTTGCTGTGGGGTCCTGAGGCCTCTGTCGTCACCAGACCTTCCTGCCTGTAACCACTTCCATTCAGCTGGTGGTTGGTGGGCATCTGCGTGGGCCAGCAGCTGACCCTGAAGTTCCCGACAACCCGCAGTCCTGGGTGTGCTGTGCTGGCACCCGGGCAGGGTGAGGAAGGGGCTTGAAGGCTCAGCAACCGGGAGGCAGCTGGTGTACCCGGGAAGTGGAGGCTTGGGTAGGGCCAGACATTGGCAGGGACCCCTGTAGGGCAGAGAGAATTGCATCAGATGGGGGTGGCCAGAGGACAGGCTGGACCACAGCTGGCCCCTCTGCTCACCCCCAGCCTGCAGCAGCCCTGATGTTGATAACATCTGTTGAGATTTTCACTTCCTGCTGAAATATTACTCGTGAAACTTGTCATTTCTTAACCTTCCTCTTCCCCGGTGTCCTGAGCTGCCCTCCTTCAGTTTCCTGCTAGGGAATAGATTCCTGGTGAGGGAGCAGTTCCCTGCTCTCTAGAGGCAGCCTGGTCTCCCGCAAGCTCCGGTTGCTGCGCGAAGCTGCTGGTTGGCAAGGTGTGCCTGCTTGGTGGCCCCTTGGAGGGGCGAGCAGGGCTGGCCCGGGTCAGTCTGCTTGCTGGCCTGCTGTGGAGAACCAGCAGCCCCCTCTGTTCCCACAGAGCCTCTCCTGCTCCCCCACTTTCTCCACTCACCCACCTGGGGCTACACCTGTGCTGCCGCAGCACAGTCTCCCGCTGAGCCCAGAGCGGCCCCCATGGCCCCACAGTTCCCAATGCAGGTCTCCACCAGCCGCGAAGGCAGGAGCCACCCTGGGCAGTTGTGTGTTTCCTGTTTCTCTCGAGGCTGGAGGCAAAGGAGGCCGTGGAGAGAGCTCTGTTCCTGGCCCTCGGGAGTGGAGCTCCTCATGCACACGTGCCTGTGGCCTGTGCTGGGCCTCACTTCTGGGGCAGTGGCCCTGCCTCTGCCCCCAGCAGAGCTGCTCTGGGCTGACGCAGGTATGGTGTTGCCCCCAACAGGTCGAGGTCAGCGCTCAGCCAAACTACAAGTCCAGGACAGGCGTTGGGTTTTGCCGGCACCTGCTGGGCCCTGATTAGGCCCAGGCACGGTGCTTGCTGCCTGTGGAGTAGGTGTGGTGTCTGGCAGGGGCAGAAGCTGAGGCCCAGCAGCACCTGGTTGGTGGTGGAGCTGGCACGGTGGATCGCAGGGCTGCCTCTGTTTGGATAAGCACAGACGGGCACTCCCAGTGCAGAGGCTCTGTGCATATCTGGTTCTCATTGTCACATTGGACTGCAGTGGGGAGTGTCAAACCAGCCCTGTGCTGGGAGATACAATGTGGGGGTGACTTTTGCTTCTTGCAGAATTTCCAGCCCCCACTCCCAGTCCAGTTCAGATACTTGCACATCTACCTTCAGGGCACCTTCTCCATGTTCTTTCCCACCTCAGCTTGAGGGGGCCCTCCTTTTTGGAGTCTGTATTAGCCCATTTTCTTTTATTGTAACATGATACCTGACGTGGGTACTTTATAAAGAAAAGAGGTTTGTTTAGCTCACAGTTTTGGAGACTGAGAGTCCAAGATCAGGTGACCTCTTCAGACTTCTTGGTGGATGGTGTCACAGTGACAGGAGTACATCCTCCTAAACAAGATGGCATGAGGAATTCAGAGGCCAGGCTCACTATATCAACCCACTCTCTTTTCTGAGGTGATGTCCCCCAGTGTCCTAGTCACCTCTTACCCCCCCCCGCCCCCGTCATGCAGGTTCTATCACGCTTCCAGCCATGACCCTGGAGGGACACATCCATACTCCAGCTGTCCCTTGTGCTTCAGGGCCCCAGCTTAGACACCTCCCATCCGCTCCTGCAGGACCGTCCCCGAGCGGGGAGGCTCTGCGTCAGGGCCAGTGCAGGCGCACACTCGGGCTGTCCTCCCAGCTGCCTACAGCCTTCGTCATTATCTTCTGCATTCACAGTCCCCAAACAAGCACACCCAAGGCACCGGCAAGAACCCAGGGGCCACGGTGGCCTGGATGAAGTCATGGCCGCAGCCTGCTGGGGGGCTCTGCTGACTCAGGGGCGGTGCCCTTTGTCCAGTGGTGCTCACAGGGAGGCCTGTTCGGGCTGGGGCCTGGGGTGGTGGACTGGTGGCCTTTCCTGTCCCCACAGGCCACGGCAGGCTGGTGGCTGCCAGGCGCTCTCTGCCACTTCTGCTCTGCCGTGCGCCCTGGGAGTAAGGACCTGATGGCAGCAGCTCGGGCAGTGGGTGGGGTGGCAGCGTGTGGGGGGGCTCCAGCCCTGCCCAGGCGGTGCCCAGGGACATGGGGGGAGGCACTGCCCTGCCCTGCCCTGCAGAATCGTCCCCTCTGGAGCTTGCTGCTGCTGCGCCCAGGGAAGCCCCCGCCTCCTGGCTGGGTGGCTCGCCGTCCCACCCACCCTGCAAGCTGCAGCGCCCCTGGCCATGCCCCCTCTGCCCACCCCTGCCTCCCACCAGCAAACCCTGGGCTTTTCCAAGAAGCTCAGAGGAAGGCGCCCACCAGCCAGAGCGCTCGCTGGGCCACGGGCTGCCCCTCTGCCCAGCACTCGTGCTGGCCTCCTAGCTGGGAGGGGAGCTTGGGTGGGTGCAGACCCTTGAAGCACAGACCCTCCCCCTTCCCGTGGCCAGGCCTCCGGGTCCTCCTTCCCCTCCCCCAAGGCCACTCCTGGCAAAGCCCTGGTGTGGATGCTGCTGAGTGGTCGGGCTCTGGGTGTGGTACAGGGAGCCCTGGGGCAGAGTCCAAGGACACCTGGCTTCAGACCGCGTTCTGCTCCAGGCCTGGCCTCCTGGCCCTGCAGGTATCCACAGGCATCCTCCCCAGGCCCTGATGTTGGCCGGGCTCTGCGCGCAGCGTCCACGCCTGGATGGCCTCCGTTGCTTGGAACTCACTGTGGTTGCCAGTGACTCCACTGCAGGTCGGTCAGCTGTTGGTGACCAGGTGGGCATTGCTTGTCGGTGGCTCTGGAAGCTCTGTTCTCAGGCAGAAGTTACTTCCCGAGGACAGAGCTCTGGGCTGCACCAGTCCCTCCACCATCTTTGGTCTTGGGGCTCAGAACCCAGATTGCTGGCATCAGAGCAGCCCCGGGCATCACACAGCCCTAAAGGGAAGGGAACAGGTGCTCCTGGGGTACCTGAAGTGTCCCCAAGCTCGTCCCTGTTGGGATTCCCTGGGTTCTTCCTGGACGCGGAGCCTGCCTGCGTGTCAGAGCCGGCAGCCGTTGGGTTCATGATACGGAAGACATGCTTTGTCGTCCTCTTGCCTGGCGCACCTCCCCTTCCCAGCCCTTCCCTCCACCCTCTGAAGGAGCCCAAGGCCCCTGGAGACTGTGGAGTCCTAATCCTGTTAACAGACAAGGGATGGCTCAGAGAGGGACGGACTTGCCCCTGGTCACACAGCAAGTTAAAGGCGGAGGCAGGAGTCAGTGGCTTCACCCTCATCAATGGTGGTGGGCTTCCAGGGGCCCCTGCCCCCAGCCCCCACAGTCCTCTTCCTCCTCCATCAGTCCAGAGGACATACTTATCTTACTTTCTGTGAACAGCGAATGGGCTTGTGTTTTTTTCTGTGCACAGCTGCGAGGACAGGCATGGGCCGAGTTCCGGGGAGGGTTGCTGGTGGGGTTGTCACCTCAGGCAGGCCTTAAAATCGCTGGGTACTATAGCAGCGTGGCCTAATGAGGGGAGCCAGTGCTTTGCAGATGGAGCTGGTTTCAGGCCCTGGGGACCCCGGGTTAATTGAAAGGAGGTAGGACAGATGGATTGAGTCTGTCGGTGGCTTCACGGGGAGCTGTCAATACAGAAGCCCGCTTTTTACGCTCTCCTCTACTTGCTGGCTTTGCCAGGGTGGCCCACCCCAGCCAGAGGGGCTCGGTGGAGCCCGAGTAAGCTCGCCCTGGGGACCCGGCTCTGAGCAGAGTGGGAGAAATCATTGCTTAAATCCTCACTTACTTTCCTCCCAGCAGCTAAGTTGGAAAATGGTGCTCCTGGCCGTGAGGTTTCCAAAAAAGCGGCTGTGGCCCTTGGTTTGAGTCCCCTTTCCCTCCGAAGGGGTGGCTGGGCTGAGGTGGGCCGTCGAGTGACATGGGTCAGTACTGAAGATGCGTGGCAGGTGTCACCCACACAGGGTGCCCGGGTTTGGGCCATGGGGAGACGGCATGCAGACCCCGTTCCCCTCAGTCTGCATCCTGCTGTGAGACCTGGGGACCCACGTGTGCTTTGGGTCCTTCGGGTGGGTAGTGTTGGTGATACTTGCCCCTGGCCACCATGTGGGAATGTTGGGGGAGGAAAGGAGACAGGACCTCTCTCTGGTGGCTGTTAGTGGTTGGGGGGCAGTGTGAGGTTGGTTGGCCCCAGTGCCATTTGCAGGTGGTTTTGGCTGAAGCCCATTTAGGGCACCCTCTCGGCCAAATCAAGGTGACAGGTTTTGTGAGGTGGGTCACAGTGTGCGCAGAGCGTGTGTGGAACTGTCTTGGCTTAGGGCTGTCTGTGGGCCCCCATGGGTCTCACCTGCCTGCACCTAGCTGGCCCTGTGCGGCTTCCGGGGTAGGTGTCCTGCTGGGCCCTGAGCACTGCCCCTTTCCTGGAGCCCCTGGACACATTTGCATACAGGTGGGGCCTTCCTGGGGGGAGTCCTTCTGTCGTCTGGGCTTAGAAATTCACCTTGTTCCACTGAGTTTGCTCAAATGATTGCATTTGGTCCTTTGGGTGCTGGGGGGAGCCGGGGGTGCTGGGACGCAGTGCTCTACCTCTGAGCTGCCTCTCCAGCCTCATGTTTGGGGCTTTGCAATCAGAAAGCATGGTGTATTTGGACCAGCCTTAAAATTCCCTTTCAAATATTTCTTTTAATTTGTATTCAATATTCCACTTACACAGGTGTTGGGAAATTATAAACAGATTCTAAACTAACTCCTTTCCCCTCCCACTTTGAAGGGTTTTTAACTTGTGCTCGCAGCTCCAAGCTGTGCATCTTGAGGAATATGGTGTCAGACTTTGCCAGGTTTCGGGGCAGAGGAACCAAGTGAGCAGAGAACCACCGGCTCCGCTGCAGGGCAAAGCAGCTGCTTTTCAGGACTCGATCCTCTGTCACTGTGGCGGAGAGGAGACACCTCCCACACAGGCGGCTTTTAAAACCGTACTCAGTACAAAACTTGAGGAATATTTTCCAATCTATTTTTCCAACTGTCACTATTAGCAGCTTTTTGCTGGCTGAGTGGGGGTCTGACTGACAGGCCAAATGTGGGTGCTCCATGCAGATGAAGCCGTGGCAGCCTGGCGGGAGGGTCCCATGTGATTATGAGCACTGGGTGCTGCATGGAGGAGGTGACATTTCAGCCACAGGTCGAGGACAAGTGGGGTCTGACTGGGGGACCAGGTGGCGGGACGGGTGAGGAAGAGCACCCTGGTGGGTGGCACACACGCAGGCTTGACCTGCTCTTACGCTCGGCAGACAGGACACTTGCTGGTGCTGTCCTTCGCCTCAGGAAGTCTGTGGCTGCTGTCCCTGTGCTGTGGCTCACCCCCGCCCTGCCCCTGCCCTACCCAGTGCCCTCGGCTCTCAGGAGGCGCCAAGTGTGTGTTCTTTGAGTACTGGCACCCACACGGAGGCCCGGGGGCACGCTGGCCCTCACACAGACTGGCTTCACCCCTCTTCTGCTTTTCAGTCTCCACCCAGAGGGCGTGGGCAGGTCAGCAGCGGCCTTCCTTGGGTCTGGTTTGTTTTTTGTCCTGGAGATTGAACCCAGGGGTGCTTAGCCACACCCCAGCCCTTTTCATTTTTATTTTGAGACTGGGTCTTGCTAAGTTGCTGAGGCTGGCCTTGAACTTGGGCACCTCCTGCCTCAGCCTGGGATTACAGGCTTGTGCCACCCCGCTTAGCCTCCTTAGGGCTTTTTGTTGTTGGTGGTTGGCTGTTTTGGTACAGGGAATTGAACTCGGGGTGTGTGGGGGGGGGCCCTCGACCACTGAGCCGCGTCCCCAGCCCTATTTTGTATCTTATTTAGAGACAGGGTCTCCCTGAGGTGCTTAGCGCCTCGCTTTTGCTGAGGCTGGCTTTGAATTTGCGATTCTCTTGCCTCAGCCTCCCCAGCCGCTGGATTACAGTGCCCACCGTGCCCACTGTGCCGGCCTCCTTAGGCTTTTATTTCCGCAGGTGGAAGCTCATTCCACTGCTTGGACCATCCCCGTCTCCGTGGCAACCTTCACGTCACTGCTCCTCCTGGAGCCTCTGCCGGGGGTGTGTCTTGACTTTCCTGGGGTTCCCCTCTCTGTGGCCTCTGCATTGACAGCTCCCACTCCCTCCCCCACCCTCAGAGGCTCCTTCCAAGGACCTCCACATTTGTCCTCGGGCAGCATTGATCCTGCCCTCCTGACACATGATCGAGCAGCGACGTCGTGCATTTTCATGGAGTCATTGTTCTTGATCCAGCTGTCCCCAGGTTTTCAGTGGAAACCAAAGCTGACCTCCCCTTGCCCGCACGTGGCTCTGTCAGGGCCGTGTGTTTGTCCCGGCTGTGGGAAGGATGGCCCTCTGTCTGAGTGGGTTGGGGACAGTCGGCCTGGCTGGGGATAGGGCTTTCCTCAAGCCCCTACTAGCTCAGGTAGTGAGGTGGACCTCCTGGGACCCCAAGTCTGTGTCTCTAAGGGGCAGGGGCCGCTGTCTCTGGGCCACTCCTGGCCAGCATCTGTCCCTCCCCTTGTGTTTCCTGGTGGGGCTGCTGTTTGCTTTATTGTGGGGATTTTAAAATGGCGGTGCGTTTCGTCTGTCACGGTGGGTGCTTGTGAGTTGTCCTAGAGGGAGGGGCGATAACCGTCTGGTCTTCTACTGGGTCTCTTCCTAGCTCAGAGCGCCTGGTAATAGCTGCCACAGTTCTAGCTGCAGTTCTCTGAGGGCAGCTGTGCCACCAGGTTAGGTTATTTTAATTTAAGGTGATGTGACCCTATTGCACAGTCTTCAGGAGGTGCCAGGGAAGCTTGGGGGGGGACCTGATTGCTCTGGTAAAGAACACCCTGTCATTTTGGTCTGTGTCCCTTGGGGTTTCTGCTCCACCGAACACGCAGTCAGCAGCGTTCCTACACCGTGTGCGCTCTGCTTGCTCTGTGCTTCTGCTCTCAGACTCTGTTCTGCAGTGACCCTGAGAGCCACCGCTGCAGGCCTTGAGGTCACACAGCACTGCCTCACCTCCCCCACTGAAGGTCGGGGTCAGGGAGCCGATTCTGAGGGGGAGGGCAGCTTCCTGGGCTCCTCGACCCTGAGTGCAGACACAGATGCTGCCCCTGGGTCCCGCCACCAGCTGGGGTGACAGAAGCTTCCCGGGAGGGTCCTGGCCTCTCCTTGGCCGTGGCTGATTGAGAAGATCAGTGTTTGGGGTTTGTGGCTGAGTGGTGTCTTCTATTAGGAAGTACTTTCCAGCCCTGTGTGGCCTGGGCCTTGAGCTGCCCCTGCAGGATCCAGACAGACAGACAGACACACACACACTCTTTCTTATTTGGTCTCTGGGAGGGGTATTTGCAGCAGTTAACTGCCAGTAGGTCAGCCCAGGATGCAGCTGGTCCCCACTTATTTATGAAAAGGAAACTCTGGAGTTTCCCCAGCATCTTGTGTGGGGATCTGAAGGCCCACCCACTTGAGGGGGACCAGGGAAGGGGCACGAGATCCACCCTTGATTGTGATCTTTGCACCCCACCCCAACTGCTTGCTCTGTAGGGGGGATCTCTGGGAGGCCTGAGCTGCACGGTGGCCTGTCCCTGGTCTGTCTGTGGTGTTTCAAGGTGGCACGAGCAGGGCCAGTTGGCACATCTTGAGGGGCTGTCCAGAGCATACCACTGGGCCACTCTCCAGCATCGCAGGGCTTGCCCCTCGCACCCGGCTGGGGTGGGACCAGGTGCCCCAGCAGACCCATGTCGCCTGCGCCTCCACAGTGGCCCTCTGTTCCCAGTGCCAGCAGGGAGGGTCCCCTCGTCAGCACCCTGCTCACGTCCCTGCTAGACTGAGGCCTGGTCTGTCACCCGGAGGCCCTTCCACTGTAGGTTTTCTAGGGAAAACAAAGGTGTGAGGGGACTCGTGGGCCACCAGTCCCCATCACTGGTGCTGGGTGGTCTCTAGCTACCTGTGGCTGTGTCAGGGCCTCAAGATGTGGCTGGTGTGTCTGAGGAAGTGGCTGTATCATGTTAGTTAATTTCAAGTTAAAGCAGATTCTCAATTCAGTTAGAGGAAAATGATGACGGGTTTGGACCAGTTCAGCTCAGGAATAGCAGTCTTTTTTCCACTGTAAGTTTCATGAAATTTGCATGCAATTCAGTGTTTCTAGTGGAGATTTAGCATTCAAATTGAGGTGTGCTGTAAGTGTAAAACACACCCGAATTATAAAAGTTAAAAAAAAAAAAGCCCACACTGAATTTCAAGTACAGCATGAAAAAAACATGGGCTATTTCAACAGTGCATTTTATATTATGTGTTGAGATGATTATATTTTAGATAATGGGCTTAATTCGAGTATATTCTTAGAATAATTCTGCCTGTTTACTTTTTAAAAGGTGGCTACTAGAAAATTTGAAATTAATGTCTCAAGTTACACACCTGGCCTGAGTCTGCTTTTCTGGAATCTGATGGATCGTCTTTTAGGGAAACTAGTTCAGGGTTTGGAGGCATTTTTGGCCATAGGGTCAGGTCTTGGGAGGCCCATGTTTTTTTAATTTGTAATTTTATTTTATTTTTAAGAGTGAAAGGAGTAGGATTTATCAAGTGTGAAGAATAGAATCAGAGGTCTCGCAGGGACAGGGGGGACCTCTGACAGGGGTTGCCCCTCCCCAGGGTGTTTTGAAAGACACAAAATTTTAAAAATAGTTTTTTTTTCCCCTTTTTCAATTTATTTATTTTTGCGGTACTAGGGATCAAAAAACCTTTCCTTAATTGCAAAATGTGTTTCTTATGGGGAAAATTAGAAAGTATGGATTAAATGAAATTAAATGGAAGGTGAATACAGAGGTTTCCTACCAATGCTTTCTGTCAGTATTTTGCTTAGATTATCGTTAGCATAAAAGTACCACTTTCTTAAGATCTTTAAGATTAGTTCAGAAACAAAACAAAAGCAGACATGGGTCTGCTGGGGCACCTGGTCCCACCCCAGCCGGGTGCGAGGGGCAGGCCCTGCGATGCTGGAGAGTGGCCCACGTAGTCTCATTTATCAACTTGTGTACCGGGATGGAGGATCGAGGGATCCCAAGACTTGGATGGTGGCGGCAGGACAGCAGCCAGGAATTGGAAAGGGAGGGCAGATGGTGGGCGAAGGTGACCTTGGTTCTCTCCCAAGGTGGCCCGAGCCCTGGAAATAGCCCTTTATCTTGTGTAAAAAACTGGGTTCTTTCCTCTGATTTGTGAAAAGTTGGACGTACAGGCAGGGAAGGAGCCCGCCTGGCCTGAGAAATGCCGTGGGAGGTGCGGGCGGGGCTGGTCTAGAGTGGAGCTCGTGAAAGACCCCCGGGAGACGGCATGGCGGAGGGACTGTCCTGGCCTTTCTTCCCAGGCCCTTGGTGTGAGGACCAGGAGCAGCTTCTGTCCCCCCTGCCACCTCTATTCAGAGTAGCCCTGATGGCTTCCTGTCCCAGGATGTAGCCTCTGTCAGCGGGAGACGTCTGCTCCCCTAGGACTTGGGCCATAAACAGCGCAATGCCTGGATCCTTAATCCTGAGGTTGAGGAGCCTGGGGACTTCATGATTCCTGATCTCTCTGGGGAGCATCTCTAATTCCTGTTCTCTATTCTGTTTTAATCGCATAAGATACAATAAAAATAATTAGGGATATCTTTAAAAACAAGCCCAGCCCTAGCGTGTCTTCCCTCTTTCCCACAGTCTCTCTACATGCAGACGTCATTTTTTACTTGATAATGATCACGGCAGAAGTATGATCACACTTTGATCTTTTTACGTACGTTTTTGTCTTAACTAGCCCTTCCTGCTGTGCGGTGTCTTCGCAGTCACCCTTGGTGGCTGCGCACTCACCCGGCGACTCCATCAAATGTGATTTACGTGATCGCTCTTTATTTTTGCTTCTGTTCTTAACGGTGCCTTTCTCCCTTTGTCTCTGTAGGAAGTTCTCCAGCAGCTGATCATAATGAATTTGCCCAATGTTTTGATGATTGGCAAAGACCCGCTGTCTGGTGAGTGAAAGTGCCCCTCACCCCCTGGAGTGCCCGGGCAGTGCCATTGGCTTTGGACAGCTGTTAGCCACTGAGCCCTGGCTGCGGGCTTGGAGCCAGCACAGTGGAATCACATGACCGTTTTGGTGAGATTTTAAAGAGTGGGTTTACTGCCCCGAGGCCTGAAGCCAAGAGCGTATTTCTTCCTTCAGAGTGAATCCTTCCTGGCTCCTTGGCTGTGCGTGCTGAGGCTCAGGAGGCCACTGCTGTATGCCACCTGAGAGGATGGGTCTGGATCTTGGGGTCTGAGTCATGAGCAGGGTCCCGGGGTCTCTTGGCCTTGAGCAGAATCAGATTCCCCGTGCTGAGTGCAGGACGTGGCCGATGGATAAGGATCAAGGATCCAGGTGTTACTCTGGACCGTGGCACCAGATCTGGGAGAGGCTGCACCTTGGGGTGCTGGGGGCAGCACCTTAGGCGAGCATCTTTCTCAGTGTGGATGTCTGTCCTGCGCTGGGTCCTGTGGGGCTCTGCTCTTGCTGCTCCAAGGCAGCGCTCCCCAGGGCGCGTGGTCATTCGTCTGTCTTGTGTCCCCTTCTGGACTTGGAGCACCCAGTGGGCAAAGGTTCTAAGTCCTCCTGCCTCTGATGCTCGATGTCAGTTTGAAAGACCAGGTGAGGTGTCCTCCTGCCATCTTCCAGAACGTGAGAGCTTACTTCACACCTGTCAGGTAGCTCCTGGGTGACTTGAGGAGGTGACAGATCCCCTCCCTTCACATTGTTTGCTGTCCTCTGGCTCACAGGCCCCCGGGGTGCCTTACTCCTGGGTGGTGTTCTAGTGGAGACCTTGTGGGTGTTTGGAACCCCGGCTGGGGCCTCCTGGGTGAGTGAGGTACAGGAAGGCAGGAAAGCCCCCATCTGTAGAATAGCAGGAGGCCAGGGATCCCAGATGGTAGAGGACAGAGCCCCCATTGCTGGTCTCTCCTTCCCCAGCCTCACTGGAGTCTGACTGTCCTTTCTCCCGTCTGTGACAGAAATTAAGTTGCCTTGTACACCAAGTGCCCAGCCAAGACCATGAATCAGAGGTGCAGCTGTCCCTGGGAGCCACGTCCCTGAGGGTGCAGCCACAGCCACCTCCTTGTGCATGGGGGTGGGGCACTCGCTGGGCCCCAGCCAGCCATGTGTCACCTTTACTGTGTGAGCCAAAGGAAGAGGTGTCCTTAGCTGCCTCCTGGCCTCACATTGTCTATCACAGTGGCCCGGGAGTCTGCCCAGGCTACCTGGGGCTCCTGGCAGGGCCAGGAGTTACAACAGGGGGCTTGGGTTCTCCTCGCCCCTCCTCGGCCCTGGCTCTGCTTTCTGCCTTTATTTTACCCCTCCTTATCCCCCAGGAAATAAAGGTGGAAGACGTCAAATCAGCACCCCAGCCACATCCCCGGGCTCTAGGGACAGTGGGGACCCTGGTGAATTCAGGGAAGGGGGTCTGCTTTGCCAGGAAGGCCTGCGCTGCCTTCCGGGTTCATTTGTGGGCTTGGTGGCGCCTGGCGAGGCTGGTGGCGGTTGGAGCTCAGGTCTGCTCCGGAGGCCGTGGAGGAGCAGGAGAGAAGGACGCTGGCTTCTGAGCCAACGTGAGCTGCACGTGGGAACCGCATGTGTCACCTGGATGAGGCTGAGCCACCCGCTGATGGATGGGGGATTTATTTAGGGACGGAAGCTCTAAGGGCTTCTGACCCGACCTTGGTCGATGAGCCCATAAGTAGAGAGCTCATGGGCAGCTGGTGCGGTGCCAGGAGCTGAGCTCCTCGATGGACCTGGTCCGTGGCCATCTCAAGTGTTGGCTGCTCTGGGGCCCGTGGCAACACGCACCTGTTAGACCTATAAAAATGCAGAGGTAGGTCGGGCTTGCAATTCCAGCAGCTCAGGAGGCTGAGGCAGGAGCATCGTGGGTTCAAAGCCAGCCTCAGCAAGGGTGAAGCTAAGCAACTCAGTGAGCCCCCGTCTCTAAATAAAATACGAGATAGGACTGGGGATGTGGCTCAGTGGTCGAGTGCCCTGAGTTCAATCCCCAGCACCCGCTCCCGCAAAAAAATGGCAGAGGGGGTTGGTCCAGCTTGGTGTGAAATGCATCCTCCTTGCCCCAGCTTGTCACTTGTGTAGCTTTCTGGTCTTCCTGCTGATCACCGCCCTCCCTCTCTCTTCCCGCCTCCACCAGGCACCCCCCACACCAGAGGTGGAGAGACTGAGTACAGCGAGCTTGGGTCCCCGCCTCAGGAGTGGCCCTGAATGATATCTCCAGAAGAGTGGATGCTGATTTTTTTTTTTTATTTCACAGGTTTATTGAGATATAATTTGCTGACCATAAAATTCATCCATTTTAAATGTGCAGTTTAGTGATATTATTTCCTAAGAGTACAGAGTTGTGCAACCCTCAACCCAGGCGAGTTTCAGGACTTTACAAGAAAGCTGATTTTAACCAACGTCCGTGAGTCAGATGTCCCTGGGACCTAGCAGGGTGTATGATCAATTCACGTGGCTCTAAGAGGTTGGGCCCAGCTGGGAGGGAGGTGAGGCGGGAGCCCTGGGAAGTTAAGGAGTGAAGCAGCACCCCCGCCCCCACCCCAGGTCAGGCGTGGGCAGGACTGACAGGCAGACAGTGGCCCCAGCAGGCGGCCTTGGAGGGCAGAGGTGGCCTCGCCATGCACAGTGCATGGATGGGTGGGTTTGACAAGCGTCCCAGTGGCTCTGAGAGCAGAGGAGGGTGGCAGGGACATCTACCAGCAGAAGATGCAAACAGATGCCAGAGGCAGAGGTCTATTTATAGAACAGTGTTTTCAGTTTCACATTTTAAAAATAGAGGTGTGAAGTATTTTGTGTTTTTTTGGTTTCTTTTCTTTCTTCTTTGTGTGGGTGCCTGGAGCAAGGGGGTGCTGCTCCTCCCTTGGGTCTCCGCCAGCCCTGGCTTGTGCTATTGGGAAGAGGCTGAGGCTGCGCTACCCTGAGGCCACACTGCCCTGAGGCTGCACTGCTGGCCGTGCACTGTCTTCTGTTTGGGGAAATCGTATCACAATAGAATCAGGTCCCAGATTTCAGCAGAGGGTCTCATCACCCGACACCCCTCCACTGTGAGGCCAAGCACTCGTCCCTCTTCCTCTGACCTCAAACAGGAGGTGTCACAGCTCATGGGGGGTTTCTGTAACGCCGGCTTTGCTCCCACACCTGTCAGAGGGGAACCTCTTTCTCAGTGACTCCACCGGGCAGTGTGGGCAACGCGAGGACGTCATCGCAGGACCTCAGCTTGCTTTTGGATCCCTCAGCCTCTCCCTCCTCTGCAGTTTTCTGTGCCTTGTCTCTGTCCTCTTGGATTGTGTTTGGTTTGCAGCTGTCTCCCCATGCGTCCTGGTCCCTGGGGATCCGCCTGTCAGGTGTCTTATGACTGTGGACCCTGCTTCTTGGAGCGTGGCCTGGAGTCTGGCAGAACCCCTTGGGGACCACCCTTAGCTTTGATATGATGACACTTTGCAGACAAGTCTTCTCTGGGGGCCGGGTGGTGTACCCGCTTCCCGGGACTCTCATTGGCCACATCTTCCGAGTATCTTGTCCAGGGCCTTGCCTTCAGCCACATGCCTTGGCACTGCCCTTAGGACATGCCTGGAGGCTGAGCCCTGCCCTGCCCCTCTGCTGCTCATCCTTCTGGCTACCACCCCGCCACCCCTGGCTGCTCACGAGGGTAGCCTCTGCCGCGCCTGTGGTCTGCTCTGGCATGGCCACCCAGCACCAGGGCCCTGCTCCCTCTGCCCGCTACACTTGTCCTGAGGCGCCACAGGAATAGCTCCGGGAGGCCCTCTGCCTCTGCGCCCACACTGCCCCCCCCCCCACCCCGTGCTCACAGCCTGCCGCACCTGCCCACAGTGTCGTGAGTGCCGTGTTGGGCATTGCCCCTGGGGGTGGGGCCTCTCCTGAGAGTCTCTGGGACTCTGGGCTTCGTGCTGCCCTTGCCAATGGGTCCCGAGTGCCTGGGCTGTGGAGAGAGCGCTGAGCCCCGCCCGGTGCGGGGTCTGCAGCTCCCCGCCCGCTCCCCCGCAGGCTGGCGCCCCTGCAGCTCTTTGCCCCACGCTCACGGAGAAAGTCCATGTGTCAGTGGTCAGAGGGAGACGCAGTGCCCGCCTAGCTGTGCGTCCCTCTAGGCCACAGCTGGCCCACAGAGGGCTGTCCCACCTCGCCAGCTGCACGTCCACTGAACGTGTTTCCGTGGCTCATGGTGAGCGTGGTCGGTGGGAAGTCAGGAAGGTCAAGAAGTGCCTCATCTGTGCAGCCAGGCAGGGGTCGGAACCCCTCGGCTCCGCCTCTCCGCACCTTTCCCAGCAGCCAGGTCTGTCCCTGTGCCACACACGCCAAGGGGCTAGGTTTGTCTGTTGGGAAGCCGGGTGCCAGCAGGTCGGTGTCTGTGGTGGACCCCAGAAGAGCCGCGCTGGAGGAGAGCGTCTTCCCTCCAAGGTCCGCGTCCAGCCGGGTGCAGCGGTGGTCCAGGTTCGTCAGCTGCTCCTCTCACCTCATGTCTCGAGCCCAAGGGAAGGAGAACCGGAAACCAGCCCAGAGAGGGGAGGAGCTTGTCCAGGGCACGCAGCACAGAGGCCCCGTAGGTCAGCGCAAGCTTGTCACCCTAAGTTTACTCCAGATCACAGCGTTAGAGGGTCCAGTCCCGATCGGTTGCTCCTGAAGCTTTAGGCCTCCGAGTGCGTGGTGGAGCACAACTTCTCACCTGGGGTGGGGAAGGGACCCCGTCTCGCAGTCCCTTTGTGCCCCGCCCCAAGACCTCCACTAGGCCTCTCTCAACAGCACCCCTCTGGGGACTAAGCCTTGAACACGGGCTTTTGGGGACATGCCAGCAGTGAGGAGAGGTGGCTGAGGTGGCAGGGAAGATGTGCCAGCATCTCGTGGGGACAGCAGGCCCAGGGTAGGGAGGAGGGCTGCCCAAGCGTGGGCTTTGAAGCGAGCCGAGCTCCCAAGGCCCCAGGAGTTTCCCACTTGGCCATGCCAGTCTGCACCCGCTCTCTGTCCTTGAAGTGCCTCCCGGATCCCATGGAAACGCCCCTCCCAGCTGCAGTGGAGGGTGCTGGCGGCCCTCACACAGCCGCTGGCCTCCCGGGCAACCGAGGGCAGGGCTCAGGCTCTGGCCGCCCCGGGGACACCCTCTTGCTGCTCACATTGCCCTTTTGAAAACCAGAGGGTCTCCTGGATCCCCTGCCCCCTCCTGGGCATTGCCTCCCAGGGCCCAGGTGGCCCTAGGTCTCAGGCCCGGGTCTGCCCTGGGGCTGGATGAGCAGCTCTCCTCTTCCCCAGCCTGCTGGTTATGTTTTACTTTGGGTCTCCAGGCCTCTACTCTCTAATCTTGCTTATTTATTTTTCAGGTATTTTTGTATTTGCAAAAAACTTAGTTCCTTTGAGGAGGGAAGAAATAAGTTTTTTTTGTTGTTGTTTTATCAAAAGTAATCTTGCAGGCATTTTGATCCTTCTAATATTTCCTGTTTGGTCCTTCGGAGAGCAGGTTCACAAAAGCCCCTGGACTCGACTTGGGACCGTCAGCTCCAGTCCTGCTTCGGGCTTCCATGCTTCGCCCGGGGTCAGGAGTGAGGTTCTGGGTCCACCTGCTGTGCCAGGCTGGCCGGGCCCTGGAGCCGGAGGCCAGCGCTGTGCTTCCATGGCGAGTGCGGGGCCGGCTCTCGTGAGCAGAGGCAAGCACACAGCACGCTGCAGGCCAGCCCTCTGACCAGCCCTGGGTCTG
Source organism: Marmota monax (assembly GCF_021218885.2). Classification (NCBI taxonomy): domain Eukaryota; kingdom Metazoa; phylum Chordata; class Mammalia; order Rodentia; family Sciuridae; genus Marmota; species Marmota monax. The sequence continues at coordinate 5,513,685 of NW_026695241.1, forward strand.
CCTGGATACCAGACTTTGTTTAGTAAACTTCCCAGCCGTGGCCTGCGCCCAGAGGAGCTCTCCCTGGCTGCAGTGACCGCACCATGGCTTCCAGCAGGCCGGCCGTCTGCAGCCATGGCCGTTTGAGGAGGAGGAGGAGGGAAGAGACGGTGTTTGCCAAAGGTCTTTGTGTTCACCCACAGGGTTTGGGCTTGGAGGTTTTTGCCTGGTGCTGGGAGGGACCCTTGCTCTGAGGTCTCCTGCCGCCCTACACCTCACCTCCTCCCAGGGCGAACTCTCGGCCTCACACTTGGTCTGCGGCTGATGCTTCTGTTCCCTCCTCTTCAGTTCAGTGCCAGGAGGCGCGTCTGCTCTCCACTACTGCAGCCCTGCAGGCCGGCGGGCAGGGGAGTCGGTTTCGTAGTGATGTAGCTTAGATTCTCTACCTAAGCGGGGGGCAGCTGTTTTCTGTCATGGTGGAGGTACTGAGGGAACTGTAGGGGTGGGACAGACTTGACATGGGTGACAGACACTGGGATGGGGTCACCCGGTCAGGGTGCACAGGGGAGACCCCAGCACCGTGTCACACGGACTGGTGGCTCCACACCTGTTAAAGTCCACGGTAGATGCACGTTTGTTGAATGACTGAAGGGACAAGTGGGGGCTCCTGGTTACATTGCTGCCTGGCTAAAGCCACCTGCGCAACATTCTGGGCATGAGAACGATGGCTGAGGGTTTCTCAGGTTTCTCCTGCCCCAGATGGGCACAGAGGATGGAGGGTCCCTGTGCCCCGTGTGAGAAACTTTGTCCCTGGCAGTTGCCGCGGGAGGTGACCCTGTTGAGATAGTAAGCCGCCCTGTGGGGTTGTGCCCAGGAGGACCTGCAGAGCTGCACCTTGGTGAGTCCTGGACACGCTGCACTTTGGGAGGAAATGGAGTCATATTCAGACTGCTGCTCTCAAATCACCGGGACAGCCCCAGAGCCGTGCTGAGGAAATAGAAAACCAGGGGAACCGGAGTTGGGGTCCACCTGAGGGTGCAGTCTGGGGAGAGCGGGATGCACGCTTATAAGAAGCACGTCTGCATCTGAATCTGCCTCCCAACAAGAGGAGACTGAGCCTCTTCTTTTTTGACCTCCCAGGTGCTCGAGGTCAGGCAGCAAAAATGTTGGTGAAATACCTGCACATTTTGGGTGGGGATATGGCAGGGAAGTGGGGTTGGTGGCAGAGCTGAGCTAAGTCTTAGTTCTGTGCCTCAGTCTTGGAGTCCGACTCTTCTTGTGGCTGAGATGGAGATGATAACACTCTCCTTTCGGGGTGGCTCTGGGAGTAACATCTGCAGGAGCAGGGCCCACAGGAGGGCAGCTTGCCTTAGCGGGGCCGAGGCGCTGTGGTTGTGGAGGGCCGCGGTAGCAATCTCGGACGCCACTTCACGGCAGTTCTCTGACCCCTCAGCAAGGCAGAGCTTGCCTTCCTTCACCTAAATCCCTGGCTTCATCCCTCAGGCATCATTTATAGATGACAGCATTTATTTTCTGTTTCCAGAAACCAGGAAGTGTGTCCCGAACAATTAAATGGCTCCATCTAGGAGAACCAAAGAGGAGAGCCAGAAGGGACCCTAGAGATCATACACTGTCACGGAGGGAAGGTTTTGTGTCGTGTGATTGGCAGCTGAGGCGAGTTCCATGCTGAGTGGTGGGGCTGACCACCCACGGCTGCCACGGCTCAGCATCAGGAGGTCCAGCTGCTCAGTTCCTACCTGATTGAATCCAGGCTCCCATTTCAGAGGACAGTGGACTACATTTCTGTCCCCACGTCCACCGTACTCTGTGTGTGGTGTCTCCCTTCTGGTGGCTTTGCACACAGCTTAGGTCAGCTTTTCTGCGTTCTGAGCCTGGAGAAGGGCTGGGCTTCATTTCTCTGTCTGGCTCCCAGGGGCAGGTAGTAGGTAAGTAAGGTCTTTCTTAGACTCAGCCATTGACTCAGGCTGTCTGGGATCCCCCTGGGGTTCCCCCACACTCGACAGAGTGTATTCCTGGGCTGATGGGGGTGTCTGATGTTTCTGGGCGCCCTCCTGCCCGCAGGGGTTGCTTGTGACTCACCAGCACGGAAATCCACGGGGCTTCATGCCCCTCCTTCTTGCCCTGAAAACCTCTCCAGCAAGCCGACCCCAAGACGTGATCACCCGAGAACCACGGAGCTCGCTCACCGCTGGGCCTTTGCCCAGCCCTTCCCTGTGCCTCACCTCTCCTCCACATCCATCTGTCCTCCTCCTCCCGGGGCCCGGCTTAGTTGTTTCCTCCAGGAAGCCTTGTCTGACCCCACCACACACTGGAAACCCTTCTCCTGGGCTCTGTGACACCCCTCAGCGTTTTGAAGCTGCTGGTTTGCTCATCTGTCCCCACATCCGACTGTGCTCGGGACTGTTGATGGCTGAGTGGTCAGAGCCAGTACTTAGCAGGTGCTTGACAGGGAGCTGTTGGTTCTTGGTCTGTTCGACTGGGTTTTGTCGGCAGGGACCCGGGAGAGTCTTCTGGTGTGTTTTGAAAGTATTCAAAACCCACAGTTGGGTTAATTTTTGAAGTAGCCGGTCTGACTACTGGAACCCTGAGAGCACTCAGATAGGAGCTGCGCGTGAGCAAGGAGGGGAAGTCCAGTCCCCTTCCCCACTCCTCCCTCGAGGGGTGTTCCTCTTGCTCAGTCTGGAGGGAGTCAGGGAGGCCCTGCCTCACCCAGCAAGGCCCAGTGGATTTCTTGGTGCCCATTTATTACCAACAGGTCAAATTTTTTTTGCATGAAGATTTTTTTCTAAACTTGGTTCTCTGCCTTTGAAATCTTTCCTCCCGTTTGAAAGTTTAGCAGACAGGAATCTGTACTTTGTGGCTAGTGTTCTGGGTCAGATTTCCTTTTCTTGAGGCTTGGTGGCTGGATGAAGGGTGGCTTGGGGCGTGGCTGCAGTGCTGAGCCCACCTCTCCTCTCTGAGCAGCCTCAGTGTAGTCTCCAGGCTCCCCTGGTGTGGGCGCAGGTTCCGGCCTCGCCCTGGCTGTCTGAATGCCGGCTGGTATTCCTGCTGCTGGCAGTGGGTCTAGCCAGCACCGTTCCCTCATCCATTCTTTCATCCGTTCATTTCTAATGGCCAGAGGGCAGCGGCAGTCTGTGGGGTGCAGGCTGCATGTTGGTGGTTCCTACACTGAGTGTCAATCTCCTCTGGGTGCTTAGGTACCGCCACCTCCCACCTTTACTGTTTCTCTGTGATAAAAACATGGGGAAATGGAGAACCCTCTCCTGGAGCCCTTCTGAGTGTGTGACATGCTGCTGTCCCTGCAGCTCCCCGTGTGAGCGGATGCCAGCACACACACCTCCTATGGCCTCCCACCTGCTGACCAGGCTCCCCTTGCCTCCGTTTGCTGTTCACCCGCTTTGGCCCTGGGTGGGGATCTCTGGAGCTGACTTATTCTGAGGGTGGCACCGTTGGGTCCTTGGGGCATTTGCTGTGAATAGAGAAGGTAGATTTCTGCACCGACTCTGACTTGTGCCTGGGCAGCTCCGCCGCCCTGATGGTGCTTTCCCCTGCGCCTCCACACTGTGGTCATGGCCCAGGGAGCGGCCTGCAGGAGGCTGAGCCATGAGGGCTGCGAAGGATCTGTGCTTTGTCCACCCAGGGCGCCAGGGGACACCTGCCAGTGACCTATGGCCCGATGGGCAGCCTGAGCTGTGCCATACGCTGGGTGGGCGAGGCCCCTTTTTTGTTACCAAAGCTGAGAGGAAGCAGCCAGCCAGTCCCCGTGTTGACCAAGAAGGGAGCCACTGTGACGAACGTGGTCTGTGGAGCAGAGCCTCTTGGGCCAAGTACAACACTGCATGGAGAGAGAGAGAGAGACAGACAGACAGACAGACAGACACACCCCGCGGCCTTGGGTGGCTGTGAACTCCCGGCTCGCTCCCAGTTCTGAGATGAGCCAGACACCAGTGTTGGAGGAGAAGCCATTTATAGCTGGGTCTCCGTGGAGGGGGTCTAGGTGGGGGTCGCAGGAGACTCCACTCCTTGTAGCCACCGGGAGAGAACCCACAGCATTAGCCCTGGGACAGGGCCTTGGCTTCCTCCCCAGCAGTCTCTGGTGGGTGCTGTGGGCCATCCTGGCACAGTGCGAGTGGGTGTTGTGGGTCTTTTGAGAAAACGCTATTTTTGGCAGGTCCCTCTTACCCACATGCAACAGGATATGATGAAAGACAGAAAATCCCCAGTTTGATTTTTTTAACCTGAAAGGGAACCCTGCTCGTCACCAGGCCAGCTGCCTCCTTGTTAGGGATGTGGCAGCAGAGGCTCAGAGTCGGGACGCAGACTGTCCGGGTCATAGCACTCCTGAGGGACCGAGGTGTCGTAGAGCCAGGTGTTCCCCCTGCCTGGGGATGGAGCAGACGAGGATACGGTTGGCTTCTGAGCACAAAGTGACCCACTTTGAAATAGTGATGTACTTGTGGCCTGTGGACTGGAAAGTCGAGGCAGAGTGTTAAGAGTTGGTCAAGGCTGGGAAAGTGGGAGGACACTCGGTGCGTGAAGAGTCGGCCACTCAGACGTTCTTGGTAGTGTCAAGGAACAGGACCTGGAAGGAGCTGGCTGGGACGTCTGTGGCCTTTGTGCGGTCGGCAGCCTCCTGTTAACAAGGGCGTGTGCTGTCGGGTGTGCTTTAGCCCACTCCACCAGACTGCGGCACTCGGGAAGAGGGCGGGGGACCCAGGTGGAGTTAGGTGTGGTTCACGGGGACAGCACGCCCAGGCTCAGCTGTCCTCCCTGCCTTTTAACGAAGGGTGAGCTGTGCACCCTGGCCTCCTTCCTGTGGGGACTGTCCTCTCCTGCCGTGCTTTGTCAGCTCACACACTGCAAGTTGATGCCAATGCTGACGTTCAGTAGTTACCGCGCGGGGAGGTCTGTGGTGTGTGAGTAGGAAGGGGCCTCAAGTGTCACACACAGAATTCTCACCTGGTAAAGTCTAAATTCATATGTAGAAAAGAGTCGGGGCTGGGCTGGGGTCAGTGGCAGAGCACTCGCCTGGCATGTGAGAGGCACCGGGTTCGATGATCGGCACCACAGATAAATAAGTGAATAAAATAAAGATCTATAAATTTCTAAAAAAGAGACGGAGAGTGTGGCAGTCCCCGGGTCCCACTGGGAGGTTCGTGGGGCTGATCTGATTGACTATCGTTCTTCTGCGCAGGGAAGAGCATGGAGGAGATGAAGAAGGCGCTGCTGCTGCTGCTGGGCTGCGCCGTCCAGGTAGGGCGTGGCCGGCACGGGCAGGGGCCTCAGCCATCGGGGTTTGGATTTGTGGGGACCAGGTGTGCCCTTCGGTCAGGTGGGGTGACACCGCCTTCAGTCCAGTGTGACAGAGGCCTCTGGGTTCCCGGCAGAGAATGGCCACGTCTTAGGTGGCAGCTGTTTCTAGTACCAGGTACCTTGGGGAGGAGGCCTGGTGAGGACCCCTGCAGCCAAGGTGCCACTAGAAACTTGTCCCCAGTAAAGGAACATCTGGAGCAGGGAGCTGTGGACTGCCCAGCTGTGGGCCAGATTCGACCTGCCGCCTGCTTTCATAAAAAGTTTATTGGAACACAGCCGTGGCCTGTCCAGGGCTGTTACCTCTGGCTGCCTTTGTATAGCAGTGGCTGAGCTCAGCAGCCTCACTCAGCACAGACCAAGTGTCAAGTCTAAAACTGTGACTGTGCGGGCTCTTCACAGAGAGGGTGTGCCTCTGGCCCGAGCCTGAATCTCTAGGTGCCGAGGTCTTGTTTGAAGCATGGATTTCTGAGTCCCACCCAGTGTTTTCCATCAGGGAGGGGCTTTTGAAAACAAGCTCTTGAGCCATTTTCAGAGAAACCTCAGCCCAGGGTGGGCAAGAGGACAAGGTGGCCTTCTGTAGGAGACAGCCAGGCTGGGGTGGGCAGTTCACTTGAAACTGACTGTGGCTGTAGATGCGGCCCTGGGTGTGCCCTCGCTCGAAAACATGCTTCTGTTAATGTCCACCACCCTTCACAGTGTGAGAGGAAGGAGGAGTTCATTGAGAGAATCAAGCAGTTGGACATCGAGACCCAGGCGGGCATTGTGGCCCACATCCAGGAGGTAGGCGGCCACTCCCCGGGCAGACGGGAGGCAGCGTCACTTCTCTGCATGGTGGCAGTGTTTAAAGGCTACCTCACCCATGGATGTTTTCTGCTAATTTTAGGTTTCAGACGCCATAGTCAAATTGATTCTATTTGGAAAGGTAGCCATCAGCAAGCCCAAATAAAATAGGAGTAAAAATAAAAATTAAAAAAAGCCACCTCCATCAAGTCTTTCTGCCTTCTTCTTGCCTTATATGGACTCAGACTATTTTTAAAAGCTGTCAAGTGGTTTAGGCTCAGAATTTGATTTACAGGCCCTGAAAATGTATTCTGGCAAATGTCACCCTGCTCTGAACGGTTGATCTTTATAGAGATTCTCCGCTGCTGTCAATGACACGCAGAGAAATAGACGGCTGCCACGTGGTGGTGGGGTTGGGGTCCCCCCCAGCACCGCTGGTTACAGCCCCTCACTCTCTGCCCTCCTGTCAGTGTTTCTTGGTGAGGCAGGTGCCCACACTTAGGTGTCTCGATGGGGCTCAGCACTCAGGCTAAAGGGACAGTGGAGACGCAGGAGCTGGGGTGAGATGGCAGAGGCGGCTGAGCCACAGCTCCTGGGGTGGACAGAGGCAGCGGGGCCAGGGTGTTGCTGGGTAGTGGGTTCTGAATTAAGAGTTTGAAGCAGGAGACAGATGTGGCTCATGGTGGACCGGGGTCCAGCGCCACCAGAGGAAAGTCAGTACTTCAGTGAACACTGGCAGCCCTTGCTGGCCACCTGTCAGCCTGTGAACTGTTCTCCCTCTCGTTTCCCTTGTGTGCTTTGAAACTGTACCTGCCCAGGAACGAGCTCCCCTAGGCTCGTCAGGTCTTTACCACTCGATGCCTTCTGTGCCTGGACCACAGGACACGAACACACACATCCAGGAGAGGCTGTGTGATGACCAGTTAATGGCTGGCCCTGGCCACTGGCTTCAGAATTTATTGGTACTTAAAAAAAAATTCAGGTGCCCAGGACCCATGAGGGATCTGCTTGTTAGAATTGGGAGAGATGAGCCTTTAATTGAAAGCTCTGCTGGTGACGCTGTGTTGCTGGCATCAAGTCCTGGAGCCGAGCCCCAGAGCCCCTGAGCCCGAGGGTTTTCCCAGCCCTGGGAATGGAGCAGCTCAGCACCTGGCCTCTGAATCCCAGCCCCATCCGTGTGATGGGGTGAGATCTCTAATTCAGAGATCAGCTCTGTCCGGGCTTGTCCTTCATGAGCTGGGGAGAGAGGAAAGCGGGTGTTGTCCCTGGAGGAACTGAAGGGCCCTAGAGAGGGCTTTGTTTTTGCTCTGTGTGTGTGTGTGTGTGTGTGTGTTTTAAAGCTGTTCTCTGGCATTTTTACTGCTCTGAATAACTTCAGAACCTTCCTGGAGCGATTCACTGAGTGGATGCCCTTTTGTTTCCCTTTTCTGAGGTCTGAGAACTGTAATGATGTTCTTCCAAAAGCCAGAGGATGGGTCCGACCAGATCCCGCTCCCTGCTCACGGAGAGGCATGGAGCCCGCTGGCCTTCTGTGGCTGTGGGCTGAGATACAGCCCTCCTCTAGATTTTGAATAGAGTAACCCACGGTGGCCTGGGCCCCCCATGCTGGCGGGGGAGACTTGACATTGGCCCTGTTTGCACTAGATTTTACTTTGAGAAAGAACTAAAGTCCCCTTCCTCATCCTTCCCCCGGAGGCCTGCCTGCATTGTACATAGATATTCGCCTCAGTGCAAATATCCTGTTATCCCAGGACCTTCCAGGGGGACAGTTGTCAGGGGTTCTCTCTGGTATTTGAAAAGGTGAAAGCAGAGCAGTGTGCATGGCGGACTCCTCTGACGACTTGGCCCAGCCTTGCTGAAGGGGCCCTGCTCTCCACGCCACAGGGACTGATAACGCGGGAGTGAAGCAGCCTCCTCTCTCCTGTGCCGTCCACTGTGTGGCCGTTGGCAGGCAGGAGCTCAGGAACCCCAGGGCTACCCGCGCTGGCCTCTGCAGTGTTGGACATGTGTGCCCGCAGGTGACCCACAACCAGGAGAACGTGTTCGACCTGCAGTGGCTGGAGCTGCCCGATGTGGCCCCTGAGGAGCTGGAGGCGCTGTCCAGGAGCATGGTGTTCCACCTGCGCAGGCTCATCGACGAGCGCGACGAGAGCACCGAGGTGCGTCCGCCTGGGGACAGCTCGGCCGGCGATGGGCTCGGGGCTGGCCTTCCTCCTCCATCTAGGGCTGGACACCTCCCTGTCCTGCTGGCCGGATCTGCTGGGGGTGGGACATGGGTGATGCCCACTTGTTCCTGGTGATGCCCCTGCAGTGAATGATGAAAGGGACAGAGTGGGCAGAAGCTGACCAGGAGGCCCAGCTTGGGGTCCCTCTCCACTCAGACCCTCCTTCCCTCCTCTGTCCCACTAAATACTTAAGCTCTGTTTGAAGACCTGCACTGTCCTCTCAGCGCCCGCCTCTTGGTTTTGCACTCCCAGCTGAAGGCTTCTCTTCTCCGGGTGGTTTTCCACCCACTCTGAGCCTGGGCAGTGTGCCGGGCCCCGGGTGCGCTGCCACTCGTCCCTTCTGTCCGCCCTCTCCCCTTGCAGCTGATCGTGGACCTGACGCAGGAGCGGGACTACCTCCAGGCGCAGCACCCGCCCAGCCCCGCCAAGTCCTCCAGTGCCGACTCCACGCCCAGCCCCACCAGCAGCCTCTCCAGTGAGGACAAACAGCACCTGGCTGTGGAGCTGGCCGACACCAAGGCCCGGCTGCGTCGTGTCAGACAGGAGCTGTGAGTCGGAGAGCTCTGTGTGACCCTGGGGCTGGTGGGGGCCACTCTGCGTTTGCTCTCTGACTCTGGGACCCAGCATCTGCCCTCTGTGAGCCCCACAGGGAGGGGGACTTCGTCCTGGTTTGGTGGCTCCTGTCCACCCAAGGGTTGCTGATTGTCAGAAGTAGACTGCTGTCCCCAGGCCTAGTTGGGATCAGGATGATCATGTAGTTGTGTTTCCTTGGAGGGAGTGACAATGGGGAGCCTCGCATGGTGGCCCCAAACTGCATCTGGAAAGCCTGTTCTCCCCGTTTCCTGCACTGATGAATGTCATTCACCCGTCGTCTAGGGAGCTACCTGCCCATCCTTGTCCCCACGCAGCCCACTCGTGGGCTCCTACAGCTGTGGCTGGGGTCTCCTTTCCTGTCCTGCATGCTCACGGGGAACCCTGTGGGATGGATGTAATTTGAGGGCAAGCGTTAACAAACTTTGCAAGAGAAGATCCGTTTTACCCAGGGACGTTTTTGCAGACCCCATAGGCAGACAGATCCCCTTCCCACACCCAGAAGCCCTGGTCACCTCGTTTTCTTGCCGTGGTCTTGGGAAGTGGTAGCCTGTTCCCAGGGCCTGCCATGGAAGACCCTTCCCCACACTCCTCCTCCCTCTCCTGCCCCTTCAGCGAGGAGAAGACAGAGCAGCTTGTGGACACCAGGCATGAGGTGGATCAGCTGCTGCTGGAGCTACAGAAGGTCAAGCAGGAGGTGAGCGGAAGGCCTGGCCGTGTGTCCTGGGTGGACGGGGCTGGGGTACCCTGCCATGGGACCTGGAGGGTCCTGGACATGCCACGTTTTAGGGACTTGGCCCTTCCCTGTCCGGGGGTGACCCTGAGCTGGCTCCCTGCCTATGCCCTCCTTGCAGAATGTCCAGCTGGCAGCCGACGCCCGGTCTGCCCGTGCCTACCGGGACGAGCTGGACTCGCTGAGGGAGAAGGCGAACCGCGTGGAGAGGCTGGAGATGGAGCTGGTCCGCTGCAAGGAGAAGCTGCACGACGTGGACTTCTACAAGGCCCGCATGGAGGTGGGCAGGTGGCCGGCTTCCAGGCGCTCCGCTGGACGGGCCCGCGGAAGCGCCTTCAGACTGGCCGTCCTGGGAGGACTGGGGGGTGGGAGCCAGAGACCGCCATGGTGGACACTGCCCTGCACCTCAGCCTGTCTTCCTAAGGACCTCCTTGTGCCTCTGCTGACTGTCATGGGTGTAGGAAGGGACATAGTTGACAAGGACACTGGTCCCTTTAGGGGTTTCCCTTCTCCTGGTTCAGGCCACAACAGTGACCTTCTGTTTGTGTGTTCCCCACTGCCGAGACTTGGCTGTCTCTGGGTGATTTTCTGGGACTTGGTTTCCTCACCTATGAACAGGAGTAGTGGTGCCACTGAGGTCCGAAGAAGTGGAGGGTCCCTGAGCCGTAACTCTGGTGCACCCTCAGTGGGGGAGGGCTTCTTAACCTGACTTGATGTGAGTTTACGTTTTTGATTTTGTCTGTGGCATTGGCAGGCTAGCCGGGTCTCCTGGGCCAGAGATCCTCCCCTCTCGGCCTCCCAAGTTCTGGGGCTATAGGTGTTTGCCATGTGCCTGGCTCAAGGCCTCGTTTTAAATCCTGTGGAGGTTGTGGGTGGATACAGGTGAAGAGGTTAAGGCTGAACTGGGACCCAGACCCAGGAGGGTCCCTGATGCTTCGACCTCTCACCTTGAGGCCCCATGTTGGCAGTGGCTTCGGGGACCTTTTCTGAGACACGGGAGTTTTGCCTTCCGCTCGTCCCAGGGCCTCAAAGGTGGTGCTGGTTACCTGTGTGAGCTTGTGCCACTGAGGAAACATGAGCCCGGAGAGGCCAGGGTGTGGGCACATTGTTGAGGGACTTGTTGGCCGGGGGCTTTCTGCGGTGGCTGGGCACAGGCCTGGGAGTGTCCGTCCCCTGCTGTGCTGAAGGCTTGGTTGGTGCTGCAGCTGACCCTGGGCCCTGGGCTGATGGAGGTGGGCTGGAAAAGGCTGAGTGTAGTTTGTTCCACAGTGTGTCCCCTGAGGAATGAGGGTGACAGGGTGACTCTCAGTGGCCCTGCTGACAGGTCCTCCTGGATGCTGTATAAAGGCAAACTAGGCCTGAGCAAGGGGTGAAGGACAGGCCACGGCCTGGCTTTGTCTGGAAACACTGGCTCTGCTGATTCTGAGGCATGAATCCTGGCACAGATGGTCCTAGGGCCTAGGCATGTGCCTGGGAGGGTCGGAGCGTCATGCCCCGGCTTCTAAACCCTGCCTCGGCGGCTCCTGTATGTCAGGGACTGTGTGCAGCCCCCAAACACAGGGTCAGGAGTGCAGTGTGACACCCGGGGATCATGACCACACTCTGTCCCTTGGATGTGGTGGGTCCCAGGGGCCGGTCTCCACATTCATTCCTGGCCTTGGCCAAGCCTCCTGCTCCCCTCGGCCTGCCCTGCCTGCTCTGCCTGCCCCAGGCACAGAGGGTCTGGAGGTGAGCTGTGCCCTTTCAGCTGGAGCCTCTAGGCTTCTGGGGGGATTTACGTGGGGACCCATTTTCTCAAATTCCCTGCTTCGGTGTAGTAATAGTAGTTTTTTCATATCGATTAGTAATTCTCATAATGAAAATTTCCTGTGAGTTCAGCAGTGCTTTTAAGTTTTATATCCATTTTATCATTCACCAGAGAAGATAGCGTCCATGAGATCTTTGCTCCCAGGGAGGGGGCGATGTGCATGGGTTTACGGACACCCAGACATTCCCAGCTGAAAAGCTGGGCCTGGCTGACGGAGTCCAGGGCCCTGGAGAGAGTTCTCTTCCCGGGTGCCCATGGCCTCCTGACTCCGGTGGCAGTGAGGACAGACAGCAGCATTGGTGGCTCCTCCTTGAGTACTTTAGGCAGGTTTGCGGACTGTCTTCAACCTTTGCTCAGGTGGCTTAGAACAAACACTCCGTGGTCCCTCCCAGGCTTGAAACCTCCGTGTGGGGGGGACTTGGCCTCCTCCCTGCAGGGACATTGACCGGGTAGAGTGGAGACAGTTCTGGAGAAGACGGGCTCCCTGCCTCCGCGAGGAAGCCTGCAGCTAGGACAGTGTCTGAGTGCCAGGCAGAGGAGGCCACCTCCTGCCCCTGGGGGCTCCGAAGGCTTTCCTGGGGAGGCGATGGTGGAAGGGGTCCTGAACTGGGGCAATCAACTGGGGACAGCCATGAGGGAGAAACGGAGCAGTGTGCAGGGAGAAGGCAGCCGTGAGGTCAGTCACCCAGTGCTGGGGTGCTGGGGTGCTGGGGACGTGGTGGGAGACGAGGCTGAGCGGGTTGTAGCTACGCAGATTATGTGGTGTGCCATCCTTACCAAGTGTCTTGGCACGAGGGCGGGGAGCACGGAGCTGCCTCAGGAGCTGCCTCCGACCGTGTGCACCCGCGCCCATGCTCGTGGGAGGGTTCCATTGGGCTTCACTTTGCAGAGCTGGTGGCTGCTGTCCTGCTGTGGAGCCCTGGCTTCTCAGACACCTGCAGAGGCCTAGCACAGGAGCACAGGCTCCCTGGAGCCCTGAGCACTCAGGTGTGTGCTGGACTGGAACTCAGAGACCCCGAGACAAGTTGCTTTGCCACGAGATCTAGGTGCTGTCTGGGCCCATGGAGATGGAGATGACTGTCTCTGCCCAGCAGCAATGGCCTGGGCCAGCCCGTCCCTCTAGTGCTCAGAAGGCTGTGAGTCAGGGGGCCAGCGCTGTGTAAATGCAGTGACTTTAGTGGGTCTGTTTGTGTTTCAAATGTATCCAACTTAATTTAAAAATCCAGATCTTCTTCAGAGTACAATGGTGCACGTTCTAATTCACCCTGAGACTCCTTAAGAACAATGTCTAAGTGAGTAAAACAGCACTGTGTAGAAATGTGTCTGAACTGAGGCTGACGTGCAGGTGTTATAACTGTAGATTAGAGGCCCAGGTACAAGGTGTGCTCACCCAGAAAATAAGAGAAAGTGGGTGGAGCCAGGGACGGAGGATGAGACCAAGCACATACAGCAGAAGGCTAGTTGTACAGTCTAGGTGGTGTGTGCAGAGGTGTGCGTGATACAGTTATTTAGACCCTTTAGTAGATTTTGTTTTTTATGATAAAACATTGGTGGCTGGAGTATGATCCAAGTTAAAAGGACAGAAGGGACATTTATCTTTTTTTAAAAAAAAAATATTTAGTTCGTCAATGGACCTTTTATTTTATTTATTTATATGTGGTGCTGAGGATCGAGTCCAGTGCCTCACACATGCTAGGCAGGCGTGCTACCACTGAGCACCACCCCAGCCCCCCTTTTTTCTTTTATATTCTTTTAGTTGTCAGTGGACATCTACCATTTTAAATAAGCTGTTAACTCACCTCAGTTTAAATGGGAAAGTTAAAAACATCCATCAGTTTAAATCTTCTCTAAGATTTGGCTCTAGAGTTCTCCAGATGTGTGTCAAGATCAGCCTTTTCAAAATGCATGTCTAGTAAGACCTTGTTTCAGAATAAAAAAAGGACTGGGGTTGTGGCTCAGTAGGAGAGTGCTTGCCTAGCGTGCATGAGGTCCTGGGTTCAATCTCCAGTAGTGTGTGTGCGTGCGCATGCATACACACACACACACACAGTTTTTCAGTCTGGGGAGAAGTGAGAGGTCTTGTCTCCTCGGGAGTAAAGCCTGGGAAGGCCCAGGAGCCTGATTGTGCGTCTCGTGTGGCTTTCCACATGTGTGACACTTCTGGGTTCATTAGGGTGACAGGTGGCCCATATGTATCCTGACCCTGAGAAACTCAGCACTGCAGATCCCCAGAGGGACAACACATTTGTGCTGCAGGGAGGGGACACAGGTCTCAGCCCTGGGCAAGGTTGGTTAGAGCAACGTGGAACACAGAGCTGCATGGCTTGTTTTTAGATCCTGGCAACCTTTTTCTTGTGGCTGTAGGTGTAGTTTACATAAGGGTTGAAACTGCTACAGAGAGGAGCAGTGGAGGGCTCCCTGCAGACGGAGGAAGTGTGGGACGTGTACTGGGGGCCCTCGGCCTCCCTTTATAAACGGTAGTCTGCTCAGGGCCTCTGGCAGGGGGTTGCCTCATAGGGCCACATGGGAAGAGGGCAGCGGAGAGAGACTTTGCCTGGAAGGTTCTCTTTCCCATATTTTGTGATTGGCTGAAAATTTCCACTGAAAGCAAAGGACAGGCTGAGGTGCTGCAGTGTGTCCAGGCAGAGTGGACGTGGTCTTGCCCAGCTCCTGTGTGGATGGACAGTTTTCCAGGAAGTGCTCGTTTCAAAATAAACAGCCTAAGAGGCAGGGACCCACACCTGGGCACAGTCCTGGCTGAAAACAGCAACTTGCTGGGTGTCAGGCAGGTCTTGCCCTATCTATAAAAGGAGCAAGTGTGGTCTGGGCCAGTGGGGCGCTCCTGCCCTGGCATCCGGGCATAGGGGCAGGTTGGCTTTTCCCAGCCCACCCTCTCTTCAGGGAGCCCCCAAGAGAAGGTAAGGCCCCTGGATAGGTGCTGGCAGTGAGGAGGCAGCTGGAGGAGTGGGCCAAAGCCATACCCCTAAGGCATCAGTGGCCCTGCTTAGGATGGGGATGGGCTGGCAAGATCTGCTGTGGGTGTGGTCCGCTCTGCCCATCTGGGCCTGGGAGATGGGGCCAGCCCTGCCCACTTCCTCCAGGCCTGCCCTGTTGCAGGCAACCCGCTCACCCTCACCATGAGGTTCCCACAGCCCTCATGGACATCTCTGTCCCCTTCAGAGGGAGAAGTTGCCTAGGAAATCTTGGCTGATTTGAGTCCCCTGCCTCCAGTCTGTAGGCTGCCCCCCGCCCCCCTGCACTTCAGGACCCACGGGAGTTGGGGCTCAGCATGCCCGGTTCCTACCTTTACCTGCCACCCTCCCATCTTCTGTCCGGCATGCAGCCACTGTCCAGCACGGGGCAGCTCCCTTGTTGCCCCTTCCCACCCTGGCCCAGGCCCTGGCATTCCCCATCCTCTGAGCCCATGTTCCCACCTCCCAGCAAATCCAGACTGGCCAGGTGCATCCCTCAGTCCTGCTGCCAGAGCGGCTGTAACAGCGGCTCATCAGGCGTCTCTTAGGGAAGAGGCAGCCCTGAGACCGTCCCCACGCCCCTCGCCCAGCACTCGCCTGCAGCTCTGGCCAGACAGGCCCTGCGGGAGCGGGGGCTTTGCACAGAGCCTCCTAGGCCTGCCCACCCTCTCTGCTCACTCATCCAGCCCCATAGGGCTTGGGCGTCACAGAGGGGGCTGATCAGGTGGGTGGGCGAGCTCTGCAGGCCGTGACCACCACCTCCTTCACTTTTCCTTGGGAGAGCCCCTTCTTAGCCTGGGTGGTGCTTGTCACTTGGTGTTGTCCTGATATATTTTCTTGTCTGACTCCCAGCCAGACTGTGAACTCGGAGAAGATGGGGTCTGTGCCTTACTGACAGTGATTCCTCTGGGCCCAGCATGTTGTCTATTCAGGGGTCACTAAACTACAGTCCATAGGTCAAGTCCATTCTACCATCTGATTTTACAAATAATTTTTTTTTCTTTGTACCAAGGATTACAGCTGTGTGCCACAGTGCCTGGCACAAATAAAGTTTTGTTGGAACAGCCACACCTGTTTGTTGTGTCTGGCTGCTCTCAGGTGCCCCTGCAGGGCGGAGTAGTTGTGATAGACTTACTTCTTGCAGTGCTGGAAGTATCTACTCTCTGGTCCTTTGAAGACCCAACATCTGGCCCCAGCAAGTGCACAGTAAGGCTTCCAGATGAGCAGTAGTGACCTTGCTGGTGGAGCCAGGAGCCATGGGAAGCCCTGCTACAGTGTTGCACTTGGGCCCTGCAAGGTGTAGCAGCCAAGATTGGTTCCTCTCCTTTTTTAGATGAGAAAAAAGAAGCTTAATTAATAACTTGTTCAGCATCGCAGTTGCTAAGCAGGTGGACCGGGGATCGGAATGTGACTGGCTGCCTTCAGGGCTTGACCGCCTGCCAGGGAGTGAGCACGAGCCTGCGCCTTCACGAGAAGGGGGAGACAGAGGACAAGGAAAGGGGGTGTAGAGAGCCGTGTGCCAGAGGCACCCTCGAGGGGACACTGGGCTGCCGCTGTATTCCAGCAAGGGCCAGCCTCACACTGTTCATGTGGGACCGAGGCCTGTCGCAGCAGGGAATGTCACAGTCCAGGGAACTCGCTAAGTTCTGCGATGGCAAGGAGACGCTCTGCCCCAGCTTGGGACCCCCCTGGAAAACTCCTTTTTCTCCTGGGTGCTGGGGTGGAACCCAGGGCTTCGTGCACACCAGGCAGGTCTGTCCCACTGAGCTGCACCCCAGCCCTCGGAAGCCCTGGTGGCTGCTCCGTGGGCAATGCTGGGTTGAACAGTGACCCACAGGGTTGTGGAGTGACTGACATGGCAGCTGGGGAGAGGTGCCCCACAGAGTCCTGTGCCTGAGTGCTGCTCCAAGTCACCATGGCAGATTAGAAGCCACTTGGGTATAGGCCCTCTGGCCTGTGATTTCATAAATGTAGTCCCTCAGCTGCTGGCTGGGCAGGGTCAGGCCTCTAAGTAGCCTCCTGGTTTAGTTGTGGTCAGAACCATAGCGGGGTGTGCTGGCCTTGGGGTCGTCTAGAGTTGGCCTTCTTGCTCCTGCACAGCAGCCCCTGGGGAGCCCCTGGCTTGGGGAGCTTGGTGCAGTGTCTTCCAGATCTGCTCTTCTGAGGCGGGGTGGGCCTCTCCATTGCCAGGGACAGGAGGAAGTCGAGGCATGTGGGGGGGATTTGTTCTCTTGGATACATGTCCACAAGGTCACCTTTGTCCATCCCTGGCTGTTAGAAGTATCTGGGTCCTTCAAAGTCCCCCTCACCACCGGATCCTTCAAAGTTCCCCTCACTGGTGGCTTGGCCGACAGGTGTTTTGCACACTTACAAGAGGCTCCGCAGAGTAGAGTTTCAGTCTTGCTCCAAGAGTTCCCAGTCTGCGGAGGAGGACAGGCCAGCCACAGTGGTTGAGAGAAAGTCCTGGAAATGAGTGCCAGGCACTCCTGGCTCAGCAGGCCGGCCGGAGTGCATTCCCAAGTGCACTCCAAGGGGCAGCTCCAGCCGCATCCTGAAAGCTGCCTGCGGCTGGCTGTCGTGGCGGGGCAGGCTGTTCTGTGGCCACTGGGGGCCTGAGAGCTGGTGCCGGGGCGTGCTGGCAGGAGACGGTGCTGAACACTGGTGAGAGCCCGGTGGGCAGCAGCCCCCTGGAACCCCTCATGTGCTCTGGCTCGTGTCCTTATTACGTCCGGGCCCCTCTCACCTCCTGAGCCCCTTGAGGTGAAGTCCTTGGACGTGGGGGAACCCCAGGGTCTGCAGCCCTCTGGGCCAAGGGCAAACCTCAGCTTAGGTCAGTGACTTTGGGCTTGTTCCTTGATTAGCTAACCAGAGTTGTCTTTTGTATATAGGGAGGGACTGTCCCTCCCTCCCTCCCAGGGCTGCTGTGAGGAGTGTGGGGCAGGACAGTGGCCTCCGGGGGGCGGGCAGGGACGGGTCACTCAGGTGAGTCCAGAGTCTTAACCAACAAGCTCTCCCCAGCTGCCAGGCTTTGATCAGAACCGTGTCGCTGGCCGAGAAGCGGGTGGCTCCCCTCACCAGGAGTCTTGGATTCTGGCCCACAAAGGAAAAGGAGCGTGTGTTGGAGGAGCAGCAGCTAGTCCCCTGTTGTAACGCGTGGGCGGGACGAGCCTGGGGAGGCCATGCCCAGCGGGGAGACCCGACGAGTCCCTGTGGGGGGCCCCCACAGAAATGCAGCGACCCCCCCCCTTCCGTTATTGAGTGTTGCTGGGAAGGGCCCAGGGGACAGAGGAGCCAAGGAGGCCGTGAGAGGGCCCGGCAGAGACGATGGCCAGTTCGGCTTTCCCGTGGCGGTGGCAGTGGAGACCCTGGGCTGTGCGTGTCCGCAGGGCTCATACTTGCTGGGTTTACTGTGCTGCCGCTGAACTCTCTTTAAGACCCCCTGGCTCCAGGAAACCGCCAGCCACTTCTGTTTTGCCAGGGGTACGTGTGCAAAATACTCAAATAGCAACTGCGTGTTGAATGGAAGCTCCTCTGAGAGGCCATTCTTCAGGATCCTGATCCCAGGAAGAATGTTGAATTGAGAGGAACCCAGACCCGGGACCCCTCTCCCCGGAGACTCTGAGCGCCAGCCTCCTGAGAGGTCCCAGGTCTGTCAGCAGAGTTAGGTTGTCACTGTCAAGGCCCTTGGGGCCACGCCCAGGACCTTGAGGAAGTGTTACCTTTCCAAATTTAAATATTTTCTTTCTTAATGCCTTGATTTTTTTTTTTCTTTTTAAAGTAGATAAGGTCCGTTTGTCCTCGCCTCATGGGAAAGGCGAGGGTGATGCACAGAGGAGCCCAGGCTCCCTGTTGCAGGCTGGTCTCTGAGTTGGATGATGGGGTCCAGCTGGGGCCCAGGGAGCTCTGGTTGGGAGTCCTGTGGCCACAGCCCGTGCCTGTCTCTGAGGGTGCGCCTGTGTGCTTTTGGTCACCAGGAGCTGCGGGAAGACAACATCATTCTAATTGAAACCAAGGCCATGCTGGAGGAGCAGCTGACCGCTGCCCGGGCCCGTAGCGATAAAGTCCACGAACTGGAGAAAGAGAACTTGCAGCTGAAGTCCAAACTTCACGACCTGGAACTGGTATTGCGAGCTGTGTGGTTGCTATGCGTAGACTGGTGGGGGCGAGCGCTGTGCCCTTTGCTGATGTTTTCGCCACTGGGTTCCTTGCTACCACTGCCCCAGGAACTCAGGACCATGGAAGATAGCTTACTATGCTCAGTGGGCTTGAGTGGACACTTAACAGCTCTCAAGGCCTCCGACCTGCTCCAGAGCCACCGACCTGTCCCTAACAGCCCTGTGTAGTACTTCCTCTGTTCAGAGAGCATTCATTTAGAAACCTTCAGGCTCTCTTCATAACCTGGGTAGCAGGTCGAGATACTGGTTGGTGGCTGTCATTAGCACAGTGGAGCATTTGTAGGCAGCTCAGTCTGTTGTGGAGAGCAGGTGCATGCCATCCCCCACCCCTCACGTCCAGAGGATGGTGGCAGACAGCGTGCCCCGGCAAGCCTGTCCTCATTCCTTCCCTCTTCCTGCCCTAGGACCGGGACACAGATAAGAAGCGGATTGAGGAGCTGCTAGAAGAGAACATGGTCCTCGAGATTGCGCAGAAGCAGAGCATGAATGAGTCGGCCCACTTGGGCTGGGAGCTGGAGCAGCTATCCAAGAACGCAGAACTGTCGGATGGTAGGTAGCGCTGTGGCCTGGGAGCCAGCCCTTGGCTCTCAGTCAGTCGAGGCAGCCCATCCATTCACCCCAAGTAAATATGATTTCCTTCAAGTGCCATTTGGAACTGTTTCATTACAGTTCTCCCCGGGGAAAACATGAGGGGTCTGGCCGTCTTGATGTCAGGATGTGAAAGACAAATTAAGTGTTGCCAGGTTTCTCGGTTTCCCATATGGACACTCAGGAGCTTCCAGATTACAGCACGCTGATACCCTGAGGACATCTTAGGCCTGTCTGCGGATGGCTGAAAGCCCTGGATGGCAGAAGTGTCCCGGTGGTTGCTAATCCCCACTATAAATGTACCCTGGGCATTATTTCCTCTGTTGATTTGCATAATTGGGCAAGATGGATGCAGTCTGTTCTCTGTCTCCCGGGTGGGGATGCTAAGTGGCTGCTGCTCCTGAGACCCGGGTTCTCTGCTGGTCTGCCTGGCCTCTTCCTCTCTCCTGGCTTGAAATGCTGCCCTCTGCTGGCCCCCTGGAGACGATGGCCGTGGTGGTGTGGGAAGGGTGGGGGCCTCAGTCAGCACTAGAACAGGAAGCTTCAGCACCCAGCAAACAATAAGTCAGTTCCTGTGTTCAAAAATAGCACACGTTCACCATTCCTGTGCACCTGACATTATAAGTTAATATTTACTTAGCCCTTCACGGTAGGGCTTTTGGCTTCTTTGGGTGGTATTTAAAAATTCTGATAAACATTCCTAAGAATACTGTCAAGGGTATTGAAAGCAGCTGAATATTTCTTCGCTTCTTTGAGAGCCCCTGTCAGTTCCAAACTTGAAATCAGCTGGTTAAACTGTTACCATGAGCATTGAGCTCTGGGAGATGCCCTGCCTCTGAAGTCCAAATGCACCTGGAGGAATTTCTGCCCCCTGATGGAGCCGAGAGGTGGTGCAAGCTGCCTAGGATGATCTCTGGGTTTATCCCCCCCCTTCTTCTTTTTAGAGTATTATTATAGTTATACATATAGTCGTTGGGTTCATTTTGACAAAATCATACATTCATGGTATTTGATTCATTTCTCTTAACACTCTGAAACTAGGGTGGCTGGTGGGGTGGAGGGCCTTTACCAATAAATAGATTAGTCAGGAATTTGTGAATCCTTTAAGATTAATGACCATGACTTATTCTCAGTGACAATGGTGGCCTGAATTACTGCATAATGTAAGCAAAACCTGAAGATACCTTTTATTGTTATTTTTGAAGCATTTATTTTTTTAAAAGACACCAGGTCTTGTTGGTTACGTACATTAGTAGATTCCTCTAATCCCAGCAGCTTGAGAGGCTGAGACAGGAGGATCACAAGTTCAAGGCCAGACTCAGCAACTTATTGAGATCTCAGCAACTTAGCAAGACCCTGTCTCAAAAAATTAAGAAGGGCTGGGATGTAGCTCAGTGGTAAAGTGCCCCTGGGTTCATTCCCTAGTACAGAGAGAGGGATGAGGGGACCAGATCTTACTACGTTGCCTAGGCTGGCCCTGAGATCCTGCTGGGGCTCAAGTAATCCTCCCACCAGTGGGACTGTAGGCATGTGTCACTGTGCCTGGCTTCAAATATTTAAGCTTTTTTTTTTTTTCCTTTTCCTGCTACCCA
Source organism: Marmota monax (assembly GCF_021218885.2). Taxonomy (NCBI): domain Eukaryota; kingdom Metazoa; phylum Chordata; class Mammalia; order Rodentia; family Sciuridae; genus Marmota; species Marmota monax. The sequence continues at coordinate 5,534,461 of NW_026695241.1, forward strand.
GGGTTGAACTCGGGGCACTCAGCCAGTGAGCCACATCCCCAGCCCTATTTTGTATTTTATTTAGAGACAGGGTCTCACTGAGTTGCTTAGTACTTCACTTTTGCTGAGGCTGGCTTTTAACTCACCATCCTCCCGCCTCAACCTCCCAAGCTGCTGGGATTACAGGCCTGCACCACCCCTGAACATACTTTTGGGTATATGGAATAGTGGCTTCCGAGTGAGAAGGACCTGGCTTAACGTCCTGGCTCCTCCATTTGTTAGCTGATGATCTGGGGCCGTGGGACAATGAACCTGCCCACAGGGCCCTGCACTTATAAATGAGATGAGAAGGGGAGGCTCCACCCCTGGCCTGGCCGGGGCACTCAGTAGGGGGCAGCTGTCTTAGTACCCAACTGCCCTGGTTTCTAGGCGTGCTGAAGAGCTGGGGGCTTGGTGGAGAGCCATTGCTTGTCTTAGTGATGCACTGCTTGTTGTTTGTAGAACCCTAAACACTATCCTCTGTGCTTTGAGTTTTGGTTTGGAAAGATGAGAACCACGTGGCAGCAACATGTGAATGGTCCCAGTGCCACGCCACTGTTCACTTAAGGAGGCCTAAATTGGAGCCAGGTGCTGTGGAACATACCTGTGATTCCAGTGGCTTGGGAGGCAGAGGCAGGAGGATCACGAGTTCAAAGCCAGTCTCAGAAACTCAGCGAGGCCCCAAGCAACTCAGTGAGACCCTGTCTCTAAATAAAATATTAAAAAGGGCTGGGGATGTGGCTCAGTGGTTAAGTGCCCCTGAGTTCAATCCCTGGTACATTAAAAAAAAAATTTTTAAATAAATAAAAAGGCTAAAATGATAAAGTGATGTATTTCATCACATTCCCCCCCCCCACACACACACACAATGCTACGGAGGTACCATTGGAATGACAAGTTTGGAATTAGTGGAGTTTTAACTTAGGTATTTTAGATTAGGTTAGTTTCATTTGTAGCCCTCCAGGCACCGTGCCTGTGGGGGGGGGCACCAGGAGTGGGGTGTGCCCCACCACCTCCCCCACCTCCCCCACTGCAGCCTGTTGCTGGTTCAGGTCTGAAGGACGGTCTGGCCTGTAGGATCTGTCCTTTAGCCTTGGAGAGGATGGAAGTACACGGAGGGAAACAGACACCTGTCAGTCCTTACGGTTGCCCAGAGGACCCGAACACGCACATCATTTTGTAGACTGGGGTTCGGCTGTGAAAGCCCCCCGATCTGCTGCCCACATCCTCTGGGGTGATGGGTGGGGAGCAGGGGCTTGGGTGGAGATGGCCGTGTGAGCCAGAGCTTGCTGGGGCTCTAGGCGATGAGGGGCAGACAGGCGTGGGGCAGCCTCGCCCCCTTCCTCGGGGGCCCTCATGCCCACTGTTTTCCTCCCGTAAAGCCTCTGACTTACCTGAAGTCCTGCACTGCTCACAGCAGGAGTGGGCTGAGGACCCCCATTCCTGACTCTTGGAACTGGGCCCCCTCCTACAGCTTGCATCTGAGATGCTCAGAGGGGGAGTCGACAGATAATCTCAGAATTTTTAAAGCAATTTGCATAAATCATTTCACTTTTCTTCAATACGATGAGCATGAAATCACAAAGAGAGATCTCTGAGATAAGGCTCTCGCTGGGCTGGTTGGTGCTGGGCATCTGTAAGGCACAGCTTTCCACTATCCTGGACAGACTGACCCGCTCACCTGGTGCCCTCCCTGCTGAGGTGCCCGCACACCTCTGCCCTCAGTTAGGCTGATTTCTCTAAGTTGGAGTCCTGTTCTGTTTTCTGTGGTCCTGGGGGTGCAACCCAGGGCATTTGCGTCCTGGGCGGGCGCTCTGCCCCTGGCTGCACCCTGAGCCCAAGTTTTACAGCCTTGAGCTTGTGCATTGGCCCCTCTGCCGCCAGCTGCTTTCTCCCAGGGCCCCTGTAGCTCCCAGGCAGACTCGGCTGCGTCAGTAGAGGGACACCTAGTTGCCTCGTGCGTGGGGTGGAGGAGCGGGATGTGGGTGCTTGGCGCAGGGCTCTGACCAACCTTGTGCCTCAGCCTCCAGGAAGTCATTGGTGTCCGAGCTGAACGAGTGTGCCTCCAGCCGCATCCTGAAACTGGAGAAGGAGACCCAGAGCCTGCAGAGCACCATCCAGGGGCTGCGGGACGCGTCCCTGGTGCTGGAGGAGAGCAGCCTCAAGTGCGGGGAGCTGGAGAAGGAGAACCACCAACTCAGCAAGAAGGTGAGCTCGCCGGGGCAGCGGATGGAGACCGGCCTTGTCGTCGGAGAACATCTAACTTGCACTGTGGGAGGCCTAGATGAGCCATGGGCGCCCAGAGCCAGGTTCTAGCCAAGAGTGCTCTTCTTGCTGGTGGTCCCCCCTCAGGGCCAGCATCTCTGAGGTCTGGCTATGTCCTGGCCTGTGCCGAAGTCTTGCAGTGTCGTTTGTCTAGGTTGCAGGGGCACTGGGAGGAACAGGGGCTGCAGACAGTGAGCCAGGTCCGGGGGTCCTGCCCGTGCTGGTTCTTCACCTCTCGGGACTTGGCACACCCCCATCCTGCCGTGAAAGGGACCCTCCTGGGACCCCTGGCTGCAGGTTCCCCTCCTGTTCTTCAAGGTACCTGCGTTGCATAGCATTTTAGCTGCGAGTGCCTCGCCCTGCCCTTGTGGGAGAGAGAAGCCATCCCCATATCGTGCCAAGTCTTGGCGCGGAGGTGCCTGGGAAAGGTGGCTAGACGTGTGGCTTCTTAGATTCAGGTGGGCCTGCCGCAGGAAACGGCTCTGTGAGTGGCCATGCAGGTTGGCCAGGGGGAAAAGAACTGACGCACAGGAAGGTGGCCTCCTGCCCTGTGGTCCTATTAGCCCTGTGACGGTGAAGGTCACCACCCTTCAGGTCCCAAGATAGCACTCACCTCTCCTGTCTGCTTGTGGCCCCTCCTTTGTACAAACCGGAAGGGGTGGTGGGTGCTTCACCCAGCATGATCCCTTCCACCCACCTCTTGGTTCCTGGCCTCCTGCCCTGGGTCAGTTCCCTGGCCTGACGCAGCCCTGTCTGCTTGGCTCCTGGCAGCTACATCTTGGCGGGGTCCCTGGGGGGGCTACCGACTGGCCTAGGGCATGACATCTGTGAAAACATAGATAGATAGATAGATAGATAGGGTTTTTTTTGTTTGTTTTTCTGAGAAGCTTGTTTAAGTACTCAGGGCCATGAGGTTTTTGTTGTGTTTTAAAACAACTCAGCAGGGTGCCGGGGTGCACGCCTGTAATCCCAGTGGCTCAGGAGGTTGAGGCAGGAGGATCGCAACTTAGTGAGGCCCTAAGTAACTTGGTGAGACCCACTAAAATTAAAAAGGGCTGGGGATGTGGCTCATGGATAGAGCACCCCTGGCTTCACTTCCCATGGGGGTGGGGGGAGGCAGACTGAGTAAAAGTGGGTCTTTTGGCCCTGCAGATTGAGAAGTTACAAACCCAGCTGGAGAGAGAGAAGCAGAGCAACCAAGACTTGGAGACCCTCAGCGAGGAGCTGATCCGCGAGAAGGAGCAGCTGCAGAGCGACATGGAGGCCCTGAAGGCTGACAAGGCCCGGCAGGTAGGCACCGCGCTGTCCCTCTCTCCTGGTGTCCTGACTGCAGGGGGGCACCGAGGACTGCGGCGTGTACAGTGCTCCCAGCTCCAAGAGCTGTTGGTAACGCGGCTCAGCAGGGCGTCTCATCTGGCAGTGGGGGGTGGGGTGGGCTCGGCCTCCCAGGGGACGGTCTGCAGAGAAGCTGGGGAGGAGGGCCTGGTGCTCCCAGCGTGTCCTGGGAGGAGGCCGGGCAGCTCCCCAAGAGAGAGGATGGCCCAGCTCCAGTGTCCGTGTCATGGCGGAGGACCTTGGCATACACTGGAAGTCCAGGGTATGCCGTCCAGGGCGACTGCAGTGGTTCCCTGATGCCATCAGCACTGAGTCTCTGTGGCAGCAGGATGTCCCCAGGGTCCTTGCAGTAGGAAGGGGGAGGGCAGAGAGGCAAAGGAAGCCTCCCCAGGGCTCTGTGTGGACAGCGCCGTGGCCACTTGGCTCCGGGGCTGCGGGGGAGGCTGGGCTGTCGGGTGTTTCCGTTTCAGCATCTCATGGAGGTCAGAAGTGGAGGGAAGGTGGCCTTCACCAGTGGGATGGCCCAAGGCTTTGGCTTCCCGGGCCCCGGGCCGAGCCTCCTTCCTGGGGCAGTGCACGCAGCAGCCTGGCTCACGCCGTTGTTTCTCCCGTAGATCAAGGATCTGGAGCAGGAGAAGGAGCGCCTCCACCGAACGGTATGGTCACTGCGGGAGAGGTCGCAGGCCAGCAGCGAGGCCCGTGGGAAGGAGGTCGAGAAGGAGAGCGGAGCCCTGCAGCAGGCCGTGGCGGAGGCCAGCAGCCAGCTCGGCCAGCTGGAGGTGGAGAAGCAGCAGCTGCACAGGGACCTGGAGCGGGCCCAGGAGAAAGGGCAGCGGGCGGCGGCCCTGGGGCAGGAGCTGCGCCGGCTGGAGGCGGAGCGCGAGGAGCTGGCTAGGAAGGCGGCCTCCCTGAAGACGGCCTCCGAGAAGGCGGAGGCCCTGGAGCTGGAGAACAGGACGCTGAGGAAGTCCCTGGACACCCTGCAGAACGTGTCCGTGCGGCTCGAGGGCCTGGAGCGGGACAACCAGCAGCTGGACGCGGAGAACCTGGAGCTGCGCAAGGTGGTGGAGAGCATGCGCTTCAGCAGCGCCAAGATGGCGCAGGTGGAGGAGGAGAAGCAGCAGCTGGAGCGGGAGAGGGAGGAGCTGCGCAGGAACGTGCAGCGGCTGAAGGCCGTGGGCAGGAGGTCGGAGGCCGAGAACCTGCGGCTGCAGCAGAGCCTGGAGAGCAGCGGCCACGAGGCGCAGGCCCTGCAGCGGGAGCTGGCGGCCCTGCAGCGGGAGCTGGCGGCCCTGCAGCGGGAGCTGGAGGCCCTGCGGCTCTCCAACAGGCAGCTGCAGAGATCCGAGGGGGACAGGAAGGCCCTGGAGCAGGAGGTGGCCCAGCTGGAGAAGGACAAGAAGCTGCTGGAGAAGGAGGCCAAGCGCCTCTGGCAGCAGGTGGAGCTCAAGGACGCCGTCCTGGACGACAGCACCGCCAAGCTGTCGGCGGCCGAGAAGGAGAGCCGCGCGCGGGACAGGGAGCTGGCCCGCTGCAGGGACGCCGCCAGCAAGCTGAAGGAGCTGGAGAAGGACAACAGGGACCTCACCAAGCAGGTCACCATGCACACAAGGACGCTGACCACCCTGAGAGAGGTGAGCAGGCGCCGGGGCTCCAGGAGGGAGGGGAGCCGGGTCCTCCTCGAGGCTCTTCTCTGATTCCGGACGGATCGCCCCTCAGGGTCCGAGGAGCCCGGGGAAGATCACGGGCCACGATCTCACTACACAGGGGCGACCCCCCTGGGTGTGGCCCGTCTGCTCCCCTGTGTGTTCTGCCGAGGCTCCTGGCGTACCGTGGGCCACGTCCCGACAGCCGCTCACAGGGGGCAGACATCCTGAGTGGAAAGGCACTTAACAGACCTAACCGCCAGGCACCTGGCTCGCGGCACAGCACGCGGCAGTGTCTCTGGTGTCCCCTCCCGACTGGATGACGGGGAGCTGCAGCGGGTTGTCCCCAGCCCCTGTCAAGAGAGGACCCGAGCGCGCAGTGCTAGCTGGGAAGAGACCACGATCCCTAATCTGATGGTGAAGGTCAAAGTCTCGAGAGGTCACGTCGGGGACCCTCTGTGCTCACTCCCCAGGTTGCGCACACAGTTGAGCTGCGTTTTCATCGTTATCGGTTACACTACGTCTGTCCTCTTAAACGCTCCTCACAGGCAGGCTTTCTCAACAGGGGAGGCCATTTAGTCCCATAGGTTTACTGTGATCATTTCGGGGGCACTTAGGTTATTCCCAGTGATCCCCACAGCTGTGGTTTCTTGGTGCTGGGATCGAGCCCCGCGTGCTTGCTGAACCGCACCCTGACCCCAGCCCTGAGGGACTCACGGCCTTCCTGAGCGTGCCGGACTGTTTGCAACGTGGGCATACGTGTGTCTGGATGTATGTGAGATTCTTCAGAAATACGTGTCCTGCCGCTCCCTGGTGTCGTTCAGCTGGGCCACCTGAGCGTCTGTTCGTTCCGCTCATTGCCGTGAATGGCTGCTCTGGTGTCACCTTCAGCTTCTGAGGGGCCCAACACCCAGGTTTTATCTGCCTCACCTTGGGGTCAGTGTGCATGTTCCCAAGTGTCTTCAGCTCAATGGCTCAGGCACCTGGCTTCTGTCAGCTTGGCTACACAGCCACGGGCGGCTGCAGGGTGCAGTGTGCCCAGGAAGAGAAGGACGTGGGGTTCAGTGGACAGAGCAGTGTCCACATTCAAAACGGAGGACTGTCAGGCTAGTCAGAATGCCCCGGGAGAGCTGTAGGCTGTGCGCACCACCCACGGTCCCCATCTCCAACAGCACGGGGCAGGCCATGCCCCAGCCACCAGCCACCGTGTACCCACGGCTTATCACAGCAGAGGTGTGACCCTTGTCACTCCCACCCACAGCCACTGCCCAGAATCGGTCACCTGGCTTTAGCTAGTCTGGCGGGGCGGCAGGGCTGTTCAGGGCAGCAGGTGCTTGGGATTTGGTGGGAGGGATAAATTGCATTCAGGTCGCTGTGGCACCCGGCAGAACATGGCGGCTGCCCCCAGGGAGCTGCAGAGAGGGGGTGAAGGGGGCAGTGGGAACCACCTGGGCAGCACCCTCGTCCTGGAACGTTGACCAGAGCCGGGGCTTACAGTAAAACCCGCCCTTCTTGATGCCTTTTCCTCTCTGTTTCAAAATGTCTGCATTTTAATCATGTGATACTCTTGTGAAGACGTCCGTCCTCGGTGCGGCCACCTGGTCTGGTTGTTTCAGTGCCCAAGAGCTGGAGAGGTGTGCTTGTCCCCTCTCTTGGACAGCTCCCCTGGGTTGACCGTCTGTCCCCAGCCCGCCCCTCCAGCTGGCTTAGCACCTGAGCCGCGGGGACGTGGGAGGAAGGACCCGGCCTCCCCACCCCCGCTGTGTTCCTGCTGGGCCCACGTCCACCCTCGTGTCTCCTGCCCTCGCAGGACCTGGTGCTGGAGAAGCTGAAGAGCCAGCAGCTGACCAGTGAGCTGGACACACTGAGCCAGGAGCTGGAGAAGGTCGGCCTCAGCAAGGAGCTGCTGCTGCAGGACGATGACGGCCACGGTGACACGTGAGGACGCTGTCCCCGCACAGTCCACTTCGCTGTGGAGGCCCGGGCTCCCTGCCCTTGGCCCGAGGCCTTCGTTTATCGTTCATGATTGTCACCGCATGACTGAGCCCATGTCCTTACCGTCCAGGTCTTTCTTGTCCCTGGAGGTTTTCGGGGGAAGCGGATTGCTGTGCTCACTTGCCGTTTGGGGGGTCAAACCCAGGCCTGCTGCGTGCTGGGCGAGTGTCCTGCCAGCGAGCCACCCCCAGCCCAAGGTGCCTTGTTCCTAGCCTGACGGTCGCAGCTCTCCCGGTGGCCGTGCTTTTTTTTTTTTTTTTTGGTTTTTGTTTTTGTTTTTGTTTTCTTTTTTATTGGTTGTTCAAAACATTACAAAGCTCTTGACATATCATATTTCATACATTAGATTCAAGTGGGTTATGAACTCCCATTTTTACCCCGTATACAGATTGCAGAATCACATCGGTTACACATCCACATTTTTACATGACGCCATATTAGTAACTGTTGTATTCTGCTGCCTTTCCTATCCTCTACCATCCCCCCTCCCCTCCCCTCCCATCTTCTCTCTCTACCCCATCTACTGTAATTCATTTCTCTCCTTATTTTTTTCCCCATTCCCCTCACAACCTCTTATATGTAATTTTGTATAACCATGAGGGTCTCCTTCCATTTCCATGCAATTTCCCTTTTCTCTCCCTTTCCCTTCCACCTCATGTCTCTGTTTAATGTTAATCTTTTCCTCCTGCTCTTCCTCCCTGCTCTGTTCTTAGTTGCTCTCATTATATCAAAGAAGACATCTGGCATTTGTTTTTTAGGGATTGGCTAGCTTCACTTAGCATAATCTGCTCTACTGCCATCCATTTCCCTGCAAATTCCATGATTTTGTCATTTTTTAGTGCTGTGTAATACTCCATGGTGTATAAGGCCGTGCTTTCTTAAGTGATGGCAGTTTTCAAGGAAATCCAGCACCTTGGGCTTTTCCTGGACTTGTAGCCTACAAGACCCACGAGCTGCTGGTGGGTGCCAGTGTGGTGGGAGGGCTGCACGTTCCCCACGGAGCCTCGGGAAAATTGCTTGACCTTTCTATTTTTCAATACCTTTATTTTTGTTTGTTTATTATTTATTTTTCAACATGGTGCTGAGGATAGAACTCGCCTCACGTGTGCGAGGCAAGCGCTCTGCAGCTGAGCCCCAGCCCCGGCCCCTGGCTTGACCTTTTGGAGACTCAGTTTCTCTGTAAAATATTCATGCTGACACCTCCCCAAGACACTGACCAGTCCGTGAGGTGTGGCTGTGCTACATGTGAGGGCTCACAGATGTCTGCCTGGGGTAGATGTCTGTAGGGCTCTGGGTGGTGGGTTTGGCTCCCAGGCGCTCCTGGGCCACCTGAGCAGGAACAGCTCGCATGGGAGTGAGGAGAATGGCGTGGGGGTGAAGAGGCAGTCATTGTACTGTGTCTGTATCTTTCAGAAAATACAAGATTTTGGAGGGCAGAAGCGAATCAGCATTGAAGACAGCCCTGGCTGTGAAGGAAGAGAAGATCGCGTTCTTGGAAGCCCAAGTGGAAGAGAGAGCGGGCCTGAACCTCCAGCTGCAGGGCGAGCTGCAGAGGGTGAGGGCCGCCGCCTGGGGGCTCTGCCTTGGCTCCCCGGCCCCTCGCTTGGATAGCAAAGGGCCTCCCGGATGCCCGTGTCCTGGGGCAGGTGCGGGTGAACTGTCAGACTCACACGGTGGGGGTGGGGGTCAACCAGAGGCGTGAGCAGCCCCCTGTTCGTCTGGGACATGGGACGTGCCATGAGACCCCATGTGACACTGAGCCCTGGGCATGGAGCAGAGGCCTGTAGAGTCTCCCGGGCACCCTGAGGTGGGATGGGCTTGTGAGGGCATGACTTGCCTGCCCCACGCGCGCGCACACACACGTGTGCTCTCCTCTCACGTTGCACACACCTTCCACACGCGTGGGCAGAGGAACTCTCTGCATACGCACGTGCTCCACACGTGCACACGTCCCCTTGTTGTGACACAGGGCACGTTTCTTGGCCGCGGGGTTGAACCTGGAGCACAGCACTTCTAGTGCTGGGGGTTTGCACCATGTGAGACCCCTGGTCCCCGTCCCGCAGCCTGTGGTAATGGTGGTCACAGGCTGAGGTGGGGACTGAGGCCAGCACGGGCTCCAGGCCCCTGCCATCCTGTCCTTTCTGGACAGGAGGGGGAGACACGCGGGACCCACAGAAGCAGAAGGAGGGCAAGTCAGTTCTGTCCTGTGTTGGGGGCGAGCGGGCACCTCTGAGACTTTGGGGTGAGGCTGCTTCCTGCCTCCATCTGCTTTCCTGCCACCACTCCCCCAGGTTAAGGAGGAGTGTGAGCAGCTCAGGCAGGCCCAGGAGCACGGCCCGCAGGCACAGAACTCGCTCAGGCACCCTGTGGGCAAGGCAGTTGCCAGTCACCAGGAGGAGGCCTGGGGACCCAGCCAGCAGGAGGCCACGATGGAGATGCTCCGCGTGAAGGACCGAGCCATTGAGCTGGAGAGGAATGTGAGTGAGGTGCTCTGGCCACAGCTACACAGAGAGGGATGTCCTCTTAACAGTGACACTGATGACGTCAGTCTGTTAGGTTCCCTGGGTCCAGCTGGGTGTTTCTCATGGTGTCTGCAGGTCTGATGGGCAGCCACTCACTGTGGGTTTCTAGCCGTAAGGACCCACGCAGTCTCTCATTGCCACCTGCCCCTGTCACGGGACTGCCTGTAGCCTGCTCACCAGCGTGGTGATGTCCCACAGGGTCGGGTCCCAGCGCTGCGTGCCAAGACCCCCACCGTGTCTGTCAATGAAGTTTTACTGGAACACAGCCACCCCTTTGGCACAGGTTGTCTGAGCTGTCTCCACTGTGATGGCAGCGTTCAGGGGGTGAGATGGCGATGGTGAGGTCGACAGGCTCTGGGCGTGCGCCGCTGGCCCTCTGCAGAACAAGTTGGCCGATGCGTGTCTGTCCCTCTGTTTTTTTTTTATTCCCACCAGTGACCTTGTGAAGGGACATTTTCATTATTTGACAGATGTGAAAGCCAAGACTGAAGATGACAGACTCTTCCCAAGTCCTGACCTAACAAGGGGAAGCAGGAGCCTGCGGCCCCCGCGGCCCAGCCTGAGCCCCCTCGTGGCAGCTGGTGTGGTCTGCCTTAGTCTCCATCGCGCCCCTGCAGCCGAGCGCTGCCACTCCCCGTCCTATGAGGGACTGGGGGTAATGGGACGCTAGCAGCTCACGGGAAAGCACTTCCAGGGTGTTCTGTGGAATACAGGGGAAAGCATGACAGAGAAAAAGGCCACGGTGGCTTTAACCCCAGGTGCCCTGGCCTCCGCTCAGCTTAGGCCCCACGCAGTGACCCGTGGAGTGTGGTCTGTTTTTAAAAAATCCCGTTGCTTGTCCTTTTCCAAGACAGACTCTTAAGGGGTCCTTGCAACCTGGGTCCCCATAGCTGGTTGGCGTTCACCCCACCAGGGTTTGATTGGCGTCTTATGTCCCCAGAACGCAGCTCTGCAGGCAGAGAAGCAGTTGCTCAGGGAACAGCTGCAGCACTTGGAGACGCAGAACGTGGCCTTCAGCAACCAGATCCTGACGCTGCAGAAGCAGAGCGCCTTCCTGCAGGAGCGCACCACCACGCTGCAGACGCAGACTGCCACGCTGCAGGTACTGCGACCCGGGCACCGGGACCCCGAGAAGGAGCAGTGGCGCGCGGGAGGTGGTTTCAGGGCACATGTAGCAGGGAACTTTGGTGATGGGAGCCACTCACAGCCGTTAAGTGCCTGGGCCGACGTCTGCATGGGTGGAAAAGACATTTTCTGCTTCTACTGCGATTCCCATCTGTGTTTCCCAAAGTCTGTTCCTTGAGGTTTTACTAGGAATGACTTAGGAAAGAGATTTTGAGATGGAGTAAGTTTGGTTAAACGGTGGATCGGGTTTCTGGGCAGTAGAACCTGGCAGAGCCTTTGATAAGCTTGTGAAGGAAAACGAACAATCGTTAATGTTGTTTCTGAGAAAAGTTTAGAAACAGGTTCCTTATGAGACAAGGGCAGGAAACTTTGGCAGAGAGGTTGGGAAACAAGAAAATAGGGTATTGGTTTGTTGTTTTGTCCTATAAACCTCCTTTGTCTGGCTTTAGTATCAGGGTGGTTCTGGCCCCTGTCCAGTTTCCTAATGACTTTGGACCACGTCGGATGGAATGTTCTATGAGTACCCGTGCTGCTAGGCTGGGTGGAGTGTTGTCCAGGTGTTCTGGATTCTTACAGCTATTCTGTATACTTGTTTTAGAAAATTGACTCCTAAAAATCATGAGGGTCGGCCACGCACAGTGGTGCCTGTAATCCAGGAATCAGGAGCCTGAGGCAGGAGGATGGCCAGTTAGTGCAACCGTCTGAACTTACGGAAGGGCTGGCGATGCCGCTCCGTGGGTAGCGCCCTGGGCTCCAGCCCAGCACCAGGGGAGAAGAGTAGTGAGGTCCCTGTCCCAGGCAGGCCCTTGGGTTCCTGCGTAGCTGCCTCCTGGGCCTGGCCCTGGCCCTGGCCCGCTCACCGCCCGCGGCCCCTGGTGCTCTTGTGCAGGTGGAGAACTCCACGCTGAGCTCTCAGAGCGCCTCACTCACCGCGCAGTACACGCTGCTCCAGAGCCAGCAGGCGGCCAAGGAGACGGAGCACGAGGCCCTGCAGAGGCAGCAGGAGCAGCTGGCGGCTGCCTACGAGGCCCTGCTGCAGGACCACGAGCACCTGGGCTCTCTGCACGAGCGCCAGTCCTCCGAGTACGAGGCCCTCATCCGCCAGCACAGCTGCCTGAAGACGCTGCACCGGAACCTGGAGCTGCAGCACAAGGAGCTGGGCGAGAGGTGGGCTGGGGGCAGAGGGGGGCTCCGGGGGCCTGGGGGGCAGAGGGGAGAGGCCTGCAGGGCCAGGTGGGGACCCTGCGCGGTAGCCAGGAGGCTTGGAGGCAGGGGAGGAGCCTGTAGAGGGGGGACGCACTGGTGTCCTGAGTGTCTGGCTGCCCCAGACGATTGGACCTTCCTGAGGCCAGTGCTCTGCCTTTGTCCCGTCCTGTGTTTCCTCTTCCCACCCCGCCCCGCCCCACCTCCCCGTCCCCTGTGTGGGTTGCAGGGATGGATCCCAGGGCCTCGCATGTGCGAAGCAAGCAGGCTGTACCCAGAGCTACACCCATTTCCTCTTGGCCAGCTGTTGCCCATTGTTGGGGCGCCCGCGCTTTCCTAAAGGGAAGGAAGTAAAATGTCACCTTCAGCAATTTGAAGTTTGTGCAGCTGGGGACCCAGTGGCAGGGGGAGCCCTCAAGGGAATAGTGGTGCCAGTGCCGGCGCCAGGCAGCCCAGCTTGGGTGTGTGAGGCCGTTTCTCCTGTGGGTTATGTCCTGGGCTCCCTCTTCTCTCCCGCTGGCGATCAGGAGGGAATGCCCCACAGCAGCCAGCAAAGAGGGATGTGCCCTGGCTCCTCGGGCCTTCTCCTGCATACCAAGGCCTGGCTCGCTTGCTTTTAAAAAACTAAACCTGTGAACCTCTGGGTGTGTGATTAGTGCCAGGAATGCCCCAGCCACTTCTCCTGTGGTCACCCACACGCCGCCCCCCATTTCCTCTGCCTCCTACCCTGTGCCCCACGTGTCATCTTAATGTCTCTTGGGGGGTGGGAGAATGTGTGCATGTGGAAACGTGCAGATCTTCACTCTGCACTCTTGGCAGCTGGGGTCCTGGGTTCTGTGCCCAGTGAGTCAGCCACCAAGGGGCCAGGCCCCTGGGCGGGTGTGGAGGATCAGAGAGGGGGATGCCTCGGAGGCTGGGGATGTGCTCAGTGCCCCTCAGTCAGATGCAGAGGGAGGCTCACCCAGAGGGGCCCCAGGAGGAAGCCCCTCACGGGGCTGGTGTGGGGCTGCCACAGTGTTGCCTTTGAGTCCAGCCGGCAGCACGGCTGGGCAGGCAGACACTGGTCCTCCAGGAGCCGGCAGCTGACGTGCAGAGTTTCCATCACAGGACCCAGAAAAACTGGGGTGCTGACAAAGCTGTGGGCGGGAGGGTGGCAAGGACGAGGTCTGATTTACTCACTGTGTCCTTTCTTCTTCGTCTGGAGCTCTCCTGCCCCCGTGTGTGTCCCATCTCTGTCCTTCAGGGCTACTGAAGTGTCTGCCCTTGTCAGATTCCCCCTCCCCCTCCCTCCCCCATGCCCCCTCCCCCCCTCCTCCCCTCCCTCTCCCCCTCCCTCCTCTCCCCTCCCCCTCCCTCCCCCCTTCCTGTTGAAAGATGCATCTGCTGCCTCTCTGCACCTTCATCTCGCACCTGCCACGTATGTGGTGTCTCTCTGGACGTGGACAGGATGTGGGCCCGAGGGTCCTGCAAGGGTCTCACTCCTGGCCTCCTGTTAGGACAGTGGCTTCTGTTTGCACCATGGGCAGCTCTCTGAGGTGGAGCGCGCTGGCCCTGCAGGTCGAGGCCACTCGTCTGCCTGCGGCTTGCTCAGCGCGGCGGCTGGTAGCTGCTCCATGTTTTGTGGGTTGGACAGGTGGCCGGAGCTGCCTCGGGGCTGTCCCTGGCAGTGACGCAGGTTTTTGAGTGGGTGTCTGCCACACAGGGATGGTGGCTCTGCAGTCTTGTTGGACAAGTCCTCGGTTGTTCCGAGGACTCCTGAAGACTGCCCGGAGCTGGCGAGTCACCGATGGCTTCATAGGCATGCCTTCGCCGAGTCACGGGAGCAGGCCCCGGGAGCCCTCCTGGTCAGCCGTGCCCCTTGTTTGTCCAGCTTGATTTCTCCTGGCATCGCTGGCCTGGGTGGGCAAGGGCCGTCTCAGCTCTGTCCTTGGCCACACTGGGGTCTCCCAAACGTGTGTCCGGAGCAGGCTGAGGCTGGCCGGGGACTCCATCCTTGTGATCTGCCATCCCCCGGAAATGACTGTGCAGCCCACGGGGATTGAGGGTGAAGGAATTGGAGCCCTAGGGGAGGGTCGAGGGCCAGGGCTGGAGGGGCCACAGCTGGTCGGCAGACCTTGCTCCTCCAGGAGGCCTGATGGGGCACAAGCAGACACAGGTGGGCAGGGCGAGGGGCTGGGCGTGGTGGAGTTGTTGTGTTGTTTGTTTTGTGGTTTCCTCTGGGTCTGTCCTGCTTTCTAAGCCACCTCTCAACTGATTCGTAATTCCCTAAAAGAAGAGGGCATGGAGTTCCGGGTGTCATCTCGTGCTGGCCTGAAGGAGGGGTGTTTTGGCAGGAAGCAGGACTGTGGGACAGGCAGAGCTGGGCCCTGCCCCGCCCCCTGCCCCTGCACAGAGGCCTCTGGAGGAGTCCTGTTTTCTGGAGGTCGAGTCGGCCGGGTGAGCTGCCAGCCGGAAGGCCGGGGCCAGACTCCCGCGGTTTCCCTCCACAGGCACGGGGACTTGGTGAAGCAGAAGGCAGAGATGGACGCGCTGCAGAGCGCCTTGACCTCGGAGCGTGAGGCGCTGCAGCAGGAGCGGCGGACACACACCATCACCAAGGGCGACAACCAGAAGCTGCAGGGAGAGCTGGACAGGTGGGCGCCATTGTGAAGCCACGCTCTGCCCCGGCTCCTCAGCAGCCAGGCCTCTGCTCACCAGGGCTGCGTGGACTCCAGAGGCCACTGTGGCCCCACGGGGTGGCGCTCTGCCTGCCTGTAGCCCCTCCTGCTACAGACAGAAGTCCTTTCCCAGATGGCTTCACACGCCCCCAGGGACAGTGCTGAAGGGTGGTCTGGTGTCCCCGAGCACAAAAAGGCCACAAGGAGCCGCACAGAACATCCGGTAGACAGGCTCCTGGGAGGGAGTAGCAGGGCTGCTGGTGAGCCTGTGCCCTGGGGTGTCCCCCAACAGAAGCCCACAGGCACCCTGGCCACCAGCAGACCAGAGTGAGCCTGAGGCTCTTGGGTCCACCTGGGTCTGGCCCTGACCAGGTCTGTATTCTGTCGGAGGAGCTGCACGTCTGGGTGCTGACGAGAAAGAGCTGTACAGGCCAGACAAGCCCCACCCCCGCCATCTGCACTTCCCCATCTCAGTCTTCTGGAAAGCCTGAGTTGGCCAACGTAGATCAGGATCTTAGTAATTTTAGTGGATTTGGATAACAAATATTTATACTTATTCACAAATAATATACATTATCTGTATAATTCATGTCTTGTCAACTCATCATTTATTATGTATCTTAGGAGTTGAAATCAGAGGCTTGGAATTGGGTAAGGGGTTTTGGGCACAGGTGTGAACTTTTAGAGCTAAGTGTTATGGTTCGTTGTTTAATTTTTATTTTATTTTTTAAACAGCAGAATCCTTTTTCCCAAGTGTGGCGAGTTAAGGTTGTCATGTAGAAGGGATAGTAGCAGGGGTGCTCGGTTGAGGCCGACGTCTGAGGCTGCCTGCTGAGTCCTCCTGGCCCAGTGTGGCAGCGCTAGGGTGCCCTCGTTGAACAGCTTGAAAACCAGCAATTTTGTTCAGGGCTGTCATTTTACTGTGAAAAGAACCTGTGCACCAGAGAGGCTGTGGCTTTGCCTGAGGTTGCACAGCCTGCCGCTCTCAGATCTGGGACAGAAACCCGGGCTCGGCTGATCTGTCTTTGGAACACTCTTCAACCCCTTCGCCCCGTGGCTTTCCACTCTGCAGGGTCACTTTCCTGCACCAGCAGCTAAAGGGGGAGTATGAGGCGCTGCATGCCCACACCAAAGAGCTGAAGACGGCGCTCAACAGCTCGCAGCTGGAGCTGAGCCGCTGGCAGGCGCGCTTCGACGAGCTCAAGGAGCAGCACCAGCGCATGGACCTCTCGCTGACCAAGCTGGACAACCACTGTGAGGTGAGGCCCTCCCCGTGGGAACACGGCAGGAGAGCCCCGCGCCCGGCCTTTGCCCCCCGAGGTCAGGCGAGGGGGCCCTGTCGCTCTGCCCACGTCTGCGCGGCTCCCCACACCCTTCACCTCAGAGGTCCCCCTGTCACACACAGCGGCCCACGGTCACCCCACTGTGGGGCTCAGCTGACCGGCCCTGCGTCCAGGGGAGGCGAGGGCTCACTCTGGGGTGCCTGGCTTGCTGAGAGCACAGCTGCTGTCCCCTCTCTGCAGGTGGGATCTTAAATAGGCCCCAGGACAGGGAGGCAGGCAGGCGGGCCCTGCCCCCTCTGGGGCATCCCTGGGACAGTGGCCTCAGGTCGGGGTTTCCTCCTGCCTTTCATTTGCTGAGAAGCAACCAGAGGCTTTTCTCCTGGCCCCGAGGTTGCCCCAGGAGACGTCCAGTCGGGGACACTGAGGCCTGCAGTCCCCCAGCCAGACTGTGAGCTGCCCCCGAGGACGAGGCCCCAGGCCTGGTGCCCTGTGGGGTCCCTGGGTGAGGAGTGGGGCCAGTGGCCATGGGTCCCGCCCACCTCGAGGCCCCTTGAGGACAGCGTGCCCACAGGGACTTCACTGTCATGGGTGCACGAGGGTCAGGAGGAGCGTCCGGGTCCGGAGCTACAGCGGAGGCCGAGCACAGTGGGTCACGCTTGCGCTATGGTTGAAGATGGGCGGGGCTCTGGGAGAACGTGGATGACCTCTCCAGGTCATGAGAAGGCCCAGATGAGGGCCACAGCAGGGAGCGAGGGGAGTACCCTGAGCCCAGGTGGCCACGTCAGCCTGCTGGGCCGTCCTCACAGGACCCCAGGGCGGCCGGCGACATGCTCACTTCTCACCATCTGGAGCCTGGGAGTGCCCGGTCGGGAGCTGACATGTGGCTCCTGGCCTCTCCCTGACTCGTGGGCTGTGCGTGTGCATCTGTGGTATGTCTGTGTCCACGTCCTCCTCACAAGGCCACCAGTGCTGTGGTCAGGGCCACCCTCACGCCAGCCTTTTAACTTTATCCCCCCTTTGAGAGGCCTGTCTCCAGGCAGTTATGTTCTAGTGACAAGGACAAGCGTGTGCGTTTGGGGGACATGAATCATTTCTCTGGAAGCTAAACAGAGTGCAGTGGGGCCTGGCAGCCGTGGCCCAGAGCCCTGGCTCCCCCTCCTCTCTCTGGGACAGCGTGTGTCGTGAGTTGGGTTGGTTCCTGGGACGTGCCAGGGTCTGACGAGGTGGAAGAAGAGCAGCTGTCGTCGTTGTTGGCCGAGGTCCCTGGGCTCGGGCTGCAGGGAAGGCCCGTGACACTGGGCTCCTTGAGGCTTGTGGTCACGCCCAGGTCTTTCCAGGGGGCTGAGGCAGTGTCCAGGGATGGACTTTTGTCCTCAGCTGGTTGCATGTTGGCAGTGCACTCACTGCCAAACCCCCTGCTGGTCTCATCTGTGGAATCTCTGAGACTCTATGACAGTTATTTTATGTGTTGCCCAAACGGCATCTCGGCAGCAGTCACACAGACGTTTTCAGTGAAGTTGCTGGTTGTAGTCTCACCTTCTTTTCCTTCCGGTTCTGCCTGTCACACACTCATCGGTCACATGTAATAAGAATCCAGATAAGCTGGCCTCAGGGCACTCCCCTGTAATCCTAAGGCAAGAGAAGTTCAAGGTCATCTTGGCCAACAGCTTAGACCCTGTCTCAAAATAAGAACATTTTAAAGGGTTGAGCATGTAGCTCAGTGGTAGTGTCCCTGGGTTCAATCCCCAGCACTGCCAAGAAAAAAAATCCAAGATAGGAGGAATTTTCGTTTTGTGGTTAATAGTGAAGTCACAGTTACAGTTGCCGACGGAGGAAGAGCAGGGAACCGGGCTTCCCACCCAGGGTTTCCTGGCATTTTGCCCTCTGCCTGTGTGGGGCGTCTTATTTAACCCTCACGGTGACCTTAGGAGCCGGGTCCCCACCCTCGTCCCTCATAGGTGGTGGGTTGGAACCGGTCTCTCCCCCAGCGCCTGTGGCTGTCCTGCTGTTCCACGTGGCATTCCAGCCCAGGAGCTGGTGAGCTTTGGCCCACGGCGGATCCCGCTCCCCATCTGTTTCTGTCCTGCCACAAACCAGGGGTCTTTGGCGTCTGTGTTGGTGGGGAAATGTCAAATGAATGTACTATGTTGTGGCAAGTGAAAACTGTATGAATTTCTAAATGTCATGTCTGTCGGTGGCCTTGTTGGAATGTGGCCACACTGTGCGCTGATGGGTTGCCGATGGGGCTTCCACACTGCCCAGGAGGAGTCGAGTCAGGCGCTGGATGGCTGGGAAGAATGTGTGTGGCCCCTCTCTAGAGCGAAGCTGTCCCGCTAGAAATAGGACACAAGCTACTTATGCAATTTAGGTTTCTAGTAGCCACATTTAAAATGTGTCTTGAATTTTTTCATGAAAAAAAATTTTTTTTTAATGGGTCTTGCTGTGCTGCCCAGGCTGGCCTTGAAGGTCAGTCAGTCTTTCTGCCTCAGTCTCTGGAGCAGCTGGGACTACAGGCGTGTGCCACCATGCCCAGCTGGATTTAATTTTAATAATATGTTTTATTTAAACAGTACATCCAAAACATCATTTCAACATACAATCAAAAAAGTGATCAAGTGAGGTATTTCTTTTTTCCTAGATTCAGCCTTCGACATCTGCTGCACCCTGCACGCGGACCAGCTGCGTGGGTGGGTGCCTGGCAGCCATGTTGCTGGTCCTCGGGTTCTTCCCGAGCTCCTGACAGCCTTGTGCCCTTGGCCTGTCCCTTCTTTGGAAGCCACCTTCCCAGCAGCGGGCTCTGGGCCCCGGTGTGCGAGCGGCTGTCTCTTGTGTTGCAGCTGCTTTCCCGGCTCAAGGGGAACTTGGAGGAGGAGAATCACCACCTCCTGAGCCAGATCCAGCTGTTGAGCCAGCAGAACCAGAAGCTGCTAGAGCAGAACATGGAGAGCCAGGAGCAGTACCACGAGGAGCAGAAGCAGTACATGTAAGGGGCCCGGCAGGGGCACGTGTCGGCGAGAGGTCCTGTCTCTGGAGGTCCTGGTGTCCCCTGGCCTACGGGGTCTCCAGGGCAGGGTTCGGGCCAGCTCACCAACCTGTGGGATGCTCTAGGTTTCCGGAAGTGGGGGTTGGCTTTGGTTTGCTCTTCAGACTCACTGCCCACTGCTGGAAGTTCCCGCCTCTGCTTTTAGAATTGAGTTCACTTCTCGAAGTCCCCCAGCACAAGGAGAGGTGTCTCAGGGAGAGAACGCGGATGGAAACTGAGCCTCTCTCCTGGCTGTGCGTCTCTCCCTGAGACTCTGGGCAGTGGGTCTGCTGCGCCCTGCTTGTCCTCCCCCTGCTGGCCATCGGGAGGGGCCAGCCTTGGTGCAGGCTCTGGGGGCTGGCCACCAGTAGCAGGGATAGGTGTGAACAGCAGGGTCCCCTGTCAGCCGTTCAGCGGGGAGCCACGGGAGGCACAGACAGAAGGGGTCGGGGTTGCTGCTGCCTGAGATGACAGGGGCAGGCCAACGGGGAGGGGCGTGGCACCAGGGCTGCTCAGCGTGGGAGGCCTCTGTGTCCAGCTGAAGGCCTTCGTTCACTCGGAAGCCCAGGAAGTTGCTAGAAGTCAAGAGGAGGAACGTCAGTGCTGGAAGCCTGGCTCCCAAGTCAAGTGGCCCAGCGTGCCTCTCAGGAGTCCAAGGCAGTGTCGCTGCTGCGTGCTGTGATGGCCAGCCTGCGCCTCCACATGTGTGCCACCCAGGCAGGTCCTGCTGTGCCAGAGCCAGCGTGGTGAGGGCAGGAAGAGACGTGCCTGGGGAGGACGTGGTCACTGCCCCAGGTGCTGTCCCAGCACTCCCTGGTGTAACAGCACTCTTCCTGTCCTCCCCACTCCTCTGTCTGCCACCTACTGAAAGACGGTTCGTCTGTAAACCCACACTGTAATTTGGGGGCAGAAATGACAGTGACGTGAAGTCGATCCTCTATAATCCACGTGTCGGAGTTGCCAGCAGAGGTTGGGTGGGTGCTAATAGAAGGCCTGGAAGCCTGGTCCCTGGGGGATTCTTGGGTGATGTTTTCTCAATAGAGAGCGTCTGCGTTAGGCTCCTGGGTTGGCCCACTTCCTGCCGGGAGCCTGCTCCAGGCCTGGTACGGGTGTGTGACCCTGGGGCCAGACACAGCCCAGCCAGGTAGCCAGCTGTGAGGACAGTGACAGCCCAGGGGTTGCGCCGAGAGCTGGGACACAGCACAGCCGATGGCCAGGCCCCATGGTCCCTTTTCCCCTAGTGTGACCTCACAGCGATTCCTTGGGAAATCCCAAGGCTCAGGTGGGACCCAGCAGCCTCGAACGAACAAGCCTGAGTGGTCACCTCCCATTTCAGGCCTCTTTTCAAATAAGGAAACCAGGAGTCTGAACTGTCCACGCAGGAGGCTTCTAGGCTATAAGAAGCATCCTGGGCTCCCCGGTGAGCAGAGGTGCTGTCAACAGCTGGGATTCAGGTGTCGTCTCTGGCCCTGTTTTGATTTTGAAAATGTGAATTGGTTTCTCATGTGGAAATCGGGTGATTCTGCTTCATCTCCTGGCTTGGGTCACCCCGTCAGACCTGGGTTTGTGTCCCGTGGCAGTGATCTGCAGGAGCCGGCTACCTGGGGGCCCCAGGCCTGCCGCGGGCCCCTCATTCCCTCTGCCTTTGCAGCTCTGTCCAGCTCTGTCTTCCTTGCCTGGCCCCCGAAAGCTCCCGAGTGTGCTCCCAGAGGGGTCGGCCGGCACCCCTGAGTGGTCCGGGGCAGAGGTCTGGTTCTGCTGACCATTTTTCTTTTTTTTTTTTCATCCATTCTTTTTAGTTGTCAAAGAACCTTTATTTTATTTATTTATATGCGGTGCTGAGGATTGAACCCAGTGCCCTACACATGCCAGGCAAGCGCTCTACCACAGAGCCAAACCCAGCCCTGCCCGACTTTCTGACCTAGTGCCCAGGTCTTGTAGATATGCCCCACCCTCAGGAGTGCCCATCATCCCACCTGAGCTGGCCTGCCTGCGAGTCCTTCTGAGCAGGACTGTTCAGATGGCTGGAGGTTTTTCCCCTCGAGCTCGCTCACAGCTGGACCCTGGGGTGGCCACAGGGTGGCCAGGCTCCCTGAGCCTGTGGCAGGTGCTTCTGTCCCGTAATCTGCACTCAGCAGTGGTGTTGAGACCTTCGTGTCTGAACCTCAGACACGTGGCCTCTGCCTGGTGTGGGCTGAGAGTACGTTCACTCGTTCTGTGAATCGAGAGCTTTTCTTTCCTTTCTGTCCACAGAGACAAATTAAATGCCTTACGGAGACATAAGGAAAAACTGGAAGAAAAAATCATGGATCAGTACAAGTTCTATGACCCTGCTCCAAAGAAGTGAGTTGATGTGAGATTTGGCAGCACAGCGGACGTTTCCACGAGTCGAGGGAACCGGGAGCTCCCAAGAGAGCCCCATTTGAAGGCCCCCTCACCCCCCGGCAGGCCTCCTGCATGCAGACCCCCCGTGTCAGAGGAGTTAGGACGTCTTTCGTCCCCACCCTGGGTACTCCCGCTTGTCCTGTGGGGATGGCCAGCACCAGCTGGTCCTCAGGAGGCACGAGCTTGATTTAGCCATAGCCCTTCTAGGAGTCAGGGTCTGTGGGCTCAACGTTTAACCTGCCCGGACAGCACCTGTGTTGGGAAAGACGCAGGCAGGGCCCTGGCTGCGCCCCACAGTGTGCAAACGTGGTGACAAACCCTCTGGATGCTCAGAACCTCCGTGAGCAGCAGCTCGCGGTGGGGCCTGGCCCAGCCCAGGAGCCTGCCACCTCTGTCTAGCAGTCCTTCCACTGTCCCTGGCCTGAGCTCAGGAGCGCTTCCTTTGGATTATCCGGGCCCAGCCCCACCTTCAAGTTGAAGTCACCACGAATCCCTCAAGGGTCTCTGTTGACACCATAGAGTTTCAGAACCTGTCTCAGTCATTTGTTAGGCAGACATGGAACTGAGGCGGGAGAGGCGGAGGAGTCACTGTGGCGGTGGGAACGGAGGGTGGTTCTCAGTGTTCCCCCGCGGGCCTTGGCCTTCTCGCCAGCTGCAGCGTCCCCCTTACCCTGTAAATGTGCTGGTTTTAGTTCAGACGCCCTCTGCCCTAGGTCCTGGTCCTGCTTGCTCTGTGCAGGGGGTGGTCAGGGATGCAGTTTATTTCCTTTACTAACTTGAGCAGAAAATATTCCTGAAAGTGGCTTTTTGACAGCTGGCTTAGCACAGTCCTGCCTCCTCCATGTTGCACAGTGAGGCAGGAGCCAGGGGCTTCACGTGACGTCTTTCTTCCTGGGAGACTAGCAGGGATTTCTCCTGACGTCACCCAGCCTACATCTGATGAGAACCGGGCTCTAAGTCCCAAAAGTGATCATGATATTCTTTATTGTTTTTGTTTTTTGGCTGTGATGGAACTCGGGGCCTCACATATGCCAGGCAAGCCTTCTACTGCTGAGCCCCAGCCATCCCCAGTGCCATCATCGTGAACCCCAAATTAACAGCCGAATTACTTAGGCTGATGATGGAAATCCCAGCTCACGTTAGGGAACCTGGTGACCAGCCAGGGGTGTGGAGAATTGCTTGTGCTTTCTAAAGATCTTCTTCTCATCAGGAAGAACCACTGGATTGGAGCCAAAGCCTTAGTCAAACTCATCAAACCAAAGAAAGAAGGTTCCAGAGAACGGTTGAAGTCAACCACAGACAGTCCTCCCTTGCAGCTGGAGTCCTCAGGGTCAGACCCTGCCTCGCCACCCCCTTCTCAGCCTCTCGGGTCTCGGCCAGAGAACCCCAACACCCCCCCAATGCGCCTGAACTGTGCAGAAGAGCATGACACCCACAACGGGACTGTGGTCAAAGGTAGGGTGGCCCCACCGGCTGCAGTCGGGGTGCGGGGCATGTCCTCGAGATTCATCCCAACCCCCCAGGGTGAGCGGGAGGGGGTGGGTGTGCACGGGTGCCTCCTGCATAGGCCTGTCACGAACTGAGCAGGAGGTAGAAACCCAGGGCTCCCTGTGGCTGTAGTGTCCAGTAGCACTTCAGAAAGAGAAGTGTCTTCGTCACGCAGGCCGTGGTAGGTGTTTGAATCCAGAGTTGATCCTCAAGCAAGTGCCACAGAGCCAGAGTGGGCAGGTGGGAGGGCCCTCGCACAGGTCAGGGCATCTAACAACCACCTTCCGTAGGACTTCCCAGGTATGTGTAGCGCATTCCCCACGTGCCCAGGAGCTTCAGCAAGCCCTCAAAGGAGGGTCTGTTCTGCCGCCTGACCTTCCCCCATCCTTCCAGGGAGCCAGTGTGAGTCTTCCCTCAGGGTTGCCACAGGTTCTGAAATAAAAGCAGGACTCCTGGTTGTATGTGCTGTGTCTTATCAATGCCCAGGCCACTTGAGCTGCAGGGTTACTTTAGTCTGCTTGGGGCGATGACTGGCCATCAATAGTCCAGTGCTTTCCCACTCAGGAGTTTTATTGTATTGTGGTGTGTGTGTGTGTGTGTGTGTGTGTGTGTGTAGTGTTCGGGATTGAACCCAGGGCCTTGTGCATGCAAGGCAAGCACTCTACCAACTGAGCTATTTCCCCAGCCTAGTTTTATTATATTCTTGTGCAATTAAAAAACAAAAAAGGAAAATGTGAGCAAGATAAATGGGTTCTGGCAATGACAGTGTTATCACAGTCACTGCCTGAAGACATTGTTGAAGTTGTATCCTGACTTCATAGGAAAGAATATGTCTATACTCTTAGATGCAGAAGTCACCTGATACTTCGAAAATTTCGAATTTACTTTTAAGTATTTGTTGGATTATTTATGGCAGGCCTCCCTGAGGAATTTTTTCTTTTGCACTTGGGATTGAATATAGGTCTACCCTGAACCATGTTCCTCATCCCTTTTTATTTTGAGACAATGTCTCACTAAGTAGCCCAGGCTGGCCCTAAACTTGTGATCCTCCTGCCTCAGCCTCCTGAGATTCTGGGATCATGGGTCTATGCCTCTGTGCCTGGCTCACCCTGAGTCATTTGAATCATCACAAAGGCTACAGGGCTTTCTTAAGGTCATATTGGGAACCCACTGCTCTTAGGGGCTGACAGTAGAGCACTGAGGACCAGCGTGAAGTGCCCTGGGAGTGACTTGGGCACAAGCTCTTCAGAAGTCACCTTCCCTACTACAGGAACCAATTGTGTCACTTTCAAATACAGAAAGTAAATGTGCACATGTGAGGACTGATTTGTTCCCATTGTTGGTTTTTGTTGTTGTTTTAGTATCAGGGATTGAACCCCAGGGGTATTTTATTTTGAGATAGGGTCTCAATAAGTTGCTTAGGACCTTGCTAAGTTGCTTCAACTTGGCCTTAAACTTGCGATTCTCCTACCTCAGCCTCCATAGCTGCTGGGACTATAGGCATGCACCACTGTGCCCAGCCATCCATTCTTTTTCTTTTTTTTTTTTTCTGATATTTTTTGCTGTAGATGGACACAATACATTTGTTTTATCTATCTATTTATTTATTTATTTTTGTGTGGTGCTGAGAATTGAATCCAGTGCCTCACACATGCTAGGCAAGTGCTCTACCACTGAGCCCCAGCCCCAGTCCCGGTCCCGGTCCCAGCCATCCGTTCTTTACAGGGAGCAGAGTAGAAAAAAGGCTCATCCAGCTTGTGAGTGATGCTGAACTCCGCATTTCTGCTACCTAGCGAGGGTCTGTTGTTTCAGATTTTCATATTGGCTGTTAAATTTTGGAGCAGTTGTCATCCCAACTTGCATTATTCTGTAAGTTGAACTAACTATAATCAGTCTAATCAAGTCAGAAAAACTTCCAGAGTAAAAACTGCTCAGCCCAGACAGTTAAACCAACCTGTGCACGAGCTGTCAGTGACGGTCACCAGCAGGAGTCGTGTGACTTGAGTCTCTCTCGGGACTCTGCATGCTTGTCTTTAAGCCTGACTACTCATGGGGTAGGCACCATCACTTCCCCTCTCCAGAGCTGAGAAAGGGAGGCTCGCCCAGGTTCCTCTTGCTGGTGTTGCAGCAGAGATCCACACCGGCCTGTCAGCACCTGAGTTCATGCTACCTTCTTTGCTTTGGTCCCTGAAGATGCTAAGTAAAGAAACTGGGGAGCTCCTCTTGGAGCCCAGCCCTGAGCTGGGCAGCAGGGATACATATACCAAAGGGCCGCCAATGTAGAATCAGTTGGTCCCTTCTCCTGTGGTGTGGGCTGTGGCCACCAGGTGGTGCTGTGGGGAAAGAAAGCGTGGAGGTCCTGCTGTCCGCTTCAGTCCTAGATCAGCAATGGGTCAGGTTGGTTCATGTTAGCTTAAGATGTGTTCAAGTCAGAGCAGTTGTCTGCTCTGTGAAGACTGTAATCTAAAGGCCACGGAGTAGAGGATGTAGAGGAGACGTGAAAAGAAAAGATTCTCCTTGGCATGAAAGGGCTTGGGTATGCAAAAGAGGTTTTTATTATTTCTAAACTCCTTCTGCCCCCAGAGGTGATTTTAGAGGGCAGATGCTATCGAGAGTACCGCAGGTAGACAGTGTCATGACAGTGGGTGAGAAGCTTGTCATTATAGGTTTCCAAGCTCTTTGGGAACAGGAGCTGTAGGTGAGCTGAGCTGTCAGGGACCCTGTCATTAAACCATATGAGTAAGAGGAGTGGCCGCTCCTACATTAACACGCATTCTCATTTAATAATTAAACACACTGGAATTGAAGCATCAGTCTAAATCGCCGGCCCCTCCGGCAGTGTGTAGTTCGCCTCACACGTCGAGTGAGTCTGTGGTTGGATTGGGAAGCCCCTGAATTAACTAAACCGAGTCAGAGCATAAGCAGTTCCCTGCGTGAGCCCCATCCTGGTCTGAGCATTAGCATTGGTTCCCCTTCTCTAGGTCGGACAGGATTCTGATATCTTGGGTACATTTTGCTAACTTAGATTCATTTGTAATTATTGTTCATTTCATTTGTTCTTTTTTTTCCCCTTCCTCCTCTGGGTTATCCGGGTGATGACATTTAGCTACTCAGCGCAAAAAGAGTCCCTTTTTGAGAAGCAAAAGCAAAGACAAAGACAAGTCTCCAGCGGCCCATCCGGCTCTCTCTAAACGCCTGCGGTTTTGGTCCTCCTCCGACATCCCATCCTCTCCTAACGAGCCTCTCTCTTTCTCAGACATTGGAGATTTCTAATCCCTCCCTTTACCATGTGTCTGCATCCTGTATCCTCCTTCATTTCTGAAACTCAAACAACAAAAAGCCATACCTAAGGGCCACATGGCCTCTAAGTGGACCCTACTCCTGACCCCAGTTCCAAAGTAGCCAGCACGGATTCTGATTTCAGAATAGAAGACAAGTTGCCATTCTCCCCGGACCGTTTCTTCAGAGCAGCACAGTTTTAGGGGACCCTCCGGACATGCGTGTTCGTGTCCTGGGGCCGGATGTCCATGCTGAGTAAGTTGGGTGGCCCTGTACGTCCATGCTCTCGCACCTGCAGGCCCGTGTCGCGCCTGTGTGTTAAGCTGAGGTGGCCGCTTGTCCCTGTGCTTCCTGAAACACGCACAGCCACAAGTCTCCTAAGGCTTTTTTTTAAGCTGCTAAATTTACAGCCGCTGCCCTTTTGTCCCTTTCTGTGTCAGAACGCGAGTTGTTGGCGTTGCCAACAGGCCCTTGTGGGCTGTGTTCTGTGCTTTGGAGGATCGATGGTCTGTTCAGGCAGTTTGAACCCTCGGATTGATTCTGCCCCGCCAGACGCCAGCCCAGAGTGAAGTCCGTGGCCCCCGTGCTGCGATTCTCCGACATCTCCGAGGCTGAAATTAAAGCAGAAGTGGACAGAAAGAGTGTTGGCCATGAATCCCACAGGGCAGGGGAGACGCTGGCCGCCAGGCCGGGACTGCCGCGCTCCCCTGCTCAGCCACCTTGGCGCCGTCTTCATGATGTTCGCCATGGCCAGATCCCCACCGTGTGCTTGCCTACGTGTTTCCCCCCTAAGTTGATTCAGTTTCCAAAGTTAAATTTATCCTGAAAGGTCATTGTCAGTACTATCTGTAAAGGAGAGCAGGTGTCACCATGAAAACAAGGTGACCCTAATGTTCACCCAAGTGTGAAAACGCTCAGGTTGGTTCCACTGGCTGCACCTCCTGGAGCTCGCTCTGGGGACCCGAGCTGCCTGTCCTCCTCGCGTGCCCTGGAACCGTGCTGTCTCTGTGTGCCGCTCACGCTGTCTGTCCATCTCCACCTCCGCTCTGGACTCTCATTTCACCTCTCCCACAGGATGACCTCTCCTGCTTCATCCCACCAGACTTGAATCTTGCTTCTCATCAAGGTTATCTTTCAAAACCCAAATTGTCCCCGATTTCAGATCAGACCTGGGCACTCAGAACTGCAGTGAGCCCAGACCGCGTGCCCGGGAGGCCGCCTCTCTACATGACTCGTGGCCTGGGGCTCAGGGAGGGGGTGGCATGCCAAGCTGCACTGGCATTAGTGTTCCCCTCTACCTGGACCGCCCACCCTCCCTCCCACTTCGTTTTTGTTTTGTTTTTAAACATTCTAATGCATGATTATATTTAATTTTGACAAGAGCATATGTTCATGGTAGAAAAATTAATAGTGCTGAAAATCGAGACACGAGGTGAGCGTCTCCTCGTGTCTGCCTCACCACGGGGAGCTCAGGGCTGCTCTTTTCAGGAGGCAGACGACTGAGGTTGGCAGTAGACTTCTTTGTGAAATTCTAAGGGTCCCTGTGCTTTGGCTGCAGGCCGGAGTGGTCCTCAGCAGAGGGCTGCTGGGACCACTGGGAGCTGGGGCTGGAGACGTGCTCTGAGCTACCACTCTGGACTCCGCCAGCATTTGCTCTTGAGTGTGCCCTGTTTCTCCCAGCCTTCTGGCCTGGCCGACCTAGAGCCAGCGCTGGCCTTGTGGAGTCCCCAGCAGGCCCAGAGTAGCTGGGAGGGGTGGTGCCCAGCTTGTGTCTCTGTGGTCCTCGTGCCCCACTGCACCTGCTTCGGGCCTCAGTGTGCTTTCCCAGCCTTAGCACGGGCTTTGTGGTCTCATTTCTCAATGTCCTCTTCTGCTCAAGGCCCTGGGGATCTAAAACCAAAGCGAGGGTCCCCACACGGAGGCAGCCTTGACCACACAGAAGCCTCCACCGACCCGGCCATGAAGTCCTGGCCATCCGAGCTGGGCTCCCGGACCTGCTCAGCCTCAGCCATCACGGCAGCCCCTCCCAGCTCCACTCCCACCCCCTGGCACCCAGGCCGCACCAAAGGTAAGTGTGGGCCCTCCCGAGGGTGACATGGGGCCCAGGGCCTTCACACCCTGGCCTAGAGACAGGAGGGGCTCCAAGAGGTGTGAGCAGAGGAGACGGTGTCAGAGGCTCTGTCCTACTCACAGCCCAGGGACTGGACAAACAACCATCAGGAGGCCCAGGGGTCGAAAGCTTCCAGTGTTCAGGCCCTGGGCACCACGTGGCTCTGGGAGAGAGATGAAGTAGAGCTGAGCAGGGTTTGGACAGAAATCAGGCAGCTACTGCCCCTCCAGGGTGATAAGTCTGGAGGTGTTTTCTCGAGAGGTTGAATGAGAGGTGCTCTGCCCTGCAAGTCTCTTGACGCAGTCGAGGGCAAGTGACCCACACTAAAAGCCGTGCGGCCAGGGAAGGGTTACAGCTGTACTCCCTCCCGGGATGCTGTTGGATGCGTGTGTGTTTACATTCAGTTGTGAGAGTAAAATGCGCAGAGTGATCTCATCAGCTGGAACGATTCCCAGCCAAATGACTCAGTCGAGTCTTGCCAGGTGAAGCTCCAGGATGCCCTGAACACCTGAGGAGAGCCTGTAACTCCAAACAGAACAAAACCAGTGCCAAAGGCAACTGGAGTGCCATGAAGCACAGAGAGGTCAACTTTAAAATGCCTGGCATCGGTAGAGTCATAGATAAGAGATGTTACTACATCATGAAACAAGAACAGGAGGCTGTGAAAAAGAGCAGTCAGGGAGGGAAAAGGCATCAGAAAATTTAAAATATGCAAACAGGAAAGAAAAGATAATGTCTAAGACTGAAAAAGACATCCTTATAAGAGGTGAAAATATCCAAAGAGATAGCTAAAGGAGTTGAATGTGATTGCTTCTGGGGGATTGGAAGTCTGAGAGCAAGAAGATAATTTTTCTTTTCTTTTTTCTTAAGGTATTTATTTTTTAGCTTTAGGTGAACACAATATTTTTATTTTGTTTCTATGTGGTGCTGAGAGTTGAACCCAGTGCCTCACGCATGCTAGGCAAGTGCTCTACCACTTGAGCCACATCCCCAGCCTTAGGAGGGTAGTTTTTCATAATAATAACAGTCACACAGCTCTTTAAGCCTTGGGCATGCACAACCGTGGTTCTGTAAACAAAAAGCAACATAGACAGGGTCCCTACATTGAAGGGACCCTCACACTCTGGATATATGATGCCAGTGGGCATGTAACTGTTTTCAAAATGGACACCCTCTCATTGTTTTGGAGGGGGTCCAGACTGTTCTCAGAAACGAGCAGGCTTGAAGCCTAGAGCATCTCACTGACCTCAGGGACTGGTTGTGGATTGCTGGCTGGTCGGTTCCTGGGTCTGGATCTGGTTAGGTGCTGTGTGTGCAAGGAGCCCTCACCCTCCAGGGAACCCGTCCCTCCCCCCAGATGTGTTACCGTGTTCTTAGGCCAGACCCCCCCCCCCTTTTGTTTGGGGGTCCCAGGCGTTGCCCAGGCAGAAGTTTGATCTAAGTTAATATTGGACAGGAGTCAGGAGTGTCAGTGTCTCCTCTTCCTGGCTGGAGAAATAAGGGGAGGGCTAGAAGAGGCAGGACCCAAGGCACAGTCCACCCTCCCTGCCTCATCCCTGGACATAGCCACGACTCAGGTGCCAGACGGAGGTCAGAGCTGGCCCTCCAGCAGAGGGCCGGGGCTTGCCTGTGGCTGGTTGGGCATTCTGAACCCCAGCTCACCAGCTGTGTTTTTCAGGCTGTAATTCAGATGACAACCTCTGCGACCCACCTCCGGAGCTCCAGTGCACCCAGCCCAGGCAGCATGGTGAGTGACCGCGTGGCCAGAGCCCGTCAGTGTGGGTTCTGAGGTTTCTGTCAGTCGGACTTTTCCTTCACACTAAGTCGGGTGGCATCAGCGTGTAGAGAGGTGACTGTGGAGTGGGATGGGGCTCACTCTCCAGGGAACCAGCCTCCCCCTGCAGCTGTGGTCAGCTCCTGTTACCATATCTTCCGGGCTCCCGTCCTCTGCCCTGCCTGGGGCCTGAGCTGTGTTTACACTTGTCCAGCCATGGGGACGGCACCGCCTCCCTGACGTGCCAGCTCTCAGGGTGATGACGCTCCCTGCAGGTGTGGCAGAAGGTTCTGGTGGTGGCGCCCAGAGTGTCCATTTGGGAAGGCCTCTCTGTCCTTGCTTGGGCTTTCCGTGCCCGGGGTGCTCTGAGTTGTAGTAAGTCCTAGAAGACGTTGGCAGCACATGTCCTGTGGTTGAGGATGGTGCACGTTTCTCAGGAGGGAAAGCAGCAGGTGATCCCAGTCTTCTCCGATTGACAAGCTGCTTGGCTCGTTTCTGAGTTTTTTCTCCCGTCCCCAGTGCTGGGGATGGAAGCCAGGGCTCCCTCGGGCATGCTAAGCAAGTGCCACAGACCAAGTCCTCAAGCCTTTTATTTAACATGGACTCTTTATTTAGGGATTTTCTTCTTCTTTCTTCTCTTTGTTTGTTGGTGCATTATAATCTACATGACAGATTCATTGTGCTGAAGTTATACATGCAGGCGATGTGATCAGTCTCCTTCCCCGGGACCCTTCCTCCCCCTCCCCTATCCCATCACCTGGCTCTACTCTGGTCTCCTTCTGTTACTGTTAGTGTGTTATAGTTACTAAGCGGGATTCATGGTGTGTTCACATGTGGACATAGAATAACCTGGTAGCCTTCTTTCCTCAGTCCCTCCCTCTTGATCCCCTTCCTCTAGTCTACTGGTCTCCCTTCTGTTTTCCAGAGATCCCTTCTTTTATTTTTATCTTTTCTCTCTCTGCCTTTCAGATATGAGAGAAAACATTTGACCCTTGACCTTCTGAGTCAGGCTTATTTTACTTAACACGATGATTGCCAGGTCCATCTCTTCACCAGCGAATGGCAATTTCATTTTTCACTGTGGCTCAGTAGAACGCCACCGTGTATACACGCGTATTTTCTTTTTTTTTTTTTTTAATTTATTTTTATGCAGTGCTGAGAATCGAACCCAATGCCTTGCACATGCTAGGCAGGTGTTCTACCACTGAGCCACCACCCCAGCCCCACGCCATATTTCTTTATCCAGCTGTCTGTTGACGGGCACCAGGCTGGTTCCATAACTTGGCTATTGTGAATCGCCTGCAGAAGCATTGGTACGCAGGCAACACTGTAGTTGGGTCAGACGGTAGCTCCATTTCTAGTCCTGGAGGAAGCTCCACACGGCTCTCCAGAGCACCCATCCCACTGAGAGCACGAGAGGGTGATTCCCCTCCCGCCAGGAGTGATTCCCCATGATTGCCATTCTAACTGCAGTCCTCAGTTTTTGAAAAGCAACTTTGCAAGAGTGGGGAAATAATCCTTAAAAAAAAAAAACACTCAGTAAGTTAGTTCACGGGCATTCAGCTTGCCTCTTGCACCCAGGGCACACGGCACCCCACCCCACCCTAACACCTATGCTGCGGCTGCAGCGCACACCAGGGAGGCCTCGTGTCTTCTGTGAGCAGACAGGCTCTGTGAGGAGACCTGGTCCCTGGAGCCCTCTGCCTTCATACCATGCGGGGACCGTACAGTAGGACATCTCCCCAAGTACCCAGACTTGTGACTGGTGGCTGAGCACCAGCTCCTGTCTTCAGGACAGGAGGGATTTGCGGCAGCACTTGAGTAAACCACGGTGCGTGCCCAGCCGATTGGTTTCTGTTTCTCGTAGCAAAACGTCCCACCTTTTTAAAGACATGTGTATTTATTTATTTCAGATTTTCCCTCCCCAGAAGGGATTGACTTTGCTATTTGCTATTCCTGAACCATCTTTCTGGCCCGTGCCCAGATGCCATGTGCTCTCGGGTCCCTCCCAGATGCCTGCAGGGCTCATCAGTACTTGGGAACTGGGAGCCCTGTAGACCCAGGAAACCAGAGCAGACTCTCTGTGGGGACCACAAGCACGGGGCCTCCTGCCCAGGTCAGCTTAGCATCTGCTGTGTGCTGAGGGGTTGCAGAGATGACAGAAACACTGTCCCTGTCCCCCCAGGGGTTGAGTCCAGTGGAAGAGATGTCTTCTCACGCGATATTCTGATACAGGGCAGGCTGCCGGGAGAGCCTGGCAGGAGAAGTCAGCAGGCCCTCGGGGGTGGCTCACCCTCCGCAGGGGATGGAGCCAGCCTTCCTGCGGGTCTGCAGCAGGGCAGCGCCACAGCCACCAGGGGGCCGGCTGCCTCCACGCTTGTCACGTCAGTCTCAATTTCCCCTCTGGGACATGTAAATTGGGGGCAGGGACACCAAGGAATAGCCCCCACCCAGGAGGACAGATGGCTCCTTTTCATCCTGCGGTCCCAGCACCCTCACCCCATTTGTCACCTGCAGGGACACACTGTCACACATGTGACCCGGCAGCCCTGCGCACCCTTGGTTGTTCTGTTTCTAGACTGGGGCTCTGAATTTCCTCCGTCATTATTGCCATTCCAAACTGCAGCCCTAGACGGGGTAAAGGCGGGTTGTCAGAGCTGTCTCTCTCCGTGGCTGTGCGGCGCCTCGCGCTCTGTTGGTGAAGCTAAGCTTCTGCAGGAGCAGATGGAGCGCCCAGAGGTCTTCCTGAGGGCCTGGGCTGAGCTTTGGTTGCTGGCCTTGGGTCCCCCTGGCCCTCGGCCCTTTATGCTGAGCACTGCTCTTTCCCTCAGCGTCACGACCAGGCAGCTTGGAGAGCAGCAGGAACACATCCAGCAACAGCTCACCTCCGAGCCTCAAAGGTAAGGCCCTGCCTGCCGAGCGCCTGTGGGCGTCGGTGTAGATGGGTGTCTCCGGCTTGTGACATTCTTATGGTATGCAGCTAGCGGGGCTTTCAGGCACATCCTTATGTGTTCATGACCACAAAATGCAGTTTCTAGCACAGGCTAGAGAGTTTGAGTAGGTTTGGATTCAGGTCCTTCTCGCTCTGACCTGCTCCATGGACATGGGCAAGTCCCCTCAGTGAGATGGGGATGGGTGCGCCCTCTTTCCTTCAAGACATTTTTCTTCTTAGCTTCTACATGATCAGCCCTAGAAGAGCCCCTGGGCGGGGCGGTTAATGAACTTTTAACATGTGAGTGCATGACAGCCAGCGAGTATTATGGGTATTAGTAATTTAGAGTTTGATGGCTGCTTCTGCCAGGAGATTACGTGGCCCTCTACAAGGACAACATGCAAATTTGTGAAGTGTTCGATATTTTTGCACTGGGTTGATTGTAGTGTACAGTTGACACTCAGAAAGGAGACTGTCAGTAATCCCAGGAGATGGAATTAAAAAATATCCACATACATACATATATATATGTATATAAATTTTTTAAAATTTAAACTTCAGTGGAAATTTTACTTTTATCTCATGTTAATTTGTCTTTAAAGCTAAAGTAAAGCCCTAGAGGATTCTAAAAGGTCCTTTATAGCAGGGTGGGGGTGAGCCTTAGGCAGGGTTCTTTTTTTTTTTTTTTTTTCTTTCTTCTTGGTACTGGGTATTAAACCCAGCAGTACTCAACTCCTGAGCCACAGGGCTCTTTTTTATATTTTTTACATTTTATTTTGAGACAGGGTCTTGCTGAGTTGCTTAGGGCCTTACTAAGTTGCTGAGGCTGGCTTTGAACTCTGGATCCTCCTGCCTCAGCCTCCTGAGCCATTGGGATTACAGGTGTGCTGCCACCATACCTGGCTTGGGCAGGGTTTCCTCATGGGTTTTAAGTGAGCCAGAGGAAGCACGGTGCCAGCTGGGACTGACATGTGCCCCTCTGTTCCCTGCCCAGGTTCCTCCGACCAGCTCCATGGCCGGTCTGAGAGCTTCAGCAGTGAAGACCTGATCCCCAGCAGGGACCCGGCCACGCTGCCCCGGGAGGCTGGTGCTCCAGGACGCAGTGCCCTTGGCCGCCATGAGAACCCCCCGCCCCGGAACGGGCCTCTCCTCCAGGAGGGTGCCCAGAAGAGGGGCACAGCCCCCCCACACACGGGAATGCGGCCCCGCTCGGCCTCCCCGAGCAGCGAGATGGTCACCTTGGAGGAATTCTTGGAGGAGAGCAGCCGCAGCTCCCCGAGCCACGTGAGTGCCAGGCAGGGCTGTAGGCGGCCGGGGCTGCCCCTCACTCCGCTCGCTCAGGACGGGGGGCATGGGGGGTGTAAGGCCTTATGCAGGACTGGCCTGGCTGTGGCAGGAGCCGGCGGGTCACTGGGAGCTGCCCACGGTACCCAGACAGCAGGTGCTGCTTTCCCCCAGGCTTGGAGTGGGCTCACGGCCTGGGGCCAGCACCCCATTGCTGGTCAGGACGTCCTGCCAGGGGTCATGGCATGGCTCCCAGCACCTGCTTACCTGCGTCCCCAGCAGCAGGTGGCAGAGGGTAAATACTTTAGGCTTTCTGGATCACGTAGTTCAGTTGCAGCCACTCAGCTCTGTGGCCAGTGTCGGTGACTAGGCCTGCCATCAGACAGAACTTGCCTTAAGGACACTGCATTTGGAATTTCATGTGATTTTCTCGTTATAAAATGACTTTTCTTCCTTTTTTTTTTTAAGAGCAGTACTGGGTGCTCTACCACTGAGCTTCATCCCCAGCCCTTTATAATTTTTTTATTTTTTGAGACAGGGCCTCACCAAATTGCTGGAGTTGACTATGAACTTGCAGTCCTAGCTAACTTTCTCCTTAATATTTTTGTTCATTTAGAAACATAAAAACTATTCTCGGCTCCAGGCTGTGTGAAAATGAGTGGCAAGCTGACTTGGGCATGTGGCTCCAGGTGCTGACCCCCGTACTGGTGCTCCTCCTCCTGAACTCCACTTGCAGACAGACCCTTCTCTGTCACCTTTCCAGCGTCCCTGCATGTAGCTTTTGCGTGTTGGATGTGCTCTGTCTGAACACAGTGACGGATCAGCCCTAGAAGAGCACCTGGGTCACTGAGTGAAAGAGTACCCTGTCTTGTCATTGAGACCTGTTGAAGACTTAGTATTTCAGTCTTTCCACCTAATTGGGCTGGGTCTAGCTCTCTGATCTAGGTGAACGTGGCCCAGTAGCACAGGGAACATAAACGTTTGCCTGGCGGGTGTTTATTGAGCACCTGCTGTGTGCGGGGCAGCATGCATGGTGCCTGCCCTTGAAGCAAAGCCAGCCAGCTCCCGGCAGCTGGCAGCGTCCACCTGCTCAGTGCCTCTCCTTGCAGGAGGCAGAGACTGGAGGCAAAAGACACGATCCCTGTTCTCCCTTTGCTCCTGTTTCTGTCTACCCAGGGCTCAGTCTGCAAGGAGCCAGAGACCAAGCTAAGACAGCATCCCTGCCTTTGGGTGATCCTCAGGCAGGAGTGTGCCTCGGAACTGCACGGTGGGCCTGCCAGACACAGGCCAGCCCCTGGGTTTCTGTCAGTCTGAGGTAGCACCGAAGCTGTGTGTCCTTAGTAAATTGCTGATGATGCTCTGCTGCTGTCCGGGTCCCACCGCGTGAGCACGCCAGCCTGGCGGGTTGAATAAGAGCGGGCCAGAGAGCCCCGATCCTCTGTCCCATCCTGCCATGCCATGCTTCCTTCCCTTTGCAGATCTTGAGTCGGGGGGTTCCGAGCTCCCTCCTGATCAGCTCAGACCAGTCTCCGTGCTCTGTGGTAGCACCTGTCCCTTTTCAGCTTAAAGGAGACAGCACAGTCTCCCTGCAGCAGCGTCTGTTAGAGTCTGATGCTTGGCCCTCCACAAGCAGGGCCCTGTGCAGACAGCGGCCTCCCCACCTGGAGAAGTCATGGAAAGGGACTCCACCCTGCCTCTGCTCCCCAAGTGTCACTGATGGTGAGAGCAGGTGCTTCAGGATGAGGCTCCCTGGGGGGCCGCCGAGCGTGGTCTCCTGAAGGTGGTGTCGCACTCACAAGCGTGACAACACAGACACGTGCTGCGTGTTGTGGAAGCCGTGAAGGCTGGTATTGTGGAAGAGACTAGAAAAGTAAATGCTGGCAGGCACCAGAGGGCGGCCAGATAGCAGGTGACAAGAGCCAAAGAGATGAGAGGAGTCGGTCCTCATGCTCCCCAGCACCCAAGGGTGACTGCACAGTGTGTTTGTGAAGACCTAGGAGAGGAGTTTGAGGGCTCCAAACACAATAGCGTATGAGGAGGTGGAAACGTGCACCTCCCTGGTTTGAGTCACACGTTGGATATGTGTCCTGAATTATCACACTGTCCCTGAGAACGCGCAGTTATCATGAGTCGATCTCTAAGGAGAGCAGCGGCTCGCAGAGAGGAGTGGCAGGTGTGGGGAGAGGCCCTGGAGCCGGCAGCCTGGGGCCTCCACCCCGGCCAGCTGTGCTCTGGCTGCATAGTGCTGACCTCCCCCGCCACTGCCTGGCCAGCCACAGGTGGCCCAGTACACACTGCGCGGCCCTGCCAGGCTGCAGAGAATGCAGTGAGCATTTTGGCAGATACACACGCAGCTCCCAGAACAGCGCTGGCCACCATGGGTGATACATGGCACCTTAGGATATTAATAAGCAGGTCTCACTGGACACTCACCCAGGACCTGTGACATAACACGACGGAGCACATCGCTGTCCGGCTGTGTGGCAGGTGTTTTCATGGGGCGGGGGTTGTTGGCGGGTGCAGCTGCTGACCTGCCTCCAGATTGGCACAGCAGGCCGGTGCTGACCCTCACGTCCCCTTCCTCCTCTTCCTGCGTCCACCAGCCTCCGGGCAAACCTTACTTGGCTGCTTGTGCCAGGCTGAGAGGAGTGGGCAGAAGGCTGCAGTGACCCAGAGTCACAGGCCTCTTCCTCCAGTGGCTCTGCCTGCTAAACGGTGGGTGGCAAAGGAGGCCAAGCCCGAGTGGCAGCTGCTCTGCCCGGGCAGCGGGTTAATGGGCAGCCTCAGGCTGGGCTGTCCTGTGTACCTTCCTGCCTGGGCAGCCTGGCTATCCCCTCTGGCCTCCTCCTGCCCCCTCTGTCTCCCTTTCTCAGCCTGGGGAATGTCCTTGTGACATCTCTGGGCCTGCTGGAGTGACAGGGAATTCCGTCACACTCCCCCCCCCGCCCAGCACCTACTCTGCAGGGCAGAGAAAGGAGACAGATGGGAGCAGCAGGCGGTGGTGGGGCTGGCTGTGCGCGAGGTCCTCGTCCCCTCTGGATCAGCATTCTTAGCTGCAAGGCTGGGGGCTGCCTGGAGCCTCTGGGGTTCTTTGCCCAGGGATGCCCCACGGCCTGACCGTCCTGACCCTTTCTGGGAGCGGGTCCTGAGGAAGCCCAGCCTGAGTGGGAGACCTCGTTCCTGCTGAGTGGACTCCAGGGCACATCCTGGCTCTGAGGACCCAGCGGCCCCCATCCCACCTCTCCACGCCTTTCTCCTCTGCAGGACGCTCCTCCCGGTTGCCCAGATGACCTCCTGCTAAGAGACTACTTCCGAACAGCCAATAATTTTGAGGCCATCAGAAGCCTGCCGGGACCACCTGCCAGGAAGGAAGGGGCCAAGATGCCCGTCAGCCATGTGGCCCCAATCAAGATGGCCATTGGCACCCCCGAGGGGAAGCAGCCGAAGCCTGGACATTACATGAAGCCAAACTTCAGGCCAGCTGAGGCGGAAGCCCCGGCCAGTACACCCCCCAGACAGGCCCAGCCTCCCCAGAGCCTGTCCCTGGGCAGACCCCGGCAGGCCGCTGCATCCTGCACCTCCCACACATCTGCCAGCCGGAGTGCGTCCCTGAGCCGCGCCTTCAGCTTGGCCTCAGCTGACCTTCTGCGGGCCAGCGGGCCAGAGGCCTGCAAGCCAGAGTCCCCTCAGAAGGCGGGGGGTCTTGAGGCCTCGGGGGGCAGAGAGACAGGCAGCCACAGCCTGCACAGCCCCGCACCCCCCAGCTCCCACAGCCTGGCGCGGGAGCGGACCCCACTGCAGGTCTCAGGCCCCCGTAGCCGGCCACTGGACATGAGGCGCTTCTCACTGGCTCCTCCAAAGGAGGAGAGGCTGGTCCCCCTGCAGCAGTCCGCCACAGCGCCAGCCATTGCCATGGGAGGTGGCAGTGGCAGTAGCTCCCAGCTGCAGCACTTCTCACCTGTTGCCACCCCAACTGCCAGGACCAAACCCAAAATGTCCCCCCATTCAGGGGAGGTGGCCACCATCGCCCCTGTCCGGGCAGGGCTCAGCGGCTCAGAGGGAGATGGGGTTCCAGGGCAGGGCTATAATGAGGGGCTCCCAGCCAAGAGCCCTGGGAGGTCCCCTGACTCAGCTCCTCACGGCAGCCGGGGCCCCGAGGACCTCAGTCGAGGGGGCAGCTCCAGGAGTGCACCGGCATCCCCGGAGCCGGGCGGGGACCCACAGACGGTGTGGTATGAGTACGGCTGCGTGTGACTGGTCTGGTGGGCCAACAGCTCCCGAACCTCAGACTGCTGAGGCGCCTTCTGATCCCGAGGCCGTTCTCCTGGCTGCCTGCGGTGCTGGGAGAGGGTGGAGGAGGAAGGGGTCCCCACGCCATTGTCCCGTTTGTTTCCTGAACACTGTGCCAAGCCCCAAGGGGATGACCGCCAGGTATGTAACGCGTCTTCTATACCTGGAGCTTCCTGCCGGCTGCTGGTGGCTTTTGAACAGATCCACTTAGCATGGGGGCCACTTAGAAAGCAGTGACAAATCCGACCTGGCCCAGAGCAGACACTAAACCGACCTGGCCCAGAGCAGACACTATTCAAGTGGACCCTGGTAGAACACTCGTGTGCAAACCATTGACTTCCGTTAAAAAATGTGCATGTGCGCATGCACACACACAGCAGGCTCACAGGCTAATCCCTGGTGGGTCTGGAAACGACTCCCCAAGGCCATTGGATCCTGGGAACAGCCCAGACTGGTCAAGTACAAGGACCTGGAGGGCTTCGGGCGGAACCCAGAGGCAGCTAAAGCTGGGAGGGAGCACTGCCGTCCTGCCCCTGGGGTCCAGCATTTCCTTTGCCCCAGGGCCATGCCCTCAGGTCTGGTTGTGCGGGGCCTGGGCATTTGTTCCCTCCTCCAGTTGGTTCTGGGGTTCCCAGGCCACCCAGGGACCAGCCTTCCTAGCTCAATTTCTACAAACACTGGATCTGCTGGGCCTGGGCCATGGGTGCAGAGATGCCCCGGCCCTGTCCCAGGAGCGAGCGTAGGGGCGGGGGAGGCCTGTGCACAGAGGTGCCTGCTTGGCTTGTGGTATGGCTGCAGCACCCGGCTTCCCCCATCTCAGGTGGGATGTTGATTTCTGGATAATTTTTGGGGGGGGGTTAAAAACCAAATTTCTTTTAATATATATGTACACGCTCGTGAAATATATATACTTTGGGGGGATCTATTTATGTTCCTTTGGGAGTCATTCCTTCAGGAATCGTACCTGCTGCTTCGTGTATTTGGTCAGATTCCTGACGCATTTAGTTTTCCTATTGTAAAGGTGCTTTTCCTGGGATGGGCTAAACCTATTGACTTTTTAAAAAAAGATTTTCCCCCGTTTTGATTCAATGTGCTGAGAAAGAAATGGGGAGACTTTTGAATGTTAACAGGATCCACTGTGGGAATGTTTCCGGTGGCGTGTTAAAGAGCCATCATTCTGGAACACAGGACAGGGTTGTAATAAAGCAGAACAGAACAGAAGCGAGTCCTGGTCTCTTCTGCACGGCTCTCATCCTCTCAGCTGCTTGCCGCCCTCATCTGCTACCTCTTTCCTGCTGCCACTGTCCACTGCTTGAGCAGGGCCCTGGGTCCTCCCTCGGCTTCTCTTCCACGCACCCCACAGGACACCAGCAGGTGTTGGCCTCCAGCCCCGGCCTCTCCTGAACTTGAGGCCTGAAGTCACTACCTGCCTGACTACTGGCTTCCTCAGCTAACACCCACCCCCATGGTCCCTCATTCTTTGACACAACCTGTCCCATCCTGGACCCAGGGATTTGTCTGGAACCTGCCAACTGCTTTTGTCCCAGGTCACAACCTCCAACCCTGGGACTGACCTTAACCTGTCAGCCTAGCCTTCTCTGGTGGCAGTTCGGGGAGGCCAGCAAGGAAAGGTCCGGACCCCAACCGTCCTACATCAAGCAGGAAGTGAGCCCCGTGGGCTCTGTGCGCCAGCTGCCATCTTCCAGTCTTGTGTGCTCGGGGAGAGGGCTCCTGCTAAGGTCACCTGTGTCACCAGTCCCAAGGCGCTCCTCAGTCGTGGTTGTTCGCCTCGGGTGGCCTTTCTGGAGCGGTTCCCTCCCTCGGCAGGCACACCCAGGCCTCTGCAGACCCGGTCCTCAGAGCGGCTCACCTCAGGCACACCCTGCCTGCTCGTCACTCCCTGTCCCCGACAAG
The DNA here is from genome assembly GCF_021218885.2 of Marmota monax. Lineage (NCBI taxonomy): Eukaryota > Metazoa > Chordata > Mammalia > Rodentia > Sciuridae > Marmota > Marmota monax. Next base: position 5,574,988 of record NW_026695241.1, read on the forward strand.
CTCCTGCACACACGCGGTTCTAATTACCAGCTACTTCCAGAAGGCTCCAGATCCACGTGTCCAACTTGAATGTCCCAAACGCACCTCAGATGTCCAACACCCAACTCACACCCAGCCCACCTCTCGCCTGCCCCAGTAAACACCCAGAGGATGCTGACCCCTGCTCACTCTTCCCGTGTCCTATCCTGTGACCATCGACCATGGGCAGTCCCAAGGGCAGCACCCTGGGGTCCAGTGGCAGGGGGGAGTCCCAGGTCAGGGATTTTCTTTCTTTTTTTTTGGTGAGTGTGTGTGGGGTGCTGGGGATTGAACCCAGGGCCTTGCTCATGCAAGGGAAGCACTCTACCAACTGAGCTCCATCCCCAGCGCCCCAGATCTTGGATTTTGCCTTTGTATATTTGTAGACAACCTCCAGATGCTTCTGACATGACTGGGGCTCCAACATGAATGAATGCTCGTTGGTGTTTTCTGTGTTAACCAGATGAGGGGGACACCTCAGAGGCCTGTGTCAGACTTCATGGGCTGATGATATGCGTGACCTTGTGGAATCAGTTTATGAATGTGGGATGAATTTCCTCAGTTTTTCATGCTGTTCCCACTGTGATGGCCTCACATGTAGAATGCGTCAACCTAAGATTAAAACAGAATTCACCAAAGTGTCCACCCAACACACTTTTTAATTTAACATTTTTTTCCAGAGTAAGTCTAGAGATGCAAAAGCATTAACTGCGCCCCAGATGTAACATTGGCCCGTTTCTGTGGTGTAAATATTCTCACCGTGGCTGATGTCAAGCTGCCATTACAAAGTCACTAAACATGGGCTGGGAAGGGGTGCGCGGCACACCCCACTGTATAGCCTCACCACCACCCAAATACAGGTATGAATAACCTCGAAGGCGGAGGAGCTGGCAAAATAATTAGGAGGTAGTGAATTTTTTATTACTTTTGCTTCTGATATTTAGTTGTGGGTTAATCGAAGTCCGCTTTTCGTAATGGCTGTTTAACAACCGGCTTGCAGAATTGCTGGAATTCACCAGTCTGCCCTCACACGCCAGAATAGGCCAGCTCTGGCCCACCGTGAGGGGCACCACCTCCAAGAGGTGGCCAAAGACGGAGGGACAGGAAAGCCGGAGGAGCAAGCAGAGAAGCCGGGCTGGGCACCGAGGGTTGGCGGCTGTTCCCTGGTTTCCTTCCCATTTCTCCAGACCTAGAGGACACCAGAGAGGGATGGAACGAAGGGACCAGATTTGAAGTGCCTAGTGACGTGGGCCCTGCAGTGGGCACAAGGCAGAACAGTGGGCCTCCTCCAAGCTCAGCCGCCTTCTAGCTCGGCCCTGGAAGAGCCCTGAGAGGCATGGTCTTCTACCCGGGGCACACAGAACGGTCACTTGGGCCCATCTGGATCCTGGAAACTGCCCTCTACCCTCCCACCTTGCCCTTCCCCAGGGAGCAGTGTGGCTGGCGGGGAGGGGGAGCCGTCACCTCTCACTCTGTAGTGGTTAATGGTCTCCACAGCCAGAAGCCGGCCAGAGCCGGGTGGGTGTGCCCTGGCAGGACCTGCTGGGTGCCTGGGGAGGCAGGGGACACGTAGGGCTGGTGGCCTGTGGGTCTAGCCCAGAGATTAAATCCAGGTGTCTCTGCTCAGTCTGGGAGCTGGCAGAGCGGCGCCTGGTCCTGATCTCTCCACCCCCAGAGACCACAAAAGCACAGGGAAAGGGCTTCCCAGTCTTGGAATGTTCTGGGCCTGTCCAAGCTTCCGACACGAGGACCATGACTCTCATGAACCCTTCTGGAAGCCACACAGTCCCCAGGCCATTGTGGGGTGGGGACTGCCCTGCCTGCTTTTGTGTCCACGGGACCTGCTTTCCTATGAGTCTGCGCGGCCTCCGCCAGAGGAGCCTGGGCCTCCTACAGGGCAGGCCTGACCAAAGCCAGCCGCTCGGGTCACTGGAGCCAGCATCCAGGCGGCAGCCCGTACTGACTGGGCGAGAGAGCCCCCCGGGCAGTTCCCAGAGGGCCACCCCAGCAGGGAGGGACGCAGGAGGCTGGCGCAAGGGGACACGTGACCTTGGGCAGGACACCTGAGCTCGGGCATCACTGGCTCCTCGGCCTCTCCTGCAGCTAAAATCCAACTCCAGTCTCAGGAATAAAGAAAGGCCTCTGGGAGGGAGTGGAGGAGAGGGGCCCAGAGGCAGGCCCTGTCACTCTAGGATCCAGTTGATGGGACCGGCCACCCAGAGGTGTGTCAGGAGGTCTTGGATTGGGGGACTGTAGTCAGAGGGACCTTGGCTCAGGCTTCCTCGGTGGGGGACAGATCTCAGAAGTCCCACACTGTCCAGGCCCTGGGCACATGTCCTGACCCTCCTAGCTGCGGTTAAAGTGCAGGGTCCTGCCCTGGGGGAGCAGCCAGTAGCACCTGGGACAGCTGGGGAAGTGCCACCCCGCCCTGGCCCAGGGATTGGGGAGGAAGGTGGCAGGAGCATTTGCTGGGTGCCGAGAGCTGGTGCCTCTCTCGCAGTATCACATTTAACTCTCCATTTCTCCTCCGTCAATTTCCTCTTTTTTGTTGTTCATTCATTCAAATGTGTCCTCTGCTGGGTTTTGTCCTGGGGGTGGGTCTCGGGGTAGGTTGCTGGGAGCTGGTCCCTGCCAGCTCATACCCTGCAGGGGAAACAGGCTGCTGTAGTTCCTGCCCCCAAATGATCAGAATCAAACACAGGGACCCCAGGAATACACCCTGAACCCAAGAGAAATCCCCACGCCCTCCACTCACCCCCCAACAATGCAAGGGCCCCTTCTGTATGCACAGCCCAGTGTACACTAGTCACTGCAGGGACTCCCAGGGCACCTTCTAGTCTCCTTGCAGGTTTCAGTTTAGAAGTGCCTCTTCCGAGCAGGCTGCCCTGACTGCCCCTCCAGATTCCTGCCTTTGTACCCTGGCCTCCCGTGGCAAGGCCCTCCCGCCTATGAGCCTCTAGTTATGGTAGTTATCAGAACGTTGTCACCGCTGTCTTAATCCTAGATTTTCCTTCTAAATCTCTCAAAAACCTCCATCACTCAAGTTCCATTTCTATTATGTACATAATGTTTTCCTTTGAATATTTTACTTTGGAAACTGGATTATTGCAGAACATCTATTCTGGGAATAGAAACTTGCAATTCAGGACTGGCCCTCACTATTTTTAGATTCCCTGTTCTCCTCAAGGGCCTCCAGGGCAGAGTATATCACTCCCCAGGCCCCTTGGCACATCTCACATAGACCCCAGGGTCCCCACCTGAGGACACAGAGGAGCTGGGGCCTCATATTCTAAAACCCACTCCAGTCTGCTCCAGTCTGCAGGGAATCTCGCCCCTCAGCCACTCTCCCTCTGATCCCCCACTAGGACCAGCAGGTGTTGGGCTGAGATGCCGCGGTGGTGGGGGTGGGTGGCCGCTAAAGGAGGGGTCAGTCCCCACTGCTGAGGACTTGAGTCTCTTCATTTTCAACTGGACCTCAGGCCACATCCAGGACAAGGGGAGAAAAAAATATATTTATTTTTAAAAAGAAATTGTATTCCACTTGAAACTGAGTACCCCTCCACAAAAGGAAGGTAATTAGACAAAAACAAAGAAAGCCAAGCCGTGCTCTTGAACCTCACCACCTGCTGCCTGTGGAACACGCCCAGGTCCTAGCACGCACCCCCCACAGGGCAGCCAAGCTATTCTCCCAAAAGACCGGAGCAGGGCTCCTGTGGTTCTCTATGAAGGCTCCTGGCCCTAAAGTCTCGAAAAGTTCCTCTTTGCCAAATACCCCTCCAGTCCATCCCTGTCCCCTCCAGCCTCCACACACCAAAGTCAGGAGCCCCAGTGGAGGCTCATCTTACATAGCAGATTGAAGAAAATCAATCACCATTTCCTTGCTGGGGCAGGCGTAGTTCTACGAGTTTTAGACTTAGGAACTCAACTAGTGCAACAGCCCTGTGAGGTACCGTTGTTACCCCCATTTTACACATAAGAAAACAGAGGCACAGAAGGGTCATGTAACATGCCCAAGGTCACACAGCCAATAAGTAAGTGGAGGAGCCAGGATTTCATCCATTCTCCATAAGCAGAGAATCAAGGCAGAGGCTGGCCAGAGTGTCTGACTGGCCCAGCCTCCTTCAGCCAGCAAAGCCTCCTGTGTGCCTTCCCTGCCTAACCTGCCCTCTCAGCACCTGCTAGGTGGAGCTCCTGGTTTCCAAGTAACCAAATTTTATGAGAGTACCTTTACATTTGACTCTTACACTGATCTTCATATTAAACCCATTTTACAGAAGAAACTGAGACCCGGGGAAGCTACACAACTTTCACAGCCAGAAAGCAACAGACTGGGGCTCTGAGCCCAGGAGTTCAGATGCTAAACTCCCCTGCCTTTCCCTTTCCCAAGCCAACAGCCTGAGAAGACCCAGCCTGAAGGCTTCCTCGAGTCCTGAGTCCAGCCAGGACGTGACACTGGCTCCCCGGCCCTCCAGATGTGCCTGCTCATGCTTCCCCTGGGCTTGAGCCGTCTCCCCCACAGGCCATGAGTTTTCCTGCCTTTGGGTGTCCCCATTAGTCACAGTCTGTCTGAGAGCCCTCAGATTATCTGAGTGAGAACAGAAACAACTTGTGGTGTTGGCCAGGTCGCCCGATTAATCAGCTCAGGCCGGAGCCTGCCAGAGTGTGGTCAATGCCAGAAATGATTATTCTCAGAACCACAGCCTCCTGCTGCCTGCAGCTGTCCCGGGAGGACCTGACTCAGCAAGGGAGATTCCCAGAAGGGGAGCTGCCCACCTGTGTGAGCACTGGGGTGCTCTGTCCTAGGAAGCTCACAGTGACAAGGGGCAAGGGCAGGGGCAACCAGCAAGAGGGGGCTTGGGCTGAGCAGGGACACATGAGCTGGCACTGGAGTCGGGGAGGAAGTAGGGACTCATTCTGTTGTTTGGAGGATAGAGAAGAGGTTTCCTCTGAGGCTGGCCAGCTGTGCTCACTGGAAGAAAGGACTGGAAAAACAGTGGTTTTTTTTAAGGTAGCTAAATCTGTGCACATCCCCAGGTCCTCACTGGTTCCTGCATTGCCATGAGTTTGCAGCACAGGGGCATCTAGTGCATCTGCTTCTCTCGTGCGTCATTCTTGGCAGGAAGCAGGGACTTGACACACGAACGGGGCCAATGTGGATGGCCAGCTCCCGGGACTAGCTGTGTGGGGAGCTATGGTTAGTCCTGGGCCTGCAGGAGGAAGGGAGAGAGGAGTCGCGGAGAGACACTCGGAAGGAGCTGACGTCTCCAGCAAAGGGCGGCAGCTAACCCAAAGCCACCCTGGCCGAGGGACTCACTCCTCCTGGGTCCCTGTTCTCCTCCCATCTCCCGCTGACCCACGTCAGCACAAGCCAGAGAGCAGGGAGCCGAGGGGATGTCAGGCAAATAAAAAGTAGACAGCACAGTCCTGGCCTGGGGCAGGAGCCTCCTTCAACCTTCCTGTGGCTGCCAATTCTGCAGGTTGTCACCAAATTGGACACCTGGGACATGCAGCGAAGGAGTTGTCCTCAGGTTCTGCCTTTAGGTAAAATGCCAAGACAAAAAGCCCACAGGAGACTGGGAATGAAGTGGAGGCCAACGTCACTGACACCAGGAGTGGAGAATTTCTGACCATGTCTCTGGAACCCAGCCCAGAGCCAGGGAGGATTTCTGTGGGCGAGAAAGATGGTTATTAGCGCAGCATTTCAAATCAGCATTCCAAGCGCATGGGCCATAATTTACCTTTCTCCAGGCCCAGGAATGTTCTGGAACGCATGCTTCCTTTTCACTTAGTGAGCTGTTTCTTGTTTATAAGGACGGCGAATGCCAGGTTCCATTTACAAAACAACAAATTCTGCTGTTCCTGCCAGGACGGGTGGACGTCTTGACACCAAGTACCAGAGCGAAGCCCAGCCAAAAGAAAGAGCAGGCAGGGCCGTGTATTTCTTCGCCTTTCCAAATCTAGCATTTTCTTAGGGACAGAGTGGTCAGAAGTGCCAAGCTTGATTTCCAGCAGCCAGTTCCATATCTTTGAGGAACTGGAAATAAGAGTCATGCTGTTCTGTCTCTGAAAAGTGAAGCATGAATCAAAAGGGACCTTATTTTAAGCGTACTTAGGCAGCAAAAGGGGCTGGTTGCGTTTGGACATGTATAAACAGAGATCTTGGAGCAGAGAAAGAGAGGCAGGGAAACAGGCCACCGCGTCCGCCATGCTGTGCCATCTCTCATGGCCGCTATTCTGTAGATGATGGGGCAGGAGTCATGCAGCGTGGTCTTCTAAGGGTTTACCTTGTCATAATGTTTCCACAGTCATGTGCAGGGCCCCTGAGAGTCAGAATCCTGAATCAGGCAGCTGACAAGAGGGGACAGGACCTGCAGGGACAGGACCAGGCAGAAGCTGAAAACTGCAAGAAGCAGCTTCAGGATCCGAATCTCCAGCCAAAAGAAGGAGCAGGCAGGGCCATGTATTTCTTCGCCTATCCAAATCTAGCATTTTCTTAGGGACAGAGTGGTCAGAAGTGCCAGAAGTGTCATCTAGTGTCAGAAGCAGACGCACTGGATGCCCCTGTGCTTCAAACTCACGTCAATGCAGGAACCAGTGAGGACCTGGGAATGTGCACAGATTTAGCTACCTTAAAAAAGGTAGAAGTGCCAAGCTTGATTTCCCTTGGGAACAGAGTGGCCTTAGGGGATTCACAGAATCTGTGTCCTGATCTGTGAAATGGAGAATAAAACTGCTTCTTGCTGGGATGGAAGGAGGTCCTGCATAATGCTAAGGCTGTATTAGGGGTTCAAGACCTAAAAGGGTATTTGGAGAACGTAATTCCAAAAATAACATCAGTGATAACAGCTAACCCCTACTGACCCCTGGTGTGTGCTGGGCATTGAGCTAAGGGCTTTACCTAGTTTAACTCATGTAATCACCCGAGCCCCCTTTTCAAATAGTGTTCTTATTTCACAAAGAAATGGGCACACAGAGGCAAAGAGACCTGCTCAAGGTCTTCCTGCCAGTCAGTAGTGGAGCTGGGATTCAATTTCAGACACTGATCTTCCAAGCCAAGCTCTTAACTACATTCAGCGTGGCAATTTTTTTTAAAGCAGACAGATATTTTCAGGCATGAATAGTTAATCCAAAAAAACCCCACTTGCGAAGATTTTGTAAGAAGGAGATTTCAAAATGGGGACCAGAAGAGAAGGCCGATCCAACCTCTGAAGGTGCCTGTTGAGAGACCGCTGGCTGGTGCCCAGCAGGAAAAGCAGAACCTCCTTGCTCTCCATCTGGGCTACTCTTCCTCCCCTCCCCCTCCTGCTCCCGCTGCCTCCTCCAGCTAGGGGACCTCCTGCCCTCTAATGCATGGCTACCAGATCTACTGGGAGACTACCTAGAGGCCAGGTCAACACCCTGAGCCACAGGGGGGCCAGCAGAAGGTAAGACTCTGCCTGGTCCAGCTCCCTGGGCCCCTCCAGCCTGCACTTGCATTCACTGTCCATCTCACCCAGCCATCTGTCCTCAGACCAACCCACAAGCTCCTGCAGACTCTGCAGTGACCAATTCCAGACATTCATTTCACAAACAGGAATGGGGTGCCCTGCTGGGGCACTGGGCCCAGAGCAAGGGCCTTACAGACAGAGAGCCGTGTGCCAACAATCCCAGCACAGAACCCTGGGAAGGGCGCCATTGGGAGTCCAGTGCGGCTCAGCTCACATGGCCTGTGACAACCAACAAGGCTCCTCGGTCAGGTGACTTCTGAGTCTTCAAACTGGGGCAGGATTTCAGGCAATGGCAAAGGAAGTCTTTTGAGGGAGGAGAGCCACAGGAGCCAAGACATGAGTTGGGAACGAGCAGCAGGTACTGAGGAAACAGGGAAGCATGGGATAGGATGCAGGTGGAAATGAGGGCTCTGGATCCAGCTGCCTGGTTTGAATCCCAAACCCTCCATTTCATACCTGTGTGACTGTGGGCAAGTTATTTGACCCCTCTGTCTCAGTTCTCCACGTGTAAAATGGGAGTAATAGTAGCATCTCATTTTAGTGCTTACAACAGTGCTGGGCACTCAGTAGATGCTCAATAAATGCTAGCTATAACTTTTGTTACTACTATTACTTGTGAAGCAGAGGGCACTCAGGCCTCCTTGAATTCTCAATCAAGTCAATTAGGAGTTCTTCTGTGTGATCCCTGGACCCCCTCAGGTTCTGGAGAGGACCAGGGCAGGAGTCCAAGAGGCAGTGAACTTAAATGCAGAGCCCCAGGTCCTGGTGGCCCCAGACTGAGCTCCAGCAGGGGGAGAAAGACCCAGAGAACAACCCTGAACTGCATTTATTGAGTGGCTACTGATGTGCCTGCGCTGCAACACCCAAGTGAACGCTGAAAGGCCACTCTTCTCCCAGCTTCTTCGTGGGTTCTCTGTGGGTTTCCCACAAGAGGCCGATGACAGCCTCGAGCCCTGGGAGCGCATATGGCTGGAGAAGGGCCCTCCTGTTTGGTTTGGTTTGTTGTTGTTTGTTTTTTACACCAGGCCCACTCTGAGGCCCACGCAGGGCTCCGGAGCTGTGGCCAGGTCAGGATGGAAGTGGTGCTGGTGGGGACGCTGGACCTTCAGGGCAGGCGTGCGCGAGCCTCAGCCACCTTGGCCGCCTTGGCAGACGCCTAGCCTGTGGCCTGCGGTCTGTCGGTGTGACAGGCAGGGCGTGGACTGGCAGGTCTGGGTGTGCCCGCGGGTGGTGGGAGCGGGAGGAATAGGGGCACAACGTGGCCCGGGTTTCCTGAGGAGGAAGGGACCCTCCGGCGTCTCCGGCCACTCCTGCCGCCGCGTGCGCGCTGGCAGTCAGGGGGCGCGGGCGCCGCGCAGGGTAAGCAGCCGGCGTTCCAGACTGTCGCCGCGCAGGTACGTGTCTCCGGGAGCCAAGCTGGTCCCCGGCGCGCCAGGCCCGGAAAACTGTTTGGGGGCCGCGGCCTGGCCCCGGGCTGTGGCGGCCAGCTGGGCGCCTTCTCCGGCAAGGTCCCGAAGCGCGGCCGCCGCGTGCGCGCGCGGGGCGCGGGGCAGGTGCGGAGCCGCGGGGGCGCGCGTGCGTGTGTGCGCCCCGGGGCGGAGACGCGGCCGCGACCACCCGGGGTCTGTTGCCCAAAAGCGCCGGCGCGGCGGGTCCCTCTCCTGGTGGGGGGTGTCTCCACCTGTGGTCGCCGCCGGGGTTAGCAGCCACCCCCACGGCTGGCTCCGTGGCCACCTGGTAATTACTTCCCCCCAGGAAAAGTGTCCGACCGCTAACCCTTCATTTCCCAGAGCTCCGCGCCACCGTGAGCCAAAAATTCCTTTCGGGCTCTTCCTTTCCTCCCCGCAAATCTGCGCGGCCCCTTCCCGCGAAGGGCACTGCGTTCAGAACAGGCGGCCGCCGCCGAGGGAGGGGAAGAAAGCTCCCCGTGAGTGACTAGTCGGCAGAAGGAGGGACCTTGGTCGCTGGTTGGCGGGGGACCCCAACTCTGGCGATCAAATGGCCCAACTGAGAACACAGCGGCGCCGGTAGTCCCCCAGTGGCCCAACCCTGACTAGTGGCCAGATGCACCAGCCAGGGCGCAGGCTCTTGGGGATTTAGCAGTGGGCAGAGGAAGAGCACTGACTAGGAAAGGACCCGGGCTGTGTGGCTTTGGGCCGGTGGCTGGCAGTGGCTGTGAAAGGGAGGTAAGAAATACTAAGAGGGCGGGGGGTGGGGCTTGAAAGGATACAAATTTGAGATGCGAGAGTTAGGCTTCGCTTCTCCCCATCCCCACCTCCCCTCCCAAAGCCCAGGTCAGCTTCCAAGAGGGAGGAAGGGAGGGAATTCCGGAGCTTGACAGTAGAAGCCGTGCGTTGTGCGAACTGGACTGTTTGCAGTTCAGAGCCCAGTTCCAGAAGCAGATGGCCTGCATTCAGATCCCACCTAAGTGCATGCTGAGCAGGTGCTCTACCACCCAGCTACATCCCCAGCCCAAACTGCCTCTTTTGAAGCTTCGGTGTCTCCTGAGAAATGGGTAGAGCTTACTTCCTAGGATGGTCATGAGATCATGCAGGTGGAGTTCTTACCTTGAACACCTCGCCATGCCCCTAAATGTCAGCTCTGAGAATTCTTGTTTTAACTGTGGTATTGCACCCTGCTGGGTAAACCTCACTGTGGGGAGAGAAGACTAACAGGAAGCAGAGTGGAAAGTAACTAGCCTTCTGTGTTGGCGCCATGAGGAAGATGGCGGTGGTGGAGGAAGGACATGAGCCTTAGATTCAGAATTCCTTTTTCAGCCTTGCCAGCTGGCTGGCCTCTAATGACATACTTTACCTTTCTGAGGCTTTATAGCTCATGCAGGAGGTGGAGATAATAATATTTCACAGAATTGCATAAAAATTCAAATCCAATAACCCCACGAATGACTCTAGCACATGATAAGTCCTAAAGTGATTTGGGGTAAAAGTGATATTTATGTTCCAGCTACTCATCGCTAAAATGAAAACCACTTTAGAAGACATTTACTTGAAAGAATGCCCATTTATTTGGCTCACAGGCCTGTGATTTGGGCAGGGCTTGGTGGGGATGGCTGATCTCTGCTCCTTTGCAGCATCAGCTGAGATGGCCTACCTGGGTCTGGAGGACCGTCTTCCATGATCACACTATACCTGTATGGCAGGCAGGTCGATCCTGGCTGTCAGTTGGGAGTGTAGCCGAAGCCATCAGCCAGGATCTTGTTTCTTTTGGGTTTTCTCACGGTGTGGTACTTGGGTTTCAAGAGCTGTGGTCTCTGAGGCCTGGGCTTGAGCTGGGACAGAGCTGCTTCCACCTTATTCTGCTGGTCAAGTTGTCACAGAGCATAGACTCCCATCTCTCAATGAAAGGAATTGCAAATAGTTTGCCATCATCCTGAGTCTACCCCAACTTGAAAGTATTCCCTGTTATTGTTATCCCCCGCTCTGGGTGCCATGAATGTCTTCATCCTTTGCAAAGATGAAGGGCTTCTTCAGGAGGGGACCAGCTGAGATCCAGATGTCCATGACAAGGGCCTGATCACCCAATCAGCGTCTCTGGTCCCCATTCAAGACTGAGGAAGCAGGTGTCCTATATGGTGGCCTCCCTAGCATCTGTTTCTCAGGAACCTCTCAGACTTCAGTCCCTGCCTCTGCCAACATGGTGCCTTTCAAACAAGGAGAAACCCGAGACAGAGTAATTTGGATTCAGGGAAATAGATTTTAGCAGGTGGCCCGGGGTTGAGTGTCAGGTGAATCTTCGCAGTTCTCAGCTCCCTGGACGAGGCTGTTTATTTTCGAGAGGGCTGCTGCCTGGGTGTTTGCGGTAACTGTTGTCATACATTATTAGTTTATTAATTGGGGGGTGGAGCAGTCTGGGTAGGGAGACAGGAGATGGTGGGGGCGGCAGGCCGGGGTTGCCATGGCAACCCCAAGGCCTGTGGTCTGTGCTGCACAGACCACAGACTCTCTCTCGGCTGGAAGTCTCTCTGGGGGCAGCAGGCCACCGTGGTGAGGCACTTCCACGCAGGGCCGACCACCCACACCCTTCCTCTTCCTGTTGTCTCATCCATCTCCTGTCTGTCTCCCCCAGTTCATTGGCTTCTAACTGGCCTTCCAGACAGGCTGCAGGAAGAAACGAAATTTAGACTCACGCATTCATCAAACGCTGGACATGGTCAGTGTCCATTTTCCCTGCAGAGGACAAAACGGACCCAGCAACTTCTTCCCCAGAACACTTACTCTCTGGGGGTGATGGGCACTCACCATCGTACAAGGTCCCCTGAATCCCAGTCACCTTTATTGAAATACGTTGAACTCAGACCTCGACCTGGCCCTGTTCGCACACGACCCTAGTTTGTCTTCAGTGGTAACATTCGCCTGGCTGCGGTGAGGTAGCCTGTGGGAGGCCCTGTGCCTGGCATAGGGTGGTATGTCAAGTCACAAAAGTACCCGTGCTGCATCCCCTTGCTCACCTGTCCCCTTGGAACTGCCTGCCGTCCTCCTCCTGTGTGAGGAGAGCTGGCCCAGTTCTCCCAGCCACAGTGAGAAAACACCCAACACTGTTAGAATTCTGTCTCAAGTCAGCCAGGGGAGGGTGAAAAGAACCCAGAGAAGGATGGGGTCCAGGCAGGGGCCATGGAGGGAAGAGAGGTTCTCCCTCTGGGTGTCGGGGAGCACTGTGTGGAGGAGGTGGGGTTGGGCCCGGGTAGGAATGCAGCCTCCCGGACTCATCCCTAAGAGATTCTCTTTCAGCGAGAGCAGGCAGGGCCTGGAAACCTGCATTTAACAGCCCCCAGCTACGGCATCCTGATACAGGGGTCCTGAGGTTCAACTGGAAAACAGTGTTTTTGAAGAATTTGGGGGGGTGGGATTTGGCCTTGAAGATTGGGAAGAACATGGAGGTGGTGAGAGGAGAAAAGGAACCGAGACTGGGAAGCAGATGAGCTCCAAGTAGGACCACAGCCCAGGGTGTCAAGGACTGGGGGGCGCCTCCTTCCCTCCACTGTCGGCCTTCTGCTGTCCGCCCTCCCCTCTCAGGGCGCAGCTCAAAGCCCACCCCCCAGGCGGCTCCATCACAGCTGCCCCCGCTACACATCGCTGGTCAGTCCCTGCGGCTTTGGATTCTTTGCCCTGGACTTTGTCCTGGTTGGGGGGAGTGGAGGGCAACGTCCAGATCTCTCTCTCCTTCCTTCCCAGCCCCCCTTTCTTTCAGTTAGTAAATATTTATTAAATCCCAACCATTTGTGCAGCACAGTTTTAATCATTCTCTTTCTCAAGAGAGAAATTGGGCCTCAGCTCATGGTCCATGGACCCTGTTAGCAGTGCAGATCTCAGGCCCCCACCCAGACCTACTGAACCGGAAACTGCACTTCAACGAGATTCCTGGAGACTGGTGTCCACACTGACAGAGAAGCGCCGCTGCATGGGGTTTTAACATGGCGTGTTGGGAGGCAGCATAAAGCCTTCAACCCAAGGTGTCCAGGTCCTACTCCCAGAACCTGTGACCAGGTTGCCTTATACTGCAAAGTGGCACCAAAGTAGCAGGTGGAAGTAAAGTTGCTAATCAGATGACCTAAGGAGCTGGCCCTATGTTCCTGGGTGGAACCCAGATTATCACAGGGTCCTTAAGAGTAAAAGCAGTGGCAAGAGGGTCAGAGGAGGAGACGTGCCGAGTGGGGCAGCAGACACGGTGCAGTGTGAGAGGACTCAGCCCACTGCCCCGGCTCTGCAGAAGCAGGATGTCCCGGCCAAGCAACATGGAAGCCTCCCCAGGGCTCCTGAGAAGGAACACAGCCTGGTTGGTGCTTTGATTTTAGCCCAGTAAGACCCACGTCAGACTTTTGACTTCCAGAACGGTAATTTAAGACATTTGTGTTCTTTAGGCCACTGAGTTTGCAGGGATTTGCTATCGTATTGATGAAACACAAATGCAGTCTAGAGCCCTGTCCTTGGAGTCAAACACCCCTGGGTTCAAATCTCAGCTGTTCTTACCAGTTATATGACCTTGGGCAACTTGCTTGTAGCCTCTAGTTGCCTCATTTATAAAACAGGGACAGTCCTGCCACATAGGGTTGACAAGAAGATTAAACCGGAGCGTATTCAGAGGGTGCTCACCACAGTGCCTGGCCACAGCACATGCTCAGGAAGTGGTAGTGGCCCCTGGCACGCTGAGTTGCTCTAGGCCCTCTAACACCAGGAGGGCCTTGGGTAGGTTCTCTGATCCTCCTCCTCTTGGTCCTTGGGACTTCCAGCAGAGCCATCCTTAGTTCAGACCTGTCCCCTTTCAAACCTGCAACAGTGCGGCACCACCAGATGTCCAGGTGACCTTTGCAGCAGCTCCTGGGTGTGAGCATGTGCCACAGTGTTAGGCTGCTGCTGGGGACACAAGTCAGCAAAGGCCCCTACAGCTGAACTGCAGCTGGCTGGTTAAAGGCCCGGCTTATATTCCTCCACACCCCTAGAGCGCCTCTGAGGCCTCCACCCCAACTAACCCCAAGTCAGTAAGTGATCTGAGCAACTCACAGCTGATGGGGATGGCCTGGCACTCGGTAACTGCGGTCTACCAAGGGGCCTGCCCATCCTGTGCCCTATCCAGGGGAGCCAGATGGTGGGGCAGGAACTTCAGGCCCGAGGGATGCCATCACCACCACCAGCACCAGCACCAGGACATCCCCACTAACTCTCTTTGAGGACCTACTAAGTGTAGGCCCCACGGGGACCTCATATCCCTTGACTCTCACAGAAGCCCACTGACATGTGACTCTCAAGGTCCCAGAGCCAGGAAGTCACAGCCTTGGCATTTTACCTCGAGGTCTGGGCCAGATCCCCTGCTCTTCACCTCTATCCCATGTGACCATGGAGTTGCTATCACATGCTGGAGGCCTTGCATGGTGCCACCAGCTTGGAGCAGACCCCCAGGTCCTCTCTCAGCTGGCTCCCAGGCTGCCCAGAAGGGGAGCCAATAGGGGTCTGAAGGCCTTGTGGCCTCAGATCCTGCTGTGGCCCTGAAAGCAGCCCCCGCACAGCTGAGAAAAGCCCACAGCCCTTCAGAGCCAGGCCCAGGAGCATCACAGGGACGTCCAGGGCTCAGGCCAACCTCGGGGGCTGCCACCCCAGTGGGAATCCATGGTGTCTCGTGACTGTCATCACTGGGGTGGGGGAGGGAGAATATGAAGGAGAAGGTAAAACAAGTGGCACGCTGAGTTGCTCTAGGCCCTTCTCTAACACCAGTTCAGGCCCTTCTGTCTTCCTGAGATGGCAGGAGCTACAGGGGTAGGTAGGTGGGGCCCAGACTCAGGCTTCTCACCCTTCACTGAATCCCACCTCTGCTCAGGGGCCACATCTTAGATTCTGCCACTTTGGGCTGAAGGGCAGAAGCTTGGAAGTTGGGCACATGGTTTCTCTTGAAACTGCAGTTTCATGATAGGCCCACTATTTTTAAAATTCTAAAAATTTTTTTAGTTGTTGATGGACCTTTATTATATTTATTTATATGCAATGCTCAGAGTTGAACCCTGTGCCTCACACGTGCTAGGCAGGGCTGAGCCACAACTCCAGTCCCCACTATTTGTCTTAGTTGTAGGATTTTTGGAGAAGTTTGGGGCGGGGTGGAGGTAGGGGCCTCCATGACCCCTGTGACCACTGCATCATATCACTAGTACTACTAGTCCTACCTTCCTGTTTTAGGTTAAAAACAAAAACCTAGCACCCAAGAATATGGCGTGGGCATTGTGGGCATTTGCTGATGCAAATAAAGCTGAAGTCGGCCGCACCCCTCCAGCTGCATCCTGGAGGCCCAGTGGGGAGGGAAGGTGGGGGTCCTTGGCCTGGAGACGGGGAGGTCTCCTGCTTCAGGGGAGGCTCCGTGCTTCTGCTGGGAGGGGTCCTGGGCAGCCTGGGGTACTTGCTGGTCCCTGGGGGTGTTGAGGGGAAGAGGGGCTCAGTGCCGTACTGTTCCTACAGGTGTAGATGGTGATGGTGTAGATGACCTGCGTCTGTGTGTCCTGTTAGGCTGGGCCACCCTGTGAAAAGAGTCAGAGATGTCCTCTTTGGTGGGCGTGACCTGGGGTAGCCAGGCAGTCACCATCAGTCTGGCCTCCTATCCCCCAGTCTTCTCATGTGACATCAGGGAAAGACAACCACACCCCATAACTCAGGAATCGCGTCTGTGTCCAAGTGCAGACTACTCACAAGCCTTGTTGTCACTTGAGGCAATCGATATAAGGGACAGTTGAAAAAGGCCTGCTGTGTGGCAGCATTTTACTGGGAGGGACCCCTACGGATGCAGTCCCCTGACTTTAGAGAAGACAGGTCAGCAGATCACCTGACGCAGCAGGGAGAACTCATGTCCCTGGGGCCCCATGCACATGGGTTTCCTGGCTCCCGAGGACCCTTCCCAAGAGCCTACCTTGGAGGGGGGGAGTCGAGGCGAAAGGGCAAGGTGCCAGAAGCCAGCATCTTCCACCATGGCTCTGCCGTCTTCGCCTGCCAGGTCCTGGCCCAGCGCCTGTGCCCCTCTGTGAATCGAAGGCTGGGTAACCTGCAGGGGCCTTAGCACCAGCCTGTGCTGCCAGAGCGGAGCCAGGAGTAGTGAGTGCCCCCGAGGGGTGGAGCCCTGGCGCCGAGCCTGCTTCCCTCCATGGTTTGGAAAACTGAGCTTCCCTTATTTCTGCACGAAGCCTTCACCCCATTGCCCTATTGGCCTGCAGACACATCTCGGCCTCCCCCACAGCAGCGGCTCCCCACCCTGGTGGCACTAGAGCCATCCAGGGAGCTTTGTACAACATTGGTGCCTGCACACTTCAATTAGCCCGGGGTGGGGCCAAGGCCAGCTGGTTCTTATAGGCTCTGGGGTATTTTCTAAGGCATGTGGTCAGAGCTGAGACCCACTGACCCAGATGTTGGTAGCTGCGGGCAGGGGGTGGTAACAGCTTAAGGGCCCCAGTGAAAACAGCTTCCTCCCTCCTTTCTCGTTGCCCCTTTGTCCTTGCTGGTGTCCACAATGCAGCGGTGATGGTGATGTGTGCTAGGTCCCCGGGTGTGGGTCTGAATGGCTCCTGTGAGGACTCCATGTCCCTTCTCTCCTGGTATCCGGCGGGTGCCCAGAAGTGGTTAGAATTAGTGCACCCCAGTCCTCCTGTGCCCACCCACTCCCCAGAGGCGCCTGCCCCACTTGGGTCTTAGCATTCCAGCTGCGCGGCTCACGGAAAGTGCAGGAGGATGGAGATGCGTGGAGAGATCCGCTCTGCCGCCCTCATCCTTCTGCCGGCTGCGGTTCCCCGGCAACCGCCCAGCCTGACTCCAGATTGGAGTTCACATGATCCTGCTCAGCTCCGGAATGGGCAGCCTCCAGCCGGGGGGTTTTCTAGACAGAGCTGGGAGGTTGGGTCTGCGCGTAATCGCGGGAGAAAGAGCCTGTCCCGGCGAAGGGGTCACCCCGGCTCTGCGGAGCCGTGGCAGGAGCCCAGCAGGGCGGGCAGAATCCAAACAGCCTCGTCCCAACTCCCCACCCGCTAGAGGACGCCCTCCCTTCGGATTCCAGGAGTAGCCGAGGCTGGACTTTGCTGCCTGCCCCTCTCCTGACTGCAGAGACCACACTGCCTTCCCCGGGGAGCCAGAGCCTCCAACAGAGGCTGGGCAGTTGCAGGACCGGCCCATTGGTGGATCAGGAAGTCAATCTCGTAGCTCATGACCTGCATTTTAAAAATTGAAACAGAACAGAAAATATCAGAATGCATGGGCAGTAGTGGGGTAAGTGTTGCTTGGGGAAGTTCACTTCTCTGGGTGTATGTGTGTGTGTCCATGTCCCAGTGTGCTGGGTCAAGTGCACAGCATGTTTCCTGCTATAGTTTGTGGTCCAAAAAGCTTAAAGGCAGCCCCTCCAGTGCATGGGCGCCTGGGTTCTGGGTTCAGATTCCCTCTGACTTGCTGTGTGAGCTTGGGGCGCTTCTGTGTCTAGCCTCTGTGGGTCTCCGATTCTGGAAAATGGGTTCATATGACTCATGGGGACTTTGTGAGCCCTAAGAAGACTGAAATTTCAGGCCATTCCAAGGACTTCAGAAATGAGACCCTATTGTCTTGTGGGAGTGAGGCTCTGCCAGGTAAAGATGGGACTGAGGAAAAAGGCAACTGACTCCTGCACCTCCCTTAGAGGGACATAGTTTCTGATTTTGAGCCCTTTTAGGAAAGGAAATGGCCAGCCCCAGGGAGTGGAAGCTGGGCCAGCAGGAAACTCCCCAGCTCTGAGGGCTGGGGACCCCCTCGAGCCATCCCGAACGTGAGTAGCTGTCTGTGGGTCTGAGTGTACCATGGGAACGGGGTGGGGAGGTAGGTGCTGCTCAAACCGAGCACCTAGGCTTCTCCACCCCTGACTTGGACCCTGCAAGAGACCCCAGCCCCTGTCAAGGAGGCATTTCCTCCTTCTGGGGGCTTAGTTTCTCTTGGTCTTTGAAGTCCTCCGAGACCTCCATGCTGATTAGCGTTTGTCTAAGGATGTGCCTCCAGGCGTGAGTCACTTGCTGCAGTTTTTCTCAGTTTCTTAGCTGGATGGCAAACTGTCCTTTTTGATTCTTTTCCACCACCCCCTCCCTGGTGGGAGACCAGGGATGAGGCTAGGTTTTTCTTTCCTCCGAGGTTGGGTGGAGCGTCCTCCAGGTTCAGGGGGTTAGCCCAGGACCTCACCTGCTGGTTCTTGTGGTGACTTCCTGGGGCCTGGAGTTTGAGCCTTGGGGTGGAGGGTGGTTGCTGCGGTCATCCTGTTAAGCGGTCAGAGAGCAAGGTTTAAAGGAGAGTGTGGGCCAGTCCAAGTTCAAGACCCAGCCTGCTGCCACGTCCCAGCTGTGGAATCTTAAGCAGGTTGGTTCATCTCTCTGAGCCTCGGTTTTTCCATCTGTGAAGTGGGGGCTGATGAGCGTGGCATGGTTGAACGTATAGAAACACACCTGGCAAGCGCAGGGCTCTGGACAGGCGTGGCCTGGCTTCCCACCCCTTTGTTTTCCGCTTGGAGAACTCTCTGCGTCCAGTGTGGATCAGAGTTCTTCAGAAGACCAGGAAGGGAAGGGACACTCCCCGCAAGGCATAGTTTCCATCTGGGGTGCCTGTCCTTGGGGAGAGCTGGATGTGAGAAGACTGAGTGAAAAAGCAGGACCCTCTGTCCAGCTCAGGGAGCCCAAGCAGAGAGCCACGGAGATTCTGCCTTCTCACTTTCCTGTTTAATTAAGGCCATCTCTGATCCGGCCCCCAAATCTCTACCACTCACCCATCCCCCACCCATCAACCTGTCCACTCACCCATCCCCCACCCATCAACCTGTTCACTCATCCATCCCCCACCCATCTACTTACCCACTCATCCATCCCCCACCCATCAACCTGTTCACTACCCATCTACCTACCCACTCACCCATTCCCCACCATCTACCTACCCACTCATCCATCCCCCACCTGTCCACCTACCTATTCACCCATTCCCCACCCACCAACCTGTCCACTCACCCATCCCCACCCATCTACCTACCCACTCACCCATCTTCTGCCCATCTTCTTACCCATTCACCCATCCCCTTCTCATCCACCTGCCCATCTATCCATCTGTCCGCTCATTAACTTGTCCATCCAGCCATCTACTCCGGCTCATCACCCTATCCATCAGTCTATCCATCCATGCATCCACCTAGCACCCACCCACTCACTGACCCTTCCACCCATTTATCTATCCACCCATCCACTCATCCATCTGTGCACTACTCCTCACCATCAGTGCACCCACCCACCCGCCCTTCTAACAAAATCATTTTTGAGAGCCTGAAGGACCAGGTACTGAGGAGCTCTCAGATTTGTCCCCACTGTTCCCCACTCTAATTAGCTGTCAGTTGCTCCAACTTC
Organism: Marmota monax; assembly: GCF_021218885.2. Taxonomy (NCBI): domain Eukaryota; kingdom Metazoa; phylum Chordata; class Mammalia; order Rodentia; family Sciuridae; genus Marmota; species Marmota monax. The sequence goes on from NW_026695241.1 coordinate 5,594,371, forward strand.
TCCTTGTCTCCTCCCTGGCCGTGCCTGCCCCATCCCTAGATCCTGGCATGCCAAGCTACTCTCAGTTCCCCAAAGGTACTCATTCTCTCCCTCTCACACTTGATGTGTTGCTCACGTTTTCCACAGACAGAAACTCCCCTCTGCTTGGGCAGCCCTTCCTCCTTTTCTTGGTCATAGCTTAACTGCTGTTGCTCAGAGCAGGCTTTCCTGACTGGGTAAGGCCAATGGACTCCCATCAAATCCATGCTCTTCTTATGAGCATGTTTCTTTTTTCTTCTCTCCTGCCTCCTAAGGCTAAAAGCAACTTGGCTCTAGTATGGAGTGGAGTGCCTTCTGTATAATAGATGGTCAACGAGTATTTGTTATATGAATGAATATGTGGATAGATGAGTGGATGGATGGATAGGCAGGTGCATGGGCAGATGGGTGCACGGGTGCATGGGTGCATGGATGGGTGGATGGACAGACGGATGGGTGGATGGTTGAGTGGGTTAATGGAGGATTGTAGAGCCCCCAAAGCAGTGTATGACTTGGGTTAGATTTGTATCTTAGAGGACAGCTTTGAGGTGGTGAAATGGAGACAGGAAGCCCAATAGGAGGCTGTTGCTGTGACTCTGGGAGGAGTCTTGAGCAAGCCCCTCTAGGGTGCTGGTAAAGAGGAGATGAGTGTGGCCGACACTTAGGAGACAGAAATGGCAGAATCTGGTAATGAACTTAATGCTGCAGCTGAGGACGAAGGAGGAAGCTGAAGGCCAGTTATCCTACCTGAACGATGGGGCAGGTGGGGACATCCCTTCCAAGGGCAGGTACGTGGAGAAAGCGATGGACCCAGCGTGGGCTCATTTTCCAGGCCCACCCTTCTCTCCACATATCTGTTTTGTGAGGGCAGGAGCTGCCTGTGCAGCCTTCAGCCTGGGTGGAGGCCTGGGCTCGTCCGGGCACGATGGGGTTGGGATTACAGAGGAGATGCCATCCCACAGAGAGTGTGTGGCAGGGGAGATGCCCGCAGCACCCACTGGACACCAGGTGTGTGGCAGTAATTGGTGTGTGTGGCATGTGGCATTCCTGTCTTCCGAGCTTGGAGGTGCCCTGAGGCTGGGAGCCCCTTCTTGTTTGTCCCTCCTGTCTGGCCTGCTGTCGTGAACACTGTACCTGCTCCACAAATTCTCGTCCCAGTATGAAAGTACTGGACTACCTGGCCAGCTGCTCTCTCTCTCTGGACCTCAGTTTCCACAGAGCTGTTGTGAAGATGGGACAAGAGGACAGAAGTGAAATGCTCTGTAAACAGTAAGACTTTGCAAATAAGAGTATAGGCACTTGGACAGTTTCAGTCACTGTTCCTTGAGAGCCTAAATCAGGCCCAGGGCCCTGTCCCAGTCCTGCTCACAGGTTCTGCTGGGCTCTGGCACCTCGGCTTCCCTGCATTGGGAACACACACAGGACATGTGAATCTTCTAGACTCTTCTAGTGCCTTGCTACTCAAAGTGTGGTCCATGGCTCAGCAGCCCAGCTGCATCTGCCTCACCCAGGAGGTTGTTTGAAATCTAAAACCTCAGATCCACAGAGTCCAGAAACTGGAGGATGAGGCTCTACAATCTGTCTCAACAAACTTCTGGGGGATCAAGAGGGGAATCCAAGTTCAAGAACTGCTGGTCTTTTTGCTCCAAAATGAACGCAGGCAGTGCTTTAACCTCACTGTAGTGAATGCTTCTTCTTGGCTCTGAAGACTTGAATATTTCTGACTTTGGTTACCAGATTTAACTAACTGCTGCCTAGAAAAGAGGAAGCTGAGAACCATCACCCTGCCCCGCCCAGCCCACACGTCCACACACTCACCACCAGCAAACAGCAGACTTCAGGCCTGGTGACTACCCGGGAATTTCCAAGATCTGACAGGACATGTTTTCAGGGTGGCTTCGTTTTCCCTATTTTATCGCAGTTGGGGAACCTGTGTTTATGATTGGGTTGTACCTGCCTGCACTCCCTTCCTCTCGGCACCAGAATATAGAAGTGAAAGACAAACACAGAAAACTCCAAGTGCATGATGGGCAGGGGTGTAAAAAGGTACAGCCACTATGGAACACAGTAGGTTGGCCCCTCAAATAACTGAACGCAGCACCCCTCAAAGATCCAGCAATTCCAACCCTGGGCATATGCCCTAAAGAAGTCAAGGTGGGGAACTTGGAGAGATCTGTGCATGTCCAAGTTCAGAGCAGCAGCGTTCGGAATAGCCAAAGGCAGAGGAAACAATCGGAATGTCCCCTGATGAATGGACACATGAGTAACAGGTGGTGTGTGCATATGTGAGCATTTTATTCAGCCCTAAAAAGGCAGGAAATCCTGGCACACGCTACAACGTGGTGAATCTTGAAGACATCATACTGAATGAGAAAAAGCCAGGCACAGAGGACAAACCCTGAGTCCTCTTGCTCCAGGGACCTAGGTAGTCAGGTCAGAGTCGGAGAATGGAAGGTGGCTACCGGCCTGGGGAGTTAGTATTTAATGGGTACAGAGTTTTGCTTTGTAAGGTGAAGAGCGCTGGGAGGAGGGAGGGAGGGCGACGAGGGTGGTAGACAGTGCAAACTCTCTGAATCCCACAGAACTGTTCTCTTCAACTGGTCAGGATGGCAAGTTTTATGTTGAGTGTGTTTTGCCACAATTAAACCCACAGGAAGCACCCTCTCCGTCACCATCACAGGGGTTCCAGGCTGTGTCCTGGAAAGGAGAAGGAAGGTGAATCCAACCGGGGGTCCAGGTAGGGGCTCAGGTGGGGCATGGAGTCCTGGGTTCTGGCGTTGACGTGACACTCCCTTCCTCAGGCTAGCTGGGGCAGGTCACTTCCTCTTTTGAACCTCAGGTTCCTCACCTGGAAAGTGGGAACTGGCCTTCATTGACTGGTTCTAGAAGAAGCTACACAATTCAAGCGATGGGGAGACAGCAGCAAGCAGGTGGGTGAGGCCTCTAGTGGAAGAGAAGGAGTAGTGACCGGCAGATAAATAAACAAGATGGTCAGAGGCGCTGCGCAGAGCAGCCACAGGGTGATGGGCGGTCAGAAGCCCAGGTCTGGCAGAAAAGGTGCTGGCACTGTGGCGGGAGTTGAGTGGGGAGAACCTCAGGAAGAGGCTCAGCACGTGCAGTGACCACGGCAGGTGGCTGAGGCACAGAAAGGTGGCCAGCCATGGCTGCAGCGTGTGGGCGGTAGGTCAGGTGGTGGGAACTGGAGCCAGGTGGTGTGGGCCTTGGAGACCTGGTGAGGGTTGGGTTTTCCTCCAGGTGTGACAGGAGCTGTCTCACAGGGATCTGGCCTGTGTTTTAGAAGGCTCGCTGTGGCTGCCATGAGTGGGGAGCTGCGTGGGCAAGGTGGGCGCAGAGCTGGAGGGGAAGGGAAGCACTGAGGGAGGGGGTGAGCTTCAGGGAATGAGCTCATGGTGGGGGCAATGTGGGTGGAGGGCTGGGGAGGAAGAGGAGGGGGGCTTGGCCCTGGAGGGAGAGGCAGGGATTGGGTGCAGGTAACAGAAGGTGTAGCTTTGGACCAGACCCATCTCTTGCTCATTTTATGAACACTTATGAAAGCTACTGTCCCTTTATCCAGGAACAAGGAATATACACTAGTGTCCCCTTATCCAAGGGGTACGCTCCCTGGTGGATGCCTAAAGTCACAGATAGTACCGAGCCATGGATTCGCTACGTATTTCCCGTACATACATAAGTACCTTAAAGTTTAATTTATAGATTAGGCACAGGAAGAGAAGAACAATAACTACTAACAAAATAGAAATGTAATAGCTCTACTGAAATCAAAGTTATGCAGGTCTCTCTCACTATCTAGCCGTGCTGGGCTCACCCATCTTCTTAACCACAGCCAACTGTGGGTAAGAGAAACCAGGGATATGGAAACCACGCATAAGGGGGCTACTGTGCTTGGATAGTTACTAGGTGGAGTGTGATTTCAGAGAAACTCCTCCCTCCTCCACAGACTCCCAAGTCCTATGGGTCTCCAGCCCCTTCCTTCCCAGCAGCGCCCCCTGCAGGAGCTGGCAGGAAGGAGGCTGTGGAGGGAGGCAGCAGGCGGGGGCGGGGCAAGTGGAGGAGAGCTTGGCTCTGGAGAGAGCTACCTGGGAGATGGAGTCCAGTGGCCTGAGGCTTGATCATGACTCTGAGGGCTTTCCCCCAGGGCCCGTGGGTCTCAGCCTCACTGTGAAGTGCAGGAGGGCAGGATTGATATCTGAGGGCTGCTTAGTTCTGACCCCACCTGTTGAGAATCTCCAGCCCTGTAGGTGGAAACGTCTCATTGGGGGTCCACATCAATTATCGGCTGACGGTGGAGCGAAAAAATCTTTACCCCTCTGCAAAGGCACACAGTACATAAGGAGAAACACAGGGGATCTGCTATTGAGGTTTCAGGGGAGGGTGGTTAGACGATAAAATGTCAAAGGCCCTTTCAAGGAGTGATAGGGAACAAAGGTTGAAAAATGCTGATTGAGACCCCATGAGATTTTTTTCAGCTGAGAGCGTAGTATTCAATCAATAGAGTCATTCTGACCTTTATCACTTTGATATGTTAATTGTAGGCTTACAACAAAACATTTTATTCTATCTTGTTCCATTTTTTTTGTGTGTGTGTGAGTGTGTGTACCCAACATCCTCTTTGTGAAATTCTCCACGATGTCAGTTTTCCACTCGTTCTAGAGGGGTCACCACCTTTGACTCCTGTCCTAGCCCCGTCGTGCTCTACATTTCCCTCCCATCACTTGGTATGGTCCTGACACCGACCCCTGAGGGCAGGTGTCCATAGCTCTATGTTCCAGGTGAGGAAACTGAGGCTCAGAGAAGGTAAATGTGGCGCAACCTGGCAGTGGCTGGCCTGGCCTGGCACTCTTTGCTGAGAAGCACCCAGGAATCCGGCAGTGACCTTGGGGAAGCTCTGCTTCTGTTTCTTACCAGAGAAAACTAGTATGTAGACAAGGCTGAGCCTTTTCTGATGCTGTCTGGAGAGGGCCTGGGGTCTGTGACCTCAATTTTTTTTTTTTTTTTTTAGAGAGAGGATGGTACCAGTAATTGAACTCAGGGACACTCAACTACTGAGCCACATCCTCATTCCTATTTTGTATTTGATTTAGAGACAGGGTCTCACTGAGTTGCTTAGTGCCTTGCTAAGTTGCTGAGGCTGGCTTTGAACTCATGATCCTCCTGTCTTAGCTTCCCGAGCCACTGGGATTACAGGTGTGTGCCACCACACCCAGGTGTGACCTCAGTCTTAATGGACCTAATTAATACACTCCCAGAGTGACGTTTATTGCTGTAGACAAGGACCCTCACTTTTGCATATAAGTTGTGATTGATCTTTGGAGAGCTGGGGTCAGGATGGGCTCCTGCTCCAAGGATCTCCTGATCTCACTTGATGCACTGAGGGACCAGGAAAATAAGAAAGGGACAGAGAATAAGGAAAGACAGAAAAGGGGACAGGGAGCCATATGCCATGTAACCCATTCAGATATTCTAGTTGCATTGAAGTTGATTGGCTGGTTACCTCCTCCTCTTCTTCATCTTTTGCTATCAGGGATTGAACCCAGGGGTACTTAACCACTGAACCACATCCCTAGCCCTTTTTACTTTTTGTTTTGAGATAGGGTCTCATTAAGTTACTTAGGGCCTTGCTAAGTTGCTGAGGCTGGCCTCAAACTTGCAATCCTCCTGCCTCAGCCTCCCAGGTTGCTAGGCATGTGCCGCCACACCTGGCAGCTGGTTCCTCTTCTAAATGAAATCAGTACAGCATGTATAACAGTGCCTGACACACAGTAGGCACTCTATAAATAGCTACTATTATTCTAAGCCTTTTCCGACCTTTGACTTGCAGGACCTCACCAGCCACCAGTGATGCCCAGCCCTTGATGTAACTTGAGCCACCTTCTCTAAACAAGATGGCAGTGGGGAAACTGGCGTAGTCCCTGAGCCCATGAGGGGTGAGACCCCTTCTGGTCCAAAGATGAGAAACATCACTGTGGATAACTCCTCGCTGAGCTGCACCATTGACCACACCATCCACCAGACGCTGGCCCCGGTGGTCTACATCACGGTGCTGGTGGTGGGCTTCCCGGCCAACTGCCTGTCCCTCTACTTCGGCTACCTGCAGATCAAGGCCCGGAACGAGCTGGGCGTGTACCTGTGCAACCTGACGGTGGCAGACCTCTTCTACATCTGCTCGCTCCCCTTCTGGCTGCAGTACGTGCTGCAGCATGACCACTGGTCGCACGGGGACCTGTCCTGCCAGGTGTGCGGCATCCTCCTGTACGAGAACATCTACATCAGCGTGGGCTTCCTCTGCTGCATCTCCATCGACCGCTACCTGGCCGTGGCCCACCCTTTCCGCTTCCACCAGTTTCGCACGCTGAAGGCGGCCGTGGGCGTCAGCGTGGTCATCTGGGCCAAGGAGCTGCTGACCAGCGTCTACTTCCTCATGCACAAGGAGGTGATCGAGGACGAGGACCGGCACCGCGTCTGCTTTGAGCACTACCCGATCGCGGCCTGGCAGCGCAGCATCAACTACTACCGCTTCCTGGTGGGCTTCCTCTTCCCCATCTGCCTGCTCTTGGCCTCCTACCAGGGCATCCTGCGGGCCGTGCGCCGGAGCCACGGCACCCAGAAGAGCCGCAAGGACCAGATCCAGCGGCTGGTGCTCAGCACCGTGGTCATCTTCCTGGCCTGCTTCCTGCCCTACCACGTGCTGCTGCTGGTGCGCAGCCTCTGGGAGGCCGGCTGCGAGTTCGCCAAGAGCATCTTCAACGCCTACCACTTCTCCCTGCTCCTCACCAGCTTCAACTGCGTGGCGGACCCCGTGCTGTACTGCTTCGTCAGCGAGACCACCCACAGGGACCTGGCCCGCCTCCGCGGAGCCTGCCTGGCCTTCCTCACCTGCTCCAGGGCCAGCCGGGCCAGGGAGGCCTACCCGCTGGGCGCCCCGGAGGCCTCTGGGAAAAGCGGGGCCCAGGGTGAGGAGCCCGAGTTGTTAACCAAGCTCCACTCGGCCTTTCAGAGCCCCAACTTGCCCAGAGTGGGAGGGTCCCCGATGGGCGGGCTGGCCTAGCCGGGTCACCCACGTAGGGGCTACATGAGCCCGGAGCCTTTAGCCCTTGGGACTGTGGTCCTGAGCTTGCTCGCAGGCTGCCTCCACTTCCACATGCAGGTGCCTCTTTCTGCTGGGGGGAATGGTGGGCCTGGGCCGCAGCCCTGAAGCCTGCTCTAGCTGGCCGAGCCCAGGGGCCCTGTTGAGTGTGGGAATAAGCCCCCTCTGCCCCTGGCTGGAGCTGCTGGAGGGAGCAAGACAGTGAACGGTCACTTCCAGGTTTGCCAAGAGCAGTTGGCATGGGGTGTGGAGTGTGAGGGCCTAGGAGGGGACAGTAGGGACCTGGGTCTTCCAGGGCCACTGTTTTCACAGACGATACCTGTCCAAATGTACCGCTGTTACCTGATGACAGGACACACAAAGCTGTATTGTCACCATTAACACTTAAGGCCCACTGCACAATGGGGTGGGCAGGGAAGTCTGGAAGGGGAGACGTAAGGTGAGGCACCGGAGGCCGCGAGGTGGACATAGGGACAGTAGTGGAGTCACAGGCAGGGGAGAAACCCCAGCTCCAGCCACCCCGCGCCTTTATAGGGACGGTCAAGCAGATTGCTCAGGCCTGCAGGACACACTCCAGGGCTCCCCAGAGAGATGCCCGGGGCCTCCAAATAGTCAGAACCGAAGCTCGGGTGTGGGAGCTGGGCCTGAACCAGAGCGTCCTCAACAAGTTCCTGACACACATTTCTCCTAATTAGCTTTCTGTGTCCATCTGCCCAGAAGTGCCAGGTCAGGAGTCCAGGGTGCAGAGAGAAGAGTTAAAATGCCAGGGTCTTCATGACAGTTATATGCCAAGACACACAGCTGAGGTTGGGTTCATGGGACTGCTAATGGTGTCCCCTTCCCTGCCACACATACTGTAGAGAGTCCAGCAGTCTCAGATAGGTGGGCAGCATTCTCTCAGAGTTCTACAACAGCCACACACACACACCTCTCAGCCACAGGCCTGGGGCAAATCTCTACTCTGGTCTTAATGGCTCCTTCGACCAGGAAGAGAGGTGGCCTGGAGCTCACCATACCTGTTCTCCATCCCTGATCCTCTCCCAGGTGTCCCATCTCATCTACCTGGAGAGGATAGTGGGCCCTCAGGACTACATAGCACAGGGCACTGATAGTCCTTTTCTGTCCTGGAGGGCTGGGTATAGGGCTCATCTCTCCTGCAGCTTTACACTGGCCATTTTGGAAACTTTTGCAGCAAAGTTTCTGCTCCCTGAGTGCCCCACCCCCCATCATTAAAGGTCTTTGGAGAACATCTGGGAGGAGTCCCATGTCCAGCCTCACCCCAGGGACACGGCTTCTACAATGTGCCAAGCACAGCCCTGCCCAGGTGAACAAACCAAGGGCCAGAAGAGCCACTTGCTGCCCCAGGAGACCTGCACCCTTACAGAGATGCCAGCCCTTTACACTGCGGGTTGGGGGTCCAGGACCAGCTCTCCCTTCCCAGGGCATAGGCTTTGAATCCCTTGAAACCAAGAGGCTCAGTAGGCTGAATCCTGGACTAGAACCACGGGCAGGAAGTAGGTAGAAGTTTTCTGGAATCAGAAGAATCAGTAGATTATTTCTGGAATCTACTACAGGGTGGGGGAGGACAGCGAAAATGCCATCCTCAATCTTCCTCCCTCTTCTCCCCAGTCTCCAAGAGGTTGATCCTCTACCCTGTGTTTCCTAACCCTCTGTGTTAGTCAGCTTTTTTGTCTGTGACTAGAATAACCAACAAGAGTAACTTAGAGGAGGAAAAGCTTATCTGGGGTTTCCAGTTAATGAGGTCTCAGTCCATAGACGGCCAACTCCATGGCTCTGGGCCTAAGGCAAAGAGCACACCATGCGGGAAGGACCCAGCAGCAGAAAGCTGCTCCCCTCTTGGTGGAGTCGGGAAGCAGAGACAGAGAGCAAGGAGGAAGGAGTCTCAGGGACGATGCACCCTTCCAGGACACGTCCCCAGTGACCCACCTCCTCCAGCCGAGCCCTACGCCCCAGTTAGCAGTCAGTCAGTCCATTCAAACTAGGATGGACTGACTAGAGTCTAGCCCTCATAATCTAATCAGTTTCCCTGTGAATATTCCTGCATTTACAGGTGCCTTTGGGGGACACCTTGTATTCAAACCATAACACCTTCTACCAGAGGTACCCAGAGGCAGATAGCCCGTGATGGATGTGCCCCAGGGAAAGGTGGTGACTGTGGTCCCAGAGCTGCACTTGGCTTTGACTGGGCAGCCCCTGCTCCAGCTCCTTCTCGAGGACCTCCAATGACCCCGGAGGTCCTCTTCCCCTTCCTGAAGGAGGAAGGGACCAGGTTTAATGGTGACAGAAATACCTGCACAGCCAGGAAGAGCCCAGCCCAGGATCTTTCTGGGGCAATGGCATCAGTTGATCTCTCCTGGGCCCTTTGTCCACTGGCATGGACTGGGATGGACTGAGGGCTGTTCCATTTACCATCAAGAGTTGTATTTTTGTATCATCCTCCCTTTTATGCCAATTACATGTGCGTTGGATGGTGTGATGGATTTATGTAGCATTCAGTCTGTAAATAAAGCCAAGTAACCAGGAGTGGGCAGCAGTCCTTATGGGGGAGGGGGTCTTCCAACCCCAGAGGAATCTAGAGGGTTCTTGAAGCACCCAAGCAGAAGAAGTTCCAGGACTGACCTTCTCAGAGAAAGGCTAGAGCAATTGGAGGATTTGCTCTTGACCACACAACAGGTGGTGAAGGTACTTCCTTAACGACCGATGTTGTTGGGGAGGCCCACAGTTGACCGGCCTCTTCAGGCTGGAGTATCCTCTAGGCAGTGGTGGACTCCATGTTTATCACTAAGGATTAACTGCAATCCTTGGAAACATATATTTTGATTTTGGCCACTTACTTCTCTGGATCAGGCTCCTGGAGTCCTGGAGTATTCCGGAAGAGTGGATCCTTCTTCCAAACAGACTTAAGTAAGAACCTTATTGGGGATTAAGATTCTTTTCTCTCCAAAGAAGGGGTGGTAGAAAAAGTCCATCTGGTTTGGACTGAAGGTGGCAGAAGCCATTAAAATTCCTTTCTTATTCACTCGTATTGCTTAGTAAGACGGGCTCATCTTCCTGTTTATACAACCCGTCTGTGAGTTGGCCAGAGAAGAGTGGGAGAAATCTTCACACAATACACTGCGGCTTCCCTCCAGCTGGTACAACCAAAAGAGAGCCAGAATCTGACCCTCTTGGCTCCTCGCTTTTCTGAAAAACCTACTTCTGGCAGCTGGTGATTCTGCAGCTCCATTCCTGGCATTCATCTGGCAACACAGTGGCCTTTGATGGCATTCATCTTGGGGTCACGTGGTGCCCAGCGTTCTGGAGAAATGGTGGGATTTCAATGCCATTTGCTTCAACAGGCATCAGAATATTGCTGGATTAGACATTAGATGCCAGTGCTGTGAGGTAACAGGTCAGGACATTCCGGCTCCTTCATTGTTAAGCATCCCCTCCACATCCCTCCAAAATGATGGTTCAGTCTCTCCACGGACACCACCAATGACAACTCACTAGTATCCAAGACAAGTAACTCCAGGGTTTGGCAGAAATATTAGATCCTAATGAGCCAGAGTATCCACTGGCCTTGACTGTGGCTGCTGAAGCCATGTGGTCTTTTGGATACTGGGATTTGAAGACAATTCTCATATCCTACTCTCAGTGTCAAACCTTCCAAGCTGGTATTAGGCAGGGCTGGGGTATATTGCATCCACAAACCACCCGCCCCATTGCCATGCCTCAAAACAATGGGGCACGATCATGGGGTATAGCTTAGTGCTAGAGGTGTGCTGAGCAAGCCCAAGGCCCAGGTTCAAAACAAAGTTTATCTCTTGTTCACGCAAAGTCCCACAAGAGGCAAGTCTTTCCCCAAGTGATCACAGTGATTTAGAATCCTTCCGTGAAGTGGTTCCATCTTCTTGGGGTTTTCTATTCCCATCCACACAGGAGAAAAGACACCAAGGAAATCGCTCACAGAGGTTCATATCCAAGTCTAGAAGATGCCACACCAGCAAGAGCTAAGACTCTGGACAGAGACCCCACCCCAACTACTTCCCCCAGGTACACTGTATAGAGAGAACTGGAAGTTACCCCAGACCCATTCCCTATCTACCTGTGTTTTACAGGAGTGTCAAATCCAGTTACTCACGTTCCACTGGCCAGATCCCAGTCGCATGGCCCCAGGTTAACTGAACTTCAAGGGAGCCCGGGACAGGTAGTTCTCCTGTGCATTGGAGGAAGAGAAGGCAGAATTGGTGAGAATCTGGCCAGTCTTGGACAGACAACTCTCTTCAAGTCACTGCCACTTAACAGGCTTTGAGCTCTTACTTTTCTGTTCCTTCATTTGAACAAAATCCACTTCTTCAAATATGACCCCCAGATCTGAAGAGAGACCAGGTGAGTCTGACCTGCCCAGAGGAGGAAAGGACCAGGTTCCGTTTCTTTACTTTTGACAGCATTCCACATGGCCGATGTCTGTTGAGTTCATGCAAATTACGGGTAAGCCACATCTTCACCACCCTGCCTAGAGAGCAGCGAACGTTATTGTGGGGCCAGCGGAAACCACCTGTATGAGCAGGAGTAGCAAATGCAATGAGCTGGACCAAGGCTGGCAGTGAGAAGGACCCATGCAAGGAGGCAAGAAGGGACCCCAGAGGAATGCCTTTCCCAGCTGAGCACTGGGCATCACTTGGTCAGACAACATCAAGAGGACCAAAGACCCCCAAGCCCTTACAGGGTTCACTTGCCTGCAAGTCCCACTTCCTGCAGGGGCTGTATGGGATGCACTATCTCAAGGTCCCCAGGTCCCCAGCTTGCCTTTGAACATCCAGAGAATCCTGTGTACCAATCACCAGGATTCCCTCCTCACGACACTCCTGGAAATGCCCAGTGATGCTCAGATGTCCCAAAGTCAAATCTGGGTGGCACCATCTCTAACCCTACAGGACCATTCCCTGTAGGTCGCCTCTTGTCCCCGTCACCTGTTTCTCCAGGCTGCGGCCATGCTTGTCTTGCCATTAGAGACATAGATACCAGCCTTCCCTCAAGTAGAGACAAGACTAGGACACGTTTGAGTAAAAGCAAGCGAAACTTTACTAAAGATCTGAGCAGGAATCATTGTGGAATGGGAAAGTCTTAAAACTGCATCTTGGAAAGCAGAGCTCCAGAGGTCCTTGGGCTGACCCTGCTAAGGGGTCTCCTCCTGACCCTCCTTGCATCTCAGCCCCTGCTGCAGAGCCTGGGCTTGCCTCTCCCTGCAGGGGACATTGGGATGCCCCACCCAGAGTCTAAGACTCCTTGGTCTTCTCTTCACTCAGCCAGGTCTCAGCCTCTTTCCCAAATTTCTGCCCACAGTGAGGATAAACTAATCCATAGTTAAGCCTCAGCCTGCTCCATATTGGAATAGAATTCCATTACTGCCGCAGTCTGGCTGGGCACAATCAGGAGCCACTTGTCAAAAGAAACTAACTTTATTTTTAGAACCACACACGCCAAACAAAACAGCCTCTCAGGAAAAACCCTCAGAGCCTCAACTGCCACCACCGGCTTTCCACAAGCCTCTCTCTCCCACACAAGCTTCTCCCCACCTCCCACAATCCTGCTCTTGAGGCCGATTGGCTGGGTCACGTGGGCGGAGCCAAAAAAGTCCCCCAATGAGCAGCTCCGTGGTCTGAAAGGGCAGGGAAACAGCCCAATGAGCATCACCGCAGAGGAGCCAATCAGCTAGATGTTGCTGGGGCTGAGGAGCCAATCAGCTAGATGTTGCTGGGGCCACTGTGAGCCAATCATCAGCCAGCAGCTGGAAGTTTGCGGGCAGCTGGAAGTTTGCTGGGGCCCCTTTGGCTGTGGCTCTCAACACATTACTACTGCAAAACCCAAGGCCCATGCGTGTCTTCCCCCGAAATGTGATTCAGAAGAACATGGGCATCTTTTCCTCTTATAGCCATCAAGATTTCAAAAATGTCAGGGTACCATCTTCATCAGAGCCTCCCACCCCACCCCTCATGACATGGAACTCTATGTCCCAAATCAAGGACAAAAATTATAACTGGAGGAAAGGTGGCCAGGGAATTTGGTGTGGGTTCACAGAGAGCTGTGAGGTCACAGGTGGGGACTGAGTGCCTATTCTGGGTGCATCGCCTGATGCCACACCAGCAAGAGCCAAGACCCTGTAGGTAGAACCCCTGCAGAATGACAAAGGAGGTCTGGACAGAGACCCCACCCCAACTAATTCCGCCCAGATACACTGTATAGAGAGAGCTGGAAGTTACCCCCTACCCATTCCCTATCTACCTGTGTTTTACAGGAGTGTCAAGTCTGTAAAAAAAAAGGAGGGCTAGTTCCTTCTTCACGATGAATGCACATTAAACCAGCATGTTGAATAAAATGAAATTAAACAGGCCCAACAAACACTGGGAGGCCTCTCTGGTGGCCAGATGCCCCTCCCTGCAATCTGAATGAGTCAGTGTCACTCAGCAGGGTCCCACACAAGAAGCTGTCCTGGTCCAAGATGTGAGAGTATAATGGGATATGGTTGGTGACTCAGTTTCTGACTTTGTTGGAAAATGTGCAGCTGGAGTTGAGAGAGGGGTAGGGTGGGCTGATCAGAGCTGTCCAGGAGGACTCTGACAGGCCTGCGCCCTGGGCCCTGAGCACCCTTGGGCTCCAGGGGTGAACTGCCCTATGGTGCAGGGAGGCCAAGGGGCCCCGCTCAGGGTGGGGATGAGGAGATGGGGAGGAGGTGGCAGTGTCAGGGCTGAAGAGGACAACACAACCTGGGAGGTGATGGCTGGAGGAATCTCTTGCCTGAGTAAACAAAATGCTATTTGAAAAAGAGCATTTTAAAATTATAAATATTTGGGTGGGTGGTGAGTAATCCTTCCCTAAAGCCCCAAAGCAGTCAGTCATTCACTGGGGTCCTCCTAAATGACAGGCAAGAAGCTTCTCTGGGTGGACTTGGCATGGGAGCTTGGAGCAGCCGGTGTGGAGGAGGGTTGAGAGAATGTGCCAGGGTCCCAGGAACCAAAGCAGAGACTGGGAGCCCAGAGAAATGTCCCTCCTGGTACTATCCCCTCCTGGGAAGCAGACTTGCAGCTTCCTGGGCCCGTGGTGAGCTTGTGGCTCACCCAGGACCAGTGTTGACTTGCAAGGCTGCCGTGGGAAGAAGCTGGGGGTCTCGGGGAACTCTGGATGCAGGCTGGGCCACTGGGGAGGAACTTGGCATGCATGTGACATTAAGGATCACACATGTGCTTTGGTGGTGTCCACCAGCTTCTGATCATCTCCGTGGACACTGTGGAAGGGGAGCCCGTCCACCTCCATGCCTAAGACACCCAAGCCTCCACTCCAGACTCTGGGCGGCACCAGGATGTCCAACATTTTTGCTTCCTGGAAAAAGAAAAAAAATGAGGCAGAAGTAGAAGTAGTGGAGGGGGAGGGGAGAGGGGAGGGAGAAGAAAGAAATATATAGATCTCCAAGAGGAGGAAGGGCCTTTGACTTCAGGTGCCTTTTTCTAAGATACGATTTTCGATTTTCGTTAAAAACACCAATGCCAGGCTGGGTTTGTGGCTCATGGTAGAGCCTCGGCTAGCATGTGCAAGGCCCTGGGTTCGATCCTCAGCACCACATAAAAATAAAATAAAGATATTGTGTCCATCTACACCTAAAAAATAAAATATTAAAAAAATACCAACGCCACTGGAAATCTCACCGTGAAACAGTGTGTCCTACATCATGCCTCATTGGTCCCCAAGCCCACTCCCCGAAGCCACCGCTTGGCTACTTGCAGGTAACCAAATCCGACGCTCTTACAGGCCTGCATCATCCACCCCAGCCCCCCACCGGGGCTGGGGATTGAACCCAGGGATGCTCTACCTCTAGGCTACACCCCCAGCCCTTTCTATTTTTCATTTTGAGACAGGGTCTCACTAGGTTGCCCAGGCTGGCCTTGAACTCGGTCCTCCGCCTCAGGCTCCGAGTCGCTGGGATTACAGGCATGTGTGCACCTTCTTAACAAACACAAAGAGGCTCTCCTTCTACAGGTGCAGGGTGGACTACCTTCTGCCAGCCCAGCCAGTGGCCTGATTGTGCTAACAGGCCCCACTCCTCCTGAGACCCACTGTTGGTCTCGCGGGCGGCATGTGCCAATCCTGCTGCCGCTGCCTTCTAGGCATTTCCCAGGTGCATGTGGGAGATCTGGAGAGAGCAGAGAGAGAGCCGAGAAAATGCAGCCCAGGGCCCCACAGGCAGTGGCTCTGGAATCAGAGGGATCTGATGTGGGTCTTTCCCGACAGGAGGTCCAAGGCTCTTTGTGCCTCGGGGTTCTCATCTGTGAAATGGGGCTGTTGCTGCTGATGGCGGTAGTGACCCCTGCTGCAGAGGCTGCCTAAGGGTTTAACAAGTTAGTGGAAGGAAAGCTCCTAGCACGGCCGTGGCACAGAGTAGGTGCTCACAAAATGAGGATGATTACTAACGGGAGGCCAGGGCCACGGGCCTTCAACACAGAGCTTTCTTCTTTGACTCACTGGCTGGTTAAGGTTTGAGCCCCCTCTTTCTTTTCCCCTCTAAAAATAAGGTCCCAAAGAACCACTTGTCTAAGCCACTAACACTCCTGTCCGCCGCCGAACAGAAAATGGGTCTCAGGACATGTCCTTCCTGCTGTATCCCCCTCAAACACGGGAGGCGAGAGGAGGAGCCCCAGGAGCCGAGCCCAGGGAGCGGGCAGAGGTGAGCAGGGCGCTCCCCTTTCTGTGCAGGCAATTGCTCATTCGTCCCCCATCCATCTGCTTGAGTGAGCCCCTGGGTGCCGGGCCCTGACCCCAAGAGGTGAGGAGGTGAATGTAACCGGCAGTCACAGTACATGGGGGTCACA
Organism: Marmota monax; assembly: GCF_021218885.2. Classification (NCBI taxonomy): domain Eukaryota; kingdom Metazoa; phylum Chordata; class Mammalia; order Rodentia; family Sciuridae; genus Marmota; species Marmota monax. The sequence continues at coordinate 5,610,361 of NW_026695241.1, forward strand.
GCACAGAGCAGGGACACCCAGCCAGTTTTTTGGGGGTGGCTTAGGGGAGATTCTATGGAGGAGTATTATAAATGGAGTGCTTGGGTTCCCCAGATTCATGTTGATTCCCCAGTACTCCATGTGTTGGTATTGAAATTGGGCCTTCGGGAGGTAATGAGGTTGAGATGAGGTCACGAGGGTGGGACCCCGTGATGGGATTAGTAGCCTCCTAAGAAGAGGGACCAGAGCTCTCTCTCCACTACGTGAGGACACAGGGAGGAGGCAGCCAGGAAGAGAGCCCCCACCCAGGACTGAATCTGTGGCACCTTGAAGTCAGACTTCTCAGCCTCTAGAGCTGAGAGACCTAAAGGTCTGGTGTTCAAGCCCCTTAACGTATGGTATTTTGCTTTAGCTGCCTGAGCTGACAAGACACGGGACAAGCAGGGTCACAGGTCATGGCAGAGTAGGAGGAGGGCCCTTGAGGACACTCTCACACAATAGGAGGTGCTGGCAAATGTCACTGAGGAACTGTCTCTCACGTCTGCCCTGAGAGCCTGCATTTCCCTTCTGCCTGGGGCCAAGGCCGAGTCTCCCTGTGGGAGGGAGGCCGCAGGCCTTTCCACATCTGCACCTTCTCACGCAAGCTCTTTGTTTGGGCTTTCCCCATTCTCCCCATTGGTCATATCCTCTCTTTGTGGAGAATACATCAGGGACCCTGGGGCCACTTCCTCCCAGCCCACTGATGGACCTCTCCACTCTCACCCGCTGGGACCCAGGGAGGGCCTTGGGGTTCTCCAGGTGCGTGTGGTCAGCCAACAGGTTAGGAACCGGCTGGTGCTCAGCTTCTGAGAGCCACAAGGACTAGCCAGGCCAACAATGTCTCCCTGCAAGTTTCCAGGGATTGCCCAGACCCCACACCATCTTCTAGGAGGCCAGTGGAGGCATGGTGGTAGGAGCAGGAGGCAGAGCCTCTGAGGCTGCTGCACGCCCAGACTGAGGACAGTGGGGCAGCAGAGAGGGGACAGAGGACCAAAGTGAGGCCGGTGCACAGGGCTTGGGGCCTCACTTGACATGGATGGGTAAACAGGCCGAGTGTGTGGCACCGCTGCTCAGTCACACTAGAGCGTGGCAGACGGATGCTGCGGGGTGGGAAGCCCAGGTGCACACCCAGAGTCTGAGGTAGGAGGCTCGCCTGAGCCCAGGAGTTGGCAGCCTGGGTAACACAGCAAGACCCTTCTCAATAAAAGAAACCAAAGTTATAAGGACGGTGCTTTGAAAGTACTGGAAAAGAACAGGAGCCCAGGATGAGGTCAGACACCATGTTCCTGTCTCTACATCATCCCTCCATCCATCATTCATCCATCAATCCGTCTATCAGTCCATCCAACCACCCATCTGTCCGTCCTTTCTCCTCCCACCCTCCCATGCACTTGTTCGAGATCTCTCATTTCCCAAGGATCTTCCCTGTCAGGCTCTAAAGTAGAACAAATGCCATCCTTTGTTTCTCCGAGAGCCATGTTCCCTCATTGTGCCACGGAATGACGTGTGACTGAAGGGTCCTCCTCTGTTCCCAGTCCAGGGCTGATAGAGGTCTGCAAATGTAGGGGATGTGTCACATGTGCCCACTCACCAGGGATGCTCGGTGACACACCTGGAGCAAAGAGGGAACGGAGGGGTGGGCCCTCAGTGCCCACAGTGCAGCTAGTGTTAGAAGAGGCCTGGTGCTGGGCTCCCCTCCCCTGGCCAGGTTGAGGAGGGAAGTCCAAGAAGCCTTCCCTGGTGCTTACCCCAAGAGCCCCACTCTGCTGCCCAGGAAGTGGCCCCTCCTTGTGCTCTCTTGCAAAAGGCTGGCACAAGAGTGGCCAGGATGTGAGGCAGGTCTGAAGGTCAAAGTGCTCCTTAGCCCTTGCCTTTGGCATAGAACAGGCTGGGCGTGGAGCAGGCTGGGCGTGGAGAGGCCGGGGAGAACCAGCTGGCCATGCTGGCTGGGGAGGCAGCTCACGTGCCTCTGGGGCCACACAGAGGAAAGAGACACACCCATAAGCTGCCACATGGCTCCTGGAGGCCCAGCTCTGCTGACCCACGCTCTGGACCAACTTGGCCTCTTGGCCCTCGCTCTCCACTGGCTGTGGCTGCTCAAACTCTCCTCGGCACAGGCCACCTACTGCCACCACCAAGCCTGGCTGAGGGTCCCCTGACACCTTCCCTGGCCTGACTGAGGTATAGAAAGGACCTTCTCATGATAATGAGGACCACAGCTGGCATTTATCAAACACTGACTACATGCCAGACGCTGCTCAGTGGTCACACACCGGACTCCATAATGACCCAACGTCAGCTCTCTCGCCATCTCCACCTTCCCCTAGAAGGGCGAGCACACTGAGGACAGGGGACCTGTGCGAGTGTGTGAGACTGAGCCCGGAGCCCAGGAGCCACCACGACACTCACCTAGGGCAGCTTCACATTTCCAAAATGCTCTTAAGTCCCAAGAAATAGAGAAGATGGCCACCAACTGCAGGAGACAGCTAGGCCTCCACACCCTGCCTCCCCGGACCATGTGGATTCAACCAACTGCAGATCAAAAACATGTGCTTTTCACATTGCATCTGGACGGAGCAAGGACCGACGTCCTCCTGGTTGTTACTCCTTGAGCCGTACAGCGCGCCGGCTACTTACACAGCACTTAGCCCTCAGCAGGGATCATGAGTAATCGAGAGGTGATCTAAAGTACACGGGAGGGCTCTCAGAGGTGACGGGAAAACATCACACCATTTTATACATTCATACATTTTATACAAGGGGTTGACACCTGCAGATTTTGGTATCCAACGGGGGCCCTGGAACCAATTCTCTTGTGGACAACTGTGCAGAGAAGAAATTGGTCCAGGTGTGGGGCTGTGGCTCAGCGGTAGAGCACTCGCCTAGCACGTGTGAGGCCCTGGGTTTGATCCTCAGCACCACATAAAAATAGATAAATAAAACAAAGGTTTTGTGTCCACTACAACTAGAAAAATAAAAAGTAAAATTAAAAAAAAAACACACACACAAGAAAGTGGTCTGGCTGGCCTGGCTGGCTCCCTCTGAGGCCCTCAGTGGGCTGAGGGGGGTGCCCATCCAGGGTCCTCTCCAGGTCTCACCTCAGAAGCCTTCAGTCCTTCCCCACCCAGAGCTCTGTCACTCAGCCACTCCACAGCACCCTGGCCCCCAAGATGAGGGGTGCCTGGCTCTCTAGTCCCCAGGCTCTGGGTCCTCGTGTCCCTGGCCTCAGTCCCTCCTGTGAGGTGTCATCAGTTGGCTCTGCCTCTGGCAGCGTGGGAACGTTCTCCAGTGTCTCATCTGCCTCAAGGAAAACCCAAGGACACCGCCTGCCCTCACTCGGAGGGCCCCTAGGCCGAGGGCCAGAGCAGGTGAGGTGTGCCCTGAAAGTGGCTGCCCCCTGCCCGGGTCCTCAGCATAGCGCCCACTCCTGCCACAGTCACCAGACCCCTGAGAACACCTGTCCCCGAGGAAGGAGATCCTACTTATAAGCAACTCAGAGCAGAGGCAAGGGACATTTCTCTGCCCCAACCCATCAAGCTTTGCCACCAGCTCAGGCCACTGCTTTGCCTGGTGGGTACCTCAGGATGGCCAGGGAGCCCTACTGAGTGACCTGCAGAGCACTCGTCACTGCCCCTGCCCAGTTGCATGACCCTGCTCCTTAGCTTTTATGGGTCCTGCTGCCCAAAGGCCCTTCCCACCCTTCCTTCCCTCATATCCTCCTCAGCCACGACCCAGAGCAGGGCCACCTCCTCCAGGCTGCCTTCCCGGAACCCTCTGAAGGCACTAAGTGCTCTCAGAGCCCCCACCACTGTGCACACTGCCATCCTGGCTCCCGTGCGTCACTCCTCTGTGGTCCCTGAGTCCCCTCCCCAGGGGCCACGTCTGACTCCTTATTCTTTCCCAGAACAAGCCTGGGCCAGGCCCCAGGAGGGGCTCACCAAACGCACTTCTGCTTTTAGCAAAACATGCCCTTTATTTCCTTTGAAAAAGTGGTGCATTGTTAATGTATTTATGAAGGTCTGGGCAGAAATGCAAACGGAGACTTTTCCATCCCTGGAGGGCGATTGTGGACTGTGCGACTTTGTCGGGTGGGGTTATGCCTTTGTGTTTGTGGAATCAGGAATCACGTGGCAGGCAGCCCCTGAGTGGTTGTGTGCATGTGTGCGGTTTTGTTGTTTTGGTTTTGTTTTTTGCTTTTTTTTTCCAGTTCCAATTCAGGAAGTGTAAAGAAAGCCCAGAAGGTTCTCTGGGCCCCTGTGGAAGACCATCCTCCCTCCAAGTGTGAGTCCATCTGTCTGAGCCCCACATCCACCCCTCCCCTGGCATTCCCAGGAACTGGAAAATGTCTGAGTCACATCAAAAAAGCCCAGAGTCTGAAGTCAGAGAGACCTGGCCTCTAATCTAGTCTGAAGTCAGAGAGACCTGGCCTCTAATCTCAGCTCTGCCTCTTCGCTGGGTGTCCTGGGAAGCCACTCCACCCCTTGGAGCCCTGGGTGCCTCCTCTGGAAAACAGGCACCACAACACCAAGTCCAAGGAGACGTCTGGATTAAACAGGCAGGAGAAAGAGGCAGAACCAGTGGGGAGACACAGGCAGAGGAAACAGGGAACAGAGAGGGCGCATGGCCGAGAAAAGAGGCAACAGCCATCTCTGGGATGAGGGGCCAGTCAGAAGTGAGGGGCGCATGGCCTCAGGCCCTGGCTGGCTGGAGACCTGTCACAGTCGCCCTTCCCATCTCAGCTGCTGTTCCCCAGGCTGGACGCTCCAGGAGCACCTTCCCCTCTGCAGACCATCCTCTCCCACGGCCTGGGAAACAGCCCCCCTACTCCGGGGGCCCCACGTGTGGTGGAAGGAGCAGCATCAACCTCACCTGGGGACTGGGGCCTGCAAGTTCTCTGTCCGTCTCCGACTCCTGAATGCGGAACCCTGAGGGCAGGCCCGGCCTCGGCAGCTCTGTTCCTAGAGGCTGGGCACCGCAACTCCATGGAAGCCCTGCCCCACCCACTGAATCAGCCAGGCTTGCCCAGCGCCTGCCTGGGTTTCCCGCTGCTGATTGTTGGGAAAGCAGATAGAGACCTGCTGGTGACTTCCAGGATTTTTTGGACATTTCCTAATCTCTTCCTTTTAAGGGACAAGCCTGGGGAAGTGAAGCCACAAGCACAGTACAGGTGCGGCAGTTCAGGGGCAGTGCGGCCTGGCCCGGCCCAGGGAACACAGCCCCACACTCCTGACGGGGGCCTGCGTCACAGGACTCTCTCTGGCAGGCGAGGCCACAGGCCAAGGCCAGGAGCTCTTCCTTGTCGGACGGGCATCTGTTCTTGAGACCTCTGCCTCTTGGCCTGCTTGGTCTCTCAGGGGGCTGAGCCATTGTCTGTCCTCCCCCCAGGAAGTCTGTGGGTATGCGAGGCCCCCGAGTCTTCTGCTTTCAGGTCAAACGCCCAGTGCCCTCCACTTTTTCTCATGGTTCTGGCCCTCCCACCTGTCAGGAGCTCACAGGTGAAGTCCCATCTGACCCAGGCTTTGGCCCCAATTTCCCATGGTCCAAATCCCCCTGCACATTCCCCACGTGGCTGCCCGATAGAGACAGACTCGTGGTCTTCATCCTGTAAGTCAGACCCATCAGAGTCTCTCCAGGCGGGCGGGACTCCTCTCTGCCAGGCAGGAGGATGGAATTGGATTCTGGAATCAAGGTCAGGCGGCAGGACCCGCCCAGGAGGGCCATGGAACTGAGGTCCAGCCCCGGGCCTGGCACAGCACTGCCAGCACCTCCTTCAGGGCTGGCCGCCTCTCGTGTTCTCCCACCTGCAGAGGAGAGTCCACGCAAGTCAGTTCTGCGTGTGGCTGTACCTGCCTCTGCCCTGGACTGCAGGGCTCATCCACAACTGCACGCGGGCGACTCTGCTCCAATCCTCCTGCTCAAAGTCCGCAGCTGCTCCCTATTTCCTGTCAGGTGGAACCCTCGGGTGCCGCAGTCTGGCTGGGCACAATCAGGAGCCACTTGTCAAAAGAAACTAACTTTATTTTTAGAACCACACACGCCAAACAAAACAGCCTCTCAGGAAAAACCCTCAGAGCCCCAACTGCCACCACCCGTTTCCACAAGCCTCTCTCTCCCACACAAGCTTCTCTCCACCTCCCACAATCCTCCTGCTCTTGAGGCCGATTGGCTGGGTCACGTGGGCGGAGCCAAAAAAGTCCCCCAATGAGCAGCTCCGTGGTCTGAAAGGACAGGGAAACAGCCCAATGAGCATCACCAGAGGAGCCAATCAGCTAGATGTTGCTGGGGCCGCTGTGAGCCAATCATCAGCCGGCAGCTGGAAGTTTGCTGGGGCCCCTTCGGCTGTGGCTCTCAACACTTGGGGAGGACGCCTGGTTCTCTTGGACCTGGCTAACATGGTATCCCTCTTGCAGGACTTCTCAGTGGTCCCAGCGTACTTGGAGAATTGGACAAAACTCTGGATCCTTGAGCAGAAAAATGCATGTACAGGAACAATTTTCAAAACCAGGCTGGTGTCTCAGGACCACCTCCTTGTGCATCTGGGACGAGATGCCCTCCTCTGACACCCGTCACATCCCACGGCCCAGAGCCCTCTGCCCAAACCAGCACGAGGCTCATCCTGGCCTCCCAGCCTCTGCCTTCCATTCCTCTCTCCTAAGCCTCCACATCCAGGTGATTCCTTCTAGCCGCGCCCCCAGGATTCTTTCCCCACCTTACCTGCCCCCACGCCTTAGCGCTCATCTCACCCCGTGGCTGCTGGGGGTGTCACCTTAGAGACAGGGCTCATACCTAGTGAATCAGAACGCGGCAGGTCAGAAGGGCAGCCAGGGGAGTTCTGCTGAGCCCTCCAGGTGAGTCTGATTCAAGCTAAAATCCGAGAACCACTGCTCCAGACCATTTGGGTTACAGACTGTTAATGATCAGCCAAGAAAAAGGCTCGGGTATGAAGCCTAGGAGCCCATTCCAGATCTTTCTAGGTTAAGCAACTCTCCAGTGGCTGGTCTCCCACAGCTACAGGAAGCCTGCCCTGCTTTCTCGGAGGCTGTAGGGGACAGCCCTGTCACCCATCACGGGCTTGAAGAGCACCCAAAGCATCCTTCTACCGCCGGCTGGCTGGACTGGCGATATGAAGTGGGTTCAAAGGAGCTGGCTGTGTCAATACCTAAGAGAACGGTGAAGAAACCACGCAGCACACGAGCCTAAGTTTCTAAGGCAGGACCCAAAGGTCAGCTCCGGCGCTGGAAGGAGCAAGAGAGCGAGCACCCGGATATCTTTATTTTTATAGGGGGACACACAAAAGGAGGTTCGATGGAATGTTCTATCCAAATTAGGCGGGGGGATCAGGCTTCAGGGGGTTGCCCATCCCCCTCAGGTGACACCCAGGTAGGGCTTGAAGCAGGCCCCGTTGCCGAGCGAGGGAAAGGGCACTTGCCCTGCACAGCTGTCGCGGATGTGCCAGACCAAGACCCCCACCGCTCAAGGGTGGGGAGCAAGCTCAGCCAGGGGTGACGGGGGGCTCCCCACATCCCTCCATCAGCCAGCACTGAAATTCCCCAGTGTGGGGACCATCCTGCTGGGTGTGTCCGAAACCAGCTTGAGTTCTCCATTCTGTTGAAGAAGGACACAAGAGGGGCCTGCTAAGCTCTAGGTGCTGGAACATCCAAAAAGAAAGAGCACGTCTGGGTGCCAGTGACTCGGGGGGCAGAGGCAGGAGGATTGCAAGTTCCAAGCCAACCTGGGCAACTTAGTGAGACCCTGTCTCAAAATAAGAGATGAAAAGGTCTGGGGCTGTATCTTAGCCGACCCAGAGAGAGACGTGGGGCACACGCAGACGGAGGGCACCTGGCAACAAGAGGCCGCAAAGGATTATGGGAGCACTGAGGGGGCTGCCCATTCCGACTCATTCAGCAATGACTCACAGAAAGTGACCATTTAGCGTGGGCCTCACAGGCTGGGCAGAATTTGGACTGAGGGTATTTCAGGTCACAGACTCGTGGTTGGTACCCCAGTGAGTGCAACGCTTGTGGCGGGAACACAAGGCAGACTGGCGGGCAAGGACCACGTGGTAGTAGTGCCACCATGTCCCCTGATTCTAGGATGTGTGTTTGTGACCTTCATATCTCTGAAATTGACAAGTGCCTTACAATCACCTCACAGTCGTCCCTGTTGTGTTTTCTTCCATTAGTGCAAATTAGGCAGTTCTTGTCCCCAGGGGAGAGAGTGCCTTGCACTGATTGGATATTTACAACCCGTGGTACTGTGGTGAAGGCCTTACATGGATCAGCTCCTGGAGTCCTCACAACACACCTGTGAGGTCAAAGTATTATTATTATTTCCAGTTGAATACCTGGGAAACAGGCACCGACGGTCACACAGCTATTAAGTTGTAGACTTGGGATGTGACTCAGGCTGCTACTCTAGAATCTGTATTCTTTTCCCTTTTTAAAAAAAATCATTTAAGCCAGGTGCAGTGGCGCACACCTGCAATCACAGTGCTGCGGGATGGGGAAGTATGAGGATTGAGAGTTCAAAGCCGGCTTCAGCAAAAGTGAGGCTCTAAGCAACTCAGTGAGACCCTGTCTCTAAATACAATACACAATGGGGCTGGGGATGTGGCTCAGTGGCCGAGGGCCCCTGAGTTCAATCCCTGGTACCCTCCACAAAATATCATTAAAAAAATTTTAATTGTGTTAAGAAACACCTAACATTAAAAAAAAAAAAGCCATTCCCCCTCTTGTTCACACCACAAAAGCAGCAGAGGAGACTCCAGTGATCTCCAAAGATGTGGGTAAGTGGCGGATGCTAGCTGGGTGTACCCATATTCAGGTCGGCTCTGACACTTCCCACCTGGAAACAGCACCAGACCCCACAGACCCATGAGCCCGCCCCTCCGCTTCAGATGCCTTTCCAGGCCCCAGGCTGTCTGACTGACAGCTGTAGATCTAGGTTCCCACACCCCTCATGGGCTCCATGGTGTGTCGATGGGTTTGCAGCACCCAGGGACACACATTGCCTTCCTTGTAAAGGATGTTACCGATGAAGAGATGCACAGGGCAAGGGGCGCAGGGGGGCGGTGTGGGGTCTCCCTGCCTCCCAGGTGCACCACCTGCCAGGACCCCGACCCCGGCCATGGTCAGCCCCTGTCAAGTCCCTTTACCCTTGATTTTCTCAAGTATGAACGCAATGCCTAGGGGCAGGGCTTGGGGCATTTATCCTGATCGGTGCTTTCTGAGCTTCTAGGTCTGAACGGTTTGGCATCATTGCTTCAAATATTGCTTTTGTTTCTTTCTTTCTTCTCCCTCTGGCCTCCCAATTTGCATAACTTACACCTTTTGTAGCTGAACCCTAGTTCCTATATATCCTGTTGCGTTTACCTTTTTCAGTCTTTGGTTTCCAATTCTGGAAGTTTATATTGCCATGTTTTCAAGCTCAGAGAGTCTTTCCTCATCCGTGTCCAGTCTACTGATGAGCCCGTCAAAGGCATTCCTCATTTCTGTCACAGTGTTTCCATTTCTGTCATTCTAAAACTCTTTCTTAGAATTTCCATCTGCCTACATTTTCCATCTGTTTTTTTTTTCCTCCACATTTGTAATTGGTGCACTATAGTTGTACATAATGGGGGGATTTTTGGTTACATACATGTGTATTCACAAAACATAATCATATCATTTAGCAGCATCTTTCCCCAGTGCTTCCCGTCGCCTTTTCTATCCGTCTGTTTTTGCATGTTACCTACTTTTTCCATTAAATCCTTTAGCCTATTAACCACATTTACAAAAAACAACAACACAACCAAACAAAACTCCTCATCTGCTAGTTCCAACGTGCTCAACTTTGGTTCTGATGCTTGTTCAAACTCTTTAAACTGTGTCTTTATGTGCCTTGTAATTGTTTGTTGAAAGGTGTACATCCTGTACTTGGTAAAAAGAACTGTAGTGGGCTGGGTGGGGGGCATACACCTGTTATCCCAGTGAGTTGAGACACTGAGTCAGGAGGATCGCTAGTTTCAAGCCAGCCTTAGCAACTTAGTGAGGCCCTAAGAACTTAGCAAGACCCTGTCCCCAAAATAAAAAAAAATAAAAGGACTCAGGATGTGGCTCAGTGGTTAAGCGCCCCTGGGTTCAATCCTCAGTACCAAATAAATAAATCAATAAATAAAAAAGAACTGCAGTAAATGGGCCTTTGGTAATGTGGACGTAAGATGTGGTAGGAGTGAAAGTGTTCTGTAGCCTTGTGATTCTATCTTAGTCTTTCAGTGAGTGTATTAGCCATTTTCTTTACTATGATGAGATACCCAAGGCAGACTACTTTATAAAGAAAAAAGTTTTTGGCTGTTGGTTGTAGAGGCTGGAAGTCCCAACAGGATGGTTCAGGCTCTAGTGAGTACCCTTGCCCCCATCACTTCATGACAAGAGTGTGTGTGTGTCTCCCTAAAAAGCCACCAGGATTCAATCATAGGGGCTCGTCCCTAATGGCCCAGTCTAACACTTCTTGAAGGCCCACCTCTAAACATTATAGTTGGAGTAAGTTTCCACCCTCTAAATGCTATTTATTTATTTATTTTTTAAGAAGTGTTTTGTTTTGTTTTTAGAGAGAATTTTTTTTTAACATTTTTATTTTTCGGCGGACACAACATCTTTGTTTGTATGTGGTGCTGAGGATCGAACCCGGGCCGCACGCATGCCAGGCGAGTGCGCTACCGCTTGAGCCACATCCCCAGCCCCATTTCTTAATTAGTATGTTAACTTGCATAACAAGTTTTATGGTGGTCAAGATAGGAAGACCTGCTAAAAAGAATTAGCGGACACCTCCATCCTTGAAGAAACCAGAGTTTTGGAAATCCAGCAAGCCCTGCAGCCTGTACCCTTTGAGGGGTGTTCTGACACAGGACACTGATCCCGTGTCCAGGTGTTTCTGGAGGCCAGCTGTGGACTAGGTCAGCTAAGCCGGGCCTCGTGACATGTGCCACAGTCCCAGTGCCAGGTCCTCGGGGCTGAGGCAGGAGGAGTGCAGGAGATTGGGACCAGCCTGGGCCACGTGGTGACAGCTGTCTTGATAACCTTTCATGCTTGGTGTGCGTCCGGGGCCTCAGAGCCAGACCAGATTCCTCCTCCCGCTGCAGAGTGGGCTAACGCTGCGCTGAGCCCACTTCTAAAAGGGCTTGGGCTGTGGGCTGGAATTCTTTGGGGGATGGTGGAGACACGAGCCCGACTCCCAGATGCGGCCAGAAGAACTAGACCATTGTGAATGACCACGTGTCTTCCAGTCACATCCTGAAAAAGTTTCTCAGAACAAGGTTCTAGACCATGACCGCCTGTTGCCTGGTGGAGAATCACGGCACCATGGGTTTCCTGAGGGGTAGACCAAGCCAGGAAGCGCCAGGGACCTGGGGGTGTCCTCGTCCAGGTTGGGGTGCCTTCCATGGGAAGGGAAGGGATGCCAGCCGCTCCTCCAGAGCCGGGTTGCTGATTGCCCCTTGGAAATGGGAGACATTTTTCTTCTCCACCCTCCCCCCCCCCCCCAGAACTGCCCAGAGTGACAGGAAACTTGAGGCCAGCCAGGCCAGCCCCACGGCAGGGCCACACCCGGCCTCTTCTGGGAAAGGCGGGAGGTTTGCAGAAACTCTCTAAGAGCCCACAAGGCTTTCATTGTCTGTCAAAACCTCAAAAGTCAAAGGGGACTAATGAGGCGGGGACACTCTCAAGTGCTTGGATGGAGAGAACCCAGACACAGAGTGACAGACGAGGGCCTAAAGCGCCTGCCTGCCCCTGCCCCATCGGGACCCCCGCGGGGAGAGGAGCTGGTCTCCTGGGGGTTACAATAAAACTTTCAGAAATTCATAAATGCAGCATGATTCCAAACCAGTTCAGGGACCCAGAGTCTGGCCCCTGTTCCTAATTCTACCAGCCAAAGTAATTGATGAGGCACCTCGATGCGTCCCCTGCGGGGATCTTAAGAGGTCTGAATTATACAGTGGCTGCAGATCCTCTTGGAAAAAAATCAAGTTCTGTGCAAACACTAATTACCAGAGTTCCATTGTCAGGGGTGGTCAGACTCTCTTCATCGATCTGATACACTAAAAATCGATGTTTCATGAATGACACACGATACATTCCATCCTATAGGACCCAACTAATATGCCAGCGTCTTTGGTTACTATTACTATTATTTTATTATTGTCTTCCTTACTGTAGAGTCAGGCAAATGGAATAAGCCCTGTTAAGTGTGGCTCCCCTTCCTTGAGGAGGAATGTCCTGAACAGTGGGATCGTTAGTGTCTACACAGGCCGTGATAAACAGAGCGTCTTTGGAGTGGAGAGCCATTGCACCCGCGTAACCCTTTCCAGACTGTCTTCCCGGCCGACCAGAGGAGGTTTGGTGGAGTCCTCAGTGCCACCCACTCACCAGCTGGAGAGACTCCAGGAATCCTCTGTGCTGCGAGGAAAAGGTGGTCAGTGGCATCGACCACATGCTTGATCTTCATCCTCCCCGCCTGCCATCGGCAGCCCTCCCCGCGCTCTGTGGCCACCAGGTGGTCAAATCTGCCAGGGAGCAAGGGCAGAGGGCTTCCGGGGAGTGCGGCAGCCTGGCCAGGTCCTGTCTTTGGACTCTGTTATCCTGCTCTGTGCGGGGCCTCTCCTGGGACCAGACCATCACGTGATCTTAAGATGCCCGTGGGGTCCTTAGCGCTCTCCTTACTAGACCCGGAGGCTGCGAGAGCAGGAGGTCATGGTGGCTGGGATGTCTGGGGGCCACTGACAGAGCCGCCTGACCCAGAGGTGGCCCACCGTGTCCCCCTTCCAGGTTCTTGTTCACTTTACAGAAATAAAACAGAATTTGAAACAGAAAACGAAAGAATCAAACACTAGATGAACTTCCAGAGAGAGAGGGGGGGGGGGAAGGAGGGGCCTGGATGGCGTGGCCGGCAGAGCCACACTGGGTCCCCTGCCGGGTCCATGTGTCACGGGCCTTCCCAGCCTCCAGCATGTGGGAGAGCCACCCGACACAGCACCGAGAGGGTTAGACAAGGAGGGGCACAGGAGGGTCTTGGCACAGAGCCCCACACCTACAGGCATAAGTGCCAGCTGTTGCTGCTGTTGGTTGTATTTTTAGCAGGAATATGTTTTTTTTTTCTTTTTCGGTGCCAGGGATTGAACCCAGGGGCACTCAACCACTGAGCCCCAGCCCCAGCCCTTTTTTGTATCTGATTTAGACACAGGGTCTCGATGAGTCGATGGGGCCTCGTTAAGTTGCTGAGGCTGGCTTTGAACTTGTGATTCTCCTGCTTAGCCTCCTGAGTCACTGGGATGACAGGAGTACACCGCAAGAATATGGTTTTGATGATCCCATCATACAGTTGAAGCACATAGATGGTGTTTTTACATCTAAGTCCCCTCACGATGCAGTTCTTCAAAACCTCAACTCTGCCATGGAAAACAGTATGGATGTTCCTCAAAAAATTAAAGATAGAATTACCATCATATCCAGCAATCCCACTTCTGGGTATGTACCCAAGACAACTGAAAGCAGGGACTTGAAGAGGTTCACACCCACCCATGTTATGTTCCTAGCAGCATAACTCACAATAGGCACAGGGAGAGGCTGCCCATGGGCCACTGATATATGAACAGCTAACCGCACATGGGAATATTATTCAGCCTTGAAGAGGAAGGGAATTCAGAGACATGCCGCAACCTGGGAGACTCTTGGACACTTTGCTAAGTGAAACAAGCAACTCACAAAAAGGCAAGACCCCCTTCTATGAGGCCTCTTGAGGAGTCAAAATCATAGAGACAGAAGGTAGAATGGTGGTGGCCAGGGGCTGGGAGGAGGGGGATGGCAGTTGGTGTAGAACCTGTTCAGAGCTTCAGCTTGAGGAGAGGAACAGAGCTCTGGCGATGGATGAGGTGGTGACTGCACAACCTGTGGATGCATTGAACACTGGGAACTGTACACTGAAGAATGGGGGAAGCAGCGCTCACCTGTCATCCCAGTGGCTTGGGAGGCTGAGGCAGGAGGATCCCGAGTTCAAAGCCAGCCTCAGCAACAATGAGGCACTAAGCAACTCACTGAGACCCTGTCTCTAAACAAAGTACAAAAGAGAGCTGGGGGTGTGGCTCAGTGGTTGAGGGCCCTGGAGTTCAATCCCAGTACCTTAAAAAAAAAAAAGAATGAGGGAAATGGGAAACAGGCTGGCGCTCAGTGGTGAGCATTGTATGTGCAGCTTGCATGAGGCTCTGGGGGTGATATGGCAACACAGTTTTTGTTATGTGTATTTTACCACAACATAAAAACCTTTTCCTGTAAAAGTTTTTTTTTTTTTTTGGTACTGGGATTGAACCCAGCACCCAAAAGGGGCATTTAATCACTGAGCCACATCCCTACCCTTTTAAAAATATTTTATCTAGAGACAGAGTCTCTCTAAGTTGCTTAAGGCTTCTCTAAATTGCTGAGGTTGGCTTTGAACTTGCGATCCTCCTGCCCCAGCCTCCAGAGCCACTGGGATGACAAGTGCGCACCATTGCGCACTGTAAATGTTTAAAAAAAAAAAAATCTCCATGCCTGTCCATGTCCTTTGATTGTGCTGGAATGTCAAACATCCCCTGTGCCTTGAGAGGGTGGGCCACCAAGGCGGCCTCAGAATGTACTCCACAGCCCCCACTGGGAAGCAGAGGACGGGGGAGGGAGGAGCTTGACTCAATATTAACAGGCCAGCTTTACAATGCCACCATCATTCCACTATCCAAAGGAGCCAGGGTCCCCCAGCTGAAAGGATTTTCTATCTAATGAGTCCTGACCTGTGGTTTGAAACTGCTAATAATTTTTTAAAAATCCTCCTATTCCCCTCCTTTGTCAGAAGACAAGCCGCTTCTCCCTGCTGCCACACAGCGGCTGGTTCCAGAGGTTCTGCGGAGCCCTGGCACAGCCCCAGCTCCCCGCCTCTTGTGACAGAGGGGCCCTGCAGACCACCTTCCGGGGCTGTGCAGAGGCTTTGCGGGGAGTGAGGAGCACGTGGGTGTTTCCCATCGGGCACTTGATCTGGGACCGGACACACATACCTGGGTGACTTGGGTCCCCGTCTCTGCACAGGACCTGCGAGCGTCTTCTCACCTTGGTAATTAACATTGGGATCGGTGTCTTCAGAGCACCTTGAAGAAAACGGCAAAGGATGGACACATCAGGCCTGGTGTTAGGTTTTGGAAGTTCAAGTTCACTCCCCAAGGGCTCCTTTGGAGGGTCGTCAAGACCACTCTGGAACAATGTCCTCCTGCAGGACGCTGTTCAGTCAGTCCAGGCCAGGACACAGGGTGCTAAGGAAGCTCTAGGTTGGCACGGAGGAGCGTGGAGTCAGGCCAGCGTGGACAAGCACATACGTTGCATGTAAGACGCCCAGAACCCCACACGGACCAAGCCTGTGCCAGCCAGGGAGAGCGCTGGGCACACAGTTACGTGCCCACGGTGACAGTGTGTGGCCCTCCACTGGGCACTGGACGTCACACTCTCACTTTTCTTTCACAGTTCTGTGGAATAAATACCATTGTTATTCCCATTTTATAGAAGAGGAAAACCAAGGCTCAGAGCTACTGAACAGCTTGGGCAACGCCAAGTATTGGGGTCAGTGTCAGGACTCCAGTTCTCACCCCAAGTTCCCACCTCCCCCCCCACCAACTGCATACCTTCAGGGAAATTCAAGAAAGCCCCAGAGACCGAGCCTTGGGTTAGCTACTTATTTGAGAGTGATTTCCAAGATGAATTTGGGTCTTGAAAAAAAGAAAAAAAAAACCCACTTGCTCTAATTATAAAAATAATACCGACTGTGGTAGAACATGAGCAAAATACACACAAACCCAGCTTTCGCCCGCCTATCTCACAGCCATCTGGGGTAGAATCTGGTTTATTCGTGGGCCCAGGATGAAGGCTTCTTCATGTCGAGCTGGATGGGGACAGAGCCGGGGGCAGGGGTCTCCCGCATGATACTGCAGGCCTCCTGGGTCTGCAGGGCTCCTGGACGGGCACCAGGAGGTATTTTGGAGGCGATTCGGCCATCTCCATAATCCCCATCACCGGCTCCTACACTGTCACGTAAGGGTAAGGCCACTTCTCGCTCCCTACTCTCTACATTAAGGCCACACGCTTGTGTCACAAATGCAGCCTCAGGGCAGGGGCTCCTTCAGGCTCTCCATCCCTCAGCTGCCCCGGGCCCTCTGTGAGCGGCTGCGCCTGAGGGCCCACAGGGCAGGCTGAGGTGAGGACCAGGGTCACTGCGAGAGGCCCTGCTGCGGGCCTGGCTGCCGCCCCGTCTGAGGGGCAGGCACGAGGTGGTCATCGGGGAAGGCTGGTCAGGACGGTCCACCTGTGAAGTGATGGGCCATAACTGGGGGACTGGGGACAGGGGACAGGGGACAGGAAGTCACACAGGCTGAGAGCCCCAGCCCCTCCCTGGGCTGCAGGTGGGAATCTCGTCCACTTCCTACCAGCCACCCAAGCCCTGGGTGTCCCCCTCTGCCAAGTCACGCCCACCTACCAGGACGGCCGTGATGGCTCCCTGAGGTGGCGCCCGCCGACTGCCTGGCACAAAGGGGGCACTAAGCAGAGGCGGCTCTTTCTCACGTCCTCAGAAGGGGATCAAGGGTGTAGGTACCCGTCAGGGGGCCCAGGGGACCAACAGGGCAGAGAACATGGGCATCCCAGAGGGGGTGGCACCTGAGGAAGGACACGTGGGGACCTCTGAAAGGAAGGGGGAAGGTGCGGCCCCTCTGGGCTGCAGGGAAGGTCTCCAGGACAGGGCGGCCTCCCGCCTTTCCTCCTCTGGGATGTGTCCTGGGCCTCAGTCACCAAAGGACTGAAATCACTGTCATCAAAAGGCCAGATTGATTCTTTTCTTCATTCAAATGTAATGAAAGTTCTGCAGAATCCAGTAGAACCATCCCCAGCTCTAAGTCGCAGCCACAGAGCAGCTGCCCAGCCCAGCTCCCGGGGGAGCCGCTGCTAAAAAAAAAAAAAAAAAAAAAAAGTGCCCTTCAGCGCAGGGTCCCACGGAAACGGAGCTGGCCGCGAGCAGCACCAGACCTGGGCCATCCCCTGCCCCCGAGACCCTCTCTGCCCTTGGCCACACATGGGCTCCTTCTGCTCTCCCTCCCTCCGGCTCCTCTTCCCTGGAGGGGTCCCTGGGGGTAACCGGGTCCTTTGCTCCATCTTTACTTATTCCCTGGACTTCCCCAGTGTCTTCACTGCGGCTCCCAGGGTGTCAACGGCTCTCTAAGGCATCCTGGTGGCGCAGGCAGCTCTAGGCGCTCACCTGCACGTCCACCTCCCAAGGTGCCTGCTTTAAGCCTGCACTCCATAAGAAAACTTAACTGTGGAAAAAGGCACAAGATATAAAATCCATCATCTGAACCGTTTTTAATTTGGTGGTACTAAGTGCGTTCACCTTGTGTGACTGTCACCACCACCCATCTCAAGGACTCTCATCTTCCTAAATTGAAACTCTGACCCATTCAACACCAAGCCTTCATGTTCCCTCCACCAAGCCCCTGGCAACACAAATTCCACTTTCCATCACTGTGAACTGGACAACTCTAGGTCCCTCCTTTATAAGTGGAATCATACAGTATCTGTCCTCTCACGACTGGCTTATTTTACTTAGCAAAGTGTCCTCAAGGTTCATACATGTTGTGACTTGTGTCAGAATCTCCTCCCTTTTCAAGGCTGAGTAATATTCCGCTGTGCGTCTACACCACATTTTGCATGTCCATCCATTCATCTGCAGAGAATTGGGTTGTTTCCATTTTTTGACAACTATGTTATGTGTTTCTTACCACAACTGTGATTAGTGCTGGATGGAGGGGAATCCTATTTTTAATGTTTTAAGCAGCTGCCATACTGCTCTACAGAGCACCTGCACCATGTTGCTGTCCCAGGACCCGGATTCTTTTCTTTTTTTTTCTTTTATGAATCTGGGGATTGAACCCAGGGACACTCTACCACTGAACCACACCCATAATTTGGAGACAGGGTCTAGCTCCGTTGCCCAGCCTGGCCTTGAACTTATGATCCAGAGGCTGGATCTGTGCAGGTGCTAGCAAGTCACTTCTGTGTGTCCTTAGCCACACCTCTTGACCTCTCTGAGCCTCAGTTTTCCAAGTGGGAACTAAAACAGTTTTGTCTATATCTTAGATTTGTACATTCCACAGAGACAGCTACCCACTTCTAGTCTGCAGCATACCTAGTAAAGAAATCACGAGTGTGTAGGCAAATTTAGTGATAAGGATGTTCACTATGGTATTATTTATGGGGTTAAGTACTGGGATATTAATCAAAGGCAGAACATTTCTATAAATAGATAACATTCCATAGAAATATAATGGAATTCTAGGCAAACATTAAGAAGGACGTTGTGGAAGACTGTGATATAGAAAACGTTCACTATATATTCAAAAGTGCAAAGAGCAAGTTATAAAGTAGTGTACTAGAATTCTAGTCCATATGCATGCCTGCAGAGGTTTGAGAGTGAAGAAAAAAATTACTGTCGATATTGGCTAATTGCAATGTGGTTCTGATAAATTTTAGTGCTTTTTTTAACTTTCATATATTTTTTGATGCTTCTATAATGAGCATGAAGTACTGTTGATAAGAGGGGAGAAGAATACAGCTTTTTAAAGGAAACAATCAGGAAGTACTGTATTCCATAGGGCATGGTGAGCACTAAGGGGGGGGGTGTTTGGTCAACCAAAATCCCTGCATCCATTTATGATGATTTTATTATCAGTGCAAAAATCATTACTGTCCCCCTATATCCCTGGTATTCCTTCAGATTCTCCAGGGACCTCGTGTGCAAGATCCTTTTAAAAAAACACCATGTGACTCTCATGCCTGCTGAATAATTCTGAGTGCCCTGGACGCTGTCATAAATCTCCTGTCTGCCTATTTAATATAGTGGCAATCAAAATCATCTATTGTTCTTGAGGATTTAAGATGGTCCTTAGAAGATGAAATCAATATGTCCAGACAGCCATTAATCTGCCTCCGAGCCTCCTTTTCCCAACACGCACAGTCTGCCAGGGCACTGCCGGGCGGCGCTGGGCTTGACCTCTCGCATCACCCTTATTAAGCAAAGGATTCATCCCCTCTGTGGTCAGTACCCTTCCCAGTTCCTTTTAATTTTTTTTTAAATTTTAAGTGAATGGCTGAGTTAATAATTCCTCTTCCTCATGAGCCTGTGCTAAGTGGGAGAGCCAACAGCGTGGGCAAGAATGTGTGTGTGGAAGAAAATACGTGCAAAGTTTAGAAAATATCCACCCAGGGGCTGGGGATGTAGCTCAGAGGCACAGCACTGGCCCAGCATGTGGGCTAGACCCTGGGTTCCAGCCCCAGCAACACACACACACACACACACACACAATCCATCCGCGATCCACCAAGAGACCATGCACACCTGCCCGCTGCATGGGAGGGTCCTGGCTCTGCCTGTGGTGGGCTGAACTTACATGTGTTGCACGCAAAGGAAGCCACATCCCCTACAGGAGGAATAAAGGAATGAGCAGACCAGAGATTAGGCGGGCAGCTGGGCCCGGTGGTTAGTGGGAAGCTTCATGACTGCATGATCTCTGCTCCCAGCCCCAGGGGACAAAAGCCGCCATTTCTAAGGCTGGTCTGCTCTGTCAGATTCCGGGCTACAGTGCGGCCAGCAGGGGACAGGGTCCCAGGCTGTCTGCTCCACGGCCCTGCCAGGAGCTGTCGTCTTACACTGTCACCGGAAACAGCTTTGTCTGGGTCCTGAGAGTCTGGCCCAAGAATTCACTGCCCCAGACTGGCCTCACCCCTCTGTGCTCCGTGGGGGCCGCCCACCACGGATCTGATCCAGGAATCCCTTGGGAAACGAAGGTGCAGATGAAGGAGTGGACTGTGAGCCAGGGGGTGACGGAACCTCCCTTTACCTGCCCAGGTGATGCCGTGACGTACCAGGTGGACTCAGACTCCAATTTAGCCAACATGGATAAATCATGGGCACTGGAGTCGGTGGACATGGGTTCAAACTCCCCTGGACCAACTGGGAGGTTATGTGGACTTAGACGAGTTTCCTAAACTCGTGTGCCTCGGTTTCCTCGTGTGTTAAGTGAAGTTAACGATAGCTGTCTCGCAGGCACTGGCAGAATTTAATAAGATGGGACAAGTAGTGCTTTCAGCATGATGCTCGGCACAGAGTGACGCTCAGGAATCTTCCCCAAGCCCAGGAGGGAAGCACGATTGCTGGAAGTCCTGTCCACTGACTCAGGTAGGTGGCTCTTGAGAACACAGACCCCGGGAACCCAGTCTGCCCTTCCCAGACAGCGGGCGAAACAGCGCCCTCTGCTGGCCGCCTGGGGTTCTGCTCCTGGAGGTAGGTGGAGGGGAAGTTCACAGCCCCCAAAGGCCCTCAGCCAACCTCTTCCTCCTTGGAATCAGCAGCCGCCTGGAGGATCCTAGAGCCTGTCCCGCGCCCATGACTCACAGACCGCAGGGGAGCCGTCCCTGCCGGCCCTTCCCTGAGGCACAATGTACACTCTGCAGGTTGGCTGGAAGCTGGTGAGGCTGTAGCCCACCCAGACCTCAAGGGGGAGCCGTCCAGCCCCCACCTCCACCTTCTGCCCAGTGTAAAAGTCCAATCTGTGTCCAACCCAGGGCAATGGCACTAACGGGGGGGAAATTGGACACCTTAATGAATACGTGGGGAGCCTCTTTTAAATGGGGGCAGTTGCCCCTAGAAGCCACTCTCCCTTTCTTTCTCTTCTGCCTGGCCCATTAGGTTCTGGGTAGCAAGGTGCCCAGCGGGCACTCTCTCCCCTCAGGCTCCCTTCCTGTGTTCAGTGCTGACATTTAGAACAGCAGCGAAAAGTCATAAAGAAAAAAGATCACCCACCGCCCACTGCCTAGAGAGATGGCCAACGTTAGCGTCTGGGTGCATTGACCTCCAGCCTCCTTGGGATTCACATGCAGGATGAGCATTTAAAAAACTCATGCTGTGGACCCAGTTTGCAGAGTTTTTTTTTGTGTGTGTGTGTGCGCGGGGGCGGGGGGGGGCAGGGGGATAGAACCCAGGCCTCATGCCTCTTGATGGTGAAGCGTTCCACCCTCGAGCTGCAGCCCGCCCAGGTCCTGCCCTTCTCCCTGAGCACTGCAGCAGGGAATGAGTCTCTCCAGGTCACTGGGTGTGACTGCTCTGTCTTACCTGGGTCTATGGAGATGTCGCCTCCAGTTCTCTGATCTTCTGAACAGCGGAAGCTGATGCAATGCTACAGTGCAGAGGGTCTGGGGAAACGTGGTGGACCTCTGGGGTCGCCTCAGGGCTGAGACAGCTGGTCCGAGTCTTTGTATCCTTCAGGGCGGTCATTACCGTGCGTCCTGGAGTGCTGGTGAAAGCCACTGGAGCCTCTGCAACACACGACAGGAAGGACTGGGCCCGGCCACTCTCGTCTTTGCCCACTGTGGATGGCAAGATGGCACCCACGCCCCAACTTGGCCTGTGCGGCACCAAGACCAGAGCTTAGGACCGAAGGCCCATTTAGACAGCTGCCTCCGAGTTCTAGGAAAGCAGAGGTAGTCGAGTGTGACAAAAGAAAGGAGGTACAGTCACAGCTGGGGCCAGCGCTGAAGCCATGGAGACCACCAAGTGTTTACAGAGCATCTCGGCATCTCCGTCTGCTTTCCAGGGAATGTTAGATTGGCTGCGAACACTGGGAACGTGGTTTCTATTTTTCTCGTAGCACTTATATTTTGCTTCAGCTTATGCTAATTTTGTTCTTTAAGAAAACTCTCCCCTACTAGATCGCAGCCGTGCGAGGTGCTGCAGCATAGTTACCAAGGAGCAGCTTCAGTGTGGCAGACACACTCGAGTTTGAGATGTGACTCTCTCCTCTCTACACTTATTTCCTCGATTATAGAACGATGATAATACCTCCGGGGGTCGTTGTCAGTACTAAATTGGAAAATGCACATAAAAGTGCTTAGCCAAGTGGCTGCCACAGTCAGCCCTCAGTAAATGCTGGTTGGCGTTACTGCACCAGACACGGTATCTCAGCTTCTCTCCTTGCGCCTGGCTCCTGGCTGCTTGGTCCTTACTTGGTCCTTTCTGCCTTCAGTGGTTACTATTGTCCTTGGGCAGGCTGCTTTCACCCAGCTGGGCTCCTCGGGAGGAGGAACCATTGCTTGTTCATCTCAGAATTCCTTGCACATAATAGGTGTTCAAAAAACATAGAGGTGAATTGAGTAAATAACAATGTCTCGGATTCACGTAACAGTAGAATTTCTTAGATGTGAAGAAAGTCAGAGCCAGCCCATGTTTCAAAAGGAAAACCTACTGCTAGGTACACACCTTCCAGATGTGACGCATACAGGGAAGGACCACCGGTCTGCAGGGTGCTGTCGCTGTTTCTCTGTATTTTAGATAGCACCGAACATGGCCACTCCAGAGCCATCACCCATCAGAACAGTCAATTGCTAATCAGAGTTTAAAGGTCGAAGCTGAAGAATGATTCAAGTTTGTCCTGACTGATGATGTTATTTGTTCTCATTTGCAATCAGATACACAATTATCACCGGAGCCAAAGGGCTGGAGTGTATGGGGCGGCCCGTGGCGGTGAGTTCTGCAGGGTATCCTGGTGTCTGATGGCAGGGGACCAGAGACTGCTGTGCTCAGGCACGAGTACTGCCCGTGTGAGGTTGTGTACACAGCTCCCTCAAACCCCACCCCCAAATGATCACATGCTCTCTGAAGGCTCCATCTGGTCTCATGCAGCTTTATATTCCCAAGATCTGGGTCAGGCCTGGAACCTAGTAGGTGTTCAATGAACGCATGTTAAATAAATGAATAAATAGCATCCTGGGGAATCTTGGCGTATCTTTTCACCTTATTACAGAGAATCTTTTCTTGTTACAAGTACTGATAGCCAAACTCTCGTGAACGCTTCCAAAATAAGCTAAAGTAACACTAAGTTCTATTTCTTCTAGAGCAAGTGTGGCTGACCAGGCCAGAATTTTCCTGGCTCTAAGACAATGGGTTGCAACAATTATTATTTTTATTGTTTCTGTAATGTTCCATTTTTACTGTGAACTGCTGAGGGTGCCCTCAAGTGTCTCTTCATTGTAATATCACTTGTGCTCTTTGAAAAAATGTACTGACGGTGTTTTCAATTACCTGGTTAAATACAATTGGCCTCTGTATTTCAATTGTGAATTGAAAATAGTCTAAAGGGAAAAAAACTGTGTCTGCACTGACCATGTACGGACATTTTTTCTTGTCATTATTCCCTAAACAATACAGTGTTCAACTATTTAAGTATTTACATTATATTAGGTCATAGAGGCATTTAGAGATGACAAAGTATACGGGTGTGTGTGTGCAGGTGATATGAAAATATTGTCACTTATAAGGAACTTGAGAACCCATGGATTCTAGTATCCTGTATGGGGGGGTTTCCTGGAGTCAGTTCCCATGGATACGGAAGGATGTCTGGACAATGTGAAATGGTTTGGTTCGTTGTGTTTCTTGGTTTTGCATCTTGTGTTCAGGGCCCTACCAACCTCCAAGATGTGAAGCTAAAGATTAGTCCTCCTGTCTGGATGAGCTGTGAGTCTTTAGAGATGAAATGTATTTGAGCTCTGAGCTGCTCTGGCGAGGAGACCCACCCTGGGGTTAAGGACGCAGAGAGTCTTGTTTCGGGCTTTGGTCTGGAAATCGTTGCCCTCTAAGCCTCTGCTTTCAAGAACTCGGGCCACTGGCTCTTCCCTAGGTCAGAAGTAGGTGCCCCCTTGTGCCCCCAACGTACTGCAGCTGCTGACAGCTTCGAGGCTGGTCAGTGGAGAAGGCCAGAACACTGGGATGTCCCCTGGCCACCACTCCACGGGCTCCCCATAGTCAGGCCTAGAGAGTGCTTTGATTCCCAACAGTTCTCCAGGTAGAGAGAGAAAAAAATTGGTCACTCCCCTGGCAGGTACCCTCCACATTGAGTAGCGTATGGTTCTTTCTCCAAAAGGAACCCTAGTCTCAGGTTTATCTCAAATGGTATTTGAGGAGGAGGAGAAGGGGACTAGGAGACTTTCCAACTCAGGATACCCCATAACTTGTGGCCCATCTTGGCTGATAGGGTTCCAGAAACCGGAAACTCAAACTCCATGATGTGATTTCCGGAAGACATTGAGCCCAATGCTCTACTTTCATTGCAGTTGGTAACAAAGCCAGCGTTTGCCAGTTTTTCTCGACACAGACTGAGTCGCGTTGCACAGAACCTCTGTTGCTTACCACCAATAGCACCTCCAACCTGAGTGGCCATCATGGTGGACAAGGACAGGGAAGATGGACGCTAGGCCTGCTCAGCAGACCCCCTCCTGGTGGGTGGTCCTAGCTGTCTTTACCTGAGGAAGGCAGCAAATGCTGATTGTGTTTTCACAGAAGCCAAGGTTTGCATGATTTTAAAAAATCTTTTTGGTACACAGCTGGGCAATCTCTGTACGTTGGTCTCACCCAGGGCCAACACCAGACTCTTATCAGGCCTTCTGCCAGCTCCAAGAGGCCCGGGCAGCTTCCCAACTACAGTCCTTCACCCCTGGATCCTTTTACTCACTTTCAGATTGAGCTCATACTCTGGGAAGCAGTGGGTTTCAGCCCCAGGGAAAATAGGGAACAGAGCCTTCTCCGCCCACATATGCCACTGACCAGATTAGAGGTGGCTTTGAGCTCAGATCTTGGGACAAAGAGTCCTGCTGCCACCCTCTGCTTCCCCCAGTTTCATTTGAAGTTCACAGGGGCTTCACCATAATCAAAGATCCCAGTGAGTGAGGCTGGCGAGCCCGCCAAGGGCAGCAGCTTTAAACCCGGGGGGCCTCTGTACACCCAGCCCTGGGGCCGCTCCAGGACCCTCTGGGCCTCCTCCAGGCCCTGCAATCCCCACCCCTCCCCCCAGGCCCTGGGAACCAGGCAAGTTCCTGAGTCCTCCAAGGCACTGTGAGAATCATGAACAAGTCTGGGCACTGACCTGGGTCACCAGTGTGAAAGGGTTGTCCTTGGTCACCTCCCATGGAGCAAGGGGCCTGCAGCAGCCTTTCCAGCTTGTCTTTGGGAACAGTCCTCATTGTGGCCACCAGAGGGCAGCAGAAACCAGCAACCGGGGCACCAGGCACTGTTGTCTGTCAAATCAAGTAAAAAATGTTAGAAAACCGTCTTAGCCCAGATCCAAGCCCTGAGCACCCAGAGTTCAAGGCAGCTGAATGAAGGGGGAGGTCCCAGGAGCTGTTATAAAAATCCGCCCTCTACTTGGAGGTGACATAGAGATGGGCATGTTTGCTGATAACCACTGGTTTAAAACAGCAAATCCTAACTTTTTATGTGCCATGGATTCCTTTGGGGGCCTGCTGCAGCTACGGACGCCCTGTGGTTAAAAGTCATGCTGTTAACCACTTAAAAAAAAATTCATAGGATTCCAGTGGCAACCAGCTTTATTGCAACATGAAGTTACTAGTTCTTGAAAAAATGTGAGGCCACAGTACGTGTGCTTTCCCGTCAACAGCTTCAGGAACCAAATGGCGATCTACAACCACTGTGAGTCTGAAGAATGATCCGTGTGGGATACTTTTGACATTCCAGGAAGGGTTGTGATGAAGATATCTGGGATTTCTTTTGGCCATCAGGTCTGCTGGTAAGGCGACCGCGTGTTGCTGACTTTCATAACTAAAGGAAACCCTGTGCTTCAATTTGAGGTTATAAAAATAAAAAAGGTATTTTTTTCCCATCCAATTTCATGGACCCTCTGAATTTTCTCCGTGGGTCCCAAGGGACCCGTGGACCACAGACAAGGAACTTCTGAGAGAATCACAGGTGGAGAGACGCAAGGGAGCAGAATATCCCACGAGGAGCTGCTGTTGTTCCAACCCCAGATTCCACATTGGAAAGAGTCGTCCAGAGCTCCCGGGGCCCTGCCTCACCCCTGTCTCAATAGAAGTCGCCCAGGGTGACCGGTGCCTTTCACTGCCGGGGTGTGTGTATTCTCCCTCCTCAATGGTTTCTGGTCCCTGCAGTGGGGCTTATGGAAGATTTAGGATGCGGCCAGAACTGTCATCCCCTGGGAAAGCCTTGGCCGTCACCTCAAGGGCTTGCTGTTCCCACTCTGGCAGCCACAGGATGAACTTGGGTGTGCCTGCCAGCCCCGTGTCTGCGGAACGGCCCTGGGAGAGGGACAGGTTCCATTCCAGGGCCACTGGCAGAGCCAGGAGCACTCCCCAAGGCCAAGGGGCCTCTGTCTGGAGGTGGCTTTTCCTCCTGGCTGACAGCAGGATCCAAGATGGCTGCCTGACCACCTGTCCCAGGACCCAGGAGCAGAGGGGTCACTGTCAGGCCTCCGGGGACAGTGAGTATGGTACAAGTGCAACCACGGCCACGTGAAGCACATGATGTGGACACACTTGCACCTCCACGAGGCGTCCCTCAATGATCACACCTGCCTCGTTGACATAATATAGATGGGAGACAGGGGTTCCAGGTTCCAGTTGGCTTTGGGACTTGAGCAAGTGTCTGTTTGTCTATCTGTCTCTCTCTGCCTCAGTTTCCTCATCTCAAATGAGAGGCTGTGTGTGATGAGCCATAGGCCCTCCCAGCCCTCACCTACTCCAATGCTAGTAAGTTCCAGGGCTGGACCCTGCTCTGGGGCCCAGCCAGCAGCCACAGCACCATCCCCGCCCTTCCCTAGTTCAAGAAAACCTGTCGGGCACATGGCTCCCTGTGAATGGCAGCACAGACTGTGGACACCCTTGTTTCTGACCAGAGGCAGCTCAGGCCTCTCTGGCAGGAGCCCAAACCAGACATTTTAATAAACGTTGCAGGCTCAGGGTGAAATCTCCGATCTGAGTCCTGCATGAATAAGGAAACCTGCAACGTCACCATCTGCACTGACCTAGCAGCGAGAATGCTCAGACATTCCTGTCCAGGAAGAGGTCTGTGGAATGCCAGGCTAATCCTCTCCCACAGACAGGATAGGTGATGGCTGGAAGGAAAGCCCAGAGGCACAGGGAAGGGTTACAACATCTATCAGAGGCTCAGCCCAGGGGGAGCCAACTGCAGTGCAGTCACCTCCAGCCAAGAACAAGACCAGGTTTTCCTGGTGCAGACATAACATAGCAGCTAGCCGCTGGCAGAGGCCCTGCCACAAATCCCCGGGCATTAGCATAGCCAGCCACATTTTCCTTGAAGAGATGTGCACCTGAACCAGGGAGGTGTTTGAAAAACCTCACCGAGGGGCCCTAAATTAAAAGACCCAGACACATTCCAGACAGGTTTGGTGGACACGGTCGCAATGCCCTGCCAAGAAGGGCCACATTGGATGTCACGGCAGTACTGGAGGTGGGTGGGCGAGAGGTTGGCTCAGAGGTGAACGACTTTTCCTGGGTTGCAAAAGTGGCTGAGTTGGGGACAGAACTTAGATTTTCTGCCTTCTGTGCCAATGTTCTCCCCACCACAGGAAAATGCAAGCGGACCCACATTTTCAGGCTGAAGTAGCACCCCTTTTCTCCACAGAAAAGACTTAACTGGGCCTCTCCAGGAATCTTCTCCATGGCTGATTTTAGAACTGTCAGGAAAAGAGTCTCTGCAAAAGAGTCCATTGTAGATAAACTTCCTATTTTCCTGTCACCCTGTTTTACTTGGCCACTGGCTGAGAAGATACCAGCACTCCAGGTGCTGGACACCCCCTTACTAGTTGTTCACAAATGTATCCAGTATAGGACTTTGAAGAAATGTGCAAACAAGGCCTCTGGCCTGGAGCTGGGCTTCACAGAGATGTCCACATTCCTAAGATAAGAGAAGATACCAATTGGGCTCCATGGTAACAGCTGGCAAGGGGAGGAAAGAAAGGGGAGAAGAAGCTCCCCGCTTCTCAGGTGTTGCCCTTGAAGGGTTCACTTGCCCAAACCAGTGAAAGAAAAAGCTGCTTTTATGTGAACTTCTGCAGACTGTGAACTTCTGAGCCCCTCCCTTACATGCTGGGTATAAAACTCTGAAACTCCCTGAACTCGGGATTCGGGGGATTGATTGATTACAGCAAACGCTGTGCCCTCTGGACCTGGCTGCAGCCAAATAAAACTGTTTCCTGCTGTCTTCTGTGCCTTGCCTCGCCTGTCCCTACAACAAGGCCTCTCTCTGCTGGTGGGTTGTGTGCCTACCTGGTATGCTCCTGCGTGGCTGAGACCTTTTGGGTCTCTTCCGGGGAGCCCCACCTTCTCCAAGGCCCTTTCCAGGGAGAAGCTGCAGTCTAAGACGAAGATCACCATGTCCTTCAGCTGCTCCAAGTACTCCCCCAGCGAGATCAGGGAGCCCGCGCAGTCACCACATTCATATTTCTGGAACTGGGGACAGACTGTCCTGGGGACACAGGGCAAAGCTCATAGGCCCCAGACCCTCCATATGGTCCTGGGCAATGGATTTTTTAAAAGGACTGGGGTGAGCAAGGGTCGTCCAGGGTTGAATTTTCGGGCCCACTTTCTTGGTGGCAAGGTCAAGAAAGCGGTTTTCAGCAGAGGCCTTGGTTGGCACCCTGGAAACATGACCAGATTGGAGGTGACTAAATTGGCATGCATATCAAGTAGCCCCCACCACCCATTATATTTCCTATAACCCCACCCAAGACCAGCCAAGCCAGCAAGAAAAAACAGTGGTGCTCTCTCTGCCATGGAGGTGGGGCCAGCAGACCACACGGGACAGAGGACAATATCTCCAGGAAGCTTTCAGAACTGGCGGAGCCTGAGTCCTTTCTCTCTTCTTACAGAAACTCCTCTGTAGGATCAGGAGCCTTCT
This sequence comes from Marmota monax, assembly GCF_021218885.2. NCBI lineage: Eukaryota > Metazoa > Chordata > Mammalia > Rodentia > Sciuridae > Marmota > Marmota monax. The sequence continues at coordinate 5,639,191 of NW_026695241.1, forward strand.
ATAGTCCCGAGCCTGTTCTTCACTCACTCCCAAATCATCACGCTGTTGCTCCTTGCTAGACAACGCTGGGTGACAAAGCTGTAGCAATAGACAGGACACCATCCCAGTCCCTAAGTAGCTCCTGATCCTACACTGGTCGGTGAGAATGCATTGGAAACAGGTGCTTGCGATGCAGAGCAGGAAGTGGTGACAGGTCAGGCAGAGGAGTGACTCAGGGAAGGGAGAAACCCACTCTTTCTTATCATAATAATTTGGAACTGGATTGTCCCCCCAAATCCATGCATTGAAGACTTGGTTGCCAGCCTGTGTGCTATTGGGACATAGAGGAACCTTTAGGATGTGTGGCCCCGTAGAAGGAAGTTAGGTCATTGGAGGTGTGACCTTTAAAAGGATGTTTGACCCCTGCCCCTTCCCCTGCCCCCTGCTTCCAGGCACCGTGAGGTGAGCAGCTCTGCCCCAACATGCACCCTCTGCCACCGTGTTCTGCCTCACTATAGGCTCAAAAGCAACAGCACCAGTCATGGTCTGAAACCACAAGTCCAAATAAGCCTCTCCTCCTTGTAAGTTGTTTATGTCAGGCATTTTGTTACAGTAAAGGAAAGCCAACCATGTAACCATGAAGGAGTTGGTGCTGGGTGTTTAGGCATAAATAGGAATTTTCCAGTCACACAGGAGGAAGGCACATCGAGGCAGAGGGAACAGGATGTGGAAAGTGTGGGGGCATCCAGCACTATGGCCCACTGGGGGCTGTGCTCCAGGAGTCTCTGAGTTGGTGGTACAGCAGGAATCAGGGGAGCAACCTCAAGGAGCAACCTCAGCCCTGGGGTCTCCATCCCTGGAGTTCACAAAATGATAATGACAGGAAGTCCCTGGGGTGCTGTCTGTCTGGAGAGAGGGTTGGGGATGACTAGAGTATCTGGGTCAGAGCAGTTCAGCTGGGGCTGGATCACCGTGGGTCCTGAGATTGGCTACGGTGCGGGCCACAGGAAGGCACTGAAGAAAGTGTTTAGAAGTGGGGCTGTGGGGGTATGATTGGACCATGAGAGCTTCTAAACAGGAAAGTCATGTGATCATATTTAGATTTAGAAAAGGCGAGAGTAGAAGATGGGAAGGGGAGGAGAAGGTGAGACTAGGGCAAGGAAGGCAGTTATGAAGTCTTTTGGTCAGAGCTGCTCACCTCATGGTGGCAAGGAAGCAGAAAGAGTTCTTGCTTTTATAACAAATCCCTTCTTTCAAAACCCATTCCAGTATGGGTTCATCCACTGATGGATTAATCCACTGATGAAGTCAGAGCTCTCATGATCCAATCATACCCCAACAGCCCCACTTCTAAACACTGCTGTACCGAGGACCAAGCCTTCAATACATGAGATTTGGGGAACCTTTAGTTTCAAACCATAACACACCCCTAGGATAAAGTTTAATTTATCAATTAGGCACAGTAAGAGATTAACAATAATAACTAATAATAAAATAGAACAATTATAACAATTAGCTGTGTCGTGGTTTGAATTCGAAATGCTCCCCCAAAAGCTCATGAGTTAGCACTGCAGTGCTGTTCAGTGGTGAAAAGAGTGGATTGTGGGAGCTCAGACCTCATCAGAGGATCAATTTGTTCGATGGATTAATAATTTGAATGGACTCCTGGGTGGTACCTATAGGCAGGTGGGGCACGGTTAGGGGAAGAAGTCACTGGAGCGTGGGCTCAGGGACTCTGTCTCTGGCCGCTTCCTCTCTCTCTCTCTCTCTCTCTCTCTCCCTCTCTCTCTCTCTCTGCCTCTCTCTGCTTTCTGGCTGCCATGAGCTGACCAGCTTTCCTCTGTCCTTCCGCCATGATGTTTCGGCCTTGGAGCCAGCCACCCATGGACTGTCTCTGAAACTAAGAGCCCAAACAAATCTTTCCTTAAGTTGTTCTTAACAGGTATTTTGGTCGTCACTATGAAAAGCTAACTCACACTGTTAATAACAGTCGCTTAAAACTTTGAATTATTTATTTCTGGAATTCTCCACCTCGTATTTTAGACCTCAGTTGACTGTGGACAACAGAAGCCGTGGACACTGAGACCCTGGACGAGGGAGGACTGCTGTAGTTGAAAAGTCTGCGCGGAATCACACAACGCGGGTGATGTCGGCCGCTGGAGGTTAGTGAGCGAGGTGTGATCCTTTTCTTGTTAACCCTGCCCAGGCAGCTTTCTGGAGTGAGTGATGAAGTGACAGATGGCAGTGCCCAAGGGATCTCTCCTGACCTGGACTTTCTTAGAAATCCCAAAATTTTACCCTGATGTAGAGGCAAGGGATGGGATCAAGGGACAGGGGATAAGTGGGAACAGTAGGGAGGGCAGCTCCGTCTGGGCAACAGTCATGAGCGAGGCCCTGTGCCAGGCACTGTGGGGTCCTCAGGGCTGGACAGAGGGCTCTGGACGACACATGTGGCCACTCCCAAGCTTTGACTCCCAGGAACCCTGGCTTTTACCTGATGCCTGGGACAGCACCCAGGGTGGGCCACATCCACTACTCTGGCTCACTTTGGCCCAGCAGGGGCAGAGGACCACTGTTGGCCTGGCAGAACCTCTCGAAGGCTGGCACCAGGGACCTGTGCAGGACCACCAAGCTGGCTGGCCGGAACCCTGGGTTGGATGGGAGGAGGGACAAGGGCCCACTGAGTCGCTGCCTGGCAGACGCTTTTAAATTTCACTTTTTTCCCCAGTGCTGGGGGTTGAACCCAGGGCCTTGGGCATGCTGGGCAGTGCTCTTTACTTTACTTCTGATTACAACATTATAGACATCGGGAAAGGTGCCCGAAGGTGTCCAGCTTGGTGAATTTTTACAAAATGAATATAGCGTGTAACCAGCATCCAGATCAAGAGACAGACATTATCGGCACCCCTGAAAGACCTGCTCCTGCCCTCCAGCCACCGCCCCCTGCCAGGGTGACCACTCCCCTGACTCCTCACACCACACACTCCTTTGGCCTTTCTTGGACTTCATGCAGTGAAACCACACACTAGGTGCGTTCTGAGTCTAACTTCTTTCACTCCACAATACACTTGGGACGATCTTGAATATCATTGTGTTAAAGCTGTCCGTCCCCCTTACTGATGAGCATATGTATGTAATTCGGGCCTGTTGCTAATGGACATTTGAGGAGTTTCCAGGTTGGGGGTGCTAGACACTGTGCCCCCCGTGAACACTTTAGCACATGCATTTGGGAGTTCGTGTGTGCGCGGCTATTTGGCAGGTACCTGGGTTTGTGGGATAGATATAGTCAGCTTCCCACGGTGGCCCTGGCCATCTGCTGCCAAAGGCATGCTGGTCCCCAGTCCTTGGCATTGCCTGCCTTCCTGCCTTCCATGTTTGCCATTCTGGCGGCTGCGGAGTGGCGCCACCCTGTGGTTGTCACACGCATTGCCCTGGTGTGGCTTGGTGCCTTTTCACCTGTGGCATCGGCCATTGGTTGATCTTTTGGGGAAGGAATCTGTTGGGTCTTGTGTGGGACAACCAGCTGCCGAAAGGCCAAGGAAGCTGCCGTGCTCTTCAGGACTACGAAAATGACCTGGAGCAACGCGGGAGGGGTGACAGTCAGCTCAGAGTCTCCCTACTCTACCCGCTGCTTCTTCCCTCCCGAGCCTATTGTGAGGATAAATTGGATTTTTAATACAACAAATCAGGGAGGCTTCAGATGCACAAAGCTTCTTTGTTCCCTTTTAATTAAATGTACTTTGGGGGGTACTATGTTTAGGTTTTGTGTTTTTCCCCCTGCTGGAGATGAATAGAAAAGTCCCCAGTTGTCCCCCTTAGTGACAAGTGGAACAGAGGCCTCACTGTTTGGTGAGGGCTCTTTCCTGCCTGTGTGATCCCTGCAACCCGGGTCTCCCAGGCTCCACCTGACTTTGTCTTTGAGGAGAGAAATGAAGTGATTTCTCTGAGTCTTTTACCTAAAAATCAATATTTTAAAACTTAATAAGAGTGACGGAGAGGAACTCATCTTTACATCCTCGTCTGATTTAAAGCCCCAGGGAGAAGTCCAGGCTGGAGTTTTCCAGCCATTGGGTACGGTGAGCTTCTCTGGCCCCTCAGGATTTCCCAACAGGTGACGTGGACGGAGTGCCCTACTTACCTTAGCTCAGGCAGATCTCCCTCCCGAAGGTAACATGGGGGATTCTATTGCTACCTTCATTTTGGAAGAGGAGGCTTGGAGAGGTCACATAGTTCCCCCACATCTCCTCGACCAGTAGGGGCAAAGCTGGGGTCCACACCACAATGTCTGATCTGGGGGTCTAAGGCCCAGCTCTTCCACCCTAGGGCACCCCGAGGCCCCTGCAAGCTGGTTTAAGGTAGGGTTTGCTGATTGCATAAATGACTATGGCTCTCTGTAAATGATGCTTCCCAGCTCTTTTGCAGTGGACCCTGGCCTTGGCCATGAGATTTGCTTTAGGGAACAGGATGTGAGTCAGTGATTGTGAGGGGTTGATGTTTGCGAGGACATTAGGGCTCACCCTCACGGAGTACTGTCTCTTGGAGTCCTCGGCTACTACAGAGAGAAGTTTGGCCACTCTTGTTGGAGAGGCTTCATAGCCAGAAGCTGGCTGTTCCAGCCATCCCAGTGGACACCAGACATGTAAGGGGGAAGCCATTTGGCTGGTCCATCTCCAGCAGATACAGTATGGACAGAGGGATCCCTCCACCAACCCAGCCTTGGTTGTAGAGTTGTGGGAATTACGGTTTTAAGTCACGACGCTTTGGGGTGCTTTGTCAGGCAATAATACATAACCGTTAGCCCACAAATAGAAACAAAGGCCAAACGTGTTGATAAACAAAACGAAGACTGCCTGTTCTAGCGAGTTCTTTAAGTAGTGTTACTGTTTTCTCTTTGGTATTTGCACCATTACCAGGAAAATCTGCTTTTATTGTGAAATTTTTCTGGGACTTAGGTCAGTGACAAATTTGGTATGTGTTCTCTCTTGCAGGGTCCTTCAGGACCGTGGGTGTCCCCCTGGGAGAGGGTAGGGAGATGGGTGCTACCCAGAGAATAAGGCCAGTCAAAGGTGGGGAGACTTGGTCTGTATCAAATCTGATTGGACTGCAGTGTAACCTGGGGTACTCTTCCCAGAAGGGACAGCCCCTTGGTCATCGGAGCCCATGGGCAGTTCTCCTTCTGGGGCTCAGCTGAGGAAGCAGCAGTGGGTGACCTGAGACCCCTCCCAAGGCTTCCTCACCTCTGAGAAGCTAGGAAGTGACCAGGGCTAATCCCCCTCTGCTCTTACATCCTGCTCCTAGGCAGAAGCTCTAAGTCTGGGGGAGGTCTAGAACCTACCCAGTTGATATTTGCAGAAAATTTTTAAAATATCTTTGAATTTTATTATTATTTTAATTTCACAAGTTTTATGAGGAATAGTGTGAAATTTTGATACATGTATACAGTGCATAACGATCATGATATTCTAAAAGCCAAAATCAGGTCTTTTGCATCGCATCCCATAGCTTGGATCTGTAACAAGTGCCAGGTGTCACCTCTATGAAGATGTTTTACGTGTCCTCCTCATTTACCCTTATTTACTCCTTTTCAGTTCATTCTCTTCATGTCATGTATCCTTGGAAGTTAATTAATTAATCTATTGGTCTATTTTCTATATTTCTTGCTAGAAATTGACCCGGACCTGTGGGTGACGGCAAAATGACAGAAAGGGTCATCAGCTTCTGCTGGTCCTTCCGTGCTCTGATTCAGCCTATTTATATAATGACAACCCCAATATCCAGAAATTGTCAAAAGCACCTGGTGCCACTTACCCGCAGCCATGTTGGATGTGTTTCTGATGTTTGCTTTCCTCTGTAGGATCAAGCTCCTTATGGCAGAGGGAAGGTCGGGCCTCCGGAGGAGGATGAAGGACGCCAAACCTCCTGTGACTGGGCCACGGGGACTCTGGGTGGAGGCAAGAGGGGAACAGGTTAGCAAGCACAGCCTCCACCCCAGGAGGTGCCCCGGCAGCATCAGCTCCCTCCTCCTGGGTATCTGGGGTGATGTTCTTCCCCTGCTCAGGTCTGTTTTGGGGTGACTCTGGCTGACCTGGGATGTCCTCCCTCCCTCTCTGAAGGCCTTTCCCTTCCTCAGAAGCACTCAGAATCCCTGTCTCAGTGGCCTCCTAGTCTACTTGACCCTGAACTCCTTTCTCTCCCCTGGGCCTGGAAGGCAGGAACCCACCTTAGACCTCTTCCCGAGGCCCCCGAGTACCATCCTAAGCACACAGCACACACCAAAGACTTTCAAGGAGTGAGAGAGTGAGTGGATGTCACCCGCAACCACAGATGAACTAACAGGCTGACTGCCGCTCTGCTCCTGACGCCTGTGACTTAGAGTCAGGTTCCTAAAGGCAGGAATTTTGTGTTTTCTTCCCTGTGCTCCCCTACCCTATTTTAGGAACAGTGATTTAATCGAATTTTTTGTTGAGTGAATAAATAATGTAGAGTGGAAAATAGAATGCATTTTTTAAATCAGCTAAAAGTTTTTAAAAAATCATTTTTTAAGTATACAGAGGGTCTCAGAGCTCTGAGAAATTATGCTCAGAAAGGAATCTTCTAGGTTGACTTCTTATACTCTATAGAGAGTAGGCCCAAAGTGTTAGCAAAATCTAGGCCACAAGATCACACTGGGTTGTCCTCTAAGACGTGGCCCGTGTCCTGTTCATTCAAATAGACCCCATGTCTTGCACGGAGACACAAATGCAGGAGTCAGCCAGTGTTTGTGAATGACTGGCTGATTGCAGAACAGGCGAGAATGTGATTTAAGGGTGGTTTTCATAGTTAGGGTTCTGAATAAGTCGGATTGTCCACAACTCTTTCTATCTAAGAAGAAGTACCCACTGGGATTCCAAACCACTAATTTATGTTGTCAATTCTAATCTCATAGATAGAAAGACATGTATGCCCCGGGTCCGTTTTAATGAAGACTTTGAGGTTACATAAAATCTGGAACAAACAGAACAACAAAAAGATTGCCCCGGCAGAGGAAGAGATGTATTCAAAACTGACATGAGTGCTTTTATAGCTGCAGGAACAAAGGCGACACAGAGAGGGAACAGTTAGTCCCGCCTGGGGGGAGTGGGGGGGGGCTCAGAAGGGTCAGGCGAGGTTGGATTCCACACCCCAGGGGAAGATGCCAGCACTAAGGTCAAGCCCATGCTTGCCTGCTGGACCAGGGCGGCCTGCCTGAGCCTTGCAGGCCTGGCTGAGCAGCCCCTCACCATCTGAGGTTCTAGATGCTGTGGTTCCCAGGGTCACGGCAGAGAATTTAGCACCTCAGCCTGATGCTCAGAGAGAGAACCAAACTATGAGGGGACAGTGTCGGAGCCTCTGGTAATTGTGCTCACCTAGGACCTGAGGAGGACATAGAGTTTACCCAAATCCACTAAAATGAGGCTCCCACACTAGTCCCTTGTCCTGTTAAGACTCTAGAAGGCAGCAGATGGAGGCAGGGGGTTGTTTGGCCGATAAATCATACCCTGAAGACAAACGTTTAGGGTTGTGGTCTTTCCTTTATTTATTCATTGTTTTAATAAATCGTAAGTGAATAATCGCAAGTGAATTCCAGGTTCATTTCTGGACCTGAACTTGTAGCTATTAACCTGTCCTGTAAGACGCATGCCCACAGGGGTAACAGGCCAAGAATCCCTGCCTTACAGTCACCCCTCAAGGCAGGGGTCAAGCTTGAGGTGACTGTAAGACTTGGCTCCTGCCCAAGTCTTCACCACACCAAGCAGAGAGTGCCCAGGTAATAAAAAACACAACTGCCACCATGTATGGGTCCCCATGATGTGTTGGACCCAGGTTGGGCCTTTCCACATACCACCTGCTGGTTCCTCCCCACAGTCCCCCAGAAAGTCACTATTAATACCAACATAGAAAAAGAAACTGAGATTCAGGGGAGCTGAAGAAGTTTCCCAGAGCCCCATGACTGGTACGTAGAGCCCAGGTCCAAACGCAGGTCTAAGTCATGCTCACTTGCTTGGTGTGCACCTGTCTGTGTCTGTGTATCTACAGATCTGTGTGTTCTTCCCCAGCCAGCCGTCCCGCTTTCCCAAGCTCCTCCTCATGAACAAGCTACTCTCCTGCCTTACTAAGTCACATCCAGAAACCTGACTAGTGTCCAGGCACAGTTCATCCATACGTCTGTCTGTCTGTCCATCCATCCATCCATCCAACGAGCCTCAGGGCAGGCTCCGAGCAGACTGTCTGGCTCTAAACCTGGGTCTACACTCAGGCACAGATCTTTAGCCACTCTAGGCTTATCCCTCATCTGTAGAGTAGGACCAGCAATAGAGGTGCCTCGTTGAGTTGTGACCAGGGCGAACAGGTTGGGACCCCTTCTGGCCTGGCCCTCAGCTAATAAGGCAGTCCAGTCACAGCCCACACTCACAGGGGTTTACCAGCCCTGGAGACAGACATTAAACACACAATGACCCTCGTGTCTGTCTCCCAGACAAAGACAGAAAAGTCAGGAGTGAACTTTAACTCCACACGCTGCATGCTCTGGGCCCCGTGGACAGGGGTGGAGGAGGAGAAGGGGCTGAGTCTAAAAGGATGAGTAGGGGGTCTGAGGAGCAAAGGGAAAGGCCCGCTCAGAGCAGGGGACAGCAGGAGGCGTGGGACCTCCCAGCATGTGCTGCAGGTAGGAGGCGGCAGGAGGAGGGCCGGGTGGGCAAGCAGAGGCCAGCTGAGCAGGGGTCCTGAGAGATGAGCATCTGCAGCCTCCCTCCCACCCAGCAGACTGCCAGGGGACAGCCGGCTTTAGCTCTGGGTGTGTCCTGCAAGACTAGACAGTGCTGGGCAGGCTTGGGGGAGCAGCGGAGGTCGTTTCTGTGAAGCAGAGACAAGGATTCTCTCTCTCTCTCTCTTTCTCTCTCTCTCTCTCTCTCTCTCTCTCTCTCTCTCTCTCACACACACACACACACACACACACACACAGATTGTCCTTGTTTCCTTTCGGTTCCGCTGGGGCAGGACTTTTTAGAGATCTGTCTTAGTCATTGCTGTTCCCTCAGTGAATCTTCAGCAGTCCCTGGCACTTGGAAAGCACCCCCTCCAGGTCCCCTGTTGGGGAAATGGACAAATGCACAGAGCTTCCTGAGACGAGGCCGCCTCAGAGGCAGGAGAGAACCACAGGCTCAGAGGCTGGGGCAGCAGGCGTCTCTCAGAGGAGTTAGAGGTTCTACAGGGGTGAAGATGGACACAGCCCCAAGGCCCCCAGTAGGCTTTGTAACCCAGGTTCTTTTTCCTCTGCTACCATGATGGAGCCACCGCAGGCCTGTCAGCTGACAAGCACAAGGGACACCTTATACTTATACCTTATATATGGGATTGCATTTGAGACCTTGAGGGGCACCAAAAAAAAAAAAAAATTGGAGACACAGTCCATTTTCTCCAAGCTCAGAATCTGGCCAAGAAGAGCACATTCTTCACAGGGAGAACAACTCATGGTGTCCCACAACTCCAGTTCTGGTTTCCATGGCTGTCCCCTGGATCACTTCCCCAGAGTCCTACAACTTGATAAGGGAGGAACAGAAGGAGTAGGTGTAGAGTACTTGTCTCTACTCATTAATTTTTGTGGTGGGAGTTGCTCAGTGTTTGCCAAGAGAGTTGCTGGTGGTAGGCTAAATACAACGGCAAATTTGCAAAATAAATGTTGCTGTAAGGAAGGAAGCATTTAGCTATGCAAACATTTCATTAAAAAATGTCATTACAATCTCAGAGACAAAAGATCGGGGGAACGTCGGCAGTCATAATTAGTGTTTGTTTATTGACTAGGTCAGATACAAGTGGACTCGGTATGCAAAGGGTTGTGAACAGATGGCTACTTTCAATCAAGACAAGTGGAGGCTCCTTCTCCTTCCCGTTTGTAAACAACGCAGTCCTAGCACTATTAGAAGGCACAGAGGGAGGCAGGGATCCATGGTGGGGGACAGGGGAGAGGAAGCTGTGGTGGCACAAAGCAGGGTGCCAGAGCCCAAGTGGCATGAGTAGGCCTTACCCAGGAGAGATGATCCTGCCCCTGGTGGCCCATCCCATTGAGGGTGGGGAAGGTGTCCACATGTATGGGTGACGGTCTACTGGAATAAAAAATCAATAAATTAAAATATCCCAGATGTAAATTGCGAGTAAGATATATTCACTTTGAATGTTTAATTTCACACTAGAAAAAAAAATTGGGATAAAAGAAACATATCTCAACACTGTAAAAACTATATAAAACAAACCCAAGGCCAACATCATTTTAAATGGAAAAAAAATGAAAGTATTCCCTCTAAGAACAGGACCGAGACAGGGATGTTCACTTCCATCACTTCTATTCAACATAGTTCTTGAAACTCTAGCCAGAGAAATTAGGCGAAAGAAAGAAATGAAAGGGATATAAATAGGTAAAAAGAGCTAAGACTATCTCTGTTTGCTGATGACATGATTCTATATTTAGAAGACACAAAAAACTCCACCAGAAGACTTCTGGAACTCATAAATGATTCAGCAAAGTAGCAGAATACAAAATTAACCCCCATAAATCAGTTGCCTATGCTCCAATGATGAATCAGCTGAAAGATAGATTAAGAAAACCATCCCATTCATAATAGCCTCAAAAAAAAATACGTGGAATCACTTTAACAAAAGCAGTGAAGGATTGTACAGTGAAAATTACAGAACAGTAAAGAAAGAAATTGAGGAAGACCTTAGAAGATGGAAAGACCTCGCATGCCCTTGGATAGGCAGAACTAACATTGTCAAAATGGCCATACTACCCAAAGCTCTAAACAGATTCAGTACAATTCCCATCAAAAGTCCAATGACGTTTATCATCGAAACAGAAAAAGCAGTCATGAAATTCATTTGGAAAAATAAGAGGCCCAGAATAGCCAAAGCAATCCTTAGTGAGAAAAGCGAAGCAGGAGGCATCACAATACCACACCTTAAACTATACTACAGAGCTATAGTAACAAAAACAGCATGTACTGGCACCCAAACAGACATGAAGACCAATGGAACAGAACAGAAGACACAGAGACAAACCACATAAATACACTTACCTTATAGTAGACAAAGGCATCAAAAACATACATTGGATTGGGATTAGGGCTGTGGCTCAGCAGTAGAGTACTCACCTAGCATGAGCTGGTGTTGGGTTTGGTCCTCAGCACCACATAAAAAATAAATGAATAAATAAAATAAAGATATCATGTCCAACTACAACTAAAAATTATTTTCAAAAAAGTTCCTCATTCTAAAAAAAATGCATTGGAGAAAAGATAGCCTCTTCAACAAATGGTGCTGGGAAAACTGGAAATCCATATGTAGTAGAATGAAAATTAACCCCTATCTCTCACCTTGCACAGAACTCAACTCAAAGTGGATCAAAAACTTAGGAATTAGGCAAGAAACCCTGTATACTCTAGAAGAAAATGTAGGGCCAACACTTCAACATATCAGCTTAGGAACCAACTTCCTTAACAAGACTCCAAAGCACTAGAAATAAAATAAAATATCAATAAATGGGGTGGTATCAAACTAAAAATCTTCTTCAATCAAGTGCATGAATGGAGAGAGTCTACAGAATGAGAGAATATCTTTGACATCTGCACCTCAGTCAGATGGTAGGAGGGTTAATTTTCAGGATATACAAAGAACTCAAAAAACTTAACACCAAAATAATAATAATAACAACAACAACAATAATAATAACAACAAACAATCACCCAATCAATAAGTGGGTAAAGGAACCGAACAGGCACTTCACAGAAGAAGAAATACAAATGTTAACAAATATATGGAAAAATGTTCAATATCTCTAGCAATTAGAGAAATGCAAATTAAAACTACACTGAGATTTCATGTCACTCCAGTCAGAATGACAATTATTGAGAATACAAGTAACAATAAATGTGAGGATGTCGGGGAAAGGTTCACCCATACATTATTGGTGAGACTGCAAATTGGGGAAAACACTTTGGAAGCTAGGATGGTGATTCCTCAAATACCTAGGAGTGGAACCACCATTTGACCCAGTTCTCCCACTCCTCGGCATATACCCAAAGGATTTAAAATCGGCATCTACAGTGACACATCCACGTTAATGTTTATAGCAGCTCAATTCACAATAGCTAAGCTATGGAGCTGGCCTAGGTGCCCTTCAACAGATGAATAGGTAAAGAAAATGTGGTATATATACACAATGGAGATTACTCAGCCATTAAGAAGAGTGAGATTATGGCATATGCCAGGAACTGGATGGATCTGGAGATTATCATGCTAAATCAAATAAGCCAATCCCCCCAAACCAAAGATCAAATGTTTTCATTGATATGTGGAAGCTAATCCACAGGCGGGGAGGGGAAGACTAGCAATTCAGAAGATTAACAACGTGAATGGAGGGAAGGGAGAGGGATGGGAAAAGAAAGTCAGTGGAATGAATCTGACCTAATTTTCCTATGTGTACATATATGAAAACACCACAGTGAATCCTACCATCACGTGTATCCACAAGAATGGGTTCCTAATTAGAACAAGATACATTTCATGCTTGTATATTTATATCAAAACAGATTCTACTGTCATATATAACTAAAAGGAACAACAACAACAACAACAAAAAATGTTTAGTTTCAAGTCATAGGTGTGAAAGTGCCAGCGGACTCAGCGCATGACTTGACCGGCAGAGCAAAAGTGCTTGATCCCGGTGTTTCTGGGCCAGCTCCACAAGACGGAGCCTGTCCTGGGGAAGGGGCGTTGTGTGTGCGCTCCACAGGGCCAAACCTTCACTTTATGACTCTGAAAGTCTGGCAGTTATTCTTGTCTGCCCAGCACGCCTGTGAGTGTGCATTCTTAGAGTTCTAGAATATTTGAGAGCCTCATTCTTCAAAGTGAGTCTGCGTTTAGTTCCACAGCCAAGTAAAGCAACCCAACCAGGTGGCAAAACTCCAGGCTATGACTGCTGTGGGCAGGGGAGGCCGACCGGGCTGTTCCATCCCTGGCTTGGCCTGTGAAACGAGAGCACATGTGTTTGCTTATTTAATAGAGTTTCTGTCGGGCCAAATTCCTGTAACCACGAAATACGACCTGGGAATCCGCACAGTATTTGAGGGTAGATGTTGCCAGCAATAGATGCTGAGTCACGTGGCTCCCTGGGTGAGTCCTAGGATAAACCCTGGAGGTTGCTGTAGTGACATCTAGCCAGTTTCACTCTTCCCAGTGACCCACATGCCTACTTCAAGGTCATCATGTGCACCACATCCTGATTGTGGAGGTTGGAAGCTCCAGGCGTCCCCAGTCTATAGAAGAAAGCTTGACCTGAAGATATCGCCTGCGTCCATAGAGGACATGCCGAGCTGACAGCAAGGTGAATGCTCTCATGATTAGGGTTGTGTGTGTATGTGTTTCATTCATTGAGAGTAAAACTAATTTAGCCCAGCTTGGTGGTACATGCCAGCAGGTCTGGAGGCTGAGGCAGGAGGATAGCGAGTTCAAAGTCAGCCTCAGCAACTTAGCAAGGCCCTAAGCAACTCAGTGAGACCTGTCTCTAAATAAAATACAAAACAGGGCTGGGGATGTGGCTCAGTGGTTGGGTGCCCTTGAGTTCAATCCCTGGTGTCAAACAAACAAAACAACAAACAAACAAACAAAACTAATTTCAATGGGCCAGTGCTTACATCTATTGGTCTCAGAACCATACATTAGTCCAGAATTGCATTTGCCCTGCCCTGGAAGCGATCCCACCTGAGAGCACACCTGTATGGAAACACACATATAAAACAGAACTGTTACAGAAGCAGTACCATGGGACAGACGGGATAATTATAAGTCCTTGACCCTCATCCTCTCATGCTTAGTCTAACGTAAGACAATTGGATGGAAAGGGTGTGTGTACGTATGGATTGCATTTCAGAAGACAAAATAAATCCAAATAAAAATAAGCAAGCCCTGATGAGGTTCGTTTATACAGCCATCACCAGCCCTGCAGAGGTGTCACGTAAGCACCACGGGCCCTGTGGAGCACGCACACACAATGCACTTGTACTTTCCAAAGGTCTTTCAATCCAGGAAACCTGATCCACAAGAAAGGGAGGCTGGGCCTCACCTGTTCTGCCTGAGGCTTCACAGACTGTAAACTGCGCCATCAGGCGGGAGTTTGCCACAGCCCCTCGCCTGGTTCCCTGTCTTAGACCTTCTGAGATTTCATTTAATAGGTATCATCCTTGAGCACCAAGTGTTCAGGACTCAGTCCCTGCCCCACAAATTCTTTATTGCCCATGGCACTCAAAGCGACAGTGCCACATCCAGGCACAATAGGGACTGCATGCTTCCAACTGTGGGCGCAGGAGGACTGGCAGGGTTAGTCTGAGGGTCCTCACTGGCTGAGAGGATGGCTATGCTGGGAAAAAGCAAAATTTCTTAAGCAAGTTCCCCGGGAGGACTCAGAGAGGAGGTCTGAGGAGCCAAGGAAGGAAGGCGCATGCTCGGGCACCTGGGACCATCCCAGAGAGATGGGGAGAAGCCGCCAGGGCCTTCTAGGGCCTTCTTCCCTGTGTGCAGCTGGCAGGAGGAGGAGCAGAGTCCCTGGGCTCTCCCTGAGCGTTGCCATGGGAACAGCGGGCTGGGAGGTGTGCTGCATCTATTTCTATGGCTCCTATCACCATGGCACCTACTTGCTCTGAAAAACACAGCTAAAAACAGAACGCGAAGAAGAGGGGGACAGCACTCCCTGCAGTCACCTTCAGCAGTGGTTCTCATACCTTGTGATTGCTCACGCCGGCCTTTTCCGTTCGGAGGGTCCATGTTTTTGCTGTCTGTGACCTTAAAAAACAAGGGGTTCACTATTCACATCAGCGCCACTGTGATGGTGAGGTGGCTTAGGTTCCAGAAAGTTCCCACTGGATTTGCTGCAGGGAGACGTTTCTCAAATGAGCTCACACAGGAAGTGGCTTGTTCAGGGCCCCACGTCAGGCGATTTGGGGACAGGGAAGAAGTAGGGAGTGAAGGAGAGGGACCGTGGTGTCCACGGGCACAGATGACTCAAGAAAAGGCCTGTGCTGATTCACCAAGGAGGGTCGGGAGTTTTCCTGGGAACACACTGGAAACTCACTCCCCAGAGAGATCCACAGGCCAAATCCCTTCCCTGAAAGTCTTCCTGAAATTATCAACTATGCTTCCTAATAAAGCACTCAGCTCGTCTCCACAGTCAGACAGAACTTGACTTCAATCCTGACTTGGCCACTTGCTCGCCACGTGAGATCTGTGGGGCCCTCGAAAGCCAAAGGGTGCGCCCCTCCCAGGGACACACTGCTTCCTGTGACCTCGGCCTTCCTGGTCCTCCCTTGGTTTTCTCATCTATAAAACAGAGATAATAATAGCAGCTGTCTCTGGTGGTGGCTCTGCGGTGGCATCAGGAGGGAAGACACACGAAGCCCCTGGGATGTGGCAAATGCTCAGTAACTGCTGGAGACGCGGCTGTGAGGAGGACAGCAGTGACAGCTGGGCCCACAGGGTGCTCAGGGGCTGCCGGTCATGTTCCCCCAGGCCTGACTTCCTGTCCTCCGTCTTGGGGTGGCAGCGACACGGGGCCTAGTGTACAAGTAGCCCCCTGCCTTCGGACTCTCACACTCATTGGTGTCCCTGGGCATAAGGCTTTGAAGTGGGTGATTCCGTGGGGAGGGTCATCAGCCTAAGCACTTGAGTGACCCAGAGGACAAAGGACATGTCCTGGGGGAAAATCCCAACATGGTGACCTGCCTGCGGCTTTGGAGTCAACAGCTCTGGCTGAGGGCTCTGTCCTCCCTCTGCCTACTTGTCATGTGGCTCTGAACAAGTCACTTGACTTCTTTTTCCTTCCCCGTGAAGCGGGGCGAATGGCTGGTCGGAGCTGGAAGGGAACCTGGGAGAGAGGTTCTCTCGCGCAGCCGCACACGGGGCTCTCAGGACTGCAGGCTCATCTAGTCCCCACCACCGCAGCAGAAGGCAGAGCGAAGGCTCCACGTGATGAAGATTAGCCTCACTAACAGGAGGAGACAGGCCCATCTCCTGAACGGGCATTAAACTCCCAGGGTCACACCAAGCCAGGCCCAGAGCCAGGACGGCCTCTTCAGTGCCCCCAGGGCCCTCTCACAGGCTCCATTTCTCACTCTCATGCCACACAGTCGGTGGGCTGCTCTCATCCATAGCTCACACCTTCGCTGTTGAGGTCATCACGGCTGTCTCCCCGCCTAGCCCTGCTCCCATCAGAACTCCCACCTCCACAGGGAGATCCCTGTGCTCCCAAGGGACCGAACTCCACTCAAAGAACAGCCCTGCACAGGTGTTATGACTTAATCTAAGCCAGGTAGCTAATTCTGTCGCTCTGCACACGGGGATTGACAGATGTGACCTGAGGTGTTCCAATCCGAATGACTCTCAGGACTCTTCCCAGTCGTGGGGGATGAGAGACGAGCCTGGGGCTGGTCCAGCTATCTTACCGTGATGAGCAAAGCCAGCGCCATAAACCGGCACACAGAGGAGCCTCAGCTGAAAGAACTCAGCTGGGGCTGTGGTGGCATTCTGAACGTCTGGACAGGACCACAGCCCAAACTTGCCCTACCTTTGATTTTCTTAGTTCTATGAATCAACAGATTCTATTTCTGTTTAAATGGATTTAAGTTGGCTTTTCTGTAAAGTCAGGTTGGCAGTGGCTGGAACGCTGCTTCCTCTCTGCAGGTTGAGAGTCTTCACCACCTTCAAGCTCAATCCCAAGGTCAGTTTGTATCGGGGTGCACTCATGCTTTGAGTCGGATCCTTGCTTAACTTAAATCCTATATGTTTCCTCCTTTTTCTTCCTCTCCTTCTCTCGCTGCAGGACAGCCAAGCCGGGGAAGCAGGAGTAACATTTTCCCCTCCTAGGCAGAGCTATTGTGTCCTTGGGCGCCCTGAGCATGAGAATGAAGAAATCCAGACCTGGGAGCTGGTGCCAATGGGTTTGAGGACTGAACTATCTCAAGGACACCATCTGGACATGAACGATGTCTCCTGATCGGTGCCCTCAGAACCTCGACCCTGAATTTCTCTTTAAAAAACTCTTTGCTCCTCCTTGCAGTCAGGAGAGTAGCCTTGCGACCTTCCTCTACTTCTCATTTTCGAGCAAACCAAAACTTCATTTTCTTTTTTTTCTCAAAAATCTTGTCCTCATTATTTGGATGGGAGCCAGGGACAAGGACCAGCCTTTCGGTATTAAGTTCTTGAAGGGACTTCTGTTCCTTCACTTAATTCTTTCTTCTTGTACTTCAGAATCCCTATGTGCCATTTATGGAGTGAACCTCTTCCTAACAATAAAACCCACTGAGATTGGTAGTGTCTCCGTTTGTCCAGTGAGAACACTGAGACCCCAAAATGTGGGAAATCATTTCCTCTAGGTCAGAACTGAAAAACAGACCCTTTTGACATATAAGGGATTAATAAGCTTTGATTTCTCTTAAAGGATTAAGTTATTGCATTTCTTCAGAACGAGGCTGGTTTTTCTTCCTATTTTGCCATCTATGCTAGTTACTTTTGTTGTTATTTTCAGTGCTGGGGATTAAACCTGGGGCCTTGCGCATGTGAGGCAAGTACTATACCGCTGAGCCACATCCTCAGCCCCCATGGTAGTTACTTGATAAGCATTTGTTCCTAAATGATAGATGGAACTTCCTGCATCCAGAAACATCCTGTCCCAGGAGCCTGAAGCTGCTCAAAGTTCTGCTGAGTACTTTAAGAAGCACCAGGCACCAGGCTAAGCACTTGAAATATGTAATCTCTTTTTCAAAAATGGTTCATTGTACTTACAAAGGCCAGTGGCTTTTTTGCCAGAGCCTACAAATGGAACCTGTTGGGATTGGGAGTGGGGGAGCTATACAGAGGAACAAACGCAGAGGGCAGCATGTGTCTGGGTGGGAAGGGCAAGGCCTTGGGTTAACTCTTGATTCTCTTATTACCTGGGAGTTTGGGAAAGTTCCTTTGTGTGTGTGTATGGTTTTTTTTTTTTTTTAATCTCAATTTTGTCAAATAAAGATACAGTCCCAATACCTCCGAGTTGTTGGGAGAGTACATCATGTTACTCAAACAACCCAGAACAAAACCTGGCGCCATCTTGCTCTTTGTCCACTATATTTCTCCTTTGCTGAGCAAGATCATGACTGGTCCTCACAGGAGCAGTATGCGTCCCCCCTGCTCTGTGGATGATGGCCAACCCTTCCCAGGAACCAAAGCAAGATACAGAGGTTCAAGAAAACATTGGCCACCAGATGGGAAGAAGTTTCCATCCCATTCCTTGCCAAACATAGATCTGCTGCTGGGAAGCCAGAGCATGCCAAGAAACGACTGTAGCCCAGACCACTTTGTTTCATTGCAAATTCATTGTGTTTAGATTATGACTAAACCATTTCTCTTTTGTCTCTGCCCAGCAACCATGAGCACTTGTAGATCTGACAGCCTGCCTGAGCATCAAGTCTTACTGATTTTACAAAGGGAAAGGGATTTTTCCAAGGGTTCAGTATGCGTTTTCAATTGAGGTATGAAATTGTTCCTCAGAACAGCTAAATTTGCCCTAGATTTGGGGTATTGTCATATCATCAGTATGTATTTGCTCAGGGATCTGTCAGAAAAGGAAAACGACAGATTTGACTGAACGGTACTTCTCTGAGACTGAGGTGGGGGCAGAGAGGCCTGAAGGGCAGGAAGACATAAGATATCTTTGCATTTTATCGCCCTCTTCTAATCACCCCTGCTAATCACCTCTGCAAGAAGGGGGTAAGCCCAGCTTTTGGTTCCATCCCAGAGTGAGGTTTCTGTTGTTAACTGGTTTCATCCTTCTTCAGGAAGCTGAGAGGTGGTGTTCTCAAAGTGTGGCTCTCCAGGACACCTTAATCAGAATCCCAGAGTGTTTAAAATGTTTAAAATCCTCATTTCTGCCTTCATCCCATTCCTGCTGAAGTAGCCTGCAAATTATTGGGAATCTTAACCGCATATGGTGGTGCATGCCTGTAATCCCAGCTACTCAGAAGGCTTAGGCAGGAGGATCACAAGTTCAAGGCCAGCCTGGGCAACTTAGACTCTGTCTCAAAATTAAATTAAATGGTCTGGGGATGTAGCTTAGTGGTAGAGCATTTGTCTAACCTGTGCCAGGCCCTGGGTCCAATCCCCAGTACCACAAAAAAACTAAAACCAAACCAAAACAAACAAACCCTACAAGCTTAGATAAGTATGGATTGAACTCCGGACTCCAGCTCTGCTACTTTTGCTTGTAGACTTGGGACAGGTTATTTAATCTCTCAATTTTATCAACTGTGCAAAGAGAATGCTGAGCAGTCAAGGGATATGGAGCATGTGTGCTTGTTATAAGGAAGAAATGAAATCAATGTTCAGCAACGTTTGGCACATAGTCAACGCTCAATGTGCGGGGGAAGGAGAAAACTTTCCCTCCATGCTCTAATGGCTCAATAAAACTGACAACAGACAGATTAACAGGAGCAAAGATACACAAATTTATTATGTGCACATGTATAGGAGTCTCAACAATAAGAGATTCAAAGAGTGGCCAGATGATGGAATATTATAAATGTTCTGAACTACAAAAGGGAAAAGGGGGGGCTGGGGTGTGGCTCACCTAGCATGTGTGAGGCACTGGGTTCAATCCTCTGCAACACATAAATAAAATAAAATAAAGGTATTGTGTCCATCTACAAATAATTAAAAAAAAACTAAATAAATAAAATACAAAACAGGGCTGGGGATGTGGCTCAGTGGCGGGGGGCGAGATGAAAGGTAGAAGTTCATGATGAACAAATGGTGTCCTGATAGGAAGAGATAGTTTCTCTCAAGTGATAAGCAGCCCTCACATTAGGCTCTGGCCCATGACAAAGTCTGGGCATCCACCTTCAGCCTTCTCCTGGGTGCATTAATCTTCCCTTGATTCCTGGGTTCCTTTTGGAGGATCTTCCTTTGAGCAGATAAGGGAACTTAGGGAAAGTCTCTCCCTGCATAATGCAGCGGGGGAGGGGGTTGTGGAGCAGAGGGGCAAGAGACAGTGACGGGGAACAGACAGAAGTGAGCAGTGGGAGCCTGGGGTTGAGGGGATGATTCTATAAACCAGGCCTACTGGGCTGACGCCTACCAGCTTTCTTTTAAAAATACATTTACCTGGGTCCCTGCCTGGCCTAAGTCAATAGATAAGTTACATTCCTCAGCAAACAGAACATTATCTGCCTGCCGGAGAAATGCAGTCACTAAAGTCTCCTCCCTGCTGATAAGAAGAATGCAAGCTACCCTGAGGAGTGGACTTTGTGACCTTTACACAGACCAGACTCCAGGGGTCAGGGAGACAGGATAATTAGAAGAAGCAAAGCCCCCTACCCACAAAATCTGTAAGAACAAGTTCCAATTAGACCTGATTAGCACGGGATAAAGTGACCTAGAGTTGCTTGGATCTTTAGCATGTCATTATAATAGTATAGTCTCCTTTCCATGGGAGAAGACCACAGGCAGCAGAGACTTGAAATTCTGATGAAATCCTGCTGTCAGTCAAAGTCAAGAGGTGGACCCGAGAGGGACTCTGTGGCAGCTTCTCTGGGACCCCCAATAAAACAGGAGGGCAGGAGGGGCATGCCACTGTTCTTCTCTCTGAGAGGATCTACTCTTTCCTTTGAGAGTGTCCTCTTTCACTCTTTTCCTAGACCTTCTAACTAACTCATGGCTGCTATTCTATGTGACATGTCCGAAATCTTTCCAGCATGATTGCAAGAACGAGTACCCCAGGACCACCCGGTTGCCTTGGCTCCACAGTGGGCTCTTGTTCTGAAACAACAGGGGCACAGGAGAAGGTCAGAGACAGCTTGGCTCTTCTTTAGTTCAAAACACTTAGTATGCCAGGGTGACTACTTTCGGGCTATCACCTTCTGAGCCCCAATAAATATATGATCACTCTTCTTTTTATATAACACCTACGCTCAAAAAAATCTTAGGACCCTACAAGATATACTTGATAAACATGGCCATCGCGGCCAGCGCCAAGATTCTTCTGTATTACCCACTGCTACAGATTTTGACAAATTTACAGACCCAGCAACCAGAACTGAGGTTTCATGAGCCATACGAATTCCACCAGGGTTCACATGTGATCCTCAACAGTAGGCCAGCCAGAGAGGGCAGCAGGAGAATAGCCACAGCTATTCTCATCCCGAGGCCCAGGTGTTGTAGGCAATTGCTGCAGTGTGTCCAGGTTGTCACTCATTTCAAAAGACTCCAAACTTGAGGGAGAGGTATGGCAGCATGGGTTACTAGTGGGTGGTGGCTGTTTGTCAGCCTCTTGGTTTGTATGGATTATTCACTGTGAGAAACATGCTCATCTACCAGCCTCAAAGAATGGGCTCAGAGACACCACGGACAGGAAAAAAAAAAAAAAAGCAAGACTTTAATAACAGCCTTTCAAGATCGGGTGCCTGGTAGTCAGGGGTCCCCAGAACGGTTACAATCAGCATTTTATCCCCTACTGCACCAGGTCCCTCCTCTGGTTCCTTATTGGCTGAGTACTATGGGGTGCTCAGTCTTCCTGAATATCACCTAGGTTTAGCTGTGTCCTATTGGGTTATTTAAAGAATCTCCTTTAGTTGTCCCCACCTCTCTTTGCTCTCTTGTGGTGGGGAAGCCTTCATGGGGTGAATGCATTCTTTACCTAAGTTACTATTTCTGAGCAGAGAGGTTTCCATCTCTGTCGCTCAGGTAGACGCCCCCCCACACACCTCCTTTGTCAAGGTGCTGGTCAGGGGCATGGCCTTTGGATCTGCCACATCTGCAGGCTACAGCGCTATGGTGTGAGTTAGCTGCCTGTAACTTTCCATTCTGCTCCATTTCCCCTCTGGCTACCTTTCTTACATCCTGATTTTACATTTGAGGCTAAATACTGTATTCTGAAAATAGATGGCTGGATTTTCTATTTCTCACACTTACTTTAGCATAATATAAGCATCTCAAGGAGTCAGGGATAAGAACAGGGGCAGATAAATTCTCAGCCTTTAATTCACTATCTGTTGCTAAAAGTCTTCCTACTCCCCCACTCTAACAAAGTATGCAATGTGCCTTTTCTTAACCTCCTATTCTTAAAACAACAACAACAATGATAAAAACAATCCCAGTATAAGATGATGCCAATAAACATTATATGTTCTTGGGCCTTAAATTACAATTTATTGCCTGCTGAAAATCTTTCACTCTCAAACAGTAATTCATAAACTTGACCTGCTAAGTCTTTCAACTCCTCCACTCTTAGAATATATAAAATGTGCCTTTTCTTACCCTCCTATTCTGAATCAAATCAGGTGTAGGATGAAGTCAGAGATACTAGAAGAGCCTCTTCCACAAGAAAGAAACTTCTTAAAGAAATCATCATAAAGACAGCAGACCCACTCCCCAGGCCACTCAATAAAAGGCCGGGCCCTTCTTTTGTTCACAGACAGTTTTGACTTCTCTTTCAATCAGTGCTGTCCCCTGCGTCTGGAGATGAAATCTCTTTTCCCACTTTTCCCCCTGATTAAATCTCTGCCTTGACTCAGAGTTTGCTGAGTTGGATCAAAAGTTCCCATTTCGGGTATCAACTGTATTGTAGGAAACAACAAAAATTCATTGAGATGTAGACACTGAGAGATAATATAAACCAGCAGTTGGCAGAATTTTTTTGTATGGCCTGTATAAAGAATAGATTTTACATTTTTAAAGAGTTGTGAAGAAGAAAAAGTATGAAGAGGAAGAGAAGGAGAGGGAGAAAGAGAGGGTATATAATATGTGTGATGGCTAATTTTTAAAAATCAACTTGACTGGGTCACAAGATGCCCAGATATGTGAGTTAAACATTATTTATGGGTGTGTCTACAATGGTGTTTTGGATGAGATTAGATTTGAATTTGCATCCATAGATTGAATAAAGTGGATTGTTCTCCCCAGTGTGGGTGGGCATCCTCCAATTTGTTGAGGGCCTGCAACTTCTCAGCTCCCCAAAATCCTAATGATAACTCTCAGTATATTTATCTTCCGTTGTTACTATTTCTCAGGAGTGCAGGGACTGATATAAACAGAGACACACGTAGCCCATATGAATCTTGTGCTTTACATAAAAGTTTGCTGAGTCCTCTTCCAGACTACACAGAACTGGCTGTTCACTTAGCACACGGTCTCTACATCAAGTCCATTCCCTGTTGGAGTGTTCATTTGCAAGCCGGGCACGGTGCATGCATCTACGGTGCCAGTTCTCAGGAGGCTGAGGTGGGAGGATTGTTTGATTCCAGCCAGGAGTTTGAAACCAGCCTCAACACTATAGTGAGACCCTGTTCCCCACAAAACACCAAGCACCCAACCAACCAACAAATAAACAAGAAGGTTCATTTGCCTTTTTATTACCAAATGCCACAGGCTTGCTGCGCTCAGTCTGACAGCAGAAGCTGCCTTAGTTCCGGGAAGATTTAGTCAGTCAAAATAAACCTCTGAGACCAAAAGAAAAGGACAGAAAAAGACAGGAAGGTTGACAGGCCAATCAATTTCATGATGATTGCTGCAAAAATCCCAGAACATTCGCAAACTGAATCCAGCTGTGTATATAAAAAATTAATATATCATGAACAAGCTATGATCATCCCAGGAATCAAAGACAGGTTCAACAAGAAAAAGGCAATACAATAATTCATCGTATTACCTGACTAAAGGCAAAAAGGTATATACATATAAATATATATACATATATATGTATATATAAGCATATACATATATAAAATCAACTTGACTGGGTCACAGGATGCCCATATATGTGTGTGTGTGTGTGTGTGTAATATTTAACATCTATTAACAAAACTCTTAATTAATTTGAACTAGAACTGGATAAAGGACATATATTAAGAAAAAAACAAAAAGAACAAAAATCTATACCATACTTATTGGTGAAATGTTGAAAGCCTTCCCTTTAAGAGCAAGGCCTAAAAATTCCTATTATCCCCACATTATACCAGCCTGAACAGTTCACCAAGAAAAAGAAAAATGTTATGATTCTATGAAAACCCCAACACAACACCATCAACAAATAATTAATTAAAATTAGCAGTAGAGTTCAGGAAGTTTTCTTTGAGACAGAATGGCACTTCCTTAATAACAATATTTAAAAGTCCATTGAGCCGGCCGGGCGCAGTGCTGCATGTCTGTAATCCCAGCAACTTGGAAGGCTGAAGCAGGAGGATCACGAGTTCAAAGCCAGCCTCAGCAACTTAGCAAGGTCCTGAGCAACTCAGCAAGACCCTGTCTCTAATAAAATATGTTTTAAAAAGGCTGGGGATGTGGCTCAGTGGTTAAGCACCCCTGGGTTCAATGCCTGGTACCAAAAAAAAGAAAAAAAAAAGAAAGAAAAGAAAAAGTCAATTGAATTTCTATTCACCAGTTCCAGAAAATATAATTCTAAAATATATAGTCTATAAAAGCCTGAGCAAATATTAAATATCCAGAAGAAAATCTAACAAAACACATGAAATCCCTTCATGGAAAACTTTATTGGAAGATGTTAAAGAACTAATAAATGTAGAGACAGTAGGTTCATAACAGAAGGAGTCAACGTCATACGGATCTCAGTTCTCTCCAAATTGATACAGATATTCCAAAAAAATCCTAATAAGGGTTTATTATTATTAGTGTTATTTTAGTTGTAGATGGACACAATGTCTTATTTATTGTTATGTGGTGCCGAGGATTGAACCCAGTGCCTCCCATGTGCTAGGCCAGTGCTCTGTCACTGAGCCCCAACGCCAGCCCCAATCAGGGTTTTTAAAAAATGAAACTCAACAAGCTGATTCCAGAATTGATAGGGAAGAATAAAGGGCCAATGACGCCACATCCCTTTTAATGAAAAACGACAGACAAAAAGGGTGTGTATTGGAAGGCGGGGCATATCCCCTGCCAGATTCAAGACACAGAGCCATAGAGATCATGAAGGGGTGAAGCTAAACTCTCAACACCAGAAACAACGAAAAAATGGGCAAAGAACTTGAACAGACCTTTCTCCAAAGTAGACCTGCAAAGGACCAGTAAGCACGCAAAAGGGTGATGGAGGTTACAAGCCATCACAGAAACGCAGGTCGAAGCCACAGTGAACCATTATCAAACCCCAAACAAATCAGAAAATGAGCGTCAGCCAGGATGTGGAGAAGTTGAAACTTTCATACGTTGCTGCTGCGAACGTAAAATGGTACAGTCCCAGCTGAGACAGAATGGCACTTCCTTAAAGAACTAAACAACCAGATGACTCAGCAATGCTACTTCTGGGCAGGTGCCCAAAGGAATGGAAAGCAGAGATTTGAACAGATCTGTGTACACAAGCGGTGGAAGCCGCGTTTTTCACAATAGCCAAGAGGTGGAAACAGCCCAACTGTCCCCTGATTGATGAATAAACACATTTTGTATACACATACAATGGAATGTTCAGATGTAAAAAGTAATGGAATTCAGTCAGGTGTGGGAACCTGAGGCAGGAGAATCACAAGTTTGAGTCCAACGTGGACAACTAAGCAAGACCCTATCTCAAAATAAAATAAAAAGCCTGGGGATTAGCCCAGTAAATCACGCCTGGCTTCCATCCCCAGTACTGAAAAAAAAACAGTAATAAAATGATGATCCATGCTCAATGTGGATGTACCCCAAAGACACGAGGAGAAACACTGTAAGTCAAAGAAGCCAGACACAGAAAGACACATACTGTATGATTGCATTTGTATGAAGTACCTGGAATAGTGAAGTTCATAAAGATGGAGAATGGTGGTTACCAGGTGCTGGGGATGGGTAGAAAGCTTCATTTTGGGATAATAAAAATGTTCCAGCGGTGAGTGGTAGTAAGGGTTGCAAAACAATAAGCATGTATTCAATGCCACTGAACTTCACACCACCAAATGGCTAACGTGGTAAATTTTATGTTATTTATATTTTACCACAATCTTATCAGCAGAGCAGTATAGATCCATGGCGTGGCCCATACTCTGGTGCCATCTTTAAATTGTTTGTCAAGAACCCACCATAAGGGGCTGGGGTTGTGGCTAGAGGTAGAGTGCTCGCCTAGTGCATGTGAGGCCCTGGGTTTGATCCTCAGCACCATATAAAAGTGAATAAATAAAACAAAGGTATTGTGTCCATGTACAACTAAAAAAAAAAATTTAAAACAAAACAAACAAACAAAAAACCACCATAAGTATAGCAGTCAAGGTAAAGCTTTTAGGAACTTTGAAAGCAACTTGACAGAGTAAGTTTATGTCTGTTCTACTATTATGGAATCTAACAAAATACTAGGGCCTTTGGGTATCTTTTTTTTTCATTTTATTTTCCAAGTAATTTTTGTTGCTTTTACAAAAATTTTGGTCTACAATGGATTTTGGGAAAAATCACAGAAAATTTGAGAGCTCAGGAAAAAAGTCTCCAAACTAGCATATTAAAACTTGATATCTGATAGAGAATACATTGCAGGTGAGTGAAAAAGTAAAAATTGGAAGCCAATTACAACAGTCACAAAAATCAAATATAGGTTGATTAGATACTTAAACATGAAAGATTAAATATTTAGATATGAAGGACAAAATTAGAAATTTTGTTGTTTTTGTTATTTGTGGACTTTTATTTATTTATTTGTGGTGCTGAAGATCGAACTCAGTGCCTCACACATGCTAGGCAAGTGCTCTCCCACTGAGCCACAACCCCAGCTCCAAAATTAGAAACTTTTAGAAGATAATAGAAAAGAATACCTTCATAATATCATATTGGGAAGTTCCTTAGATAAGATAAATTTAACATCAAAATTCAGAACTTCTGCTCAAAACTCACCAAACGTAAAATGCAAAGGCAATCCCACATTCCAAATAGACTCCTGAACATGTAAAACTGTTAGAATTATCATCTACAATATATAAAGACTTCCTATGAAT
Source organism: Marmota monax (assembly GCF_021218885.2). Classification (NCBI taxonomy): domain Eukaryota; kingdom Metazoa; phylum Chordata; class Mammalia; order Rodentia; family Sciuridae; genus Marmota; species Marmota monax. The sequence goes on from NW_026695241.1 coordinate 5,666,157, forward strand.
CAATAATATCAGCAGTCTATTAGAAAATTGGGGAACGGATGTAAAAAGGCATTTCATAATAGAGAAAATAGAGTGCATAAACACCAAAAATTCTCTGTTTTGATAGTAATTACATAAGTGAAAATTAAAACCATGATAAAACATAGGCCATACCTATGAGTTTGACAAAAACTAAAGTTGGTAAGGATGAGAACAACCCAAATATATCATTGACTGCCAGTGTAAGAGTAGATAGTTATACTCACTCCAGGGTGTGTGGGTGGGTAGGAATTAGCATTATTTCATACAGAAAAATTATCTTTAAGCTAGAAATTCCATTCACAGGTTATACTCTAAAGAATAGTTTGTATACATGAGAAATAATCATATAACCAAACACAACACAATAGGGAAAAATGAACTTGTGTAAACTTGTATAAACACAAATGAATCTCAAAACATGATGCTAAATGAAAGAAGAATGTGTGTGTGGTACCAGGGATCGAACTCAGGGGCCCTTCACCACTGAGCTATATCCCCAGCCCTTTTTGTTTTTTATTTTGAGACAGGGTCTTGCTAACTTGTTGATGCTGGCCTCAAACCTGGTAATCCTCCTTGCTTCACCCTCCCAAGTCACTGGGTGTATGCAACTACACCCAACTATTACATAATCCTTAAATACTGCATTTAAAAATAAGCTTGTGAGTTCTGCAAAACCAAAGGATGTGCTACCTGAAGATAGAGATAGAGATAGAGATAGAGATGATGTAAAAACTGTTAGACGCAAGAAAAGACCACTGACTCCAATTAAAATCAAATTAAAGCAAACTTATTATTTCGACCGGCCAGGCTCCCTCTCCCCACAAATAACCACGGGAACAAGACAGCCCCGCAGCTTTCTTGCAGCCCAGCTTTATAGCCCAGAAAGTTACACAAAGCGGGGTTACAGATAACAAAAAAGACTAGTTTACATTTTTGCTGGCCCCGACATCAGAATTTATGAAGGTCATCAGAGCCTCAGAGAGGGTCGTTATCTGGCCAGGGAAGGTCAGGATTTATGAGGCATCACTAAAGTTTCAGAGAGGGCTGCTATCTGGTTGGGGAGAGCCAGGCATTCCAAGCTAGTTCAGAATTTGCAGTAATTTATAGGAAAGCCGAAATTATCTTTTCATGGCTTTGTGGCGAGATGGCTCCCAATTTTAAGAGAAAATCAGGCTGGGTCTATCAAAAACCATAAAGAAAACATGGAATCATGAACATGGATTTCTGTATAGTTTCCCTTCGGTAGCAGGAGAAGGGAACATGATTGGAGAGAAGCACACAGAAGTTTCCATGAAGCCAACTCTGATCTGTTTCCTAATCTGGGTGGTAGGGGTGCAGACATCTGTTTTCCCATGCTTTCAGCTGAGCATATGGCTTATCATATAGGATATATTTCACAGTGTTAAAAAAAATTAAAAACAAAAGATAAAAAGTCCCACGGTGAAGGAGGGAGGAAGAGGGTAGGGTGCTTTGGAAACAGCTCTGTGAAAATCAGCCTGGAATTGAAGCCAGTATAGAGGAAAGCAGAAGGAAGGGCTGGAGAGCCACAGGGGGCATAAAGAGGGGACAAAGAGAGACAAAGTCCACCTCCTTTCATCTGAGTGTCTGGATCCAGCCTTTCCTGATTCCCAGTTATATGTGTGTGCCAGTACAATCCCTTTTCTGGATCTTTACTAAAACTAGCTGCAGTCAAAAATACCTAAGTGAGTTAGGATTTTGTATCAGGAGCAGAATTTTGTAAATGATCATCCCTAATATATGGACTTAATCGCCTGCATTGAGGCTGGCAAAGGGCAGTGTGGAGGCACCCTCTCTGACTAGGAAGGAAACAATACCTCTGTCAGGGTAGCAAAGTGGCTGAACCCTTTCCTGTCAAATCTGGTGAGTCAGTAATGCTGGAAGTGGAGAGAGAGAGAGAGAGAGAGAGAGAGAGAGAGAGCAAGAGTAAGAGAGAAAACAGGGTACTAGGGCATGGGGCTACTTCTTCAGCCTTCAGTACACTCTATAAGAAAAAGATGGCCTCCGTCCTGGCTGACATTTCTGAGTGTAGGGAAAAGGTAAAACACAGTCACGGGCTCCCCTTTCTGTCTGTGGCCAGCGATTCAGTGGAGCTGAGAGCCACAGAATTATACTTCAGGATTGCAAAAGTCCCTTTCCCTGCCCCAGGCTAGTGGTGCAGGCAGCATCTGGGAGAAACCCGGAGACCTCTTTCCGTCCCCACCCGCAGCAGCTCCTGCACAAACAGCTGTCCACTGGGGAACAGCCTGAGGTCAAGTGGCCAGATCAGCCCCATCTCACCCTCCGGCCCAATGTGTCCAGGGCAGAGTCCAAATGGCGGCTGGTAAAGGCAGCCCTCGGGGAGGGCAGGGCGCAGAGAGCATTGTCAGGAGACCTGGCAAGGACAGGGTCCAGATCCCAGACTTGACTGGGGTGCCAGCCCTGGTTGGCAGCTCACGCAGTTATTAGAAAAGAGATTGAGATTGCTCACGGCCGAGGCCGGCCCCTGACCTCTCCACTTGGGTCTGCACATAGAGGCCTGCTAGCAGATACAGCTTCCAGAAGGGACATTCTCTCTGATGTCCCCCATGGAGGTCAAGGGACAAGGGAGGGTATCCCAGAAGATCCTGACTGATGGAAGAACTCAGATCCTTCAGGAAACACTAAATGGCTCCTTGCCAAGCCTCTTCACAGAAGGCTGGTCAAGGGACTGCAATCTGCTTTCACCCCTTGTTTCCATTGTTAAAGGCAAGTGTCCCTCCAACCCCCTCCCCAGGGCTGGGGGCTGAACCCAGGGGTGCTCTACCACTGAGCTACATTCCCAGCTGTTTCTATTTTTTTTTAATTCTGAGGTTCTCACCAAGATGCCCAGGCTGGCCTCAACCATGCAATCCTCCTGCCCCAGCCTCCCAGAGTCTTAGGAAGACAGGTGTGAGCCCCTGCCCCTGGCATGCAAATGTCTTTTACTGCAAGGGTCCTATTTTTTCTTCTTCTCTACTGTTCAATGCTGGGGGTGTTCACGTTTATCATCTCGGTATTGATTGAGAACCAAAATGTGCAAATACATTTCTGGGGTTTTTTTTGGGGGGTGGGGTGGGGTAGTTGGTTAGGACAACCCTAAGAAACTATTACATGCCCAGAAAATTTTAAGACTGTCCCTTCCATACTGATGGGACTGTCGTCACTATCTCAGACTTAGGTGGTCAATCAAAATAGCTCACTCCATGAGCACGTGTCTTTGGTTTTTGTTTGTTTTTGCCGTTCTAGGGCCAGAACGGGGTGGTAGTGGGGCCTGGCGCCTGCTAGGCAAGTGCTCCACCACTGGGCTCCGCTGCCAGCCCCCAGCAGGACGTGTGGCTGGAGGATGGTCACATGGTAATGCACTCGTATTTTGATTTTTTATGACTGTTGGGAAAGATGGATTTCTTGTCTCTGAAATTGCCAGATGCACAGACGATGTATGCCGGGCTGCCAGGAGTCGTTTCCATCACCCCACGAAGACAGCAGGCCCGAGAGAGAGGCCAATAGCAAGCACGGGCTAATGAGAGAAAGACAGGACCTGAGGAGGTCAACCACCTAAGTCCACTTTCCAGCCAGTAATTCCCCTTTTCTGCTTAAATCAGCTCGAGACAGAATCTCGGCCATTCCAGAGAGCAGATTCAAGAGCAAGTCAACTTCAAGCATGGCAGGCAAAAGTCTCTGTAAGGTGAAGGCTTCTGTAAAGTGGTCTTGCTTCCGCTCGGTCACACGGTGAGAACAGTTCCTGCCAACCCCTCTGCAGCTCAGCTCTTTGCTTGGCCCATGCCGGGTGACCCGTGTCCTCATGCTTGAGGAAAGCTGCACTGTTCAACAGCAAGCAGCTGCCACCACCAAGGACCCCCTGTGCACCTGCATTTTCAAGTCCCACTGAACTGGCACCCCCACAGGCCAAAAGAACAACGAGGAACTCAGATAAGAGGTGGCAACAGGGGGAGTTGGCAGTATTCCCTGGAGTCAGCTATTAAGTGACAGCTTTCCACAAGTCGGATCCTTAAAGCCATGTGATGCCCTGTGAAAAAGTTGGAAATTGCCAGGTGTGGTGCTCATGCCTGTGATCCCAGCTACTGGGCCGTCTGAGGCCTGAGGATTGTTAAGTTCAAGGACAGCAGGCAATTTAGTGAGGTCCTCTCTCAAAATAAAAATTGAAAAGGGCTGGGGATGTGGCTCAGTAGTAGAGCATCCCTGAGTCTAATACCCATTACTACACACACACTCACACACACACACACACACTCACACACACATACACACACACTCTCTCACACACACATACACACACACTCACACACACATACACACACACTCTCTCACACACACACATACACACACACTCACACACACATACACACACACTCACACTCACACACATACACATACACACACTCGCACACACATACACACACACACTCACTCACACACACATACACACACTCACACACACATACACACACACTCTCTCACACACACACACATACACACACACACTCACTCACACACACATACACACACACACACATACACACACACTCTCTCACACACACACACATACACACACACTCACACACACATACACACACACTCACACTCACACACATACACATACACACACTCGCACACACATACACACACACACTCACACACACTCACACACACATACACACACACTCTCTCACACACACTCACACACACATACACACACACACTCTCTCACACACACTCACACACACACTCTCACACACACACTCACACACACATACACACACACTCACACTCACACACATACACATACACACACTCGCACACACATACACACACACACTCACTCACACACACATACACACACTCACACACACATACACACACACTCTCACACACACACATACACACACTCACACACACATACACACACACTCACACTCACACACATACACATACACACACTCACACACACATACACACACACTCTCTCACACACACACTCACACACACATACACACACACACTCTCTCACACACACTCACACACACACTCTCACACACACACTCACACACACACTCACACACACACTCACACACACACACTCACACACACACACAGTGCCTGAAGAAGGGTTACAATGGACCTTAATGTGGTACATCCAGGTCTGTGAGTGAGAATTAAAGTTTCTGAGGAAACTTTAATTGGTTCTTTCACCACTCACAGAGCGGCTTCTGCACTTATGCATGGAGGTGCTCATGAGGAAAGAGGCAAGTCAGAGTGAGGGACAGTCCCAGGTAGTCATGGCACCTGGGAGGGGGTGCATGAGCCGAGTTTGAAAGACAAGGGGAAATTAGCAAGGACGGTGGCAGAGGAAGACAGGAACCGGCGGCATCCCGTGTGGTGGGCACACCTGGAGTAAAGTTGGGGCTGGGAAGGCAGGCGAGATTGATGGGGAAGCATCGTGTGGTGGAACTGCAGTAGCACAAGTTTCACTGGAGAGCTCTGGGAACACAGAAGAGTAGGAGAGACGGCATCAGAGGACGAGCCTGAGGCCCTCAGGTGGAGGAAGAGGTCCGTGGGGACCCTGAGCATAGCTGCCTAAGAAGCAAGCGAGACTCCCCCAATGACAGGGGAATGAGAAGAAGGGAGATGCGGGGAACTGGAAGAGGTGTGGCACCTGACTGAAGGCAAAGTGTGCAGGAAGAAGGAGGAGTCACTGTGCTTATGAGAGCAACGCGCCAGCTGTGACGTTCATGACAGCAAAGGATACAAGAAGGGCAAGCCTTGGAAGAGATGGATGAGTCTGTGTTTCTCACGCCAAGGAGGAGGAAGCCACCAATACCCACAAGCAGAGGTCCCTAAGAGGCCGGACACTCAGCACTGGACCCCAGGGAGGGGGCACTCACGGAGGAGGGACAGCTGGAAGCCCTCAGCTGTCATCAGGACACCAAGAGGAAGGGCAGAGGGTAAGAGGCAGTGGGTGGGACACGGGGACAGTTTAGGAGGGAGTGGAATAGGAGGTGTCTGTGAGGGAGATGGAGGAAATGATCAACCAGGCAGGTTGATCTGCCGAGTCCGGCCGAGGTGAGAGAGCCTCGGGCGGGACAAGGCCCAGGAAGACAAGGCCAGGTCAAGGAGAAAAAGCATTGTTATGGTTTGGATCTGGAATGTCCCCCCAAAACTCATGTATTGAAAGCATGGTCCCCAGTGCAGCAATGTTCAGAGGAAGGTCTTTCAGGCCGTGATTGGATCACAAGGGCTCTGGCTTCACCAGTGGATTAATCGACAAGTAGCCGGATGGACGGGAGATGGTCCTAGCTGGGGGAAGTGGGTCACGGGGTGTGCCCAGCAAGGGGTTAGCTTCTCTCCAGCCCCTTCCTCTGTTTTTCTCTCCTCTTCCCAGCTGCTGTGAGCTGAGCAGCTCCCCTCCCGATGCTGTTCCACCATGATGATCTCCCTCACCTCAGGCCCAAAGCAATGGAGGTGGCTGACCAGGAACGGAACCTCTGAAATCACGAGCCCCCCAAAACTTTTCATCTTGTAAGTTGTTCTTGTCAGGAATTTCGGTCACAGCAACATAAATCTGATGAACACAGCATCAAGTGACCTGTAGCCTGACAGTCTTTAATGACTTTAACCTGGGAAGTGTGGTCAGGGGAAGAGAAACCAGAGGACAATAGGTGGCAGAGAGCTACATGGCTGGGGAGTGAGTGTAGACAGTTAGTGTAGATAATTCTTTCAAGATGATTAGCTGTGAAGAAAGAGAGAGAGAGAGAGAGAGAGGGTGGGGGGTGGGGCTGGGGCTCAGCGGTAGAGCACTTGCCTAGCACATGCGAGGCCCTGGGTTCGATCCTCAGCGCCACATAAAAATAGATAAAATAAAGCTACTGTGCCCAACTACAACTAAAAAATAAATTTAAAAAAATAAAGAGAGAAAGTGAAGAGAGAAGTTATAAATATAGGATCAGGAGAGGGCTTCTTTCAGTTTGGAGAGCTTGAGTACACTAAATACTAATGAGAACTGTTGATGGAGAAGAGGATGAAGATATGAGTCAGAGAACGCAATGGGTGGGAGAAGGTTCCACGGAGGGGAGGGCATCTGGAGCCCCAGGAAGGCCAGCCTGGAGCGGGGGCACACCTCTTCCCTGGATGCGAAGGACGGAGTGAGCCAGTGGTTGCCAGGGAGGATCATGGGGGGCCCTGTTTCCTGGTGCTTTGCTGTTGTTCCTTTTTGTCAATGGGCAGAATGGATTCTCTGTCAATGACAGAGACGAAGAGAGATAATGAAACAGAGGTTTTAAAAAGGGTTGAGGAAAGAGGGACCATCAGGAGGAGATGCCAACGCAGCGGCACAGGGAAGTATCTAGGGACATCTGGAGGTGTTTCCAGGCAGCCAGGGACCCAGGGCTGTTCATGGTCCAACTAAGAGGTGGCAGGCAACTTCCTCTGCAGCAGGCAGGCCCCAGGAAGAGCAGGCAGAGGTGGGGTTCAGCTGGGGGGGTTCAAACACAGGTGGGTGGGAATGGTTCCAGGGGGTAGAGGCCAGGCAGAGAATGGACCAGCACAGCCACGTGAAACCCATCCCTTAGTTAACCACACTCCCTGGTTCAGATGTTTGGCAGAGGCCAAGGTCATTTGGTACATGGTCTAAATTTCCTTTTCAATAAAGATAATAACTGGAGGCAGATGGAGGTAGTAATGGATAGAGCTGGGCTTTAGACAGACATGGGTTCAAAGTCAGTGAACCCGTTTTCCTCTCTGAGCTTGACTTTTTTATCTATAAGATTTTTTTAAAGAGAGAGAGAGAGAGAGAGAGAGAGAGAGAGAGAATTTTTTAATATTTATTTTTTAGTTTTCATGGACACCACATCTTTATTTTATTTGTATGTGGTGCTGAGGATCGAACCCAGCGCCCCACGCATGCCAGGTGAGCGCACTACCTCTTGAGCCACATCCCCAGCCTATAAAATATTTTTTAAAAAGATACATGCTTTGTGGGCTTGTAAGTATTAAATGAGATGAGTGATGTGTGGTACTCTTGTTAGGTTGTAGACTTCATTAGGCCCCAGCCTTGTGATTTAGTGCTTTAACCTCTGCCTCTTGCAAGTGCCTGGCACACCTCTCCAGTTTTAGGTGGGCATTTTTAGTGGGCCCAGCTGAAGACGAGTTGCCCAGCCTCCCGTTAGTAAAGTGTGCCCATGTTCTGGCCAATCAGATACGAGCAGAAGGATAATACAACCTCTGAATCACATCGTCTAGAATGGAGCCATTCGGGCCACCTCCTTCCCCCTCTCCCTACTGGCAGGAATAGAAGGTAAAAAGTGAACCAGCTTTGGGGCTGGGGCTGTAGCTCAGTGGCTGAGCGCTTGCCTCACATGCGTGAGGCACTGGGTTCGATCCTCAGCACCACATACAAAAATAAATAAAACAAAGATATTGTGTCCATCTACAACTAAACAAATTTAAAAAAAAGTGAACCAGCTTTGACTAAGCAACTCTTCCTATGATAGAAGGAACCTGGGTTCCTGAATGACCATGTGGAGCAGTTGTTTCCCTGTCCTGGACTGACCATCTTCCTCTTAGCCATTAGATGTAAGAGATATAATATTCTACCCTTTTTGAGGTCCTTAAGTGGTGTTACACCTTAGCCTGTGCCCAACAAGAATGCTTCCCAAAGGTACAGATAATAATGTTAGAACCAATGGTAATATTTATCAAAAGTTGACTATCATGTCAGGCATTGTTGCAAACCCATTATATTATCTCATTTAATCCACACAACAGTCCCTAGATGAGGGTTGTTATCCAAGCTTCACAGAAAAGGAGGCACAGGGAGATTCAGTGCTTTGGCTAAAGACTCATCTCTGTTGGGTCTAACCCAGGTATTCTGGAATGAGATCATATTCCTAGTCACTGTAATTTTCAAAGCATCACTTTTTTATAATTCCATGCAGTCAAAAAGACATGGCTTAATTTCCTTGAGATCTGTGTCGGAATGTTATCCTCAAAATTCCTGGAGGAGAGGCCGAGCCATTTAGCTTCTTTACAAGTCAGTTTCCTAGAGTATAAGGACGAGACAACTGACCTCCTGGAGTTCTGGAAGGATACAATGAATTCATGCTGTTCAAGAAATGCTTTGAAAGCTATAAAGTGGGGCACAAGTGAAAGATGGTCTTAAGGAGAGTTGGGAAGTCTTGAAAAACAAAATCATAAAATGCACTCTTTTTTCTTTTGTTTTGCTTTAAATGCAAATGCCATCTAGCAATTTGGCAGGTCGCCTGGGGAGGCTGTGAAATCTGTCAAGGAGAGGGGTACATTTGGTTTTGTGCGTCTGTCATCCTTCACTGGAAAGGGGAGAGACTAATTGAAATTAATGGAAAGAGTGCACACCTAAGCTTCATCACCTCTTCACAACCAGGTAGAGGCCCCGGTTTGGTTTTCTTCCGTCTAACTCCACCCTGCCCTGCCTGGCTGCGCCCACCTTCCCCTTCTTTCTGCCTCCATTTCTCTCTACACTGCAGCGAGCCTGGCTTTCCTTTGCCTCCTGTCCCCAGCTCCCCTTGCCTTCTTTTAGCTCGTCAGGGCCCAGTTCCCTGGAGAGCACAGAGCACCTTCCTGCCCTGCGCCAATCAGTGCCCTCTCTTCCTGCCAACATCATCTCACCCTGCCGCCCTCCCCGAGCAGGGACAGGTTTGCAGTGTTCTCATGGAGTAAGGTGGACCACCACGAGTTCCTGGTCACCTTAGTACAGGAGGGTGGCAAGGAGGCCCAGGTAATCTACAGTGAAGGCTCCTCAAGTCCCAGGAGTCTGCCTTTGGCCTCGGGGGGCACACAGGTCAGAAGCAACTCGGTTGCAGTTGCCTGTGCCACACTGGCATTGGGGTCCCAAATGGGGACTGAGACAAGCTGAGTCGTGGGCTGGAGAAAGCCCTGGAAAGATTTCCAGAGCTCTGCTTCCAGTCAGCGTGGAGGTGACCCGCAGGCCTCCGCCTCATCTCCAGTTTTCACTCCTCAAAGGCACCGAGAACTTTGAGTCCTGTAAGCATCCAGGAAATTCTCCCTGGCCAGCTGGTCATGTCCGCTGCAGCCCGGAGTCCCTGCCTGCCACTGCCACCCTCCAGTTTGGGCCATAAACTCCATCACCGCATCCCCAGCAGGTGGGGCCCAGAGGTGGCTGCTCCTGTGCCTCAGTTTCCCTTTCTTTGCTTTCACAGGTCTCGGAGTTGTCCAGGGTGGTGACGTGGACTGAAAGGCTCTCACAGGGGGAAGGACAGAGAAAGAGAAGCACTATCACACCGAATGGGCCATCAGGTGCCTCACAGCCATTGGGCACCACTTGTCACCAGCTGAGCCCCAGCTTTAAAAGTAGAGGAACAGACAGGGGCCCCAGTGGAGAACTTGAGGGCGTTTTCTGCCCTGCTAATTGGTCTTGCCCTGCAGCCCCCTGGGGTGGTCTCTTCAAACCCTGGGCTCCTCAGGTGGGTGGGGGAGATGTCGCCTAGGGCCAAGCGGGGGAGGCCTGCTGTGCTCCTTCTCTCCTGACTTACTGCTGGTCCGGGACGTCTGGACTAGGGCTACACACAATTCCTCTCTTTGTTTCCGCAGTCCTGCAAAGTGTGTGCCTCCCTTCAGATGGCATGAAGGTCCCCTTTCTTCAGCGGGCCTGCACCCCCCCGCAGTTGGGTTGCTCTGCAGGGCTGGGTCTAGGAGCAGAGGAGGCCCCGGGCGCTGACTGGCCCAGTTCGGTTTCTGCTGCTGGGTGCTGGCTCCTGTGGCCTCCTCCACAGGCTGCCCACCCCAGTTCTTAAAGCCAAAGAGCTGTTGGCAGCTGGAAGAAACCTCAAGGCCCTTTGGGCCCGCCAAGGTTAATCTGTCCTCCCCAGGGGACAGGGAAGACTTATGCAAGAACTGCAACTGAAAAATCCCTGTGTCTGGGTGACAGCCCTAGCAATTCTCTTGTAATTGGCCTCAAGGCACAAATGGAGCAGTAAGGATTTTCAAGACTCCCCAGGTTATTCTAAGGAACAGCCAAAATTGGGAAGCAGCCGTCTTGCAGCTCAAAGATCAGGGTGTCCTGGAGTCACTTGGGGAGAGGGTTACATTGCAGATCCTAATCTAGAGGTCCTAGAGTCAGGCACAGGTTCTGCATTTCCAGTGAGCTCTGAGGTCATGCAGCGCTGCTCCCCTGGGCCTCCCCGGGCACAGGTGCACAACAGGGCTGACGTTTCCACCACCCACCTGGAGAGGCCTGGGTACATGGCTCCCTAGGTTTCAGTTTCCTTCCCCCTCATGTTGGCCAGCTGTTCTGGGGATTAACTGAGATAATTAAAATGAAGCACTCGAATGGTACCCAGCACACAGAAAGTGCTGGGAAATGTCGGCTCCTGCATGATTTTCTGGGGATGCCTCCCTCAAGGTAAGAGCAGGTTCTGCTTCCTCCTGCTTTGAAGCCACCTGGACTTCCCTCGTGACCCTCTATTGAGGCCAAACACATCTGAGTTCCTCCACCTTCCCAGGCTGCCCTACGGCTCCACTTTGGCTGCTTCTCATGAATCTCTGCACCCCAATCTGCCTGAGCTCACTCAAGTTCTCTTGGTTCCAGTCTTGTCACTCCCTCCTGGGTCACTTCTCCTAGGTTTGGCCAACTTCTTCCTTTCCTCTAGGAGTTGACGCAGGTGTTGGCCTCCAAGCAGCCTTTCTGTCTCCCAAGACCAGGAGAGGAGGCCCCTCTGGGTTCCCTCTCCGAGCTCTCCCCTTTAGTCATTGTCACAGTCAGTTTACTTGTCCGTCTGTCTCTGGTGGCTCCAACAAGTTCAGGGTGGGCGGCTCACCACTGAGTTCTCACCTGACTCATAGCAAGTGTTCAGTGATATTAGAACGAGTGAGTGAGTGGACCAATAGATGGGTTTACCCAGAAGGTCTCTTCTGCTGTAGAATCAGAAGCTCTTTGTCATGTGGCCTCACACACTGGTCCTTTCTCCTAGAAGCTGGACCCCAGGTGTAACTCTGCAAAGACCCACAATGACCACAGTTCCAGCCCCAGCTTGCCCAGAGTGTCTAAGTTGCTCTGTTTGATGTCATGTTTCCAGAGAATGGAATAAAGCTAAATTGGTTCCAGGTCACAAAGGAGCCAGTTCCCATCTGTCATGTTAAACTTTATTAGACAATAGCCAGAGGATGAAACAACTCGCCATCCTCAGCAGATGAAGGGATGAGCAACACGTGGTCTATTCATGGGGTAGAGTACTGTTCAGTCATAAAAAGAATGAGATTCTGATCCATGCTACAACATGGCAGAACCTTGAAGACTGCCATGATCTGAAGGTTTGTGTCTCCCTAAATGTTCACAGGTTGAAAACCTAACCACCAATGCAATGGGGTCAGGAGGTGGGGCCTTTGGAAGGTGACTAGTTCATGAAGGCAGAGCCCCCATGATGGGAGTAGTGACCTTATAACAGAGGCCCCCCCCAAAGCTGCCTGTCCCTTCTCACTGAGCTCAGTGAGAAGTCGGCCTCTGTGAACCAGAAAGCAGGCCCTCACCAGTTATGGAATCTGCTGGCCCCTTGATCTTGGCCCACCCAGTCTCCACAACTGTGAGGAGTAAACCTGTGTCGTTTGTAAGCCACCCAGTTTATGGCATTTTGTTACAGCAGCCTGCACAAACTCAGACAAGACATTGTGCTCAGTGAAATGAGAAAGGTGCAGAAGAAGTATGGCGTGGCTCCTTAGATGAGGTGCCTACAGGAGACAAATTCATTGAGACAAAGAGTAGAACTGTGGTGAACAGACTGGAGGAGGGGAATGGGGGCTGCGCTTAATGGGTGCAGAGGTTCAGTTTGGGATGATGAAAAAATTCTGGAAACAGTGCTGGTGGTTGTAGGACATCCTGAAAGTACTTAATGCCACAAATCGTACACTTAAAAATGGTTACATTTTGTTATGCATTTTGCCACAATTAAAAAAAAATGCCGCTTTATCGGAAACTTAAACTGTTGGCAACACGTCTAACCTGCACCCCTCTGGTTTGTAAGCGGCTAAGAATCAGGGCTGAAACATGCCTTGGCTTTCCTTTTCCTTCTTCTGGAGACTTAAAGCTAAGGTGCAGAGTCCCAGAAGGTGGAAGTAATGTGGTTGATCAGAGGTGCAAGGATTGCCAAATGTTTACAGCTGGTTTCTTCAGTGGGTAATATCTGGGCAAAATTGCTGAGGGAGAGAAATGTTACTCAGATAGTGTCAGAGTGCACTTTGGAAGGGAAGAAATTGCTTCAGTCAAAAGCTTTAAGAAGTGAAACCAAGCCATTGTTTGCAACTGCTTAGCTAGAAGGAGGCTCCCTCAAAAAGAAAATTAAACTGGGGTAACTATTGTATGCTTGGTAATTGTAGCTATTTAAAAGTTAAGAAAAAGGAAGGAGATTGAAGGGACTCAGTGGGTGATAGGAATTCAAGGTGCTTTTCTCAAAGAAGTTCCTCAACCTGAATATAAAGGTTCTAAAATGGCCCCCTCTGCCAACGAGGGGGGTGTGTTGTGAACTGAACGCCTGTTCTCTCCAAGTTCCTGGGTTGAAATTCTAATCCCCAATATGATGGTATTTGAAGATCGAATCCAGGGGAAGTAATTAGGGCAAGAGGAAGCCACAAGGGTGGGGCCCTTGTCTGATGGCATCTGTGCCTTTGTAAGAAAAGACATCAGAAGCTTCCTTTCTCTCTTTCTCTGCCATGTGAGCACACAGCAGAAGGTAGTCCCTCCGCAAGCCAGGAAGTGAGTCCTCACCAGAATCTGACCATTCTGTCATTCTGATCTTAAGACTTCTAGCTGCCAGAACTGTGAGAAAAGACCTTTCTGTTATTTCAACTAGCCAGCCTGTGGGATTTTGTTATAGCAGCCTGAGCTGACGAAGATAGAATGGAAGGCTCTTCCAGCTGTCGAAGAAGGTCAAAGCCTATGTCTCGAATCAGCCCCGTTATGCTGGAGTTCCAGGCCTTTTTCTGCAACACCCCAGAAAAGCCATCAGCCCCAGGCCAGTGCTATTCAGCACCATTTTTCTCTTTGTAATCAGTCCAAGGGAGCATAAGGGCAGGAATGATGCACGTTCTCATCTGCTGTGTGGACGAAGGTAGCTGGGAAGGCCTTGAATTCTGATCTCTGCTCTCCATGCCTGGGAGGGGTCTCCGTCTCTGCAAAGTGCATTTGCCTCTCTGAGTTCCAGTGGGCTCAACCTCTCCAAGGGAAAGGAGGGAGGGAGTTTGCTGAGCATTGCCTTCTGAACTGTATACCAGGGGCAAGAGGCTTGCAGAGTCTAGGGGAATGAAGACGTGAGGACAGCCAGCTTCAGAGCCCCGCAGGTCCAGGGAGGAGCACAGGGACAGACTCAGCCACTCCTGCTCCTCTCCAGGTCTCCAGTCAAGCTATACTTCCTGGAGGTAATCTCCCTGTCTCCCCAGACCACACCTGCGCCTCCTGTTACAAGTTCTCCTGGCTCCCAGATTTTTCCTTCACAACACTAGTGTCTTTGTGGGATTCTTCATTTACAAAATTATCAGTGTGACTCTTTCCCCAGATGTTAAGCTGCACTGGGCAGGAAATATGCCTGTTTTGCTGGCTTCCTTTCCCTCCCACTTACCTACCAAGGTGAATGGCCCAGAGCAGGTGCTCAACAAATACCTGTTGAATGGATGAATCACCGGGAGCCAGATGAGAGGAGAAGCAAGCTCTGAAATTTCACTTCGGATCCTGAGAACTACCTTGCTCCTGTGTTTATTTCACTTTATCCCAAAGTTATGTTAACACTGGTGCCGTTTCCAAACACACTCATAATTATAGTCAGCATTTCTTGAGTGCTCACTATACACCAAGTTCATAGTTTCTCTAATTCAATGATTTGTCTCATTTGATCCTGATAGCTATGCCCTGGAGTAGGCACTACTATCACTCTCATGTCAAAGATGAAACAAATTGAGACTTTGAGAGATAGTTAGGCATCTTGCCCAAAAGCCACAGACGCCAGTTGACAGAGCAGGGATTTGACTTCGGCTGGGTTCTTTATGTGTACGTGCAACATAGGCAGTTGCATTTAATCCTCAACGAACTTCATGAGGAACTGAGGCTCAGAGAGGTTAAGCAACCTGAATGAAATGACACAGAGTCAGGATCTGAACCTGGGTCTTATTCCAAAAGATTGCTGGAAATGTCATTTGGGGCTCATACAACAGCAGACTCTGTAACCACAACTGAGCTTCTGAACAAGGGATGCGGGGTTTACAGAGTGTGCAAGAGTTCATTTCATTTCTCAGCCACAAATAATGCCATTGTCACGGTAGCACTTCCTGTTTTGCACAAATTACTCATATCAAAAACAGAAAGAGGCAAGAGGCTGGCATTCATTGTGTCTGCTCAGTTGTTAAGGAAGGTTGGATTCTGGGACGTGCAGAGGAAAGACCCCGGGGAGGCCTGGAGGCGCAGCACCCCCTCCCACCACTCCCGATCTGACCCCTCAGGCCTGGGCCTGGGCCGTAGCACACATTTGCAGGCTGCTCCCTGCTCTCTGGTCTCTCCCCTCGTTCCCCCACTCCTTCTACGCTGTTTGTCCCCAAGTGGCATTTTGGCGACATCACTTATTTGCTCATGACCCTTCAATGGCCTTTTCACTGATGTCAGAGTCAAATTTAAAGACTCAGCCAGTCCCTGCTGTGGGGACAGTGACCACATCCACAGAGACTCAGCGGAGGCTAGGGCAAAACCAGTGCAGACTTTAGGGTGGGGCACCCAACATCTCAACAACCAAGGTGAGGACTAATTTAAAGCAACATCAAAACTCATGCAGAAAAGAAAAATAATCTATGGTGAGAAAAACACCAACATTTTAAATAAGGACAGGGACTGACCCTGCACTCGAACGCTCACCCGGCTTAAGTCCCCTGGTCCCTGTCGCTCTCTCACTGAGTCAGTCAGCTTCTCCACCCCAGACTCCACCCCAGACTGTTCCGAACACCCCCACCCGACTCAGAAGACCCCGGTCCCCTGCTTCACAAACCCTCTTGCCTTGTCCCCTCTCCTAGCTCCTCGTGTTGTCTTTGGAGCTTCCTGAGAAGGAGAGCCATGTAATAGGGCTGGGGCTGCAGTTCAGTGGTAGGGCACGTGCTAGGTACTGGTTTCTTCATTTCTTTTTCTCTTTTCTTTGCACATTTTATTTTATTGGTGCATTATAGCTGTACACATGATGAGATTTGCTGTTACATATTCATACATGTGCCCCATATAACAATATAACTTGGCCCATATCCCTCCCCAGCACTTCCCCTCTCCTCCCCTCCTCCCGCCCCCTTCTCCCTTTCCTTTACTGATCTCCCTTTGATTTTGGCGAGATCCCCTCCTCCCCACATTTCTTTTCCTTTTTCCTTTCTAGCTTCCACATACGAGAGAAAACGTATGACCCTTGACCTTCTGAGTTTGGCTTATTTTACTTAACATAATGGTCTCATGTTCCATCCATTTTCCTGCAAATGGCATATTTTATTTTTCTTTATAAAATTCCATTGCACATATATATATACATATATAGATAGACAGACACACACACACACACACACACACTTTCTTTATCCATTCATCCGTTGATGGACAACTAGGCTTAACCCCTGGTTTCAATCTCTAGCACCCCCATCCCCCCAAATAATGTTAGAAGCAGTACCAGGTCACCAGAGGTGCACGAGGCGTGTCCCCTCACCTCCTCCGTGCACCAGCCCTGGCCTTCCTGTGTAAAGTTTCTCCCTGGTTTATCTTCCCGAGACCCCTGTTGTCCTGCTGCAGTTCCTCATGGCACTAATCACCATCCATGTGGCGCCCCAGCTGGCCGTGAAGCAGCAGGAGAGCAGGGCTTCATGTCTGGGCTCGTGCCGGAGTCACACGTCACATGGAGTCCCTTCAAGCCAACTCGTGGGCGCAATTTCAATCTATAAAGCAGATAAATTAAGCTTTTATAGTTAGTGAAATAATTTCATATGTCCAAACATATACGGCTACTTTGAAAGACAGACAGAGGACACAATTTGGTTTGGTTGGTCATGAAAATGTGAAAGCTGAGGCTGGGGGCCCCGTGGACATCAGGTGCGCGTCCTCCCAGCAGTCTCCTCTCACGTTGAGTTTGCATTTTCTTCAATTGCACAGGCCCCAGAGAATTTTGATTCACCCCAAGTCAAATCACACCTCTGTGGCAAATTATAACTCTGAAAACCCCAAAACTTGCAATGAGTGAATTATACACTGTAGAAATTATATCTCAACAAAGCTGTTAAAACAAAACAGAAGAGCCCTGAAACTCTTATCTGGGTGGATCAGGATTTCTTTTTACTAAATAGCTCTGGAAGGAGATCCTTCATTATGACCTGGACAAACATCTAAAGCTGAAAACACTGCAGCTTCCTGGATCCCCACGGGAGTGTTCTTTTCATTATACTTTAAAAGCATTGTGCTATACGTGAAGGTAAGAGTTCAAATCTCAGTTAGAAGACCCTCCTGGAAGTGTTTTGTCATGGAACACGGTTTAAAATCTACTGGCCTTTAAATAATCTGGCACCTACTACAAGTTGCCTAGCCTTTCCACCTGTCCCTCTACCTTTTATTCTTTTCAGGTAAGCTCTGCCCAGCAGGAACCCTGCCTTGAACCTCACAGGTCCCCAGACTTACTGCCAGGCCTGGCACACAGTTCAGGCCCGGGCAGTGTGTTCTAGTCTTTTAAGTGAAATTGAACTAAACACCTGTTTTTATTTGGATCTAGTGAGTCCTCAGTATCTGTATTTGAGGTTTTTTTCTTTTCCTTTCCTTTTTTTGGAGGAGTACTGGGGATTGAACTCAGGGGCACTTGACCACTGAGCCACATCCTTAGCCCTACTTTGTATTTTATTTAGAGACAGCGTCTCGTGGAGTTGCTGAGTGCCTCACTTTTGCTGAGGCTGGCTTTGAACTCGCAATCCTCCTGCCTCAGCCTCCCGAGCTGCTGGGATTGTAAGTGTGAGCCACAGTGCCCAGCTATTCTTGAGTTTTGAAGGAGAGAAAGACACTTTTTTCTCTATCCGCAAAGACTGGTTGTCAGGTTAGACTTCGGTAACACAAAGCAGATCAGCGAGAGAGGAACAGGCAGATTTATCCACGTGTGCTGAGCACATCAGCAGGAGAAACCTCAGGAAAAAGGCAGTGGCTTAAAACTCTTATACGGAATCCTCAACAACAACAATACATTTTAGGAAAGTGACAAGACAAAGGAAAGCGGTCACAGGCGTCCAAAGCTGGGAAGGAGGCCAGGGGAGACCCTGATGGAGGGAAGTCCGGTGCCTGAGCTGATAAGAGCTGTCTTATCTTTGGTTGGGAAGGGGAGACTGGAAAGACCTTTTGTCTCTGTAAATCTCTTTCCTGCTTTTAGGCAGAGAGCTTCCGTACATCTTCATCATTAGCACAACTACCCTTCACGTTTTGGGGATGGTATCCTTCAGTTTCTGGTGAAAAGTAAAAAGAGGTGTAATTGTTATAGAGTCATAAATAAAAATAACAGTCAACAGAACCAAGGCCCATGCCGTGAGACTCCCTTGGATTTCCCCGCCAGTTATCACAGATCTGTGCAATAAGTGCTATTATACCCCCAATTTACCGAAGAAACCGAGGCTGCTAAGTAACAGAGGAGAAATTCTTGCTATGCACGCACGGCCAGAAAGCTGAGAGCTGGGACTCACACCAGACAGACTGGCTCCTGAGCCAGCTTGGAACTGATACGAAGCCACAGGAGGGACCAGTTTGGAAGAGAAGGGAAAGAGAAATGCAAGAAGACAGCACAGGATTGAGTCAGAAAGGGGAGGAATGTGCCCAAGAATGGCCCAAGTAGCAGAGGAAAATTGACAGTGGGGGAGGGAGGGAGGGGGGAGCCAAGAGAGAAAGGCTGGCTGTGGTGAGCTTGGGGACCAGCCTCTCTAATTTGACATGCTGGGAGCTCCCGGTGACCTGATCAAGAGCAGTCCACCCGAGGGCTTCCCAGCCGTGACACTACATTGACTTTTGTGACCAGGTCATTCTCTGTGGTGATATGCTCAGCGGAGTCCCTGGCTCTGCCCACTAGATGCCAGCAGCACCATTCCCCTTGCCAAGACTTTGCAAATGTCCCAGGGGGACGAAAGGGCCCCCGGGGCCAGCTACTGCTGTGCAGAGGGAAGGAGTGAAACTGGATGGAGTAGGTAGAGGGGGGACTGGGGAGTGAGGCAGAGAAAAACACCCATGCGGATGTGCCTAGAAATGAGGGTGAGCTGCAGGTGGGCGGGGGCTGAGGGAGACGGTGTTGAGTGGCCTGATGATGACAGGGCAGAGAAGGGCTGTAAGGTAAGGGCAGCGACACAGGAGAGAGTAGAAGTTTGCCATGTAGGAGAAAGAGACATAAATGGGGGGCGCAGGGAAAGAGTAGGTGGGACTCTGGGATAGATAAGGAGTGGGATCACAACCAAAAGTTGAGCAGTCAGCCTTTGGGAAGCGGGGACTCTTACTCCAGCGGGAGAGAACACAGAGGTCTCCTGCAGAGCAGGGGTGGGAAGGTGTGCATGGTTGGTTTTGGCAAGAAGAGGGAGTCCCCATCTGTTGGCTTCTGTTTTTGCAGCCAGGCATGTGGCATGGTCATCAGCAGAGCTGGGATGGAGACGGGGGAGAGGAGGAGGGAGGAAAGGCTGGAACACTTGTACTGGAACACAGCAAAGCAAGCCAAAAGGAGCAGGGGTAGGCTCGCAAGGCAGGGCTGCTGGCCCATTTGCAGCCCGAGGCTGGGAATTTGAAACCAGGCCAGCCTGTGTGCCGCGAGGATTTTCTCCAGCAACTTCATCTGCTCTGGGAATGGCATGGAGCCCGTGGACAGAAGGGACTAGCAGCAGCTCCCCCAGGCAGCCTGCAGGAGCGGGTCCCTGAGGCTTTCCTTCTGCCAGAGGGGAACATGGGGGTGTCTGTACAGCTTCTAGATCAAGGAGCAAGGGCCATAGCCCCTGCTCATCCCCAGGATGGCACCTTCAAATTTCCTAGATCCCCCAATCCCACACAGAAGGGCTTCCAGGGGAGGCCCCTGCTCCCCGGCAAGCCACGCCTACCTTCCACTCCCAATGCCATTGCTATACTATGAACCTAGAATGTCCCTCAAGTGGGAGGTGGTGGGAACTTTAAAAAGTGGGGCCTAGAGGGAGATCTTAGGTCACTGGGGACATGCCCTTAAAGGGGATTCTGGGACCATGTCTTTCTCTCTCCTTCCCTCCCTCTCTTTCTCTTTCCCATTCCCACCATGAGAATGCTTCTGTCTCCCTGTGTGCTGTCTCACCACAGTACTTAAAGCAACAGGGTCAACCAACCATGGACTGACCTCTAAGACTGTGAGCCAAAATGAACCTTCTCACTTTGTAAGTTGATTATCTCAGGCATTTGATACAGTATGGAAAGCTGGCTACCTGGCTACCTTCCTTTTGGCTCTTGTGCCCGGCCTCAGAGAGAGGGCGCCAGGGTGAGCAATGCTTCCAGGTGGGAAATAACATGCAGAAGTCGAAATGCTCTGATGTGCTCTTCCTCACATGAGGCAAGTCCACTATGGCACATAAAACAAAAGGAAGCTCCACAAGAGTAATGAAATTTGCTTCTAGTGTGTTCTTCTGGAATCCATCCATCCTCTCCCTGAGGACTCTAAAAGCATCAGAGAGGCCCAGAAATCTGGAGGATGGTTCATTTTAATAGAGCCAGAAAGTCAAATCCAAAAAGTCTCTCCGATGGTTGATTTTTGTCCTGACTCAAGAATGCCTTGACAAGCCAATGCTGTGATTTGGGTGGCATTTGGGACATCCCCTAGCAAAGGAGTGGAGGGTCCTCAGCATCACATGGACAGCTGTATCCCTTTGAGGGCATCAGTATGGCTGCCGACCCGCTCTGGTCAAGAGGCAGCCCGGCATCCTACAGGAGGCTCTCAGACGAGTGAAACAAGCCAGACCCAGAAGATGAATACCGCCTGACTCCCCCTGCATAGGGTGTCTAAAACAGCGGAATTCCTAGAATCCAAGAGCGCAGTGGTGGTTTCCAGGGGCTGGGGTGGGAGAAATGGGCAGTTTACTCATTGATGGGCACCAGTTTCAGTTCAGTGAGATGAAAACACCCTCGAGACCCTCTGCACACACTGTACCTGTCGTCAACAGTGCTGTTCTATAGACTTAGAAATTCATGAGAGAGCCGGGTGTGGTGACGCATGCCTGTGATCCCAGCAGCTTGGGAGGCTGAGACAGGAGGATCGTGAGTTCAAAGCCAGCCTCAGCAACTTAGAGAGGTGCTCAGCAACTCAGTGAGACCCTGTCTCTAAATAAAATATAAAATTGGGTTGGGAATGTGGCTCAGTGGTTGAGTGCCCCTGAGTTCAGTTTCTGGAATTAAAAAAAAAATTTTGTGAAGAGAGTAGATCTTATGTTAAGTATTCTTACTAGAGTAAAAGAAAGAAAAAAGAAAAAGAAAATGGGAGGAAGGGAGGAAGGAGGGAAGAACCCATCTTAGGAGAGTTTGTTAAAACCCAAATTGCTGGGCCCCTCCAAGAGATTACCAGGCCTAGGGTTAGGCCCAAGAACCTGCACTCCCCCCACCCCCATTCTGGGGAAGCTGGTGCTGGTCTGCAGGCCACAGGGTCCAACCACTGGCCTAATGGAAGAAGCCCACATGTCCACATCTGGCCCCGTTGAGCTACGCTAACTTGGGTGAGATCCTTCTCTGCTCACAAATGCGTTGGTGACCATCAAACTGCACACCTGGAGAAACTGTTTTGAAAATCCTGTCAAGTCCAAAGCCTCGAGCAGGCACTCAGTAAATGAAAGCAGCTGCTATTCTTGTCACCGTCCTGCTACCCTCCACCAGTCACAGCAGTCTGCACCAGGCCTTCAAGACAGGCATAGCCTTGGCCTCAGGAGCCAGGAGGAGGTTACCGAATTGGTTCTCTCTCCACCCTCTCTTCCTCCTCTTCTGAACACCCGGGCCCCAAAATAGCCCTCCACACCCACCAAGGCACTGCCAACGATGACATTTCCAAGCGGAGGAGATAACTGATCACTTTCGAATTTTGTATTATTTTAAGTACATTATCTTTAAATCTGGGTCAGGATGAGAAAATGAACTTGGGCTCATAGAACGTTAGAGCTGAGAGGAAACTTCAAATGCATCTAATTTCTTGTTAAAGGTGAGAAAACAAAGAACCAGACAAGGGCCACAAAAGTGGCACAGTATACTAAGTGGCAGGTGCAGAGCTGGAGGCCAGGTGTGCTACCTGCAGGCCAGGTGTGTGACCTGCAGGCCAGGTGTGCTGCCTGCCAGCCTTGGGCTCAGTCTTTCACACCATGATGCTCAGCCCAACTCAACAATGCTTTGTTTTCATAAATAAAACTGCACATTCCCTGGATGCGTGAGGAGACCTTGAGCTTCTGAATGCAAGTGACTCTCACTCCAAGGTAATGGTGGGGGACAGATCATGATCAGAATCTCTGAGGAAAAAGGGAGGTTTTGTTTGCTGTTTTTATGGTGCAGGGGATGGAACCCAGGGCCTTGCACAGGCTGGGCACATGTTCTACCACAGAACTACGCCCTCAGCCCTGGACAGACATTTTAATGCTTATCAGAGAAGGGCATTTGTTGAAAAGGTTTGGAAATACTGGCCTCACAACATGTTGCCTCCCTCCTTCATTTGTTTTTCTCTTTGGTAGGTCAGCAGCTAGGCCAGTGTCTGCCTTAATGCTTCTCAAGTGACTTCTGTTGC
The DNA here is from genome assembly GCF_021218885.2 of Marmota monax. Lineage (NCBI taxonomy): Eukaryota > Metazoa > Chordata > Mammalia > Rodentia > Sciuridae > Marmota > Marmota monax. The sequence continues at coordinate 5,688,980 of NW_026695241.1, forward strand.
AGGCAGAACCGTTCTTCTTCTGTCTTCTTTCACTTCCCTCTCACACTGTCCCCCAAATGCGGAGAGCGTATCTGTTACTTTGATTTAACTGCAGTGAAGTTCAAGACTGATTGGCATCACATTTTCTCTTACTCCACTGTTCTCTGCTGTCCAGTTAGCCAGCATTGATAGAGCCCGTTACTGCAATCACTCATCAACTGCTGCTATGCTCTCAGTGTCTCGGGCAAGTGTGGTCTGAAGGTACTGAGTGCATGCTGGCCACTGGGTCATGTGGGTGACTCAGCAGTCAACAAGATGGACACTGTCCCTACCCTGGTAGGGCGTCCAGGCTGCTTTCTAAGAAATGGCCTATCTCCGTCCAGAGGCCAGGCATACAGTGGTGGTCAGGATGAGACAGGTGAGCATGAGGCCTGGCTTGCACAAACTTGCAGAAGCCGATAGTTACATTTTTGGGAAGTTTGTGAGCCAGCGGTTGAATACAGCCACTATTAGAAATTCAGTCACATAAACTTAGAGTTCAGTAAATTGGATTTCACAACCAAGGGAAGGCACACTCCAAACCCATTCCTTCCTAATTATCTTCCATGTTTGTCGCGACCCCTTGCCCGCAAGGAAGACGCAACTCAGGAATCTTCTTTCAGCAGTTTATTCAGGCCCTTGATATTTCTTCTTCTCACTCTCGGATGCCCCTCCCAGCCTTAATAAAGCATCTCAAGCCCCAATGCGAAGCTGCCACGTGGAGCTTTCTCATAGGGTGGTGAAAAACCATGCGCCAACTCTCCCAAATAAGGAGTTGTTTGTCACAGACCACAGCGGAGCCAGCGCCATCTTGTAATGGGGACCATAGTCTGCAGAAACGGCAGAAGCGGCTCACCACAGTTCCCCCTTTTCTGTTTTCTCAAAACAATACAGGCGAGAGTAGAGGTCCTATCCCACTGTGCAGAAGTGGCTGCATAGTATGACTCAGTCCTAAGGAGGCGCCTTCCCCAGATCTGAAGCCATATCAGCCGACGCCTTTTTTCGTGGGGCGGGGCGTGAACGCGTCTAACCCGCATGCAATAGGACATGCTCTCCTTGAGGTCCACGTCAAGGATCACTCAAGTGCAGTGCCTTGCCTCGCATCCTGTATCGTGACGGTGGTGGACGAAGGGGGATAGCTGAGGCTGAACTGTGGCTGTTTATAATGACAAACAAGTTGACAGCACCCTGAAAGAAAGGCACGAACTTCAAGGCGATAGAAAAGCACTAGTGTGGAAACCCATCTGCGTGCAATGGCAGTAAGACCGGCAGAGTGCAAGGGCTTTCCAACACTAAGAGAATAACAAGGAAAGTCATGTCGATCCCAGTGCAATGTTATAATAACTTTGGGTGTAACGACCATGACAAAGGTTTACTGCTTAAGATGCGCAAGCCAGACTTGAGGCGAGTTGCCATTTTCTAAAGCTGCAAGAGCTTGTATGATCATAGCCTTTTCTTGTGCATGGCGAGTTTTAAGGCGACAGAGAAGCCACAAACAAAGTACAACACTGAAGCAACACATTGCACCAAAAATGCCCACTCCCACCCATTCCTTAAAAAAGGAAAAAGCAGAAGATATCCAATCAGTGAATTAACCCAAAGTCACGGGATCGACACAGGTACTGTTCAAGACAGCTATCTGGGTTAGTTGAGGCTGGATCATGTTTTCTGCTTCCATGGACCAGGTTCCGGATAGATACTCTCCGATGATGCGGGAGGCATTTCTGGAATCATTAAATCTGACAGAGGTTATACATAAATGTGCACGTTGATCAACACAACCCAAATGTACTAGGTCAGACAATTCCTCAACTTGAGCTTGAAGCAGATCTATCCTTTGATTAGCAGCTAGAATCCCAGATAAAATGTGTTGATTAATTCTACTTTGAGATTCAAGTATGGTGGATGTTTGTTGAATAACCTGATTAATAGTGGCAGCAGTTTGTACCTGGCTGGCCATGGCTACTCCAGCTATAACTGCTGCAGCAGCAGATACCGCCACAGCTGTCACTATGGCTGCCGTAATTCCAAAATCTCTACGGGCTCTAATCAGTTCAACAATAGGAAATGACTCTGGATCTGCAGTAACCGGGATCGGGACAAAGGTTGGAAATTTCATAACCATTGCCATAGGCCAGGATCCATTCCAACACTCAGACAAGTAACAGGTAGTATTAGAACAATTAAGCATCCCCTGTAATGTAACATTAGCCAAAAGAAACAGGAACGGAGATTGGAGACGGACTGCTGCGGAGGGTAATGTAGCATTAAACAATTGTGAATTGTGTGAAGTAATTTTAAGTCTCCTATCTCGCTCCGAGTCTTGGGTACTGCCAGAAACATTAAACAGCCAACTTTGGACTCCTAATATTTCCCTGGGGAAACACAAGCGCGGACTAGACTAGCCCAATCTGAGGGAGTCATGCAAAATCTAGTAAGTCCCTCCACCTGAGTGAGAGTGAAAGCGGCATCTATGCCATAAGTGCGGACAGATTCTGCCAAGGTTTTAATTATCTTAAAGTCTAAAGGCTCATGATATCTTCCCCTGTTATTGTCCTGAAATACAGGGTATGCAAGTCCCATATCTGTATTAACTGTCCTCCAAACTTGTGCATGAAAAGATCTCCCGGAACCTTGGCTCCCCCCCACATACGGAGGTGGGGCAATCGGCACCATATCTTCTTCTAGATATTCTACCTCCTCCTCCTCAGAGTTTTGTTGACCGATGTTAACTCCCTTCCCCTTCTTACAGTAGGCCTGCGTGCCCTGTGTCTCCTTTTTCTTCTTTTTCATTTTTATCTTATGTAGTTGTTGTAACAATATATCAAGGTCCTCAGAACTCTCTGAGTCGCTTGTGTTCTCAGGCATTTTTAATTCGGTCAAGTCTGGGTAGAGCCTTCTCCTATTTTTATCTTCAGGCTCTTTTGCCTTCTCACTACTGTTACTTTTAATACTCTCTGCCACTTCACTACATGATCCTTCAGATTTTTCCTCATGCAGTTGCTCAAGAATAGCTTGACCCTCACTCACAGCTTCCTGGCATTTACCATCTGTAAGGCAACCACGGACCATTTTCCAAAGGGGTATCACCCCACCCTCTAATATGCCCTGCTCAGAAGCAAAGTCAAGATCTTTGCCTAATTTATCCCAACTAGGCACAGTAAGGCTGCCCGAAAATGCAAACCACGGTGCAGCGATATCTATCTTCTGTAAAAATCTCTGTAAAGTACTATGTTTCACTTCCAGTCCCTTGGAACGTAACAGGCCATCTAGGGCCAGGAGAAGTGGACTTGAAGATGCGGCACCCATGACACAACAACAAAGGAAGCACAAAAAACAGAAAGCGAAAGTAGAAGCGAAAGTACACAGTGCAGCTGCAATAAAATGTAAGGCTCTCTCTTTCATTACAGAGGAGCTGCCCCGCTTTGGTCGCGGATCCCACTTACTAGGGACTAACCCCGCTTTGATCGCGGATCCCACTTATTGGGACTAACCCCGCTTTGGTCGCGGATCCCACTTACCTGGGACTAACCGGTGCACCACCCCTGACTGTTGAAAGTTCTGGTTCCCGGGTCTCGGCACCACTTGTCGCGACCCCTTGCCCGCAAGGAAGACGCAACTCAGGAATCTTCTTTCAGCAGTTTATTCAGGCCCTTGATATTTCTTCTTCTCTCTCTCGGATGCCCCTCCCAGCCTTAATAAAGCATCCCAAGCCCCAATGCAAAGCTGCCGCGTGGAGCTTTCTCACAGGGTGGTGAAAAATCATGTGCCAACTCTCCCAGATAAGGAGTTGTTTGTCACAGACCACAGCGGAGCCAGCGCCATCTTGTAATGGGGACCATAGTCTGCAGAAACGGCAGAAGCGGCTCACCACACATGTTGTGCTAATACCTAGGCTCTTGAAGTCATTTACATCTAGGTGGCAGGAATGTTACCTAGAGCAGAGCCCCATTGGCATCTCCCGACTCTGTGGTCAAGGTCAAGGTTAGTAACTTGACACTGGCCCTGGTGGAAATACTAGGACCAAGGCTACAAACCTGGGCTCCTTTTCTCCCTTTTTCCTCCTGAGAGCTGAATGTTAAACACTTTGTAGCAAACACTAGATACAAGTGACACCCTACCAAGCATCAAGAACCAGATGAATAATTAAAGACATTTGCAGGAAGTGTCTTTGAACTGGTCCTTGAATGCTGAGAATAGAGATGGGGTGAAGGTAAAGGTGGGGTCAGGCTGTCTATAAGCCTCTCTGGGGCTCAGAGTGTAGCTCAGTAGCACAGCACTGAGGATGCACTAAGGCCCGAAGCTTGATCTCCAGCCCTGCAAAAACAAGAAAATTATAAGCCTGTCCTCTGGGCACTGTCAATGTTGAGTTGTTTTTGAAGGGGAAGATGAGGCTTTTAAAAAAATAATAGCTTTATTGAGCTATAATTCCCAAAAATATACAGTTGATCTATTTAAGGTTTTTAAATATAATATACAATGTTTAAATTAAATATACAATGTTTTTAAAGTCTATTCACAGAGTTGTGCAACTATCCCCACAGTCAATTTTAGAACATTTTCATCAACCCCCCCAGAGAACTATTCTACCCATGAGCACTTGCTCCTTGTTTACCCTCCGAGCCCCTTACCCCTGGCCTTAGGCAACCACTAAACTACTTTCTGCCTCCATGGATTTAAGGCTATTTTGTAAAGCTGACACAGAAGTTAGAAATTGAATGCGTTCATCTTGGAGAGAGTTCCTCGGGCAGCATGCCTGGGCCAGCCCTGCATTTACCCAACATTCTTTAGTGAGATCAGTCTGACCATGACTGGCCCATAGCCTCCCAGTGGGCCAACTGGTTCCCCTGGGAAGGATCAAGGAGAAGTCCCTGCAGGTAAACTGAGTTGTCTCTGGACCTAGCCCCAGGCTGCAGGTACAAGCTGCAATCTTGGTGGGTGAAGAATTCAGAGAAGTGAGCCAGGGGGCTGCTCAGGTGGACAGGGACCTGAGCGTGTTCACCAACTCTGTCCCAGAAGGAGTCACCTGAAGAAAGAGTCTCACACTGCAGTTTTCAACAAAAGCAGCAGGTGACCACTTCTGCTCTGTAAGTTGAGGCCACAACCAAGACCCCCTTATCTCAAGAATTCCTGCCACCTGCTTACAACAGCCTCTGAAATTCCTGCCATTCCTGTTCCTTACACCATCATCCCCAGATGCTACAGGTGACATTCTTAGGATGGGACTTGGGTCGGGGTGAAGGGACCCAATACCTGCCTCTGGTCAGTAAGTTGTTTTCTTGCAAAGAAGCGAAATCTCTTGTGCGTTGTGACGTTGCAGATCAGAGGTTCGGACGGAGGCTATGAGCAGTTGTAACATTTCTACATTTTAAAGGTAGAGGGTGGGTTTTGGGGAAAGGTGAGCCTGGATGACAAGCTGGGGAGGAAGGAATGGACCAGGGGAAAGGACCACTGAAGAGATGCTGAGAGGCCTCAGTATTTGAGGAAAAATGTGGGGAGTTTGCGTCAACCTAGTTCCCTCAACCGATCTTTTTTCTCCCTCCTGTTCCCATTGTCTTCTTCCCCTCCATCTTTTTCTCTCCCATCCCACACTATAAATAATTGGGAGTCTTTGTTCTTTGCCTTGGGAATAGCTTCCCCAGCTGTTGCCACATTTCTGAACTGAATAAAGGATCTCTTGAAATCCACAAAAGAAATTGATTGAATTGTGTGTATTTTTTTTTTAAAGTAGATTGATTCTCATTAGAGGGGAAAACAATCTCCCTTACAAAAGAAAGAACATGGAGTGCATCTGATAGCCATTTGCTCTCATGTGTGCAGAGGTGAGACGTCAAATGCAGGTCACAGGTTGCAGGTACAGCGGCAGCCTCCAGCCATCCTGAGGCCCACCCCTCCTCCTCTCCCTCCCTCCTTGGGCCTCAGGAAACCGTATCCCAGCCACATCTCTTGGAAGCTCTCTGGGCATGGGTGGACTAGTTTCTAAGCAATAATTACTTGCTTTCTTGGCATTATGGAAAGCAGTCCTTGAAGACAGGACTGACAAGGAATGGATCTGCTCTGCTGCTGCTGAGAAGAAAAGCAGTGCATATGGTCTGTTTTCAGGGCCAAATGTTCTGGGGGGATTTCTCAGGGAGGCTGACTCAACCGGGGATAAGATGGCTCTGCTTCTTGTGGTTTCTCATGGTTAGGAGAGGCCTAGAGACCTGCTGGTGCCTTCAACCTCCCATGCCAGGCTCCACGTGAGCAGGGTTTGTTCATTGGACCCTTTGACAAAGTTACATATCCTTTACACTCATGCCCGCATGGCCAGAGGGCGGCCCTAGCTCAGGCAGTAAAGACTTGACTTCTCGTTCCAGGCCTGAAGAAATTCCAAAGCCCCCCCCTCTGAACCACAGGCTCCCAGAGGGCTTCTGTCGGCTCGGCCACCCCTGCCTGCCTCTGAGGTCCTGTTTTCACCTAGGCTGTTGGTTTTGTTTTAAATTGTGGCAAAATACACATAACGTGAAATTTACTTTTACAGTGTAAAATTCAGTGGCATGAAGTGTGTCACAATGTTTTGCGACCATCAGCGCTATCTAGTTTCAGAAATTTTCGTCACCCTACGTGGAAACCCCGTACCTACTAGGTAGTCACTCCCTTCTCCTCCTCCCCCAGTCTCTGGTGACCGCGGATCTCCTATCTTTCTCTATGGATTTGTTTATGCTGCACATTTCATACATATGGAATCAGACGGTATGTGGCCTTTTGTGATGGGCATTTTCTACTTAACGTCATGTTTGGAGTTCATCCATGTGATAGCACGTCTCAGTCTTTACTCATTTTCATGGCTGAATAATATTCTGCTGTGTGACTCTACCGCATTTTGATAATCCGTTGCTACTATTGTGCTCTCTGTCTACCCAAATGTGAATGCTGGGTACCAGTCCAAGCATTTGGGGGAATGGAGATATGAATAAGCAGAAGGTAGTTTCTGTCTTGTCACTCAGTAACTGGGGGGGCTGTTCACAGGCCAGTGCAGTAGTAAAGAATATGTCAGCATGAGATCAGCTATTAGTCCTATGGAGAAGAATGAAGTCATCAGCAAAGGCTTCAAGGAAGAGTCTGGAAGGATAGACTACACTTGAAAGGGAAGAGGGCTCCAGGTAAGTAGAAATAGGAATGAGCAAGGAGTACAGGAATGCAAAGACTGGTCTGTCCCAATACCACAGTCTGATATGGAAGATGTGGTCAATATCTGGGGACAGGAGGTCAGAAGACACAGTTGTAACTGCAAGGGGGACTGATGGGCTACCAAAGGCAAGTGGGGTACCAGAGCAGAAGAGAATAAAGGCCAAGTCCCAGAAAATGCAGCCTGGTTGAGGCAGAGAGCCTGGGTCGAGGACTGGGTGCAGGAGATGGGGTCCTTCATTCCAGGTTGGGGTCATTCCAGTGACTCCCCTGGAAGAAGCAAGGGTCTGTAGTCAGAGTGGCCTCCATGTCAGGACCTACGTGCCTTTGGCCTCTATACTAACCATATTGTGCCCCAGACATGCAAACTGGAATTGCCCAGGCGGGCTGTGAACCTTGCCCAGCTGCCAGAACTTTTTATATTATTTCCAGGTACAGGAAAGGGTGTAGACACTTTGGGAGTGGACAGATGGACCAGGAAATGCCAGGGTGGCTTTATAGATGTCTTCCCACCTCCAATACTCCTTACAGCAATAGCCCTTTGCATGTCAAAGTTCACCCTGGCCAGACTCCTCCACCGTTCACTGAGGGAAAAGGGTGGAAGACCAAGAGGCTAGGATGTTTGGAGAGGCCAGAGTCATTGATGGATTTACACCTGAGGATGAGCCTCTGGGATGCACCCTGAAAATTCCCTGACAGCTCACTCTAAGTTACCCTGGAGGATGGAGCCGGCCCCACCCTGTGTCCATTTCAGGGATTCTGAGGTCAGTATTCAGTGGACAGCCTGGCCTCTCCTCCTGAGCTTCCTCCTCAGTGTTTCCTTCTGCCCATCCAACCTGAGAGCTGACCTGAATGACTCTCAGGCAGTACCAAAGGGAGCTGAATCCTGCCACACAAAGCCACCAGTGGATGCTCTTTCTTGACAGGAATGAGATCCTGCCAGCGGCTCTTCATTTGCTAACTATGACAGGACTTCCCCAGAGCAGGGGACAAGGGCCTTCTCTGCCCTTAACGACCAAACACTGCCCAACTTACAGTGACTTCTTGCCAACCTCAGGTCAGATAAGGAGTCACACTTACTGTCAAAGTAAATGGGGAAGGAAAATTTCCCAAAACATCAGCAGGAGAATGTGGCTCAGGAGACAGTAGAACCTGAATAAGTAAGCAGAGTGTATGGGGACAGTGTCATCATTCAACAGGCACTATCTCTCCTTCCTCTTTGGGTTGAGGAAACTGAGGTCTAGAGGGAGAGGATGTCCTCCTTACTGAGATCTGCAGCTAGGAGCGGAACCAGCCTACTTCCTAATGTCCTGGATCCACCCCCTCCACCCCCCACCATGTGTTAGCATTTCAACATTATAAAGAAGACACCTGAGATGATTAATTTATATGAGAACAGGTTTATTTAGCTCACAGTTCAAGGCTATGATCAGGCAGATCTGTTGCTCTGGGCCTCTGATGGGTGTGCAAGGTAGCCATGGGGAGGAAGGCATGGTCAGGAGGAAGGGCCATAATCCCCTTCAAGGGCTCACCCCAATGACCTAAGGAGCTCCCCGTAGGCCCTACCTCCTATAGGTTTTACCACTGACCAACAGTGCTACCCCGGGAGATCAAGGTTTCCTCACATGGACCCTCGAGGGACATTCCCCTTACACACTAGAGCATTATGATACAAAAGATGTCCAATCCATCCCTGAGAGCCCCAAAGTCAACAGTTCCAGCATTGTTCAAAAGCCTGAGTCTAGATTTTCCTGCAAGACTCAAGGAAAACTCAACTGTAAGCCCCTTTGAAAATTAAAAGGAAAGTTGCCCATTTTCAAGATACAGGGTTGGGACAGGCTCAGGGTAAACATTCCTATTCCCAGATAAAGGAACAGGAAAATAGTCAGGACCAAAACCTAGCAGGGCCAATGTTAAATCCCACAGCTCCATGTTCAACATCTGGGGCATGTTGTGGCAGAGCGTGGGCCTGCGCAGCCCCCACCCCCGTGGTTTTGCCGTTTGCAGCTCACATGGCCACTCTCTCAGGCTGGATCTGCTCACTGCCTGCAACTTTCCTTGGCAGATGTTGCATATTGCTGCCACCTCTACCTTCCAGGGGGTTTTCAATTAAGCTTCATCTTTAATTCTACAGCTTCCCACATTGGGAACTACCTTCAGGGACTTGGACCCTGTCACAAACTGCCTGACCTTCCAGACTTTCCCTTTAAGTCTTGGTGGAAGACACCATGACCCCATAACTCTTGCATTCTGCATGCCTGAAAAACCACCATCACGTGGATGGCACAAGGTCTGCCTCCACTGAGAGCTGCACCTGAGCACACTTGAACCATGGCTTTAGTGGGCTTGGAACAGGTCACTGACTCAACATGCAAGCAAATCCCAGGGCAGTGCTGGGCATGCTGGGCACCCTAGGGCTCTTTTGTGGAGCTATTCTGCCCTGAAGTCTTTGAAACCCATTCATATCTCTACATCTCTGAGTCAGTGATGGGTGGGGTGGCCCTGCAGATTTCTGAGAAGACCTGCAGGCATCTTATCCATTGTCCCAATGCAAAGCACTTGGCTTCTTTTTATAGGTGCTAATCTCTTTAGCAACTGCACCCACTTTGGCCACACCTTTACATAGAACTCCGTTCTCACCAAAGTACACAGTGAGGAGACAGAAAGTGAGGAGGGCTAGGAGGGCACATGTTTCTGCAGATGCCAGCTAACTAACTACACAATCAGGTATTCCCTGCATCTTCAAGGCCCACTTGTTGCCCCTTGACACTGGACAGACTGTCTTCATCCCTGTATTGGTGGGTGGATAGAGGTCCTGCTTTCCAAATCTTTTTGCTCTCCTTTTTGTCCTTAATTCTCACTGTCAATTTGGTTAAAAGCAGCCGACAATACCCAAGCCATAGTAAATGCTGAGTTGCTTTCATTCTCTCACCAAACTAGTGTTATCACCTTTAAGCTTGGCCTCTCACAAACCATCAGGGCATGGACAAACACAGCTAATCACCACTCCCCCAATCTGGGCCTAATAAGGATGGCTTCTAATCCACTTCCCAGGAGAAACCCCATCAGCATAGTCTTTGTTGTCTACATTTCTGTCAGCATTCAGGTATGCTGAGCCTTTACCAGAACAGTCTTTAAGTTTCATTTATAGCATTTTAAGTTTCTGTAGTATGTGCCTTCAATTTTTTCCAAACTCCTCTTGTAAGCCCATTCCAAAGTTTCCTTCACATCACCAAGAATAGCTATAGTCACCAGGCACAGCGGTGTAAACCAGTTACTTGGGAGGATGAAGCAGAAGGATCCCAAGTTCAAGACCAGCCTTGGCAACTTATCAAGATCCTGTCTGGGAAAAAAAAAATTAAAGGACTAGGGGTATAGTTCAGTAGTAAAATACTGCCTAGCATTTGCAATGGCCTGGGTTTAACCACACGTGCGCACGCGCGCACGCGCACACACACACACACACACCATAGCTATAGTCAACAACTTACTCTTAGTACCATATTTTTGTTAGTTTTCCATTTCTAAAACAAAATAACCAAGGTAATTAACTTAAATGAGAAAAAGTTTCTTTAACTCATAATTCTAGAGGTTCCAGTCTAAAATTGGATAGATCCATTGCTTTGGGCTTCTGTGTGTGTGTGTTTGCGGGGGAGGGTGTTGGATGGCAATGGTGGGGAATGTGTAGTAGAGAAATCAGCTCACTTTATGGCCAGGAAGCAAGAGCAAGAGGAGGGGACCAGAGTCCCATAGTCCCCTTTAAGGGCACGGTCTCAATTACCTCAGGACTTCCCAGTAGGCCACACCTGCTCAAAGTCCTACCACCTCTCAATAGTGGGACTAAATCTTAACACATGGACCTTTGGGGAACATTCCAGATCCAAACTACTGTGCCCATAAGAACATGATACAATTTTGGAGCCAGTTTGGAACAAGACACTTTCTTCACTCTGGAGGCGTTAGTGAGAACATGATCAGGCAGTGAGGAAGTGCTAGGAGGGCACATGCTTCTGCAACTGACAGCTAACATAACCACACAATCAGGTATTCCCTGCATCTTCAAGGCCCACTTGTTGCCCCTTGACACCGGACAGACTGTCTTCATCCTTGTATTGGTGGGTGGATAGAGGTCCTGCTTTATTCAGGACTATCCCAGGTTATATTTATTGTCCCCAAGTAATTATTAATAGTGATCCTTTTGTTCTTAAATGTCCTGGCTTGGATAATAAATCACTTGGTCACCCCCGTTTTAAGGGACTAAATTAAGGCACAAACAGTAGCTTAAACCAAGAGAGAATTTTGTGGCCAGAAACCCTGGAAAGTCAGACACGATGGGAACCAAGGACTCACCCCATCAGCTCCTCACTGACCCTCCCATTTCCTTCCACTCTGTGGATTTGGTTGTGGCCTTTTCTCTTTGCCTGGGCACCCTTTCCTTCATGACAGAGCTGCCACCAGGCCCTGAGTTATACATTTGATATTTCCATCATCAGAAGGTCACTGAGTTTCTTAGCTGCAGGTTCCAGAAAGGCCCCAGGAAGGAACTTCCTGCCCCATCTGGACAGAAGGGAAAGGTGGTATTTCTAAGAGAAACATGGAAAGAATGGAGAAGGGGCAGTTTAAAGAAGGGGTGAGGGCTGTGGAAGGGACAGTTCCTTCAAAGTCCACGATAATCAGCATCTAGTGTTTATTGATCAAGTCCTCTGGCATTTATCTAATTGTTATTTATGTACCAGAGTAGAGTCCTATTCCCCCTCCCTCCCCACAAGGACAGCTTTGAGAGACAAAGGTGGCTTTGGAACAGGAGCAGGCGGGCCTTGCTTGGGAAGACAAGGTCCCTCAGGAAAGATGCTTCTTGCTAGAATGTCCCTGCCCCCGAAGGATGACTCTGTGTGCAGAGGTGCCCATGAGGGTGCAGGGACCTGACTCTTTCCCGGGGCCTGAAAGGGCTGTCAAACCCCTATAAGAAGAACAAGGCCCAGGAGCGTATGAGCCTCACCAGATGTCACCCTCACCTGAAACCACAAAGAAGGAGCGCCACAAGACTGGTTACAGCATCAGACCGTTCAGTGAACTCATCACAAGGTCCACAGGTGACAGACTTCTGACTCACTGTCCCCAGGCTTTAGTTCAGCTTGATCTCCCTTCTTAAAGTGGCCTACTTAGAAATTACCTGCCATCAGGACCCTGGCCTAGAATAAGTCCCATGTTCTCACAGCTCTGTGCCCTGGATGAATTCTTTGGCTGGATGGTCATCTGAGCTGATCTTATCTGACTCTTTTGCATTTATATCTGTTTTCAGCCTTTGCTTTCAGTTCAGCCTCCTGAAACCCTATGGCCGACTTAAGCCTTCTCAGCCTTTCTGTAATGGAGAGTATATATATATATATATACATATGTATGTATACGTGTGGATATATACATATATATAATTCTGTGAAGTATGATATATGAATATATTATTGGGTGAAGTATGGTCTATGACTTGAGTGTTATAGATATTTGTAATTAGGATTGAAATACAAGAATCTGTGATCCCAGGGTTATGGCTACCAAACAATCCATGAGCATTTGATGCTTTACAAATGATGAAAGTGAGTTAGGCACGGTGACGCACGCCTGTAATCCCAGCGGCTTGGAAGGCTGAGACAGGAGGATCGTGAGTTCAAAGCCAGCCTCGGCAATGGTGAGGCACTAACCAACTCATTGAGACACTGTCCCTAAATAAAATACAAAATAGGGCTGGGGTTGTGGCTCAGTGATGAAGAGCTCCTGAATTCCATCCCTGGTGCCAAAAAAATAAAAATAAAAAAAAACAAATGATGAAAATGAATTTATTGTTATTCAACAAATTCTGATATTGTGGGAAGACACAAAGGCGTCCGTTCTGTTAATGACATAGCACATTCATGACAGCAAAGGACACAAGCCTCTAGGTCATCTACCAGTCTTTTTGATTTTGTCTGTCAGGGACAGAGTCACTAACACTGTCCCAGAGGACTGAACAGAATCCCTGGAGTTGTGGGACTTATCAAGGAGGACTGAGGTGTCCCCAGAAGGGAAGGGGATAAGTGAATGGAACCCTGTTCAAACTGTCTTATTAGATCCCACCCCTATCCCCAAGGTAAAGCTGAGCCCCACACTCAAAATGCCTAGAATTTTACGTTCCATGTAACTTTTACTGTAATTTCTTGAGATCAGATCCCTGTGTTCTATGTCATTGTAACCCCAGGGCTGGCAACAGTGCTTGGCATAAAAACTGAATTCTCAGCAATTACTTGCAATCCCAGCAGGGCCTGTGCTCCCAGCTTCCGGCTCGCCTTCTCCCCTGGAACATCTTCCTCTGGCCCTTCGCCTGCCTAATTCCTCCTTATCCTTGGGGACTCTGCTCAGCTGTCACAGTTCCAAGGTGCCTTGTCTTGACCACCCCCCCCCCAGCTGGGTTAGAAGCTCCTTCCGTGGCTCTCTGGTGACTGGTTCGGGAGCTGCCTCCCCTGCAGACGAGGGCTTCTGGCACACAGCAGGTTTTCAATAAAGATTTTTGAATGGACAAGATGATTTCATAAGCAATGTCTGATCCAAGGCACAGATGAATAACACATTGGACAAGTCTCTTGAACTTCTTTGAGGCTGGACTTTTCCAGTTTGTAGAGAGGAGATCGGATGACAAGAACGGTGTACATCTATGTTTTAGCAAACTGCTAGATCTCTCTGGGCCTCTGCCTTTCAAAGGTGGGTCTCCTGAACTGCAGATACCTGTAGGTGCGGCCCTGATTTGGACCCTGAAATCATTCCCTTTTGTCGGGGGTGATAGAGGGATTGAACTCAGGGGTGCTTAACCACTGAGCCACATTCCCAGCCTTTTATTTTCTGAGACAGGGCCTCACTAAGTTGTTAAAGCTGGCTTTGAATTTGCAATCCTCCTGTTTACACCTCTCAGGTTTCTGGGATTACAGGTGTGCACCACCATGCCCAGCTCATTCCCATGGTTCAGGGGAACTCAGTGAGGTCTAGATTCTTTATTTATTAAAAAGTGTTTATTCAGAGTCTTGCCCTCAAAGGCTACCTGATCTGATGGATGATCCAAATAAGTACAAAATATTGACCCATTCGAGTTGTGGGCATAGTACTATGGGGCATAGAGAGTGCCAGGGAAGGGGAAGGTGGCCCAGGAGAGGCCTTCGAGCTAGCCCTTAATGAGAGCAGCAGTTTCCCAAGGCGTGGGTCAGAAGGGTGAAGGCACCAACAGTGAGCTCTCAGGACCTGTTAAAAAGAGGGAGCAACTGATGGATCTCTTAACTAAAATCACTTAGCTTTTAAATCCTTAACTTTTAAAAACTTCCAAAATTCCCCCAATAAGCACCAAATCTCAGATCTCCCTTAACAATATTTGACACACAGAGAATTAAATATTGTAAGTACAGAGTCAGACAAAGGAGTGGGAGAAAGCATTTCTCTGCTCCCAGTTTGTGTCCTTGCTCCCACGCTCATTCCAACGTATTCCCGCCATGGGGGGCGGGGTGCCCCCTTCTCTGTCATCCTGGGAATCAGCCTATGGGTTTGAGTCGAGTGTCACAGAAGGTAAGGCGGACAGGGAAGCGGCAAGGCAGATTCGGGAGGAATGCCAGGTGGCAGGATGGGAAAGAGAGTAGGGCAGACAGAGGAGTCATTATCAGAATCGTCTGAGGGCTGATCGGTAGTGCTAGAGGTGGGGGTTGGAGCGGATAAGGGATGGGAAGAGAGGGACACTTAATGCTTGGAACTGAATAGATATGGGCATTCAGGGGTTGGTGCCTTGGCCCGGGCAGCACCCCTCACCCATCCAGCAGTGGGCACGGGCAGCCATCCTCTGTGCCAGAGAGCATGCTGAGCATGGGGAGATTGCAAAGAGCAGTGCAGGGAAGCTCCTTAGGACTGTGGAAATTGCATTTCAGTAGGGGGAAGATGACAGGCAGCGAACAAGCAGAGATCATTTTAGATAGTGGTCCGTGCTCTGCAGACAGTAAAGCATGGTCATGAGACAGAGTGGTGGACATGGTGTGGGTGGAAGGAGGCTGCGCTCGATTTAAAAAAAATAATAATTTTTTTAGTTGTAGTTATTTTATTTATTTATTTTTATGTGGTGCTGAGGATCAAACCCAGGGTCTAGTACATGAGAGGCAAGTGCTCTGCCATTGAGCCACAACCCCAGCCCTGTGCTAGATTTGAAGGGTCACAGAAGTGACTAGTGACTCTAAGAAGTGATGGCTGAGCTGAACCCTGAATGATGCTGTAGTGGTGAGCCATGGAAAGATCTGGAGGCAGAGCCTCCGAGGCCCCAACTCAGGAACACATGTTTCTTACACTTTTTGTTTTTTAATTAATTGAAAGAAACATCATTGCTGTCATCTCTGCTGTCAAGTTGCCATGAAATCATCAGACATCTCTATTCCCCAGGAAGGATCTCCAAATAATATATTCTTTTGCTTTTTCTCTGCTTGCTTGCCTACAGTAGGATATCTGGGTCAGGGCCTGGAGACTTGTTCTTTTCTGGATCTTTCCTTTTTTTGTTCTCTAAGTGTGAGGTAAACCACATCCTCTGATGTGGTGGAGATATAAACATGCTTAGGGCAGGTCCACGAACATGGGTCCCTCCCCTAGACTGTACCCGACATCATCTATATTGTGTTGAAAGTGGGGGTGGGGCACACGATGCCTGAAGATCTTTCTGAACTAAAGATGCAAAACCTTGAGTGGGATTGTGGCTCAATGGTAGAGCGCAAGACTTGTGCATGTGAGGCACTGGGTTCGATCCTCAGCACTACATAAAAATAAAGGTATTGTGTCCATCTACAACTAAAAAAAATTGAAAAAAAAAAGATGTAAAACCTACATGCCCAACAAAGTTCACCTGAAGGGATGAGGGGTGGACCCACAGACAGACATCTTAGGGCTGGCCTCGACCTCACAGATCACAGAAAGGGTTGGGAAATATCTGATTACAGGAATCGCCATGCTCAATAGAATGGATGGTATTCCTGGTATTGAGGCCTAAGAGGAACTTCACCTTGTGAAGGGTGCAGTGAAGTGGAAATCATCTTAACAATGTCCCTGCAGTAACCACAATGACTGGCTTCATGTGACTGTAGCTAATTAGGTCCCTAAACACAAGTCCAAGAGTAACTAAGTAAAAGTGAAATAATTCAGTTAAAACGAAGAATGGGAACACCATATCGCCACATTGGCTCGTGCACCTCCTTCAGGGAAGAGAGGATCTGGCTCACATTTTATCTTGGAATTCCTTCCAGATAAGAAAGTGTGCTTGCCTGCTGGCAGTCAAGTGGACACATATTCTCAACACTCTCTTTCGATCACAATTTCCTTCTCTGCTTTTCCAGAACTTACCCAGTGTGGCAGGCAATGTAATGGTCTCCCTAAAGATGTCCCTGTCCTAACCCCTGTAACCTGTAATTATGTCACATCGCATGGAAAAAGGGACTTCGGAGGTTAAAGATCTTGAGATGGGGAGATGATCCTTGAGTTTCTGGGTGGGCCCAATGTCACCCCCAGGGTCCTTATAAGATGGAAGCAGGAGGGTCAGAGAAGAGAGATGTGATGAGGAAGCAGAGGCTGGGGAGTGGTCTTTGGAGAAAGGGCAAGGGGACAGATTTCCTCTGAAGCCTCTACAGAGGGACAGCCCCCTGCTGACACCTTGATTCAAACCCATAAGACCCCGTTGCAGACTTACAACTTCCAGGGAATATAACAATTTCTTATAACAGCACAAGGAAACCAATTCTCAGGCTGAAATCCCTCAACCTTCAGAAAGTTGGTCCTCAGCCCATGGCCCTCCAGAATTGTCCCAGTCTTTGAGTGGAATTACTCACTCTCAAGTCGTCTGGAAATGAACACTACACAGCCTTGGATGTGCCTCCTGATTCCCCTTGGCTTGGATAACACTCATTCATGTGTGGAACAGGGCTTTACCCACCATGGCACTTTCTTTCTTTTAAAAATAATATACATTTTTAACGGACACAATTTCTTCTTTACTTATTTATTTTTATGTGGTGCTGAGGATCCAACTCAGTGCCTCCCAAGGGTGAGGTAAGCGTTCTACCACTAAGCTTCAGCCCCAGCCCGACACTTTCTTAATAAATATTTTTGAACAGATAAATGAAAATGGAGCTACTTTCCCTGTTTCCTCTATTTCTCAGAACTGAACACCGCAGGGTGCACTCCCAAGGCCTCCACATAAGTGCTGAAAGTTTTCCTTAAAGCACTTTCACAAGACTCCATTTTGGTACTTGTGTCATTTTTCTAACTGAAGCCTGGTTTGAGACCGGCTGTTTAACAAAATGTTGGTTAAAATGGAAAAAAAAAACATTAAAAATGACCATAAGTATCTATTTTAGATAAAATAAAGTGATACAAGCATTTGTTTTAACTTAAGACATTTTTTGCCAAAATCTCGATGGAGGACCTAGGGTTTTGAAAGCATGTCTACTGATAGGATTTCTTTTCAGTCATTTTTGTGTGTATAACATCCAAATTTCATCTATAATGTCCAATTCTGGTCTCTATAGAATGGTGTGAGTTCCTTCAAAAAGTTAGACATAGAACTATCATATGATCCAGCAATTCTTCTCTTAGGTATATATCCAAAAGAATGGAAAGCAGATCAGGTCTCCAAACAGAAACTTGTACACCAATGTTCACTGTAGCATTGTTCATGGGAGTCAGAAAGTGGAAACCACCCAAATGCCCATCAACAGATTAAGAGAAAAACAGAATGTGTTGAATAATACATACCATCAGATATTCAGTCACAACAAGGAATGAAAATTTGATACATGCTACTCCATGGATGGACCTGTAAGACAATATGCTAAATGAGATAAGCCAAAAACAGAAGGAAGAATATTGTGATTTTCCTTCTAAGGTGTCCCTATGAAGAATAGGCAAATTTACAGAGATCTAAAGTTGAATAGAGGTTTCCAGGGGCAAGAGGGGGGAAATGGGAGTGAGTACAGAGTTTATGGTGAAGATGATGAAATGTTTTGGAAACAGTATTGATGGTTATACAATAAAGTGATTGTATTAAGTGCTTATGAGCTCACAAATGGTTAAAATATCTATTTATGTATGTGTATCTATATATCTATGTTTACCAACATTTTTAAAAAGCCATCGAAAACCCATTCAAACTTCTCTCAATCTATTCTAGTCCAATAATCTGAAATGTGACCAAAATATATTTTGGCAGGAAACTCTACACTTCAGTGTTGTTTGTAATGATGAAATATTCTAAAGAAAAATAAAAGTTTATTATTGATGGTGGTTAGGAAATGAGTGTCTATCTAAGTTATAGAAAGCATCAGAAATTAAAGCAGTCATTACAATCATGCTTACTAAGAGATTTTGCTAACATAGGAAAATGCCTATAATACAATGTTAAGCCAAAAAAGGCCGGCTATGATATTGTGTTTAGTGGGATTCCCAGGTATATTAGAAATAATTTTTTAAAAAAGAATAAAAATACAGTTGTCCCTTTCTGCAGGTTCTACAGCCTTGGATTCAACCAAATGTGCTTTGGAAATATTTGAAAGGAAAATTTGTATCTGTACTGAACTTGAAGAGATTGACATCTATTTACATAGCAGCTACATTATATTAGGCATTATAAATAATTTAGAGATGAATGTGCACAAGGAGGAATGTGCACAGGTTAGATGCAGATGCTATGCTATTGTACAAGAGGAACTTGAGAATTTGGATTGTGTTCTCCAAAAGGGGTCCTGGAACCAATCCCCTGAAGATACAAAAGGGCAACTGTACTGGAAGAAAATATTCCAAAATATTTTGGGAGACAGAGGATGTCTCTTGATGGTTGGATAAAAGGTCATTTCCCCCCTCATATTTATTACTTCCCTATAGTAAATGTAGTTTTTCTTCAGAAAATATATGTGACTTTGAAGATCAAAACCAGAACCCAAAAACTGTAGCACAGCAAAATTCTTTGGGGCTGCCACATCCTCCAGGGTACAGGGTTATCTTTTTATCTAAGGACCGGTTACTTTAATCTTAGTTGTAGAGATCAAAGTAAAGTTTTCAAAAAGAGACATCCGCTTGTTCACAGAGAGGCCAACCAACCGATTCAGTAAATGAATGAGAGAGAGGACGGAGGGAGGACCAAACTCCAAGGTCCAAACCCGCTGCGGGGAAAATACTCTCCTTTTCCACCACTGCAAACTCCCATCCAAAATTAGGTTCCAAAACCACAAGTTTTCATTTTCAGGATAAAAGCAGACATCCAAGCCCCCTGACAGCAAATGTAGGACAAGGTTATTAAATCCAGTGCTGAAGGGAACTCAATCAAATTGCTCATTAGTGTACCATTCAAATAGCTTCTAGTGACATCGATTCAAAATTGCCAAAAAATATTTAAAAATAATTAAAACAAAAGAGCTTAGTTTTTAAGGCTTGCCAAGTTTTATCAGGGTCTGTTTGGGAGGCTGGCTTGTGTTATTAAAGAGAAAAGAGTTATTTCAGTATGTGATCAGATCTTGCTGGGGGAAAAAAAAAAGATCTCATCCTGGCATTGCCTTGTTTCAAAGCCACCAGTGATTTCCCGGCTCCAGCGGGTCATCCTGGCACCAAGAACTGGCGCACAGGACTCTGTGGTCTGGCTGGTGACTCTCTCCCTCCCAGTCATTTTGCTCTGGGCTTTGGGAATTTGCAGTCCCCAGGAGGCCCAGGGCTGTGTCTTCATGTTCTTGCAGATCCCTCTGCCTGAAATGCTGACTCCATGCCCTGACCGTGCCTATTCATTTTCAGTCCTTCCCCCACCATCCCTGATCCTCAGTTCTCAGTGGGTTTGAGCATTTGCCCCTACTCTCCTCCAACAAGTCCTAAACTGGCAACACCTCTGCACACTCTTCTTTTCAAAGCTCCTCCCTCCCAGCCGCGAGCTGCCTAAGGGCAGGCTCCGTTTGTGATTATCTTTATGACCCCTATGGCCCTCGACCTGGAACCTAGAAAGGGCTTGGCAGAGACTGGAGAAGAGCAGATTGACCGCTTCCGCTAATGCTGACAGCTTCCTTGATGGCAAGAACTGAATTAAAAGAAGATAATATTGGCCAGGTGCAGGGACACACACCTAAAATCCCTGCTCTTCAGGAGGCTGAGGCAAGAGGATTGTAAATTTGAAGCCAGCCTGGGAAACTTAGTGAAACCCTGTCTCAAAATTTTTTTTAAATGGCTGTGGGTATAGGACAGTGGTAAAGTTCCCTGGGTTCACAGACTCCCCCCAAACCCCACACCCCAAAAAAGAAAGCAAAAAGAAATATACTAATGTTCTTTTTTTTTTTTTTGATGGTGCTAGGGATTGAACCCAGAGCCTTGTGCATGTGAGACAAGCACTCCACCAACTGAGCTATACTCTCAGCCCCTATTATTCTTTCTTAGCACTTACTATGTATTAAGCAATTTATATATATTAACTAATTTAATTCCCACACAATCCAATTAAATGCATACTATTTTTATCTCCATTTTTCTAATGAAAAAACTGAGGTATGGGGTTTAGGACATTTGCCCAGTGTCTTAAAGCTAGTGACTGACTGTTCAGATTTGAACTCAGGCAATTTGATTGTATAGCCCTGTTTATATTCATAGCCCTAATTATATTGCTTATACACATTGATAGTGTAGCACACAATATATATATTAAATAATTATGTACATATAGTACATGTATGCCCCAAATTTTTATTGTCAAGAGTATGTTATTTAAAAAATCATACTTGACTTTTTTCTATCACTGTTTTCCAGGGCTAGGCAATGTTTTTCTGTAAAGGACAAGATAGTAAATATTTAGGCTTTGTAGGCCAAGAGACAAAACCAAGGATATGATATAGATAATTGTTTTAGTCAGCTTTTTCACTGCTGTGACTAAAAGACCCAAACAGAACAACCACAGAGGAGGAAAATTTTATTTAGGGGCTCATAGTTTAAGAAATCTTAGTCCATAGAAGGCCGGCTCCATTCCTTGGTATAACATGGCAGAACATCATGGAGGAAGGGTGAGGCAGAGGGAACAGCTCGCATGGTGATCAGGAAGCAGAGAGAGAGAGAGAGAGAGAGAGAGAGAATCTTTTTCTTTTTTCTTTTTCGGCGGACACAACATCTTTATTTGTACGTGGTGCTGAGGATGAACCCAGGGCTGCGCGCATGCCAGACAAGCAGGCCTCCGCTTGAGCCACATCCCCAGGCCCAGAGAGAGAGAGATTCTATTCTCCCGATACAAAATATATACCCCATAGCCACACCCCAATTCCCAGCTCCTCCAGCCACATCCTACCACTTCAGTTAATCCCATCAAGGATTATTCACTAGTTAGGCTAAGGCTATAACCCAATCATTTCTCCTCCAAACCTTCTTGCAGTGTCTCACACGTGAGCTTTTGGGGGAACACCACATCTAAACCATAATAATACTTATGTAACAAGAGACAAACCAAATTTTCTCAAATTTTTATTGATGAAATAAAAATATAATAGGGGCTGGGGTTCTGGCTCAGCAGTAGAGCATACACCTAGCATGTGCGAGGCCCTGGGTTCGATTCTCAGCACATAAAACAAATTAATTAATTAACTAATTAAAGGTATTGTGTCCAACTACAATTAAAAAATATTTTTTAACAAAATATAATAATTGAATATAATGTTTTGTTACATAGTTCTACTAATAAGAATGGAATTCCTTTTCATGAGATAAAAGTTGCCTTAAGTGGAATTCAAATTTAGAGTCCCCTAGCATCAGATTGATTGTTTGCAAATATTCATTTATGAAACCATTCTTAACTCAGAACAAAACCAGACAGTGAGCAGAGCTGGCCTGCAGGCTACGGTTTGCTGACCCCTGATCATGTCACTATTGTCCAAATTAGTACAAAGACCTCCACAACACAGACCAAAATATTATTCTGACTTTAATCTGCCAATTTTCCTGGTGTGTTTCTCTCTCTGTCTGATGGGATTACTTGCCACAGTCTGGCTGGGCACAAATGCCGCAGTCTGGCTGGGCACACAATCACGAGCCACCACACAGCTTGTAGATTCAAACAGCAACTCTTTATTCCCGAACTCACACCAGCCATCTACAATCACGTTCTGGGGAAATCCACGTTCTCTGCCCAAAATCCCGTTCTCTGCCCAAATCCACGTTCTCTGCCCAAATCCACCTCCACTGGGCTTCTATCTCCAAAATATACTGTCTGAATCCCGTGAGAACTCAAGGGGAACTCAGGCAGCAGGATACGCCCTATTCCCAGCAGGAATAATCTTAAACCTTAAACCTGGAACCTAAACTGGGAACGCCCTAAACAAGATTATCTTAAAACCGGGAACACCCTAATCTGCCTTGGTCCTTGAGCAAGGTTAAGTACATTCAATGTCACTGCAACATGGGGTACGCTGGCAAGGAAATTGTCATACTTACTTGGCTAATGGCTCCCAGCAATTACTGACATTCCTTGGATATTTTTCCTGAAAGAGTTCATGGCTCAATAGAACAAGCAGAAGTAAGGAAGATCTGGGTTAGAATCACAGTCCTGTCAATTAAACAGCTTGGGCAAGTGATTAAAAAAAAAAAAGACAAAATAAAGCAAACAAACAAAACAAAATTCTCTGTGCCTCAGTTTCCTCCATTTACATATAACCTGGATTTCAAGTCTCCACTTCCTATAGGCAAAGACAGAATCATCAGTTTCCCTAGTACTTTTCCCCACCTTCTTAAAATCTCCCTTGATGATTTCTGGATGGGGGGTGGGTGGGTGGTCATGCTTCACACCTGCACAAGTCTGTGCCTGCTGGGGACCACCGCTGTCCAGTCAGACACCGTGGACTCTGCTGGTGCTGCCGAGGCTCCATCAATGCCCTGGGCTTACACTCAATCCCTGACACCAGAGAGGTGTGGTCAGTCACCTGGGATGAACTGGAAAGCTTTTACCTGTGCAGCTATGTCTACTGTTGGAGGGGCGCCAGCCCAGTACTACTTTTATCCCTACATTTAAGAAGTTTTTTCTGATAAAATAATCTTTTTTTCTCACTCGGGATGGCACAGCTGATGATAGAGCAGTAGCCTCCTCAGAAAACGTGCACTGGTGACTTCTGGCGTTTCCCAGATGCAAGTGTGCATGGTTTATGCAGGGTCTGTGGATCTGTCTCCTCTGGAAGGTTGTCAGAGGGCCTGCCTGATGTGAGTCGCTCCACCTCTGACAGCTGCAAACCTGAGTGCCAGAGACTCGCCACCCTGGAACTGCTGGGCTACATTATTTAAGTCATGCTCCTGTGTGGTATTATCTGCCTTATAAATGAGGCAGTAGATGTTCCCTATCTGCTTTTGTGCAGGCCCGCAGAATGACATCTGCAGTGGTACCAGTTCCCAGGGGTAACCGCTGTGTAAATACACTTCTAATGGCTGCATAATCCTTCAACATCAAAACATGGTTTATTTAACCATTCATCTATTGTTGAGCATATATGTCATCTTCAAGTTGTTTGCTCTTACAAAAATTGCTTCTGTGAATCTATTTGTACATGGATCTGTGTGCCATTCCGTATAAAACGCACACAGTAAGAATGAAACAGAACAACAAAGCAGTCATCTCTGTGGAGTCAACTCTCCCAGCCAAAGGAGTTTTAGGAGTGCCTGCTCTGCTCTGATAGCTGCATTGGATTAGAACTCCACGTGGCCCGGACACCACAGTCCTCTGTCGGTTTCCCAAAAAGAAGTGAAGAGCAAAGGGGATTCTCTGGGAGCAGACCACCACCTGAACAGAGTTCCTGAAAACTAAGGAGAACCCATGTCTTTCTTCCAGAAGGGCTGTCTCCATCATCACTTAGATAAAGGAACTGGACTTATGAAGGTCTCACCACCTTTTCTGATATGCCTTGCTAATTCAAGTGTCTTGTTATTCAAATTGGTTTAATTACACAAAATAAAAAAGAGATCCATTGCATCAGATGGAATGACATCAACCCTGAAATGACTGGAAATTTCATCATGGAGTGTCCTTGGGATATTTTTTTTAGTTTTGTTTCCTCCCCCAACTTTGTGCAATTCAAATGCATTCTTAATTTCTCCAACCCAGGCTGATTTGTAATAACAATACCAACACCTTGCACATTATCTCACTCGATTCTCGGAACAATACTCTGAAGTACAAACAGCTATTTTTATTATCCCAGTTTTATAGATGCAGAAGCTTAGGCTCAATGATGTAAAATGATTTCTGGTTCCTTTCCCAATTTCCAGGCAGGCCTGTGGCTAACAGCTGCGATGCAGTGAGCGCCTCAGACAGCGATGGTGGGGACTGTGTTTTCTACGCCCAGTCTTCTGCCAAACCCACCCAGAAACATTCTCCTTGTCAATAGAGTGTGCAAACATCACAAAGCTGCTATGTAAGCACTAGACCACCTCTCGGATTTTCTGATTTTCTTTTGATACCTGTGTAGTCCTCATCAGTGCTTGAGAGGGGGGCAGATTTCTTGAGCAAAAAAACAAGAGATGCGAGCTGGCTTAAGAGCCAAGAAAGGCAGCAGAATTGAGAACACTGAGAGGAGTAGGCAATGAGCAGATCCTCCTCCTAGAGGCGGGCTGAGGAAGACTCATGGCCTGGTTGGTCTTAGCCAGGTCTGTGCCCGGCTGGGCAGCCCTGCAGTGGTTTCTCTTCCCGTTCCTCCCACAACCTCGCTCAGATTTTCTCTCCCACAGACAAACTCCAGAGGCAGCAAACTGATAGCTGCAGCTGGCCTATAGCCACAGTTGAACTTGAACTATTTGCCAACTTTTAAATCATTACTTAATAATCAGAGTTTCAGAAAATCAGAAGATCAGGCCACTCTGGTAGGCCAGCATTTCTGGGTGGCAGCACCTGGACGTGGCCGAGCAGTGACTGTCACTTGGACTGAGGCATACCCCTCCCTCCACCCCGCCACCACCCAGCCTGCCTCTTCACTTTATCTCTCTGTCTACATAAATATTTAAGTTTGAAAGCTTTGAAGGAAGGAAGATGATCCTAAGAGCTGTAAGCACTTAGAGTGAGCAACTCTCTGATGTCTGTTAGAAAACAGGCCCAGCTTTCTTATCAGCCCTTCACCATGCAGTTGTTAGATGTTGTGGTAAGTGGCAGGAACCTCCCCCTTGGGATTAGAGTGGGTTGGAGTCCCCATTAGCCAAAGGCCAGAGTCTGAATGGATGGCTTCCCAAGTGGGGTACACAAACCCCTCGGGGGTACAGTAATCCTAGGGATGGCAGGAGGTTTGGGGACCATTGTCTGGAGCACTCGTGAAGGAATGCAGTGTGGGAGGTGGCTGATCTTCCTAACGGAACCTCAGAGAAGCCAGGATATGACAATGTTCTATGTGCAGAGGGTGTGGGACACAGGGCTGGAAAGGGGGATCTGTCAAAAGGCTGTGGAAGCCAGACACCCTGGAGCACACCTGTAATCCCAGCAGCTCCGGAGGCTGAGGAAGGAGGATCGTGGTTCAAAGCCAGCTTCAGCAAAAGTGAGGGGCTAAGCAACTCAGTGAGACCCCGTTTCCAAATAAAATGCAAAACAGGTCTGTGGTCAAGTGCCCCTGAGTTCCATCCCTGGTACCACCCACACAAAAAAAGTCTGCTGAAACAACCCCCCCTTTTCACACTCCCCAACACACATACCTGAACCAAGGAGAGATACTGTCAGAGTGCACCTTTAAAACAAAAACAACAAAATAACATCTCCAAAGGGAGGAAATCAGTACATTCTAATATTCAGTACTCCCCACGCCTTGAAGGCTTCCAGTTAACAAGCCCTGCCAGGTGCCCGGAACACCCTATTTGGCTCTGGTTTTTAAATATGAATGGACAATTAAAGAATCTCTAAGCATATCAGGAAAAGCTCCACAATAAAAGAGAACAACTGAAATAGAAAAAAATCAACAACCCTGAAGGACAGAGTTATTTTGAGGAAGAGAACCCAAGGCAAAGCAAAGCAAACCAAAACGCTCCCACTAATATCTTCAGAAAGACTCATGAAAGTATTTCATGCATAAAAGAAGAAATGAGGGGCTGGGGTTGTGGCTCAACGGTAGAGTGCTCGCCTAGCACGTGTGAGGTGCTGGGTTCGATCCTCAGCACCACATAAAAATAAATAAAATAAAATAAACGTATTGTGTCCAACTACAACTGAAAAAAAATATTTAAAAAAGAAGAGATGTATGCAGAACAAATACAAGAACTCTTAGTAACTAAAAAAAAAATATGACTATTATATTATAAAAGAATCAGTGGAAAGTTTGAAAGGTTTAAATTGCAGTATTCTTCCTGAAAGTTGGTTCAAAAGATGAGGACATTTTTTTAAATGTAAGAAAAAAAATATAAAAGACAGAGAATAAGTACAGGAGGTCCAACATCCAACTGAGAGTTGATTCCAAAATGGAGGGCAAAGAAAGACATACAAAAGAATTACCCACTACGGATGCTGCACATGTGGATGAAGGACCTAAGGAGTGGAAAACATCGAGTTGGGAAAAAGACCCACTGAGTTACCTAATCTGGTTCTTTAGATCATCACAGGTAAAGGGAACAATTTAAAAAATTCAATTAAAAAAAGGTTATTATGTATAAAGGAGTGAAAATAAAGCAGGCATTGGACTCCCCACCAGCAGCGCTAGATTTCAGGAGGCAGTCCACTGCGTGATGCAATCAGAAATCTGGGAACATGATTTTCAATCTAGAATTTCACACTCAACCAAAGTATCAGCCGAGGGTGAATACAGAATAAAGACCTATTTGGGGACAAATAGGTATCAGAAAATTAACACCTCACATATCAGTTCTTAGGAAGGTATTTGAAAATGTGTTGCAACAAAGCAAAGGTCTCACCTAAGAAGTAGAAAGATTGATCCTTAGCAGGCCTGGAACTGACCCGGGAAAGCCAGGAAGGTAAAGCCCACCGGGGACAGCTATGCCACAGGAAGAGGGTGGGCCTCCAAGGAGGGACTAAAAAACTCAACAGAAAACCCAACAGGCCGAAGGAGTGTGAGTAAAATGAGCTCCAATTAAGAAAAAATGCAACAAGATAAAAGAAAGACAGAAAATTCACTGAAAGAGAGCAATGCTCATAGTCACAGCACTGTAAATGCTACTTGAGTCTCTCTCTCTCTCTCTCTCTCTCTCTCTCTATCTATCTATCTATCTAAGATCAGCATGTGGAAGAGTTAATTATGCCTAGCCTGTGTGAGGCACTGAATGCAACGTCCTTATCCTGAAAATTATATAGGGCAGAAGTTGGGAGAGGGTCTGAAGGAAGAGAAGGATACTGCCACCTTAAAAAAGTAAGGAATCTAGAGATCCTGACCTTAATTGATGGAATAAGAAATGAAGGTACATCAGTGTCACAGAGGTAACTTACTGAGAAACAAAGAAGTCACATAACTGTAAAAAAGAGGAGTTGCCAGTGAAGATGAACTACATCCTCATTTATCATGGAAGAGGAAATATAGATAAGGCACAAGATTAATCAACAAATAGCAATAAAAGTGTATTATTTAAAGGTATAGAGATTGAAGAATATGGAAAATAACATCCCACAAGAAAAGGGGAATGACAGTCCCCAGGAAGAAAAGGAGGACAGTGTGACCCCGAGGGGAGAAGAGGAGGGCAAACAATGGGCCCTGGGCTCTGGTCTTTCATCCCAGTAACAATGAGTTTCAAGCTTTTACAACTGTTTTCCCCGAGTTAGATTTTTAACTTGTACAACTAGTTCCCTGACTGACCAACTAGCCCGCCCCAGTCTCCAACCACTAAGTCACACTAAGCATTCTGCTATGATTAACTCTCACTAAGACCTATAAAAAACAGACTCCTCCTGTACCCAATTACCATTTTCTCCCCTGAAAATGTGCCATCCGCTGCGGCTTACTACAGACTGCTTGCTGATCTGTTGAGTTCTGCTCCCATTTCGGTTACTTTTGCTGACAGAGATAACATCAGAAGAAATATCTAAGAAATAACCTGACTGCTTCTGAGGAACAAGGTGAGGTGGGGCAGTGTTTTTAGCTGTCTGCACCCTGGTCGCTTGTCCTGTTGGTTTCCTCCCACCCTGACCACCCTTCCCAACCCTCTCCTCTTCGTCTCTAATCCTAATAACACAACTTGTCTATTTATCAATTCAAAACCTTTCTTCTGTTGTTTCTAATCAAGTAATATAAAAGGCATCATCTGATTCAAAGTCTCCACAGGTGTCTGTGACCAAATTTCAGTCTTCCAGCCACTGCAGAAAATGATCCATTTCCCACAGAGCATTTGGAATTCCTGTGCTCTGCAGATTCATAAAGAATGAGGAACTGCTTGAGGTGGCTTGGGAATGAGGGTGATATTACTATTCATTTTAGTTTCTAAATTTTTTTTGATAGTTATGGATGGACAGAATGCTTTTATTTTATTTATTTTTATGTGGTGCTAAGGATTGAACTCAGTGCCTCACACATGCTAGGCAAGCGCTCTGCCACTGATTTTGCCTCATTTTGCATTTTCTATTGCTGTGTATCAACTAAGCATCTTAAAACAACACTCATTTATTTTATTTTTTATTGTTTTTGGTACCAGGGATTGAACCTAGGAGCATTCGGCCACTGAGCGCTGTCCCCAGCCCTATCTTATATTGCTGAGGCTGGCTTTGAACTCGAAATCCTCTTGCCTCAGTATCCCAAGCTGCTGGGATTACAGGTGTGCGCCACCGCACCTGGCACAACACTCATTTATGACTTCCCAGTTCTGTGAGTTAGGACTTCTCACGGCTCAACCTCTGCTCACAATCTCACGAAGCTGACATCAAGGTGGTTGACAGGCGGGGCTCTTACCTGAAGGCTCTGGAGAAGAGCCTCCTCCAGACACATTCAGGTGTTTGGGTAAATTTGGGTGCTCACTGCTGTAGGGCGGAGGTCCTTGTTGTCTTGCTGATCATTGGCAAGGGGTTGCTCCTGGCTCCTGGAGGCCGCTCTCAGGGTCTTTCTGTGTGGCCCCTCCCATTTTCTAAGCCAGCAGCAGGCTCTGGAATTGAAGACTTTTTTGTGCTTCAGATCTCTGGGGATTCTTTTACTGCTATCAATTGGAAACAACTCTTAACTGTTGTGATAAAGTTAGGCCTACTCAGAAAATCTTCCAATCTTCAAGTTAAATAATTAGTAACTTGATCATATCTCCAAAATCCTTCTTGCCACTTAATGTAAGGATAACACCTGAGGACAAAGCTAATGAGGGCCATCTTATCATTCTACCACATTACTCAAGAAAAGTGACTCTTATTTTTATAGAGGATGCATTTTGATATAAAAGCACAGAAAAGTACAAAGAGGAAGTTGTTTGAAGTGCACCAAATCTCACTTCCTAGCAACAGTGGTCCACATTTGGAATATATCATCTGAATGGATCCCTGCGTGTAGAAACAGAGCAGGAAGATGAATCAATGATGGTGGGGTTTTACTCAATTATTTTTAAGTAAAATTAAGTTTAATGATACATAAAAAAAGAAACTGAAGGAAAATGAAAAAAAATCACTGTACCTCAGTTGAATGTTTCTATGCCACAAAAATTCTTAAAATATTTCCTTTAAAGAAAAACTACTACGGATATCATCAAGAAGTTGGCATCACATTTGCTTAAAAATGTTGCAGTTCATGCATTTCTTTCATTCTTTTTGGCACTGGGGATTGAACCCAGGGGTGCTTAACCACTAGCTTAATCCCTAGCTGTTTTATGTTTTATTTAGAGACAGGGTCTAGCTAAGTTGCTTAGGGCCTCAGTAAGTTGCTGAGGCTGGCTTTGAACTTGCCATCCTCCTGCTGGGGTCATAGGCATGTGCCACTGCACCCAGCTTGGGCATTTCATTTTTAAGAGTGGAATTATTTCCCAGCCAGTAAAGATGGGTAAATGTATATGCTTAGAAGTCCTTCCACTGCCCTTTCTCCTCACTTCTCAATTTTTGTTTAGTATATAATTATTCTTACAGTCTAAGAGCTCTTAATGTGTACATTTTTAAAAACCATATATCCCACAGCTCTTTTGTCCTCGTTCTATATTTAAAACAAATCAAAACCTACCTTCAGTATTTTCTTGGAATCTTCCTCCCTCCTCATGATTTCTATATTCTGGTTTCTCTCTTGGTTGACTGATTTCAGATAAAGAACTTCCCCCAAGCATGTGAAACCCTGAGTTCATTCATGCTCAGGTAGGTCTGTCAACAGCCTTTACGCTTCAGGGACCCCTTGGCAGAACAGTCCTGAGCCACACCACAGCTTGCCTCTAGTCTCACTTAGGTCTCACTTAGGTCTCTCCTACTGATCTGTTCTGAGGCTTCTTCAGGAATCCCAACTCAGATGCTTATTGGATCACGTTGTTTATTCTCCTTAACTACTGACTTTTGTAGTTGTTTTTATTTCTGTGTTCTTTTACATACTGTTCTGTTGTGTTTTCACTTGTTTATTCTGGTTTCAGTAGAGTCTAAAGTGGCTTCCTCTCTTTCTCACGAGTTGTGCCACTTGGTTTCTTTCTTCTTTTGTTTTTCTAGAATTCCTTATTTGTACCCCTTCTCTTTGAGTTTTTTTTTAATTTCAGAAAGAGATAGCTTTGTAATTTCTCTGATGCAATGGAGAATTATTTGTTAAATAGCACAGGAAAAGGTAGAGGCAGCAACACCTTTACTTAGGTGTACTTCCAACTCTGTTTCTCTCCAGGAAAGAATGCCTCAGATTCTCAGGCACTGGCACTGAGGGGTTACCCAGGTCCCTCACAAAGCCCAAGGCTCTCTGGGTTCTGGTATAGCAATGGTCTCACCCTTACATCTGAAGAAGAGCTTGGCTTGGGGGCCAGGACACAGACCACAGAAATAAATAACTGCCTGTCGGGTTTCTTCCTGATTTTGATCTTCCCTGTTATCATATGGATTCTTTAAAGAAACACTACCTGTTTCTCTTGTGAAGCCCTTTGGAGCTTTAAACTAAGTCATCTGAGTATCATGTCTACAATTTTTGCCTTATCCACATATCACCCCTATTAAAACGAATGTTCTTTATATCAACTTCCAATTTTCATTTATTTGAAAAGGAAGTATATTATGTCATAAATGGAAAATCAGTAACACTTGCCATAAATAGAAAGTAACTGTTAAAATAAATGCAAAGAACACAAAACAATAGAATGTTCTAGCTGGATACATTGTCTGCTGGGAGCTAAGTCTGAGGTCTATATTTTTCTTGCTAGAAATAAAGATCCTTACAAATTGGAGAAAAGCTAAAGGCTACTGGCATCAAACAGACTTTCCTCTTGATGTAATCAAATTAAAGGACAGCTAAACTAAAAAGAATCACTTTTTTAAAAAAACTGTTGCTTAATATATCTGATCAACTGTCCAGGCACCACCTCGTCTTGTGGCATACAAGCCCCCTTGGGAAACACCACCCCAAACCAAGAATCAATGATTTGGTTCCTGATGACTGACTGTGACAATAACATCTAAGGAAATACATTTCCTGCTGGAGGCTCTCGGCAGTGCCTGTCTGCTCTCGGCATTTTACCAGTTTTACAGTATCTGGTAGGCATATTTCATGGTTTGTGGTTTGAGGTTCTGAGAGTTTCCTTGTTTCATTAAAAAATGGGGCTTTTCTTTTTAAGCTTTGCTTTTGGTGTTGCTTCTAAAGATTTCAAAGGAGTGAAAGGAAGGGCGAGATGTCTTTACTGCCTTCCCAGGGTATGCTTTATGAGTGATGTGCACCTCTATGACCTCCTGGTGCCCTGGTTGTCCCAGGTTCGCAGAGGTGGAGCCAGTTTTCATACCGGAGTCTCCTGATGCAGCCTCGCGCTCACGACCTGCCACCTTTGAAAGGTTTCCACGGATTGCAGGTACTCTCTGAGGTAGCAGAAGGCAGAGTGAGAGAACTGCTTCCTGGACAGCTTTCCTTCACGTCTGCGAACTCAGGTGCCGTGCACCTTCCCAACATCCTGACATCAGTGTAGTGGGAGCATGAAAACGTTCACAGTGGATAGATGTCTTCACCAAGGGTGAACTTGACACCCCTTAACTGTGTTGGTCTCCACATGCTGCAGCAAGTCCCTGAAACTTAATGAATCCATGTCACACAGCGAAGGTTCTGACAGTCTCAAAATAGTATCAAGATATTGATACTGCAGTGTTTGAGTTTTTGAAAAGTGTTCTTTCTTGTTTGAATATACATTGAATGTCTTACAGAGCTACTTAAAGGGGGAGGGAATGGTGTGCTGGGCCTCTGGCGTTTCCCAGGTCTTGTACATCCAAAGGTGAGGAGCTCACATTGCCTGAAAGATGAGATTTCTCAAGTCTGAGTGGCTCCCAGCCATCCAGGCCTCTCCCGCTCTGCTCAGCCCCAACCCCAAAGAAGGGGCTGCAGTCAAGGATCAGCAAGACTACAGAGAAGGGGTCACAGCCACAGACCACAACCCAAGGGGCTGAGCAGAGACTCCTACTCCGACACGAGCTAGAGGAAGTCAGTTTCTGAGAGGAACAAACATATTTTCAGTTTTTTTTTTTCTTTTCCTCTGTTACTCTCCTCAGTCTTACCAGAAACCTGGTTTTCCCCTGGACAACCTCCTTTTCCCAGGCCTGTTGCCTCTACTTGTCCATGGCTCAGGGCTGGGGGGAAGTGATGACTTCCTCAGTTCTAGTTGTGACATCTAAACCTTGGTTCACTGTCTCATCCCCCATCATTTTCCTCCCTTGATGCCACACATCCCCTCACATCACTCATTGGTTAAATCGCCACCCATCTATTTTATTTGGTGTTTTGGTCTCAGGTCTATAATTTTTCTTCTTACCTTATCTAGCACTGTCGCTGCCTCTGAGAGGTTGCTGGTTTTTCAAAATTCCAACTGGCTCTTATTTACCATCCACTGCTCTGATGGCTGTACAACAGAGTTGGGCATTGTAAGCTTGGCTGTCCCTTACACTCATTTGGGAGCTTAAAAAAAAAAAACAAAGTCTACACCCCACCCCAGGTTAATTAAATTACACTTTCCCTTTCCTTCTTTCCTTCTCTCTGCCCTCACCCCCTTTCACAGGCCAGGTGGGAATTCCACTGTGCAGCTGAAGTTGGAAACTCAGCTCTGATAGCTCCAGCTTCTGGCCTCCATCTCTTCCCCCAGGCTAGCCTTTCCTTTTAGATTAAATGCCTGCTCAGCCCACTTGGGCCTTAGGGTCATTCGTTTCAACCAGGTGGTTGCCCAGCTGCTAATCTCCAGCCCCCAGGGGAAAACCTAAGTTGCTAGAGAAAGGTACTTACCAATCCTGATTCCAGCTTTCTAACTTCACTTGTGCCCCCAGAGGTAGTAGCAATTATCCAAGCTGGCTCACTGTACTTATTTCCCCAGTGGCTATTCCAAACTGTTTCCACTACCTTCCAATCTCTTTCCATCTCCCTATTGCTCAACACAATGCTTGCATCTGTGAAGAAATTCCTGCTATATATGTGCACACTTGGTGCTCACAGGGCTTTTTTAAAAAATCTGCTTTACTATGCTTATTAAGTTTTGTAACTCTTCTGTAATTTTAAAACTACTTGAAATGAAAAGCAAAATAAAAATAGCAAAACCAGGAAACTTCCTGGATCCCTCCAGTTAGGACCTTCTTAACTTTCCTTCTAGGCAAACTTCTTGAAACAAAGATGTCTACACACACCTATCACCCAGGGCACCATGTTGGCAAATCTGTTGGATCTTTCCAGACCCTATCTAAAATGACCTCTCAGGACATTTGACACAACTGACCACTCCCTACTTCCTGCAAAACTTTGGCTTCTGAAATTTGGGGGAAAAAAAAATTCTCCAAGCTTTCCTGCTTCATCTCAGGCTCCACCTTCTCATTCCAATTTCTCAATGTTGAAATTCTTAAGGCTTCAGTCCCGGGCTCTTCTTCTCTTCCTGCTTCAGTTTCTCCCCAGGTAATCTGCTTCATAACTCTGGTCTCAAATGCCATCTACATGCAAGTGATTCCTGAATTTATATCTCTATCCTAGGTCTTTCTTCAGAGCTCCAGATGCAGACCTCTATATAATTAATATTGGTCATGGATGTCTCAAATTAAACTCCTGATATCACTCTGGATGCTCTTCCTTTAATCTGCCCTTCTCATGAAATTGTTCTATTATCTTCCTCCATTCTCCTAGTCACTCATGCTAGAAACTCTGGTATCATTTCAGACACCTTTTTTCTCATCACCCATCAAATGCAATCCTTCCCGAAGTCCAAAATATATCCCCAGAAGTTCTGTTTCTGTTTCTCTCTCTCCCTACTGCAACCACGCTCATCTTTATCCCAGACTACAGGGATGGTCTCCTAACTGGTATCCCGATATCATCTCTTGCTGCTCCTGTTCAGTCATCACACACTCACCACAGTGACCTTTTGGAAATATTACTTCAATTATGTTACTCCCCTGTTTAAACTCCTTCCATTGATTTCCACACATATTAATAAGACCAACCATACACTCAAGTATTGGTCTCCACCTATCTGTCTCATCTCATCCCTTGCTTACTGTATTAAGGCTCCATTGGCTTTCTCTAAATCTCTCAAATGCAAAATGCTCTTTGCCTGTATCAAGACATCTCCCTAAAATCTTCCTTTCCCTCAACAATTCATCCGTGAAATCAACGGTGTAGGCTAGAGGATGCTTTGGTAGCAAACCATCCTAACATCTCAAAGTTTATACCTGAAAAGACTCAGGTCCCACAGTCTGAAGCGGGTCAGGTGGTTCTTCTTCAAGTGGAAACTCAGGAGTTTAGGGTTCTTCTAAACTGTGGCACCCTCACACCCAAAATGTAGCCTTTTCGGTTGCTGTGTAAATAGAAGAGAGTGTGGGTGATCACGCATGGAGTTTTCTGGCTCCACCTGAAAATGGCATACCTCATGTCTGCCCACAACCCACTGGCCAGATCAGGGTCATATAATCATAACCCAACTGAAAAAGTAGGCAAAGTAGAAAAAGGGGGGAAAAATAAAGCGGGGGGTCTTCCTGTCTGT
Source organism: Marmota monax (assembly GCF_021218885.2). NCBI lineage: Eukaryota > Metazoa > Chordata > Mammalia > Rodentia > Sciuridae > Marmota > Marmota monax. Next base: position 5,724,242 of record NW_026695241.1, read on the forward strand.
GCAGGAAGAGGAAATGAGATCGGTGAGAATTCAGGCCCCTTTGTGCCACATCCTGGTTAATCCTCACATCTTTAAAGACTCAGCTGAAATAATACTTCCTTACTAAGGTTTTCCAGTAACCCCAACCCTAAATTAGGCATTCCTGATATAGTCTTTGTAGTATGTTATAGTTTTCCTTTATGGCATGGTCATAATGGAAAATTTACTTTTCTTCATGTGATTATTTAATATGTATTTCTGTCCTTAGACTGCGGGCTTTATAAGTATAAAAATTGAGTCTGTTTTGCTCTCATTGTGTCCCTAACACCTATCACAGTATTTGGCATATGATTGGCGTAAAGTGGTTGAGTGAGCAAATAAATGAACAATTGCACACAGTCATTGCCTGGCTCCAAACAGCACAAGTAGACAGTCATGGTGCATGAAGTGCGATGTGGTAAATGTCCCAGGAAAGTCAACTCAGGGAGCTGTGACACAATCTGAGGAGCCCAAGATCTCTCTGCTTTCTTTTCCCTGGCAATCTTCTGTAGGAGTCTGCCAACTATGGCCTATAGGCCCCACTGCCTGTTTTATTTTTTTTAATGGCACATGAGCTAAGTATGATTTTAAAATTTTTAAGTGGTTAAAAATGAGTTAAAAGACATGGGACAATTATATGAAGTTCAAATTTCAATGTCCATAAAAAAGTCTTATTGAAACACAGCCATAGGTTTATTAGTTTATTAATAATATATTTATTATTAATTAATAGTACGTTTATTTAGTAAACATGCATATGGCTTTCCAGCTACAAGGCAGAATCAAGCAGTTATGAATGAAGACATATGACCCACAAAAGTTTAAAATATTTGCTGTCTGGCGCTTAACAAAAGATGTGCTGGCTTCCGATCTAATCCACACTTAGTTTAAAAGGTGACTTTTATGTGAATTATGTTCAAGTATAGGTCTTTATGCCTCTCCTTTTTCAATTCTCATGTCTACTATCAGAAATTAGGCACCCCTTTTAAAATTAATTTTTAAAATTTGTATATGACAGCAGAATGCATTACAATTCTTATTACACATATAGAGCACAATTTTTCATATCTCTGGTTGTATACAAAGTATATTCAAACCAATTCATACATGTACTTTGGATAGTAATATCCACCACATTCCACCATCATTTCTAACCTTATGCCCCCTCCCTTCCCTAAGGGCCCTTTTAATTCTAACCTCGCAACAATATCCTTTCTCTGCAGTCTCTCTCCTCTTTCCTTAAGTCCACCCATTTCACTATAATCAAAGCTAGGTCTCATGAGAATAGTTTTGATATTATAACTGCTTTTTGAGGTTTCCCATTGTGTACTAAACAAAACCTGCAGTTTGGCATAGAACTGAAGATTCTCCATTGCCTTACCTTTCCAGCTGTTTCTCTTACATCGTACTTCCATCTAGCCTTATCAATCACTTCACCTACTCTATCTTTCTCTACTTCAGGCCTAGGCTCACAGTTACCCTTTCTGTGTGAAACGTCTGCTGCTGGCAGTTGGTTATCTTAAACACCAACTTGCCCTAAAAGTCTTTCCCAGCCCCTCCTTTGAGAATAATTACTGCCATCTGTGCGATTCTGTAACGTTTTGTACTGTACGATTGTTTTATTTCAAATTCTGCTTTATGGTTTCCTGTGTATATACACAGATTGTCGGTTTCTCACGTTCTATTGAAGGCTGCTTAGGGGAAGGAATTGAACTCTATTTTATTAATCTCTGTGTCCTTTTGGCGCCCGGGAAGGGTCCGGTAAAATTATAAAAAAATTTTTTTCAAAATTTCTCAGGGGGAACTGGACTGTAAATTTTTGTACCAAGAACCACTTGCATTTAAGTATAAAATTTGCTTAACTTGTTTAGGGTTCACTAGAACGAGAAACACCTTTGTATACGCATTCGTCCAGGCAGTCACACACCTGCGGATCGTAGCCTGGGACCCTCTGGTTTTTCTGCAAACACGTGGGTGACAAGCGATTCTCGTCAGGTCCCTCCTCTGTCCACGGTGATTGGCGGACCATACGCTCCAATCATCCCTCCCCGCCTCTTTCAGCAGTAGCCAATCACAGACCCCGAGCGCCTCCTGACTACTAGACACTGTTTACTAACAGATCGAAGCTGGGGAATAAGGGGTGTGACTGTTCCAGGAGGTCCGGGAAGGGAAGGTGTTGACTGCGCGTGCGCACCACAGGCAGCGGGCGGGGCAGAATCTAGGGTCTCACCAACCCGAGTGGCCGTGCTTCTCCCTCTCCTGCCTCCCCGCCAAGCAACAACAATTCGAGGAGCGGGGCGGGGCGTCTAGTGAAACGTCAGAGCAGGATGCCCAATAGAAGCCGGCGCTGGCAGACGCGCGCGCCTTGCGCCCAATAAGCGGTGACAGCTCGAATGGCTCCTCTACCTTGTTGGCTGTGGGCGGAGCGGCCTGGAGGAGGAGGCGGTGGAGCAGGGGGCGGCTTGGTTGCGCGGTACTAGCGGTGCCCGCCGTAGGGGGAGGAGGCGGAGGAGCCAGCCGTGCGGCCAGAGCGGGAAAGAGACTCGTCTTCGCGTCCGAGTTGTGGAGCCGCCGCACCCCGGCTCCTGGGGCTGCAGCAAGGGCTGTGCGGGGACGGGCGTCCGCTGTCTCCCGGGTTCCCCTCAGAGCGACCCGCGGGATCGGAAAAAGGGAGAAGATGGAGGAGGGCGGCAGCGGAGGCGCCGCCGCTGGCACCAGCGGGGACGGCGGCGACAGCGGCGAGCAGCTCCTAACTGTCAAGCACGAGCTGCGGACCGGTGAGCGACCCCGCCCTCTGCCGGCCGGGCCCGGCGCGGGGTCGCGCCCCGGGGGACTGGCTGGGGCCCGCGCGGGCCGGGGGCGGGACTCGCTGGCGGGGCGGGAGCCGGGGGTCTCGGGAGGTCCCGGGAGGTGGGCGCGCACCCTGGGGAGGCGGCCGAAAGTTTTCCCGAGCCCGGGAGGCGGCTGCGGACGCGGGGCGGCGGGGCCCTGGAGGCTGTGAACCGCTGCCTGCGGCACTGGTCCCCGAGGATGCTTTCGCGCCCCCCTTCCCGCTCAGGTGACACATCTGTCACTGCATCCTGTCTAGGACGAAAGGTGCGCTTTCCTCTGCGCGAGGTGAGCGGCGCCTGGGTTTGGAGCGTGACTCACTTCTCCACGCCCCTTGAGGTGGTCCCGGCTCGGGGTTAGGAACCGTCCGGTGAGAACTGCGGTCCTGTGACACAGAAACCCAGGGGGGTGTCTCCGCTTTAGCCAGTCTAGACTGGGTAGATAAAGAGGCTTCGCTGGCTCCTGGGATTGAGTGCTTTTATTTGCAATTGTCGTGAAATACTATACTTGGCCTTGAGTTTCTTTCAAAGGTCTCTTGAGATGCAGGCTCTGTAAAGCTCTGGGTGAAAGGGACTAAGGAGCAGGCTTTGATCCCACATTCTAATATTTGTGGTCACTGGAGTTGTTCTGAGTCTTATGCTTGTTAAATTACTTTTTCATTGTGTAAGTCCAGGTTTATGATTTTGGAAAATGCTTATCTGGACCAATCAGTACAGTTTGGGTACAATTGTATTTGTAGAGCTCAATCTCCTATTGGAGATACGTTTTCATTTCTGAACAGATAATACATTTTAACAGTCTGTGGTCTTTATTATTACATATTATTGTGAGCATTTAGGATTTTTTGTCACTGCTTCTTTTCATATTGAAATATTCTTTTATTATGTAGACACAAAGCTTAAATGGCAGTTTTCAGGGGTACACCTAGTACACTTTATTTCTGTTTTGAACAGATCATAAAGGTGGCTCTGTTGCACAGTTCTTTTAATTATTGTTATTTCTGATGATATTGCTGATTAGTATTCCATTGGATGCCATTGTGGTCACTTAACATAAGAGATGTCAAATTAATGCTTGCTTGCTTCTTTCTTCTCCTCTTCCTCCTCCTCCTCCTCCTCCTCCTCCTCCTCCTCCTGGCTACCACTCAGGGGCACTCAACCACTATGCCACATGCCACATCCTCAGCCCTATTTTGTATTTTGTTTAGAGACAGGGTCTCAACTGAGTTGCTTAGTGCCTGACTGTTGCTGAGACTGCCTTTGAACTCATGATCTTCCTGCCTCAGCCTCCTGACTTGCTGGGATTACAGGTGTGGCCACTGGGCCTGGATCAATTTCATGATTTCCTAATTCAACATTTTTAAACATTGTGGTTTTGGACATTGTCAATCTGTTATATATCTTGAACCAGTCACTCTATAATATTTTTGAGTTCCTAACATAACCTTTATAGTTTCTGTTGGCTTGGTTTTTCTCTTTTGATTTTATGGACCACTGATGTTTTCACAGGGCTATTAGGTCATTTACTTAATACATATATGTTTGGTGTTAATATCTGATTTGCACCAGGCTCAGTGTCTAGAACTTTCTGTGTGAGTTTTTCCTTATCTTACATAATGATTCACTGCTTTATATGTACAGAATCATACCGTACAGCAAAAAATACTTGAAGTCATGTGCTCCTCATCCATTGACCATGATGCAACAACGAGCTTTTGCTCTATGACCGTCCAAGGAGCAACTTGCTTGTTATTAGTAGTCAACCAACTGCTCAATTTCTGGATTTTGCAAACAATGCTAGTTTTGTAGAAAACAATGAGTACTGCTTTATTTCCCTTTCTCCACTAACTGTGTGAATCATCAGCAAGTTTGCATTTTAGAAATTTTTTCTGCTGGTTGATGAGGTTATACTGAATTCATTAGTGTTGTTAACTGTCAAAGGAAATGAGCAGTCATTTTGATTTATTGCTGAACACTGGAACAACTGACCGGACATAGTGGTCAAAACCACTGTTAAAATAAAACTTGAAAGAGTCACTCATCTTGAGCCAACTGTGCTCCTTTTAGCGCAGGATGCTATAATAGTCACCAAAGTAATTTGATCTGATGTGGTCCCTTCTCAAATTGTGGACAAGTGCATAGTCATATCAGGTCGGTTGTTGACGATTGCCTTTTTTGTGCAAGACACTACCCTGTGTGCTTTAGGATGAATTAAAAATCAATAAAAGTCAGTGTAAGGACATGGGAATTGCTGCAGTTATGTAGATTAAATAGCATAGCACACCTGGGCATGGAATTGGAAGACATAATAAATCCCAGCTCTGCCACTTACTAGCTGTGTAGACTTGGGCAAGTCCCTTCATTTATTTCAGACTCACTTCTTTCATCTACTAAATGAGAGGATTGAATGAGACATAGTTGGAAAAATGCTAAGCACTTTGCTTAACTTACAATAAGTGAGCACTCAGGAAATGGGGGTTGAATGGAAACCCAGGAATCACTGCACAACAATATCTTATTGTAAGGTGTCCGTATTAACTCTGTGTATACTGGAAAGAAAATCACTCATTTGATGATTAGCCTATGCCACATTGCCTGGCTGTTATCTTTTTCTGTATTTCTTTTTCTCTAACAGAGCATAAGTGATCCTTATAATAATTCATTTACTTATATGCATTAGACTATAAGGTCCATGGGTAAGATACCATGTCTTTGATCTATTTGTAGCCCCTGGCATATAGTAGTTACTCATATTTGTTGAATGAATTCATCAAATGGATGAAAATAAGGAAAACATCTAATAGTATATTATATTCCCAGTGCCTTGCAGATGTTAGGTGGCTGATAAATGATGATAGTGGACAATAAAAGCTAAAGAATGCAGAGTATAGGATTGAGTTAAATGGCAGTTTCTTGAGCACTTTCTGTCTTTTAGCCTAGATAGTATCAGTACCAAAAATGACTAAGAAAATGTTCTGCCCTTTGTCATAGTATAATAATAGTGGGATGTGCACAGTATAAAGTTGCCAAAGAGCAATTGAGACTTTTAAACAATCAGAGCGTTGGGTTATCTTACTCATTTATGCAGTAAGTATTTTATTGCTTACGTTCTGGATGCTGTTTTAGATACTAGAGTTACAAGACATATGTGGTCTCCCTACTGGAAGGACATCAGCTGCATCAGGCATTGATGGAAGCAGAGGTGTAGATTGTCTGTCGTCTCTGAGTCTCTGCTTATGTATATGTGATAGTTTGTCCTTCTCCTTGGCAGTCCAGCTTCTCCCACATGGAATGATGCTGCTGACAGTTCCCAAGTTTTACATCTTAAATCTTTAGGTGCTAGAAAGACACTAGCCCTTTTCTAAGCTTATAAAAATGTCAGGGAAGGACAGTATTGTCTTGGCTTTGGTCAGGTGTCCACATTTGGTTCATTGAACTAAGGTCAGGGGAAGGGATCATGTTCTGCTAAAGTGATAGCAACTGTAGTGACTTGGATGGGGCAAACTAAACTCTCTGAAGAGAGAATGTTGCTGGGAAGACATTTCCTTAGTTGCTTGTCATTAGGAGAGACAGCCTTAACACTCAGGAGAGGGCTGACAGGAGGGTTGTCTATTGGGTTATAATGAACTATTGTAAATCCTAAAGGTTTAAAGCAACATGATTTCTTTGGGTCATGAATTTGAGAGTTCCTTAGCTTGGTGGTTCTGACTCAGCGACACTCATGAGGTGATAGTCACGATGTTGACCAGGACTGCATTCAGCTGAAGACTTGTCTGGGGCTGGTTGTCCGCTTCTAAGAGGGCTCACTCACATGTTTTTGTCAGGCTGTTTCAGCTCCTTGTCACATGGGCCTCTCCATTGGGTGGCTTGAGTGTCCTTATGACATGGCAGCTAGTTTCTCCCAGAACAAGCTATCTAGGAGGGAAAAAGCAAGGCGAAAGCCATGGTGTCTTTTTTGTTAAATGGTTCTATTGGGATGTCGTCTGTATACCGTATGGTATACTTTTCTGTTTTAAGTGTACAATTCAGTGTATTTTAGTAAAGTTAGAGATATATAATGATTGCTACAATCTAATTTTAGAACACTTCCATTACCTAAAAAAAAACCTCCTACCTGTCACTCTCCATTCCCACTACCCAGCCCCAGCCCTAGGCAACAACTAATGTATTTTCTGTTTCTATATATTTGCCTATTATGAATTTTATTTTAGTAGAATTATACAATTGTGGTCTTTTGTAACTATCTTCTTTTGTTAAATATTGTCTTTTCAAAATTCATCCCCATTATTTTATTGATAGATTGTATTTTTTTGTTTTAGATGTATCATATTTTAAAATTCATTCCTCAGTTAATTGACATTTGGGTTGTTTCCCTTTTGGCTATGTGAATAATGTTGCTCCTCACGTTTGTAGACAAATTTTTGTGTGGACCTGTGTCTTTATTTCTCTTGTGTATTACCCACAGTATAAAATTGCTGGATCACCTGAGGACTGTTTTACCAAGTGACTGTACCATTTTATGTTCCCTCCAGCAATGTATGAAGGCCTCAATTTCTCCATAGCCCAGCCAATGTTTATTATTTTCTTTTTGCTTTTTGTTGTTGTAGGAGGGGTGAAGCAGTATTTCCTTATGTTTTTTTAAATATTCATTTTTTAGTTGTAGTTGGACACAATACCTTTATTTTATTTGTTAATTTTTATGTGGTGCTGATTTATTGAACGCAGGGCCTCACATGTGCTAGGTGAGTGCTCCACCACTGAGCCACCCCCAGCCTCTCATTATGGTTTTGATGTTTCATTTTTCTAATGATGTTGACATCCTTTCATGCACTTACTGACCATTTGTATATTTTTTGGAGAAATATTTATTCCAATCCTTTGCTCATTTTTTTAAATTGGCTAATTTGTCTTATTTTATTATTGAGATTTCTTTATTCTAGATGCAAGTACCTTGTCAGCTATATGAGTGCAAATATTTTCTCTTATAAAATAAGTTGATCTTTCATTTTTTTGATGGTGTCCTGAGAAGTGTGAAAGTCTTAATTTGATGGAATCTAATTTTTCTGTTTTTCCTCCATTTTTTTTCTTGTGTGTGTTTAAAAAATCATTATCTAAAACAAGGTCATAAGAACTTGTGCTTCTGTTTTCCTCTAAGAGTTTTATAACTTAAGCTCTTTTATGATTTTAGATCTATGAATTAGAGCTATGATGAATTTTGAGTAAATTTCTGTACATGGTGTGAGGTAATGTCCAGATCCATTGTTTTGCCTGTGGATATTCAGTTGTCACATCACCATTTGTTGAAAAGACTATTCTTTCTCCCATTTAATTGTATTGGCACCCTTGTTGAAAATCAATTAACCATAGATGTATGGTTTGTTTATTTTAGATTCTCAATTCTGTTCTATTGATCTGTTTGTCCTTCCTTAAGCAAGTACCACACTACTGTGTCTTACCTAGTATGTTTGAAATAAGAATGTATGTCTTCCAACTTTGCTGTTCTTTGTGTGTGTGTGTGTTGGGGGGTAGTACTTTCAATGGAACCTAGGGCTTCAAACATGCTAGACAAGTGCTCTACCACTGAGCTACATCCCCAGCCACCACCACCCCTTCTTCCAATTTAAAATTTTACTTTGGGACATGGTCTTGCTAAATTGCCCAGCCTGGCCTTAAACTTGCAATTCTTTTGCCTCTGCCTCCCAATAGCCAAAATTATACCATGCTTGGCAAACTTGGACTTTCTTTTTCAAGATTGTTATACTGGGTCCATTGATTTTCCATATGAATTTCAGAATCAGCTTTTCAGTTTCTGCAAAGAAGCTAGCTGGGTGAAGTTCTGACAGGGATTGCATTGAACTCATAGATCGATTTTGGGAGTGTTGCCGTCTTAGCAGTGTTAAGTTTCCTGATTGCTGCACAGGAATATCTTTTATTGAGGTCTTCTTTCATGTCTTTAAATGATGTTCTGTCATTTTCAGAGTTTGTACTATTTAGTTAAATTTATTCCCAAGTGATGCTATTTTAAAAGAAATTATTGTCTTTAATTCCTTTTTCGGATTATTCTTTGCAAATGTCTAGAGATCCTTGTGTCCTGCAACCTTTATTAGCTTAGTAGTTTTTTAGTGGATGCCTTAGGATTTTTTTTTTATTTACAAGATCATATCTGAGAATAGAGGTGGTTTCACTTCTTCCTTTCTAATCTGTATGCTTTTGTTTACTTTCTTTGTTTAATTGCCCTGGCTAGCACCTTAAAAACTGTGTTCAGTAGCATTGTCAAGAATAGACATCCTTGTTTTATCCCTGACCCTGGGGCAGAGCACTAGTCTTCCATCACCAAGTGTAAGGATAGCTGTGGGATTTCCATAGATGCCCTTTATCAGATTGAGAGAGTGTCTTTCTATTTCTAGTTTGTTTGGTGTTTTGTCATGAAAGGGTTTTGGACTTTGTCACATGCATCTGTTGAGATGATTGTGTGTTTTTATTTTTTTGTTTTGTTGGTGTGATTTATTACATGGATTAATTTTTGAATGTTAAGCTAACCTTGAATTCTTGGGGTAAATCCTTTGTGGGCCTGGTATATAATCCTTTTTATATGTTTGTTAGCATGTTGTTGAGGATTTCTGTGACTGCATAAAAGATACTTTTAGTTTTCTTTCCTTCCCCTTGCCCCACCCCTTCCTTTTCCTTCTTACCTGTTTGGTTTCTGGCATCCATATTGAAGGTCTTTTAACAGAGGTCAGGGGATGGGCCAAAACTACTGATTCTGCTCTAACTTACTGTGGGAATTTGAATCTTTCTGAGCCCAGGTTTTCTTATCCAGAAAGTAAAGGTGTTGGACCTAGTGAAAGCTGGTGTTCTAAGGATATTTATGGAATAGAAGAAAGTCAGGAGCTATGATTTACTTTTAAAGACCATTATGTTTTACTGAAGAATTCATGTAGAAACCCACTGATAAACAACAGTTCCCTGCTGCTTTTTGAATATGGCTCTATTTATAAGGATTTAATTTGTAGTTAGTTCTTTTTTCTTTTTAATTTTTTTGTAGTTGTAGATGGACAGCATGTCTTTATTTTATTTGTTTATTTTTATGTGGTGCTGAGGGTCGAGCCCAGTGACACACATGTAAGGCAAGCACTCTGCCACTGAGCTACAGCCCCAGCCCTGTAGTTAGTTCTTTAGAAATACAACCATCATGTATAGTTAAAGATATTCAGATTTCAGTGACAGTCTCAGTTATATGTGAGTATGATGCAGCTCTCCTTTTTACACTAAACATACACAAATATATTTTTGTGGATGTATATGTTTTTATAGTACTTGTTCCTTTTTTATGATTTCTTTACTTTGAGGCAAGTAGACAGAACTTGTGCTCTGTCTTTAGTTTTATAGATACATTGAGAAAGTTAAAAATATGAATAGGTTATTGACAGTACCCTAGCTGATTCCCTAGACCTCCCAAAAATTTCCTTTTAATTTTCTATCATGAATTTCAGAGATTGAGAAAATGATTTATTTGGGCAAAGAATGGCATCTGAGCCTTTATGTCAAAGAGATTCAAATGAATCTCTTGGATTACTTCTTCCTTTCCATTCTGGATGTATTTGTGGGGGAAAGACCTCGGTGATAAGTCTAGTTGCAGGAACCCATTTGTTTATCATCTATTTATCAATCACATAAAATATATAAGATATTGCATTGAGATTTCAGGGCAATAAACAGGAACAAGTAAGGTTAATCTTGCACCCAAGGATTTCAACTCCCCCAGGACACATATGACCTAGGTAGAGTCCTGAGGGCCATTTGTTAGACCAATGCTTTCATGGAGAGAGGAGCCCAGCCTTGCCCTCCAAAAGCTCCCACAAGGTTGGGGGAAGAAAACAAAGATCAATACAGTATGATGAGTCTGCAGTAAGAGCTCAGTTGCTCTGATCACCAAAGAGAAAAAGAGAGTATCTTGGAACCCAAGCTTCTGGAGACCAAGGTGATTTGATTGGCGGGAGCAATTTTTCCCTTTAATAAGAAACTGACACTTGATGACAGCTCTTCTAGGGAAAGTCTGATAACATCACATGTTGGTTGAAGCTTCACAGTTAAAAACACTGATACAAGATCCTGCAATCTGTATACGTGGAAAAATGAGAATTCATACCCTATTTGAATCAAATGTATGATGTGTCAAGATCATTGTATTGTTTTGAACAACTAATAAAAAAAAAAGAGATGTTGATCCTCAAATGCGGGGGGAGAGGGGAGATTGTCCCAGTTATTGCCTTTGAGCTCTGTCATGACTTCCAGTCTGCATATATCAAATGTGTGAGCACTCCTGCATTTATCTTGTTTGAGTGACTAGGGTCCAAAATAGATTCTTGTCTTCCTTGTGTTTGTTTTTAGCAGTGTCCCTTTTAGTTCAGGTGTAGTTCCTTTTTCTGAAAGTCAATTGGATTCTCTGAACTTCACACATTCCTAGATTTGTGAGTGAATGATCTCACTTTAAAAAAAAAATTCTCTGAGACATTCTTTCAGGGGCTGGTGCTGGGATTCAGTGGTAGTGCACTTGCCTGGTATGTGTGAGGCACTGGGTTCAATTCTCAGCACCACGTATAAATAAAAAAATAAAGATCTATCAACAACAACAAAAAAAATATATTTAAAAAAGACATTCTTCTGTACTGCAGGATAATATGGAGGTAGAGGTCCCAAGTTTTAGTGCAGTACTTGGTATTGCAGTTATTTCACACTCAAGTTTTGTTATATAATCAGTGTGTTCTTGACCAAAACAAAAACTAAACACAAAGCACAAGTTCTGTCTACTCTCCTCAAAGTAAAGAAAGCATAAAAAAGGAGCAAAATTATTTATTGTGTAAATAATATTTTTGTATATCAAATTATTTGGAATATAGAAAGCGAACTTAATACTTAAAAATAATTCTGTTATTTGCGCTTATATTTTTAAAAATACTCTTGATTCTGTTTTCCATTTGTGCTTCTTACTGTTAAGGAGATTTTTCTGACACACCATTCTTATAATTTAAGTTGCTACAAAGAGGTAAATGAAATTTTCTGAGGTAGGATGAATAATGACCCCTCTCCTCCTGCCAAAGATGCCCACATCCTAAACCTGGACCCCTGTGAATATGTTAAATATTCCATGGCAGAAGTGCATTTGCAGATGGGGAGAATAGCCTGGATTATCCAGGGGAGTCCAGTGTAATCACATAGGAAGGTAGAAGAGTGAGGGGAGAAGGGGAAAGAAGCAGGGGGAAGGGGGGGGAATGTCACCATGAGGAAACAGATGGAGTAATGCCATTGCTGGAGGGGGCCATGAGCCGAGGAATGCAGGAAGCTTTTAGAAGCTGAGAACAGATTTTCCCCCCAGTCTCAAAGGAACACAGCTCTGCTGTCACCCTGATTTTAGCTCCATTAGACCCAGTTTCAGACTTCTGATTTCCAGAACTGTAAGAAACAAATTTGTGTTGTTAATAAATCATCAAGTTTATGTTCATCTTCTATAGCAGCAATAGGAAATGAGTACCTGTTGCTTAAGATTGAATGAGCCAAGGGATAATTTTGCTTCAGGCATGGATGACTAATATAATGGGAGGCGGTCAGTCATTTAAACAACTATTTTAATAGGGAAGGGCAATGAGTGTTCTTCTGGGGTAGGACTGTGCTGTTTCTCTAAGGAAGCATCCTTGCTGTGTTGCTGCTGACCACCTGTTCTATTTTTCATAGGAACACTCTGCAGTAGATCCCTGGGAATACCTACTTTATCAAATTGGTGGCATGAAAGCATCCAGTCTCAGGCTCATAGCATGTAAACGTGTGATTGGGCATGTCTTTTTTTTTTTTTTTTTAATATTTCTAGTTGTAGATGGACAAAATACCTTTATTTTATTTTTTTTTAATTTTTATGTGGTGCTAAGGATGGAACCCAGTACCTCACACATGCTAGGCAAGCACTGTGCCACTAAACCACAACCCCAGCCCAGGGTATGTGTCTTGAATCTCTTCCTGTGTTATTTTGTGTTCTTTTTCTTAATTTTCTGGTTTCTTAATTAATCTTAGAAATTTGCCTTCAATCTTTTCTAGACCAAGGCAAGGATTTATTAAATATGAAATTAAGTAAGTACATTTATATTTAAACATATGTGTACATAAAGTAATATAGAAAACATGAGAATGCTTTTTACTTTCTATTCAGTGTTTTGATTCTTAAGTAGAATCTTTATCATAGTGTTCATGCTATTTTTACATTTCTTCTAAAGAGAGAAAAGTGAGTCCTCTAATTAATTAGTAGCACTTTTGATGTTTGAAAAAATATGATAGATCAATAAAATAAAGGCATACTTAAAATAACTCTAGAGGCAAAAAGGTGGAAATGGATAGAGGGCTCTCTTTGCACTATGCAGTTTCCTGCAAGGTGGAATATCCCATCTTTAGCTGGAAAGTTCAGTCAACTGAAGCCCTCTGTACTCTAACCAAATCAATAATCTGAAGTAGGAGTAGGTGTTTTTCCAAAGGGAAAAATTATTTAAAATAGGTAATAAGGATAAGGATGCACTTTGTTTCTAAATATGGTGCTGTGGCCGGGGGTGGGGGGTCATGAACACTGAATTTTAACAGTGTATTTGAACAAACCCACTCTCATGATCTTATGCTTGCTTTTCCTTTATACTTATGTCATTTGTTTATAAGGAAACATCATAATTAGGGCCAGAATAGAATAAATCTAATGCGGCCACACACAAATGAAACTCATAACTTGGACCTAATTTTGCTATGTATAAATTGGGTACAATAGTCACAGTTTTATTTATCTGCCAATTATCATTGAATTCCTACTGTGTGTTTCACACTCTCCTAAATGCTATGTTTAGTAGGGAATACATTAAACCTGGCTTTTATCATCACTGAATAATACTTGAGAGAGACATTAAATACACAATCACATAACTAGCTCTACAATTGCAGTGGTGATACTGAAGATGTACGGGTTCTGTGAGGGAGCCTAACTGGGTGGCCTCACAGGGTGTGAGGGATGAGTGGAGCCTTCTGTGGAGCCATCAAAACCCTGTGTGGTGATTACTTTCTTCTTATTCTAATTTTATACATGGGGAAACTGAAAACTTCTACTTACCCAGAAAGTAAGTAGAAGAATTGGTTTTAAAACCCAAGCAGACTGTCCTGAGGTCCCACTCATACCAAGTGCTCATGCAGATGAATATGGGCCAGGAGCTCCAAAAAGAGGTCTGGGCGGGATAAGAATCCTGGCATCATTGGCATGTAAAGACACTTCAAGTCAAGGTAGTAGATGAGAACACCTTAGAAGAGATCGAAGAAAGGAAGAAGACTTAGACCTGAGCCCAGAAAACCCCCAAGATGTAGAGAATGGATAGAAAAGGAGTGGCCAAGAAAGGACACAGAGAGGGAGGAGCCAGGAGAAAAGCTGGAGACCACCTGGGGAGTTGTGCTGTTGTGGGAGCCTAGGAGAGGTGCTAGGGCTGGAGGTGGGGACACAGTCCACGGACCCCTGTGCACAGGGGAGAGGTGATGATGCTGAGGTCCTTGTGACAGGGTTGTGCAGGATGAGAATACGCAGGTGCATTTGGTGGCAGGAGGATGTGGAGTTTTGAAGGCATGATTTTTTTTTCTTTTCTGGGAGTTATGAAGAAAAGGCAATTCTTTATTCAAGAAAAATAGCTTCACTGTTTTAAAAGAATTGTTATTCTGATCTTTTAAAAAAAATTCCTAGATACAGGAAAATCACCCAGAAAGTAGACACAAAGCTTACATAATGTACAAGAAAAATTTGTCTAATGTTGTGGAACAGCTTCCAGAAGAAGGTTTTCAGGCCCAGCAATGGAAATGCTCCTGTGCTTTCTGCAGAGGCCATTTCCCTGAACATGTACTGTGGATCATGCCAAAATTCTTAGTAAGCTTAATGTTCTGTTTCTTATTTTTGAAGTGTTTTATATTTAGTTCAGTTCTTCTAAATTAAATTTATTTGGTGCATGTATTGGAAAAAAAGGCTGTTTGTAACCACTTTATAAGCATTTGTGTTCTTATTGACTCAGTTTTCATATTGGCTCAGTCATGTAATTCCAAAATCACTTGGAGAAGTAAACACTGCTGTTTTATACACCAGAAGTACAGTGTGTCTTCAAGGTAAGTGACTCCAGCAATGAAAGTGGGCAGCATTGTTTTAAAGTACACAGATAATAAATATAACTTTGTTCTGCCTCCAGCAGAATGCTGTTCAGAGGCATGGTTTTGAGGCCCAACCACAACTCTAAACAGCTTCAGAGCAGCTTACCACCTGGCAGTAAAAAGGGACCTAATGTGCCAGCTCTTTAGCTTATTTTCCACTTCTCCTGCCTTCACTAGAATCGGGCTAATTGGACCCTCTGGACAGGAATTAGGGTTTTTAGTTCAGAGTAATGTATGTGCTGTCAGCACTATACTGGATACCACCTAAGCTAAACTGCAGCTTATCTAATAATTTGCTTTATAAATAATTTTCCCCCTGACAAAAAGGAAGAAAAAAATAGCAGAAAAAGATTTTTTTTTTTCTCACTGCATACAATTGTCACCTTTTGACTGAAACTAAATTAGTCTGAGAAGCTTATGTTTTGTAGTGTGGAATAAGAAAAGGCAAGGTTGTATAAGAAAAACTATTTTATAACCTTATTAGGTTGGTCCCAGGAAATGAGATGCTAAATACATGTTTTCTAGTTGGTATATTAAAAACAAATCTGAGCATATAAAATAAATAGATTCAAGTCAGGTTGTCAGGCTGTGTTCTGCACTGATTTTTAAATCTACTTCCTCAGACTTCACTCATCTCTCCCCTTCCCCTGATCCCCAAGCTCTCCTTCCCACAGACACAGTTGAGTCCTCCTGTAAAGAATAATGATAACACTAAGCCCTCTGTGGTGGTTGTCATCATCTTTCCTCTGGGGGTTGAAGACACGGTTGACACAGCTCTTTCTGCCTCTCCATCTCTGCCCAGTCTTTGATGTGCTTTGGCATCAGGCTTCTGTTGCAGCCACTGCCCCCAAATGGTTAGTAACTCACCAAAGTTCCTGTCTCTCTGTTTCTTAGTCTGGTGAAAAGTCTCAGTTGAATATAACTCTGCTTCTTTAGAGCCAGCAGCTGGTGCCCAGTGTGGTCTTGGCCTCCCTTTCCTAGTGACAGACTGCTCTGCTCCCTGGTTCTTCCCTCTTGCTGACTGCCCCTCTCTTTCTGCTGCCTACTGTCTCTCTGCTTCTCGTCGAAGGATCTGTCCTCCATTTCTGCGCTTCTTGAGAGGTCAGGGTGTTATCATGGCTTCATTTATCATCCAAGTCTCTGTCTTCAGCTTAGATCTCTTTTTTTGCATTCCTCATCAGACACTCCCAACAGCCCACTGGACACAAAACATCTGGCCATCCACAGGTAACCTTAGTCACTCAAGTTTTTCCTCCAGCTCTCCTGGTTTTATTTAGTGACATTGTCATTTCCCATCTTGCTAGGACCAGCTAGAAACATCCTAGACTTTTCCTCTCTCACGTTCCCTGGGCTTACTAACTGGCTCTGCCAATTGTGTCAGCTGCAACTGTAAAATATCTCCTTTATTTGTTCCTTGCTCACTGTTGCCATTACCACAGTCTTTGTTCAGCGTGGAACCTAATGATAATTGCTCTCATTTGTTGAGCTTTGTGTGTCTCTGCCAAGCATTTCACATGTCTTATTTAATTCTCACAACACATCTGTTTGATGGCTACTACAGCTGATACCTCTGGTGTACAACCTTTTGTCCTGTCTGCCTGGAGTTCAGCTGAAGTGGCGACAAATAGTTCTGTGTTGGTGTCCACTCATTTCAGGTTGATGCATCTACCTTCAAGCACACAAGCTGCACATTTTCCACTTTCTGCCCTGGAACTTTGATTCCTGCTCCAAAGCTTAGGACTCTGTAGGGAGCAGGCTCAATAAGTACAAATGTAACATCCCAGAAGCACTAGGGGTTAACGTCCCACTGGGGCAACGATCAACTAATGGGGTATGGGAACTGGTAATAAACTCTTCTCTGTATTGATTCAAGGGTGGAAAATTCCATAAGTTCTTCAGAAGGTCCAGATTAGATTGGGTTGATAAGGCATTCCTGTTTTGGTTTTTCCTTATTCCCTATTTTTACTCTCAATCTCTCCTCTATCCTTCTCACGGGGATTACCTTCCACAAAAACCGCTTGCACATGTGTCTGGCTGTGACAGGTAATGCCAAAAGTGGCTCTAGAAAGTGTATCCTTGGATGGGATATTGGAACGTATTACTCATTGGTGAAACTGTAGTATGGACCCCATTGTTGGTGGCAGTAGATGCTGATAAACCCTGACATGTTTGGCAGCCCAGGTACTAAGACTCATACCTTTAGGGGATTAGAATATTGAATGGAAGGTAAAGGGTTGGGTTATGCAATAACTCCAGTAATAGAGTGGTGTGAGGACATTGGTGATTATGTGGCTCTGAGTTGACTGACCTCTTTTAGCTTTTGAAACCGTGAAAACAACAAGTTAGCTAGTTATCAATGCATCCTGTGAAAAGAGGGCTTCCATGACAGCATTTGGAAAGAAACTGTGGCCATTAGTCAAATTAAGCTAATAAAAAATCAGGACCAGGATTTAATCATAGGGTAGCACAGCTGTATGCCTTTTGTGATGGTTTGTATGGTGTCTGCTGAGCTCAACTGGAGTATGTTTCCTAAAACTCTCTTCTAGACTTTAGCACTGGCTGCGAGAAACATTTTGAGTGATATTGGAGGGCCGAAGCGAAGCAGCAGCCAGTTTCCTTTATGTCTCAAGCTTGGTGATGGCACTAGGCCCCGCTCCAGCTCCCACACGTCCTTGCCAGTCTGCTTTATAGTAGTGTGGGCGTGGAGCAGGACCGGCTTCAGCTCCCCTGCCTCCTGTTGGATTACCTTCTCAGCTTCTGGGAACCCTGGGGCAGTGGGGCGCAGCTTCTCTGCAGGTTACGGGCATCGCTGAGGCTGAAGATAGAGACGGACGTAGGCTCCTGTTGGTCCTGGTTGATTCCGCTTGTCTTTGGGATTCCCGTACTGAGTTCATCTGAGTCAGACCCTGCTCTCAGCCTCCTTGACTCCACCTCCCTACCTTGGCCGATGACATCAGGGGGCTTTAGCTAGCTCGTCCTTCCGAGTCCTGGGTGATCTGGTGTTCCTGCCTGGGTGACCACAGTGCCCATGTGCCAGGCGAGCTCGCATGGCTCTTCCCTTTGCGCGTTGGTTCCTCTCTTTGCCCTTCCCTGTGGCGCCGCGACTGTGCGGAGTACGTCTGTGTGTACTTTTTCTTCCGTTTCTCTTCTGAGTTCCATCAACCCTTGTTTCATTTCTACCATTTTTGTTTATTTGCTCATTTCTGTTCTTATTTTTTGTATTTTTGGTTCAGGATTCATATATATATATATATATATATATATATATATATATATATATATATATATATATAAAATCTTGAATGCTTTTTGAAGGTTTTAAGTTCAATTTGGAGGACAGTGGTATTTCTTCAGCTTTGTGGTCTTTTTCATTTTTTTTTTTTTTTTTTTTTAGGGGGAGGATCTCATCAGCTGCTGGAAAGCTTGATGAGAATTTCCTAATACACGTCTTTGCACGTGGTCTGCTCTGTGGGCACATGGTCCATTCTTCTTGGTGCTCCGTGTGGTCCACTTTTCTGGGCGCCGTGGGGCACCTTCCTCTGTGCAGATTTTTTCATGGATGGCACTGGGGAGGTTGGGGGATGGTGTTTCTTGTTTCTCTTTTGTTGCTGTTGATCCTCAGTTTTCCCCTCTTCCTTCCTTCTTTCTCTTCCCTGCCATGTTTTCAAGGGCACCCACTCTTCTCTGTTCGCCGTTGGACGCTGCTTCTTCAGGCTAACTCTCTTTGCTGCTTGGTGCTTTAGAGCACCAAGTTCTGACCTGTTTTTTAAGCTTTTCTTTAAAATTTTTTTTTGTAGTTGTACATGGTCAGCGGGCCTTTATCTTATTTGTTTATTTTTTATGCAGTGCTAAGGATTGAACCCAGTGCCTCACACATGCTAGGCAAGTATTCTGACCCTGAGCTACAGCCCCAGCCCTGACCTGTTTTTTTTTTTTTGGGTGGGGGGAGGACTGGAGATTGGACTCAGGGGCACTCAACCCCTGAGCTACATCCGCAGCCCTATTTTGTATTTTATTTAGAGACAGGGTCTCACTGTGTTGCTTAGCACCTGCCATTGCTGAGACTGGCTTTGAACTCAAGATCCTCCTGCTTCAGCCTCCTGAGCTGCTGGGATGCCTGTCCTGTTTTTAATATTTTATATTTTTTATTGGACTCTTTTAGAGAAAGGTGTTATGTTGCTTTGTCTCAGTGCTCTATGCCCCTTTACTCATTTTCAGAGTCCTCTAAGGATCCTTTCCTGTCTCTCAACCTTCACACTTGTTGGGGTTGGGGGTTCTCTGTTGGGATTTGTTCTGTTTTTCTATGACAGGTAATTTGAAGGTGTAGCATCCTCTGTCACCTAATACTGTTGAGGGCATAGTCATATGTGGTTTTATTTGCTCTCTTCATTGGTTTTATAGTGGTGGTGTTTTTTGTCTTAAGTGTGGGAGGGAGATTTGAAACGAGGTAACCTTCATTGTCCCTAAAACCCAGAAGCTTCTCTCTACTTTTAAGGCTCTGCTCAAACCATAACTTCTCTTCTTTGGAGACTTTTCTGATAATTTTCTAATGTCCATGTTCAGATATTTGCTGCTCTGTCTTCTATTTTACCTTTTTCTAATTACTTTTATCATGTTATATTGTATTTATTTGTCTCCCCTACCTATCAGATTGTGAATGTCTCTGAATGGCAACCATGGATTCTTCTTTTTAGTGATACATGGTAGATACCCACTAAGTGGATTAATTGACTTAAAGGAGAATAGAGACAGCTGATGAATGTCACCTCCATCAGCCATGAATAGTATGGATATTTTTGGATCAGATTGATCTTCAGTTTTAAGAGAAGTATAAATAGGTACAAATTTGCATAATGATCAGGTTTTTATTATAATAATACCAAAGTTTAAGGTAATAAGATTACCTCTTTCTCCTACATCATTTATAATATTAATTTTTGAAAATTAAGATGACCTTTACATATACCTTTTCTTTCCTCTAATATTGTTAAATAATTAAACTCTGAAATCTTCTTTCTTTCCTTTTTTTCCTTCTTTTGAAAAGGTTTCTGCAAAATTTCTGTTTTTAATAAATCATTTTAATGTATAAGTGACTTCCTATCCTTTTGCTATCTAAAATGTCTTAAATGTGTCACATGACTAAAAGTTCACATACTTACAGAAAAGACAAAAATTTTTTTTGTGTGTGTGTGTGTGTTTCTGGGATTTGAACCTAGAACCTTGTACATGCTAGGTAAGTGTTCTGCTGAACTATAACCTCAGTCCTGAATTTTGGTTCTTAAATATACAATCTGAATTTACCTAATTGACGGACATTGGATGTAGGTGTGCCAAAAATCCTGTAATCTGCTCAATTATTACTGCTTTTTAGCATCCTGAAAAGATCTGATCTGTGATTTTTATTTTATTCTGAAATAAAAAATTTGAAAATATGGTTGTATATCTTTAAGGAAACTGAATAAATGTAAAATCAGACTGTTTACATAATAATAATTATCTCTATTGCTAGAATTTTTTTCTATCCAGATTTTCATAATATAAACAGACATTTTGAAAAGGGAGGGTTATTTCTTAACCCATTTATTATTTATAATACTCCATTTTGTTTTGTTGGCCATGATTCTTGGACACAAAAATCAGATAAGATTTTAGGAGATTAAATAAGAGGTTAGTATGCAACTACATTATCCTTCCCAGGACTTCAAAAATTGGCTTTCTTCAGAATTTCTTATAGAAAGGTATTATTATAAATAGCAGATGTTAGTGATGTATCCCATTGATTTTGCTCATATATAAATCAGAAGGTAAATTTGTCTCCATACATGATTCGTTCAGAAAATAGAGTTCTTAGTTTCCTGTGTTCTGAAATGAAGGAAAAATAAAAGATATAGAATAGATAGGCAGCTGATATTTGTTTGCCATATGACATAGACATTCTTTTTAATAATTTTTTAATTGAAAGAGAATCTCCTTTAGTTTACTAATTTGATAATTGTTTAACTGTTCTGTTGTATATTCTAAGTTTTTTCTTCTTCAAAAGAAGTAAGCCACGTTAAACTAGAATTGTGAAGTAATTTCTTTGGAAACATTGTTCTCGCAGATGGACATCATCTCTGAGAAGACACTTGGACCCTAGTATTTAAGCTATTCCAAAGATTGTGAACAAACCACTTGGATCTTTTGAACCAGGGCATGATACTATCCCTTGGTTACTATCACTTGGTAACAATCACTATTGGTACTACTATATAATTCATTCAGGTGCTTTGCCTGTGGATTCTCATTAATTAGTGAGCTACCTTGTGCTGTAAGTTCTCTTACTATATGTTTCAGAGGGCAAAACTAAGGTTGCGTTCAAATCCACTAGTATTTCAGGTGACAGAACTATGAATCTAGATGTTTTGACTCCAGAAACCATGCTCTGACCTAACACTTTTTCCAGGAGTGATTTTTTTGCCCTGCCTGTGAGGACCATACCTTTATTTACTTATTATTTGCTTATCTGACAATCTGTCCATTTTCAGATAGTGATGGTGTGAAGGGCAAAGGTGTTGGGAGTGAGGGAAGCATGCCAAGAAAGGAAACATTTTTTTTTGTATTCTTATGAATTGTTATTTTGTTTTTTGTTTTTCAGAGATCAATTTTTAGAGCATGGATCTTTTCTGATAGATGCAGAGAATATATACCCATAAATGTACCAACTAGCATTATCTAAGCTTAGTATCATTAATTTAGTTACAACCTACATATCCTTTTATGTTAGCTTTTTGTCACTGTGATAAAATACCTGATATAATCAACTTATCAGGAGGAAAGGTTTATTTGGGCACATGGTTTCAGAGGTTTCAAAGCATGGTCATTTGGCCCTGTTGCGTTGGGCCTGTGGTAGGACTGTACATCATGGTGGGAGTGTAGTGAGGAGGCTTGCGTTCTTCATGGTAGTTAGGAAAAGAAAGAGAAAAGGCAGAAGGGGCTGGAGATGTGATGTCCCTTTCCAGGCTACACCCCCTATTACCTAACTTCCTTCCAGGAGGCTTTTCTCCTAGAGGGTCCTTTACCTTCTAGTAACATCTCAGGCTGGCGACGAAGCCTTCAACCTCTGGGCCTTTGGGGACCTTTAAGATCCAAACAATAGCATCCTCCCTGGACTCATTTTCCTTTCTGTTCTTTTCCAGCAGTAACCATTATCCTGAATTTAATTTTTTAATATTTTTATACTTTGACAACATTATTATACAAATTATAGTATATCATAGCATTCTGCATGTTTTTCTCTTCACATAAATGGTGTTATACTCATCAAGTACATACATATATTTATTACGCATATTATAAATGTCTTTCCTTGCTAACATTGTGAGAACTGTCAGTGTGTGCATCGGCAACTTAATTATTTATTAATTTTCACTGCTCTACAGTATTTCATTGCATGACTGCACCATAATTTCTTTATCTGTTGTCCTGCTGATGGACATTTAGGTTTTCACTTTTTCACTGTTGTGTGTTGATGGTGACTGTGGCCTGGGATGTATCTCCACATACGTATATGTGAGCATTTCCCTATGGTATGAGCCTAGGACTATGTTCACTAAATTGTGGGTCTGCACACCTTTGACTCTAGTCAGTGTTGCCAGATTGCTTTCCAGAGCAGTTGTAAGAGCTCCTACCCGCTCCAGCAGGACACAGGAGTTCATTTTACTTTATTTGCTAACTCTTGGTATTATAAGGACTTTAAAATGTTAGTGATTTGATAGAACAATTTCTCTTTCTGAATTAGTATTTCCCTAAATACTGCTGGTTTTAATACCTTTATTGACCATTTGGCCTTCTCCTTTTGTGAAACTGTCTATTCATGTAGTTTCTGCTTATTTTTTTTTTAAATTGATTTTCTATTGAATTGTTTTTGGTGAAAAGGAATTCTTTATGTTGCATGTAGCATAGTCTTATGTTCTTGATTTATTCACTTAGTTTCATGTACGTGTATTTTATAGTACTGATTTACAAAGTCATTACTATGCCTTCACGCTGTTTCATGTATGAAGACTATAATTCATTTCTTCTACTGTCAGTGGATATTTGAGTTGCTTTTTCTTAC
Source organism: Marmota monax (assembly GCF_021218885.2). Lineage (NCBI taxonomy): Eukaryota > Metazoa > Chordata > Mammalia > Rodentia > Sciuridae > Marmota > Marmota monax. The sequence continues at coordinate 5,747,390 of NW_026695241.1, forward strand.
TTAAACAATATTGCTGTGAATATTTATACATTTTCTCCCTTCTGATGCATATATAAGAGTTTCTGTAAGACACATACTTAGAAATCAAATCCTCTAGTGGTCATGGGGGAATATACAACTTCAAAAGGACTGGACAGTACTGTTTTTTTATTTTTCTCAAAAAAGTTTTATTAATTTATACTGTTAAACACAGCATATAAGTAATCTAATTGATCTTCATTTTGTCCAATACTTTTTATTGTCAGATTTAAACAAAATCTTTTCCAGGCTGGTAGATGTGAATCTTACTGTGATCTTGTGGGTTTTTTTAAAAAAAAAATATTTTTAGTTGTAGATGAACAAATACCTTTATTTTGTTTTATTTCATTTTTATGTGGTGCTGAGGAACCAGGACCCTGCATGTGCTAGGCAAGCGCTCAGCCCGATCTTGTGATTCTTAAAATTACGTTTCCCTGATTACTAACGAGCTTGCGTTTTTCATGTTTATTGGCCTTTTAGCTTGTTTTACACATTGCTTATTTGTGTCTTTTCCCTGTTCTCCTCTGTGGATTTGTCTTCCTATGGGAGTTTTGTGTTGTGTGGTGTTGGTGAATTTTGGACGGTAATCCTTGGTCAACTCAGAAGCCCTTTGCTTTTGCTGGAATGCTCTGGGTTTCCCTTGTGGTTGGCCTGTGCCGTTCCCTGGGTGGCATGCATGTTTCTGTGAAAGCTCGCTCCGCTCTGCAGGTCCATCCACGGCTGAGGACCACTGGCGCCTGCAGTGATGCTCCACTCAGCGCATCCCTCCGCCTCTCGATTCCCCAGGCCTCGCGTGTGGCAGTAGTGCATTCTTTTTGGAGTATTACGGTTTTTCATTGGTAACGTTGACTTGAGTATATAATGAACTTTTGGAGGAGGAACCATTGCTTTATCTTTGTATTCTAGGGCCTATTTTAGTAACTGTTTTTGACTGCAAATAATAGAAAACTCAGTCAATACAGTAGCTTAAATAAATAGGATTTTAAAATGTTCACATCACAGGAAGGCTGGAGTCTAGCAGCTCATGCCCTGAAGAATCTAGGTGCACGTGTGCGCTCTCTCTTTGGTACTGGGGATTTAATCCAGGTGTGCTTTATTAATGAGCTCCATCCTCTAACCCTTTCTGTTTTTATTTTGAGGCAGGGTCTTGTTGACTTGGCTGAGACTAGCCTCAAATTTGGGACCTCGGGCCTCAGCCTCCCTGGTCCCTGGGAATACAGGTGTGCACCACCACACCTGGGCTCACTCTCTTTTTGCCCTGGTAGTCTTGGTGTGTTGTGACCTTTTCCTCATTGTTCACTGTCTACATCAGACAGAAACACGGAAACAAGGAAGACGCTTTCTGTTCATGAGGTGTTTCCTTTGTATTTAAGATTTGAAATCTTTAGCAGACTTTTCTCTGTATCTGGTTTTTGGTCACAAGGTATCATGTGCTCATCTTTAAAATTGAGTATGTGGTTTTCTAACCTCTCTAGACAAGGGAAAACATGGTTAAAATGGTAAGTGAATCGTCTTTAAGTATCTGCTACTTAGTTTAATTCTTTAAAAATTTGCCAAAATAATACACACAGAGACCTAGTCAAGTAGCACCATAGGGTTTATATCAAAACCAACCAGATGAAACCCGGAGTTCCTGACCCTTTCCTACTTTTCCATTCCCAGTTTCTACTTTCTTCTTATACTGTCTTACTAATTTTAAGTGACATTTTAAACCTCTTGAGACCTCAGTTTTATACCTCTTTTATTTTCTTGCCTATCTACCTAATGAAGTTGTATTATAATATTGGTTGAATCCACATTAAATCTTAAATTCTATGTATATATTGATTGCTGAGCCAAGTATTCTTTGCTTCTTTTTTCGTCCTTGTATAAACTTTTTCCTCTCTGAAGTTAAATTATCCCAGTCTTTTTTTTTTTTTTTTTTTTTTTTTTTGCGGGGAGGGAGTACTAGAGGTTGAACCCAGGGGTGCTTAACCACTGAGCCATATCCCAACCCTTTTTATGTTTTATTTAGAGAAAGGGTCTTGCTGAATTATTTAGGGCCTTGCTAAGAAGTTGAGGCTGGCTTTGAACTTGTGATCTTCCTGCCTCAGCCTCCCGAGAGACTGTGATTACAGGTGTGTATCACCATGCCCAGATATTAAGGTCAGAGGAGCCGTCACAGTGACGCCAAAGAAAAAGGTATTTGTGTTTCTTGTGTGGTTATTTTGTGCAGCCCAGTCAGTCCAGTTCAACTGGAGTGACCCTTGAGCCTTTTAGTCACGAGAACAGAAACCTAGCAGATGACTGAGAAAGTGTTCCTTTTTGAACACTGGAAAAATTTTTTCAAATATTAGAATATCTTCAGTATTACTTTTGAAAGCTCGGCTTGGTATAATTGGAGGCTTACACACCTGTAGCATTTTTCACTGTGAATCCCCTGTCACCATCAGCAAGTCTTTGACCTGGAGATGTTCTGTTTCCCGAGAGAAGGTCCTGCAGACTTCTCCTTGGGGAACATCAGTCTGGTTGTGTTTTTGGAGCCAGCAGGGATTGTGTGGATTTATACTTCCTTCTGTGTCCTCCTCCTTTCCCTCATCCTTGCCCCTCTGTAAGCCTGGTTACCACAACTCCAATTATTTTGCTCCTGAAATTACTGATCCTTTGCATTAGGGGATCTGGGAAATATAACTTCCTAAAGGGTTTCTAGATATTTCCCCCATTTCCACCCCTCCCTCCCTCCTCCTGGTCCCCTGGCTTCTGTGGTTACTCGTATCTTGAGCCTTGCTGGGCTTCCCGGGTGGCCGTTCAGCCTGCTCATTGGAACATTGTCCTCTCCAGGCACTTAGGTTGGCCCTTTCCCCCTCAGCTCACTCCTTCACCATTCTTTAGATGTCTTCTGCCCTCGTGTATTGTGGAGTAGGATTGTTGATGTCTTCAGGGCTATTGAATGTGTTTCTGTTTCTTGTTTATTGTATAGAAAAATCTTACCTTCTTGAAGTTGAAAGCCAATAAATGACTCCTTTCTGCAAATTATAACAACAATTAACATTGCACACTCACTAAGTAATCTAGCTCCATTCTAAGTGGTGCAGACACATTATTTTACTTGACCCTTACATCTGGTTTATGCCACATGCTGAACTTCCTAAGAATTTCAACTCTTTTTGTCCCCACAACAAATCTTAAAGTGGTCATACTATTTTTTTTGTTTCATCTCATTACTTTTTAAAAATTTGTTCTAATGAGTTCTACATGACACAGAATGCATCTCAACTCACTGTATACAAATGGAGCACAGCTTCTCATTTCTCTCGCTGTACACGGTGCAGTGTTTCACCATTCATGCAACTGAACATGTACACAGGGTAATTGTGTTCGTCTCATTCCACCATCTTTCCCACCCCCATGCCCCCTCCCCTCACTCCCCTTTTCCCAATCCAAAATTCTTCCACCCTCCCTCATTATGGATCAGCATCCGCATATCAGAGAAAACATTTGGCCTCTGTTTTTTGGGAGGAATTGGCTTATTTTACTTAGCATGATATTCTCCAGCACCATCAGTTTACCTGCAAATGCCATCATTTCATTCTTCTTTAAGGCTGAGTAATATTCCATTGTTCATATATACCACAGTTTCTTTATCCATTCATATACTGAAGGACATCCAGGTTGGTTCCACAGTTTAGTTGTTTTGAATTGAGCTGGTATAAACATTGATGTGGCTGCGTCACTGTAGTATGCTGATTTTAAGTCCTTTGGATAGCTGGGTCAAATGATGGTTCCATTCCAAGTTTTTTAAGGAATCTCCTTACTGCTTTCCAGAGTGATTATACCAATTTGCATTTCCACCAGCAATGTGTAAGTGTGCCTTTTCCCTCTCACCACATAAGAGGGCATACTGTTGTCTCATTTTACAGATGACAATACATATGTACAGAGAGGTTAAGTAACTCATCAGAGAATGCATGCCTCCTAAAAGGAATTTGGGTTCTCTCCTGTGCCTCGAATTGGGACTTTAAGTCCTTGCTGTTCTAGGTGGCTTACACAGTGCCTGCAGGTAATTGGAGCTTGCTAAACATCTGTGGAATGAATATTTTAAAGTATACCCTGGGTTACAATTAAGATGATATTTTTGTAGATATATTCTTTCCTTAACTGTTGCCTGTTTACAGTCCTTTCTTTGCAGCATCTTAATACCATTTGATTCTTCTATTATTTTTGATCAGTTTTAATATCATAAAGACACCTTAATATAGTGCAAATGTCTGGTTAAAAGCTACTATTTTCATCTACATTTTTAAAGTTGTCAAAAATGGAAGGCAATAAAAAGCAAATAATGGAAAGCAAAATGGAATTTTTTAGGACATTTCCAATGACTACTCTATAGGGGCTCAATTTTTTATTATAATATTTCTTTTTTAAAATATTTTTTACTTGTAGATGGACACGATACCTTAATTTTTTTAATTCATTTATTTAAGCTTTAAGGATCTAACCCAGTGCCTCATAACATGCGAGGCAAGTGTTCTTCCCCTGAGCCACAATTCCAGCCCTATAATATTTCTTTAAAATTTATTTTTATAAGCATACAACATAAAGAATAGATCTTTTTCTGTGGTTAGCTATTTTTATTATTATTATTTTTTTTTTGCCATGGATGTCCTGGATTTTTAAAAAATATTTATGCCTATCAACATACTATTTTCTGGCTATTATAGATATTTTAAAACTTGGCCTCTTTACTTTCCAGATATGTAGTTCAAATTAAGATCTATTTAAAATATAAAATTAAATAATTATCTTCCTTTGTGTTTAGTGACGCTTTAGATATTACTTCTGTTGTATTTATGCTAAGTAAACAGACAATTAGTGGCTTCTAACCTACATATAGATAAACATCTCTGTATAAATATAAACCTATGTATGTTTGTGTTAGTGGTTCCCTTCATTAAACATCATGCACATTTACTTCATAAGTGTGTATGGTTACAGTCGTGTTCTGTAATTTAAAGTTGGCAATAGCTAACTTTGTTTTCTGGGAGCTCTAAAGCATTTTAGATTGCTTTATTTGGCCAACTAAAATATTACATGTATTTTATAGGACTTACTGCGGGTAATTTGCATTTCATTAGAATATGTTTTCTTTGACTTTAATGGTAAGTCGGTGTAGCTTTCATATACTAAGCATTATATTTCCATATTGGTATTAAGAGAAATATTTAAGCTTTAAGCTAGATCTTCTATGGAAAGGATTTCTGGTTCTTTAGATATAAGATAGGTTTATTTAGTTGAGTAGTCATGTGACTAGTTCAGGTCAATGAAATTGAGTGGAGATGACACAGGATGCTTCAGGGCTGGTACATTTGGTTATCATTGACTCCATTAAAAGCTTTTATTTCTACTCGGTTCAATTACCCAGGACCAAAAAAAAAAAAACAAAAAACTTTTATCCCTATGTTTTAGCAACTGATAGTACTAGTACTGTGGGCGGTTGTTCTCTGTGCTCCTGTGTCCTAGGAGGAGGACATGAACAGAGCCTGTAGATCAGCTGCAGTGGGCAAGGAGAAGTAGCCTGTGGTTTAAAGCCTCTGCGATCTTGGGTTCTGTTACTGCAGTGTAATTTAGATGATTCTTAGTGCTAAAACCTCCTGTGAGGAAAGTCTAATTTGAAATCTCCTGGAATTTCTTCTTAACAGTGTGGAGCTGCAAAAGAGTCCACATTTTTTTGGAGGAAAAAAGGAAACTATTCTGCTTGATGGAGATGGGATTGGAGGGTGTTAAACTTTTGGGTAACTTTTAAGAGACTCCTAGATCAACCTGCAACTTCCAATTTGTCTTGAGGATTTTTGATGGTTTTTTTTTTTTTTTTTTTGAGTATCATAAATGATACTTCAGCAGTGAGCAAGGACAGATTTTCTAGGTCTGGACAGTTGCCTGATTCCAAATCTCCATGTGTACAGTGCTTCGCCCCACAACATAATATCAACAAGAAAGTCAAATAAAACCCATAATGTCCCTGCCTTATTACTGAGGGTCACGGAGTGCCACAGTCTTCACAGTAGATAACCTCACATAGTCTGGTGAGTAGATAAACAGCAGCACATTCCATAGGGCTGCAGCTGCAGCAGGCCTGCAGGGCATGAGTAGGGAACGGGAGTCTTGAGAAAAACCTTGAAAAACACAGAGAGAGAGGGAGAGAGAGAAAGACCCAAAACGTAGGAGCAGGAACCCCCCCCCCCCCCCCCCCCGAAGGAGAAAGTGTCAACAGTATGTACCAAAGTACTGGATTCTCACCTGGGATTTGTTTAGTGGACAACTTCAGCTAAGGAAAAGGGCTTGAAAGTGAAGAGGACCCAAAGTGACAGCCCAAGGCATGAGGAAGTGCTGCTTCTAGCAGAGGGGTGGGCACCTTGCAGATGTGGTCAGTAAAGGGAAAGGAGTAAAAGGAAAAATTACAGATCTTGTAGAAACAGGAAGAATCACACACCAGTTCTTCCCCATCGTCCCCTAAACCAAGGAAGCCTCAGTAACCTTTTATAGGGACAACCCTTTTATGCTTGAAACCTTGTACACTAAATGTTAGAAATAGAAAAACAATACAAAACTACTGTAAGAAGAAAACAAAATGAAAAATCAAAATATTACCCCCCCCCAATTAAATCATTATGCAGGAGAAAAACAGGAATACAATACTCCAAACTGAATACCCTCAGACAAGCATTAGGAGGGTGTGTGTGTGTGTGTGTGTGTGTGTGTGTGTTTATGGAGTATGAATCAGATTTTAAAAACTAAAAGAAATAGGTGGAGGAGAATTAGATTCTGAAAAAAAGATGGAAAAGATAGAGTTATGTCAGAAATGATGACTATATTTATAAAGTCCCCAAGGAAGAATAGATAAGAATAGATTCAAACAAAATGTTATGAGGGCATTGAAGAAAAGCAGGGAAACCATTTTTTTTTTTTAAATTAGGTACAGAAAGAAAAATGAATTTTCAGAAAGAAATTGTTTGAAATGGAGAAAGGCAAAGCAGATGTAACGTTTGTACAGCAGGAGTCATTAAAGAAGAAAAATAAACTATATAAGAAATGTAATTACAAGAATAAAGAAGACTTGAGTCTACACATTGAAGTAGTCTGTTGAGTTCTGGGGAAAATCAATAGTGATAATGAAGCCAGGACACACGTGTAATTCCAGTGACTCTGGAGGCTGAGGTAGGAGGATTGCAAATTCAAGGCCAGCCTCAGCAACTTAGGGAGACCCTTAGAAACATATTCAGAACTTGTCTCAAAATGAAAAGGACCGAGAATGTAGCTTAGTGGTAAAGCACCCCTGGGTGCAATCCCCAGTACCCCCTCACCACCAAAAAAAGTGATAATATAGTGATCAACTCTGAGACATATCCCAGTAATAGCCATTATTAGTGCTACTTTAGTATTAGTAATATTATTAGATCAAAGATTTTTAAAAATCTTTGGGACTTCAGGCAAAAAGATGTAAATAGATTGTCCATGGCAGGACAATTAGTTGTTATCAGATTTTCCCAAAGCCACTGGAGCAGCATTTTTTTTTTTTTTTAAGAAACTTTAGGAAAGAAAGTACAAACCCAGGATTATATGTAGCCAGTGGCTTGAGGATTACAGCCATAGGAAAAGTTTTGAGCTTCTAAGAACTGAGAGAGTGCCCATGGGTGGTTTTCCTGAGGAATCTCCCCGACAGTGAATTCTGCCAGGAAGCACTTGGTCATGTTTATGTGTAGAGTTGAGACTAAAGTGAGGATGAGACACAGAGAAGACCATATGTAAACCTTCAATTACATTGAATGTGTGAATATTTGTAATTTATGTTGCATTCGTTCGCATACAGCCTGAGGCTGAGTCCATGCTTGTTCCCAGTTTCAGTTTCAATTTCAATTTCAGTTTTACTTGAGGTCACAGAAAAAAATCTGGTTCCATGAGCTATGCCATACAGAAACAGAACTCAGAAGCCATGCAGACCACAAAAACGTTTTCAAATTCAAGCATTTATTTCCAGTGTAAAAAAGTGATAGGAAAGCATTTAAGCCTGAATCCTCAAGTTCTCACTCTTTTTCTCTGCTTGAACTGCCACCAAGTGTCCTTCCTCCAGTTGCTGACATTCTTGCATTTCCTAGGAAGAGAGAGGGAGGTGGACAGATTGATGGCAAGTGGCCTGGTGATGGATGACAGGGTTGGTTTTTATACTAGCTGGAACATGGATGTTATTGATATCCCTCACAGTGCATTGGTTTGATATAGTATTTGGGTCTCATCATTCACATAGATCGTTATTACTGTTGTAATCTTCATGTTCTTATTTGTTCTGGGTGAGTTGTCCATATGCTTATTGGTTTGTTTAGGATGACTTATTAAACCAGTAAACAAGTGTAAGGTCAAATAATTTTACATCCATATATATTTTTTTTACATGAGGAAATTGTAAGACAATGGTGTAGCCAACTGAATGAGGCAGTATCTTGAAGTACATACACAGATGCAGATACAGTTGAAATCCATGTGCAGCATAAATGTATGTACAGCAGTTTAAATAAACATAAAACAGCTCAAATATACACAAATACATAACCTAAATACACTTTTCTCAGCTCTGTTCATGAAATTGCCTCAAAGGCAAGGTACCCCAGTAGCCATGAACGTACCCAGTGGCTAGGTTTTGGTTTCTAATATCATTTTCCAATAAAAAAGAATGAAGCCTACTTATAAGAATAATAAAGTAAGTGTTCAAGAAAACAAGAGAAAAGAAAAGAAAGGGTGCATTTCAGGATACAGAAACCAGCTTGAAGATGCTTTCACTGACCAAAAGTGGGAAAATTTATATATCAAAATAATTAAGTGCCAGACATGATGGCGCATGCCTGTAGTCCCAGTGGCTCAGAAGGCTGAAGCAGGAGGATCACAAGTTCAAAGCCAGCCTCAGCAACAGTGAGGTGCTAAGCAATTCAGTGAGACCCTGTCTTTAAATAAAATTTAAAAAAGAACTAGGGATGTGGCTCAATGGTTGCGTGTCCCTGAGTTTAATCCCTGGTAACCCCCCCCCCCCCCCAAAAAAAAAAAGTAAGCATATAGATAAATTTTAAACTGTTGAAAACAAAAATAGTAATCTACGAGTAGTCTAATAGATAGGTGGGGACAGGGAAGACTCTTCTCCAAGTACAGTGTTGACTGATAAACTTGCAAAAAATTACTCTTTTGTAATAACCATTTAGTTCAGGTAAGGATCATCAGTGGAAGCTAAGTTTCCTGGGAGATTCTGATGAAGAACAAGACATTTTAATGGCCCTATAAAGTGTCCCCGCAGGTGGCGTATTGCAAGGGGAAAATCAGTAGTATTCAGTGGAGAACCTGAAAAGCACCAGGATTGGGTGGTCAAGACTAACAGGCTCAGTGAGGGACCGACTGACATGGTACGCTGCTGGTTGTGACACCAGGAGAAGCGCATGCTACTTCAGTCCTGGCCGTGCACAAGCTGAACCATGAGGAAATGTAAACAAGAAGATTTTATTTGAGCATTCAGAAACAATGGCTTCTACTCTGCAAAATTGTCAATCATAAAAGACAAAAATTCAGAAACTCTCCCAGATGAAATGAGACTAAAGACATGACAAAATAAATGCAATATGTGTTTTGTACTCGAGGAAAAAGTGCCCTGGGATGTCCAGATGGTTCCTTCCTTGTGATGGTTTGACTTTGATTTTCTGACTTTATAATGATATGAAAGTGATATGGAACTATCCTCAGATTTTGAGTTATAATCTTTCCCTGGGCTAGTGATAGGCAGGCCAGTCCTCTTTTTTGATGCTGAACAGCAGCCAAGAGCCACAGCTTCCAGCCCCTATCACAGGGGGATACCATCAACCCTGCAGTGTGCTGTGTTGCTAAGCTTGGATATTCAGTAGATATATTAAATGCCATATATATTGATTGACTGATTGATTGAGAGGGAATCTTGATATGTTGTCCAGGCTGGCTGTAAACTCTTGGGCCCAAGTGATCCTCCTGCCTCAGCCTCCTGAGTAGCTGGAATTACAGACATGTGCCGCTGTGCCTGGGTTCTAATTTCATTTTTCTGTGTTCATTTACAAGTCTTTCTTGTTGTATATGTACCCTAGTTGTTAGGAGGGACTTGCCTTATGATCTAGACTAAATGGACTCAAATCCCACAGTGCCTTGGTCTCTACAAGTCCAATGGTCTCTCCTTACTAATCTGTCAAGATTTCCTTTAACTACTAGGAGGACTAGCCTTCTCAGAACCTTTGCAGCTACTCCGCCACTGTCTCATTTCTGCACTCAGCAATCCAGATCCCATCTGGGTGCTTGATTGACTTCTGTGAAAGACAAATGCAAAAGTTATAGAGAAAGCCTTCTAAACTTCAGTGAAGATTTCAAAAGGCAGGGTGTTCATAGAGCAGCAGCGACCAGGCGGGAGGCCCTAGGTTTGATCCCCTCATCACAAAAGATAAAAAGGAGCTTCATAATCTCTCTATCATCCTAGCCTCACATTCTTTTTCTGGGTCCTTTTTTTCTCCCCTTCCCTGTTAGAATTAAACCATCAAATCTATCTTCATTTTCCCCTGCTGCCTCTGACCTCTCGGTTCAAGCCAGCTTCCACACTCTCAGGGACCCCCAACCTTACTGGGAGCTTGAGATTGAGGCAATGACCCTAGTACTTGTTGTCATATAAGGAATTCTGACGTCCATGACTGTGCTAATGTGTTACGTAGTCATCATGTTCTACAGTGACTACACAGTCTGCTAATTGAACAAACATCCTGTGTATTTACCTGCGTCTGATATTGTGCCAGGCAGTGGCAGGACTGGAGCAGACACAGCCCTGATCCCAAACACCTCAGGGTCCTGGGGAGACACTTGGATAAGTGACCAAGTCCAAGGTGCAAGCCCTACTAGAAAGGTCTGAGGTCAGAGAGTACTGAAGAGTACAGAGAGTGACTGAAGGCTGGGGAAATTCGGGCAGCTGGTGGACAGTGGGGTCTGCAGGAGGAGCATATGAAAGCACCAACACCACGGACAAGGTGGCATGTCTGGGATGTGCACTGAGTGTGAACCTGCAGGTTGTGGGAAGGAGGGAAAAGGCAGGGGGCAGCTCAGTGAGGAATTTGTGTTTGACTTGGAAAAGTATGCATGGGAGAGCCCATGAAAGATTTTAAGCAGAGGACTAAGGTAATCACTTCTATACCTTAGAAAGACCCCCAGCTTCAGTGTGGAAGATAAACCAGAAAAGAATTGACATGGTGACAGCAGAACCTTCACAGGTGGATATAACAGGTAAGGGCAGAATGATAATGGCCCACGAGGTCCTGAGAGTAGGGAAAGAAGAAAAAGTGAATTCTTTAATGTGTTATTCACTAAGGACAAAGAGAAATATTAGATATTGTTATTCTCAATAATTGCAGTGTAATCATTAAAGTTCATAATGAAAATCAATAAATAACCATGAGATCATAAGACACTAGGGATAAAAGACAAGATCAACTTTCAAAATGTTGTGCAAGAAATATATGTATTACGGTGGAATACTATTCAGCTTTAAAAGAGAATAAAGTCATGGCATCTGCAGGTAAATGGATGGAGTTGGAGAATATAATGCTAAGTGAAGTTAGCCAATCCCCAAAACCCAAATGCCAAATGTTTTCTCTGATATCAGGATGCTAATCCATAATGGGGATGTCGCGGGAGTATGGGAGGAATAGACGAACATTAGATAGGGCAAGGGGAAGGAAAGGGGTATGGGGTAGGAAAGATGATGGGATGAGACAGACTTCATTACCCTAAGTACATGTATAAAAATACGAATGGTGTGACTCTACTTTGTGTACAACCAGAGACTGAAAATTGTGCTTTATTTGTGTAATATGAATTGAATTGCATTCTAATGTCATATATAACAAATTAGAATAAATAAAATTTAAAAATTAAAAAATACATACTAAAAAAAGAGAAATGTATGTATTTGTCAAAATTAACAGAACTGTATCCCACAAGGAGGAAATTTTACTGTATGTAAACTACACCTCAGTAGAAACACAATAGAGCTATATAAAAACCTGAAAGTATTTTTAAAACATGAATATTAGAAAGAATAAAATTTCAGATTCAATAAGGATTTTCTTAATGTTTAGTTATTGTTTAATGTACGTTTAGTATATGTACTTGATATAACTTGTCAAAGCTAATGCTTCTAAAAAAACCTCATCTTTTAAAATATCAATATGAAACCAAGGCTAGTTTTCTTTTTTTTTATAGTTGTAATTGTTTTTTTTTAAATTTTTTTTGTTAGTTACACATGACAGTACAATGATCTTGACAATTCATACATTTGAATCAAATGGGGTATAATTTCTCATTTTTCTGATTGTACAGGTTGCAGAATCACATTGGTCATACAGTCACCTATATACATACAGCCATAATAATGTCGAATAGTTGTAATTGTTGATGGACATTTATTTATTTATTTATTTATTTATAGTGCTGAGAATTGAACCCAGTGCCTCACACATGCTAGGCAAGTGCTCTACCACTGAATTACAACCCCAGCCCCCTAAGACTAGTTTTATAATATACACACATAAAAACGATACATCATACACATCATCTAGAAAACAACTTGTTCTTTATTTTTATAAAACATTATTTATTAATGCATTATTCTTAAATGTTGCAAATTTTTATGGCCTTTAATAGCATGTAATTTGATAACATGCTAGTTTACATGCAGCTGTGTGTATGTGTGTGTGTGTAGATTTGGTAAATATAAATGTTATAAATTTTAAAAAGTATGAGAAATATATACAGGGTTTCCAAATGAAAATGGCCAGTGGAAAATAAGCACTCTTATTATAGCCAGTTTATTTGGAACTTTGTAATTATTGTAAACTATGCAACTTTAAGATAAAAATCTGTAGTCTACATACTTCATTTCTTGGCCATGTTAAATGACTGGACTTAATATTTGCCAAAATGTAAAGAAATGGTATTTTAGCAGCTAGGCAAGGTGGTGCATGCCTGTAATCCCAGGGGCTCAGGAGGCTGAGGCAGGAGGATCTCAAGTTCAAAGCCAGCCTCAGCAAAAGCGAGACACTAAGCAACTCAGTGAGACCCTGTCTCTAAATAGAAAATATAAAATAGGGCTGAGAATGTGGCTCAGTGGTGGAGTGCCCCTGAGCTCAATCTCCAGTAAACCGCCCTGCCCCCTGCAAAAAAAAAAAGAGATTTTAGGGAACAAAACAGTAAATCCAAAAGGATAGTGTTAATATTTTTTAAAAGACTATTTTTAAAAGCAAGATTCTGTAGTGCTAGTTTATAAATCATTAACTGTCTGACACATAAGTTAAAGGCAGGTGTGCTTCAAGCCTGGATGGAGAGAGAAGGCACAGGCGGCCTTGCCCCCCCGCAGTCCGCATCATTCCGTACCCCCACTTCTTTTGCAGTAGATGTCGTGAATCAGTCTTTTGGCAAGGAAAATTAGGTAGCTTGGGAATAATAAAGAATTAAACAATTATAGCAAGGCGTATATCCCACCTTCCATACTGCTACTGATATTATTTTTATGTTTGTTTATATATTTTGAACCACACTTTTCATGTAAGATATGAAGTACTTTAATAGTCCAAGATAATGTTTCCAAGGTCAGATTTCAATTTGATGTAGGAAACTGTAGCAGCTCTTTGTTCCTCCCAAGTTAAATCCTCATTTTCCACTGCAGTTCTGTTGTCAGAAAGTACTTCGTGAACACCCTTCCCTTTTTCTATTTTCCAGACGACATGCTGCTAATAGTGCCAGTTTGATTTCGATTGGCACTTAAAGGTAGCAGCCTTGAATCCCATATCAGTTTGTAATAATTTGTGCTTACAGCTCTAAATTTTCATAGGGCTACTGCCAATTCATTTTTCAAGAATAATTTTGCTTTTAAAAAGTGTTACTTTTAACTCCCAGTGAGTTATGTAATCTAATGCTGAGAAAACTGGGGACCACAGAAACTGGATCCGCCTGTCTGCTTCTGTCCTTCCTCCCCTGTGTCAGCCTCAGCTGTTCTCTCAACCACACGGTGCTCAGCCCCAATTCTGCAACTTACCAGATAAAAGCCAAGGAGTGCTGTTGGAGGGCTTAGAAGCACTGGAGCTACACAGCACACACTGTCCCCCGTTCTCATTTCACGCACACCTGTGTAACCTGTCCCCCAACATGCGCTCAAACATTGCTTCTGATTTTATGACCAGGGGACCAGCACAATTATGTCGCCATAAAAAAAGCCACAGATCTTTTGTGCCTCTAAACATGACTTCAGTGCACACTGGTCATTTAGCTTTTTTCTTTTTGCCAATTAGTTTTTAAAATTTTATCTTAAAATGATTTAAAAATCCCAAATGGCAAAAATAATAGACAACTTGTATCCACATACCTTTTGATTAATTCATAATCTGAAGAACCTGTGTTCATAATTCCTGATTTTTAACATTCTCTCCATTTGTTTTTTTCTCTTATCACTGCTCACACTTGCACATACACACATGCACACATGCACATATGCACACGTACGCATGCATCTATTATGGTTTTCTTACTTTTCTGAAACTAGGGTGTCCACATATTTGGTTAAACGCTATTCTGGGTATTTCTGTGAATCTTTTTGGATGAGATTAATATTTAAATTGGTCAACCGAAAGTAAATTTCCCTCCATAAAGTTAGGCACATGTACCTGCACTCTGTCATCAGATGGAAGCAGTATGTATGGGGTCAGGCAAGCAGGCCCTGGAGGCAAAGTTCCTTGAAGAAGTGGCCCAGATGCCCCCTGCCTCACTCCTGCCCACTGCCGTCTCTCCCAGCCTGCACCTAAGGTCTCGTGGGAGTTCCTTATGATCTGTTGACAGAGGAGGAAGAAACTGGGGTCTAGTTCATACTGGTACTGTACAATATGCTGGCACCACGTGCAGGTGAACACCTGTGGCATTCCAGCCCTCTCTGAGACCCCTGAAGGGTGGAGGAAGGATGTCCTCCTGTGGGTAGGACCTGGAGTATTGCCCTTTATTGTTCACTTTGCTTAGATGGAGAAATGACCAGATGTGAGATTATATGCTGATTTATGAAATACAGCCGATAGTTTGGTTGGATGGTCAGAGACCTGGAAGGAACACGGTTGGAAATTGGAAATCTGAGAAAAAAAAATATGTGCAGGGGTCTCTAAATTGGGAAAAAACAGGAAGATATTTTTGTCCCATGTCATTGCTCACTGAAGGGTGACCTTGACGGAGAGGATATTGATAATCAAGTGGATAGGATAAGCTGTTCAGTGGATAGCGGTCAGCCTCCTTGCCTAGGCACCCTTCTCATGGTTCAGTGGGATCATGAACAGCATGGCCAAGGGTAGAGTTACATTAGTTCAACAGCATGGGCTTCACTTGTCAATAGCCTGGGCCAGGTGCCCAGTCTGCCAATAGTAGAGACCAACACTGAGTCTCGATATGGACCACTGCCTGGAGAGGGAAAGGGCTGCTCACCCCTAACTTCACGGAAAGGACAGTGTTTCCTTCTTGCTGTAATAGACACTCTGATAGGGTTAGCCTTCTGTCCAGCTGCCAACCAAGGACGTACCAAACGCCTCATCCACTGTTGTCTTCCACACATCACTCAGGATCAGTGAACTTGCTTCACAGCAACTTAAGTATGGTAGTGGGCCTGTGCCATGGACATTGCTGAGCCCACCATGCTTTCTCCCATCTTGAAGCTGTTGTCTTTTTTTTTTTTTTTTAGAATAGCCTTTTGAAAACTCAATTATAGCGCTATTTAGGTGCCGGTCCCTTCCAGGGATGAGTGGGGTTCTCCAGAAGCGGGCATGTGTTCTGATTCAGCGTCCAGTTAATGATACTGTTTTTCCCTGAGCCAGGCCTCTCAAGTCCAGGAATCCAGTGGTGGAAGTTAGAGTGGCGCTGATCACTGTTACCCCTAATATCCCATTTGCTTCCTGTTACAACTTTATACTCTGCTGGCTTAGCATAGTTCCAAAGGCTTTCACCAGGAAAAATAGCCATGACCCTATTCAACTGGAAGTTAAGTCTGCTTCCTGGCCACTTTGGGCTTACTACTACTTATATAGTTGTGGTACAAGAAAGTAGTACAGTAAAGATAGGAAGCGTGTGTTTGGAGTCTGTGAGTATTCCTTTAATTGTCTCTTAACATTACTGTAACCTGTGATTAAAGCCAATGGAAAATTACAACTCCCCAGTTCAGGCAGGACTCCTTGGGGTCCAGACCTTTAGGGAGCAAAGGTTTGAGTCACCTCGCCAGGAGATCACAACCATCGGCGGAGCCAGCTGAAGGCAAAAGGCATACAGAATGGGCAATGGAAGAAAGTTGTTTGTTTATAAGTACTAGTTAGGACCATATAACCAGTTATAGCAATGAATATCATGGGTATTTCCTTATTTCGTTATGAATGTATTTGTGTGTATGTTAATACATATAAACAGGATTTTTGTGCTCTACCCTCTCTTATTTCCTTATCAAACTCAGATATACTAAGTTTGTGTCATAGTATTTAAGTACTAGATAACAAGGAGAAGAGTGATCATCATCTAAGGACTCTGCCTCCTCTTCTGGAGGAAGGGTTCCTGAATTTTACACAGGAGAGTTGTATATTATATTATGACCTTGTTATTGTCTTTTTTTGGAGATTATATATCATTTAAAGGAGATATGCAAGGTGAACAAGGGATGGCCTTGTGATGGTTGATTTTGTGTGTCAACTTGGCTGAATCAATGGATATTTGGTCAAACAAACATTTTGGATGTTTCTGTGAGGATTTTTTTTGGGGGGGGCGGTAAGATTAACATTGAAGTCCATAAAGGTCAAATAAGGCAGATTGCCCTCCTCCATGTGGGTGGGCCTCATGCAATCAGATGAAGGCCTCAAGAGAACAAAAAGACTGGTTACCCACAAGCAAAAAAGAATTCTGCAGCACTGCCTTCAGGTTTCATTTGCAACATCTTGCTCGGACTTGAGCAAGAGCTTTCTTGGGTCTCTAGTTTGCCAGCCTCAGACTGGAAGCATTAACCATCATTTACCTTCAGCCCACCAGCTCGCCTTGCAGATTTTGGACCATAGGTCTCCATAATCACATGAGCCAGTTTCTTTTAGTTTTTTTTTTTTTTTTTTTAAAGGTAGGTGTGTGTGTGTGTGTGTGTGTGAGAGAGAGAGAGAGAGAGAGAGAGAGATGCCCTGTTGGTTCCGTTTCTCTGGAAAACCTCCTACAGATGCTCCTCACTGACTAAGGGGTGAGTCCTGCTGGACCCATGTTTAAGCTGACAATGTTGCTTAACCATTGCGCGTTTGAAAGCGCACTCTGCGCCTAACCTGCTGAACTTCGCAGCTCAGCAGCACGGCGTGCTGCAGAGGTCATTTCTTCATGGTTGCAGGCTGACCAGGAACTGATGCTGGCTGCCGCTGTCCTACGCCAGGAGACAGTATCGTGCCCTGTGTCACCAGCCTGGGGAAAAGATCCAAACTCAAGATTCTAGGTGCCCTTTCTACTGAATCATCACTTTTAGACCATTGTAAAGTTGGCAAGTCTATGCCAGACGTTGGAAGTGGGACCATCTGTGGTGTCCTCATCTTTTTGTACCAGAACTCGGAAGTTAGAGACTAATACTGAGATTTCTTTAATACTGAAGCTGTTGGAAAGGGGAAGGTGAAACTAATGATTGAGGAATGGGGAAAAAAGGACCAGGACTGAAACTCCTTTCTTCACCAAAAATGGGAACTTTTCTTTATTAACATGTTTTTGGGCTTTGTTTCCCTTTTCTCCTTTTTTGATTTTTGTTTGTTGATGAACCGATATTACACAGACAGAAGAAGTTTAAGTACCTGAAAATTGCATAGGATTTTGAATGAACAAAGTTTAAATTTTAGAGATTGACAGTGTTTTGTAGATCAGACATTTATAGGGAGCTATGGCTTCTTAGTTCAGTTAGGCTGCAACAAGCGGTAGATTTCTGTACTTCCTGTTGCATTCACAACTGAATCTCTCTTGCTTTTTGTAATTCTTCTCCCTTTTTCAAAATGAAAAACATCAGAAAATCATTGACGCAGTCACAGTATACTTACTGCAGTGTCATTTATACATTACTGTTAATTAAATGATCCTGGATAGAGGCAAATAGGATTCATTCAGTATTGGGTCATGATACTGCTTGCATTTTCTCTTCATGCCCTGATTTTATGCCTAGAGTTATCATTATAATCAAAAGAATGATAGACTCAAATGCTACCTGGAATCAGAAAAAAAGGAGATGGGTGACTGACTGTTCATATACCTAATGAATTGTGGCCTGAGAGCGTGTTACAGACTTCTCTATCACAGGGGTGCTCCTTCCCGGGGGACCTGACATTTCAGTTGACTGTTTAGGTTGTCCCCCTGGACACTGCTAGGAACATGTTGACAATTTGGAGTGGTTTGTTGTTGTTTTAGTTTTACTGTTTCTCTAGCCTGTCTTTTGTTGTCCCTTGTTTAGACATTTAAATTTTTTTTGATTAAGATATCTCAGGTGCTTCTCCTCTGCTTACAGTAGTTTGTATCTCCTAAGGTGAGTCTGTGTGGTTTGGTTTCATCCTCTGTGGCATACTGTAGCCAAGCTGAGGGTGAAGCACTCTATTGCTTCAATGCGCTGCTTCTTTAGTGCTTCCTTTAGAGGCTGTTCTGTCCTCCGACAAGGCTGTGTTTAGTCATTCTGTCCCCTGCTTCTGACACCTTTGCATATCCTCATCTGTCTCTCTACCCTTTATTTCTCCTCTCCCACCCTTTCTGCCCTGGATCCCATTATTTATCACTGCCAGGAGGACCTGCTCCCGTGTCCCCTCTACTCACGGGCTTTCCTTCCATCTGCTTTCTAAGTTGGAAAAAAAAGTTTCATCTGATTCTTTCCTACTGCCTCTTAGTTCCTCTTTTATGTCCCCATCCCTTGTCTATATTCTTTGAGGGTGGTATTCTCTTTTTTCACCCCTACCCTCATATTCTGGCCTTCCTGTGTGGACTTGAGGCTCAAGCTTTGTTTATTGATAGGCTTTTAGGTTGAGTTTAACTTTTATTGTGAGCAGTTGGATGCCCATTACACTGGCATTGACACAAAGGGGTTTCAGATTGTCTTTAAAAGGCTGGATGTGATTTGGGCTATAGTGTTATTGAAGAGTTTGATGATTGAAGATACTATAGCTCCACGAGGTTGTATTTTCATGGAAAATTCAGTGGTTTTTCCAGCTAGTTTGTTGTTTTGATCCTGGGACAATTTTTCTTGCTCCCCAGAGTATGGCCATGAATACCTTGGTCCTACCCATGATATTTGACTTCAGAATTTAAAAGGGTTGCAGGAGGTCGTTTCTGTGGTCACTATCCTATTTAACAGTCATACCACTGTATGTTTAAAGATAAATCATCATAGAAATAACTCACTTTTTTCTGTTTTTACTATTTGTTTTATTTTTTTTAATGGCCCCCCCACCTTTTAAACTTTAAAAATATAGATTATACTCTTAGAAGCTGGCTTTTGCACCAGGTATGGTGGTGCACACCTTTAATCCCAGGGGATCAGGAGGCTGAGGCAGGAGGATCACAAGTTCAAAGCCAGCCTCAGCAAAAGCGAGGTGATAAGCAATTCAGATCCTATCTCTAAATTAAATACAGAATAGGGCTGGGGATGTGGCTCAGTGGTTGACTGCTCCTGAGTTTGATCCCCAGTACCCAACCCTGTAAAAAAAGAATCTTTTGCTCTTATCCTTCCACTATTAATGGTTCTGTTGACTGAACTGCCCTAGGGTGCTGCCGTCTTCATCCACTTCCATCTTTCTATTATGTTTTACTCCATCAATACTTATGTTGTTTTTTGATATTCTGTCTTTGATTGGATTTAGTGTACAGTGAGTTTTCTAATGACTGATTCTCTGACTCAGTTTTCTTCTTGCTTTTTTACTCCAGGTAGAAGTCAAGACTCACTTTTCTCTTTGTGTAGTCTCTGCAGAACTTCAGTTCCGCATCTAGTGCTGCCTGCACGCATCCAGCTGGGATGATTGGCTTTCACCTCATGGCAGTGTTGCAACCCTAAACTTCCCCTTTCCACTTCCTTGTTCTGACTATAGTACTGTTCATTCACCAGACCTGCATTTCTTGTACTTTAAATATGGGACAGCCTTAGTCCGTTTGGTCTACCATAACAAAATACTTTAGGCTGGTTAATTTATAAACAACAGAAATTTAGTCCTCACAGTTCTGGAGGTTGGTAAGTTCAAGATCAAGGCACCAGCAGATCTGGTGTCTGGTGAGAGCTGTCTGTTTCATAGATTGCCCCTTCTAGCTATGTCCTCACACAGTGGAAGGGCCTGGGGCTCCCGCAAGCTTACCTATCTGTCCTGTCCTTCCTTCCTTCCTTCCTTCGTTCCTCCTCTCTCCCTCCCTTCCTCCCTTTCTTTCTATACTGGAAATTAAGACCAGGGCACTCAACCATTGAGCTACAGCTCTAGCACTTCTTATTTTTATTTTGAGACAAGGTCTCATTAAATTGGTGAGGTTGGCTTCAAACTTGCAACCCTCTTGCCTCACAGGAGTAGCTGGGATTTTAGGTGTGTGCCATTGTGTTCAACCCTTAAACTCTTTTATAAGGCCACTAATTCCATCTGTAAGAGCTCTGCCCTCATGGCCAAGTCACCTCCCTAAGGCTCCACCATTTTTTAAAATTCTTTTCAACACACATGACAGTGGAGTGTACTTTGACACATTATACATACATGGAGTATGACTCATTCTAATTAGGATCCCAGACTTCTGGTTGTACATGATGTGGAGTTACATGGTCACGTATTCATAGATGAATATAGGAAAGTGATGTCCGATTCATTCTACTCTCTTTCCTATTCCCATCCACCCTCCCTTCCCTTCATTCCCCTTTGTCTAATCTACTGAACTTCTCTTCTTCACCATGTTTGTTGTGTACTAACCTCCACATATAAGAGAGACCATTTCTTTCTTTTTTTTTTTAAGAGAGACCATTTCACTTAGCATGACAGTCTCCAGGCCCATCCATTTACCTGCAAATGCCACAATTTCATTCTTATTTATGGCTGAGTAATATTCCATTGTGTATGTATACCACATTTTCTTTATCTGTTCATCTGTTGAAGGGCACCTAGGTGGTTCCATAACTTAGTTATTGTAAATTGAGCTGCTATATACATTAACGTAACCATGTCACTATAGTACAGTGATTTTAAGTCCTTTGAGTAAATGCCGAGGGGTGGGATAACTTGGTCAAATGGTGGTTCTGTTCCAAGTTTTCTGAGGAATCTCCATACTGCTTTCCAGAGTAGTTGTACCAATTTGTATTTCCACCACGATGTATGAGTGAACATTTTCCCCACATCCTCACCAACATTTATTGTTACTTGTATTCTTGCTAATTGCCATTCTGACTATGGTGACATGAAATCTCAGTGTAGTTTTAATTTGCATTTCTCTATTTGCTAGAGGTATTGAACATTTTTTTTTCATATTTTTTTTGACCATTGTATTTCTTCTTCAGTGGAGTGCCTGTTTAGTTCCTTTACCCATTTATTGATTGGGTTATTTGGTTTTTTAGTGTTAAGTTTTTTTTGAGTTCTTTATATATCTTGGAGATTTAATGTTCTGAGATGCAGGTGGCAAAGATTTTCTCCCTTTCTGTAGGTGCTCTGCTCACATTCTTGATTGTTTCTTTTGCTGTGAAGAGGCTTTTTAGTTGGATACCATCCCATTTATTGATTCTTTTTTTTTTTTAAATATTTATTTATTTATTTTTCGGTGGACACAACATCTTTGTTTGTATGTGGTGCTGAGGATCGAACCCGGGCTGCACGCATGCCAGGCGAGTGCGCTACCACTTGAGCCACATCCCCAGCCCCAAATTTATTGATTCTTGATTTTACTTCTTGCACTTTTGGAGTCTTGTTGAGGAAGTTTGTTCCTAAGCTGACATGATGAAGAGTTGGGCCTACATTTTCTTCTAGCAGGCACAAAGTCTCTTGTCTAATGTCCAGGTTCTTGATCCACTTTGAGTTGAGTTTTGTACAAGGTAGGATACAGAGATTAAATTTCATTTTACTACATAAGGATTTCTAGTTTTCCCAGCACTATTTGTTGAATAGTCTATCTTTTCTCCAGTGTATGTTTATGGCACCTTTGTCTGCAATAACATCATCATCTTTTAGCATTAGTTTTTCTTTCTTTTCTTCTATCCTCCTAGCACACTACTGCCAGAGTAATTTTTCTAAAACATGCTTTTATCATATCAAGAGCTATTATTACTTACAGATTCAGTTCAGAGTCATCAGTCTGGCACTGCAGGTTTTGAATCAGCTAGTTCCATGTGTCTATTTTATGTTATGCTTTTACTTTTTCTCACATTACATAATAGAGTGAATTAGAACAGTTCTCTTATTATTTTCTACTAAGAAAATAGTTATTCCCACCTATACATTTGCTCCAGCTAGTCTTCTGGCCTAGAATTCTCCAGCCATCCTCTCATTTTTACCAGTATAGATCCTGCACTTCGAGCAAGACCTCACACCTAACCTAGGGCCTAGCCTTTAGTAGGCATTCATAAATATTTATTAAATGAGTGCACAAGGATGTGTATTCTCAGTGAACTTTTCTGACCAGCTTTAGATGATGATGATATTCATACCCACAGACTCCATAAACTTGTTTATTAAATTACATTTCTAACATAGTCAAGTTTAATAAAAGATTAATTTATTAAAGAAAATCTGGTTTAGGAGTACCTTAATCACTACTAAGAAGCAAATTTGAAATGGCTTAAAGCATCATTCTCTATTCAACTTTAATTATAAATGTGCTTTTAAATTAAACCTTTTCTTAGCTTTAACATAAGTGAATCATTGGATCTAATCAAATGATTTCAGCACATGGTCTGTGCAATTACATTTGTGCAGCTTAGCAGAAACTATGGCAACAGAATTGAAAAAATGTGTTTTCACTGATTGTTTTCCTCTCTAAGAGTGGGAAGTTCCAAGTTAAACATTTCACAACTTAAAAAAAATGATCATAGATAATATGCATTACAAATTACATTTGGCAATATAATTATCCAGAAAGCTGGATTAAGAAGTCATTTATCAGTCATAGGTTCATGGTTGAAATATGCCAAGAAGAATATGCCAAAGGCTAACAATAAGTTATCATCTAGTGTTGCGGTTATGAGGGATTTTCAAGGTCTACTTCAGGCCTGTCTGTAGTATCTTTTTGTTAAAAAACCTGGATTATTTTATAACGAAAAAAAACTGTAACAAAGTTATTTAAATCTTGGACAAATACCAATTATCCTTTTAGCCTAAATGTACTGTTTTTAAAGTTAGACTACTCAGTACCTCAGGAGGGCTAACATAAAAAAAAAATAGAAAATAACAGGTGTTGGTAAGAATGTAAAAAACACATCTATTAAATTTTCTCCAAAAATTAAAACTAGAATGACCATTTGATCCAACAATTCCACTTCCCATAGGATTTCAGTTGCCATAAGAATAGAGATATCTGTACACCCCGTGCATAACAGCATTATTCACAGTGTTAAAGCATGGAAGCAACCCAGGTGTCCCTTGACAGATGAATGGATAAACAAAAGTGGCAGATCCATAGAATGGAATATTATTCTGCTTTAAAAATGAAGAGGATTCTTACACGTGCTTCAGTGCGAATGAAACTTAAGGGCTGTATGCCAAGTAGAGTAAGTCAGCCGGATTCCTCTTCAGTGAGATCCGTATCTGAGTCAAAATCATGGAGACACAAAGTGGAATTGGTTGCCAGGGATTGGGAAGTGTTCAGTGGAGAGAGTTTTAGTCTTACATGAAAAGTTGCAGGGATAACTGGTAGAGATGGTTGCACATCATGAGTGTATTTAAAAAAAATTTTTTTAGCCGGGTGCAGTGGTTCAAGCCTGGAATCCCAGTGGCTCTGGTGTCTGAGGCAGGAGGATCATGAATTCAAAGCCACCCTCAGCAAAAGCGAGGTGCTAAGCAACTCAGTGAGACCCTGTCTCTAAATAAAATACAAAATAGGGCTGGGGATGTGGCTCAGTGTTCGAGTGCCCCTGAGTTCAATTCCCAGTATCCCCCAGTTCAATTCCCAGTATCCCCCCCCCAAAAAAAAGTTTTTAAATTGTAGATGGATACAATACCATTATTAATTGATTAATTTATTTATATGTGGTGCTGAGAATAGATCCCAGGCGCCTCATACATGCTTGGCAAGTGCTCTACCACTGAGCCACAAGGCCAGCTCCTGTGAGTGCATTTAATAACAGTGAATGATACACTTAAAATAGGTATTATGTTAAATTTTTAAACATACATTGCTAGAGTAAAAATTGGAAAATTAGTCAAATTTTGTCACAGTGCATATAGACAGATTATTATTTATTTATTAAATACGGGAGGGGTTGAAGTTCAATCACTGTGTAAGGAACCAATTATTGTATATCTATTTTATGATATTCTCCTTTAAAAACTGTTAATAGTTCAGACTGTCTTTAAAGTGAATCATTTTAATATTGAAAATTCATTTGAGTTTTGACATGTAAAAAAAAGTTGATTTCTTATGAAAGGATTAAATTCAGTTTTAAAAGTGATCACTTGGGACTGGGGTTGTGGCTCAGTGGATGAGTGCTAGGCATTGGGTTCAATCCTCAGCACCACATAAAAAAAATGAAATAAATATATTGTGTCCACCTACAACTAAAAAAATAAATATTAAAAAAGTGATCACCTAACCAGGGAATATGCATTATAGAAAAACAAGTCTCATCAATAAGTGGAAAGCTTTTTAGTGGGCTGATTCCAATGTTTTCCTTCCTTCCTTTTCTCCCTCCCTCCCTATCCTCTGCCTCCCCAACCCCAGGAAAGCACTCTACCACTGGGCCACAGGGCCACATCGCCAGCTCCTCATATTTTAATAAGAAGAAAAATTGATTATAATTGCTTTGTGAAAGCATGAAAACTTGTTTGTATCTTTCTTTTCTAAATGATTAAACTCAATAATTCTTTACTGTAAAAAAATGATAAAAGCTTTTGACAAGAGGTGACTAATCTGATTAATAAAAGAGCTAGGCTTAAAGTAGACTTTGAAAAGATCCAAGTATTGTGTTGGTCCAGGTTATTAATAGTTAACAACTCATGTGATGTGGCTCAGAGTCAAAGCCACCTGTAACCAACTGGTGTGGTCGTGCTGCCGCGTGCCAGCTGACCAGCTCCAGGGTTAGGTTTTTTAAGTTTATTAATATTCTTTGGTTTTGTTTTGTGAAGGGTTTTCTTGTGGCATTATTTCTGTGGGAAGGAATTAATCCTCTCGTTAGGTTTTAGAGGCTGATGATGAGGTTTAGTGCCATTGTGTGTTACAGCCAGAAGTGCAGAAACCCTGCTCTGTCAGCCAGTCTGCTCTGTCCCCTTAGGAGCCACAAGGGGTCTGTCTGCAATGACAGGAGCAAGTGGAATCAGAGTGCTACCCGGGAGGAGTGGAGCGTGCTCCCAGCACACCCGTGCGGGACTCCACTTTATGAAAGATTTATTGATACAAGTTGTTTAGGCTGAGGCCTCAGTGAGGCTTCCTATGTCCCTCTCAACCCCATCTAATCCCAATCTGGGGACCAGACCAGCATGTTCAAGCATGTGGCTTAGAAGGCTAGAAGGGAGAACAAAGTATTGAGTGAACCCCAGGTGTCTTAGTTCAGGCTTCTATAGCAAAAATACCCCAGACTGAGTGGTGTAAACAACAATGTGTTTCTCACAGTTCTGGAGGCTGGCAAATACAAGTTCAAAGTGCTGGTAGCTACTGTCTCTGGTGAAGGTCTGCTTCCTGATTTGGAGATGGCTGTCTTCTCATTGTATCCTCCCGTGGTGGAAGGCAGAGCAAGAAAGGAAGCTTGCTTTCTTCTGTCTCATAGTTTTCATAAGGGCACTAATCCATGTGAGGACTCCACCTTCTGACCCCACTGCCTCCAAAGGCCCTATTTCCCAATATCAGCACATTAGAGAATAGGATTTCAACATAATGAGTTTGAGGGAGGAGGTGACACAAAGATTAAAACCATAGCCCCAGGTCTCAAGGCAACCCTAAACCTGCTTAGCTAACTGCTGCATCCTGGAAGGGAGAAGTGCAAGAGAATAGCCAGTCTGCCTCAGAGATCAAATCACAACCGAAATTTGAGGCCAAAACCAAATACTTTTGTGGAGGCTGATCTGTTTTTTTAGTTGTCAATGGGTCTTTATTTTATTTATCTGTGATGCTGAGAATTGAACCCAGTGCCTCACACATGCTAGGCAAGTGCTCTACCACTGAGCTACAGCCCAGCCCGAGGCTGATCTTTTGACACAGTGGCTCGCCTACTACTGGGTGGGCCTTCAGAGTTTTGGACTTCTGAATGGTTAGATTTGTAACTGTCTCACCTTTGGGAAAATTAGAAAGGGGGTCAAGCAGAGGTATGCCTGGCATAGGATCAGAAGCAAAGTTCTTTTTCTCCTACAGCCACAGTAAGGTACCATCATGTCCTTCTGGGTATAAAGAAAAACAATGGCCATTCTTAATTCTCTCCCAAGAGTACAGGTTGTTTTGATAGCATGGTCCCAGGCATGAAGGTAGCAGTAAGTCTTCTGATTAACCTACTTCAAACTTACTAAGGCATGTGAGTGACTCTCAGCGCAGAAGATTTTTCTGCAATTGGTGATGTTTATATCACCTCTGGGGTGAAATAAAATGTGTAAATATTTTAAGACTTGTTCTAATAAATGTTAGTGTTGTTGCTGGAAAGTTGGAGCTCTTGTTCTTAGGTTAACAATTTAATTAAGAGAAATATTGTTTATTTTTAGACTTTCATGTTCAAAGGCTTTAATCATAATGACAAAATAATAGCATAGAAATGAGAACTGTTTAGACACCTAGATTCACATGCTTGAATATGTGTTTTTCATTTGCTTTTTTGTGTGTGCTGAAGATGGAACCTAGGTAGGGCTTTTCACATGCTAATAAGCACAAGCTCTGCCACTGAGCCACAGCCCTGGCCCATTTGCTTTCATTATTTTGTCATTGATACAATGAAAAAATATTTACAATTAAACACTCCTGTGCCTATATATGATTGATCTTCTTACTGAATTACTTCCATATGTATGGCCACTTACTTTGCCTAGTGGATATAATGCAAAAGAAAGAATCATATGGATGTTAAATTCAAGATCTCTGAGATGGATCTATGTCATATCACGGTTTTTATTTGATTTTATTCTTTTAAATTAACTTGTGCAGGTAGAGGTTGAAGGAGAAATTACTGTTATAATGTTAACTGCAAGAAGACTTTTGCTTCTTGTAATATTAGAATAAAACCCACTACTCAAGGGTGCCTTTTGAGAAAACAGGTATAAAAGCCTAATTCAAAAACAAATATCAGCACATTAGAGATTAGGATTTCAACATAATAAATTTGAGGGAGGAGGTGACACAAAGATAAAACCATAGCCCCAGGTCTCAAGGCAACCCTAAACCTGCTTATTAGCTAACTGCTGATACCTGGAAGGGAGAAGTGAAAGAGAATGGCCAGTCTGCCCATTGAAATCCTAATCTCTGATGTCCTGTTTATTCTCGAATGCTGATATCTGAAAGCATTTGAGAATAAACAGAAGCAAATAGCTCTGTTGGAGAAGGGAAGGAGGGACGCTTTCAAGAAGTAGCTTTGCTTTTACACTGATCAGGTTAAGTATGTTCCACGCTGTGGGGACTCCAGTGGAAAAATAGCAGTCTTCTGGTTAGGGAAACTAGAAAATGAAACCAGGGAATCCTAACAAGTGACGATAGTAGAATCCCAGAGGAAGAGGAGGGAGAGGAGGACATCCTCAGATTTGGTGCACCACATCTCTGACTAACCTTTGAACTAAGCATGAACATGGCAGACTCCAAGTAACTCAGCTAAAGGTAAGAAATCTCAGTTGGAACTGGAGCTGCCTCCCTAGAAACAAAGTTTAAAATTCAAGTCAAGCCACATCAAGGTATTTGTCTACTAAAACAAAAGAAGTGACACTCACTGGAGAAAGATAATTGGGCTCTTCACAAGTAACGTTTACACTATTCACGATACAATCCAAAATTACCCTACATGTTAATAGTCATGAAAATGGAACATATCCCAAGAGGAAAGAAAATCAAATAAGGCTTCTCCCAGGGTGAATGTGATACTGGAAATAGCAGATAAGACTTTTTAAGATGCTTTTACAGTATTCTTAACAAAATAAAATGATACTCTCTCAGAAGGAAAAATATAGGAAAATCAGACAAATAAAACCAATGAAAAAGAACTAAATGGAAGTTCTGGAAATGAAAAATAATGCATGAAATATAAAAGTTCACTGAATTGATTCAACAGTTGAATAAAAATGCAAAAGAAAAAGCAAGTGAACTTGAAGAAAGAATGTGGAAAGAGAATGGGATAGAAAAAATATTTGAAAAATTAAGGCCAGATTTCCCAGAATTGATCAAGAAGAGAAATTTACAAATAAGAGGTACTCAAAGAATACCAGGCAGAATGAACCCAAAGAAATCTGTGTTAAGATACATCATTGGGAGACTGTTGAAAGCCGAAGTAAAGAGCAATGAGAGAAGGACGCATTTCAAACTAAGGAGCCAGCTAATCGCTGACTCTACCTCAGGCTCCATGGAGGCCCAGAGCAGATGAACACGGGTCAAGTCCTAGAAGAAAAGAAAAAGCCTGTTAAACCAGAATTGTCTATCAAAAAATACACCTTCAAGAACAGCGGTGATTCTGGGATTAGCAGTGATGATAGCACAACCTTGTGAATGTATTAAACACCACTGAATTGTACACTTTAAAAGGGTGAATTTTACAGCGTATAAATTACATATCAATAAAAATTTTAATGAAGATGAATAAAGATTTTTTCAGATGAAAGAAATATCAGAGAATTTATCACCTATACCATAAGAAATGTCAAAGGAAGTTCTTCAAGGTTAAGGGGGAGTGATGACAGATGAAATTTTGGATCCCCGAAAAGTGTGATCATCAAATATGGCAAATATGTGAACAATAGAAGAGACTCTCTCTTCCCCTTTCTTCTTAATTTCTTTGCAAATCATATCATATAAACAACTGTTGTAGACTTTATAAGCCCAAAACAATATATCACAACTAATAATACCATAAACAATGGTTGTACTTCTGACTCTCACCAGTTACGAATATCAACTCAAAATGGATCAAAGACTTAAATGTTAAGACTGAAAACCATGAAGCTACTAGAAGAAAACAGAAGCTTTTCAGGACATTGGCCTGGGCAAAGAGTTTTTGGCTACATTCCCAGATGGGCAGGCAACAAAAGGAAAAGTTGACAAATGCAGTTGTATCAACTAAAACGTCAACCGAGTGATGAGACGACATATAGAATGGGAGGAAATATTTGCAAACTACACATCTGACAAGAAATGAATTTCCATTGTGGATACAGAATTCATACAACTCAGCAGCTAAAACCATCATCATCATCTGCCTCCCCTAATATTTAATTCTAAAAGTTTGGGTTAAGTCTAATTCTCTTAAAGTTGCAGTCAGTTTCAAAGCAATAATTTGTGACACACTACTGCTTATGAACACGCATCAAGCACTGTGTGAGTTTAATTTATTTGTCCTCATCAAAACCCTGTGAGGTAGGTCTTATTTATTTTTTTGTCATTTTAATATAGACATTAAAAAATACACAGAGAATTTGAAAGAATTGTCTGTTGAATACTCTTATTATCTAGATTCAGCAATCAAATTTTTGTGATATTTACTTTATGACATGTCTATTCATACCTATATTTATCAGTCCATTTTAATTTTTAAGTGCTTTTCAAAGTAAATTTCAAACATCAGTGCTCTTTGGGAATAGATATTTTTATTATCCTCAACTGAGACACGGAGAAGTAACTTGTTTAAAGCCACACAACTTTTAAGTGGTAGAATTGGGATTTGGTTCACGTCTTTGTATGTGTGTGTGTGTGTTTGTGTGTGTGTTTGTGGTGCAGAGAATTCAACCCAGGCCTTGCACATGCTAGGCAAGCATTCTGCCACTGAGCTACATCCCCAACCCTGGCTCCATTCTTCACCATTTCCATAGAATGCTAGTTCAGATAATATTTGTAACATTGCCACAATAGGAATCTTGTACTCAAATAAGTTGACAAATGCATTATCTCAATCTTGAAGACGTGTGGTACAGAATCTGTGACATTTAGCACTTAGGTTAGTATTTAACTTTGTAAAAGCCAGCCATTTCCAAATTGACTCCCAGAGTACTCTGCTCCCCGTACTTCCCCAAACACAGCACCTTTTAACCTCTCATCGATAGGACCAGAATTCAGTGGAAAGTGCTCATTATAAAGTTTGTGGAGGATAGAATATGTTTTTGGAGAATTTATATTTTTAAACATAGTCCTAGAACGTTAGAGGTAGAGGGATCTTAGTTTGCGCCCAGCCAGTGCTTGCTCTTCAGAGGTGAGGTGGCTGAGATGCCATGTGTGCAGGTGACAGTGACATATTCTTAGTGGCAGAAATGGACCCAACCTAGAGCTAAGGATGGCATTTGATGCTCAGTAAATATTTGCTGAATCAATAAATATATCTTCTAAATCTATCAAATTTTCTTTTTAGTATATATGTTAGAATTTTTGTTTATTTTCAGATTATATTGGTCCATAGTGAGTCTTTTAATACTTTATGTTAACTTTTGGTACCGTTATCTAGTTAAAATTTTTAAAAAGTTTTATTGTAATGTAAAACATAAAATTGCAAAAAATGTAGCTATGCCGCTTAACAAGTAAATTATAAAGTGCTCGGTGGTTTAATCACCCAGGCCAAGAAATAGAACTTTACTGGTACATCAGAAGCCCCATGGGACCTGTCCTGTTGTGAGCCCCTTAATTATTTCTCTCTCTCTATCTTTCTTTTTAGCTAATTTAACAGGACATGCAGAGAAGGTTGGGATTGAAAATTTTGAGCTCCTGAAGGTTCTAGGAACTGGAGGTAAGTTGTAAGTTTATTCCTTTTTTTCTTAAGTAAGGAAAAAGAACACTTGTTATCCCTATGACCAGAATTGATATCCCCAGTGCAAAAGTCAATGAAAATTTTAGAAGCTTGTGGAATCCAATAGGAAGAGGATTACAAACAGATCACTCACAAAAGAAATAAAAAGGCAAAAATTCTAAGAATTAAAGAATATTTTCCCTTGCTGTTGTGAATATAAATTAATTCAACCTCACAAAGATCACACTAACACTTTTAGACAACCAGCTATTCTCTGAAATGCTTTATATTGATTGACTCATTTAGTCTTCACTAAGTGTTACTGATACTCAACGAACATCATTTGTAGTAATGAAAAACCCAAATCCCTTCAGAAACCCAACAGTAAGGGTTTGGATAAATGGAACATGGACCTGTCAGCTGTATAATAGGATTGAAATTGTCTGAATTTATTTACATTTTGGAAAGCTCTCCAAAAAGTCATAAGTTGAAAAATAGGCTACCACAGAGAATACACAATATCCAATTTCCATAATTAAATAACTCTGTGAATAAATGTCTGTGTATATTTATATATGTAGGAAAATCTTGGGATAAAAACCAAAATGGTAGCAGTGGTGATCTCTGGGTGGTAATGTTGAGTTTCTGCTTTACATGTGCTCATGCCTACCTCTGCTCTGCTACTCGGGAATCAGGGCTGGCCTTGGAGCTAACCAGTCTGTGTGGTTGAAGAGATCGCCATCTCTTTTTTTGATTTTGCAATATTTATTATAGAAAAATAGGGACTGCAAATTTAAAAGTATGTTTATGGTACTATATAAAAAGAGAGGTACTATATCAAATCTAACAAAGAACTATAACAATTATATAAGTAATTAACAGAATATAGACATATATGTACTTCCCAGATTTATGAGAAAAAATGTTAACTATTGATAAAGAATTCACGATGCAACAAATAAACATTAGAGTAAATTACTTTTTTTAGTTTGTTATATATGACAACAGAATGAATTCCAATTCATATCACATAGATAGAGCATAATTTTTCATATCTCTGGTGGCCATTTCTTGAAGAGCCCTGCAGTAATGCCCTGCAGTTGCTATTTTGACTTCTTAGTAATTCATGGGCCAGGCCAGGCATATTTTCATTGTGCCCTGGGCCCTCAGCTACGTAGCTGATCATGTCTGCATGTAATCTTTCCCTTCAGCTCTGCCATTTCGACTGTTGTGGGAGCTGGCTATTTTCTTTTTTCTTCCTTCAGTAGAATTGAAGAGGAGGCTCTTAATTATTTGTTTCTATCCTCAGCAGGCCTAGGGCTGTACACCTGGACAGAGTCAGGGGTCCTAAGAGAACAGACCATTTTTCTTCCCCACTGAAGATTAGCTTCACCTCTAAAAATTTTTTAATATCTTCCTTGATGTCTTCTGTAACCCATTGTTCATTCAGTAGCATATTATTTAGTCTCCAGGTTTTGGATTGGATTTTATTTCTTATTTTATCATTGATTTCTAATTTTGTTATCTGATAGAATGCAGGGTAGTATCTCTACTTTTTTATATTTGCTAAGAGTTGCTTTGGGGCATAGTATATGGTCTGTTTTAGAGAAGGATCCATGTGCTGCTGAGAAGAAAATATATTCTCTCGTTGAAGGAATGTTCATCATCACTAGCAATTAGAGAAATGCAAATCAAAAACACTCTAAGATTTCATCTCACTCCAATCAGAATGGCAGCTATTATGAAGACAGACAACAATAAGTGTTGGTGAGGATGTGGGGGAAAAGGTACACTCATACACTGCCCGTGGGACTGCAAATTGGTGCAGCCAATATGGAAAGCAGTATGGAGATTCCTTGGAAAATTGGGAATGGAACCTCTGTTTGACCCAGCTATCCCTCTCCTCGGTCTATACCCAAAGGACTTAAAAACAGCATACTACAGGGACACAGCCACATCAATGTTTATAGCAGCACAATTCACAATAGCTAAACTCTGGAACCAACCTAGATGCCTTTCAATAGATGAATGGATTAAAAAAATGTTGCATATATACACAATGGAATTTTACTCAGCAATAAAAGAGAATAAAATCATGGCATTTGCAGGTAAATGGATGGAGTTACAGAAGATAATGCTAAGTGAAGTTAGCCAATCCCCAAAAACCAAATGCCAAATGTTTTCTTTGAAATAAGGAGGCTGATTCATAGTGGGCTAGGGAGAGGGAGCATGGGAGGAATAGACGAACTCTAGATAGGGCAGAGTGGTTTTGGGGGAAGAGAGGGGGCATGGGGTTATTAATGATGGTGGAATGTGATGATCATTATTATCCAAAATATAGGTAGGAAGACACTAATTGGTATGAATATACTCTGTATACAACCAGAAATATGAAAAATTGTGCTGTATATGTGTAATGAGAATTGTAATGCATTCCGCTGTTATATATAAATAAAAAAAGGTTTGTTCATCAGAAAGACATACTATTCACTATGTATGGACTTATAATTAGTTGAAAGTCTTTAAATAAAGTATTCCATGAATAGATCATTAAAAAAAAATAAGATTAGCTTCACCCTCTCAGGGACTTCTGTACCTTGTTAGATCCCCAGGCCCTGATAGGTGGACTGCAGTTGTCCTTTGAGGGTATGGTCTATACCTTCCAAAATGCCAAACCTTGCAGCAGGAAAAAAAGTCTTTTTCCTAGGCTTCCACTGTCAGTCCCAGCCACTGCTCTAGCCTCCCATGCACAGGTTTAAATTCACCTGTCTTTCAGTTACTTAGTAATGAGCTTTCATGGCTAGGGTTTTGCCATCCTCGGTCTTCGTGAACCTCCTGAGTAGTTAGCATATTATGTAGAGTCAGCTTTACAGCTACCGTGAATGAACCCTATAATAAGCACCTTGTTAGAAAGAGTTTAGCGTAACTGTCAACTTGGAGATTTTTCTAGGGCATTCTGACCTTTGGATCATTCATAAAGGTGGATTTAAAAAACAAAATTAAACAAATGTAAAGCAACCATACAGCAGTGGTGGTGCACACCTATAATCCCAGCTATTTGAAAGGCTGGGCAGAGGATCCCAGGTTTGTAGCCTGCCTGGACAACTTAGTGAGACCCTGCCTCAAAATGAAACCTTTAAAAAGGCCTAGGACGTAGCTCAGTGGTAGAGAGCTTGCCTAGTTGGGTTAAAGTCTGGGTTCAAACCCTAGTACTGCAAAAAACAACAAAGCAACAATAACAACCAAAAAACCAAGTAGCCCCACCATACCATAGACCTAAGAAGTAATGATTTCAAATAATGACAAAATAATGTCTTTCATCTCTACCTTTGTTTTCTATTTTCAAAGCCAGCATCTTCTCCCAGGGGAAAGAGAGTTACAGAACCATGGTTTCTCGTTTCCCTTAAGAATAGTGTTTGTGATAACTTGTCAAAAGCTTTACCTGCCAATTTAAATGCACAGAATGTGTTTTATTTGCATGAGTTTTTGTTTTGTTTTTTAACAACTTTATTGAGGTTAAATCCACATATCATATAGTTTATCCATTTAAAGTGTTTGATTCAGTGGCTTTCTATTCACAGAATTGCACAGACATCACCAAAATCAATTTTATAACAGTTTTGAACCCTTTGGCAGTTACTTCAAAGATCACTATTATCCCTACTACTAAATAAGTATGAATCTACTGTCAGTATGTGGTATGTGTATTTTTGCCTCTTCTGGACATTTCCTTTAAGTGGAATCATGCAGTATATGCTATTTCTGTTACATAACATATTAGGTTCATAGTGCTGTAGCAGGTATCGGTGCTGCATTCCTTTTATGGATAGATTTTTTATTGTCTGAATATACCATATTTTGTTTTTCCAATCATCAGTTGATGAACATTTGTGTATTTCCACTTTTTAGCTGTTATTTATAAATCTGCTATGAACATTCTTATGCAGTGTTTTGTGCAAACGTGTTTTCATTTTTGTGGATATATAACAATGAGTAAATTGCTGGCTCAAATGGTAACCAAAGGAGCTGCATCATTTTACATTATTACCAGTAATATATAAGGATTCTAGTTTTTCCACATCCTTCTCAGTACTTACTGGATATGAGAAAGCTTAGGTGAAATCTTAAGAATACAATTCATGAATACTACTTGTCCTGCTTAAATGTTAAACTGTCAGGTTAGCTTACTAACTTTCCATTTCCAGGGGTTTTACAAGGAGTTGTGCATATTTTAAATATTTTGAGTTCAAGATTATATAAATTCCCCCTCAAATTCATTCCAGTTTTAAGTAATTCATGATACGAGATGGTTCATCTCATCTTTTTACCACAGGTTTGTCTTAACAATTGGTGAGACAGTAAGAAATCTGTGACAAAAAAATTTTTGCTTATGTAATAAATTATGATCTATATTGCCTGGAGAGTTTGTGGGGTTTTGGTATTTTGGGAACCTCCCAGCTAAATTGGGATTCTAGTCAAGAGCAGTTAGCAACCCTAACGGGAAATGAAGGGAGCTGAGTGTGCCTTTCACAGGAGACTTCTTTTGCCTGGTACACAGTCTAATGCCTCGTTGTCCAACCCCTGATCAAGGAGTCCCTTACATGAGAAACTTGTTTATACTGGCAGATGCCATGTGGACTTTGACCCATGTCTTGTTTATGCCTACCTAAGCATTTGCTAGTGTTCAGAGCCCAGTCTTGTGTTCTCCTGGGCATTCTGGGGAAAACCTTGCTTGGGATAGCTCCTAGTTCTTTAGATGGAAGGCACAATTGGCTGCCAAGGCAACATAAAAATCCACTCATCTTGGTATACTTTTTCCAATGGAATTTTTCACTAATTGAGTAATATAAATCACCAGGAAAAAAGGATTTGTACAAACAGAAATTTTCTTAATGGGTAAATTTTCAAGAGTAATGCCTCATACATAGTAGTCACTCAGTGGATATTGAATGAATGAATGAGTACTCTTATCCCATATAGGGACAAGATTTCTATAAAGATCCTTGTGCCGCAGTCCGGCTGCAGCAAACTAACCAGGGGGTGATGAGCAACTTGTGTAGATTGATACAGCAGGAGTGGGAGCTGTTTATTGTAGGACAGGAGGGGTATATATACATTCCACACAGCTTATCTTAATTACCAGAAACTAGATACAGCAGTCAACCAATAAGGAATCTCCACACTTAATGGCTCGCTGGTGTTACTTCATAAACCACTCTGGCAAAATGCCAGGCACCATCTTGACTTGTTTACAGACCCTAATACCTTGAATTTTGAAAGCAAATTACTGTTTTTCTTTTTAGTGTTTACTTTGTCTTTGTATATTCTGGAAATTAGAACTTACATTATTTTCCATATTGAAGTGTTAGAAATGTTGTCAATTCTTATGGTATTTTACCAAAAGCAAAACTTAGTAAAAACATCATCAAAATTAACCAAATGAAACTACTGTTTACACAGTTTTACTGCTGCTTTTGATTAATTAATTATTTTATTAAAAAATAGATTTAAAGCAGTGTCTTAAAAATAAGTTTTAAAAACTCAGACTGAAGTCTTGTTTTATTCTAGATATGGTTAAAGCCACACAGCGTTTAGTCAATGGTAGTAGGTAACTTCTTTGTAGCAAAATAGGGTATCAAATTTTCTCAAATACATTGTGAAAATGTAATATTAACCAATTTTCTGAATTGAATTTTATAGCATGTATCAAGCACAATGAAACCAATTCTATTTCTTGATTTATTATTATGGCAGTATATTCCAAATTCAGAAGTAGAAATTTTTAAATGGTTTAGTTTCACTTTCTGATTAGATGACAGCTTAGATATCTTGGAAAACCCATTTGATTATCATACCCCTAAAGTGCTAGATAAAATACCTTTAAAGAAAGGGAAAAAAAAAAAGTCGACTCACTGCATAGATCAACTGGCAGGAATAAGGAAAATTCTTAGACTCAAAAGAGAAAATGGAAGTAAGAATCTAGAGACATTTACTAAAGGCAGGAATTGTGCTGGGGAAATATGCTGTTCATTTGTGAGTAGTTTTATAGATCTACCATTTTCATGCTTGGTACGGGAGATAGCATCTAAGGCTCCTAAGAAGTAGAGATGACTATTGTTCATTAAAAAACTAAATGAAAGCCAAGTGTGGTGGCATATGCCTATAATTACAGCTAATCAGAAGACTGAGGCAGGAGGATTGCAACTTTGAGGCTAGCCTGGGCAACTTAGCAAGATCCTGCCTCCAAATAAAAAGAACTGGAAATGTAGCTCAGTGGTAAAGCACTTGCTTAGAGTGTGCAAGGCCATGGGTTCAATCCCCAATACCAGGGGGAGAGAAAAGACTAATGATGGGAGTGAGGGGAATCCCCAGTTGGCAATGTTGAGGAAACTTTTCTACCTCAGCATTTGTTCTGGGTGAAGGAAAACAGATAAGTAAAAGCCTTTCCTGAGCATTTACAACCATAAGTCCCATACCATGCAGCTCGACAGCTTGAATATAAAAACAAAGCAAAACAAAAAACTCAAGAAAGTATGGATTTAGCTTAAGGTAGTAGTTCTGCATTGGTATTGTTCCCAGGTGTATAACAAAAGCAAATATGAATTCTCTTTGGAGAAGTTATTCTTACCTAGACCTTAAAGAAGTATCAGAGTTTTTTTTTTTTCCCTTCTTTTTTTTTTTTTAAATTTTTTATTGTTGGCTGTTCAAAACATTACATAGTTCTTGATATATCATATTTCACACTTTGATTCAAGTGGGTTATGAGCTCCCATTTTTACCCCATATACAGATTGCAGAATCACATCAGTTACACATCCATTGATTTACATATTGCCATACTAGTGTCTGTTGTGTTCTGCTGCCTTTCCTATCCTCTACTATCCCCCCTCCCCTCCCCTCCCCTCCCCTCTTCTCTCTCTGCCCCCTCTACTGACATTCATTTGTCCCCCTTGTATTATTTTTCCCTTCCCCTCACTTCCTCTTGTATGTACTTTTGTATAACTCTGAGGGTCTCCTTCCATTTCCATGCAGTATCAGAGTTTTATAGGTATCACCTTACTATCAAAAATTCGCTAACATTCAAAACCAAGGCATTATGGGTAAAAGAGATATAAATAAACCAGAATTAGACCCAAAGAGATAGTTGGACTTATTTGATATGAAATATGATGGAAATGTTTATATGTTTATTTTTATTAACTTTAAAAAATTGACATAATTGTGTTTATTTCTGGACTATAGTACGTTTTCATTTATGTATATATTAAATAAAGATTTACTCAAGCTAATTAACTAATGTATTCATTACCTCACCAACTTACCTTTTTTTAAATGGTAATAATGCAAATCTATTCTTTTAGAAAACTTGAATCATATACTAGATTATAATTGACCATCATTACCATACAGTGCAGTAGATGACTAAAACTTCTTCCCTCCACTCTAATTGAGACTTTATATCCTTTAAGCAACATCTCGAAGAGATTTGATAGTACTATTAAGAATAAGACATGCTAAAACAAACTAGACAGATTTAAAAATAAGGTCTGTTCACTGCACAGATCAACCCAGTACTACTTGAATAGCCAACACTACTTCTGGAAGTGAACATAAAATAATTCAAATTATAAACACAAAGGATGGTTCACTAATACAGAAGTAAAGCTAAAGAGAGAATTAGCAAATTGGAAGATAGACTTGAGGAAAATATGCAGAATATAGGATGAAAGATATATATAAAAGAGAAGTTAAAACATAGATGGTAGAGAAGACAACATTTGTCTAATCAGAGTTCCAAAAGGAGCTAACAAAATGAGGAGAGGCACTATTCAAAGGGATAATAGCTGAGCATTCATTAATTAGTGTAATCAACATATGAATTCACTGATTTATTAAGCATATCAAATCCTGGGTAGACAAGTAAAAATAAATTCTTATGTAGATACATCAGAGAGAAACTTTTGAGTGTGACAGATGTAGAAATACCTAAAAAGAAGCCAGAAAGGTAAAGATTTATTTGTAGAAGAACAGTAATTATGTTGACAACGATCGTAACTGTTGACTTTTCAGTAACAGCCATGGAAGCTGTAGAATAGTGGAATAATATCTATAAAATACTCAGAGAAATAACTGTCAATCTGGAAATGTATACCCAGCAAAACTGCTCCCATAAGTGAGGACAAAGTAGACATTGTCAGATACACAAAAACTGAGTGTATTTTCCACCAGTAAGTCCACACTAGAAAACTTTCTAGAAGATGTACTTTCCGGGAGAAGAAAAGTGGTACCAGGGAGGTTTCTGAGATACCAAAAGTTTTGATGAAGAGTAATGTAAATGGTATTAACAATGTGAAACCATAGTCATAACATCTAATTTGTGGGATTAAATAGGAAAACTGAAATATTAGATAAAATAACATAAAATTTGGGGGGAGTGATAGGAATTAGTGCTCTGAGATACCAGCTTTAACATGTGGTATGGTTTGGATATGAGGTGTTCCCCAAAAGCTCCTGTTAATACAGGAATAGTCAGAAGTAAAGTGATTAGATTATGAAAGCTATAGCCTGATCATTCCAACCTAGTTTGAATGGATTGACTGGGTGATAATTGTTGGCAGGTAGGGTGTAGCTGTAAGAGGTGGGTCACTGGGGGTTGGGGTGTGCCCTAGAAGTTTTGTTCTTCTTGTGTCCTCTTTCTTCCCACCCCCTCTCCTTCCTGACTCTGCCATGAGCTAAGCAGCTTTCTTCCACTGGCACCTTCACCCATGTTGTGCTGCCTCATCTTGGGCCCAGAGCAATTGCGTTGACCATCCATGGACTGAGACCACTGAATCTGTGAGCCCCAGATAAACCTTTCCTCTTCTAAGTTGTTTTTGTCAGGTGTTTTGGTCACAGCAATAAAAATGCTAATAAACTACATGCACATGAATTTTAATATGTGTAAATTTTCAAGCTACTTGAAAAAGGAACAAAAAGCCCAAATAGTACTATCACTGTGAAATAATTTGATCAGTTATTAAAGCTCTCCCCACTAGGAAACCATTGGTAGAGTTTAAGAATGAGTTCTACCAACATTAAAGTCATGGGTAATTTTATTCTTCAAACTTTTCCAGAGAACAGAATAAGGGAGATTATTTCTTCCATCTCATTTTTGAGGCTAGTATAACCTAGATTCCAAAAACATGTAAGTACGAGGGAAGAAATTTTTATTATCAAATAAAATCAAACCTTGTGTGTATTTCTTTCAGCACATTTAATAGTCTGCTTTTCCTTTGAGTGGTTTGATTATAGGCCTTTAAGGCATTTTATCAAAGGTGAGTGTGGTTTGTGGTTTGGATATGAGGTGTCTCCTAAAAGCTCATATGTGAGACAGTGTAGCATGTTGAGAGGTGTTTAGATTATGAGGGCTGTACCCTAATTAATGGATCAATTCATTGATGGATTAATAGTTTGAAAGGGCTGCTGTAGGTGTGTTAACTGCAGGCAGGTGAAGCAAGATTAGAGGAAGTGGGTCACTGGGGGCCTGCTCTTGGGGAGTATATCTTGATCCCCTGGCTGCTACTCTTCTCTCTCAGCTTTCTGCCTACCCTCAGCTGAGCCTCTGTCCTCTGTCACACCCTTAGGCCGTGACATTCTGCCGCAATAACAGAGTGGGCTAATCATGGACTGAACCTTTGAAACCACGAGTCCCAAATAAAATTTTCCTTATCTAAGTTGTTCTTGTCAGGTTTTTTGGTCACAGCGATGACAAGCTGACTAACACAGTGTGCCAACAGCTTAGTTGTGATGGTTCACCTTTGTATGTCCACTTAGCCATAGTGGGTCTGTCGTCAGCCATGGATGCCGCTTTTCCTTCACCTCAGCTGACAATGTGTAGCTTTTATGAGAAGATGGAATCACTAAGAAATGTCATTTATAGATATTCCTGAATTTTAAATCAGTTTTGATGACTAAATGGAGTAGGTGGAAACTTTTATTATGAATATAATAAAATCTCAGTTTTATTCAAAAAATTCACCACTAATCTTTCAGTTTCATTACCTTTTTAAGATAATTTTTTTCCAGCGCTACTTAGAATAATAGAAAAGCCTCATCAGATGTCTTTATGTGTCATGTAAGGTTTTCTTTGGAAGTGAAACTAAAAACTTTTCTGATGAGTTAATTTTGTATATTCTGAACTAAGAAAAAAAATGCTGTTCATCAGATATTTTGAAGACTTTGTGGACTATTTGAATATGAGAGATGAAAGATTTTTTATTTAAATCTTAAATGTCTATAATATCTGTCAACATCTCATTTATTCAGATAGTGCTCTCTCTTTTTAGCTTTTTTCTTGTTTCCTTTAGTCCATTAATAATCTGTTGGTCTCTTTACTCAGCTTGGAACTTTGAAATAATTTTTGGCTTTTCTCTATTTTAATCGCTTTATGTCCAGTTTCTCATGAAGTTGTATAAATTTTCTGTAAAAATGGCCCTTGGATTCATCTGTGCTCCTGTGTTCCTAGTGCCATTGCTCACTTTACCTTATGCATGGGTTATTGAAAGGGATATCTTAGCTGGTCTGTTTTTTGCAGGTTCTCTCCTCTGTTTTGTACATTTTGAACTATGTTCTATTACAAACAATATGCAACTTACTAAATACATTACTGTACAATTCCCCTAAGAACTTATAGTGTCTTTTTTCCAGTTACATATTCAAGTCCAAATTCTTGCTTAGCTTTTAGTTTCTATGTTTTTTCCTCAGCCCCCCTGCTAGCCCGCCTCCTTTCTAGTCAGTTTATTTTCTTGTACTCCCTACCATTATCTGTACTCTGCTCTGACCTGTGTTTTTATCATTTTCCCCCATCTCAAGTATTCTTTCTTTTTCCAGCTGTCTAAATCCTTACCAGATTGCTTCATTCTCGGAATCGTTGCTCTAAGAGTCCTTTGTAGAGATTTCAGCACCGAGTTGTCCTCTGAATTTCCCTTCAGCTTTCTTCCACATTGTAAACTCCTCAAGATGATCTGTGTGTTTCTGCAGCCCTCTTGCCCTGCCCACTTCCCACAGCCCAGCACAGGATGTGGCCAAATAGTTTAACAAAGATATCACTTCTGATTCTGCCTCTCATATTATTTCTCAGATCGATACTCCAAAGTCCAAGAAATATCTTTGGTTCATCTTTTAGAATTCTTTCTTTCATGTGGAAGTATTTGTGGGAATAATGATTTTAATTTATTTCTTTTCCTGTCTGCCTTCCTTATGACCATTTGGTTTTCTTTGCGATGTTTGTCCAAGTATAGTCATGCCACTTGTTAGCAGGGTTATGTTCTAAGAAATGTGTCCCTAGATGATTTAGTCATAGTGTGAACATCATAGAGTGTACTTAGATAAACCTAGATGGGCTGGCTCACTCCACACTCAGGCTAAAGGTGTAGCTTAGCTCCCAGGCTACAAACTGGAACAACGTGTTGCTGTACCGAATACTGTGGGCAGAGGCAATACAGTGGTATTTGCATATATAAGTGTGCCTAAACATAGAATATAAAAATACCAGAGGGTACAAATGTTTCAGCTCCATTATAACCTTACAGGACCACCATCATATTTGCAATCTGTCATTGATTGAAATATTCTTATACAGCTGTTTATTCCATAGGAAAGTTTTAAAATCTACCCAGTATTATCAGTAATTCTGATAATGAAGCAGAGCTTGAGGATCTCAGCTAAAAGACTACTTTTTCTCTGAATTTTCTTTATTGATAATACATGATCATGTATTTTGGGGATTTGATGTGATCTTGACTTACCATAATAAAAAAGAAAAACACAAGTTTTGCCATGAGACTGTCGAGGATGCAGTCAGGTTGGCTTATACACCATTTTGATGCCTTCTGGTTGTGGAAGCCTTGAGGGTAGGGGGTGACTTAGAATACCATGTTTGTATCCTGACACTATCACTGCCTATCTGAGTTCCCTGAGGAAATCATATGAATGCTGTGAGCCCAGGTCCCTTTCAATGTAAGTTAGTAATACCCATCTCTCAATGTAGTTACAAGATCAATGAGATAATGGATAGGAAATGCCAGTTGCTAGATAACCATCTATCTGGCTATTTATTCAATAGGGAACTCCATAGTAAAGGTGTGATATAAATTGGAAAAACACAATTATTTACAACTTCTAAGGAGAGATTCCTAGTTATTTCATATAGTTACTTACTTTGCTAGCATTTCTGGGAGTAATTTCAACTAATGTGAGATTTCTAATAAAAACTGAAAAAAATCATTTAAATGAGGGATTGGTAGTTGAAATTTTATTAGCATTTTTAAGAAGTTGATTGACTGTTACCTTAAAAGTAACATCAAATTAAAAGATTATATTTCTTATTCTTTGTTTTTTTTCTCTTAAGTACTCAACCATTTTAGGTTTGGAACAATCTTAGTGTATTGTAGGTAAATAGTCTTACTGTAAGGTTTGCATAAAATGAATAATAAAATGTTTAGATTTCTTGACACATAGTAAGTACTATACTGTTGTGATTTAGATATGAGGTGTCCCCCAAAAGCTCATATGTGAGACAGTGCAAGAAAGCTTAAAGGTGAAATGATTGGGTTATCAGAGCCTGAACCTAATCAGTGCATTCATCTCTGATGAGGATTAACTGGGTCTTAGCTTTAGGCAGGTAACATGTGGCTGGAGGAGGTGAGTCACTAGGGGCATGCCTTTGGGGTATATATTTTGTCCTTGGTGAGAGAACGCTGTGCTTCCTGATTATCATGTCCTGAGTGACTTTCCTCGACCACACACTTCCACCATAAGGTTCTGCCTCATCTTGGCCCTGAGGAATGGAGTCAGCCATCTATGGACTGAGACCTCTGAAACTATGCGTTCCAAACTAAACTTTTCTTCCTCTAATTGTTCTTGTTAGGTCTTTTGGTCACATTGGCGAAAAAGCTAAAATATACATTTTAGCTATTTTTATGGAAGCTAAAAGGGAAAGTAACCCAGCTTCTAAAAGAGCTGATATAGTACATTACTGAGCTCTCAGATTAGCTTACTGTAGAACTGAGTATCATTTCTTCATCAATGTTTAATTGTAAAGCCTAAAATAAGTCTAGCACTGGGAACAATGACCACCAGAGGTCTTCCTTCTTTCAGGCTGGACCTTGCTAACCATTATCTGCACCACAACTAGAGCAGTCTTTCTGAAGTGCAGATTTCATATGTCACTTTTCTGTGTAAGACCTTTCAATTCATTCCCATTTCTCTCAGAATTCATTATTCACATGTGTTTATTGGGAGGCTCTTGCTGTTTTGGGTGGTGGGGATAGACTAGTGAGTATTTTTAAAAAGACACATTACATATAAACTCACGAATTGAAAGTTGAAGTATGGTCTTCATTAATGTAGAATTACTTCTGAGTTTATAAACTTGGACTGAGGGCTGGCAAGTGTAGAACTCTAAACTGCTGCGCCTACAGGAGTGTCTAATAAGCAGTATCGTCTGTGCCTATCTTGGTCCCTGGGTCCTCTTAAGAAGTTCACTTTTTACTTACATGGATTTTTTTCATCTAATCAACAACAGATCTTGCAAGTTTTTCTGTGGAAATGCTGATTTATCCAGTAGAGATTCTT
The DNA here is from genome assembly GCF_021218885.2 of Marmota monax. Classification (NCBI taxonomy): domain Eukaryota; kingdom Metazoa; phylum Chordata; class Mammalia; order Rodentia; family Sciuridae; genus Marmota; species Marmota monax. The sequence continues at coordinate 5,792,151 of NW_026695241.1, forward strand.
CCTGGGCTGCTTGTTTCTGCCTTGAGTGTCTTCCTTGTAATGTAGTCTGTGGTGTGTCTTTACACATTGGTCTCAGACTTTGGTATTAAAAAAAAAAAAAAACTCCTAGCAGGGTAGTCTTTTTTGTTTGTTTAATAAATCTTTTTTTTCAGCAGATTTTTATATTGGTGTATAAATATGCCATGTATAAATATGCCATGATGAAACCCACAAAATATGGCATATTTATACATGCATATAACATAATTCAGTTTCCCTCCCAGTACCTCCCCTTGCCCTTCCCCTCTCTGATCTCTTTCCTCCACCCTAATAGTCTTCTTTTTGTTTTATGATGTCCTTTTTTACCCCTTTAGCTTCCACATATGAGAGAAATCATTTGATAATTAACTTTGAGTCTGGCTTATTTGCCTAACATGATACTTTCCAGTTCCATCCATTTTCCTGCAAACAACATGATTTCATTCTTCTTTGTGGCCAAATAAGACTCCATTGTGTATGAGTATCATATTTTCTTTATCTGGTCATTTGTTGATGGATACCTAGGCTGATTCCATAACTTGGCCACTGTGAATTGTGATGTGATCAAAATGGGTTGCATAACTCTAAAGAATGCCAACTTTGGGGCTGCAATTGTAGCTCAGGGGTAGAGCTCTTGCCTTGTACTTGTAAGGCACTGGGTTCGATCCTCAGCACCACATTAAAAAACAATAATAAAGGTATTTTGCTCAGTTAGAACTAAAAAAAAGTTTTAAAAAAATGCCAACTTTAATTCTTAGATAAATACCAAGAAGTGTTATGATCAGGTCATCTTATAGTTCTATTTTTTGCTTTTTGAGGAACCTCCATATTGTTTTCCTTAGTAGTTGTACTAATTTACATCATCACCAACAGTGTGTAAGAGTTCCCTTTTCCCTCACATTCTTACCAGCATTTATTGGATTCTTAGAGTAGTTTAGATTTGGATTTCACCAATGGCTAAAGATGTTGAACATTTTTTCATATAATTATCAGCCATTTGTACTTCTTCTAAGAAGTGTGTATTCAGTTCATTAGCCCATTTATTGAATGGGTTATTTGTTTTTTTGGTGTTGAGTTTTTTGAGTTCTTTATTTACTATGGATACTAATCCTCTGTCAGAAGAATAGTTGGCAAAGACTTTCTTCTGTTCTGCAAGCATCTTTTCCTTTGCTGTTTCCTTTGCTGTGCAGAAGATTTTTAATTGATACCATCTCATTTATCAATTCTTGATATTACTTTCTATTGGAATCCTATCAATAGATGATTGCTTGTGCCTATATTGGCACATAGGGAAGAATGAAAGACCTAAAATAGCCAAAGCAATCCAGAATGCTGAGGAATGCTGTAAGTATCACAATGACCAGCTTCAAATTATAGTGTAGAGTCATAGTAACCAAACCAGTATGGCACTGACATAAAAAACAACACACAGATCAATGGAATAGAAGACAGGCAGAATCCCATACAGCTATAATCATCCAGTTCTTGACCTAGGTGCCAAAGACATACATTGAGAAGTCATCCTAATTAGCACATGGTGCTGGGAAAGCTGGATGTCTGTATGCTGAAGAATGCAAGTATATCCCTGCCTCTCACCCTGTACAAACATCAGCCTAAAATGGATCAAAGATCTAGGCATAAGACCAGAAACTACATAATAGACTTTTCAGATTTCTCTCTTCTGAGTAATTTTCCACTAGAGGGTGCTAGAAATTGTCCTAGGCAATTTAAACACTGCCACTTTTTGGTGAGATGATGGGAAAAAACTTTGGCTGAGTCATGTAAAAGACTTTTAAATAATATGAAGACTTAGTCATCATTTGTCATTTTACTCTTTTGTTTGGAAAGTATTCCTATTTAAAAAGTACATTTGAAAGCATACGTTCATTAAATTGTCAAAATTGTCATTCAGAAAATTTATGATTTTACATCTGTGTATACCCACTTGCTTCAATGTAAACCTACAATGTTTCTATAAATTCTAGAAGTTAAATATTTGTGTTGTTTATATCATATTCAAAAGATGATTCTGTATGAAGGTATTGATATTGTCTCCCAAGTATAAATATAATTTTTATTTGTTATTGTTGTTGTATTAGGTCATATTTGCCAGAATCAGAGGGCAGGGATTTGGATTCATGTGACTGACTGCAGGAGAATGAGAGGAAGGGAGGTGGGATAGGCAGGGGAAGAGCCAAAGCCGGAGTGGTCTGAGCTGGGGTTAGCTTCAGCCTGAATCCATGGAAGTTTGGGGCAAGAGTCAGGAAGCAGGACTTTTGTGTCCAAAAAAATATATATTTTTTTGGATAAAATATTTAATAAAAATATTTGTTATATATTTATATAGTCACTGGCCACAGGCTGCTTGAGTGGAGGTGAGGTAGGGAATGGTGGCATCTAACCTTAGTCACTGGCCACAGGCTGCTTGGGTGGAGGTAAGGTAGGGAATGGTGGCATCTAACCTTCCAGGGGAGGTGGATCCCGTCTACTTTAGGCCCTTTTCCAGGGAAGGAAGCCGCCGTGGGCCATTGGCCCTCCTGGCAGCTGGGGTGTAGGCGCACCAGTCTGGAGAAGGGCTCGGGCAGGGTACTAGCACTACCAGCATCCACTTAGGTGGTCACGGACTGATGCAGTGAAGACATGACCGTCTAGTTTGGCAAATAACTGGTTTGTTAAGATGTAGAATGATTTATGAATGTGCGTCTTGGTCTTCTTTGATTCCTTTTTTTGTGTGTATTTTTTTTAAAATAAGCATCTGTGGATAATTATCTCCTCAGTTTAGACCTCACAGTAAGACATGGTTTCTTTGCAACTTTTCTCTTCTTGGCTGAACCATAACTGTTTGTTTTTCAAGTCGCTTGGGACCAAGGGTAACAAACAGCCTGTGAATCTTACAGGTCCCCCATGTGGAGGTATTCGGTAGTCAGCCACAGCAGCATACACACACATAACTGCAAGCTGATTAATGTATAGTCTCAGCTTTCTCTGAAACTTAAAAAGTACTAGAAGAAAGAGTACTGTGAAATTTGTCTTTAATTATTCTAGCTAATGCAGTATGTGTAAATGGAATTGATGGGTAGTTAGTTCCTTAACTGTTTTTGTTTTAACCTTCTTACATGTCAAGTCTTTGTTCAGAAGCTGTCACCATCCATGAGAAAATGTACTCATTTGTGTTCCTGATTCGACATATAATTGTTTTTGACCGTTAAAACTATTAAGCAAGTGAGTCAGGATGGTTCTGGTTAATTTAAAAAACAAAATTGAATTAAATCTAGAATAATGGCACTTTTATTATGCATCTCTTATCTAAAGAGGATATGAGTGTTTTTGTCTAAAACAAATGGACTACCTCAGCCTCCTTCGGAAAAATTATTGCCTGTAATTTCCTGTGCTTTTATGTGTCTTTACTTTTGGCATCAGTTTATTTAATCAAGCATCTTGTGAGTTCATAGTTTTTTCTAAAAACTATCTTTAATCATGCTTTTTACTTATTTATATTTTTATATATTTATATAGTTATGTATCAATATATTTTGTTGTCTATGTTTATCTAGAAATATATATTTGTTTATATTTGTGTGTATGCATTTATGTAAACAATGTATTTGTGGCCTTATTTCCACAGGATGTGATGGATCACTCCAGACTGGTAGTGTATGTACACATATAATATGTATATATGTATGCATATGTTTGAATAAATTACTATATATGTGTGTACACATATTTATGTTCACTTATATTTATGTATTATATAAATAGGTATGTTTGTACATGCATACCTATATAAATATTTATGAAATAAGTCTCTTTCTTTTTAAGAGGGTATAAAATCCTCAGTCTACCAGTGATGACCAAAAAGACATCTCCAAACTTTCAGGGATAAGTAATTGAGACTTCTTTTTTTTAAAAACTTAGAAATTTTATTTTTATGATTTTACAAATCCTGACAATAACTTTAAATATATTAAATAGTATAAATTCTTCATTTTTACTTGAAAATTATTGAAATATTGTTAAAATATGAAAATACTTTTCATAGATATAAGGGTGCAATTAAAGGATTTTTGGTTTTGGTAGTGGTATTAGGGATCAATCCAATGATGCAGGCTACGCAAATGCTCTACCTCTGAGTTACATCCCTAGCCCTAGTGTGCAATTAATATTTCTTTTATAATTTAGGAATCACTGCCTCTGTTTGATAAATAGGTAAAATCATGTGCATTTTATTTTTAATGTGTTTTGAAGCTGACATATTTCAAAAACAGATTAAGGGAGTCTTCAAAGATAGCAAAAAAAGAGAATTGGAAAGCAGAGAGGGAGGGAGGGAAAGGAAAGAGAAAGAGGGAGGTAAAGAAGGAAAGAAGGAAGGAATCCAGATTGAAGGGAGGTGCAGTAGGTCTTACAGACATCTGGGTGAGGTAGACATTGTAATTGAGTCTTGAGTTTAACTCTAGGTTACCAAGAGTTTAGGCAAGAGAGAAAACTCTTTAGCTTGTATAATTTGTTTGTGAGGGCTGTGTAAACTCATCTAGAATGGTGGCTTTCAAGCACTTTTGACTATTACCCATAGCAAGAATTAGGTTTTTTATTGCAACTCAGTGTAGGTATATTTATAAATACAAGTTTATTTTATTCATATGTGGTGCTGAGAATCGAACCCAGTGTCTCACATATGGTTGGCAAGCGCTCTACCACTGAGCTATAATCCCAGCCCACAAATGCACATTTTTTTCACTAATATTTAATTAGTGTTTGTCATTGGCCAGGCCCCATTCTAGATGCTTATGTTAACTTATTTGATTCTCAAACCATATCATGTAGAAACTATTACTATCCCCAATAAGAAAATTTAGATGTAGATATATTAAATATTTTGCCCAAGGTCACAGAGTTAGTAAATAACATATCTAGGATTTAAACCCATGCAATCTGATACCAGAGTTTGTTTGATTGTTTTTTAGCACTTTGAGGGTTGGACCCAAGCCATGTGTGTGCTAGGCAAAACCTCTACCACTGAGATACAACCCAACTCTCTATTTTTCATCATTGTTCTGTATTGCCCCCTATTTCTTCCTCCCATGTGCTTAATTTGTTCACGTTCATGTATACATTTGTATGTATATGTGTGTAGAAAGAGGAAACAGAGGTTTAGTGAAAACGTTTAGTGTATTCAATTCTATTTAAATGTTTTTGAAAATGCTTGTTGGGCCCACTAAATCATCTACCAATGGATCTCATCCCATTGTTTGAAAAAAGCATGAGTTGTATAGAGACTTTTAATAAGCTTGGAAGTTCTTGAATAGCTGCTGTATCGTGGGCATTAAATAATATCATGAGGATATTATCTTTGATCCAAAACCAGATATTCTTAAAAACACATAATTTTCTTTTTTATATAGTTTCTTTAAAAGGTGACACACAGAAATTAAACTTCAATTTCCTTAAAGTCTTTCTGAGTAGAACTTTGCTACTGCATTTGTCCAGGTGAGGTGCTTTAGTTGATCTGGCTTAACAGAGGGTAAATTTTAGAGAATTTCCCAGAATCACAATAAGTGTTCTTTTCGATTATGAAGTGTAGTCAGATGTTTCACTGAGTCTTCAGACGTATAATATTATGGTCAGTTTCACATGGAACTCTGTGTGTTTGTTTTTTTATACAGACTGTGCTGCTATAATGCTAAAATAAACCTGCTCGGTGGCGGTTTTCTGGGCATTGATACTCCAGTGTCACCTCACTTGTAGGTGAGGCAGGCTCGAAACTATCCAACAAGGATGCCAATTTTTAACGACATAGCAAGTGAAATTTAGAGTACCCAGAGTATATTTCTTGCTTGGTTCCATATCTGGCATTTCTGTTGTGGGGTTAATGAGGTTCTGTGGGCAGGCAGGTCAGTTGTCAGCTGGGAGCTAGGGCCCTTCACGTGTGGGGAAGATGAACATCCTTCCCCAAGTTAAATTACATGAGAGGAAGGGATGTGGCCAGGCATTATAAATAGTTCTTACACAGTTATGGCAGATTACAAAGCAGTGGCTGTATATAGATGTCACTATGTTAAGATATTTTCCTGTTCTAAAATGGTGGTAGCTAGGTTTCCTAAGTTCACTTTAACCAGGGAAGATAGCCAAGACAGATTAAATACCAAAATTAGAAGGGATTTCTTCATGCCAGTCCATTGTTCCTCCCCAAAAGAGAACGAGCCACCTGTGGCTCAACACTGTGGATCTGAATTGCTAGATTCTTTTACTAAAGACCCAGCTTCGACCTTAGGTCAAAATCATGGGCTGAGAGGAGGGGATTACTGCATACAGCTCTTTCCTTAATCTTTACTTGTTTCTTAGCCTGCTTATTTTTTTTTTTCATGCCTTCAACATTGAGTTTTTACCAGGCTCCAGCTCCAGAATTACTTGCTAATGATACAAAGTGAGTAAAATCAGACACAGTCAATGATTTTGTGAAATTCATAGCCTATTGTAAGTTAGATGATAAAACAATCCCACAAATAAATATAAAATATCATTCCTGATTATTTCTATGATAGAGGAGTCCAGAGGTATAAGAGCCTAAAACAGGGAGAATTATCCTACTTGGGAAGTCAGGAAAGGATGTCAGAACAGAGGTCTGAAGGAGTTTGCTGAGGATATGGTGGGGACATGGAAAGAGAGGAAGAAGCCAGGTAATTGAGAAACTTAGGTTAAGGATGCTCTTTATCATGAGAACAATAGGAAAACAGGTTTTTTGAACTAGAAGGTGTGTATTTTTTTATCAAGTTAGATGACAGCACAAAAGACATGTTTATCAGATTGAAAATGAGAGCAAGCTGGGACTCATAGCTAGAAAGATGGATGAGTATGGTACTGTTTAATAAGATGCTGATCATCTGGAAGGTCGAGAAGGGTGCATTCAGCTGTAGTTAGTAGAAATTCTCTCAAGTGACACAATAGATACTTGAGGTTAATCAAAGAAAGTGGATTCAAGTGAGAATCATTTCAAAAAGGATAGATATGTATTTTTAGAATGTTTTTTTTAACTTAATGTACAAATATACATTCCTTGCCAATCTTTGGATGTAGGCTTAAGACTTCGAGAATACATTCATTAACAATGGTTGTTTTACACAAACCACACTTGTAAGGCACCCTTTAAAATTAACAGTTTCAGATTCTTTTCAGTAGAGTGAGAACTAGACACATTTGAAGCAATCTGAGTAGAAAGATTTCCAAAATTTTCCCCCTTAGCCTTTTATAGTTGTTTCACCCACACCTAATTTTTCAACAGTTCCTTTCTTTTAAGTGTCTTGCTTTTATCTAATCCTTTCAAAGCATTCAACCTCATTATTCTCTTTTCTTTCACATTCACATTTTATTGGCTTATATAATGTCTAATTACATTATGTAATAAGAATAACTCATACAAGAAGCATAAGCCTGGAGGACAATAAGTATCAGTGACTAGTGCAAAGCAAGAGGGCAGGAGCTTGTGGTGCACTAGCTCACTGGAGGCCTTCCGTGTGCAGCCAGGGTGTTTCAGAGGGAAGGGGAGTGATTTTTGCTGGCTTTTTTCCCCCCCTTTAAAGCAGTAGTTTATGTCAAGTGAAATAGTTTATGTCATAAATTTGATATGAATCCAGAGTATGATGTAACTAGTAAGCAGTATACGTACTCACACACACACACACACACACACACACACACACACACGGTATACATTTTAAAGCAGCATTAATAAAAGTTTAAATGACAGAAAGCAGTGGTCTCAGGATGGATGTGCCATTTGGATCCTAGTGAGAGCACTGTATATAAGTTGAGCACTTTTTATTTTTTTGTGGGAGGTGGGGTACCGGGAATTGAACTCAGGGGCACTTTACCACTGAGCCCATCCCTAGCCCTACTTTGTATTTTTTTTTTTTTTAATTTAGAGACAGGATCTCACTGAGTTGCTTAGTGCCTCACTTTTTTTTTTTTTTGCTGAGGCTGGCTTTGAACTCACGATCCTCCTGTCTCAGCCTCCTGAGCCTCTGGGATTACAGGCATGCACCACTGCACCCAGCTTGAGCAATCTTAAGGATGTAAACCAGGGCCTTCTGAACAATGTTTCTTCACCTTTTTGGACCACGACTGCTTGTTCCAGAATAATGAAGGTAAACATGTATAATTATGAAGTTTTACATGTGTTTAATTATCTTACACTGTAAATTGATTGCTTTTATAGGCAGTTTGTAAAAATAGTTTTTAACAAATTGACCTCATTATCATTTTAATGCAAATGTTAAAGGCTACTTCCGGAACATTTTTGATTTAAAATTTTGGAACAAAATGGAAGAGATTAGCTTAATTGTACTCAAAGTAAATTTCAGCAAAAGACTGTTTTTGCTTGGCTTAAAAAAGAAGTTGAAGTTTGGTCTTGTTATTTGGCATGGCAGCACAAATGTCTGGCTTTATTTTAATGAGTTTTAGCTGTTATAATGGCAAAAACTGCTAAAAAGTTAATTCATAATGATAATCGTGAAAAGTGGAATAAGCGTCCCACATTTGAAAAAGCAAACCAAGAAGAGTACTACTCCAGGAAACCGGAAATCTCTCCACATTACTCCAAACCACTAGGGTCATCAGCAAAGACTGTCAATATTCTACAGTTTTCACCAAGAAGAACAGAATCACAAATCCACACTTCAGTTTGAACAGAGTAACTTGCATATCTACAGTGTCTGGGGAAATTTATATAGTTTCCTTGATATAATTACATATTCTGAAATGGCTACTTGGATAAAAGGTTTTTGACAGCATCCAAAATGGTGTCTGTAAGGCCTTGAATTGAAAGATTTATCTTATTCAGGGTCACAGATGTCTTTTAAGCTAAGACAGGAAGTGATCCTTTCTGTTATTTTTTTCTTAGAATGTACTTTCTCTCAATCTCAAAATAAGTAGAACTCTACTCAAGTTCAGTCAAGAGCTGCAAGACTAGTGAATTCCATATCCTCTTTTGCTCTGGACCAAGTATCTTGAAAATGCCCCAGTTCTAATGAAGTTGGTTACCGTCACAGCAATAGACAAGACTTCTGTGAAGATTTCTTTTTTTAAAATATTTTTTTAGTTGTAAATGGACACAATAACCTTTATTTTATTTTTATGTTGTGCTGAGGATCAAACCCAGTGCCTTCCACATGGGAGGTGAGCACTCTACTGCTGAGCTACAACCCCAGCCCTCTGTGAAGATTTCTAGTACAGCATTTGATACCATTGCATGTGGATGCAGAAATTAGAGTCACACTAAGGGTCGAAGCCAGTCTCTTCACCCCAAGTAGCAAACCCAGATGTGCTTCCAGGCATCTCTGTTGGGGATCCATCCAAGCAGGAAATGCTGTTTATCTTATTCTTGGCCAAAAGAATTTTCACCATCAGTAGCCTTTGCAGTTTCTAAAACATGTTTTCAATATTGGATTATGTAATAACATCAGCATACATGTAATGAACAAAAGCTAGTAGTTGACTGCACTTAAAGCAGTCAGTCATCTAGGTGCAAACAAAAAGGAATTAAATGAAATAATATTGCCACCAATTCCAGTTTTGGTGGTCTCTTACAATATTAAAAGACATGTAGGCAGTTCTGGAAAGGCTGGCATTGTTCAATAGGACTGTTTCACTTTCTCTCTCTACTCCAACCTGCAAACAAGCTTAAACAGATGAGGAATGTTCTTCAAGGCCTCTTCAATGATTGCTGTGTTTTCTTCCCCTTGGCAGTATGATAAGCAGCCTTATGGGTGCTTCAGAAACAAGTCTGTTTGGAGGCCACTATGTTTTAGCTATGCAGCCTGCTCCCAAGTATCTTGTGTGAAATACTGGTTGTTGGGAATGTTTTAAGGCATCTGAATTTTATTGACATAAGCATTCACTCACAATTGCGTTGTGACAGCAGTACTGTAGCTTTAGTGTTAATCATGGCAATTCTTAAAATAAAAACTGAGGAATTGGGAATTTCACTATCCCTCCCCCACCCCTGAAATTTTCTGATAGATGAATATAATTGTGTTGAATGGAGATGTGGTCTTTAATTTGAATTATTGGGAAACTTCTGGACCTCATCAAATGGCAAGGAGGATAACTATATATTGTTAGACTTTGTGAAGTGAAACATGGTGTTATAGTTTAGATTTGAATGTCCCCTAAAAGCTCAACTATGAGAAGTAAGGAAGTTAAGAGGTCAAATGCTGGGGTTATGAAAACCTTAACCTAATCACCACATTAATTGACTTGAATGGATTAACTAGGTAGTGACTGTAGGCATATGGGGTGTGGTTGGAGGAGGTAGGTTACTGTGAGCATACCTCTGGGATATATGTTTTGTCCCTGATGAACAGAGCTCTCTCTGCTTCCTGATGGCCAAGTCCGGAGATGCTTTCCTTCACCATGCCCTTCTGCCCTGATGTTCTGCCTCACCATGGGCCCAGAGCAATGAAATTGCCATCTGTGGACTATGACCATGAGCCTCAAATAAACTTTTCATCCTCTACATTGTTCTTCTCAGGTCTTTTGGTCAAAGCGATAGAAAAGTTTACTGAAACACATGGCAATAGGATGATTTTGTATTGTTTGAAAAATTGTCACTAACAATCTATACTACCTCATGCTTATTTGGAATAAAATAGAGTTTTCAAAGGAGTAGGGAAGAATTCAATGCAAAGAAAATTTATGCACCCATAGAACACATCAGTGAACCTCCTAATAGCAAGAGGTTTCAAAATCTTATTACTTTGAGATTGGCATAAGGAGTAAGGAGATGACATGATAAGTTTTTAAAAACACTTTTAAATGATCTTATGGAAGAAGGGTCAGTATTCTTTTTTTGTAAGTTCAGAGTGTGGGGGAGGACAAACAGATGAGGATTTAAAATAGGCCTCAATATGAAGAACACTTTGTAACATTCAGAGCCCCCATCAATAAGATGAGGCTACTTTGCAAAACTTTCTTGTCCTAAAAGTAGTCACTAGTGTGTCCATCCCACTGCTAGAATACCTCACCTGGACTGTGACTTTCCTGCAGTGTCTGGCTCCTTATTCATTACTGATAAAGTCATTCACTTAAGGGAAGCAGTTGGAGCTCAGCCAAGAGAGGCACTAAGGAGGCAGGCTCAATGGCAGGTGCCATCTTGGGCAAGTGGGCCCATCTTCCTCACTTTAGTTTCTTCATCTTTGAGATGGATGTCATTGTCTCACCACCTTTACGGATGGTCTAAGAATGGAATGAGTTACTATATATCTAAACTGGCTGCTGAGTACTCTGTTGTTAGGTGCTGACACCCAGCCGTCAGTCAGTCACATGTCAACTGTGCTGAAGAACAATGTGAAGGGTGGAAGACACAGAGCAGCCATGTTTGAGAGGGTGGATGGACTCTGTGAGTTCTGAGTACTGTAGCTCTGGAGACTGGACTCTGGGAGGTCCAGTGGTACCCCGCATAGCTCCATAGCCGCTTAGAGGACTTTGCTTTCTCTCTAGATTATGTAGTGGCTTCCTTTTTTGAGAAGTATAGTATACATCATGAGAGTATTTTCCAGCTTTCTTTCTTTGCATCTGGATAGAGATACTTTTTTCACTTTCATACTTAAATTGATTTGCTAGGTTCTAAAAGTTGTCATTTCCTATTTTGTTCACTTCCACCTTTCTGAAGTCTCAATCTACAATTATCATATATATTTACAATGAGAAAAGGCACAAGCCTTTGTCAACTTTCTCTCTGTTCCAAACTGTGTGCAGTATGTTTATGATACTGGTTTTATTAAAATCCAGGTTCCTAGCACTCACGAGGAATTATTTTTTATTCACTAGGGTTAGGAGGGTAGTCCCTGGAATCACACTGCTTGCTCTCAGTCAGCTCTGCCACTCCTTGCCCATGTCTTTTGGCCAGTTCGTTAGCTATTCTGAATCCATTTTCTCATCTGTGAATTAGAATTGTTAAAAGTACCAGCTTCAATGACTGTGGCGAGGATTAAGCCATTCAATATGTGGAAAGGGTTTAGTGCAGAATTTGGCACAGTCACATCCCTAACAAGTCCTGGTTCTGCTTCTCCTTGGGATTAGTCTGTCTAGCGCTTGATCCATGGTGTATCATGTGTCAGCGCTAATCTAGTTCCTGAAGCATTGAACTGCTTACAGAGGACCAGAGCACTTCTCGTAAAGTTCTCTTGTTCCAGTGGGTAGATGGCAATAGAGTTTTGGAAGTTTGGACCGAGAGGGTGTGGAAGCAGTGCTCTGGGTCACAACTGGGCTCAACCATTCCATTTTTCACAGGATTATCTGGGGAGGGGGGCGATTGGGGATGTCCCTCTTCTCTCCCACAGGTTTGTTGTAGTTTACTTGTCCTTCCTCCTCCCTCTTCCTTCCCTGACTCCCTCCCCTCCCCCTATTGTCTAGGCAAATAAATGCAGAAACCTGCTCTGCCCAGCAAGGCCCTAGCCCCCTGCACTGGAGGAGTGGCACCACACATTTACTGTGCCTGAAAGATCCCTTACTTAGGAAAGTGGCCTGGTTGACCCAGTAAGCCATGAATTTCCGCCCAGAGATATGAAGGGGCTCCTCTTTATATTGCTTGTAATTTAGGGCCTTTTATGTTTGTTAGTTCTAGAGATCTTCTTTGTTTATAACATCAGATTATGTTCCTTTAGGTTGTTTTTTTGGGGGGTTTTTTGTGGGTTTTTTTTTGGGTCAGTGAGCAGGAATATTTGAGTGCCTTTGATTTGTGTGTGTATAAGATTCTATTAAGAGCTGTCATCCTTTGTCTACATCAGTAACAAATATATATATATATATATGTATATGTACATATAGAGTGTGTATACACACACACACACACACACACACACATATATTACTTAGAGATTTTATCTTTTGTCTAAAATGCCCTAGTTGTTCCAGAATTGGATTGTGGTTAGCTGACCATAATAACAGTTAGTTTCCTACAGCTAAAAATATTGAGGAGAGAGAATAACATTTAAAGAATAAAAGCGTAACTTTGTCAGCTGTGGCTGGATATGTAATACTGAGTGCTAGACCTAGAAGTTTATTAGGTATGAAATTGAAGAATTCTAAAGATCTGTTTGAAATAGTAACAAGTATACTTTTCTTTTAAAGAGTATTTTTTGTGCATTAAATAAAAATGTTCATAAATTACCAGTCTGCCTATAATGCATTTTAATTCCTTTTTTTTTCTTTTCATTTTCAGCTTATGGAAAAGTATTTCTAGTGCGTAAAATAAGCGGCCACGATGCTGGAAAGCTGTATGCCATGAAAGTTTTGAAAAAGGCAACCATTGTTCAGAAGGCCAAAACCACAGAACACACGAGGACAGAACGGCAAGTCCTGGAGCACATCAGGCAGTCGCCGTTCTTGGTGACTCTGCACTATGCTTTCCAGACAGAAACCAAGCTTCATCTCATTTTAGGTAAGTGTCAGCTGTCACACTTCTCATGAGAACGTTCTCCTCAGGCCTTGAGTTAGAACCTGCACAAAGGGCAGCACTTCAGACTTAGAAGAAATGATGTGTGTTCACTGTCGCTCTTCTTTTGGGGGACATTTCTTGAACATCACAGATGACTCTGGATTTGAGACTTCCCAATGGGAAGAAGTTTAGGCGCTTAAAACCCAAGTTGCATTATAATCTTAAGAAACAGTGGTGTCGTTAGGAGGAGCCATCCTGGCCAGTGTGCTTCTGTTCCCTTCGAGGAGCTGAGTTGCAAAGTGGGCCTTGATTTCAGCCCTAGATTGGGGCTGTCAGGAGGACACTGATGGAACAATAATAGGAAAGAAATTTTAAAAAGATAGGGAAAACTTCTGTTCCTAGAGATGCTTTGTATTTTCTAGTGGAAAGCCTGCAGATAAAGGGAGCAGCCACCCACCTGCCACGCCCACTTCCCACCGGCACTTTCTGAGTCTTCCTTTCCCAACTGGACCTTTGTGGATGATCTTTGGAAAAGTCCTCAGCACACGTTGCCAGGCTGCTTTGCAGAAAAGCTGCACTGTTTTCTGTTCCTACTAAAAGCAAAAAGGAAATATGGTAGTGCTTCTAGCGTTGTGCTTTGCCATCATTGACTATTGCCACTTGGTCTTCTGATGTGTTCACATCCTCCTAGAAATGTGGTGAGGTTGGAATTTCACATAGTTTCTTTCTCTGGAAACTTTAGCTATTTCTTGAGTGTCTATTGGATGTCCACTGTAACAGGAATTGTTCATGGTGCCAGTGACCCTCACTACACCACAGGATCCCCTCAGTATGCACATCAGAGTTCTAGAAGGTGCATTCCCTGAAGTTACATATTTTGTGTAAGGTTGAAAATTAAGGTTGGGACTCAGACCTGACTCCTTCCAAAGACTGTCTTCTTGTGGCCAAACAGTACAGTCTCTGTTCTTCTATTATTAGTGGTTGCAAACAGGGTTTTATATAAATTTAGCAATTATATTAAATGTTCTCATTTTGGAAAGTATACTTTTATTAATGATGCCTAAATTTGCATTCGCTTTTTCAGCCATGAAGTTATACTTCAGGCTCCCTGTGGAATGCTTACCATCAACTAACAACCCTGAATCTTCTCTATGCACAATCTCTCCTGTCCTGTCACAGTCCCTGTTAATGTTATACCTGCCTATTGTTCCAGTGAGTCAACACACGGCCCTCAGCCTGCCTTGTGTGTGTATCTATACTGTATGTTATTGACTGATTTTTTTGTTATGTATTTTTTTAGTGTCAGTAACAGTGTTGTAAGGGATAGAACATTTTAATACAGTAGCTTTAAATATTTTTCACAGTGAAAAACACAGAATGAAAACAGATATTCACATGGAAAATAAATAGAAATAAATACCTATGCTTGAATTTGGGCCTGAGTTTATTTGAGTTCTTCACCCAAGGAAGGCTTAGGAGGTCACTGAGGGCTGTTTAAGAAATGACTGTCTCATTTGACCTTCCCTCTTTAAATCATGTGAAGGTCACACAAGCCAGGAGCTGTAAGCCCAGGAGCTGTGACCCTGCCCTGCGGCTGCACTCCAGTCTGTCTCACGCCCTCCTCCTTCCTCTCTCTTTTGCCTTTCCTCTCTCCCTTCTTATTTTATTCTGATATGGTAACTGTACTCAGCATGTTTTTTATTATGTATTCTGAATAGTGTCATTTTTGTAAAATCATGTTTTTGTAAATCATGTTTTTAATTTAAAAGGAGATGAAATACTTTGTATCTGATTAAGAAGCAATAGTCCTTAATCATTTTGCTTTTTAGCTGTTAGCTTTTCATTATTTTTGCTCTTTGTCAGTGACCCATAAAGAAACAGATATAAAACAAAACAAGGAGACCTGTTTCTGTGCCGGTCAAGAGTGGAATACGGACTAGGTGACGTGTTTGTTCCCTAACCTGGCAGTCATTAGAAAGCAGGCCCTGTCCTAATAGATTCACTTACCAGTTTCTTTTTGTACATGTTTAAAGTAGTTGTTCAATTTTAAAGATGAAAACCTTTCAGAAATTTAGAACAGAACTTTTAAAGACTATTTTTATGGTTTAGTAATTATTTGTAGTGCTCTGACACACATTAGGTCAATTTTTCAAATATTCAGCTATAACACTTAGTCTCTGACATAACAGAATGTCACAGACTGGGTGGCTTAGACAGCAGAGATTTATTTGCTCACAGTTCTGGAGGCTGATGTCCAGGATGGAGGTGTCAGCAGGGCTGGTGTCCTCTGAGGCCTGTTCCTTATTTTGTAGAGGGCTGCTCCCTGCCGTCTCTTTACATGGCCATCTCTCTTGGCATGCATACCCCGGTGTCTCATTTTGGGTCCCAGTTTTCTCTTCCTGTGATGATGCCTCCCTAGAGGCCTCATTGTAACTTCATATCCAGTTACATCCTGAGGTACCGAGGATTTGGGGCTTCAGTAGAAGAGCGTTGGGGAGATACGTGCAGCCTGTTGTCTATTGATAACTGATACTATTGATCACTGACTTCATTCAGCTTCTTTGTGAGGTGATAGTAGGAAATTAGTAGTCTCTTCAGGGACCCTGCTGACCTTTGTCTGATGACCAAATAAACATTATAGATCTTTTTTAAAAAGAATGATATTTTAAAGAATATTCTGTTATTACAAAGATAATACATATACATCCGGAAGATACAGAAAAGAAAAAATAAGAATATAAAAATATATTTTCATTACCCAGAGTTTACCTTATTACAATAGTTCCTGACTTAAGATGGTTTGACTTGCCATTTTTCAACTTTAGGATGGTGCGAGAGCAGTATTCATCCAGTCAAATCCTATTCAGATTTTGAATTTTGATCTTTTCTTGGTCTAGTGATATGTGGTTTGATTCTCTCTCTTGATGCTAGGCAGTGGTCAATCTCATGATCACAGAGGTCACCAAGCCAGACTCTACAGCACACTGTGTTGCCAACTCAGGATGTTTCAAGCATTAGACATACTAATTGCATTTTCCACATAATGATATGTTCAATTTACCTTGGGTTTATTGGCACAGAACACTGTCATAACTTGAGCATCTGAGTATACACCTTTGTTACTACTTAATGTATATCCTAGATATTTTTGTCTGTGTACCTTTGTGCATACATGGTTTATCAAAATGAGAATTTATAACTAGTTTTTTAAAATTTATAACTAGTTTTTTTTTTCAGTTAATGATGTCTACCTTTTGCAGCAAATAAATTTTCATTTCCTTCAATCCCCAGTTATAAAACATTATTTATGGTGGTATAACGAATCACCTAAAATTTAGTTGCTCAGTGATTTATTTCTCATGATTCTGTGGCTTGGCTGGCTGGACAGGGTGGCCCTGGCTGGTTTGGTCTGGGCCCACTCAGGTAGTGATCAGATTCAGCTGGGCTGCACGGGCTACAATGCCTTTATGTTCATGCCTGGCCGTTGGTGGTGGCTCTTGGCTGAGCCACCTCACCTCTCCTCGTGGCCCCTTACCCTCCAGGACAGTAGAGCAGCTTCCTCACAGCCTGGCAGTCTGAGGGCAGCCATGAAGACTGCCAAGAAGGCAAAGGTGGAGGCTGCAAGACTTCCCGAGGCCAAGTCCTGGAGCTCATACAGCCTCCCTGCCAGCACCACCCGCCTAGGTCCACGTCTTGATGAGGGGAACTGCAAAAAAATCTGTGGTCATCTGCCACCAAGTCCACATTCTGACTTCACTAATGGTCACAGAATTGCCCTTTACTATTGTTTTTTTGTTTGATTGGTTTGTTGGTTGGTTTGGTTTGGTTTTTTGAGATGGGGTCTTACTGATTTTGCCCAGACTGGTCTCAAACGCATGGGCTCTTGTGACCCTCCTACCTCATCCTCTCAAGTTCTGGAGCTACAGGTGCATGTCACCAAGCCTGGGCAGCTAGTTTGTGTAATCCAGGGATATTTACTTGGTTGTGTCCTTGTAGTGTCTTCTAGCTTATTCTTGCTTCTGCTGAATCCTAATAATTGGGAAGTTAAATCTAAAGTCTTGACAGATTGAAGTTAAACATTTTGGGCTGGAATATACCTTAGATGAAATTGTGTATTATATATAATATCAAATTAGAAGAAAACTGTTTTCTAGTTAGTCATAGTTATTAATACAAGAATTAGACTACATAAATTATAGCCTGATCCTTTCATTACAATGTTACATTTTTGTCCTTAAAAAATATTCTGTGTGATGTTTTGACACTTTATAATCTTAATATAATAGAACATGTTTATAATACAACAGAAAATATGAACTCCGTATCAATTCATAAAGTTCTTTCTTGAGTTCTGTTTTTTTGTTTTTTGCAAAACTAGGGATTGAACCCAGGGCCTCACACATGCTAATAAGCAAGTGCTCTACCACTGACCTACCTCCCCAGCCCTTATTTTTTATTTTGATCCAGGGTCTTGCTAAGTTGCCCAGACTGCCCTCAAACTTGGTATCCTCCTGCCTCTGCCTCCTAAGGAGCTGGGATTACAGGTATGCACCTGTGTACCCTGCAAAGTTGTGCTGTTTTACAATCCCCCCAGCACTGTCTGAGAGAGCCTCCTCTGAGTGTGTCATCAAACTTCAGATATGTGCCTCTTAGGTGAGCAGTTGTCTCATTGTAGAGTTCATTTGCTTTTCTATCTCACCCCCCACCCAATCGCCCCACCCCCACCCTTGCTGAGCCTCTTTTTATATTGCCTATTTGTACCCTTTACCCATTTTTTTCTTCTCAATTTCTAAGAGCCCCTAGAAAGAGTAACCATTTTGGTATGCATTGTAAATATTTACTCCTTTTCCACTTATTTTTTGGCTTTGTTCATTATGTTTTTAACCATGCAAAAATTTAAATGTATAGGCTGGAGATATAGCTCAGTTGGTAGAGTTCTTTCTCACATGTACAAGGCTGTAGGTTCAATCCCCAGCACCACACACACACACAAAAATTGTATTGTGGAATGTATTTTTTAAACTATTTTTATTGATTATGGATTTTTTTTTGGCTTTGGATTTTGAGTTGTAGTTAAAAGACCTCCTCTGATTTTATAAAGGAACTCACTGATTTTTTTTCTCCTTCTTCTTAATACTTAAATGGTTTTATGTTTTGCATGGAGGCCTTTAATCCAGATGGATTTTTTTCTTTGTGCAACATGAATTAAGGATCCAATTAAATCTTTTTAAAAAATAGCTGCTTAGTGTCCCTAACACTATTGGGTAAAAAGCACCTCTGACTTGAGGGTGCTGCCGTTTTGATCTGTTTCTTTGTCTTCCCAAATCTTAAAGCATAAAGACATATCTTCTTTACAAGGTTTTTGGTACTTGTGTATGGTCACAACAAGAGATGTAAAAATATTTTTATCTCTTCTGTCTCATGTGAAACTTATATTTATTTCAACAACAGTGGGAAGGAGTTGTGTATGGAAAATAATCTGTAAAAAACCTTCTCTTCTGGTGTTCTCTAGTCTGTTGATTTTGTCAAAACACTAGCTGATCTGTGACTGCATTAAACTGTCAGATTAATCAGGAGAATTCATAAGACATTAAAGAAGCAAGTCACAAAGTTATTTATAAAGGTGATGCCAAGGATTGTTCTCCATAATGAATGCCACCTCAGTCTTGCCGACAGTTCTATTATCATGAGTCATTCTTTCAGCAGGAATTAAGAGGTATGTAAAACATTAAAGTTTCACTTTTGAGTATTAGTTTCATCTCAGAAATTGCAAGGGTGACAATACTTGCTGAGATGGTAACAGAATGTTCATGCTCTATTGCAGTTGCTAGAATGACAGAACAGACAGTAACTGAAGGAACTTCCTGGCTTTTAAGTAAATATGAAAAATTCACAAGCTGGTAGATAGATACTCTCAGAGCTTTGAAAGGATTTCAATGAAGGAAGGTGTCACCACCATTAAGAACCGTGACAGAAGTTCTAAGTAAGGGAACTGGAAATGGAAAGGTTGGAAGATAGACAGACATCAGTGAAAGTTGGGACTGGAAACAGGTAGGTATTTGGAGAGTGAAAGCAGAATAGACACTCTTTCCTTGAAAGCAGTTCTTCTATCAGTTCTGCCACTTCCCCTCCCACGAGCGGGCTCTCATGAAAAGATTGCAGAAGTGAGACAGCCTGAGGAGCACTCCCTGGCACTGGTTCTTCTTTTGCATCCTCAGTGGAAAATAGTGCAGCGGAGGCTGTTTCTTCAGTTCTGTAACATATCAAGCCTTATGGAACGCACCATCACGGTGGAGTTCAGTCTCTCCATCTGCTTGTAGAAGCAAGTGGACTAAAGCACAGTAGAGAGATTTCTTGGTTTAATGTTAAGTCAAGATGCGCGCAGAGGACGTGAGCTGAAACTCTGATGAAGTCACAGTGCCTTTCCTGTTCAGTAAGAGGAGTGTGTTTCCTGATGCTCTAATACAGGGCTTCTCACCAGCGATGTTAATAGTGCAGGTCCAGAAAGTTGTGCCTTTGAACACTTGATCTTTTTGTTTTGAAATGCACCAATCTAATAAATAGTCTCTGTTTAGGAAGTAGTAATTTTGACTGAAAGCAGGTATCCTTTTACCTGTAAGACATTGTCAGAATTCTACAAATAATTTTGTCTGAGGGAACTGCTAGAATCTTCAGAAATTTTATGGAGACCTTCTGTTTAAAATCTCAGCATTAATTCATTTTTTAAACAAATTTACTAGTTTAAAGGCTTCTTCTTCCTCCTTCAGTCTCTACCGTACACACACACACACACACACACACACAGCATGCTATTCTGAATCCAAGGGAAGGTACCATATAACAAAAAATAAAATCTATTTGCTGTTGTTGAATATCTGTATACAATTAGTTACTATTAAAATGAGATATAAATTGTGTCTCTCATGTGGCAGAAACGTGGCCAGAATTAAAAGAACATCCTTACGGTGGCATAGAAAAAAATGTATACATACATACCTACTTATACACATACTTCTTTTAAAGGGCTGGGCATAGTGGCACATTCCTGTAATCCTAGCTACTCACCCTTCCTGGGCAACTTAAAAAAAAAAAAGAAAGGAAGGAAGGAAGTAAAGGCTGGGAATGGAGTTCAGTGATAGAACAGTCCTGGATTCAGTCCCCAGCACTGGAAATAAAATCAATCTGGCATTATAACATTACAATTTCGAATTACTTTCTAAAAGAACGTGTGACTGTGTCATAATACTAAAATTACTGCTCACTGGGAAGTCTTAAACATTCTAACTTGTTACTTCTTTAGACATAAGCTTCACTCAGACTTTTGATGAAGGCCTTTTTTCCACAGTCTGTGGGCCTTACACTTAGAAACTCAACGAAACTCAACTATGGAGGAATAAATGATGGATCCCTCTGCACAACAATACCTGGCTTCAGGTTCTTTATCATGTAGGTTTTCTCTTTGGGATATTGCCTCCTTTAATATAATATGTGAACTGTATCAAGGTATAGACAATTTTAAACTCTCTATTCCTTCCACAAATATTTGCCTGAGTACTGTGTGCCAGGTGTTTGCATCTAGTAGCAAACAACCTACACCAAATCCTTGTCCTTGGGGCCTCTGAGTTTAAAAGGGAAACAGACATTAACAAATTAGTACACCATTAAGTAATTACCATTGAAATAAGCACTGGAAAGGAAACACAAAGGGTACTAATGACAGTGTATAATGAAAAGTCCTAAATTTAATCTGGTTTATCAGAGAAGACCTTCTTGAAAAAAGTTTCACCAGTGACTAAGAGCAAGGATAATCCATAACTGAGCAAAAGGAGAAGATGGGGAAGAATATTAAGGCCCAGTGATGCATCCAACATGTGTGTCAGTCTGAAGACAGGAAGATGTGTGGAGCATTAGAAACCTAACTACCCACAAGGCCAAGGTGAATGCCATGGAGTCCTGGTGGTGAGGTCAGATCAGAATGGGCTTCAGTTTTTGCAATCAAATGGACTTGGATTTAAATTGTGGCTTTGTCACTTCCCATATGATCTTGAACAGGTTACTTAGTAGTTCTAAGAATGATCTATAAGTTACTACGATATTAATTAGCCTTTTCTGCATAGCAGACTACCCCAAAATTCAGTGGTCTAATCCCAGCAATTTTGAGAGGCTCAGTGCTGATCTACCAAGGCAGTTCTTGTGTCAGTCTCTCTTTGTTCTTTTGGAAATATTCTTTCCATGATTTGCAAAGTGCAGCTGAAATGTTAAGTAGAATTTAAGTAATGTAAAATTCGCAGATTTTAGAAACATGAGTTATTTTTAACCATAGGCTACAGTGGTGTAGTGAAGGTGAAGTTGTACTGTAGTGTGTTAAGGAGTGAATGGACGCAGTGGCAGGCAGAGTAATGGCCCCAAAGATGCCCACAGCCTCATCCCCAGAACCTGTGACTGTGTTGGATTACATGACAAAAGGTATAGATATTACTTGGCAAAAGGTATAGATGGAAGAGAGACTCTGTAAAATATGAGGATTATCCTGAATTACCTGAGCGGGCCCATTGTAACCATCTCACAGGTAGAAGAGGGAAGCAGGAGATGCCATGTGAGGAGGATTCGACTGCCATTGCTGGCTTTGAAGGTGGAGAAGGGGGCCCTGAGCCAAGGAATGTGGGCAGCCTCTGTCTAGAAGCTGGAAAAGGCAAGGACACAGATGTCCCCAGAGAGAGCCTTTAGAAGAAATGCAACCCACCAACAGCTTGATTTTAGCCCAGTGATGTCCATATTAGACTTCTAATGACCCAAATGGTAAAATAATAAATTTATGTTGTCTATGCCACTAGGTCTGAGGTAATTTGTTAAGCAGCGCTCTGAAGTGAACATTGGGTAAGAAAGGAATGTCCTCCACATAGACCTCCCTTAATAGAAGTTGGCCACCAAAGAAAGAAGAGAGGGAAGATGTGACATGCAGGATTTAGGGAGAATAGTAGTGTGTTTTAAAATGGAAGAGTTGTTGTGCTTTTGACTTTTTCATTGTATTTGTGTGATTTCTGTTATTTTTGTGTTGAGACACACTATCGGAATTCTTCATCTGACACCCCAAATACCAGAACACAAGGGTCTGTAAGAGCAAATTAATTGCCCTTGTATAAAAAACAAATTTTTTTAAAATTTAAATTTTGCACCAAAAAAATCAATTACTTAAGAAAATTTCCCTTTAGCATTAACTAAAACTAATTAGACTCAAGTAATACTTTATAGAAATATATGTTAAGCATTTATAAGCCTTGAAATTCTGCTTATATTGACAGATAGGTCTGGGTATTATAAATCAGATTTTTATATTTAAGTCGTAATAATTAAAGTTGACAGTATTTTTCTATTCTATAAGTTAGAATTGATGTGCATAAATAATAACAATAGCCATTAGTTACCATGGAATAAGTGTCTATTGTATTTCTGCTCCAGCCTTTATCCTCGATAGCTCATTTAGTCCTCTTGACAATATCACATGGGAATTAAAATCATTTCTATTAATAATTTGCAGCTATAGAATGTGAGTCATTCTATCTGTAAAATACAATTTAACAAATTCAAAATAATTGAGATTTAATCATATTCATATAACAAAGAAATTCCCTTTAGTTTAATCAAGGAACCAATTGTCGATACCAGGATCATATGAGTTTTCCACTGTTATGGATTGCAAGTAAATCTCAGTATAATTATAAATTGGTCACTATTTTTTAGAAGAGTCACAATTGATGAAATTTGACAGCTTCAGAGCCTATATACAGGTTTATTTCCAATTTATTTCTAATTATTGTTTTTGTTTTTGGTGGTGCGGGAGGTTGAACTCAGGGCCTGCCTGCTAGGCAAGTACTCTGTCCCTGTCTAATTATTGTCTAAAAGATGGACTGTTCATGGCCCTCTTTTGTTCTTCAGTTATAAACAGTCTAAGTCTCAAGATTTATCCTGAACTTTCTTAGGAGAAGGGATCAGAATGCCAGTACATGTCTGTTAAGAAAGATTTTCTTACCACGTCACTACAGCTTCCCTTTTTCCTTTCCCTACTTTCTTTCTGCTCCCCATTGGCCCATTTCAGTTGCAGTTTTTAGCAGTTACAACATCTTATTTGTACTTTTTAATCAATGCTAAAACTTGAGATGAACTATCTACCCTAAGACTCCTTTGCAGCTATAGTAGCCAGTGATTGGGCTATTACATGTTTATTCATTTCTCGCATTGAACACGAGTGCCTTATATTTGCTAATGTTAGACTCTGTGTCTGCAAGTGGGAAAACTGCCCTGAGACTTTAAGGTCTGTCTCATCGGTGCCAAACTTCAACTAGACTTTCTGTCAAAATATATTTAAATCAGCTTTTAGAGTAAAATATAAAATATGTAATTATACAGGTATGAATCTGACAGTGAACTCACTATAAAGCTTCATTTTGTATGCACTTAATGTTTTAGAAGCTTTGGATATTTTTTTAATATATTGATTTTATTAGGATCTTTCCTACTTGCACATCCCCTGTCCCTCATCGTCTTCTAACCCTTTCCGTGAGCTCCATGAGTAACCCTGTGTGCACAGGTCCTGAATCTTAACAAGCACACTTTATTGTCCTTTTGTCCTAAGTAAAATTTCTGTCCTTGAACGGTGTTTCTTCCCCAGCAGTCCCTTTCATGGAAGACCACCTGTCTTCCCATTCTGCTCCTGGAACTCAACAAAGTGATGGTGGCTAAATGTCATTTTCAGTAGTTACTTGTCAATGGAGTTTTGGTTTTCCTGAGAACTTTTTTCTCTCCACTCCTCTCGGTCCTGTTATTTACTGACTCCTAGGACACACACGTGCCTTTCCAATGACTTGCTCATCAGGCTTGGTTTTCTTTTCCTCCAGTTTCCCTCCATCACCCCCCACAGTCCTAGGAGCAGTAGTGATAACCAGTTCAACTCCAAGTCAGACATCTTGACCTGTTACTTCACATTAGCCGTTCCCAAGTAAGAATAGCTACACATTGGGCCATGGTCAAACCATCCACACCTGGAGACCTTAACGTCAGATGTCTTCTCTGGCCACGACCTTCCTTCTCCCCGTTTCTTGCACTCCTCAGGCAGTCTTTAATCCCCCTTGAACCCTGCCTTCCTGTTCCTCTCCCCACTGCCTTCTGGTTCCTGTCATCCTTGCAAACCTGGAACCTGCCTTGCTGGTACCCTGGAATTGCTCACCCTCCAATTCTCCCTCCTCACCTGACACTGCTGTCACTTGGATCACCTCTGATCTCTATTTCCAATTCCAGGTTGCTAAGCTTTCCTTATAGATCAATAAAATGTGTCTCTTGGGTCTGGCATGAAATCCGTGCTGACAATCTTAACAGAACCTCCTGGAAGGTTAGCAAAATGTTTTACTTTTCTCTCATGAACCGCATATGAACTTTCCTACCTTTCTTCCTTCTTGAACCCTCAGCCCCATCATTCTCTTCCTGTCTGGCAGAGATGATTTGTCCTACTTCACTGAAAATATATCCAGTCGAGCTGCAGAAGACCCTCAGATTTTCTTCTGCTCTCCTTTCTTTTGAACCTTAAAATTCTCTGTATCTTGGCATTGCTTGTTAGATTAACAAAAATTAAAGATATTGTTAATAACAAGAGTTAGACTTTTTAAAAAGGCATCCATTCACTGTTGGTGTGGAATATAAATGGCCTCAACCTTTTTGAACACAGTGCTTATCAAAAATTGACAGCAAGCCAGGTGTGGTGGTACAAGCTTATAATCCTAGCGGCTCAGGAGGCTGAGGCAGGAGGATCACGGGTTCAAAGCCAGCCTCAGCAAAAGGGAGGCAGGCACTAAGCAATTCGGTGAGACCCTGTCTCTAAATAAAAATACAAAAAGGTCTAGGAATGTGGCTCAGTGGCCGAGTGCCCTTGAGTTTAATCCCTGGTACACCCCTACCCCCCCAAATTGATAGCAGTTATAAAAGTTTAATATACAAGGTATTTTGTGTCTCACTAATTCAGTTTTAGGAATGTGTCCTACCAATCTGTACCTGCCCAAGTAGACAAGATGTATATACCAGGGTATTTCTTGTGGCATTATTTTCTTATCTTATTCTAATTTTATCTATAGGCCAGAAAACCCTATATTCCTGTATCTAGAACCATGGAGCTGTTTGAGATGAGAGCTGGCAAATATTTCTTAATGTAATTTTTAGATTCTTCAGTTTTTATTTGTTATCAGGCAGCACTCGTGGCATTTTTCAAACCCATCTCATCCACTCCTTAAGGGGATAGATTGTCATGTAGAAGAACCACGTGGTTTCACTTCAGCACACAGTTCAGGACACAGGAATTGATTTTCTGTGTGTGTCAGGAGAAGCAGTTTTATTTTTAATAGCAGAAAATGATGAACAGTTGAAATGTCTTTTTGTTTCACCCCTCTCAATCCCTTCCAGTCCATCCTTTAAAGATATCACTAATTAGTTTTCTTCCCACACAGCCATAATTGGGACACACCGCTGCTTAAAATCTCCCAGTGACTCCTATTTACTTGAAGAGATAGTCTCAACTCCATAGTCAGGCTTTTAGAACAGTCTGGCCTAGTCTCGGCCTGTCTTTCCCAGCCCCACTCCCATTATTGTGCTCTGATACGCAAGTTCCAGCCAAGCTAAATAATCTACTGCTCCTCTGCAAACCTGCCTTTTTATTTCCTCTTCTTTACTCGAGTGCTAACTGAGCTCACCCCTGGGTCTCAGCGTTTCCTGGCTGCAGCATCCTAGACACAGCACTTAATCTCCCGGCCCTTTGCTGTCCCATTTCCCTGCGGTTGTCTGGTTATGTGGAGTGATCTATGTAAAGTGATAATGATCTATCCGTGATGGCTGTATTAAAATAAAGCCTAGAAGAGTACAAGATGAAACTAGAACATCTTGTTGTGCTAGAAAGTAGGAAAGAACAATAAACGGGGCGAAGGGAAAGCTCTTCTCTTGTTGGAAGAAAGCCAATGAGAGATGGGGTGATGGAGTTCAACAACCATCACTCCTGTCAGAAAGAGGGAGGAATGCTTTGTTGAGGAGCAGGATTTTTTTTTACATAGTCTCAATTGATCACCCCACAGTTTGCCAGTTAATTACAAAAGAAAACATACTTTATGGTGTGGAAATCCTGGCAAACTCCACTCATGACTTTGCACTAAGGAGGTGATCAGTAACACCAGAGTTGAGGAGAGGACCATCCTGATTTGTTCTAAGAAGGGTAAAATCATTGCACTGGTATTAGCCAGGAATCTGTGTCTAATCATGAGGAAACACCATATAATATCCAAATTGAGGGTTGGTCTGCAAAATAGCAAGCCTCTTCAGAGTGTCAAGATCAAGAAAGAAGGAAAGAAAGTTTCAGACAGTCATTTCTAAGACATTATATATGATCTTTAACTAGATCCTGGACTGAATAAAAGTAGCTGCAAAGAGTGTTATTAGGCAAATGATAAAATTTGAATAGGAATATATTAGGTAATAGTATTTTTATCATAGTTGAAGGTTCTGATATTAAATCACCGTGGGAGTGTGAGAGCATGTCCTGGGAGATGCACATTGAGGTACGTAGGAGTAGAGGAGCATGATATCTCCAATGTGGGTCAGGAAATTTTTGTGCCATGTATAAAAACAGACAGGAAGAGAATTCTAAAGCAAAAGAAGCAAAATGGAAACAATTGGTGAACTTTCCTAATGAGTATATGGAGATTCCTTACACTGAAATTTGCAGTTTTCTCTGAATTTGATATCAAGATAAATTATTTTATTTTTAAAGTCCCCAAGTGAAGCATTGTGACCTAGGAGAAACGGTCTTAATAGGGCTTCCTTTAGGAGCCACTGTATGATGTGGTGGACAGCTTTCACCAAGCTTCCTAAATAGAGCCCTTTCATATCACTCTTGAGGCTTCCTACTAGAAGCCTTTGGAACAAGATAACAGTGTATAGTTTTTTCCAAAACAGTGTTGTCCAAGTTTGTGGTATTCTTCTGCTCTGCCTTTGTTCAAAGCCACAATAGCATGTTGAGAAGGGTAGATAGAGTACTGTATTATCTTTCATATATACCTTTTTTTACAACTGAACATTTGATGATATTTGGTCTATAGACAATTTGAGGTTCTAATTTTTGGCCAGAACCGTGATTGTAGCTCTTCATTGACAAATTCAGATTCGTCTGCTTTAATGGGCAGGTAGGTTAAAATAACTTGGTAAAAATTAAGGAGATTTCTGCAAGGTTGCAGACATTTCTGCCAACAAGGACAAGTCCTTTTCTTAAGAAACCAGCCGGGTTGCCCTGCTGCACAACCTAAATTGCTTAAGTTCCATGCTATAAAATCGGTCCACCATAATTTTAGTTTGGCACATTCTCAGAAAGATTTAAACTAATTGTTTACTCTAGCCATTAAAACAACAACTCAGTATGGATCCAATCAGACATCTGCTCTCAAGGTCTGCGGTAGTCTGATGAGCCTTCAAAACTTTAATTGGGAAAAACCCCTAAGATAATGAAATTATGTGACCAAATATATATTTAAAACATCTTCTGTGTTGGCTGTAAGTGGTTTAAAGAGTCAAAGGACATAATTATTGCTTTGAAGGCATGTTTTCTGACACTAATTATCAAGACCACCTGCCTGACGAGGCTGTTCGGATAAGCAGCAGTGAAGTCACATCAGAAGGGACAAGAGCAGCTGGAAGAGGCCTGTGAAAGCACCGTCTGTGGAGCAGATGCTTCAAGTCATTGCCCTTACTTCTCCAGCTAATAAACCGTGCAACTCTGGATCATTTATTTAACTTCTCCAAGTTTTACTTTTATCTCTAGCAATTGTTATATTTCCTCTGAGGATCATACTATTATGGTTTCTTTTTTTTTTCTTTTCTTTTTTTTTTTTTTTTGGTATTAGTAATTGAACCTGTGGACACTTTTTCATTGAGCTACATCCCCAACCCTTTCTAAAATTTTCTGAGACAGGGTCTTGCTAAGTTGCCCAGGCTGGTCTTAAACTTGTGATCCTCTTTTCTGCCTCTCAAGTTGCTAGCATTATAGGCCTGCACCACCATACCCAGGTTACCATTAGCATTCCTACTTCACAGCATTGTTTATGAGGGTCAAATTTATTATACCTAAATAGAACAGGCAGAGAATAAGTGCCCAGTATCTGTAGTTATTATTATCATTTGTCTAGTTTCAGAAGCAGAGGTCAATATATGTTAAGATTCAGATTTTAAAGGAGGGCAGCCCAAACCCTTGATAATATTACTAGATTCTTCTCTTTCAATAGTCCTTTCCCACTTTCTTTGACTTTCTGGGGTTATTAAGATGTTACTTTTTTTTTTTTTTTTTTTTGAGAGAGAGAGAAAGAGAGAAATTTTTTAATATTTATTTTTTAGTTTTTCGGCGGACACAACACTTGTTTGTATGTGGTGCTGAGGATCGAACCCGGGCCACACGCATGCCAGGTGAGCGTACTACCGCTTGAGCCACATCCCCAGCCCCAAGATGCTACTTTTATATATATAAAAAAATCAGTAAGCCAGGCACAGTGGCACATGCCTGTAATAATCCCAGGGGCTCAGGAGGCTGAGGCAGGAGGATCGCCACTTCAAAGTCAGCTTCAACAATAGTGAAGCACTAAGCAACTCAGTGAGACCCTGTCTCTAAATAAAATACAAAATAGGGCTGGGGATGTGGCTCAGTGGTTGAGTGCCCCTGAGTTCAATCCCTGGTGCTAAAAACAAAAAACCATCAGTAGCCAGAGGGGTGATTGACAATGCTACTCAGTCCATTTTTGTTATATTCCCACAAAGGCAAAAAGCTGAAGAAATATCAATAAAAATGAAGCAAGCTCATCCTATTCCTGACAGTTTTTCTATAACAAGAAGAGTAAAAACAGCATTGGCTTAAAAAAATTAAAAGAAATGAACAAGCTTACAACTTACGGGAGAATTGCCCAAAACTTGAGAAAGAATTTCCAGAAATGTAACTGGCCCCTAATTCTGTCAGATAAGTTTTTCAGGATATGTGAGCTGGCATGGGTCAAGAACCCACCAGGCAAGTTGTACCTTAAATACTCTAACTGTAGGCAGTTTTCACTCAGATTATTCAGCCTGGGCTTTTTAATACATCTTTTATGTGAACAGAGTCATTTGGGCTCAGCTGGAAAGGGGCAGGAGTCATGGTGGGGGGGGGCTTTCTTGAGTTACAAAGCAGAGAAGACTCATCCTCTTAATGTCAGTGAGGCTTGACCAGCTCAGGGTGTCACTAACCATTTTGAAGTCACTAGTGATTCTGGCCCAGAATTTGCCTGTATTTCTATTTCTGTTGCTTCCTTTGAGAGAATAAAACTTCAAAATTCAACTCAGATTTAATAATGTTCAAGACAGTCTTTTCCATGTTTTGGCTTGGTTCGGTCGTTGCCTGATGAAGTTGTTCTGAGTTTCCAGGGCGAGCCCTGACCGTCCCCTGCAGTTGCTTTGTCTCCTGATAAACAAATAGGTGTAAAGACTCCAGAGACACAGCTTCAGCGCATCCTCAGTTGTCAGAGCTTGTTGAAGATGAAAGCCCTCGCTGCACCTCACTTTTCTTCAGCTTCAAGCCTCCCCTGTCTAACTCCAGAGAAGCTCTAGGGAGCTGTGCCAAGCAGGAGTGAAAACAGGGAGGAGTGATCTCAACACTCAGGAACGTGGGACCTGGGTGTCAGCGCTGGGGACGATCCCATGTCTGTGTGACACTTAGGAAAGAGCCATGGTGCTCTTCTTACTCACAGATGTCCCCACGTGCCATCAGTCAACACTCGCTGATCTATAGTCAACTCACTAGGAGCTTTTCATTCAGAGTTCTGCTGTATTTAAGGTGCTCTTTGCACTTGGTTTGGCTAAAATTCCTTGGAGAATCTTATTTAAGAATTTTTTTCATGTATGTTGATCTTGTATCCTGCTCCTTAGCTGAATTTGCTTATCAGCTCTAGAAATCTTCTGGTGGAGTTTTTTGGGTCTTCTAGATATAAGGTGATACATCAGCAAGGAGAGATAATTTGACTTCCTATTATATCTCTTTAATTTCCTTTTCTTGTCTGAGTAGCTAGATTTTTAAGAACTGTGTTGAATATGAGTGGTAAGAGTGAACATTCTTGGTTTTTTTCCTGATTTTAGAGGAAATGTTTTCAGTTTTTCTCCATTCAGTATGATGTTGGCCTTGAGCTTGTTGTATGTAGCATATCGCTTTCCTAATGAATCTGCTGAGAAAGAAATCAGAAATACTGTCCCATTCACAATATCTGCAAAACAAACAAAAACAACTTGGGAATAAATCTAACTATGGATGTAAAAGACCTCTACAATGAAAGCTATAAAACACAGAAGAAAGAAATTGAAGTAGATCTTAGAAGATGGAAAGCCTTCCATGTTCTTAGATAGGCAGAATTAATATTGTCAAAATGGCCATACTACCAAAAACATTATACAGATTCAGTACAATCCCCATCAAAATACCAATGACATTTCTAACAGAACTAGGAAAAAATTCTAAAATTCATTTGGAAGAATAAAAGACCCAGAATAGCCAAAGCAATCCTGAACAAGAAGAGTGATGCTGGATACCTGATCTCAAATTGTACTACAGAGCTACAGTAACAAAAACTGTGTGGTATTGGCATCAGAACAGACATGAAGACCTATGGAACAGAACAGAAGACACAGAGACAGGTCCACATAGTCATCTGATACACAACAAATATGCTAAAAACATATTAGAGAAAAGATAGCCTTTTTAACAAATGGTGCTGGGAAAACTGGATATCCCTATGTAGAAGATTGAAACCAGATCTCTTTAATCCTGCACAAAAGTCAAATTAAAGTGAGTCAAAGACTAGGAATTAGACTAGAAACTTTGCAACTTCTAGAAGAAAATATAGACTCAACACTCCTAATTTATTGGCACAAGTACCGTCTTTCTTAACCAGACCCCTAAAGCTCAAGAAATAAAACCAAAAATCAATAAGGAGTGGTATCAAGTTTAAAAACTTCTGCACAGCAAAGGAAACAAAGAGTGTGAAGAGAGAACTTACATTAATGGGAGAAAATCTTTGCGAGCAACTCCTCTGACAGGAGGATTAATATCCAGAATATATAAAGAACTCAAAACAATAAATACCAAATAAATAAATAGCCAACAAATATATGAAAAAATGTTCAACATCCTTAGCAATCAGGGAATTGCAAATCAAAACTACATAGAGATTTCATCTCACTCCATTAGAATGGCAATCATTAAGAATACAGACAGTAATAATAATGCTGGCGAGGATGTCAGGGAAGGACATACTCATACATTGTTGGTAGTACTGCAAATTAGAACACCCACTTTGGAAAACAATATGGGGTTTCTGCAAAAGACTAGGAACAGAACCACCATATGAGCCAGCTATCCCACTCTTTGGTATTTATTCAAAAGAATTAAGATGAGCATACTGTAGTAACACAGGCATATCAATGTTTATTGAAGTGCAAGCCACACCAGCCAAGTTATAGAACCATCCCAGATGCCCATCACCGTATATACACAGTGGAATTTTATTCAACCATAAAGAAGAATGAAATTATGTCATTTTCTGATAGGTGGATGGAACTAGAGAGCATCATGTTAAGTGAAATAAGCCGACTCAGAAAGTCAGAGGTTGGATGTTTTTTCTCATATGTGGAAGCTCGAGCAAAATAAGGAAAATGGTGGGAGCAGGGAATTCCTAGAAGGGAGATAGTGGAGTAAAGGAAGAGGATAGAGGCAGGAGGGAGGTGGGGTGGGAAAAGGGAAGAACGGTGGAATAAAATGGATCAAATTGTGCATGTACACATATGATTATGCCACCGTGAAGTTCACCTTTATGTGTATCTGTAAAGCACAGTTAAAAAGAAACTATCAATAAAAGAGAAGGAAGACTAGTAAAGTAGAGGAAGGGGAATAGCAGGAGGGAGGAGGGAGGAGGGGAGGGAAAAGGAAGCACTAGGAACTGAAGTGGAGCAATTATATTCTATGCATGTATAATTATGTCAAACCCCAGTAGTACATATAACTATAATACACTAATAAAAACACTAAGAGTTTTTAATTTAATGTGGTTATTTTTTATATGGTTCTAGGTATTGAACCTAGGGTCTCACACATGCTAAACAAATGCTCTAACTTAGCTGTGTCCCAGCCCATCCTTGGAGAATTTTATAAAACCTGTGAATGCTCTCAAAAGAATGCACATATGCTTGCATGTACTCAAAACAATTCCACATAATTTCAAGGAATTTACATGAATCTCTTTCAGGCTGGTTCATGGAACCTCCTCTTAATATTATGAAATTAGCCACAGAAATCTTTCCTCCTTCCTAGGAGGGTCCCTATAGAGTTGTCCTACCACTCTTAACATGGGTAACTCAAGATGATGATAATGACGACAATGACAACTATTGTGCTTTGAGCTGTTAATATTTGTCAGACACTGTGCATTCCTTATATCTAGCAGTGAACCCCCATCATGCCTTGCAGACCTTTCCCATCTTGGGGGAACCAGCTCCCCCTCCAGTTGCTCAGGCAGGGCTGCCCTTGCCTTCACCGCTGCTGTCACTTCCTCCTAGCCACTGCCCTCTCTCACCTTGCTTATTGCAGTGACCGCTTCCACCCTTATGGTTCTCAACCCAGAAGCCGCAGCCATTGATACGATTAAAACGAGTTATGTTAAAAAAAATTTTTCTTACTAGTCAAAAAAAAAATTTTTTTTTTTAAAAGAGTCATGTCATATCAGCCTTCTCTCCAGGTTTCCATTTCAGACTAGGTAATGAAATCCTGGCAGTGGCCAGGGCCTCTGTGTTACATTGCCTGTGTTCACATAGACCACAGTAAGTCGTGCAGTGATGGCACATAGAACAGGCCGAATAATGGCCTGTCAGGCCCTTTCCAGCCCTCCCTTTGGCCCTAATTCAGTTATCTCGGTGACCTTGACTGCTGCTGTCCTTCCTTGTTCTGTCATAGCCATCTGGCTTCCCCTCTGATCCCTGAATATACCAACTCTGCTCCTGCCTCAAGGCTCTGCACTAGTTGTTAACTTCTGCCTGGAACCTTCTTCCCCAAAATATCTGCTTAGCTCCTGTGTTTACCTAACGTTATTTGCTCAGAAGTCACCTTGGTGCGACCTGTAGTGACCACTCTCATTTAGAATCCATCCTCATCTCCACCCTGGTGTTCTCTACCCGCTTCTATTTGGGTTGTCTTTCCATAGTAATCATGACCTTCCAATGCTGTCAGGGTTTTATGATTCTGTCTTCTCCCAATAGCTTCACTAGTGAGATTTTTGCCTGTTTTGTTCAATGCTGTGTGCATGGTGCCTCGAAGAATGACTTATTTAATAAGTACTCAGATGGTTGTTGAATGGGATGAACAAACCCTAGGAAGATGCACTGTTCTTTAAGTATGGATTTATTTTTTTATTTTAGATTTTTTTTATTGGTTGTTCAAAACATTACAAAACTCTTGACATATCATATTTCATACATTAGATTCGAAGTGGGTTATGAACTCCCATTTTTACCCCAAATACAGATTGCAGAATCACATCGGTTACACATCCACATTTTTACATAATGCCATATTAGTAACTGTTGTATTCTACTACCTTTCCTATCCTCTACTATCCCCCCTCCCCTCCCCTCCCATCTTCTCTCTCTACCCCATCTACTGTAATTCATTTCTCTCCTTGTATTTTTTCCATTCCCCTCATAACCTCTTATATGTAATTTTGTATAACAATGAGGGTCTCCTTCCATTTCCATGCAATTTCCCTTTTCTCTGCCTTTCCCTCCCACCTCATGTCTCTGTTTAATGTTAATCTTTTCCTCCTGTTCTTCCTCCCTGCTCTGTTCTTAGTTGCTCTCATTATATCAAAGAAGACATTTGGCATTTGTTTTTTAGGGATTGGCTAGCTTCACTTAGCATAATCTGCTCTAGTGCCATCCATTTCCCTGCAAATTCCATGATTTTGTCATTTTTTAGTGCTGCGTAATACTCCATTGTGTATAAATGCCACTTTTTTTTTATCCATTCATCTATTGAAGGGCATCTGGGTTGGTTCCACAGTCTAGCTATTGTGAATTGTGCTGCTATGAACATCGATGTGGCAGTATGCCTGTAGTACGCTCTTTTAAGGTCTTCAGGGAATAGTCCGAGGAGGGCAATAGCTGGGTCAAATGGTGGTTCCATTCCCAGCTTTCCCAGGAATCTCCATACTGCTTTCCAAATTGGCCGCACCAATTTGCAGTCCCACCAGCAATGTACAAGTGTACCCTTTTCCCTATATCCTCGCCAGTACTTGTTGTTGTTTGACTTCATAATGGCTGCCAATCTTACTGGAGTGCGATGGTATCTTAGGGTGGTTTTGATTTGCATTTCTCTGGATGCTAGAGATGGTGAGCATTTTTTCATGTACTTGTTGATTGATTGTATGTCCTCCTCTGAGAAGTGTCTGTTCAGGTCCTTGGCCCATTTGTTGATTGGGTTATTTGTTATCTTATTGTTTAATTTTTTGAGTTCTTTGTATACTCTGGATATTAGGGCTCTATCTGAAGTGTGAGGAGTAAAAATTTGTTCCCATGATGTAGGCTCCCTATTTACCTCTCTTATTGTTTCTCTTGCTGAGAAAAAACTTTTTAGTTTACGTAAGTCCCATTTGTTGATTCTTGTTATTAACTCTTGTGCTATGGGTGTCCTATTAAGGAATTTGGAGCCCGACCCCACAATGTGTAGATTGGAGCCAACTTTTTCTTCTATCAGACGCAGAGTCTCTGATTTGATATCAAGCTCCTTGATCCATTTTGAGTTAACTTTTGTGCATGGCGAGAGGAGGGGATTCAGTTTCATTCTGTTGCATATGGATTTCCAGTTTTCCCAGCACCATTTGTTGAAGATGCTATACTTCCTCCATTGCATGCTTTTAGCCCCTTTATCAAATATAAGATAGTTGTAACTTTGTGGATTAGTCTCTGTGTCCTCTATTCTGTACCATTGGTCCACCCGCCTGTTTTGGTACCAGTACCATGCTGTTTTTGTTACTATTGCTCTGTAATATAGTTTGAAATCTGGTATCGCTATACCGCCTGATTCACACTTCCTGCTTAGAGTTGCTTTTGCTATTATGGGTCTTTTATTTTTCCATATGAATTTCATGATTGCTTTCTCTATTTCTACAAGAAATGCCGTTGGGATTTTGATTGGCATTGCATTAAACCTATAGAGAACTTTTGGTAATATTGCCATTTTGATGATGTTAGTTCTGCCTATCTATGAACAGGGTATATTTTTCCATCTTCTAAGATCTTCTTCTATTTCTCTCTTTAGGGTTCTGTAGTTTTCATTGTATACATCTTTCACCTCTTTTGTTAGGTTGATTCCCAAGTATTTTATTTTTTTTTTGAGGATATTGTGAATGGGGTGTTTTTCCTCATTTCCGTTTCAGAAGTTTTGTCGCTGATATACAGAAATGCCTTTGATTTATGCTTGTTGATTTTATATCCTGCCACTTTGCTGAATTCATTTATTAGTTCTAGTAGTTTTTTTGTAGACCCTTTTGGGTCTGCTAGGTATAGAATCATGTCACCTGCAAATAGTGATAATTTAAGTTCTTCTTTCCCTATTTTTATGCCTTTAATTTCTTTCATCTGTCTAATTACTCTGGCCAGTGTTTCGAGAACTATATCGAATAGAAGTGGTGATAGAGGGCATCCCTGTCTTGTTCCAGATTTTAGAGGGAATGCCTTCAATTTTTCTCCTTTCAGAATGATGCTAGCCTGAGGCTTAGCATAGATAGCTTTTACAATGTTGAGGTAAGTTCCTGTTATCCCTAGTTTTTCTAATGTTTTGAACATAAAGGGATGCTGTACTTTGTCGAATGCTTTTTCTGCGTCTATCGAGATGATCATATGGTTCTTATTTTTAAGTCTATTGATGTGGTGAATAACATTTATTGATTTCCGTATATTGAACCATCCTTGCATCCCAGGGATGAATCCTACTTGATCATGGTGCACAATTTTTTTGATGTGTTTTTGTATCCGATTCGCCAGAATTTTATTGAGGATTTTTGCATCTAGGTTCGTTAGAGATATTGGTCTATAGTTTTCTTTCTTTGAGGTGTCTTTGTCTGGTTTCGGAATCAGGGTGATGTTGGCCTCATAGAATGAATTTGGCAGAGCTCCCTCTTTTTCTATTTCCTGAAATAACTTGAAAAGTATTGGTATTAATTCTTCTTTAAAGGTTTTGTAAAACTCTGCTGTATACCCATCCGGTCCTGGGCTTTTCTTGGTTGGTAGTCTTTTGATTGCTTCTTCTATTTCATCCATTGATATTGGTCTGTTCAAATTGTGTGTATCCTCCTGACTCAGTCTGGGCAAATCATATGACTTAAGAAATTTATCGATGTCTTCACTATCTTCTATTTTATTGGAATATAGCTTTTCAAAATAATTCCTAATTAT
Source organism: Marmota monax (assembly GCF_021218885.2). Lineage (NCBI taxonomy): Eukaryota > Metazoa > Chordata > Mammalia > Rodentia > Sciuridae > Marmota > Marmota monax. The sequence goes on from NW_026695241.1 coordinate 5,829,133, forward strand.
CTTCTGTATTTCTGTAGTATCTGTTGTGATGTTGCCTTTTTCATCCCGTATGTTAGTAATTTGAGTTCTCTCTCTTCTCTTCATTAGCATGGCTAAGGGTCTGTCGATCTTATTTATTTTTTCGAAGAACCAATTTGCTGTTGTTTTGCTCTTCCTTTTCTAGGGCTTTGAGATGAAGTGTGAGCTCATTTATTTGTTGGTTTTTTTCTTTTTTTGAGGAATGACCTCCAGGCGATGAATTTCCCTCTTAAAACTGCTTTCATTGTGTCCCATAGATTCCGATATGTTGTGTCTATATTTTCATTTATCTCTAAGAATTTTTTGATTTCCTCCTTTATGTCTTCTGTAACCCATTGAGCATTCAGTAACATATTGTTCATTTTCCATGTGATGTAGGATTTTTCCTTCCTTCTTTTATCATTGATTTCCAGTTTCATTCCATTATGATCAGATAAAATGCATGGTATTATCTCCACCCCTTTATATTTACTGAGGGTTGCCCTATGGCATAATATATGGTCTATTTTTGAGAAGGATCCATGTGCTGCTGAGAAAAAAGTATATCCTCTTGATGATGGTTGATATATTCTATATATGTCAGTTAAGTCTAGGTTATTGATTGTGATATTGAGTTCTATAGTTTCTTTATTCAACTTTTGTTTGGAGGATCTCTCCAATTGTGAGAGAGGTGTGTTGAAGTCACCCATAATTATTGTGTTGTGATCTATTTGATTCTTGAATTTGAGGAGAATTTGTTTTATGAACGTCGCAGCACCATTATTTGGTGCATAAATATTGATAATTGTTATGTCTTGTTGGTGAATGGTTCCTTTTAACAGTATATAATGTCCTTCCTTATCCCTTTTGATTAACTTAGTCTTGAAGTCGATTTTATTCGATATGAGGATGGCCACCCCTGCTTGCTTACCAGGACCGTGTGCGTGGTATATTTTTTCCCAACCTTTCACCTTCAGCCTGTGTATGTCTTTTCCAATCAGATGTGTCTCCTGGAGGCAGCATATTGTTGGATTTGTTTTTTTAATCCACGTTACCAGCCTATGTCGCTTTATTGGAGAGTTTAGGCCATTAACAATTAGAGTTACTATTGATAGATGGTTTGTACTTCCAGCCATGTTTGATTTTTTTTTTTAATTTAGTTTGTTTCTCCATGATTAGCTTTCCCCCCGCCCTCTGTCTTTACTGAGGCACTTCCCACTGATGGTTTTGGTTATTGTTTTTCATTTCTTCCTCGTGTAGTGTTTTGCTCAAGATGCTTTGCAATGCTGGTTTTCTGGCTGCAAATTCTTTTAACTTTTGTTTATCATGAAAGATTTTTATTTCGTTGTCGTACCTGAAGCTAATTTTTCTGGATACAAAATTCTTGGTTGGCATCCATTGTCTTTCAGTGTTTGAAATACGTTGTTCCAGGATCTTCTTTCTCGCTTTCAGCGTCTGTGATGAAAAATCCGTTGTTAACCGTATTGGTTTACCCCTGAATGTAATCTGCCTCATTTCTCTTGTAGCTTTTAATATTTTATCTTTGTTCTGTATATTGGATATCTTCATAACAATGTGTCTTGGCGTTGGTCTACTGTGATTTTGTGTGCTTGGTGTCCTGTATGCATGTACAATTTGTATATTCGTTTCCTTTTTTATTTCTGGAAAGTTTTCTATAATTATTTCATTCAGCAGGTTGCTCATTCCCTTGGTTTGAACCTCTATACCTTCCTCTATCCCGATGACTCTTAAGTTTGGTTTTTTTATGTTATCCCATATCTCTTGGATGTTTTTCTCGTGATTTTTTTACCAGCCTTTCTGAGTTGGCTAGACTCTTTTCAAGATTATATATTTTGTCTTCATTATCTGACGTTCTGGTTTCTACTTGCTCCACTCTGTTAGTGATACTCTCATTTGAGTTTTTAATTTGGTTTATAGTTTCCTTCATTTCTAGAATTATTGTTTGATTTTTTTATAATCTCTATCTCCTGATAAAGATGCTTAATTTCTTCTTTTATCTGTTTATGTAATTCATTTTTAATGTGTTCTTTCACTGTTTGAATTTGCTGTCTCATATCCTCTTTAAGGTTCCATTCCATCTGTCTAAGGTAATCCTTGAGTTCTTTATTTGACCATTTTTCTGATGCCTCTAGGTCCTCCTGAATATTTAGGCTGTCCTGCATTGTTTGTACTCCTTTTCTTCCTTGCTTTTTCATGCTGCTCATGTTACTTCTTGTTCTGTTTGACTGCTGAGTTACTGTTTACTCCTATAAATTTATTTGATGCTTGGGAGGAAAGGTATTAGAAGGGAAGGGAAGAAGTCACTAAAGAGAATGAGAGTAAGCAGGTAGAGTTCAAGGAAGGGGGAATAAGGAAATTGAAAAGAAATGAAAAGACAAAAGAAAAAAAATAGAAAAGAAAAAAAGAAAAAAATTTAAAATGAAAAAAATAATAAAAAAAATTTAAAAAACAACAAAAAAAATGAAAATGAAAAAAAACCCAAATTAAAAAAAAATTTTAAAAATTAATAAATGCAGTCTTAGAGTTTGATTAACTTATCTTCCAGTAGGTGGAGCTGTTCCCACCGGGACAAGCTTCTCCTCTCAATACACGGGAACTAATCACTGTGCAGCAGCTCCTCCTCCCAGACTGGGCGGGTCTCCAATCCTGAGTGCCTAGGGCCTTCTCTTGTGTCTAGTCACTTCCCCACTTTTCCTCAAGCCAGGCCCCGGTCACCGGTGACGCTCACCACAATACTGGCTACACGCCAGGTCTGCTGCTCTCGGGAGCCCTATTTTCATGAACAACTGGGCACACTCTCCCTGTTTGCCATTCCCTCAGACCCTAAGTTTGTAGAGCTTGGGGCTGAGAACCCCCAGCGAATTTTGCTTGCCCTCTGGTAGCCACGCCCCCGGTAGCTGGTGCAAGAGACCTCAGTTGTCAGCACTGGTGGGAGCGGTAGCTGGGAGTTCCGCGCCGCGGGTCCCGTGCCACTCCTGATTCCCTTGGTCTGGCTATCGGGCTTATGGGAGAGCTGGGAGGGGCCCTTACGGTAGAGCTGGGAGGGGCCCTTAAGGTTTCCCCGCTGTGTGGAGAGGGAAGGCTAGGGGGTTACACACCTGTCGCCGCCGGTTTCAATGGAGTTATCTCCTCCGCCGCATTCTGGTGATGTCAGTTCTCTGCCATGGTGGTATCCCATTCAAATGGCGACAGTTCTTTCCCTTTGCCGGGTGACCAATGCAATGGGTGGGTCCTGACTGGCTCTCCCAAGCCCCGTTTCAACCCTGTGGCCACTGCCTATGAAGGCTCGGTTGGCATTAACCTCCGTAGGTTCAGAAGAGCCGACCAGTTGTTTCAGCGGGATCGTTTAGTGCTGAGTCACAGCAGTTTGTCTGCGAGAAGCAGGCGAACGGGAGCTTGAATTCAGCCGATCCGGGCTCGGTGTGTGTTCTGAGAGGCCCAGACTGTTTGCCCCAGATCCACGTCAGCTCAACATTGCCTAGTGATCCTGAGCAAACAGCATTTAGACGGTTTACGACTCCCTATGCCCGCGCAGCTGAAGAGGTCAGAGACTTGATCTCTCTGCCTAAGTATGGATTTAGATTCAGAGGGATTAAGTAACTCGCTCAGTCCTCTGTTGGTGAAGGGTATAGCGAGGACTGCCCTCTAGGTTTTCCGCTGTCGAGACCTGTGTTCTTAACCACTGCATTACCTTCCTTTCTAAAGATGAAAATATTTCTCTCCAAGAATAGGCAAAATAAGTAAAAATTATAGTCCTGAAGTGGCAGTCCTACTGGATGAAGAGTCAGAAGTTGGAGTAAGGGGTGACGGAGTAGTTGCAGATTGTGGAGAAGGGGGACCTCCAAGGAAGGAATTGATGAATGTGTGGAAGGACAGTCTCAGTAGACACACAAAGCAACAGCTGGAAGATTCAGCAGCTCCTCACCTCCAGGGAGATGGAGGTTGGAGTTAGATTCCTCCCAGGGTACATGGACTTGGCAAATACCAAAAGATTTTTATCAGAATTACAGCAGGGCCATGCCTTAGCTGTAAAAGCACAGACCCAGGATAAAAATAAATGATGGTAGTACAGTTCAGCCAATTGAATAAAATAGGAAACCATGAATTCATTTAGATATAAATAAATAAATTGAATGTTTGATGATGCTTGGAACGGTTACATAATTTCAAACTGCCTCTCCCAAATTACTTTTTAATCACAAAGTGAAATATGTACTCTTGATGGTGGAAGAACCAAGGAGACACCACCTTCGTCAAATGGCCCAAGTCAATCATTGATAATAGGATGAAGTGAAGTCACATACTGCCTGAGAGAGTGCTGCACCAAGGTCACAGTGATACTTTCATTATTCTCCTCCCAGAGTTGCACACCTGAATACGATGGTGGCCATAAGAAGACACACTCAGATTGTGAGAAGTCTTCAAAAGTGTAAAGATCATGAAAGTCAAAGACAGACGGAGAAATTTCACCATTTAAAGAAATATGTCAACTAATGTTAACATTTAGTTCTGAATTGGATCATTTTCTATAAGGAAATAAGTGAACAACTTGAGAGACTTGAATTTAGGACTGAGGATTAGATGATAATGCTGTATTTTAAAAAATATTTTTTAGTTGTAGATGGATACAATAATTTTATTTTATTATTATATTTTTATGTGACGTGAAAGATTGAACCCAGCACCTCATACATGCAAGGCAGGCACTCTACCACTGAGCCTCAACCCCAGCCCCAGATGATAATGCTATTTTCATGTTTATTTCTTACTTTGTAATGATTGTATTGTGGTTTGAAATACAACTGTAGGTATATATGAATGATGGGTTGTCTAGCTGGTGAGTTAAATGGTTTATGAAAAAAATTCTATGTACTATACTTACAGTTTTTCTGTAAACTTATAATTGTTTCAAAATAAAAACCAAAAAGGTGCAATTGTATTTTGATCTAACATCAGATAACTAGAAAGTCAACTTTTAAAGTATTCTTTACAGTATAGTTTTTAAAAAACATAGAATACTTAGGAATAAATTTACTCTGTATATTAGAATGCATTACTGAGAGAAATTAAAGAAAACCAGCTTATTGGAGAAAGACAAAACTCAATATTGTTAAAGTGTTAGTGCTATTGTGTGATTCTTAAATATCTCCAAAGCCTGTGGGTTAAAGAATTAGTTCTCAGCTTATGGATAATAACTAATATGATATCCATATTAGTTATTAAAGCTGAAGGTGGTAAAAATAAGAAGTGAGACCTAGGGAAGGTTATAGATCATTAGGGCGTGTGCTTAAAGTGGGATATTGGGACCCCTTAGCACATTCACCACCATCCCCTCTTCTTCTCTTTCACTTTCTGCCACCATTAAGTGAACAGCTTGCTCCATTGCATGTCCCCTGCCATGATATGCTGCCTCACTGTAGGCCCAAGGGCAACAGGGTCAAATGACCATGGGCCAAAATAAACCTTTCCTCCTTATAAGTCAGTTATTTCAGAGATTTGTTCCAGTAACAGAAAGCTGCCTAAAGCAGTCAGTTCTCCCCCTAAGGAACTATAAAAGTAAAATTGTCCAAATCAAAATCCAATTCTTTTTTAAATATAGAGATTGAAGAGCTTACTCTACAATAAAACAATAAAGATGATGGAATTGGGAAGACTTAAACAATCTGATTTCAAAACCTACTGCATGTTGCACAAATCAAGACAGTAGTACAGTATGGTATGACATGGATCAATAGAGTATAACAGAAACTCTAGGTACAGACTCACATTTATGTGGTCAGTTGGTTTTTGGCATATAGGCCAAAGCAATTTCAGAGGTGAAACATATTTCTTCATTAGATTGTTCTGGAACAACTTAAATATGTAAACAACTGGCTAGTATGGAAAAAAGTGAATCCCATCCCTTACTGTACCCTGAACACAAAAAATAATTTGAAATGGAAAGACCTTATATATACAGGCTAACAGTATAAAGCTTTTAGAATAAATCAGGGGAAATCTTTGACTTTGGGATAAGCAGAAATTCCTCAAAACACTAACGGGTCAGGGATTAATTTTAATCAAAATTAAACAATTTCTGCTCATCAAGAGAAATGTTTAAGAAAATTAAAATGTAAGTCACAAAGTCAGAGATAATATTTGCCATTTACATACCCAACAAAGGATTTGTATTTAAAATATATAAGAATGTCTTCAAATTAATAATGAAAAAAGGAAAACCAGAGGTTGTACTCCTAGATTGGCAGCATGAAGAGCTCTGTAGACACCTCTGAAGGAAAACAACCTCAACTAATGAAAGCTGTTGGAACAACCAACCATTAAGTGTCTCTAGAAGTTTAAGGGTAGGAATACAGCCAAAAAAGAAATGTTTATTAAAGAAAAAAATCTAATAAACCCTAAATTTGAGTAAGAGCATCCAGTAGATGGCACTTGAGGCATGAAGTGCCGTGGCCTGAAGTGGGACTCCTTCCCACAGGTCCCTGTCCAGGATCCAGGATCTCCTAGAAGAGACAGGCCACCAGCATTTCTTACCCACCATGAGTCACACTGCCTATCTTTCTGACAAGTGAGGCTGGGAGGTTGGGGGAGCCTCTCCCTCCCGCATCCCCCACCCCAGGGCAGGCTCTCTGTCTGTGGCTTGGCGAGCCGAGGTTGTGGAGCGCTCCCCATCCCTGCCCACTCCACTCGCAGGATGGGGGCTCCATGGTGGTGGGGCAGGCTGGTAGAGACGGCCAAAAGCAACTGTCCTCACCCAGTAGTCTCCTAATAAAACAGGACTGTCACTCCAAAAGAAGTGGGCCTCGGTCCTCACCCTTAACTCCAGAGCGGTGGCTTGTAGATTTTTTTTTTTTTTAATCCATAAGGGGAACAGCAGTTCAGAAGAACAGAGATCTGAAGCTCTCGCCAAAAGAACTAACTATATGTAAAATAGAGTTTCTGGAAAATCCAAACCTACAAGTACTTTTTTGGGGAAAAAAAAGATTGTGGCGGGTGAGCAACTGAGAGGAGGCGGGTAGCTCTATTAAAGCACAAGGTAGGTTATTAGAAGTGGACACCTAGGGAGAGCCCTCCGAGGGTCAGAACAAACCTGGAGCACTGGCCTCTGACTTTTCTTGTAAAGGGCCCTGAATTTATAGGATCAGAGTGTGGAGTAATTTATGCCTCCGAATGTTATTGGAAACAGCAGAGCAGTCAGCCAGCAGTCAGTGGGGCCTAGTAGCTGGCTGTGGTGCGGCAGAGGCAGACGGCCTCACCAGTCAGAAAAGATAGGGAAAGCCCAGGACTCTGCTTTCTGAGGAGCAGTATTGGAGGCACACTGCAGATAAAATAGACTTCACCAAAATAGCCAAAGTTATTAAATGTGGAAAAAATAATAAAAACAGGCTGGGGTAGAAAGTTTAAATCAGATCATAACTGAATCCCCCCCAAAGAGAGGAGAATCAAAATGGTAACTAGGAAGACCCACATAGCAAACTATAAATATGTACTTGCTCTCTTTTTTCAACTTCTTTGACAGACAAAATTACGTAAAGTAATAATGATAGCGGTATCGCCAGGCTTTCAACATATGCACCCTTGGTATCCATGGGTTGTTGATTCTATTACCTTCACAGACCAGAACAAAAAAATGTCCACATCCCTGTATAAAATGTTGTGATTTGGCTACTGGATTAAGGTCCCAGCTGCTCACCATTTAAAGGCCAGTATGTGGGAGAGGAGTTGAAGGAATCAGGTTTATTCAGAGACCAGCATCTTGGAAGATGGAGGCGCTGTCAACCTCAAAGCTTCACCCTGGGGAACTCAGAGGCAAAGGGGCTTTTATGGGGAGGGGGAGAAGATACATTGAGACAGTGGGCAGGAAGGCTGTGTGCTGAGCGGGGTCTTCATCATTTATAGCTTGTGTTCTCCTCTTTTATTTTTTTCTGACTGGAACACAGAAACCTACCTTGACCTCAACTTCCTGGGGTAGTTCCTGTAATTTACAAATAAATACATTTTTGCTTACTATTTTCAATATGCTGTTGGTTGAATTAGTGGATGTGGAAGCCACAGACACAGAAGGCCAACTGTTTACAGTTGAGATGTGTCTAACATTATAGAGATTTTCTGCAAGTTAAACTTCACAGCAGTTGATATGGTTTGTGTTAGTTGATGCACTAAACTCAAGGCTGCAGAGAGGCATCGCCAAGGTCACCAGATGTTCTTGGTTCTTGGTTGTAGGTTATTTAGCAGTTAACATCCTAGAGTTTAGAATGCAGGGCAAAAGAGAGGGACATAAAAAAAGGAATGGGGAGGGCAACAATCTTGCAGAAAAGCAAAGGAAGGAGGAAAAAGTAATTTGCCAAGGACAACATGCAGAAGAGCAGCCTCTTACACTATTTGCATGTAAACTATGCACACCCTCCTATATACTTTTAATGGTCTCTAGATTGTACAAGACAAATGCTAGGAAAATAATTGTTATGCTGTATTGTTTAGGGAATGGTGACAAAAATAAAATCATTCATATTCAATGTAGACTTTTTTTCTGAACATTTTCAGTTTGCAATTGGTTAAACCTATGGATATGGAATCCACAGATAAGAAGACCAACTGTAGCTGTACTGTGTCTAACATTAATAGATCAAAAAGGAGAAAGAGTAGAGCTACATAGGAGTAATTTCCCATATATTATTGGAATTAAGTTAATATAAATGTTATACTGTTTCTAAGTTAATATTATATAGTAAGCTATAGAGCAACCGCTAAAAAATAACTCAAGAAAATGAAGTGAAAATTCACTATATGAGGGCAGGGGCTATAGCTCAGTGGCAGAGATCTTGCCTAGCATGGGTGAGGCACTAGGTTCAAGCCTTAGCATCACATAAAAATAAACAAAATAAAGGCATGCTGTTCATCTACAACTACAAAAATGAATTTAAAAAAAGAAAATTTGCTACTTGAATTAAAATGTTACATTAGAAAACAGTCACCAAATTTTAAAAAAAGGAAGAAAGGAAGAATAGAGGAACAAAAAGATATATAAAAAAACAAAAAATAAATAAAATGGTAAACATAAATTCAGCTATTGGATTAACAGTAACATAAAATGTGAATGGCTAACTATTCTAATCAAAAGTCAAATTGTCAGACTGGGGAGAATAAGGTTAAACTATGTACTATTTACAGGAGACAAACTATAGATTCAAATACCCAAATTATTTAGAGGGAAAAGGATGGCAAAACGTAAATCTTTAAACAGCAACTACAAGAAACATCAGACTTAACAGATATTTTAAAAAATGCCATTATTCATTAAAAGGAGACATTTCATAATGATAAAAGGACAAATCAGGAAGATTGTAAATGTATGCTAACCTAACAACATAAACCCCAAAATATGAAAGGAATGGAGAAAGAAATGGATAATTTAACAATAATATCCCATTTTCAATAATGTTTAAGTACAATTAGGAGAAAGGTCAACAAGGAAAGAGAAGAGTTGATCAATACTAAAACCACCTAGACATAACAGACATCTATAGAACTTGGTAAACAACAACAGCAGAATACATATTGTTCTCAAGTGCACATGGGATGTTCTCTAAGATGGGACATATGCCAGACCATTTTAAAAAGTTAATAAATGCAAGAAGACTAAAATCATAAAGAGTACATTCTCTGACCAAACATAATAGGATTAGAAATAAATAACAAAAGGAAATTTGGTATATCCACAATTATGTGCAACTTAAACAGCATACCCCTAAATAAGCAACGTACCAAAGAAGAAGTAAATCATAAAATATTTTGATGAGAGAAAATGAAGACAGTAAATACCCAAACTTTTGTGATGCTGTTAAAGAAGTGCTTATTGGGAAATTTATATCTACAGTTGCCTCAATTTTTAAAAAGAAAGATCCCAAATCAGTAAACCAATATTTTACTTTAAAACACTACAAAAAGAAGAGCAAACTAAGCCCACATCAAACAGAAGGAGGGAAATGATAAAAATTAGGAGAAAATAAGTCAAAGACTGTGAAAACAATAGAGAAAATCAGTGAAACCAAAAGGTGATTTCTTCAGGGAGATCAGCAAATTCACAAACCTTTAGCCAGACTGACCAAGAAAAAAAGATTCAAGTTGGTAAAAATCTTGAAAGAAGGGACATTCCTGCTGACCTTATAGAATTAAAAAGGATTGTAAGAGAATACCATGAACAACTCTAACAACATTCAGTTAAGTTGTTTTTATCATGGCATTTCTTTTTCTTTTTCTTTGTTTAATTGTTGATAAACCTTTATTTTATTTATTTATATGTGGTGCTGAGAACCAAACCCAGTGCTTCACACATGCCAGGCAAGCACGTTACAGCTGAGCCCCAGCCCCAGCCCCAGCCCAGTGGCATTTCATGTTAGATAAATTATGTGATATAAGGAAATTCCTATAAGGGTATGAACTACTTGAACTCAAGAAGAAATATAAATTCTGAGTAGGCCTATGACAAGATGTTGAACTGCTATTATTATCATTACTATTACTACTACTCTACTACTAATCCAATACTACTGCTACTTCTTATAATAAAAACTACATACAAAGAAAAGCCAGGGGGGCTGGAGTTGTGGCTTAGAGGTACAGCGCTTGCCTGTACTTGCACTTGCGGGGTGCTGGGTTTGATTCTCAGTACCACATAAAAATAAAATAAAGGTATTGTGTCCAATTACAAACATATATATATAAAGAAAAAAGCCAGGGCCCAAACAGCTTCACTGGTGAATGTTACCCAACATTTAAAGAACAATACCAGTTCTTCACAAACTCTTCCAAAAAAAAGAAAAGGAGAGAATACTTCCCAGATTGTCCTATGAAGACAGTATTACCTCAATACCCAAACCAGACAAAATAAAAGAAAACTTCACACCAAAATCTCTTAAGAATATAAATGGAAAAATCCTCAACAAAATTATGTCAAACTGAGTCTTGCAACTTGTATAATAAAGATGATATATTATGGCCAAGTGAAATTTATCCCAGGAATGCAAGGTTGGTTTAATAAACAAAAATCAATCAGTTTAATATACCTATCAGTAGAATAAAGAACAAAACCATATAATTCTCTCAGTAGGCATAGAAAAAACACTTGACAAAATTCAACATTCCTTCATGATTAAAAAAAACACTCAACAAAGTAAGAATAGAAGTGAACTTCCTCAATCTGGTAAAGGCATCCATGAAAAATCCACAGCTAACATAATACTTAATGATGAGAAACCAAATGCTTCCCTCCTAAAATCAGGAACAGAGATAGAATATTCACTTTTACCACTTACATTGTAGGCTAGAAGAAGTCACAAAAGGGAAGGAAGAAAACTTACATTGCAGAATACATAAGATCAACAAACAAAAATTGAATTTCTGTATACTTACATTGAACAATCTGAAAACGAAATTAAGAAAACACTTCCATTTACTTTAAAATCAAAAAGAACAAAATGTTTGTGAATAAATATAACAAAATTATAAAGCATAACACATTGTTGGAAGGTTGAAAGAAGATCTGAATAAATGGAAAGACATCCCATCTTTATGCATTGAAAGACACTATTGTTAGGATGGCAATACTTCCTATATCAATTCATAGATTTAATGCAACCTTCTTTAGAAATTCAGTTTATATGTTTGTAGATGTTTTGAAAAAACAGTTTTGAAAAAGGAGAATAAAGTTGGAAAACTTATTTCCTATTTCGAAGTTCACTGAAAAGCTGTAGTAATGGAGAAAGTGGTGCTGGTGTAAGAACAGATGTATAGATCAATATAGAACAGTGGGGTAGAAAGAAGAGTCCAGAAATCCTCACTTTGACAGTTAATTGATTTTTCATCAAGAGTGACAATGGGAAAGAGCAGTCTTTTCAATTAATGATGCTGGAACAACTAGAAAGCTTCTTGCAAATGGAAAATTAGACCCAGACCTCCCAACATAAACAAGTTAACTCAAAATGATCAAAGACTAAAGAGCTAAAACTATAAAATTCTTAGAAGAAAACATTGCAGCAATTTTTTGTAACATTGGTTTTGACAATGATTTCTTAGACATAAAACCAAAATCACAAACAAGTAAAGAAGACATAGATGAATTGAAGTTTCTGGGGTGTAGTGGGTGATAAAAATGTTCTACCATTGATTATGGTGACGGTAGCACGACTCAATAAATTAAACACCATGGAGTTTTACACTTAAAGTGGGTGAATTTCACGGTATGTGAACTATATCTCAAAGAGAAAAGAAAACCAAAATAGGCACAGAGTGTGCATGCAAACATGCATACACAAATACACACGCACACATATACACACACCCCAACAAACAAACAAAACAGGCACTTCACAACAGAAGATATGGAAATGTTCAATAAGGCATATAAAAATGCTAAGTAATCTTTTTATTCAGGAAAGTGGCAAATTAAAACCATAATGAGATATACCGCAGAATTATGAAGACAGTACCAAGTGCTTACCTTAAAGAGGTTCCCACTAGCTTCTCACATTTCTGCCATTAATTATAGCACTTACCCCTGATGACCCTCCAGGTACCATAGCTTCCGCTGTTACACCTCTTTGGCAGCCTTGGCATCCACTTCACCACTGTTACAGCCTGGACCCCTGAGTAGAGTTTGCTAACAGCTTGTAAAAGTAAATAGCACATACCTAGAAAACAGCATTACTTACCTCAGGATTTTATTTTGGGCTCCAAGGTTAATCTTCCAAAGGTAAGAAGTCCGGTACTTGATGTTGTTATCTATCGGTCTGTTTCCATTTATGGTTACTTTTTCTCAGTTTCCCCAGTAAATGGAATAGAAAGCACTTTCTGTGTCCCAGCAAGATAATTACGTGGTGAAAGTCTTTAATAAGTATGATGATAACTTATGAGGAAGTGATCAACTCTGCTGGAATGGTCTTAAAAGATAAAATGATTGAACATTCAGGCTGCGTAGGAGTTTGGTAGTGGGTAGATGGGTGCCATGACTGAGGAGGAAAACCATTTATGCATCGACACCAGTATCAGGTTTAAGTAAATAAGTACTTAAAAGGAAACAAAATTCGTTGTTAGTTTACAGGAACGTTATGTTCTTTTACACCTTTTTATTAATTAGCTTTGTGTTCAGATATAATTAAAACCCCTTGGCAAAATACAGACACCTTAGATGGAAAATGCTGACATGGGCTTTGAAAAAGTATTGCAAAACAATTAGCAGTTAGCATTCTGTAATTCTATTGCATCTGCTTTCTGGAATGGATAAGATTTTCAGAAATATGAGTTTATGAAGAATTTGCTTTGTCTTTTATCAAATTGTTGTAAACTTGATAGTGAATATACTGGGATACAAGCTTTTCAGATTTTTCAGGAGAAATGCTTAAGCTAATTAGTGACTTTTCTAAATGTTTTTTCTCACACACAAATGTATCTTAATGTAGCAATAGTTAGTCTCTGATGAAACTATAGTTTAAAGTTTTTTGCAGAAGGTTTATTATCCTGTATGATTTTGAATTATTTCTAACATTAACCCATAGTTATTACCTAAAATAATAAACATTTATTTATCAGTTTTTCAACAAATGTCTTATTAGAACCAATTACCAACATAGTTTTTTTAATTAGTCCCCTTATTAATTTCTTAATGTAACCATTTATCTTTTATTATTCCCCTTGGGATGAGTAGGGCAAACTGAAAGGGAAATGGAATCTTCTGGTTCTGGGTGCTTTGATTCAGCCACATTGTATTACTTTGACTATGGGGCTGGAAGGAGCAATAGGAAGACTACCTGCTGCCTAATACGCATTTTGAAAGTGTGCATTGGCAATTCTGGAAAGTAGGAATCTGTGCACAGCTGGCTGGCAACCATCACAGCTGACAAGGCTAGGATTTTGTGTTTTGTTTTTTGCTTTGGTTGCCGTAGGGCTGGTGTTTGGCACTTCACAGTAAGTTATATATCCATTGTACAGTGATGGAATAGGTTTCTGATATGCTGTATTTGGGAAACGTATTGAAATATATATGATTTTATGTAATAGTTTTAATGGCAATGCTTTTTTCAAGTTGATTTGATTTATCATTATTTTATGAAATGGTATTACTATATGAATTTAGTAATATATTCTAAATAAAACAGTATACTGTACACTTAAGAGTTTTACAAAAACTAGTCTATTAAAATCAATGCCTTATGGTTAATCCGGAGTAATTAAAAGGAAATACTTCCTTTCATTTATGAATACAAGTGAAAGAAAGAAAAAATATATTTCATTTTTAGATTATATAAATGGTGGAGAACTTTTTACTCATCTTTCTCAAAGAGAGCGTTTCACAGAGCATGAGGTGCAGATCTATGTTGGAGAGATTGTACTTGCCCTCGAACATCTGCATAAGGTAAGATGCTTCATCTCCGGAGCTTCCTCTTGAACAACCTATTGATTGAGGTCCTGATGCAGCTAGTGTTTTCACATGTTACTGTCATGGAGGTTGTTGAGAGCGTACTTCCAGAATGTTACCGCTTTTCTCATAGTTCCCTTTTTTAAAAAAATCTCCTTTGCTATCGTAGTTGCTGGGAGGCAGATCAGGAAGGAAGAACGTGAATGATTTCTTTACTTTCCCCATGAATAAAACCTTAATGTTTTATTTATTACAAGTATCATTAGAAAAATGCTTTTAATTCTTAAAATGACCTATGAAATGAAGCCACAAGTCATAATCTGTACTCCCTCAGTTGTGACTTCCTCCATCGCGTCTCTGCTGTCCCTGTCAGGGTGTATTTCCTGCAGGGGTTGGAGAATAGCTCTCGCCCCCCTCACGCTGCTTTCTTTTCCATTTGTTTTGTCCCTGACACCCACTCTCCCGCCCCACCCTGCTCTCCTCCTCCATTGCCTACATGTAGCATGAACTGTTACTAAATCCTTTAAATGGAATTTGTGTCCATGACCATGTTTGAACTTACACAAATCAACTTGAACTTTTTGTATGTTACTACAGATGCCATTCATCTTGATCCATGAAGTTTTGACTTAATTTTTTTTATATATAAGGAAGCATTATTGTAGAAGCAAATAGTCATTATGTAGCCGGGGCTTGTGTGTTTTTCCTCAGGTCTAGGAAGTAATTTTTCCTGAGGCTGTGGAGACCCCAAGACACAGTGTGACTCGAGCCATTGAATTATGGCAGTACAGGTACATCATGAAGCTGCTCTTCTTTGTCTTGTCATATTCAAGCCCTGCCCTAGCATAGGATAAGCAGAGACTGAAGTACTGATCATAGAGCGTGGAAGGAAGAGAGAACGAAAGGGAAAAGGTGAGGAGGAGGAGGAAGTTTAAAGGGGTTGGCAGATCCAAGCAGCAAGACAGAGGCCGTGGATAGAGGAGAGGCTGAGAGAAGCTATTCTGGAAGGCCTAGGGTCAAGGAAGGGAGCACCCAGGCCAGAAGAGAACCGAGACCGGACAGGTGGAAGAAGGCAGTCCAGGCAGGAATCACGAGAAGAGTGGGAAACACATGGGGGAACGTGCAGGGGGCGGCCTGCAGAGCAGGGAAGGGGGGTCCACTGAGGTTGTGGACAGACATTGACACTTCCTTTGGTAGGATTTTCAGTATGGTGACAAGCTTTATGCTTATTATTTTTTGTGTGATTTAAAGTAGTTAACACATTTTTGCATAAGAAACAAACCCAGGAATAGGCTTCAAAGATCTTTGAGATTTATTTTTTAAATGTCATATTTAATAATGTAAAAGTGATGGCAGATTTATTATAAATACCAGCATAAACATAGCACCAAGCCCCAGTGAATAAGATAGGAAATTCAGTTTTTGATTTATGCAGAACTTTAATTCTGTTCATTCTGTTTATTAAAGGAAAATCCACAAACATTCATTTTACTATTTAACAGTAGCAAGAAACATGGAAATAGAAACATAATGAATATTGAATCTAAATATAGTTGACATGGGATGAAGTAATATGAAGCAAATCAGAACTCAGCTCATTTTATCTTTATCTTAATACTTTAAGAAAACTCATATAACACAAAGCTAACAGTATTAATTAATTTTTTAATATTTATTTTTTAGTTGTAGGTGGACATAATATCTTTATTTCATTTTTATGTGATGCTGAGGTTTGAACCCAGTGCCTCACGTGTGCTAAGCAAGCGCTCTACCACTGAGCCTCAACCCCAGCCCCTAATTAATTTTGATATAGATACTAACCCCGGATTTCATAGAAAGAGACAAAAATGGGAGTTTACTTGAAAGTGATGAAGTAAAAAAGATAGTACATTATTTGTTCCTAAAACTCTCTTCCAAAGAAGTTGTTAAAAAAAACCCATACTACTGTTGTTAGATGTGAATAATGCTTAAGTTAAATATCTGCTCAGTATAGACACCAGATGTTTTCCTTCCTATCTTTCACATAAAACACTGAAGATACTGGAGGAAAATTGCCTAGTGTTCTTCTTTGTGTAATTTTGATTTCACTTTTGAGAGCTATTAAGGAAGAGTCTGCTTTTTCAGATACTTAGTGTTAAGAAAAGCAAGATTTCTAAGTTTAAAAATATTTCATCCAGGCTGACTAACTACAAACATGAAATACAACATTCATGTAGATCAAATACCTCTTCATAACTTAGGTAGATATTTCTATGTAATACTTGAATTGTTTTACTATAAAACTTACATGCAAAACAGAATAGAGAATGCGCCACATAACATTTCAATAACAGACAATACATGCAAAGTGGTTCCATAAGATCCTAGTGGAGCTGAAAGTCCCTATTACTTGGTGACATCATCGATGTCATAATGCACCTTGTTACTCAAGTGTCTACAGTGGTGCTGGTGGAAACAAATGGCAGCATGCCAGTTGCATAAAAGTATGACATACAATTAAGTATAGGACAATAATACTTGGTAATGATAATAAATGACTGTTGAGAATGTAGTCTTGCTTGTTTAAAAAAAGGTTTTTCTGTAAGACAGTATGCTGTGTTATACTGGCATCAGCTTCATACATCTTGTGTTTACCATATAATCATTTTCTCTTAAGATCATTTTGATTTTGTGTTGTTTTGTGCATCGTGGCCCAGGAGCAGCAGGCTGTTCCTTAGTCTAGGTGTAGAGTAGGCTCTACTGTGTAGCCTCATGTAAGTACCCTACAATGTCTGCACAATCCCAGGACCTCCTAATGAAACTCCCTGTCATTAAGCAATGCATGACTCTGTAAATGTTATTTAATTGATTTGTTTTCCACATTTAGAACTAAAGATAAACTAAAATTAACCTATGATCTTTAACCTTCATGTTTAAGAGTCTGTTGTTCAACAAGTCTTTATTAATTATCTATTTGACACATAGCATTGTTCTGGATACCGGAGAAATAAACAAAAAAAGTGAAAAGTTGAGTTAGAGTATAAGTTTATCAAGACAAATAGGAAATGCCTAGAAAATATTATTCCCTTATAGGTAAGTACAATATAAACATAGGTGGTATATGATGAAAAAGAAGGAAATGACCAGTGAGGGACCAGGCTAGTGGGAAAGCTTTCTGAAGCCATTAGGAAATAATGAACAAGGATTGGCTAAGAAGGCCCCTGAAGATCATCTTCAGGGACAGGAAGAAGCAAGAGTCTACAGCGAGGTCCTAAGAAGCTGGCCCAACAGGAGGAGGTCCTCTCTACAAAGAGACTGGAGATGGGGTTGCAGAGTCCTGGGGAACTGAGCAGATGGCCCTGACAAGGAGCATTTACATTTGACCTGATGGTCATTAGGAGCCACAGGATCTGAGGAGGGAAATGCCTTGTTTTTTTTAAATGTAGATAAGAAAGACTGTCCTAATTAAATTTTTGGAAATTATTTTAAAATGCATGTTTGTTTGTTTTTACAGTTGGGGATTATATACCGTGACATTAAGCTTGAAAATATTCTACTTGATTCTAATGGCCATGTGGTGCTGACAGATTTTGGTCTGAGTAAGGAGTTTGTGGCTGATGAAGTGAGTATTATATTTTAATTTGAAGTTAGTAATAGCAGAATGTAAACAAGGATGAAAATTAGCTATAGAATAAACATTTAATATGACAGTACCCTATGGATTAAGGGCTCCATGCAGCTTTGTTCAAAGGAATGAGTGACTATAAAGATTTTTAGTTTAAAATTACTGTCAAACCATCCTATTAGATTTGCTGTAAACCTTTGTTGAATGCATCAGAATTCTTCAGTTTAAGAAAAACAATGTATACCTTTCCCCATAAAATCTGTAAACTAACTAAAATATTAGCCATTTGGCGTTTTGAAGAATTATGGCTTAGATGGTGGCCAACAAATAATCACAAAACAAAGCACATACTACTTACATTATGATTACCAAGCGGGACATGCTGTGATGTCCCTTTGAATTCAATTGATAAGAATGACAAGGTTGTACTAGAATTCATTCTTTAATAATCTTGATGGGTTTTTGCTCAAAATGAACCAATATGTAGTAGCTAATATATACCTATTCATCGATATTAAATATTATTTGATAGCAGTCATAATAAAAATTTTATTTTTACACTACTGATCACTCAGGATAACTAAGTGAATTTGAATGCTGATTGTGTTTCTATTCAGGAAATTATTTGTATAGAATGCAAAATCATAATAAAATATTTGTAAGGTAGGACTTTGTTTTATACAATACACCATTCTTGTCTCCTGTATTAGGTTCAGGTTGAGCATCCCTAATCTGAAAATCCAAAATCCAAAACTGTCTGAGCACCCACTGATGCCAGAAGGGAAGAAATTCCTGACCTGGTGTGATAGGTCACAGTCAAAACACAGACACACAGTGCAGTTTATTCAGTGTCCCCAAGGAACACAAGACCATCTCAGCCTCCTTCAGGTGTGATATATCTTTTCACACATATCCACCATCCACAGAGGATAACATGGCACATGTGCGGGCCCCATGTGCTGAGGACAGGTGCCCCGCAATGCCCACGTGGCATCCATACCTACATGCATTATCCAACTGTTTTTTTTTAATTTTTATTTTTTGTATTCTGTGCTCTGTGATATAAGGATATTGTTGAAAATGTCAAAAAGGTCTGTGGACACTTGTATGGGTAACAATGATAAGAAAAAGAGGAAGCATTTGTTTATCTCTAGCAGAGAAAGTCAAGCTGTTAGAGAAACTGCAGAGCAATGCAAGAGCAAAATGTCTTACCAAAGAACACGGTGTTGCAGTGGCCGCTGCACACCACCTGAAGGCAAATATGAAGGTCTCGATTGTGTATTGAGTGGTTCCTTTAGCATCACAGTGATCATGTGCCCTTTAATGGTCATGAAACAAAGATCTATCCCCAGGGACTGAGAACTGAGGTTATCATGAACTTCAACAGGCTAGTTGCAGAAATTTGAGATACGGCATTAAATTTTTAAAGATTTGTGGTGATGAAGCATCTTCTTATCACAAAGCAGCAGAGAAATTCACAGACAAGCTTGCCAAGGTCATCGCAGAGGAAAATCTGATGCCAGAACAAGTCTGAAATCCTGAGGAAACATCACTGTTTGGGTGTCACTGCCCAGAGAGTCACTGGCACAGCTGATGAGACAGCCCCAAAGGAATTAAGGACTGAGGAGATAATAACTGTGCCAGGACCTTCTACTGAAGCAGGTACACATAGTGTCAACGTGGTGTGGTGAACCAAGGTTTTAAAGAGGGAGTGTCTTGCTGGCCTGTTATTATGCTAACAGAAAGGCCTGGGCATGAGGGACCTCTTTGTGTTGGTTTCCTGTTTTGTGCCAGCTGTTCGTGCTCATTGCAGGGAAGCTGGACCGGGTGAAGACTGCAAGATCTCGTGTGCTCACCTTCTGCTGAACTGCTCACAAATAATGTTTATGCCAAGTACTTTCCTTAAATGTGGCTTGATTAATTTCGCCATGTGACCAGAGCTTCCTTAAGTGACTAAAGAATAAATATAAAACATTTTCGTAAACAGCATGCTGGCAGCAGGGAACAGCTGGTGAGTGTGGAAGTTTTCAGCAGGAGCTGAGCATGAAGGCGCTGTGTGTGCTGTTGCCAACACTTGGAACATGGTGACGGCAGACATAGGTGGGCATGCCTGGCACAGCTCCTGGCCTGTGACTGGGTTCAATGATGATGATGAACAAGGTGGCGACTTTGAGTATTCCATCTGTTAAGTGAGAAAAACAAGCTCTCTGAATTCCTTACACTTGAAAAAAAAAAGTATCTTTAGAGTCTGACAGTAAGCTGAAAGAAATATCAAATAAGTTTTTAACATCAGTAACGAAGCTCTAGTTGTTCATTGACAGATGTAAAATAGTTTAAATAGGTCTGAATCAAGATGATCATGGTCCCACGGCTCAGGAGGCTGAGGCAGGAGGATCACAAGTTCAAAGCCAGCCTCAGCAATGATGAGGCACTAAGCAACTCAGTGAGACCCTGTCTCCAAATAAAATACAAAACAGGGCTGGGGATGTGGCTCAGTGGTTGAGTACCCCTGAGTTCAATCACAAGTACCCCAAAAAAAAAGATGATTAGGGTAATAGTGACAATGGAGATGACGTTAACATTGCAGCAAAAGTGCTTTTGGACAGCATGGTGAGAGAGCACAGAGGTCTTACTGGGGGACAAGCAGCACGGATTCCCAGCAGAACATGAACACCAGCGAGACCTCTAAGACAGATCGTTGCCAGTGAGGCAGAAGACCCTGCAGGAACATTTTTAAATGCTTCCTCTTCCCCTGACAACCTGCTTCCTGCTTCTGATGTTTCTTCTCACCAAGAAATAAAATAAAGACCATAGTAATCTTTTAACCAAAACCCAGCATCACAGGTGGACACTGAAGCCGCCACTGCTTAGTGGACGACACAGGTTCCGGCAACAGTGCCATTGCTGCTTAGTAACCCTGAACTCGTGGTTTTCCACAGTATTAAAGCCATGTTGTGTTTTTTACTATTTAGTACTTATGTGTGAACAAATATAAGAACATGATTGTTTGTTGGTCACATGAAAATTCCTAGGAGCAGTGATGGTGCCAGACAGTCACCAATGGTCTACATGCATGGATGGCCGCAAGAGAGACACCTTGGCTTTCTGAGCTTTAGTGCGCATGAACTTTGTTTCATGCACAAAACTATTAAAACATCGTATGTAATATACATATAGCTATACATATAGCCTGAAGGTAATTATATATGAAACATATATAATATACATGAAACAAATGAATTTCTCAAGGTATCATAAATACATATGTATGTGCATAAATATGTGCAAAAACGAAATCTGAAACCTGAAATACTTCTGGTCCTGAGCATTTTAGATGAAGGATAATTAATCTGTATATATATTTCTGATTGCTTTTTGAAATATTGCTATAGCAGCTCTGAGTGAGTGAGATCAGTGGTGAAATCATAAAAACTAAAGATCCCAATTTTTGTATTATATCTGTATTTATTCAGTTTACTTAATCAATTTATTGATCACCTCTACTGTATTAGACATTGTAGTGATACATAAAATGCAGATGATCTCTGCCTTCATGAAGCTGTGGTAATAACAATAAATTATCTTTGATAGAAAAATCATAGTTATAAATTAGGTAAATTTTGAGGAATTTACTTTCAAGTTTTATTTTTATAACATTTTTACTCTTATAAAAATTTTAGTTGAAGCCTCATAAAATATACCAGATTATGTTTGCTATTGCTCCCTCAATAAACCCTACTAAAGCAAAATAAAAAGGGTAAGATAGGAATAAATACACTCAAAAGGGAGAGAAGATATTAGCAACCACATCTTGGTACATCCACAGAACATCTGGATTAAGCCACTAAAGTGAGAGGCCTAAGAGCAGGCTCCTTGGCACTTCTGACTCCCCAGAAATGCTTAGGAATTGGGGGCTCCAGATACCCCTCAAACTAGAAGTGCAGGTAAAGTAGGGCCCAGGAGGATGCGTCAGGAGTCTGCATGAAACAGAGGTAACCCCGGATTCCATCTCCACCCCATTTACTTCCTCACCTCAGAGAAGACTGAAAAGGTCAGACCGACAGACTCTGGGTTCAGGGTCAACATGTCCAGCTGAGGTGAAGACACCTTAAGGAAAATAATGGAGAAAATGAAAAGGGACACACCCAGAGCAGAGCCCAGGCCTCTTTCTACCTCTTGTCTCTGAGCACAGTGGTTTCCCAGATGGGGGTACAGAAGATTCCTAGAACAAAAAAATCACAGATTCTCTCAGATGGAAATTTCAAAAGTGAACCAGTCCCACCAGAACTCTGTGACTTGGCTAGAGGGGACTGTACCATAGCAGCATGTCTATGATGATGTCACAATGTTTTCCTAGCTTACATTTGTATTTCAGAATAACTGGCTTTTTCTGTAGAGGTGTATGTTTCAGAACATTATTCCCAGAAGGAATCTACAGCTCCAGTGCCTGTCAAAAGGGTCCTTGGCATGTAGCGTGTGATACTCCCTCTGCGCAGGGACACTGGGTGGTCACTTTTTTCTCTCCCTGGAACCTTCATTCACTTGGTCATTGACTCCATCGATATTTATTGAGGGTCTTCTATGTGGTATATGTTAGGCCAGGTACTGAGAATACAATAATGAAAGGCATCGATATTTATAGACCTGTGTGGCTAATCACTCAGAAATGTTCTAAAACGTTAGAACCCAAAACAAGACTGAAAAAAGCAAAGCTGATCAGAGTTGTTAGGTCTTACTACAGTAATGCAGTTAGTCAGAAATGATAGTGACGAAAACAGCCAGGTCATTCCTCAAGAGAGAAGGCTCTTGTGTTTTCTGCTGGTCATGTCAACAGCCACCTGTCAAAAGAATGAAGAAAGTTCCAATCAGATACTGTAATTTGAGACCTTAATTGTTTGGGGCTAACATGAACCATTGGGGTTCAAGCTGACACAGAGAAGTTATCGATAGGTTCATTTCTTCACTGAATATAACTTAGCTCTGTTTTATGAAACTATTAAGTTTTCCAGCTGCTGAAAGCTTCCAGCTCATACTTCTTCTGAGCCTAGAGGACACATTGTCATTCTAGGCTTCAGCTTTAACTATCAGGGATCAGCAGGGATTTTCCTTTTCTGCATTCCCCAAACTTATCTAATCACCCTTTGCTTCTGAATCCCCTAGCACCTGGTGGGCAGTTTTCCCTGCCTAGACCCTTTCTACCTTAAGCCAGTTCCCATGAAACCATTTCTGTTTTGATTAGCTAACATTCCTTCTGGTTTCAAGTGTCAGCCCAACTCACTTTTAATGAGTTTCTCCCTCCCTTTTTCCCTACTCTGCCTCAAAGATTTCCAACTTGAATCTCTCTCTCAAAATGGCTTTTCTAACTCTTCCACTTAGGTTCTTTCTTTTATGCTGCTTCCACAATCTTAAAAATTTTAAGTGGAGAGAGAGAGATGGATGAATGGAGTGATAGAAAAAGAAAAGATGAATCTCAGAATCCCTTGTAGCCATTGTCCTGTTGTTCTCTGTCGATATTTGTACACTGTCTCCGCTAACACATGTCACTCACTCCTTAATCTACCCCTCTTTGGCTTGTTGCAGCTCCTACTAGTTGACTGAAATTGTCCTGGCCAGCGCTGCTGTGACCTCCATTTTAGTGTTTTTCTTCCTCATCTTTCTTGATTGCCTCATAGTGTCCAACTGGAGATTGTGTCTCGCGCCTCTGCCTGGCGAGCCAAGGCCCTGAATCTCGTCCCTCTTAGGTTAGCATTCATGTCGCTGTCTTCTGAGGCCCTTTCTCACAGCTCAGTCCCAGCCACTCTCCCTGTTCAGCGGCGCTCTCTGCCTGGTGCTGCCGATTCCCAAGTACACAAGGCCACCCTGACCTCTGCTCTGGGCACAGGCCCCCCCGCAGGCCTCTGGGGTGTGCAGGGACTCCTCACAGGCTCCTCACTCAGCACCCCTCCCCAGGCTGCCCTTCCCAGCTTGGTTCTCTTCTCCTCCAGTATGTCACAGTTTTGGAGAATATAAATCCTGGCCTCATTTGTTCTGGAGAATATGTTTGTTTTTGTTTTTAGGAATTTACTTTTTGTGTGTCTCATATTTCTTCACATAGTACAATAATCATCTCTATGTTCATTATTTTAATAATCTGAAGGATATTTAGGAGTATTGTTTTGTGCCAGGACTGTTCTAGACCCTGGAAGTACAATGGTAAACCTAACGAATTCCTTGTCCTTGTGAGCCTATATTCTAGAGGTATTTGTCAAATATTCTTATAATTATTTCTAGATAATACTTTGCTAACCTATTATATACAGGATATGGTAAATTTATTTTAGAAGCCTTAAATATCTTTAATATGATAATGATATACACTTTGTACAATTTGATACTGTTACTGGTATGTTCTTTTCTTGATCACAAAATTTGATAAATCCTTTGAAAATCTGAGAATAAAAGAAGACACTTTTAAATATTGGGAAGCTATGCATATGTCCTCTGAGGGATTATTTTTTAAGGTACTAGGTTTCGAACCCAGGGCCTTATGACTCCTAGGCAACCACTCTACCACGGTGCTACACCAAGCCATATCTATGTATGTATGTATATATTTTTTGAAAGTACCGTTTAGCAAACATTGTTGAATTCTTACTGTCGGGCAGACAACTTGCTTGGTGTTGGATATCTGTTTCTAACATTGAAGACTTAAAAGGCAGTTAAAAAAGGATGAAGATAGCTTTGGAAAAATTGTGTCATTTCTTATTTATAATAAAATAATGAAAAAATGTCAAAAATGAGGCATTTGCGTTTATTACTCTATATTTAAATATGATTTATACATTCTGCATTTTCATAATTTAGCATTGAATGTTTGAAAATTTTTATAACAGGTCATTAACATGAATCCCCAAGTCGATAAACAAAACTCCAGTTTTAGTCAAGAAACTAATGTTCCCTGCATTTAAAACCACGGTAGCTAAGTTGTTGATAGCCTATTTCCCTAGAACCTACACTTATGGGGAAAAGGGCCTACGGATTTATGAATATTCTCTTTCCAGAAATAGAAGAAAATCTAATCTTGCTCAGTTTAGATACTGTTACTTATTGATTAATTCTATGTAAGGGACATTTAATGGCAAGAACAACATAGTAATCTCAAAGGGTCTTTTTCCATTCTCCATTCCTAACAGTGTGACATTGGACAACTTGGTCATTAACCCCAGAGTCTAATTTCTGTATCTGTAAAATAATACTGATCTGATTTATGAAATTGTTATACCATTATAATTAATTCTTATGGAAGTATTTTTTAAATGTAAAATACCATATAAATATTAATTCTACTTGTAAGAAATACTAGTATGATTTCAGATTACTTTGAACAAAATCAAAATGTACCATGTAGAATCTTAAATTATTCTTCCTGTATTTTCCTGTTTATAGGAAAGTTTTAAATTAGTTTTCTCTGATAACTGTCTGGTTAATAATGCTGTTGGCAGGCTTTCTGCTATCATGATGTACATGTCTCAGGATACCTAGGTTAGAGCCGGGATTCATAGAGAAAGTCTGCGCTGGAAACCAGGCGACCCTTCTCTGAGGCAGCCTGTGGTTCCCTCTCCTTTCCTAATTAACTTGCAGTATATGTAGTCTTTTTTCCCCCCACCTTCTATCTCTCATGTGTTTCTGAAAACCTGTTAGGTCTCTGTTAGTAAGCCCTGTCAATCACTTGTCAAGGTCAGTGACTCTAGCATAATTTATTTTAAGGTGAACATTGGGTTGAAGGTGTTAGGAAAGTAGGAGACTTAGAAACCAAAATATTTTCCTATGCCCCCAATTTTTTTTTCAGCTCAAAACAGTATCACAAAATATTCAGATACCTACACATTATCCTCAGCCATTGTTTGTGAAGTTCTCCCCCTAGATATCAGCAGACCTTTGTTCCCCTCCACAGGACTTGGGGAGGGGAGGTTTGAAGTGGCTTCACGGGTCTCTTTGTAACTTTCTTCTGGCAGAGACTTGGTTCTGGTAAGGTATATTCATATTACTATTTTTAGAGCACATTCAGTGTCCAGCATCACAGAGCAAACAGTGACAATTTGTGAATTGGGATTCTTTTCACAGAAACTTCTCAGTATTATATACCCCATTCGTTTAAATAATGTTGAATGTTTTATTTACTTGAAAACTATATTTAGTAGCGTGGTTTCTTTCTGTTTACTTTTTCTTTTATCTTTTTGGGTTTTTATCCTGGTGAATACAAACCAAGCACCCCAGTGAGAGTACTGCCTTGTGGCTGGCCAGCAGGGGGGGCCTGCCTGAGCCTGCCTGTGTGTTACTGCCAGTCTCCACTAGAGGGCCCATTGGTCCCTTGCATCCAGGGCAGGTGTGTGTCAGATTATTTTTTGTTTTCTGAAAAAGGAAAATGATTTAAAACAGTGCTGAGGGTCAGGGACTTTCTGTAATAACATGATCGTATGATTAATAAATGTTTATATTTTTATATTAAAATTAATTTTACATTTTTGTATTATAAAATATTTAAAGTATAATAAAATAAAAAGCAGTATAGCTAACCGTAGCGACCTATGCCCTATAATCCCAGTGACTCCAGAAGCCAAGGCAGAAGGATTACAAGTTTGAGGACAGCCTTGGAAACTTAACAAGACTCTGTCTCAAAATGAAATTTAAAAAACAGACTGAGTATGTAACTCAGTAATTCCTGGTTTAAATCCCAAGTGCCACAAAAAAGAAAAGAATAAATAAAATATATTACTTAATCTGTATACTCATTATTCATATTTTCAGTTATGAACTCTTGGAAATAGTTTTTCCCACTTCTTAGGATGTATTGAGTGGATGTCTGCCGTGATCCAGGCACTGTTCTGGGTGGTGTTGGGATCTAATAATGAGCCAAACTGACAAAAATTCCCCTTCTACACAGGAAAGCAGACAATAATGAGTAAGTAAGTAAAACATGTATGTAGTATGTTAGTAATAAGTTGCAAGGAGACAAGCACAGTAGGTTGCGCTTTGAAATCAGGTGGTTAGGAAGTGCCTTATCAAGAACGTGCCAGTTGGGCTGGGGATGTGGCTCAAGCGGTAGCGCGCTCTCCTGGCATGCATGCGGCCCGGGTTCGATCCTCAGCACCACATTCAAATAAAGATATTATGTCTGCCGAAAACTAAAAAATAAATATTAAAAAATTCTCTCTCTCTCTCTCTCTCTCTCTCTCTCTCTCTCTCTCTCTTAAAAAAAAAAAAAAAAAAAAAAGAACGTGCCAGTTGAGTAAGGGCATGAAGGAAGTGAGGGGTGAGCCAGGTAGACACCTGAGGAAAGAGATTTCTAGGTAGGAGAATCAGCCAGTGTTAAGGCCCTCGGGTGGGATCTTGTCTGGAGTGTGTGTGGAAAATGAGGAGGCCAGTGTGGGTGTGCAGGCTGAGTGAGGGTCAGAGTAGCAGGGAATAAGGACACAGAGGTGATTATATGAAACAAGGTTTGTGCAGAGCATAGAGAGCATTGAAGACCATCGAAGGACTGCGGCTTCTCTGCAAAATAAGAAGCCAGTGGAGAGTTGTGAGTGAAGACTGAGTGGTCAGGGAGCTGATGAAAAGTCTTTATTAGTGATCGCTTCTGTTATCCCATGGAGAGTAAGGAAGAGGTGGACACATTGGAAGTTTGACGAGAGAGAAGATGTAAAATAATGGAATCAGGAAATAAGTATTTCTGCTGCTCAGCATTAAAGACATGAGGTGGAGCATTAAAGACATGAGGTTGATGATTGTGAATTTAAAGTGAGATTGGGCAACCTAATTATGTTTTTTGTCCAACCATGTTTAGCTGCAGAGGAGCAGATGAAGAGAGAGTGGTAGATTGAACTTGATCTTGTTTTAGTACCCTTACCTCACAAGTATGGGTCCATAAATAATATATACTATTATATTGTTTGAAAAACACATGTGAATGGCATATCCTATTGCAAGTTGATTTTTTTAACTCTTTTTTAGTTATAAATGGACATAATATTTTTATTTTATTTATTTATTTTTATGTAGTACTGAGGATGAAACCCAGTGCCTCACATGTGCTGGGAAAGTGCTCTACCACTGAGCCACAACCCCAGCCCCACAAGTTGTTTTTTTAATTTGAATTATTTTTCAAATTTATCCAATTTGAAACAGTTTATTTTGGTGCTGTATAATATTCTTTTATATGAGTTATCCAGTTTATTTATCCATTTTTCTACTGAGGTACACTTAAGATTGTTTCTGTGTCCTTCTCTATTACAGATTTGTATTTTTTCTCATGTTACTGATTTGTTGGAGTACTTTACATATTCTTGACACTCATCCTTCAAAATTATATATTTTGTAAATTTGTTTTTCAAATCTTTCACTTGTCTTTATCTTTGTTTAATGTTGCTTTTATTTGCCAGTATCAGATTTGACATTTTGACATAATAATCAAGTCTATTGATCTTTTCTGTTAGAATTTACATTTTTTGGATCTTTTTAATTTTTAATTGTGGCAAAAGAGACAGCAAAGATTACCATCTTACCCTCTTTTACATGTTCAGTTCAGTAGTATTGATGCTGTCCATTTTGTGCAGCAAATCATAGAACAGTTTCATTGTGCACAACTGAAACTCCATGCCCAGAACACAACTCAGCATCTTCCTCCTACCCCAGCCTTTGGCAGCCACCATTCTATTTTCTGTTTCTGTGACTCTGATTTGATTTGATTTTAGAGACCTCGTGTAAGTGGAATCATGCAGTATTTATCTTTTTTGACTGATTTATGTCACTTAGGATAACGACTTCAGGATTAATCCATGTTGTAGCATGTGAGAGGGCTTCCTTTAAATAGTCCATGGTATTTATATACCACATTTTGTTTGTTCAACCCCATTGGGGTTGCTATAAATAATGCAGCAGCAAAAACAAACAAACAAACAAATAAACAATGCAGCAGCAAAGTCCTGCTTTGAATTCTTTTGGATAAATATCCCAAAGTGGAATTGATGGTCTTTTTTAATTTTTTGAGGCACCTCCTGCTGTTTTCCATAAAGTTACAAACTGTTTTGGATTTTGAATTTCCGTCAACAGTGCACAAGGTTTCCAGGTTTTCCATTTCCTTGCCAACACTTATTATTTTGTCACAGTGGTCATCCTAATATCACATTGTATTTTGATTTGTGTATCTTTAATGATTAGTGAAGTTGAGCATTTTTTCATATCCTGTTACCCATTTGTATAATTATCTTTGGAGAAACCCATTTTTTTAATCAGATTGTTTTTAGGAGTTCTTTATTTATCCTGGGTATTTCTTCTTATCATATATTCATATATACATATAACGTGGAAATATTTTCTCCCGTTCTCTAGGTTGCCTTTTCATTCGTTTTCGTAACTTTGATTTTTTTGTCTATTTTTGCTTTTGTTGACTGTGCTTTGGGTGTCATATCCAAGAAATCTTTGCCAAATTTAATGTTATGAAGTTTCTTCTAGCAGTTTTATACTTCTAGGTCTTATGTTTAGGGTATAACATAGGTGGAAATCTTATTTTTCATAGAGATAGCCAAGTCTCTTTTTAACTGTTCATTGAGGGGTCAGTCAACCCTTTCTCTAACCGTGTGAAGTGCAGTCACGTCACCAAGTTCACAGGCACACCCTAAGTCTGTTTCTTGGCTCTTCCTTGAATTCCGTTTGTTTGCCTCTCCCTGAGTCAGCCACCAAAACAGTTTGTAACTTTATAGTAAGTCTTCAGTCTTAAAAAATTTAATTCTTGCTTCATACTAAGAAAGAAGTATGCATAATTTTTTAAATATTTTTGAAGCTATCTATAAATGGAATTGAAAATTTACATTTGCTAAAAACATTAGTCTTCTATATAAATAAAAATCTTGAAAGATAACACCTCAAAACTCATCTTTTTAAAAATTTTTTATTCTAATTTGTTACATATGACAGCAGAATGCATTATAATTCATATAACATATGTAGAGCACAATCTTTCATCTATCTGCTTGTATACAAAGTACATTCACACCATTTGTGTCTTTTTCATACATGTACTTAGGGTAGTGATATCCATCTTATTCCACCATCTTTCTTTATCCCCTTGCCCCTTCTCTCCCCCTCCTTCCCCTTTGCCCTATCTACAGTTTGACAAATCTTCCCCTGCACCACCTCCCAATCCCACTATGAATCACCCTCCTTATTATCAGAGAAAACATTCAGCATTTGGTTTTTTGGGATTGGCTAACTTCACTTAGCATTTTATTCTCCAACTTCATCCATTTACCTGCAAATGCCATGATTTTATTCTCTTTCATTGCTGAGTAATATTCCATTATGTATATATATTCCACATTTTCTTTATCCATTCATCTACTGAAGGGCATTTAGGTTGGTTCCACAGTTTAGCTATTGTGAATTGTGCTGCTATACACTGTTGTGGCTGTGTCCCTGTAGTATGCTGTTTTTAAGTCCTTTGGGTATAGACTGAGGAGTGGGATAGCTGGGTCAAATAGTGGTTCCATTCCCAGTTTTCCAAGGAATCTTTATACTGCTTTCCATATTGGCTGCACCATTTTGCAGTCCCACGAGCAGTGTATGAATGTACCTTTTCCCCCTCATCCTCGACAACACTTACTATTGTTTGTCTTCATAATAGCTGCCATTCTGACTGGAATGAGATGAAATCTTAGAGTAGTTTTGATTTGCATTTTTCTAATTGCTAGAGATGATGAACATTTTTCATATATTTGTTGATTAATTGCATATCACCTTCTGAGAAGTTCAAAACTCATCTTTTTATAAGACAGTTTGAGGGGGGAGAATAGTTATTGAATAGTTCATATAAATCACATAGCACACAGGATTATCCCTCGGCTTCATCACTTCAGGTTTGTGTGGCAAACCACTGGAAAGACTAAAGCTAAATAAAATTGATTTGACATAAATTTTTTGTTCATGTGTGTGAATGCCTCATAGTCATTGTCTATGTGAGCTTTGAAACCTTGCTGGTTGAAGAAGAGTAAAGCTTTTTAGATACAGCCATATGATTGTATATTATTTCCTTTTATGCATGCATAACAACATTAATATTTATTCTATTACTTTCAAAATTACTTAAGTTATTATAATTAACTTTCAGGCCTGATATAGTAGTTCTTTTGAATTTTTAAATTTCTATAAAAGTGAAACAACTACCTTTAAGAGACAATCTTTATTTTAGAGATGATTTTGTTCATCATCACTTAGAGATATATATTTATATTGTTCACAGTGCCAAACCTGTGCAAGAGGATCAGGTAGAAAAACTATTTTTTCCCCGCTAGTTTCATCTTTGGGTTCTCTCTTCCCCTTCCTGAGCATTTGGTCTTCTTTCCTCCTTCAGGTTTCCCAGTGTGTTTTTGGTCTTCCCTGTGTGGAGCTAGTCACTCTAGGAAAGAGCTCTCTATTTCCTGTTCCCCTACTGGGACTGTTTGCAGTGCCAAAGAGAGGAGGGTTAAAGAAACCAAAGCCAAAACAGTCACTCAAAAAAAAAAAAAAAAAAAAAGAAGCAGCCTGAATGAATGTATTCATGGATGAATGGGTGGATGGATGGGTGGTTGATGGTGGAGTTTCAGCAAGAGAAGTCTGAGAGGACATCTATGCAGGTCTCACGCTATATGGGAGATGGTTTGTCCTGAGAAGGGGGCCTGTCAGGCAGACACTACCCCTGCTTTGCTGCTGCAGTGTATCAACATGACGCTATTATTATCTTTCTCCTTTGGATATTTATCATGCTGCCTTGAAATCACATCCCTTTTTTGTTTGTTTATTTGTTCAAGACTGAAAGAGCATATTCCTTTTGCGGAACTATTGAATACATGGCACCAGATATTGTCAGAGGGGGTGATTCGGGACACGACAAGGTATGTTCTGTTTTTGATACTTCTCTCTATATTTCCATAAAATGTTCAGTGAGAATCCCGGTTAATAACTTCAGTGCTGTCCTTTCAACAGAGCCCTTTTTCTGGTGTTATCTTACTTCCTTCTGTTTTTCCAATTTGCTTTGTATACCAAACACAATATAAATTCTAGTGCTTTAGAGGAAGAAGATAATAGAAAGGTTAAAACATTCTAGATTTTCCTTGTTAAAGGTTTTATTGGTGAAAATTCTTTGGTTTTTAAGTAACACTCTTATTAAAAAGTTGAGACCTTGAAACTAATTCTTCATATTCCATTAAAAGAGCCTACAGCTTAACCAAAGCAACAACTACGACTCCTGTTTTTTTAAAAAAAAAAAATGATTCTTTTTCTGTTGCGTAGGACCTCGATCTTTTAGGACACATCTGAACCACAGTACAATGAAGAAGTGTCATGGAATGCATAAACTGTGTCCATGCTTCCTAAGAGTCATGCTGCTTTATATGAGAAGTGCTTTATTGGCATGATTAATTTCTTCTAGAAAAACATACAGAAACTAGTTGTGTGTACCATTGCTAGTTAGTATTTGCTCTCTATGGGTTGTTGAGGTCATTAAAAAGGGATCACCATATTTTCCCAATTTCTGCTTTTAACTTTATAGAGAGATACTGATGACTTTGTTGATTCTCTCTCCAACAGAAATAAATATTATAACAACTCTTGGAAGAAGGAAAAATCCTACATTCACTATAGTCTCTTTGTTTTCCTAACACTCTAAAAAGCTCAATTTTTTGGCCTCTTCACTTCACATACTTTTTTATATACAAAATGAAGATCATAGAAGAAGCTTTCTAAGTAATTGTGTTATAAAGCCTAGGTCATTTTTCGTCCTTCCTGTATTAATGTGTAAAAATGTTGTTCAGTCTTTTTTAACACTTTTGCTTCATTAATAACTCTACCCAAATAAGAAATTCTGTCTTTTTTGTTCTCTATCTTCCCCACCCCCTCAGTCAGAGTGCCACATGTGCAATCCAAATAATCTAGCAGGAATCTTTGGTTTCTTTTCTAGAAAAATGACTGGTCACATATTCATAAAGTCACCTTCAGGTTTGAGTGGCATTGGTTTTAGGAACGTGGCTGGAAGTCGGACTGCCTTCTGTGTCAGCAGAAGAGTGTGGTTTCACATCCAGCAGCAGAACTTTCGCAGGGCGCTGGCTCAGGTGGCTGGGGAGTGACTCGTATGGCTAGAGGAGCTCGTTGCTGCTGTGCCTTGCTCATGGTGTTCTTGGAAGCCATTGGGGAATTTAGTAGAAATTAAAAATGAAAATTATCAACTAAACCTAATAGAGCCAATTTGCACACAAGAAAACCTTGTATTACTTTTAGAATTTCTGCATACTTAAGGTCCAGAACACAGCGACTTAATAGATATTCTTCTTCAAACATAGAACATGCTGACATCTTAGAGTTAATTAAGTGAGGTGTTATATGCAAAATGCTCATCACCATGTCTGATATAGAAAAGGAACATTCAGGAAATACTTTTCCTCTCATGACTTCAGCCGCCCAGACCTGTTTTATGTCAGTATTCTGTATTTTCTTTAAAAATAGCTCTAGGCTCATAATCTTTGTGTCACTTCTCTGAAACGTTGACCTGGGATTTAGAAGCAGATAGTTCAAAATTTTAACATCCAGTTAATATCTTTCATTGGTGTGAGCTCATATATTCAACAGTTAACTAAAATTTTGATCTGCCTAATTATAAAAGAACTGATTGAATATATCAAAATTCTTTAAGCCATGTATAATTCACTCTTCTCTCAATTCAGATAAATACATTCATAAATAGGTTTCCAATTTAGAATACATTTTATTTTTTATTATTTTAAATCTTTGTATCAGTGAAGACTGTCACATTTATGTGATAGATCCGAAGATAATTTGATTTAGGAGGTCATTAAAAAAATAACACCACTGGATGAGATTAAAACATTTTTTATCCTCTGTTCTAAGGAATTTCATGAGACTCTTTGGAACAAAATTCTTAATAAAAATGTAGATTAGTGCTTTTTCCCTATCATAAGTCCAAATATTTTACCTATTTAAAATTTTAAAAATTTATTTCACATTAGATTTTTTTAATTGTTAAAGTAAAGCTGTAACTAGTTTAGGAAATAACTAAAACATTTTCTGCATTGAGGATACCTGAGTATTTGTTCTCTAAATGTTTTTTTGCACATGCAAACTTAATATTTCTTGCCCAGAAAGTTAAGTACTAAATCTTTTTGTTAAAAATATTTTTCAGATACATTGTTTTATTTGTTTTTTTCTTAGAAAATATATTGTAGTTGATAATTCTATAAAATTTTTTGTTTTATAGGCAGTTGACTGGTGGAGTTTAGGTGTTCTAATGTATGAATTACTAACTGGAGCATCTCCTTTCACTGTGGATGGAGAAAAAAATTCCCAGGCTGAAATATCTAGGTAAGATTTCATATAGAACACATTTATTATTTCCTCAAAGGAGCTGATCAAATTTCTGTAGTTAGGCTAATGAAAAAACATTTTTACTAGGGATAAACAAAATAATGTTTAAGTGCTAAATTTTCATTTATATTCAATATGAGGATATAGATATATAGCCTTCTTATTTCTTTATATCTAATATGCAGAGTTGGATCTTAAGTCTCATAAGGATAGTGTAATAATTTTTATGACCTCAAATCATATTTAGCATATTGTCTTATACCTCTAGGTACATCATACTTTGAGAAATTTAACCCATAATTTCAGATATGGAACACCTATAAAGATTTAAATATCATGTATAGTATATAATATGATTATATGACATGAAGCATGTAATTATAATGTAATGTCATATAATATTAATGTAATATATAAGCTGTAGATTATATATATCAAATATAACCTATCTTAATGCGTCTTTGTCAATTTCATTGCAATATTTGCAGAATTGAAAATTTATACTTAATGGGTTGATGAGTCTATTTTCCACTGTATAAATGTAATTTCTCTGTGACTTTAATGTAAAGAAACAATGATGATATTTTTTCAGCTGAGGGACATCTGCTCAGTAGAAAGAATACCACACAACTGCCCTCTCTTAGGTTCTGATAGCATCATTTTGTTCTGTTCATTCTCAGCCGATATTACAGTTGTATTTTTGTTTGTAATTGTTTGATTAGTGTCTGTCTGACCTACTACATAGAAAGTACACTGAGAGCAAGTGGCATATCTGATTTTTATCCTCATTACTTATGTATAGAATTCAGTAAATATTTGTGGAATTAAACAGGATAATGAACAAATGAATGAAAAGTGATAAACATTATGCTAATTACTAGTTGTGTTTTTTTGTCCTGCTTTTCTTGAATTTTATAATATTGAGAACAGATTTGACATTAAAAATTAAGAGATTCCACTTGAGATTCTACTTCCAATGAAGATGGAATGACAGGGAACAGTTTATCATCCTGCCTGAAACAATTTTAACAATGGGCAAAATATGTGAAACAACAGTTTTGAGGACATTGCACATCTGGCAATGAAGGACAGTGATCCCTGAGAGATGGAAAAAAAATGAGGTGATCCCTAAGAGTGCCCTAGCTAATTGTCTTGAGAGAGTTCCCAGGCTGCAAGGCAGACACAGGAAACCCTCGGGAGAGTCGAGATGGAATTGAGAGTCCAGGGAGACCGACGCAGCTGGAGTTTGCAGGCCATAGTGTCTGAGAAGAAAAAACTGCACATAGAGAAGTCCAGAGATTTACGAAGTATCCAGTCAAGCACTAACGAACACACATGAGGGAACTACTCAGTATAGGTAAAAATGTTATTTTTCTCCAAATGGACTTGTAGATTCAGTACAATTACAAAATTACAAGACCAGCAGTCCTTTTATATTTTTTGGTTGTCAATCGACCTTTATTTTTATTTATTTATATGTGGTACTGAGGATTGAACCCAGTGCTTCACACATACTAGGTAAGTGCTCTACCACTGAGCTACAACCTCAGTGCCCCCCCGCCTTTTGGTAGAAATTGACGGCCTGATTCTAAATATTCGAATTAAAACAGAGGACCTAAAGTAGCCAAATCACCCTTGGGGGAAAAAAAAACAGAACAAGATAGATTTCAAGACTTAGCATAAATATAAGACACTGTGATGTTGGTATCAGGATAGACAAATGGTAAATGGAACTCAGTAGAGAGTCCAGGAAGAGAACCATCCACATACAGCCAACTGACTTTTGACAGAGGTGCCTAGTCACTTCGGCACAGGAAAAAAAAAAATAGTTTTTCCAACAAATGGTGCTTTCCATTGGTTACCCAGATGGAGAAGAATGAACTTCAATAAATACTCCAAACCATATTAAAAAAACTTACTCCAAATAGATCGTAGATCTACATGTAAGACCCACAACTGTAAAACTTCTGGAAGAAAACATGGAGGAAAAAATCTCTGTGACTTTGGATTAAGTAAATATTTCTTTGGTATGACACAAAAGAATGGTCCATAAAAGAAACATTGATTGCTTCATCAAAATTAAATACTTTTCTTCAAAACTGTTAGGAGAATGAAAAGACAAGCCACCGAGTGGGATAAAATTTTAAGTCATACATCTGATAAAGGACTTCTATCCAGAATACGGAAAGAAATATGAAAACTCAAGGAAGCAAACAACCACTTTATTATATAAAATAGGCAAAGGCTGTGAACAGACATTTCACCAAGAAGATCTGTGGGTGGCAAATAAACACGGGAGAAACTGATCAACATTAGTCTCTAGGGAAATGTAAATTAAAAGTACAGTGAAACGCTACTGCACACTCCAGCAATTACAGATAGAGAGACTGACCACTCCTGGTGCTGGTAAAGAAATGGAGGAACTGGGACTGTCGCATATTGCAAGAGATGTACAATGGTAGGACTTTGGAAAACAGGCAGTTTCTTAAAGTTAAACACAACCTACTAAGTGATCCATCCATTCTACTATTAAGTAATTACCAAAGGAATTATCCTTTGCTACAAAATGTCTGTACAGAAACTTGAACATAGATGTTTACAGCAACTTTATTTGTAATAACCAAAAATTGGAAATAAGCCAAAGGTCTGTCAGCAAGTACACAGTTAATAGACAAGTTGTGGTTTATCCATACAAGTGGAGTATTACTTGGCAATAAAAACGTATGACCTGTTAACACACAACATGGATGAATCTCAAAATAATTATGCTAATTGAAAGAAACTAGAAATATAGAATATAGTCTATAGTAACAGAAAGCAGATTAGAGGTTACCTGTGAACTGGGGTGAAGGAGAGCCGGAAAGATCACAGAGGAGCATGAGAAAACTTTGGAAGGTAATGGGCATGTTCATTATCCTGATTGTGACAATGGTTTCTCAGGTCTAGACAAAGGTCAGAGCTTATCAAATGGTACACTATGTGGGGGAAGTTTACTATTTATCAGTTGTACTTAAATGAAACTATTTTTCAAAATTAAGGTGTGCCTTTTCCAGAAAAGGGTAGGAGGTAAATAATTTCTCAGTATTTCAGATTACTTAACATCAAAGTTAAGTGAGCAGAAATACCTTTAAAATTTTTAAAAAATTTAAAAGAAATTTGGCAGTTTGAAAATACCTCAAAATGAGAGAAAACCTTGGCCATTGACCTGAAGAATTTGTATGCCATTGCAAAGTCATACCACGTGGCAGGTGCAAAGGGTGGCCTTAGCGTGGGAACATTAGAGGTTCCTCTGACCAGTCCTGTCTTTCTGAGTCACATACAAGTACAACTTCTTTTTTATAATCTTCTTTTCCACTGTAGGCCTAGAGAGAAGTATATTTCTCATAATGGCAGTAATATTCTGAACTAAGTGATGTTAGAATTTAGATGGCTTTTATTCCCTTCATATCAACTGATTGACATTCTGGTTTGGAGAAAAGAAAGAACACCTGAATCAAATTATCTAAACCTTTAAAAAATAGATTTTTCAAACATTTAAATAGAATTTCTTCCTTTTAATCAGTTAATTATCTGCTTTATCATGTTAATAATTTGTTTAAAGCTTGGTTGTTAACCTGTGATCCTATGGGGGACTTTTTTGTGACTGGAATATACAAACAATGTGGCAACTGAATTATACTACACTACCTTTTCCTTTCGAGATAATCATTCTGATTATCTTTCCTGGCATAAACTCTTTCATAGTCTTCTTAAAATATGAATCATTTGGATAAATGTATCATTATCTTGTCTTCAGATATCTTGCTTAGCTAAGACTTTTTCATTATTGAATTCTTCCATTCTTTAATTATTATCATTTTCCCTGAACACGGCATACTTACTATGTTTTTTATTTGAGATGCTTCAAAATAATGTATTATCTATGTAAACTACTTGCCATTATTATCTACAGGTGGCCTAAAATCAGAATAAAAATGTTTTGCTGGTTTATAAAATAGAGTAAGAACTTCAAGAGAGTCCAGCTTTCTCCCTTCAGTTAGACCCTTTTCCTCCGTGAGACCCCTGGCTCACACGGCCCTGCTCTGAGACGTTTTTAAGGAAACCTGTGTGCTGTGGGGCAGTCTAGCTGGTGGAGTTTTTCGCCTTTGCAATAAGCTGAAATTATCTTTCTCTAATCACTGCTTGTTAATCCTGGTCCTGTCCTCTCAAAGATGTGAGGAATTCTCATTTTTCCACATTGTTATAGGTATTTGAAGATCATTATTTAGGATGGAACTCTTCAGTTCCTTTAAGTGTTCATTTGAAATAATTTCTGGTTCCTTGCATTCTGGTACCCTTTTGGACAGATATGAACTTGTCGGTATTGTGGACTTGAATGGTTGCTCCTCAGCTTTTCTGTGCAGTGTTTCGTGTTTTACTCGTGTGTGTAGCATGGGCTTTTCTTACCTGGGTGTCTTCCGCTAGCTTTTCTTGCCTTTCTGGGTAGAAGTTCTAGGAATGGGCTGCAGCTGCAGGGGAAAGACCCACCTACCTTGTCAGGGGAATTGGCTGCACATCAAGTGCTACGCAAATGAAGTGATGTGTGGGCCTGCCCTGCTGTCACTTCCTGCCACTTCACAGTTCTCGTCTGTCTCTGGCATTCATTGTTTGAACATTGTCCATCTCACATCTGGTTCTCTTACCATGCAATTAGGCCTGCAGTCGTGGTGTCAGTACAGATTGTATGCAGAATTTTTTTCTTGTCTTTCCCTAAACAGTGCAGTATGACAACTGTCTTCACAGCGTCGACTTTTTATTAGATATTTTCAGTAACCTAGAGGTGATTTATAATGTGTGGGAGCATGGCATAGGTTATATGCAAATTCTATGATTTTATATAGGAGCTTGAGCATCCTCAGATTTTGGTGTTCATGAGAGTCCTGGGACAATCCACTGCTGATACTGGTGGATGATCAAAGTAGTATTAGAAGAGCTCTCGTTAGTACTGTCTGGGTGAATGTCAGCAGACTACAGCCTGCAGGCCAGCTTCCTTCTATTGCCTATCTGGAGTTATTTTGTTTTGTTTGTGTCCTCTGAGCTAAGAATAATTTTTACATTCTTAAATGATAGAAAAAAATCAAAAGAAAAATAGTATTTTATGACATGTGAAAATTATGTGAAATTCATTCAGTGTTCACCATCAATAAAGTTTTATTAGAACAGAGCCATGTTCGTTCATTTGTGTGTTTGCTCTGGCAGCTTTTGTGCTACAGTAGTAGTGTTGCATAACTGCCATAGAAACCGTACAGCTTGCATCAAATAAAATATCTGCTGCATGGCTTCCTGTTAGTTTTCCATTATCCATTGCCAAGTAACCAGTTACTCTAAAACTTAGTGACTTAAAAATTATAACATACGGGCCGGGGATGTGGCTCAAGCGGTAGCGCGCTCGCCTGGCATGCGTTAGGCCCGGGTTCGATCCTCAGCACCACATATGAACAAAGATGTTGTGTCTGCCAAGAACTAAAAAATAAATATTAAAATTCTCTCTCTCTCTCTCTCTGTCTCTCTCTCTCTCTCAAAAAAAAAAATTAAGGAGTTGCTGTTTAAAAAAAAAAAAAAGCTGTTTCTGAGAAACTGAAATGAAAGCTGTTTAAAAAAAAAAAAATTATAACATATATTTCTTAGAGTGTCTGTGACCAGAAATCTGAGCACGCCTGAGCTAGGTCCTCTACTTAAATGTCTCCCAGGCTGCAGAGTCTTGGCTGGGCTATGATTATCTCAAGGCTCACCTGAGAAATGATCTCCTTCCAAGTTACCGTGGGTGTTGGCAACATTCATTTCACTGTGAGTGTTTGGCCTGAGGGCCTCAATTCTTTGCTGACTGTTGGCTGGAGAACACCCTCTGTTCCCTACCCTGTGGGCCTCTCTCCTTGGCAGCATCAAACCATGCATGTTGGGAAGATAGAGACGAATCTGCTGAATGATGGACTGTTTTATAACCTGATCATGAACAAGACATTCTGTCCTCTTTACTGTATAATAAAGACCCTGAGGCCAGCACACACTGAGGGGGCTATGAATACAAGAACAAAGTGGTCATTAAGGCCATCTTTGAAGTCTTATCTACCATTGGCTCTTTTATGAAAAGGAGTGCCAAACCAGGTTAAGGTAATTTTATTATTGTTCTCCTAAGTAGTCTTTTTTTTTTTTAGTTAATTAATATATTGATTTCATGTGAGTTTCTAACTTCTTTAGGACACAAAATTAAGACAGTAATTCTGTTGTTTTTTTATATTTTATGCATGTTGATTTGTCAGTTATCACCTTAAATTTACTCATTTCCATTTTTATGTATTTTCCTGTTCATAGATATCTGGATTTGGAGTTACAGTTTAGAATAATTACAGGTATCATTGTTTTCTGTCCTGTTTTAAGATGAGATCAAATTTATTTCCTTGGCCTTTTATTTTCTGAAGATTTATGATAAAATCTTTTATCAGCATTTTTAAAAATATTTTTTTGACTAGTAGATGGACACATTATCTTTATTTTTATTGATTTATTTTTATGTGGTACTGAGGATGGAACCCAGGGCCCCACACATGTGAGGCAAGTGCTCTACCACTGAGCTACAGCCCCAGCCATTTTATCAGGATTTTTTTAAGGTCACCTTGATTCTCAATAAGTTACCCATAACCTGCCTGTTTGAGAATCTGAGAGGAACCCAGGCACACCAGCATGGCGTCCTAAGGAAGCCTTGGCCACTGGGAGGAAGCGCAATTCTGGGTGGTATCTACCACTTCTAGGAAGAAGATGCTATAAGATGAAAGGAAAAGGAAGCCTTTAAGTACAGTCTTCCAGATCATACATGTGTCTTTGGCCCTGTAAGGAGCAGCAGTTTTCTCCTTGGGCAGTGGCAGGAGTGGGTGCCTGTCCCGTGGCTTCCTACATGGTGGGGGTAGGAGATCTGGGCAGTGTGCTGGGCAGGAGAGTGACGGGGAGCACAGCCACGCACACTTAATGATGGCATCATGTTCTGAGAAGCGCATCTTTCAGCGGTCACTGCGTGAGCATCAGAGTGCTCAAGACAAACCAAGACGGCCCCCCGGCACTGGGCAGTGTAGTCTGTGGCATCACTGTTGTATGTGCATGGCCTGGTTGATAGAAACATCACCATGCAGTGTGTGTCTATATTTCTAGCTCATATAGACATGCCCTGGGCTCTCCCTGGAGTTGCTGGGCGAGACTTTTAATCACAGTCACAAATTCCACAAAAGCAACATAAAGGAACTGGCCACAGAATCTAATTTTACTGTTCTAATGACCCAGCTGGTGTGGCCAGGGGAAACAGGTTATGGGG
The DNA here is from genome assembly GCF_021218885.2 of Marmota monax. Classification (NCBI taxonomy): domain Eukaryota; kingdom Metazoa; phylum Chordata; class Mammalia; order Rodentia; family Sciuridae; genus Marmota; species Marmota monax. The sequence continues at coordinate 5,870,890 of NW_026695241.1, forward strand.
ACCAAGGAAGAACTCCTAAGACCCCAAGAGAAGCGATGGCCTGGGACCCAGTCCCTTGGGGCAGGCCATCTGGTGGCTTGAGGAAGGCCCACTCCTGTGGAACTGCACCCATAGCACCATCACCAGAGTCCACTACATACCAGTCTCTGTGCTGAGAGCCACCACATTAGAGCCTGGAGTCCTTACACCCGGATGAACAGGAGCAGCACCTGCTGTTGTACAGAGGCGGAAACGGGGGGGCAGCTGCTGTGAGACTGGACCAGGGTCAAGTGCAAGGTGACTAGAAGGTTGCTTGGTGCTGTCCCACCGGGAACACTTGCTTCCTGCTGCTGTTTTTTCCCTAGTCCAGCAGATGTTATTTTAGATAAAGGGCTGTTAAATAATGGCCCACACAAGGGGCGTGATTGCTCTAATCAGTGGAGTATTTAAGTAGATTTTTACTCCTAAGGAGGAAGAAAAATATAAGGACTTACTCCTTGTTCTAAGCAAACATATAGTATGTGGGAAGATATGAAAGAAATACATGAAAATTCATGATAGCAGGGAGCTTTGAAAAGTGTGAGTGGTAAGGATGTCGCAAAGTTTGAAGGAGTGTGGTTCCTTGGGGACCGGGTTGTCAGGGAGGCATCATAATGGAGGAGCAGTGTGGGCTGAAGCTGCGGGGGGAACAGGATGGCTTTCAGATGGTGGCAGGAGCACACAGCGGCACTGGGGTGGGGGGTGCTCCAGTAGAAGTTTCTAGACTCCCTTGTCTCCCTGCCTTGCTGTGTTCTGTTCTGGATCTGTGATCTTACAAATGAAGCTTTATTTTATTGTTCCTATTCTAAAAGTAATGTTCATAACAACTCAAAACATGAGTAAAGGGAAAACTGACAATAGTACCCAGAGACAACCTACTGCTCATGTTTTGTAGAGTCCTTCTTTCACTGGTGTGATGTGTTCGTACTGGAAACATGGTTTTGTGTTTCTCAGTTTTTGCTTGAATTATCTCATAAGCCCTCTATAGTTACAGACTCTTTGTAAACATGAGTTTCCAGTGTCTGTGTAACATACTACTGAGTGAACACCCCACACGTATTTCTCTAGTAATGGGTAAAAACTTTAAAGTAAGTGAAGTTTGCTGAAAGCTCTTGCTTACCCAGACTGGCGTATAAGTAATTCTGTAAATCTTGGACCACATGGGAACCAGAAAGGGAGAGCCAGCAGCATCAAGTTGTGCAATAGGAAGGTTGGTGAATGGGCCTCACACATGCGCTCTCCACTGAGCTACCTCCCCAGCCACCCTGGCAAACTTCTAAATGGAGGAAAAGAGAAAGAACCCACCCCAAGAACCCGTGCTCTCTGCTAATAAATGATAGAGTTGTTTGCAGGCATCTTATTGAACTGAGGAAGGAAGGGCCAGAGGGAACAAGGTGTAGCGAATGGAAAACAGACGTGCTCTAGGCTAAGCCGCGTTCTAGGCCCTGTGAATGAAGCAGGGAATAAACACCGGGAATCCTTACTCCCCGGGAGCTTGCATTTTAGTCGGGAGTGACAAGAGGCACCCAAGTAGATAATGTGCTATAAATGCCACGAAGAAAAAGAAAATGGAGCAAAAGAAGGTGGGGGGACGGTTAACTTAGGCAGAATGGCTAGGAGCGCCTCTCCAAAAGCGCAACCCTTGGGCGAAGAGCTTAGCAGGTGACAGCTGTGCCCACAGCCAGTGGTGCTGTCTTCCAGAGGCCGTTCTTTGTGGTCTATTTTAATGAAACCTACATACAGAGTTCCATAGGTTCTCTTTTTCTAAAACATTTATTATGAAAAGTTTTGGACTTTTGTTAAAAGTGGAGGCCCACACACTCCCTGCGAGGTGGAACCATGAATATTTTACCATCCTGGCTCATTGTCTGTCTGCCCGTCTCTCTCTCTCTCATCACAGAGTTGATTTTTAACCTTGGTGTTCTTAACCCACATCTCATAAGTTCTTCTTGCTAGTCAGTTGTGAATTTCTTTTATCACAGTGGTTTTCAGATAAAAGAACTCTCACAAATAGGAAGGAATTTTATATTCATTTTTATATTCTTATGGACTTTATAATTTTATTTAATTTTGAATTTTTCTTGTAATTTGTCAGTCTATTTGGAGTTTATTTGGGATCATGGTGCAAGGCAGGGGTCTTGCCCTGGTGTGTTTATTTCCCATGTAGCTCTATCCTCAAAGAGTTTGTTGAATCACGCAGCCTTTCCTATGGGGCTGGTCACTTTTTATGAACAATGCTGTCTTCATAAATGCCTCGGTGCTTTCAAGAAGTCTCTTCTGTTCACTTATTTGGCTGTTGACTTACTTTGCCACCTCACTTTCACAATTTTGCTTTACAATGCATTTTAATAAATAGTTAGGCACATCAGCCCCAGTTTTCTTTTTCAGAATTTTCTTAGCTGTGTCACATGCTTATTTCTGCAAATCAATATTAAAGTCATGCATGTTCTAAAATACCTTCCTGCAATATTTATATTTACTGCTTTTTAGAAAGGAATATTTTCTCCTCTATAAACAGGAATAATAGTAGCAGCTTTTAATGAGATCGTTGTATTAAATGATAACATAAAATGTTGAGTGTTATCCATCAACTCAGAGCCTGTTCTAATTTTACAGGAGGCTCTAAGATTTATTTAGGCCTACATAATTGCAGTTCATTTCTGGAGTTTCCCAGATTCATCTGGAAGCAAGAAAATGAATAATTTGGGGTTATTACCAAGTTGGAAATCAAGCCCCATTGAAGGAAGTGAAGTGGCAGCAATGGCCAAGAAATGCCTCCTTGCTGCAGATACTCCAGTGTTGAGGGACACATGTCCCACAAGACCCTGCACGGTCAGCCCGCCCCTGCATGCCCACTCTGCACAGCCATCAGCAGGCTGGGGCTCAGATCAGCATGCTCAATCGCATGTCACAATAGACTGGAATCTGACACCAGTGTAACTCAGCTTTGTAGAAGGACACAGGGCAGGAATCAGTGTATGCCCTTCCAGACACCTTGGCAATGCTTCCCAGACCACAGGACCCTCTAAGCCAGTAGTGATGGGACCATGTGGTGGGCGAGGACCAACCCAGCATGGGAAGCTCGGCTCAGCAGCTCTTGTCTACTGGCTGCCCATGTGCGTGGCTTCCAAGGCCCACTGTGGATAGAAGAGCAACACACAGAAGCACATGTTTTTGTTACCAGGTAGCACCAATGTCAGCCTCATGTAGAGGCCAGACTACAACACTTGGCACTCCAGAAATATTTGGAGTCAAATTGCTAGTAAAATAGATTTTATTTGAAGCCAGTTTTGAAGGAGGATAGAAGGAACTTATTGTTTGCAAAAATTCTGTCTTCAACATCTCTGAGGGCAAGCAAGGATTTTAAAGGAGAAGAGACAGCAAGAGAGGCTCAAAGTACATATGCAGATTGAGTTCACATGTGCTGGACAGGCCGGGAGGGAGCGGCTCGACCTTACTTCCTGCCTTCTGGTAGGCCAAGGTGGACTGATGAGGCTACAGCTCATATCATACCATATCAGCCTCTGCACCCAGCACAGGCTGTCCACTACTACTGTTCCTGTGCCCAGAACAAGCTCCTGACCTGAGCCGTGGTCTCGGTGTGCTCCTCTTTCCAGGCCTGGCATCTCAGCAGAGCCATCCCTGTTTTCAGGTGCACCTCCTGTTGAGAGAGGACCCACCAAGGGTCCACCAAGGACATCTCTATGTTGTATCTTCCTTCACAGGACTGGCTCTTGCTTTCCCTGGTGCCAGGTTCAGAATAGCCTCCCAGAGCAGAGTGCAGCCTTCCTGAGGTTTAAGAAGCAATAGATGCAGAAATAGCCAATATCACCAATGGAACATTTATCTATAGCTGCTCCTTTACACAAGGAATTCTGTCTTTCAAAAAGTATAGTGAAGGAGAAAATGGGAGAGGCTCTTTTTGTTCTTCCCTGTGAAAGAATTTCCAATTTCTTTTTCATATACACCCGAGCCTGATCTAAGGCGAGGACCATCTCTGCTACTGCTGAAAACCCTCCAGTGTACAGTGGGAGTGTATGAAAGAATTGGGGAAAGGAAATTATTTCTTTCTTGTTCTACCAACATTTCCTTGTGTTCTCAGAATGGAGGGCTAGAAGTAGAATTAGCTTATTTTTGTTGTTGTTGTTGATTTTATTATTTTTTTAAATACACAATAACAGTGGAAACATTATAATCCTTATCATACATATAGAGCACAATTTTTCATATCTCTGTATTAAAGTATGTTTAGGTCAATTTATGCCATTATACATGTACTTTTTTTGCATTATAATTCTTAATTCATGTATATACCACAATTTTTCGTATCTCTGTGTATTTTGACACCCAATTCAAGTCTTTATACATGTACTTTGTATTGATGACCATCCCATTCCACCATCCTAACTAATCCCCTTCCCCCTACCTTTCCCTCCTACCCCTCTTCCCTATCTAGAATTAATTGATATTAACAACTCTGTTGTAAGTTTTTGTCAAAATTATAGTTCTGGCTTGGCATGGTGACGCACACTGTAATCCCAGCAGCGTGGGAGGCTGAGGCAGGAGGATTGCAAGTTCAAGGCCAGTTTAGCAAGGCCCTAAGCAATTTAGCAAGACCCTATCTCAAAATATAAAAAGGACTGGGGATGTGGCTCAGTGGTAAAGTGCCCCTGCATCCAATCCTTAGTACCCACCCCACCAAAATTGTAGTTCTGTTATCATTTAATGATTCTCAGTAGCTACTCGATACAGCTTCTGTGTCTTTTTTTCTTTATTGTTGCCTTAGAGTGGGGGAATGGAACAGTTAGTAGCTCACGTGTTTCAAGCATTTGCTGTGTGCCGGGTGGTGTTAGGCATGTCAACTCATACTACCCATTTTAGGCAGGTACTGTTGTTTCTTCCCATTTTACAGTTTAGAAAACTGAGTTGCACAGATAATTACCTTTCTCAAGGTCACACAACCAGTAAGGAACAGAGCCAGTGTGGATCTGTTTGGCCTCATAGTCCGTGTTCTTCCACTCTCGTGTGTTACCTGGTTTTGTCCCATGATAGTTGTTAACATGCACAACAGGAGAATCCTGTGTGCGTAGATAATGGAGTAACTACATCTTCATGCATGCTCTGTGGAGGTTTTGATTTCAATCAAGCTCTTCCCTTATTTTTCTCATTAAATGATTGATCTTGCTTCTATGAGGGGAAAAGGTACACTTGGATTGGATTGATTTCTTTTGTGACCAGAATAAATTTCTCATCAAGAAACTTGGTTTCCTCTTTTTTTTTTTTTTAATTTTCCATAATAGACTTCACTCTCCGAGCTCCTCCTTCCTAAAGGCCCTGTTTGCTTTACAGCAGCAAATATTGAAGCATGCACTCGCTCGCGCCCCATGAAAAGCTGCCACCCCAGGCCCATTTTCACATATCAGAACTGCCCCGTGTCTGGGTGTCTCTGCCTCACCCATCTTGCTCAGCTGCCCTTTCGATTCCCAGTGGCCCTCACAGTGACTGGCACTCAGGGAGGTGGGGATAATGACGGTTATCTTTTTTCCTTTTGAATCTGGATGCTGCTATGTTCACTTGCCTGACTTTGTTGAGTTCTTTCTATTGTAAAGTCCTTATTCAGAGAGCCCGACATATGTGTGTGTGTGTATGTGTTCTGTTCTAGTCCACACCCTCACCCTCTTTTTTATCTTCCCCAGTAATGTATTTGGATTTGTAGCCTTCCCTCAGGATTGACTTATATTGAAAAACATCTGTGAGTTTCAGAAATTTGACTTTATGATATCTCAGTTTGAAATATTTCTTCAGCTTTACTGAGATACTATTGATTCATCTCAAAATGTCTTTCTCTCTCATGTAGTTGAGTTTCAAAGTGTGTTTCACATACTTGTTTTTGCTAAAAAAAGTCATCACTGTGACTCCATCCTCTGGCTGTTTAACAGCAAGTTTCATTTGCCTACAGGAGGATATTGAAAAGTGAGCCTCCATATCCACAGGAGATGAGCGCATTAGCTAAAGACCTGATTCAGCGTCTTCTGATGAAAGATCCCAAGAAGAGATTGGGATGTGGTCCTCGGGATGCAGATGAAATCAAGGAACATCTCTTCTTTCAGGTGAAGTTTACTGAGCAGATGGATGAACTCACGCCCCTACTATTTTCAGGGTGCTTGGCATTCTTGGTGGAAGGAGTGAACTCAGTCCTCTTGAGGGGTCTTTCTACCTAATCTCACTACATTGTACCTTAAAAATAAAAAGATGACAAAGACCCTTTAGAAAGGACTAGAATACTACTTGAATAACTCTAAATGGTCTTTTCCTCCCCAGGGGCAATGGGAGTGGGACAGATTATAATAGCAATTAGTTTTCTCCATACTGATGGGTTAGACTTTCTAAATAGTGGTTTCCATTTATGACCTTGGGATTCTGGCATATGTACTAAGGACACTTGTTATATTTCTTATTTCTTTCTCAGTTCATGAGCTATTACTGCCGCTGTGTTTTTTCACCTTTACGTGATGACTTTCTCTCTTCCTCTGTTCATAGGAAAAATCTTAAAAAATCCAAAACTTTACACATTTACAACATATAGAGTTACTCATTTATATTCTTTGTCCCTGTGACTTTCTTAAAAAAAAAAAAAAAAAAAAAAAAAACAGCATAACAAGGCCATTCTACAGAGGACCGACACATCTGCTCAGTGTAGTTTGTTCAGTTGATTACAGGAAAACATCAAAATATTAAGTAACTGGGGAAAAAAGTTAAATTGACTGGGCTGACTAGTTATTTCAGTCTAAGTGGTCAAACCTGGATGACATGCCCTGATTTCTAAAACTCTGAGTTTATGGCTTTTAAGTAATTTCATCATATTAACACGTATAACCTAAATATTTACAGTCTAAAAGGACCATTCAAGATATTTTTATTCTGTAAGCGCTTTTATATTATTATCATCAAAACAAATGAAAAGAGCATACCAAAGCAAGGATAAGAACTATTCTGTCAAGTAAGCTTTCGTATTGTTCTTCATTGCTTTTTAAATGGAGAAAAACAAATATTCACTGAAAATTACACTATCTCTGTACTTCTGTGCTCAGAAAAGAGTATGATTACTTCAATCTCTTACTGTAATCATTTATTTTACACCTTACAGAAGTTCAGTAGCATAGTGAGAACTACATTTAGAATGAAGTGAACTTCTCATTATATGCATTTCATAAGTTCACATGAATTCACAAGACTGGGAAAGATTACTCTTTGAAAAGCTATTTCAAATATCGTGTTCATAAATTTGGCTCGGAATTAACAATAAAATAAAATTCAAGAAACTACTCAAACAAAATATCCCTAATCATATTTTCCTAGGATCTTTTTCACCATTGTTTCTATATTTGTGAATATTGCAATTATCTTTCATATTAGAAGAATTTCTCTCTCTTTTTTTTGATAGCTTGGAATAGTAATTTTAGATTACTTAATTGCTTTGACTTTTTAAATGGTAGGAATGCTTTTGGAAAGACCAGAACTCTACGTGTAATCATCTAAATGGTCTTTTTTCCAGAAATGGAACAGGAGTGGCTCATGATATCATTCAGTTTTATACATGTTAAGCATTCTCCTGCTAACAATGTATTTCTTTAAATTATACCTTTACTTTAGAAGTGTTTCTTAATGTATGTATAATAGCCAGCACAAATCGCATGCTTATAGTGGGAAACATTACAGCCATAGAAGAAAGAATATGAACCAGAAGGCCAAGAGGCTGCTTTCAGATCCTGACTCTTCCACCAACTGTTGAAATATGAAAGGGTTAGTTCTTATTTCTGGGCCTCGGTTTCCTTCCGGATTATATAAGAAGGATGAACTAATCAAGCTCTAAAACCTGTTCTAGCTGAACACCAGAAGATCTGTAATTTAATGATTTTATTTTCACTGCCTCTTTAGGGAGCATAACAAAAAGACATTTTATGTGGTTGATTAAACCTAATGAGTTTTATAACCAGGAAGTGCAGGTTTCACATTTTATCATTATAAAGTCAGTATGCATCTTGTAGTAAACATCATCTTACTATTCTAATCTATAATGCTTTTTTCTTAATTACTTAAAATAATGGTTTACCTTAATATCAATAGTGACATCTGAGATTTGAAAAAATATGGTAAAAGGAGAATCTATAGAATTCAGCACATTATCTGAGGTGTTTTAAGTGACAGAAGGAGCATAAAAAAACAGAGCAGGGATTTGAATTTGAATAATATAAAACACATCATTTAGGGGCTAGGGTTGTGGCTTAGCGGTAGAGTGCTTGCCTTGCACGGGCTTGGGAGGCCCTGGGTTCTATCCTCAGCACCACATAAAAATAAGTAAATAAAATAAAGATATTGTGCCCACCTACAATTAAACAAAATAAAAATATTTTTTAAAAAACCCACATCATCTAGCCAGTGTGTGACATGGGTAGAAAGGGAACTCAGATGAGAGGCAGTATCCAAAATGCTTGAATACCAGTCAAAGGAGAACAGAGTGGTTCCACAAATATTATAGCATCACTTAAACTTATAAGCACACGTTTGATATGTACTTCCTAAATAAACTTCTGTCCATGCCTTTAAAAAATAACTTATTTTTAATCTGGAGGAAAAGAAGCCTAGGGGACAGGAATATTCCTTTAGAGTTAATATAAACAGAACATTTTAAAGCCCTTTAATGCATTGTTTTCTGTTCATTTTTTTTGTTTGTTTCTTGGGGCTTAATTCCTTTCTCAGAAGGCTCAAGACAAGTTATTTTTCTGGTGTCTCCCAGGGCAAAGCAGGGTGTCCTGGTGGCCCGCGAGGATACTGTGGGGCTCCAGATGAGGGCAGCATGCTCACGCAGACACCGCCTTGCCCGGGACCACAAGCAGCAACAGTCAGAAAATGGCCTCTTCCTTGAAAAAAAAACAACTTTTTTAAAATTACTGATTTGAAACCTCTTACTTTAAGCCTCTCCCTATTAATTAAAATCCTAAAATTTTTATTATTCATAGAAAACTCTATTTTGACTCTGTTGATTTCTACTTTGTACCAATTTTTTTTCTCTTCTTTAGAAAATCAACTGGGATGACTTAGCTGCCAAAAAAGTGCCCGCACCATTTAAGCCAGTCATTCGAGATGAATTAGATGTGAGTAACTTTGCCGAAGAGTTCACAGAAATGGACCCAACCTATTCCCCGGCAGCCCTGCCCCAGAGCTCCGAGCGGCTGTTCCAGGTAATCTCACGGTGCGCACCTGTACGCTGGCCCTGGGTGCTTTGGAGGAAAAGACCTGTTTCCCCATATTAAAGTACTTTTGTTGACATCTAAAAATCAGGGCTCCCTAATCTAGTCAGAATTATTAAGAACAGAGATATTTCACATTACTAACTGAATATTATGGTTTGCTCAAGAGCAGATATTGCTTATGTGTTTGTTTTTTATATAAGTAAAGGTTATTTTTTTTACCTGAAATGAGATTTTTGTTCAGACTTTTTTATAAAAATCATAATACCTTATCTATCCCTCTATTTGTATAAAATAGTCTTTGGTTCACAGTGTTGTTTGATTCTTCATTTTCAGTGAATGATCTGAACTACTTTCCAACTCTTAGAAAAGACTTTGTGTTTAGAAAATGTTCTGAATCAGACTTAGGATAAAATTCTCGGCCTGTTAATTGGCGCCATAGCTTCCTCCTCTGACTTCTGTTCATGCTTGTGGACATCCAGAATGTGTCCTGCTCATTCCCTGTCACTGTCCACCAGTTGACCGAGCCCTTAGTAGACATTTGTTGATGAACTAGTCAGTGTTACAGCAATTAACCTGAACAGAGCAGGTTAATTGCCCATCATTACATCACTTCTAACTCATCCCATCATTCTGACATTGGATTTGGTCTCTTCCAAAATTCAATTTTAAACTTAGTTATTCTGAGTAAACAGGAGTCAAATAATTGCTGAATTAGAAACCAATTTTAAGGAATCTTGTTATTTTTCTAGTTTGAAACACCGTAGTACTGGTACTATTGTTTAATGCCTTGATGTATCTTTCTTGAGAAGTTAGTTGTGTTAGCAAACTTTTATCAGCAAATGCAAAAAAATTATAGATCTGAGTCAGATTTGGGGGTGGGATAGTGAGGAAGTCTTTTTCTACCTTTTTCGAATTGGCTTAATTCTACCAGAAGATGGCATTGTCTCCTTCTGAAAAGCATTTTCCTAGTGAATTGAAAAAACCCTGCATTTAGGATTGCAATAAAATTAGATTCATCTCAATATTTGAGTATTTTTAAAGGAAAACATAGTGAGCTATTCTCCACTAACCTGCAAATTGTAAGTCCTTCTCCTTGACCTCCCCTTCCCTTTTCTAGGGCTATTCCTTTGTCGCTCCTTCTATCCTGTTCAAGCGCAATGCAGCTGTCATAGATCCTCTTCAGTTTCACCTGGGAGTCGAGCGTCCTGGCGTGGCGAATGTCGCCAGAAGTGCCATGGTGAAGGTGCGTGTGGCTGCTCCAGGGTGCTTGCTTCTGTGACTGCTCAGATGTCAACATTGTTCAGTGTTCTCAAGTGCAGTCATTGTAATAGATTTTCTAATCAACTGAGGACAATTGAGAAAATGAATGAATCAATAGAAAGCAGTATTTGCCCTAGAAAATTATGGATATTAAGTAAATGCTATAGATAAAAGTAGAAACAAGCTAAAGTAAAATGAATTTTAGATTATAAAAGTGTTCCATTCAGATCTATGAATGTTAATGATTTTATATGGCTCTATGGTTTTACTTTTCCCTTGTGTATGTTTAACCTTTTCTTAAGTTAAATGATGTTGGTTTCTCATCAGGACTCTCCATTCTATCAACACTATGACCTAGATCTGAAGGACAAACCATTGGGAGAAGGAAGTTTTTCCATTTGTAGAAAGTGCGTGCACAAAAAAAGTAACCAAGCATTTGCAGTCAAAATAATCAGCAAAAGGTATGACTGTTTCTAGCTGTCTTTCATGTGTGTTGATCCTCGTCAGGGGATTCTGAAAATTAAGAGGTTTTTATAGAAAAGGAATCAATGATATATTAACTTTCTATACCCACAGTCTTAACTATGTGGCTCATTGGTTGACCCATTATACTTATAGTTCTAATAGATATTTTCTGATAAATAATTCATTTTAAACATGAATCATTATCTGATATGCTTTTGAGATTCATATAGGGAAACTTTTCTATGACAGTGATACATTTAATCAGTCGTGCTTAATGATCTCAGCAGCTATTGCTATTTCTATTAGTTGTATGTTTAAAGTACTTTTCTCTGAAATTGTATGGTACTGGTAGTTTCAACAGCCAGCTAGTTGTTTCAGTCACTGATTATTACCCTCAGGACTGTCTATTCTTATTACTAAATTGTTAGGCAAGTAGGGCATCTATTTATTTGTATGACTAGCTCTTTTCTGACTCAAAGAGCATAATTTTCTCCAGAAAAATGTCATACTTTTCTGGTGGGAGGTATGATTCATTACTTTCATGGAAACTTTATTAAATCTCATTCTTGGACATGTGTATTCTGAGTGCACTGTAAATAAAAACAAAAATTGGGGCTGGAGCAATACTGACATAAAAACTTTCTTGAAGAATTATATAGATGCTAACTATTTGATCTTGCAGAATGGAAGCCAACACTCAGAAAGAAATAACCGCTCTGAAGCTCTGTGAAGGACACCCCAATATTGTGAAGCTGCATGAGGTTTTTCATGATCAGGTATTTATGTGGCTTTTTCTTCCTCTGTGTCCTCGTTTATATACAGTGCTCCATTTCTCACCAGTTTTATTGGTGTGGAACATCACCTGGGCACTAGGAAGGGCAGAGAAACCACCCCACACACGCTCTTACTCACCCCAAAGCACTTCATCCTGCTGTGTTGCTTTCCTTACTCTGCCAGCACCACCTGTGCTGGGGAAGGAGGACAGGGCAGCAGCTCAGGGCACTGTCGCAGGCACACCATCATGCACACTTCTCAGTACTCAGGAGTTTTGAGCCTTCAGCCCTCTTGTCACTTCTATAGCACAGCATAGAGTCTTGAGCACACGTTCTCCAAGCTAAAGGGCACACGAGCAGAAGGGCAAAGCTGCTCCCCTCAGCTCGCTGCTCCAGGGGGCAAATTCTGCTTGCCCCAGCCTAGATCATGCTGCCCTCTTTTTCACTCCCAGTCTTGCTGTCCAACAGGAAGCTGGGAAATGGGACCACTGAATTGGGTTCATGTCACCTCTCAGCCTTCCCACTGCCAATTCACGACTGGAAATTGCCCCATTTCAGTATTCTTTCCCCCTGATACCAGGTGAAATGACACAGTCCTGCTCAGGACAACATGGAGGCACAGCAGCTGAAATCAGTTGCAAATGTGGTTTGCCCTAATTTTACAAATGAAGGAACTGAGGTTCTAAGGTCATGAGACTTGTGCCAAAATCCTACGACAGGTCGGCGAAAATCCAGAAGGCAGAACCTGATCACCAGTTCTGGGCTCTCCTTGATGTGATTCTGTGACATCATGACTAGAATAGGGGGAACCCAGGTTTCTACCACAGGAACCTGGGAAAGAATGATACCTCCCAGTGAGCTCGGGCAGCAGCAGCTGTATTATCAAACTGTAATAATTGCTGCCATTTATAATCACATACTTCATGTGGTCCAGGTACCACACGAGGTGTTCTACGTATGTCATCTGAGTCAGTCGTCACCATACTCCATGAGGTGAGCACACAGAGACTCCCAGTTCACTAACAGGCCTCATAGTCTGTAAGCGGCAAGGCTGGGTCTGAGGCCAGCAAGCAGTTATTCCGCTCTGCTGCTGGAGGGAAGGCAGAAACAGGCTGTTGTTTACATTAGGCAATGAGCACCCAAAGGTGGCATTATCCTCTACTCCTTTTTGGTACTCATAATCAGAAAAGGCAGCCCTTGGAAGCAAGGCCTCGAGGAACTGCTCTCCCTGCATCTCCACTGCCTCCCACATCATTGAGCTATGCATTTCTAGTGAAGGTAGTGAGTCCCCTGTCCACTAGAGCTGTTCAAGAAGAGACTATGAGTCAGGCATGAGGGCACACCTTAATCTCAGCCACTGAGGATACTGAGTAGGAGGTCATAAGTTCAAGGTCACCTGAGCAGGTTAGTGAGACCCTGTCTCAAAATAAAATTTATAAAAGGGCTGGGAATGCAGCTCAGGGCTAGAGTGCCTGGGCAAGGGCATAGCCTTGGGTTTAGTCCCCAGTACCACAAAGAGGAGAGCCTACAGACTGGACAACCTGCTGATGTAGATATGTCAATGAACGGATATATGGATGACCTAGAAATCTCCCTCTGTGGTTTTGCTTCTGTGCCCAAACTATATCCCAGTCATTTGCTCTCTGACTTCAGACTGATGTTGGATCTCAGGAATATCCCTAATTATTTATGTCAGAAGTTGATTATTTGCTGTTTTTATATTCAAGAATTATTAGAATATAAATCATTTCATAATCCTGTATGTACTAGCATAAATACATTATCATTCTAATGTGTAGTTGTAGAACTATACCTTGGATTTCCCCATGATGATGACATGAGTGCCTAGACCACCCCCATACCCAGATGGTCTTCTTTTTAATTGATGGGTGGCAGTGAGGTTGGGTCTTCAACCTTTGACTGTGACAGTATAGTTCATTTTATGATCTGTGCTTTACATACTCTAAGTTTTCTATTATGCTCAGGATAATATAACTTTTTATGGAGCAATTTTTATGAGTTTCTAATTCCAGCAGCATTAATTGAGTGATATTAGTGCTATTATGCAAACCACCTGAATCTTAATTTTGACCTTTTTTTTTCTAAACCATTTGTGTTCATTTGAGAGCTGATATAAGTCCTTCCTCTCTTCTTATTGAAATATATGCAGAGCATAGTAAATGTATAACTTATAAAGTAGTTAATTAAGATGTTGCTATGGGGATCAAAAGCAATTACTTTAAAAAACATACACAATGGGGATGGATACTTGTAATACAAGTATAACTAGGAACCTTGAAACTAATCTTTTGTGTCCTAACATTATCAAACAATACCTTTTTTAAGAGGTAGATTTGTCATTACATGGGCGTGCCAGGCTTCATGTGCACAGTTGCCCACACCTAGTTGATAATCTTCTAGATTATTTTTAACAGATCACTTCAGATTACTGTCATTACTTGGGTTGGAATGGAATTCAAATGAAAGAATTAGTCAATGAGAGGATATATGAAGATTTCCCTGCAGTACTTGAAATTTTCCATTACCAAAATAAAATTCTAAAAAAGCCACATTACCCCTCAGCTCTTTTCCCTAAAATTCAAAGATTGCTTGCTGGTGATTGTTTAAATAAGGGATTCTTTATACTTACTGATAATGGATAATAATCAATAAATGTTTTATACAATGATAGACTTCTCCTTTCCATTAAGTCACCCCACATTATTCTGTTTTCTTTTGTAGCTTCATACTTTTCTGGTGATGGAACTTCTGAATGGGGGAGAACTGTTTGAACGCATAAAGAAGAAGAAGCACTTTAGTGAGACGGAAGCCAGCTACATCATGCGGAAGCTCGTGTCGGCTGTCAGCCACATGCACGACGTCGGGGTGGTGCACCGGGATCTGAAGCCCGAGGTATAAAACAGTGTGATCTCTTTTACAATCCACCTGACATCACTATTAAAACCCCCCAAGTGGTTGTGGAATTTGGGGGATTTATTTGTTTCCCCAGAGATGCTAAGTAGATACTTGAAAATATCACAGGGTGTGGGTGGCTCTTTTCTATGTCAGTCTAAAATAAATTTGTCCTTTTTGATGTTTTGGTTTTATGGGATTTTTTGGGTTGTTTGTTTCGTTTGAGGCCAGCTGATCATCTTGAGGTTATATTTGTAAGTGTGAGAACCTTTTATGGAAAAAATGCTTTTTGCAACAGTTGTAGGCTAAAAATAGCAGTGGAAAATTTTTGTAGCAGAAAATAATATCCCTTCATATATGTATTCCATTTTGGAGAGTTTTTTTAATGACGTATTTTGAAAACTTATTTCTCATGTTTGTAATCAAACTGATTAGTTCCTGAATAAGAATGTACATAATCTTATTCAACATACGTAAACATAAAGCATTATATTGGTTTAATAAGTTTTGCCATCTTTGTATGGGCTTTTTGTCCTCAGACTATAATATTTATAGAACTGTGTAGCAATGCACAAGAAGCAGCTTTTAATATATTTCTTCTTTTGAAAGGTTAATAAACAAGGTTCTTACTCAGAGTAATCCCTTTTTAGTATATAAAACTCATTTTTGAAAATCAACAAAATAATAATGAAAATTGAAAAACAAAACCCAGTAATTTATAAAAAGATAACAGTGAATCATCCCTTGCCGTGTGCACAATTATACATATTGCTTCTCTAAAATAGAACTTTATTTTAGATCCCATGTGATTATAATGCATTTTTAAGTATATTTAAGATATTAGTGTATTTGATGTTTCTTTTTTGTTAACAAAAGAATATTTCTCTAAAGACACAGTTTTTGCTTTTTATTTAAGTATCTTTCATCATTAGAGAAAGAGGATATTTTAAAAATGGGAATCTGTATATTCAAATATCCAGTCATCCTTCTAGTTCTGTGGAGGACTGGTCAGTCCCAGAACTCCCAGGGACGCTCAAGTCCCTTGTAAGAATGTCCCTTGTGTATTATCTACATATAACCTACACACAGCCTCCCTGTACCTTAATTCCCCTCTAGAAGGTTTATAACACCAATGCAATGTAAGTACAATTTAAATAGTTATATGAAATTGTTTAGGGGATCATGACAAGAAAAGGCTGTCCATGCTCAGTACAGCTGCAGTTTTAAGTTTTTAATCCATGGATGATTGAGCCTGAAGTTATAAAACTCAGTAACCTGGAGGGATGACTGTAATTGATCATACCTGTAAAGTGTTTAACTTCTGTGTACTTCCTATTAGTTACCGCCATTACTAGTAATTAATCCGAAGTGCACGGTGTTTGATGAACTTGCCACTCTGCTCCCCTCTGCTTCCCTCCTCCTGGCTCCCTCTTTCCTTACACAACGCCCACAGAAAATATGGTGCTCTGTACATTAGAGATTAGCTGTCTATTTTTAAATGTGAAAGCACACCACTTAAATGTTTTCTTGATAGACAAGGAACAAGCATGTAGTTTTTTTAATGGAAAAGAAGATCTGTTCCATGACTGTATAGAATTCATTTTCACATGTTTTATTCTTTGATAACTGGCCATCTGTCATCTCATGAGTCTGAAATGAGGCAACTGTCCTCTGCACCACAATTTAAAGTTGCCTTCCTACTTCCTTGATAAAAAGATACTTAATTTTCTTATTTGTGATAAGCCTTTTTTTTTCATTTGGAATGCAAAAATTGTCAGATTATTGAGGACATTCTATAACAGTTATAGTCTTAAACCATAACTAGATTTTTAAGAAATGAAAATGTACCTTTGAACTAACATCTTCACAATCATATAGCTTTCACTTGGACTCTTAAATGGCAAAATATATTATTTCCAAACCAAAAGTGTAATCCCTTTCCAATGTTTCTGGCATTTGAAGATCTGATTATATATCTTTTGGTCGATGGTGATGGAGCATCCGTTTCTGCCTAGGCAAAATCCTAAGTTCTGGGTGAGAGATAATCAGATAAATTTAGAAGCTGGCTGACATTCTTAGTAGGCTGCTTTGTGTTTTTCAAACTGGCCCCATCTTCTTAGAAGATTAAAAAAAAGTTGTATCTATCACATAGTTTCAGGCAGAACTTGAAATGAGGCTGAAAGGGCATTGGCGGCTTCCTGATCATGCGCACACACACACACACACACACACACACACACGCTCACCTGCACATACCCCACGCAGAGCTGTCTCAAAGCCTCTGTTTTGTGCTGTGGGGGAGGTGAGCAGAGTGCTCCATTTCTACAAGCTCAGGAATAGGAGGAATGGTTCAGAGTCACCAAATTAAAGTGAACGCCACATGCCCTCATTTTCTCCACTTCTAAAACTAAAATGGAGGGGGTCCTTTGTCAGTCTTAATACGAAATAAACCTAAGTCGTTTCCAAAGGCTTGGCAAGCAGGCATAGTTCAGAGGGCCAGTGCACTCACTGCTCTGGGCAGCACATGCCTGGCACTACAAGGGGGCTCCAGTTTGGTTTACGGGGAGACTTCTCCAAGCAGACATTCACACACCCAGCTGTGGCTTCACTTGTCACAAACTAAAGGTCAAGCATTGTATGATAGAAAATTTAGGAGAACTTTTAATGTTTTTTTTTTCCTCCCACTTGACTCATTTTCAGCTTCTAAGTGAAAGACTTAAAAGGTTTTTCTTCTTTGTATCAATGAAACTTTCTGTCGTGTCTTTTATTTCAGCTGGAATAGCATTAACAGAGCAAATGATATTCTAGCACTGGGAAGAATTGAACCAGTATAAAGGCGTAGCAGATTTTGTTAGGATATCTAAAGGCAGGATAGTCCGATTCACTCACTTAGCCCGATGTGCTGATTTAAATGATTGCACATTAGAACAGCTAACGTTTATTAAGCATGTAGCAAGCACCAAAGTAGTAAAGTAACAATCTAGATGTCCTTGGTAAATTAATGATCAAAATAACCATGTTTTCTGAATATTTGAGGCATATCTGAACATTCAAATATGTTTAAATATTAACAGTTTTGGAGAAAATGTTTCTGAAGCATAATACCTACCTCTACCATGTTTTCTTTAATAGACTATACTAGATATTATATAACTGTTTTATTTATGCCTTTATTCAGTGAAAAATATAGGCATACCTCAGAGATACTGCAGTTTGGGTTGCAGGCTACCCCAATAAAGTGAATATTGCAGTAAAGCATATCACAGGGTTTTTTTTCCCCAGTGCATATTATTTTTATTCTACACTATATAAAGTGTACAATAGCACTGTGTCTGAAAAAACATGGTTCATACCTTGATTTTAAAATATTTTATTGCTAAAAGATTCTAACTACCTTCTAAGACTTCAGTGAATCCTAAAGTTTTGCTGGTGGAGGGTCTTCCCTGGATGCTGATAACTGCTGCTGATCAGGTTGGGCTCTCTGTGGCCGTTTCTTGAATAAGTCAACAGTGAAGTTAGATGTCTTGATTAACTCTTCCTCTCATGAAATATTTCTTGGTAGTGTGGGATCTGCTTGGCAGCATTTTACCCACAATAGAACTAATTTTGAAATTGGAGTCAATCTTCTACTCTTTATCAACCAAGTTTATTTCTTATTCTAAACCCTTTGTTGTCATTTCAACAGTGTTCACAGTGTCTTTCCAGGAGTAAATTCTATCTCAAAAAAACCTTTTTCGCTCACCCATAGGAAGCAACTCCTTATGTGTCCAAGTTGTGTCGTGAGAGGGCAGTGGTTTAATCACATCTGCAGGCTCCACTTCCTATTCTGGTTCCTTGACATTTCCACCGCATCTTCAGTTACTTCCTCCACATAAAGTCTTGAGCCCCTCAGAGTACAAGTATTTGGAATCAACTTCTTCCAACTCCTGTTCTGTTCACATTTTGTCCTCCCCCCAGGAATCATGCATGCTCCTAGTGGAATCTGGAATGGTGAATCCTTTCCAGAAGGTTTTCAGTCTGCCTTGCCCAGGTCAATCATAAGAATCACACCTATGACAGCTGTAGCCTTATAAAATCTATTTCTTAAATAACAAGACTTGAAAGTCAAAATCTCCTCCTTGTCCCGACACAGAGTGAGCACACATTGTTGGGAAAACAGTGCCTGGAGACTTGCTCAACCCAGGGCTGCCACAGATCTTTAATTTGTTTAAAATGCCTTATCTGAGTTAGGCACAGAAGTGCACACCTGTAATCCCACCTACTCAGGAGGCTGAGGCAGGAGGATTGCAAGTGCCAGGCCAGCCTAGACACCTTGGTAAGATCCTGTCTCAAAATTTAAAAATTTTTAAAGGGCCAGGGACATAGCTCTGTGGTAGAGGGCACCTGGGTTCAATCCCCAGTACTGTGCAAAAAAAAAAAAAAAAAAATCCCCAAAACACAGACACACACATATACACACACAAATGTGTTATCTGCAAAGAGCAATAACATGATGCACAATCAAATGAGGAATGCCTGTACTTACCAAAGCACCTACACTAAAACTAGGGACACAGTCATAGAAGTGGACAGAGTCCCCACCGTTATGAAAGTATGGTCTAGTATATCAGAATATTAAACTAAAAATACAGAGATGATAAGTGCCAGGAAGGGAAAGCAAGCCAGGCTGGGAGAAAACATGAAAAGCTCTAACTTCAGTTGGGTAGAGGGCTAGGGTGGTGTCTCTAGAGGAGGAGGAGGGGGTTGGTAGGTGGGCTGGAAGGGGGATTGTAGAGGAAGTGGCAGGCAGACTCAAGCCAAAGGAAAAGAGACATGTGCAGTCGAAAAATGCCTCACCCAACATTGTAAAATGGAAAAGTATAAAAAAGTATAGAATATACATTGACATGCAGCCCCAAAACCCTCCCTGTGAGCCCTCTCCCTGTGCATGATGTGCTCCATGAATGGGATCACAGATCCTCTGACATTTCAATAAGAAACCAACTGAAGTATTGGTATCTTACAGAATTTATTGTTCACTGATGAAAATGATAATTTGGAAATTAAAGTTATCGATTTCGGGTTTGCTCGCCTCAAGCCGCCTGACAATCAGCCCCTGAAGACCCCGTGCTTCACCCTTCATTACGCAGCCCCGGAGCTCTTGAATCACAATGGCTACGATGAGTCCTGTGACCTGTGGAGCTTGGGTGTCATCTTGGTGAGTGTCATAGAAGAGCCACTAAACCTGGTCAATTCTTAGGTATCCTCTGTAATTTTCTCTCTCTGTTGTTTTTCTTGAATTCATTAAAAAAAATAGAAAAATGGCCAATTAGAAGGCCTATCAAAGAATATGTCCCTTTCTTAAAACTTACACTAGAGAAAATGTTGGAACTGGGTTTATTTTAAAATATTTAAGTTACCTATTTCATATGAATGAGTTATGTTATTTTTTAAAAGAAGCATGAATGTATTTTTATAAGACATATTGGATATAATGTGAAAGCAGCAGAGTGACTCTTTAATACAAAAACACTTCAAGAGCTTATGTGAGACTTCAGACTAAAAATGTAATTAAAGAAAATCATTTAGGATAAGTTAACAAATTAATAGATCAAACTAGAAATATTTGTGGTAATTTATAGCAATTGTGGTGAGCATGCTTTTCACCAAATGTGCGTAGAAGATGTAATCAGAAAATAAACATTAAGTGGGAAAAAAAATCCCAGAATTTTTTTTGCCTCAAAATAGCTTTACTTTTTCTGCATGTAGTGCATAGTACATGATCTTAGAGGGAAATTTTGAGATATTACAGAAAGATGCAAGAAACAAAGTGAAAGTTGCTCATAACCTTTCCACTCAAAGATGATGTTGAGCAAGCTTCCTTCGCCCTCAGTCCCCCGCTGCACATGTCCCCCAGCTGCAGTGTATCTTGTATGTTTTTATATGTGTATGTGTATGGAATTTTTAAAATATTTTTTTAGTTATTGTTAGACCTTTATTTTATTCATTTATTTTTATGTGGCACTGAGACTCAAACCTAGTGCCTCACACATGTCAAGCCAAGCACTCTACCCCTGAGCTACAATCCCTGTGTATGGACTTTTTAACAAATGGGATTATATTATACATGTAGTTCGAGTCTGTGAAATTTCTTTTAAATATTTCTTTAATAATTATCTGTTAGCATTTTCCATTTTTTCACTAATTATAAACTACACAAGTAAATATTTTGCACATTATGTTTGCATTTTTCTCATTATTTCCTTAGGACAGATTCCTAGGGGACGGTAGGTGCATCTTTATTTCAACATGGATGCCTAGATTCCCTGTTAGAAGATTCACCAAGTTATGTTCCCATCAACTGTATGAGAGAACATTGAATGCTGTCCATATCAATCTTAAATTAGTCCCTACTGTTCTTATAATTAGCATGTATTTCTTTGATGAATATTCACTCTCAGCATATTTTCATGTTTTTGGACATTTGTATTTTCTCAGTTATAAATTGTTCCTTATGAGCTTTGCCCATTGGTCTATGGGGAGATTTTTTTCTACTTAATCTTAAAGATCTGTTAAGGATTTTAATCCTTTGTCTGCCATCAATATTGGATATGTTTTTCTAGTTTACCCTTTGTTTGAAATCTTTGTTTATACGCTGGGGCTTCAGCTTAGTGGTAGAGCTCTTACCTAGCACATATGAGGCACCAGGTTTAATCCTCAGCACCACATAAAAAAAATAAATAAAGGTATTGTGTCCATCTACAACTAAAAATATTTTTTAAAAGAAAACTTTGTTTATAGTAATATGGAATTCTGATTTTGTTTTTAGAGAAGTTTATAAATAGAGAAGTTTTTTCCTGATGTGTCAGCCTTTCCCTATGTGGTGTGTGGCTTTGATGTCAGGCTGTCACTCCATCCCTGCCCTCATCCCAAGATTTTAAAAGTAGTCTCCTAAATTTCCTCCAGCATTACTCTGTTTTATTTTTATGCCTCAATCTGTCCTCCATCTGGGGTTTATTTTGGTGTCAGTTGTTCTCCCCCAATGGCAGCCACTTGTCCCTACAGGATGGTTCTTCTTTATTTTAAGCTTTATTTGGTTTTCATCTGAGCACTTTTAAATCATCATTTATCATTGTCAAACTAATGTACTTATGAATAAGATTATTTTTAGTAAAAATAAGTAACTCTAGGGCTGAGGTTATGGCTCAGTGGTAGAGCACTTGCCTGGCACGTGGGAGGCACTGGATTCAATCCTCAGCACCACATAAAAATAAATAAAGGTATTATGTCCATCTACAACTAAAAAAGTTTTCAAATAAACAACTATAAACAATTGTAAAAACAAATCTACTATAGGTTTGAAGAGTTTTATGGACTTAAATTGATGGCATGTTCATTAGCAGCAATGTCTTTAAAAAATTGATGAAAATAAAAAAGAGCTTTTGATTTCTAGTATCACTTTTCTTTTCCATTGGAAAAAGAGACTTCCATTAAATCTAGGCCAGTTGTGACCAGCAAACTCTTAAGGTTTAAGAGTCTTAGATGTGCAGAGAGGTATCTTAGAGCCCAAGTGTTATTTCTATGAAAGCAACTTTCCATAGGGCATGGATGGAAGCAGTGCTGCCCCCCTAGATGGGATTATCAAATTTTAAGAAAAATGGGATATAAAACAGGGTAAGTGATAGCAGAGGACAGTCAAAATGTCCAGACTGTGGGCAATTTAGAAACCACCTTTTTTTTGTAGTTTCCATTTCTTATAATATCCGTGTTTTTCAGTTATAATTGAGTGTAACTACAGTGTGTATCATGCCCACATCTAACATGATACTAAATTTGATCTTGATCTTTATTTTCCTGGGAAGGCTTACTGATGTTCTCATGAGGGAATATTGCTGGTACCGATTGACTCTGATGAGCTGTTATAAATAATCTTGAGTGGATATGTTTATTCATATAATTTTCATAGTCTTTGGATTGGGGGTGTTAATGTCTCAGAAATGAGATTATAGGGTTGTACTTTTAGTCATATCCAACTTGCTTGATTTTTATTTATTAGTTTTGAGGTGTTACAATCTTTTTTTATTTGTTCTTTTTAGATATACATGACAGAGTATATTTTGACATACATACATGGAGTATAACCTAAAAAAAGTATTCTCAATACTTTTGTTTGTTAATTACTAAAATTCTAATCAGGATCCCATTCTGCAGTTGTACATGATGTGGAATTTCACTAGTTATGTATTCATATACGAGCATAGGAAAGTTATGTCAGACTCATTCTACTGACTTTCCTATTCCTATTCCCCTTCCATTCCCTTCATTCCCCTTTGTCTAATCCAATGAGCTTCTGTTGTTCCCTCCCCGCTTATTGTGTGTTAACATCTGCATATGAGAACATTCAGCAGCCCACATCTCAAGCAAGTAAATTATAAGAAAAGATAACTTGGGAACCTACAGATTAAAAGACACTTGAGCAATAATGTTTACATTTTACTTGAATCCTGATTCAAGCAAAATCGAAATTCTGTGTATTGAATTCAAATTCTAAAAGTAATTCATACAGATGTTATTAAAAAAAAAAAAAAATATATATATATATATATATATATATATATATATATATCCACAATATGTATAACACAATGAGATTTTGAACATACAAAGAAATGACTGCTAATTTTTTTAAGTGTGATAACGGCACTGTGGTTATAATTTTAAAAAGTCTTGCTTTTTAAAGATACAAGATGAAAGTGAAAAAAATTAACACCTTCTTTAAACTGTCAAAAAAAGAGAGAAAGCTTTGCATAAATGAATATCTCCAGACATCTAGAATACAAAGCCTGAATTATCCCATAGCAAGCACAAAATTTATTTGAAGTCTCCTGATGTACCTTAGAAATGTATGGCCCTTTTGCATTTTCCATCTAATAGATGTAAATGTGGGTATTTTGTTAAGAAAAGAAACTATTTTACCCTGAGTAAAATAAGTACTCCAAGAAAATATATCCTATAGTATCATCTGGCTTTTTTTAAATTATTTTTTAGGTGTAATTGGACACAATGCCTTTATTTTATTTATATTTACTTGTTTTTATGTGGTATTGAGGATCAAACCCAGGGCCTCACACATGCTAGGTGAGCACTCTACCGCTGAGCCACACACCCCAGCCCTCATCTGGCTTTGATTACAACCCAGTATATGCTGTGGAAGTATAATCCCAGTCTGAATGTGTAGGGCTTAATTAAAATAGAGGTTACACAGCATATTAATGTTTGTGCTATCACAGAATACCACAAACTGGATGACTTAAACAGCAGATTTATTTTCTATGGTTCTAGAACCTGGGTAATCTAAGATTGAGGTACCAGTAGAGTTGGCGTCTGGTAAGGACCCCCCTTTGGGTCACAAACAGCTACCTGCTCACCATGTGCTCATCAAAGCCTTTGGCTGGTACACGGTTCCACAGAGCTCTCTCTGGTATCTGTTCTTTTAAAGACACTAATCCTGTTTGATCAGGACACTATCATATAATTTAATTTCACTTTAACTACCTCCAAAAAACTCCCTCTCCAAGTACAGTGGCATTGAGGGTTGGGACTTCAACATATGAATTTAGTTCTTTAACACAAAGTATTTAGGAGATATAGGACAGGATATATAACAAACCAGTGATATAGCACATAATTCCATTTAAAACATATTTCCCCTAAATATTTTATTCTGGAGACATTAGTTTTTGTTTTTTGTTTTTTAACTTTGTTCCCAAAAAATTTTATTTTGAAAATTTCAAAAGTAGAGGACGTGAGAGAAAAATACTACGAACATCTAGGATTTCACTGCATTTGCTTTTTTTTTTCTCTGATTCTTCCTTGTGTGTGTGCTCTTACAATGTATTTATGTGTATGCATATGTTTATGGACATACATAATACATGTATACAGACACAGAGATTATTTCTGCATACACATGCAATTCTTGATATGTATTTCTGTATAGTTATGTCTCTGTTTTGCACCACATCATTTGTAGACAGAAAATTAATCTTAACAGAAATCGATTACTGGATAATAAACTAAAATTATAAGTCTATGCCCCTTGGATAAAGGGGTACTTTGAAGTAATAAAGTGGTTTTATATTTGAATATCATAAAAATTCATGCCACTTTGTTTACAAGTCTTTGGAATGTGGGGTAACCTCAGTGATGGAAGTCATGTGGTCTTTTAAACCAAATAATGCTAGTTGTAAAAGCTGGTGAGTTGTGCTAATTAAGTTGGCAGTAGGATTACTGGAGGGGCTGCGACAGTCATTCTGCTTTGTTACTTTTCTTCCATGATAGTATACAATGTTGTCAGGGCAGGTTCCATTCCAGTCTCATGACAGAAGTTTGACGTGCACCAGCGCAGTCGAAATCATGAAGAAAATTAAAAAGGGAGATTTCTCCTTTGAAGGAGAAGCCTGGAAGAATGTATCCCAAGAGGCTAAAGATTTGATCCAAGGTAAGAATCTCATGATGCTTGGTGTTCTGCAGGGTGCATAGTGACTGAAGCGGAATTGTGCCCCTTACACACACATAACATGTTTGTTAATTACTCACGGAGCCCATAGGTGTTCTCTGGGGTTTACCAGGCTGCACCTTTCAGCCTGTCATCTTCTTCCCAGACACTGTCCCTCAATGATCTCGACATTTCCAGCATGGACTAATATATGGCTCCCATTTTCCTCCTTCAGGACAGTGGCTCTACCCAGGAGCAAAGTCACTGAAACAGAAACCTGTCACCTGGCTGCCTGCACCTTCCTTGCCTTGTGCAGCCTGTCCCCTGGTGCTCAGGTTCAGCCACCCCTGGGCTGCCGTCCTTCCCACTCCCAGCCAAGTGTCTTAGAGTCCAGCAGCATCCCTTCATTTGGACTCACTTCCTCTCGTTTGACCTGTCCATCTGTTGACTGAGTGACAAATGTGATCAGGGACTCTCCATCAGCTGCAGGTCTCACTCCTTAGCCTGGCGTTGAGACCTCAAGGCCTCCATCACCTGGCCCTGCTTCCCCTGCTTCCCGGTTACCACAGCTCTGCCACTGTGGGAAACTCAGATTTCTCCATTTCTTTCCATATAGAGCACCCTCTTCCTCCTGCCCACTCTCATTCCACAGGACTCGACTCCTGGGATCCTTCCAGGATACCTGCTCTCCACGGATGAGCCCTTCTCCCGGGCCTGCCAGCCCTATCCCGGTGTGTTTTGCTACTAGTGCCCTCCTGTTAGACTGGCTCCCTCCTGTCCCTGTCTTTAGTCACCCTTGAGTCTCCAGTCCATGTCTCAGGAGAGCCTTCCTCCCTCCCTGACTTGTAGCAGATGCTGGTAAAGGTCTGGACATGAGTGAAGTAGATCTAGGTGTTCTGTTCTCATTGGAGCTTACCAAGTCACCAGTGGGAGTCTTTGTTTGGGGGGTTTATTTTCTGATTGAAAAGCTCATTAGCCTACAGCCTTCTAGAAATAGGCGACTGTGGCATTATCATCCAGTGTCCACTAGAAGATCTAAATATATTTGTATATATATGTGTGTGTGTGTGTGTGTGTGTGTATATATATATATATATGTATAAAATATATAATTATCTGCTGGGTACAGTGGTGAATGCTTGCAATCCCAGTGACTCGAATGGCTGAGGCAGGAGGATCACAAGTTCAAAGCCAGCCTCAGCAACTAAGCAAAGCCCTAAGTAACTTCATGAGACCTGTCTCAAAATAAATAAAAATGACTGCAGATGTGGTTCAGTGGTTAAGCACCCCTGGATTCAACCTTCAGTACAAAAAAAAAAAGTATGGGCTGTGGTTATGGCTCAGAGATAGAGCGCTCGCCTACCACGTGTGAAGCCCTGGGTTCGATCCTCAGCACCACATATAAATAAAATAAAAATAAAGACATTTTTTAAAAGAAGTAATTATCTTTGTAGGAAGTTGAAGCCTCATTGAAATCTTCATGTCATGTGAACATAATTGAAATTTATGTCTGAGATAGATTTTTAAACCAGGTTTAAAATGGCAAACCTTAAAATACATTATTTATTCCCACAGGACTTCTCACCGTTGATCCAAATAAAAGACTTAAAATGTCTGGCTTGAGATACAATGAATGGCTTCAAGATGGCAGTCAGCTGTCCTCGAATCCTCTGATGACTCCAGACATTCTGGGATCTTCGGGAGCTGCCGTGCACACCTGTGTGAAAGCAACCTTCCATGTGAGGCTCTGCACTATGCACGTGGCAGGCGGTTTGAAAAGGGATTGTAACCACATTTCTTTTTTTTAACATTTTTAGTTGCAGATGGACACAATAACTTTATTTAATTTATTTATTTATTATGTGATACTGAGGAGTGAGCCCAGTGCCTCACACATGTTAGGCAAGTGCTCTGCCACTGAGCCAAAACCCCTGACCCATAACCACATGTTCTTATTTGGTAGTCTCAGAGACATGCTGTCTGTTAACACATTTACAATATATTCACCTTTTAATTTTTATAAACTGCTTCATACTGCTTCATAAACTGCTTTAATTTTTATAAACTGCTTCACTCTCCTAGAATGTGTGAGGCACTGGGTTCAATTCTCAGCACCACATATAAATAAATTAATTAAATAAAGGTCCATTAACATCTAAAAAATATTTTATTAAAAAAAAGTATACAAAGTACTTATTTGGTGTTTAGAATGAGTTTGTAAGAGGAGACAGTAATCTGATGTTTGAATAGTTGAAAGATTTTAATAAGTAATGAAAACAACTTAAACAAGCATACATAATAAAAAAGTTTTTCCCCAAAACAAAATCATGCTTTTAAACCATAACTAAATGTTGGGAACTAAGACATAAGAAAAGTCTATTCATTCAACAACCCACCCATTAGTGCATGTCATAGTCTAGGACTGAGGGATTTGAAGTGAGTTAATTGCATAAATATAGACTGTATCCTTAAAAAGCTGACACTACATGATGATAACCACATTATGTACCCTTGTGTCAAGCAAATACAATTATATCAAGATAATTAGCCTAAGAAATAATGGGGTAGAGAGATTTAAAATTTTTCTCTAACAGAATTATGTTGAGCCATCAGCACCAGGATTTGATTTTAAAAGTCATAGCTGGACATGGTAGTGTACACCTGTAAGCCTAGCTATTTGAGAGTCTAAGGCAAGAAAACCAAAAGTTCAGAGCCAGCCTGCATAAATTAGCAAAACCCTATCTCAAAATAAAAAGGGCTGGGGATGTAGCTTAGTGGTAGAGCACCTGCCTAGCTGTGAGAGCCCTGGGTTCAATCCCTAGTACTACCAAAAAAAAAGAAAAGAAAAATAGGGGCTGGGTATGTAGCTCAGTGGTAGAGCACTTGCTTAACATGTGTGAGGCCTTGGGTTCAATCCCTGGCACTGAAAATAATAATAATAAAATTTAAAAAGTAACAAACCAGAAAATGTTGGAAAGTAGCTGCAAGAATTTAGGCCATCTGGACTGGGATTGAGGCTCAGCAGTAGAGCACTCGCCTAGCATGCATGGGGCCTTGGGTTCAATCGTCAGCCCACATAAAAATAAATGAATGGAATAAAGGTATTGTGTCCAACTACAACTAAAAATAAATAAATATATATATTTTTTTTTTTTTAAAAAGGAATTTAGGCCATGTGATCCAGGTCTTCTCAGTGATGACCATGATGCGAGTTTGTCAAGGTGCCTGCACCACTGCCCACACTTGAGCTAAGAAGGATCAAGACAGGCTGCTGTGAGGAAGAAGCTGGGGTGGGATTTGCAGAGCTACGATTCTCTGTGTATATTAAGTGACCAAAATAAGCCCAAGTGACGTTGCACTGGGTGTACAGAGCAAGGACCTACAATGGATTGAATCTGCTCTATGTTGGAATTTTGTGGCTGGAATTTTCAATCTTAGACATGAAACCAGTAAAAGTAACAGAAAGGATTGTTGCTTCAGATGACTGATGTTCTTCAAGACTTTCCAGTTAGTCAGCGGTTTCTCACTGAGATGTAACACTAACTTCTTAAAAAGATTTATTAAATGAGCAGAGGTGTAGCTCAGGGATAGAGCACCTTGCCTGGCATGCACAAGGTCCTGGGTTCGAACCCCAGTGCCACAAAATAAACAAACAAATGAAATCCTGACTCCTGGACAGCCTGGCTGGTGTGATGCAAACTCAGAATTCTTTTCCCATGAGCTTCTCCTCCCTGCAGCAGGTTTGGGTATAAAAGTTTTGTTCCCAGAACAGCCTTAGAGCTATGGTTGCCACAGGAAGTTGTCCTCTGCTATAAGTTGTATTTACTGCAAAAATGTCAATACTTTTTTCTTTTGTTCTTTTTAGTTATACCTGACAGTAGAATGTATTCTGGCATATTATACATACACAGAGTGTCACTTATTCTAATGAGGATCCTATCATGGCTGTCATGATGTGGAGTTACCCAGGTCGTGTATTCAGATAGGAGGCTGGGAAAGTTATGTCCGATTCCTTCCTTACTGTCCTTCCTATTCTCCTCCCTCCTCCCTTCCCTTTATCCCCTTTGTCTAATCCAAAGGACTTCTATTCTTCCCCTTCCTACCCTCCCTTGTTTGGGGTTAGCCTCCATTTATCAGAGAGGACAACTGGCCTTGGGTTTTGGGAGGATTGGCGTATTTCACTTAGTATGCTATGCTCTAGTTCCATCCATTTCAAAAATGTCAATATTTTTACCTTCCCTGATTTTCTCCCCTAGGCCTTTAACAAATACAAGAGAGAAGGATTTTGCCTTCAGAATGTCGATAAGGCCCCATTGGCTAAGAGAAGGAAAATGAAAAAGACCAGCACCAGTACAGAGACCCGCAGCAGCTCCAGCGAGAGCTGCCATTCTTCCTCCTCCCATTCCCATGGCAAAACCACACCCACCAAGACCCTGCAGCCCAGCAACCCTGCTGATAGCACTAACCCAGAGAGCCTCTTCCAGTTCTCGGACTGAGAGACCGAAATGTGCATGGTAGGAATGTCCTCCGTGGCCGTGGCACCTTGCTCTCCCTCAGAATGATCCTGAGGTGGTGGTCTGTGCTTTAAAGAATTTGTCCCGTTGGTCTCATTGGAATCTGCTCCTAGTGAATTTTTTCAGGAAAACTGTTTGGTTATCCTTGAACAAGAGCACTGAACAGGGAATGTCACTGTGAATGGAGCATTTGTGATACCCTTAACAACCTAGCATGATACCAGCAGGATGATTCTTGAAAGGGCAAAGGTTTCTGTACCTTTGTTAGGTCCTTGTTAGATGACGCTGCCTACAACGTCAGTCACAGGTTCTCTGATGTCTGCCAACAAGACTTTACGCCTTTCACTAGGCCTGATGGACAAGGTGGGTTTTTAAGAGATTTGTACCCTTTGGATAGTGATTTAGCAGAGCAAGAGGTCTGTTTTCAGAAAAAGATTCTGTAATGAATTTTGTGTGTGGCATATACTTATTTCTTGAGAGAGAATTTTAACTTATTGTTTTTATTTTATGGTTATATATGATAATAACTTGCTATTCATCTTTTTCTAAAAAGTTAAAAAAAAAAAGAAGTTATTAGAACTCAAGGTCCCAAGCCTTGTGTTTGGGAGCACATGAGATGCATGCTAAGCTGTGTATGTTTTTAATTTTGCACTGCCTTTTCCTGGTAATTAATTTTAAAGATCATTGCAAAATATTAAGGTACATGTCCCTTTGTTTTAAGTAATATTGCACTTTATAGAAGAGTGTGAATAAATCAATCTGTTTTATAAAGTGCACTGTTAAAAGCATATGTACTGTATGTTTGCTGGGTTTTTTTCCATTATCTACTTTAAATTTGTCCTCACATCCCTCTTCTGCTTTGTATGCAACAAGTAGAATGGGGTGCTTTGTATAATGTGTCATTAGCCACTTATGCACCAATCTGAGGGAAAACTAAAGGGAAATTTTACTCAACACTGTGCTTCGTATGTGTACACTGTGTTGTGCTACAGTGAGGTATTCCCTCCTGTAGTCAAATATTATGTACATAATATTTTAGAATCATACCTATGACTTGTTTTGAAATTTTTCTGTTGAATTTTAAATCCAGAAAGCATTTTATAAACTTATGCAGAGCACTTTTATTGCTCAAAAGTTCTGAATTCATACAGAAAACAAGTGCTATGCGATGAAGACATTTCATTAAGATTGCTGCATTTTAAAATAGAATTAATTCATTCCCTATGCAAAAAAAATTAAGTGACAGGATTTGTACATTATGTTTTCTTTTAAAGCCATCACATAAAATGCCAGGACTGAGAAAAGTGATCTTTGCTATGTTTACAGAAATCATGCTTAAAAAGATAATGCCCAACATGTTTATTTTATAGTTTTTGTTAATGATAATCTCTTGATCATGGGTTTGGAATTTGGGCATGATATTTATTTATCCCTTTCCTGAGGTAATAGCAGCATTAATTTCAACCAGTTATAAATACTAAAAATATTGCACTCTCTGTATTGGTAGCATATTTATTACTGAATCAATGTGTATACTAATAGCACAGGCAACAAAAATGGCAAATATTAAAATATTTTCAAAAAATTGTATTATCCTGTTCACATTTTTGTCCATGATGGTTTTGGGGAATAACTTTATTATACTTTACACTGGCGCAAATGACTTCATAATTCTCAAGGAGTCAATGAAAGTCTTTGTACTTCTTTCAGTCATTCCTAGTAATGATGGGAAATTTTGTGTGAATTATTAACAAACTATAGCTAATTTATAAAATGTGATGCCATCAGTACATATTTATAATTTTTTAAAATGTTTGTTTATTTTGACCTTGGATATAGTTATATTTGGAAATGTGTAAGTTAGCTCTTCACGTCATCTTTTAAACTATGAATCCTGGTAGAAAATATGAGTTGAAACAGAAACTAAAGGGACTATGTTTACAAAAGAAAATGATCCAGAAAAATGGTTCAACAGCACACCCCAAGACTGATGATGTGGTTGACTCCCTGCAAATGTTGGAATGGACACATTTTCCTCTCATTTCTTCTCTCTACAACTTCTCCTGGAGGACTTGACTGACCCTGAGACCAGCAAAGGTGGGCAGAGTAGGAGGAGGGAGAAAGGATGTGGCTCTCCATTAGCTGAAGAGCTTTCCTCAATCATCCAGAAGGGCTTTGGAAAAGACCTTGGAAAACACACAGCGTGTCCTCTCATCAGGTAGTGACATCCTCCCCTGACTTATCAGTACCCAAAATATGGCATTCCAAGAAGCACAAGTCACTAAGCTCTCCTTTGGTAACATCAAAATTCAAAGGTAAAAAATATTTTATATAAAAGTATACAGTGAAGGACTCTTTTGTGATACTAGGAGTTAAGCAGAAGATCTAAAAAAACCCAAATATATATTAAATTTTCTTTATGACATTAACTGGGAGGATAGAACCAGTCATCTCTTGCCTTCTTCACTACTGTTGTGTTGTATATGACTTAGGCCAGCATACATCCTAAGTCAGATATTTTGTAACTATACATCTAATTCATTGGGAGGCAAGTAAGGAAAGGAAGGTAGGTAATGGAGGAAAGAAATTAAGATCAGTTCCTTGTAATTATCATGCCAGACCTGTGGCTAAATGAGTTAAATTGGCTATTTTGAAATTCACTAATTCTCCCAAGCCCTCTGATCTACTGGGATAGAATATATAATAAGAAACCCACTGATAAGAAATAAGAAACCCACTGATCTACTGGGATAGAACATCAGTCTTCCAAATTAATTTCAACCTGATTGGGAATTGCAGTTCATTTATTTAAAAAAAAACTGCCTTTTAATTTTTTCTTTTAGATTACTGCTAATTTCTTGAATAAGTATGTAAACGACTATATTTTAATTATAAATTATTTTAAAGAATCCTACCAGGATAGATGATTGGTTTGTTGTTGTTGTTTTCCTTTTCAAATGAGGAAATTCTCTTGGTTACTCACTCTATACTCACTTTGTTTTTTGAAGTATGTACTCAGATACATTATTAAAAGTATACAATTTATTATTTACTTATTCACCAGGCCTCCAACTTGCTATTATCATACTTACTAAGAACAAGGTACCTTACAATGTTGAAAATTGCTAAATTATTCCAAATTATTGGCTCTCTCTCTTAGACCACCTGATGACTTTACATGTTCTCTCAGTGACCAATAGCATGAGTAGACAGATGTATGTGGGAACACTTCTCATATTCCTTAAAATCTAAGCAAGTTAAATTTTCATGTACCACTTACATTATGTCAAAATAATTGTCTTATAGATGAATTATCACAACAAGGAAATATCATTTTAACAACAGAGTTTTTAAAATATTTTTTAGTTGTTAATGGACCCTTATTTTTATTTATTTATATGAGGTGCTGAGGATCACACATGCTAGGCAAGCACTACCACTGAGCCACAGCCCAGCCCAACAATGAAAGATCTTAAAATGATGATATTTGGTCTCTTACACCTTCACACCCCAATTTTTCTGGCCTTTACTTAATTACACCCCACATGTACAAAGTAAAATGAATCATACTTTAAAATTCACAAAGCTTTCACTAGAATATCCATTGTCACTTGGTCTGGCACAAAAATGAATGTGGTAAGCTCTAATGAAATTTGGAATTTAAATGAGTCATTGTAAAACTCAAGAATGAAACGGAAAAGACAAGATAAACAGAGGAAGTATGTGTCAAATAGTTTTAAGAATAATGGGCCCAAAGAAAATAGCAGCTACAGCATCATAAAGGTTTTATTCACTGTCTTGTGAAGTAACTTCTCTCTAAATCGAGACATTCTTTAGAGAGAATATTTTCCTTCTGAGTTGTTCT
Organism: Marmota monax; assembly: GCF_021218885.2. Classification (NCBI taxonomy): domain Eukaryota; kingdom Metazoa; phylum Chordata; class Mammalia; order Rodentia; family Sciuridae; genus Marmota; species Marmota monax. The sequence continues at coordinate 5,904,429 of NW_026695241.1, forward strand.
TTAAATCTTGTTTCTGCAGGGAGAAAAGCGTGTTTTCAAGGGAGCATTGTCTTAAGAACTTCTGATGAGTCTCATTTCATTCCTACCTTCAGATCACTTACCTTGGGGCTTTCTGGATAGTTCTTCTGAGCCCTCTTCTTTGTCTGCCCAGCTCTCCCTCCAAATGCTGCTTCTCCTACCCAAGGCTGCTGTCATCCTGCTTCATGAATTTGTGAAGTAAGGTGCCAGTATTTTCACACTCTCCTATGAGACTGAAAGAGTTAAGAAACTCCCAGATGTGTCAAAGTCTCTGCACTAAGGCACAATAGGTGCTGTTGATCGCAGGCCATTTCCTGTCCTCCATCACTTCTGACCATGCGCACCAAGCTAACACTTTGCATTCAGGAGACTTAAGTTAAAAAACGAGATTCTTGGCAGTTCTTCATCCGACTTAATTTTCTTAGTACATTTCTGCTGGGAGAGGGGGAAGAACATTTTGTAATATTTTCCTAGTTAGAATGCTGCTTGGCCAATTGTAAAGCATTAATTATTTCAAATGAGTAAAATTTGTATTTAATACAGCAGCTAGTCTCCACAGCACAGGAGTCTGGGGGATATTGACCATTATTCCATTATTCTTTCCCATTGTGTGACACTTTTGTTTCCATTGTTCTTTTCCTTTGTATATTTTGTCTGATTTTATAAAACGTCTCTGCTTTAAAAAATCCGGTTATTATTGTCCATTCGCACAGTAAGCAATTTTTATCTTTTTATTTGTTTTGAAGTCTTCCTATATTAAAAATGAGAGAGAAGATGATGATGATGATGAAAACAAAGAACAAAGAAATTCCATGACTGAGTAAGAAAACTGAAGTTGTATGAGTGGAATACTGTGGCTTTATTTTCTGACACTTCTCCTTGTAGATAGATTGGAAAAATCAGTGTTCCTCTTGTTTGTTTTAAAATCCAGTTAGGTTGAGGCACTTGACATTTTAACTACAGTTTTATTTTTAACTTCATAAGGGGCTGGTGATGTAAAATGTGCTGTGCTATTCTGGAATGAATATGTGACAGTTATTCTCATTAAGGACCTATGGCTGTGGTAGGTACTGGATTATTCATAATAGTTTATTGAAGGGACTCCACTACTATCTGACTTGCTAAGATTATAAGTGTGTGTAAAAGGAATAATTAAATGTACAGAAATGCCCAATCTTTTATTGAATAATAAGGGAAATAAAAAAACACTGTATCTCACAAAAAGTGCTTTAGTATTAAAGTTTTGAAAAATATCTCTAAAATTCATGCACTGGCATGAATTTTTATTTAAAGAGACTCAACTACATAAACATATAAGGAGAGGAATTTTTAAGATTGGCATTTAAATGTCCAGCTGGTGTACTTCTGTCAAAAATCTTACGTGTCCATACGATATGAAATTGAAACTTGTTGAAAATAATCTAAACTTCAGTGATCTATATAGCTCTTCTTCCACAGCTGTACATAAAGACAAGCATTTGTCTTACTAGAAGACCAGTGGAAGATAAGATGAAAACGTTGTTTTCCTTCTGTTCTGTGTGGGTGGTTATTAAAAATATAGCCCAGCCTCAGAGGAAGGAGCCCGTTCCTCCCCACAGCCTCCGGCTGACTTCTCTGCCTGTTGGTTCCTTGCTCGGTGTGTGTGCTGTTTCTCTTGTTGTTTTTCTCTTTTCCAACTCTAAGTCCATCTTCATTCCTGTATCCCTGCCCTGATATTTTACTCACTGCTTCTTATTGTGTCCATGTACTGCCTAAGATTTCTAGGTTATAGTTAAGATCACTTAAATAAAGACTGGATTGAGACAGAGAAGGAAGTTATTTAACATGTCTCTTTAGGTTTTATAAGGTGGTCCTTTTCTTCCAAGTAGCCTACGGGCTAATTTCTCTTTTCTGTTTCTCTATTGACATGGTCAACAGGACCTGTCCAAGTGGAATACTAAGACTACATGTAGGTAGTGATCATGCTTTTTAAGTTTTCAATGCACATAACGTGAAGTTCACAGGTCGTAAGTGTCCAGCTCAATGAGTTTTCACATGTATATGCATTCATGTCACCATCATGAAGTTCCAGAGGAGGCTCCCAGTCGGTACTCAAACTCTTCTGATTCCGGCTATGTTCTTGACTTTCCTGTAAGGTCTTCTGTTTCTGGTTTTATCAGATCCACATGATGTCCATGAAATATATCTGTGTTGCACCTACTAGCAACAGTAGTCTATTCTTTTAAGCTGTGTAATACTCCATCAGATGAGTTCATCACATTTACTTATCTATTCTACTGTTGATGGACATAAATGGAAATTCTTAATTAGTAGTTCTTAAATATTTTTTTCAATTTGTTTTCTGTTCTCTTTCTTAAGATTACCCCAAACCTTTTCACCATGTTTCAGATTATCTTAGCATTTCCTGTGTTTTCCATCATTATTTCCCTCTGTGCCTCAAAAAAAAAAAAATCCAATAAATCTGACTGACCTGTCTTCTAACTCACTTGTTCTCTGTATTTATTGATACTTTCATACACTCCAAGTCTCTACTGAATTTGCAGTTTTTTTCCTCTAGTTTCTTGAACATATTACAAAATATGATCAAATATGTTTTTCAGAAAAGCCCAAAGTCTGAACTACAGCCAGTGGCTCGTTTCTGTTCCCTCCAGTTTCTCTTGGTTTTAGTCTCTCCCTGATTCCTCGGCATGCTGGCCAACTCTGGCTGCCCACCACGTGTCTTGCATTGAAGATGGCAGAGGCCGTGCATGGTGGTATCTTCCCTGGAAGGTTGTTTTCTCCATCAGGCAGACAAAATTCAGGCCGATCACCGCATCCTCTTGAAGACTCTGACTTTATCAGGGCTTTTGCATATTTTAGTTTCCTTGCTCCTACCTAGCATGTGGCCTCTTTGGGTTCCCAGCTGAAGATCTGCATTATTTTATCAGAGCCACTTCACCTTAGTGGCCCTGAATTCTCCCCTTGGTCTCCTGAGTGCCAAGAGCTGCTAATCCCTCTGCCCAGCTCTTCAGCCTCCCAGCTGCTGTTTTTGCTGGGTTTCTCGGGGTCCCACCTTGGGCACATAGGTTTCGGATCGGATATCGGAGCAGGGCTTTAAAGTTGACTTCCTCGAGGTCTTTTCCTCTGTGGGTCTTGGCCTGTCACATCCTAGCTACTTTCACAGCCACGCTCCAACTTTTCTCTCTTTACCAAGCAGGGTTGCTGCTGTCTGCCAGGTGTCCTTCTCGTGCTGGGAGCTGGCAGTGCCTTCAGAGAAGTAGAAGTCTGGGCTGGGCTGCCCTCGGGGAGCTTCCCAGCGCTTCTGCCTGCATTGGTTTGCTCCCTGCCTGTGAAAGATGTTTTCTGTTTGATTTTGCTTTCAGTTGTTTCCAGGGGGACGGCTGGCCCAGTCACAGGCTACTCTAATTGTACCAAAGCACAAAGCAGTCTCTTTCGGTCATCATTTTCATTTCCCCAGGGTGGCTTCTGGCAGAGATAGCCTGGTTGTCACAAGTCATATCAGAGGCCCCCAAGCCCCTCTCCCATGCCATACATTTGTTCCTTCATTGAACAGTTTTGCACACCTGCTTCATGCCAGATTTTGTTCTAGACACAGGCAATAAGGTAAGGTCAGATCTCTGTGTCCTTGGAACTTATTGCCAACTGTTTATAGAAAGACTAATAATTTCTGAGTTGTACCTTGTAGTAACTAAACACAGACTTTTCCTGTGGGGTTGTGAGAAGGACAGAGACCTTCTACATGATTCTGTCTTCAAACTTCGTATCAGCATTTTTATTCTTTTTAAAAATGTGATAGATTCACCCAGTTCACTGATTACCCACAATACATCTATCTTTGTCTGACCTTTTGAAATCTAAAACATGCTAATCCATATCTGTGAGTCACAGCATCATATAGACAAGAGAAACACATGAAAAACTCTCTTTGAAGCACAGTTATTGTACAATTTGAGTTAAAACTCTAGGAACTAAGTTATGGGAAATCAGGTCTTTCTGTGAGTGCTAATGTGGAGATCTAGTGAAGAATCAGCATACTTCTGGTTTTCCATCAGTGTCCACAGTCTTCCAGAATAACATCACAGTTACCAAGAGAAAATACAACCTAGATACATATCACTATGAAAACACATAGTCAAATCAAGAATTTTATTCCTCCTCTTTGATATTCTTTCCCACTTCAAAAACTTTGTCCAGTGGATCGTTTTTGTACTCCAAAGACAGATTCCAGAGAGTCTGTACTTCTGATTACAGTCTGTTTTCATATGATCAAAGACAGGGATAGAACTAGAGACAGCCATCATACCTGGAAACTGCATGATACTAGAATGCACCAGATCAACCACCCGAGCACCTTTGTTTGGAGTCCTTGGAATTACGGCCCTTTGGGAAGGGCTCAAGAACTCTAGCTAAACTGAAAGAAGCTGGACACAGAAGGCATCATCCCATTCATATAAAGTGTCCAGAACAGGTGAACCCATAGAGAAAGAAAAGACTTGTGGTTTCTACAGGCTGCTAGGAGAGGGAAATGGGGAATGACTGCTTACTGAATACAGGTGACGGGGTTTGGGGGTGATTCAAATGTCTGGAATTACATACTGAAAATCCACTAGTACACTTAAAATGTGTGTTTGTTTGTTTGACATGGGGTGGTGCTGTGTTGCCCAGGCTGTCCTTGAGTTCCTGGGCCCAAGTGATCCTCCTGCCTCAGCCCCCCAAGTAGCTGGGACCACTGTGCTTTCCACCATACCCAGAGTGAGATGATAAACTTCATGGTACATGAATGTCATCTTAACTTTCTAAAAACCATATGCACGAAAAAGAACCACTAGCTAGAAAGAATGCAGTTCTTCTGAGGAAGTCATTTCTATCGTCCTGCTGTTCCAGCCCCCATTCTTTGGCAGCAATTGCATGTGAAGCATGCTTGATATCATGATGGAAAGTCTGTTTCAAGCAGGAATGAAGTTCTTGGGTACAAAATAATTTTGTTTCTTGCAAATAACACCGAGGTTCCAGCTTCACAGAAGGAACCTCCTTTGGGCCATTTTTTTCCCCAATGTTGAGGGTGTGTTCTGATGGTGCCCACATCCAGCTTCTTTTTGCGGCTGTGATCTAAAGGTTAATCCCTTCCTTTGGTTGCATTGTCCTAACAGGACCACTGGGGCTTGTTTTAGACACACTTTTCTTTGGTGAGGCTTTTCTAAAATCTCTCTTATCCCACTTAGATTAACATCCTCTCAGGAGCAGGCCCCTCTGCTCAGCTAACTGAAATATTTTATTTATTCATGAAGTCGTTTGTAGCAGTTATCTTTTAATCAAACAGTACCTTTGAAATACCATAGAATTAATCCTACTCATGATTTCTCCATTTTACTTAAGTCAGAGGCTATATTGTCTCTTCAAGATAGATTTAAAGTATCTTTTTTCCTGAATAGTTTTTATGCATATGCATTGAACACATAAGTTTTATCAACACAAGAATAAATCTTTTTATTCAGTGATTGATGGATAGCTCTATCTCAAATAACTGCCTTTATTCCTGGCAAAAGCAAAGAAGAATTATCCTGGAGAAAAATAATTAGGCTTTGAAAACTTCAGACTGCTTTTATAGCAAATGTAAATAGAATTGTTTCAAACTGCAAATTGCTTTACATAAAACCTTAATCTGGAGGATGTATACTACAGTACAATAAAATCAGTACTTTTTATAATTTTTGAATACCACGTTTTAAAGGCATTTTTTAATAGTAGCTAGTGGTTGAAATTTTTTCCTTAATATGTTTAAACAAAGTGCACCTAAAATTGTAGGAACTCAGATAAGTATTTTGTTGCACTGTTAGTCATAGATCTTTTGGGGGCTGGGAAGTTAAAGATGCATTGTAGTTAAGTCACTATATGTATATCTTTGATTTTGATATATCTTTTTGGTATTTGAGTAAAGTCTATACTGTAAAAATAGTCCAGATTTTTTTTTTAATTTCATTATCCTTGCTTCTAAATCTGATGTCTGGATAACCAAACCCTGCTCACCTAAAAACCCAGAAAGCATTTTTTCTAATGGTGAATACATTGAGCAAAAAAACTTTAATTATTAAAAGTTCTAATTAAATTTTAAATTGTCATTATTTGAGTCATATGTATATTATGAAACCTAAAAGGAACAAATATTGGGGACTATTGGAGTTAACATGTAATCTTTATTATTTAGGCATTTAAAAAATTAGTTTTTGTGCTGGTTTCACATTAAATATTTTGAATGTTTGGTTATAGCAGTTGTAGTAAGAGTTTATTTAGAAATTATTAAGTTATAAATTATAATGTCAAGTCTTCAAGCTTCAAATCAGGCTCCTTGCACTATAATTACTTAAAATTAAGTTACATTAATAGTCTATCTAAATACGTACCTTAATTTGGAGGAAAAATATTATTCTGGTTCTAGTTACATAAGTAGTAGTTCAGTTTTGTGAAACGTGCATATCCATGAGCTGGAGTGTAGACACAAATTTGGGACCTCACAACGTCTAATTAACAAAACCCATTCCTGAAATTTACCGTCTGCCCTCCCAGTGAGCCCCACCTGTGCTGAAGTGCTCTCTGGTACAAATGAGCAGTCAACCAAACGGTATGAGAAATCCACATTAGTTTGTTTTTAAACAAAAGAAATGGGGTAGTCAGGCATGGTGACGCATGACTGTAATCCCAGTGACTGGGGAGGTTGGAACAGGAGAATCGAGTTTGTGAGGCTTTGTCTAAAAGAAAAAGAAAGAAAAAAAAAGAGATAATAATTCAGTCTCATAATATCACCTTGGTTTCCTACAGACCTGGTCTAGCTGTAACAGGTGATGACGTTCCAGAGTTCCAGGATTACAGAATGACAAGCATATTTAGTCCTGTGCTGACATTCTGGGCTTCCTTTCATTGATTGGACTTGCTTTGCAGGCTTGATAATTTTCCTCCCAACAGAGGCTTACTGAAATGTACTTTTGTTTAAAGAGTAAATATTTTTTAAATATTCTTTTAGTATTGGACACGATACCTTTATTTTATTTATTTATTTTTATGTGGTGCTGAGGATCAAACCCAGTGCCTCGCACATGCTAGGCAAGCGCTCTACCGCTGAGCCACAACCCCAGCCCTAAAGATAAATATTTTTAACAATGGAGAAAATAAAACTCTCATGTCTGCCTCTCACGTCACAAACTCTAAATGAACAGTACTCCATGCTGCATGAGACACCTACCATATTAGCAGTATGCAAATGTAATAGGCTGTTTTTCCATTAAATTTAGTACTCCACATTGAAAGTATTTTCACATCGTATCTTTTTTTTTTTTTGGTACCAGGGATTGAACCCAGGGGTGCTTTACAGCTGAGCCACATCCTCAGCACTTATTTTATATCTTTGAGACAGGGGATTGTTAAGTTGCTGAGGCTGACCTCAAGCATGCACTCCTCCTGCCTCTGCCTCCCATGTTTCTGGGATTACAGGCATGTGCCACCACACCTGGCTCAAACCATATCTTACATAGGTGGGTTTCACACAATAGGAGTAAGACATAGGTGTTCACTAACATTATAGGTATTTAAACATTGGAAATTAGTGGTTTGTTTATGAGCTATAGATTTCAGGAACCATTTTAGATGAAATTTCCATTTTACAAAAACATGATATTGCAAAAAGGAGGTTGAAAGGCAGTTTACACTATATTTCTGGAATGACTGCAGATCTGCTGACTCAGCAAATCACTCAGCCTCTCTGTGCCTCTCTTTTTTCATCTGCAAAATGGAGAGAATTATACCTGAGCTTCCCTACCTCACCAGCATACTGAAGGACCAATTAAAGAAGAGGAGGGGCTGGGGATGTGGCTCAGGCAGTAGCGCGCTCGCCTGGCATTCAAGCAGCCCGGGTTCGATCCTCAGCACCACATACAAACAAAGATGTTGTGTCCGCTGAAAACTAAAAAATAAATATTTTTTTTTTAAAATTCTCTCTCTCTATCTCTCTCTCAAAAAAAAAAAAAGGAAAAAAATCATGTGCATTGATCTCAAGCATGAACAGAACATAGAGTTGATACTTAAGGTTGCAGACTTTCTATTATATCGCAATTTAATTTAGTAAGTACTTTTCCCTGGTTCTGTAAGCAAATATTGGCTAGCATTTGAAAGTAGAAACTGAGACTAAAGTAGGTCTAAAATGAGAGTGATCTTTCATATTTATTATAATCAAATGGTATTAGTAAAAATTAATAGTGTATATTGTAGATCTAGGTGTGGGTTTGAAATACTCCATTGCACACAGCTTGTTATTTGAGTCAGATCCATTTATTTGGGGGGGCTACCCGGAAAGCCAGATTAAATCACAGCCAGCAGTGTTTTAGCACATCTGAGTCTTAGAGTTGAGGGGCCTCAGCACTGGCCTAGAGCCGTTTCCTGCGAAGCAGGGCTCCTTCCTGGTGACCTCACCAGCAGGTGCTGTGCAGCCTCTTCCTGAAGAGTTTTGGGAAAGCCGGGGCTGCTGTCTCACCACTTTGAAGGGCACCGTTTGTTCTAGAACTTCCTAAAACTTGGAATTAACCATGTGTTATTTTAGAAGACATAAACATTTTAAATTTGGTTTTCAATGTCAACCTTACTTAAAAGGCTTCGTAAATGTAACATGGTCTGGTTTGGTTTGGTTTTTCTCATAGTTCTCCCCAATGCATAAGTTGTTTTTCCCATTGTCTTAATCTGAAAATATTTTCTTTTTGTGTTTATGATGGCAAAGGGGGAGGGGCGTTTGCTTTTTAAATGGAACAGTCATGACTTTGGCTCTCCCTTACTAAGGCAACTAGATTGGTTACTGTCACTCACTTAATGGTCCTCCAACATGGGCAGAAGCATTTCATTCAGGTCAATGCCTGAGAAGCAATGCTAGCACCTGTGGGGAAGGAATCCAGGTTGGGAGCGCCCTTGGAGAAGGGAGCAAATCTGTTCCCAGAGCACACGAAGGTACCAAAATGACCAGCACGCATAGCTCCTCCTACAGCACTTAGTTCAGGGAGACTGGGGTTCTAGTGCACATCAAATGCTAGGTGAGAAGGCTGGGAAACAATGTTTCGATTGTCCTTTAGAGGAACAGGTATTGGGACATCACCTAGCGTTGGTGTTCAAACTCCACCCATTGTTGGGAAATGATTGTACCTGGTTTTGCTAACTGACCGCCATCAGCATCAACAAGTAAATTACAATAATGTAACACACACTGTGATAACCCTGCCTCCCACTGAAGAGAAGCTGTGCTGACCTTGCTGCTGTCCATGTTACCAGGTAACAGTATTGAGATGAGTCGCCAGAGCCCCTAAACCCTCAGCAGCAATTGCCCATGTGTACCCACCAAATTACCTACTTTAAACCATTTTCTGACCAGTTACATCACCCTCATAGCGGTCCAAGTGACTTGTCAGCTGAAGAATTCCACCCAGAATGAATGTATTTATAGAGAAAAGATCTGTATCCAGCGCCCTTTGTAAAATCTTCAATCATGTGGGTGCATGTTTATTTCTAACCAAAACTTTGTTTCTGATTTCCAAGGGCTAGAGCTGAAGGTGTTTTTATAGCCTTTTGGTTGCTGGTTCTGTTAGTTGCCTGATAAGCAGGAGCTAATTAAAGGTTCCCAAAATATGAAAGGAGCCTCTACGTACTGGGACACAGGGCCGCCTCTGGCGCAGGTTCTCCTGTTAGAATGTGCCTCTGCTCGTCAGTGGGGTAGATGCTCCTGTTGGCAGAAGTCGCTTGCATTGGCCTTTCATTGATGTCCCAGCTCTCTGCCTGGTGTGGTGAGGTTCTTACCCGCCTCCCCCCTTCCTCTCTCCACCCTCCCCCAGTTTTTATTTTTAAAAGCAGTGTTACAAAGTGCATTTCTGTGAGTCCATTGACAGGGCTGTATTATTTTAGATGGCAGTTAGAACAGGTCTTTGACCCCTTTGAAAGCCCTTCAGGGCCAACCTTGACAAAGTCACTCCATGGACATGAATCTTATTTTTATTTGCATGGGCTTTTTTTCAAATCCTTTCTAGAAGAATATGAGACATTCTTACAATATAAGGAATAAAATTGTTCTCACATCAAGGATCAGTCTATTTTGTATCTTCCTCTTATGTGCCATCTGCCATTATCTCTATTAACTCCCCCCTCCCCAAGGCAATGACATGTTTTGCTTGATACCTCCAACATTTAGTAAGTAGTAGCTTTCCTTTACCTGCTTTCCTGAATTCCATATTTATATGCTTTATGAAAGATTTTAAAAGTAGATTGATTCTAACAGGGCTAGAATCATGAAGTATTAAATTATAACGAACTTTTTCCCTCTTCTGAGGTTATTTAGGAGAACTACGTGTAATATGTTTCTTTTGTTGCTGTAGATATGCACTTATTTTAATGTCCTTGAAATGCTTTATTATAATGATAATTGATATGGCCTTTGTTTAAAAGTAAACTATCCCTGATAAATAATAAATTTTTATATTCTATTTATTGAAAATGTCCAGAATTGCACAGCTGCTTGGCTTCAACCGTTACAAAGAGGCATATGCTTTTTCCCTTTGTGGACTTGAAGTTAGTTTACTTCTGGTTCAAGCAAGTCCGCATGAGTTTTATGTGGGCTTTAAAACACCCATGAATGAAAAAGTAAATGTAGGGGACTGGGATTGTGGCTCAGCGGTAGAGCGCTCACCTAGCATGGACGGGACCCAGGTTCGATCCTCAGCACCACATAAAAATAAAGGCATTGTGTTGTGTCCATCTACACCAAAAAAATAAATATTAAAAAAAGTGAATGTATTTTAGAAATGTGATATTTTCTTCTTTGGAGAATTTGGCCAGAGAGCTTTATATATTGGCTTTATTCTTAACAAAGCAGTAAGGGCTTACTTTTTACCAACTTCTGTGTGTGTAAAGATGTACTGTTTGAGCTTTAAGAAAAGAATAAACTTGTCCACGTACAAACACCTGATATCTGACCTGGATTTGTGGGGGATTTCTTGGAGAAGTATGTTGTTGTTGTTGTTTTGGAATTAAGTTGGTTAAAATAAAAAAATACACATCAGTCATTTTACATCTTAGAAGACTGGAGTTCATTGTGCTTGAATCAAGATGGCGGTGGCTGACTGAAGGTGGGACTCGAGGAGGACGCTTGTCTGCTATGCTCTGGAGAGCACCTCAGAGGAGAGGGAAGCCACCCCTTAGGGCATGCTCTGATGGGCTCCTCTAGTTTTCCCCCATCACTCTCCCTGCACCCCTGGAGAAAAGGTCCTGAGCGGAGCAGACGAGAGGGAATACTGGGCCTTCGTTGCCACAGCTCTTGGTGGCCTGCTCCCGGGCTCTGTGGTGAATCCCATCCACCTGATCTTCATTCCTCAGGCCACCCTCCTTCTTTCCCCCAATGGCCACGTATCCCTCACACGTTGTCCTCTGAAGCTTGCCACAGATCCCTCAAGGCTAGCCTCTCTCAGGCTCCCTAAGAAACAGTCACTAATTTATTCTGGAGGCCTCATTAGCTGATGGAATAGCACAGACTCAGGGACTGTGTTAGTAATGTATTGCTGCATAACCCCCCCCCCAAAAAAAAACTTGGTGACTTAAAATGAGAGGCATTTATTATTTCACAATTCCTGTGGGTCATGGATTCGGGAGCAGCTTACCCAGGTGGTTCTGTTAGGTGGTAGCGAGCAATGAGCAATGAGATGCCGGCAAGGTCACAAGTGTTCTTTAACTCAATTTAGGGTCCTTCTTTAAACTACTTTCAAAATAGGCGAGAAAACAAAGGGTGGTAGTTAATTTAGAAAATAAATAGAAGCTAAAGGAGCTAAATGGGAAATATGTCAAGAGAAAATGATTAATGGGACTAGCTCTTGACAGGGTCCCTTGATGTTGACATAAAGCTACGAGTTATGGCTAGAAGTGTCTCCAATTGTCTGGGAAGGAAGGTTATTTAGTGGCGCAGGCGCACTAAGGTAACTTCTGACCAGCAATTGACCCCAGTGCCCCCATTAACATGAGACTGACTTGAATGAATCCCCCCTCCCCTAAATAGGACAGCCACCATGACAGTTCCAGAGAGGACCTACTAAGGTCAAAAACCACCGCCTGATGTGAAGGAAGAGTTGACCATCTGAATGGCAAAGAGTAGAGAAGGTGGTCCCCAGGTCTCCTGGTCAACATCAAACAGTAATAAACTTGGGGACAGCATTTTCTCCTTTGTCATTCTCTGTTTGGAGAAGGCCCACTCTCTCCCTTGAGAGTGCTTTTTGCTTAAGCCTCACTTTATTTATTTTCACCTCACTTTCACTCCTAACAAAGTTCTCTTGCATGACTTTTGGTGTCAGACTTTAAATCTTCTTTCGTCAGAACACAAGAATTGAGGTTTGGAGTGCCAGCTCCCTGCTTTCCTGTGGCATTTCCAGCCCAGAGTCTCACGGCCTGCTGTCGAGATGGAGATGTTGGCCAGGGCTGCCATCCTTTGAATGCTCATCTGAATCTTAGACCTCAGAGACCATAACCTGTACCCATTACATCATCTAGAAGACACCGACCAATTATAACCACACTTAAGGGGAGGAAACTTAGGCTCCATCTTTTATTTTTACTTAACCATTTATTTTTTGGTACTGGGTATTAAACCCAGGAATGCTCTACCACTGAGCTGCATTCCCAGCCCTATTCATCTTATTTTGAGACAGAGTTGGCTAGGTTGCTAGGGCTGACCTCCAACGTTTGATCCTCCTGCCTCAGCCTCCTGAGTCTCTGGGATTATAGGTGTGCACCACTGCACCTGGCAAGGTTCCATTTTTTGAAGAGAGGAGTATGAAAGAATTTATAGATACATCTTAAAAGCCCCACAGGTCCTTACTCCTCCAACTGTGTGATGTAGTTTCTTCATCTCTAAAATGCAAACACGATTCCTTCATGAGTAGTTACGTGGATTCCAGATGATGTGTGACCCTCCTAGCACAACCATATCTGCCAGTGTTTAATGAGCAATGGTGGTTTTTCTATTGGCCCAGAGAGAGGACCTGGGCCAGAGTCTGCTGGCAGTGCCATGAGGATGTGCTCAGGCAGGACAGGGGGAGTGTTGGGGCGGGACAGTCAGCTCAGGGAGCCTCACCTGTCACCACGTCCTGTGCTGCTCCTGGCTGGGCCTGGGAATGTGCAACAGGGCGTCAGTATGAAGTGCCTGCCTTTCGGCTAGAGGCCTCCACTGTTTCTCTGCTTCCTGTCCCAGATGGAATAATGTCCCCAAAGATGTCCACATTGAAATCCCAGAACCTGTGGACATTCCACTTTGTTTGGAGAGAGGACCTTGCAGCTGGGATTAAGGAAAGGCTGTCAAGGCAGAAGGCCATTCGCGATTGATTATCCAGGTGGACTGACGTAGTCACATGGGTCCTTACAAGAGGGAGGCAGGAGCTCAGAGCAGACACTCCTGACTGTGAAGATGGTGGAAGGGACCCCAAGCCTAAGGACAATATGGTGTCTGCAAGTTGGAAGGGGCAAGGAAATGAATCCTCCCCCAAGGACCCTCAGGAAGAAGACCTGCTGCCACCTGACTTGGACCAGTGAGGCTGACTGGACTCTGACTCCCCAGTTCAGAAGACTCCGCCCCAGATGACACAGCCTGGGTGGAACCTAGGCTCCCTCTGCCCGGCACATAGTCAGAGGACTGTCCTCCAGGAGAGGCGGGACACAGGTGTAGCCACCACCACCACCCCCAGGACCCGTACCTATTGCCGAAGCTTCTGGGCCAGTACAGATAGGAGTTAGAAGCTCCCTTCTTACCCCCAGCGCCCCTCCAGGGATGGCACAGGGCACTGAGAACACTGGGCCCTGATTGCCTCACCCCGGCCCCTAGGGCCAAGTTCCATGCGTGTGCCAGAGACAGGCCAAGGAGACCCAAGGTACTGCCCCTTCACCCCTCCAAGCACTCAGCTCCTAGGGCAGAGTTGTCTGTCACTCAGAGGGAAGCATGCCACTGTCCTCAGTCCCCTCAGAAACCAGATTTCATGGTTGCCTAGGATTGGGGGTTTGGGAGAATGGGGATGATAACTACAGAATACAGGGGGGTTTTGTTGTTTTGGTGACAAAAACATTATACATTAGCTGTGATGATAATTGTACATGTCTGTGAATATACTAAGAACCAGTGAATTGTGGGTGAATTGAATGGTATATAAATGATATCTCCAATAAATCTATTTTTAAAATCAAAAGGCATAAATGATGTTGTTTTTAGCCACTAGGTTCGTGGTAACTTGTTGCAGCAACTGCAGGGAAATGTATGCACCCTGTCCCCATCTCTCTCCAGCCCTGACTTGGGCCTTGAGGGACCCTGACCCCATTGCTGGGTGTCCCCTTCACCACACTCTCTTTGCTGTTTTTCTCCTTGGCAATGCATCACATTTGTCAAAGATGTATTTTTTACTTCTCTTGGGGATACAGCTTTACATCACATGCAAATGAATGCAACACAGGGACAGCTCTCAACAGCCAGGGACAATACAAGGCCATCTCCCAGTTCTCCCTGGGGCAGCTGCTTCTCCTTCCCATCTGAGTGGCACACTCAGGGCCAGTGCCGGGATCTTTTCTGGAGACATTTCATCCTGAGCTCCATCAACTAAAAGAAGATTTGGGAAATGAAAGAAATGCGTCCTGCAGCAAAATTGGAGGCCCCAGGTGGCCAGGTGTAAGGCTCTGCCTGCTTCCTGGGTGAGTCTGGGCTCCCTGCAGCGGGGCCTGTACTTATTTGTTTATGTTTTGCATCAGGTTTGAAACTGCAGGATGTTTCTCTAGAGCTCTGTTTAAGCTGCATGAATAGAAAAGAGCAAGGGCATGTTTTCTCAGTAGCGTCCGGGGCTCACTCTCAACTTCCTGCCATCCTGCTGGCACTCAGCTCTGGGTTTCTTTTCTCAGTGGGGATGGAGTACCACTGAGCTATATCCCCAACCCTTTCTATTTTTTATTTTGTAACAGGGTCTCACTACGTGGCAGAGGCTGGCCTTGAACTTGTGATCCTCCTGCCTCAGCCTCCCGAGTAGCTGGGGTCACCTCACCAGGCTCTGACTTCTTATAGATCATAGCCACCCTCCTGCCT
The DNA here is from genome assembly GCF_021218885.2 of Marmota monax. Taxonomy (NCBI): domain Eukaryota; kingdom Metazoa; phylum Chordata; class Mammalia; order Rodentia; family Sciuridae; genus Marmota; species Marmota monax. The sequence goes on from NW_026695241.1 coordinate 5,919,568, forward strand.
CCGGAGTCCTTGCTCTGCACTCTGTTCACATTCTCCTGTCTCTTTGTGGGCCCTCAAATCTCCTGCCCCAGGTGAAGTTTCTTTCACCACAAAGGATTGCCAGGGAACTGTGGGCTCTTGCACAACTCAAGGGGCCATGGCCCAGAGGAAGGGGCAATTGTCATACCCAGGATGACGTGGTGAGGACTCCTGAGTGTGCTTCGGTTCTGACTGAGGCAGATGTGATTCAGAAGTCTCAGAGCCAGCCCCACAGGTTTACAGCTAACCCAGACATGTGCTTGGCTATTTATAAAGAAGTAATCCACAGGGTTAAACCAGGCAATACCCCAGGCCATGGACCGAATTGCCAAGTAGAGGTGTGGGGAGAAGGAGCTAAGCTCGGGCCACTGGTCACCACAGAGGGGTGGCTCTGACTTGCTGCTACCCTTATTACTCATCTACTTTAAAATGTTAGGTCACAAAAGACGCTGAGCCATGTACTCAGATTGAGTCAAGATAATATATGCCGAGCATCCATGGATGTTTCTAGAAAATACTGACCATTTATCCTATCAAACGTGCATAGTCACAGGTGATACAGCTGAGCAAAACCACCAATCAGTACTTTCCAAATTGTGCCCAGTGATATTCTGAGGCTGCAGCTGGTACTGATGTGAACATTAAGAAATCACAGGACACAGCCTGGGGCCACCCCCAGTCCCCCCACTGGTCAGTTTGGCTAAGCCACGAGTGACTAAGAAACAATGTCTGGGCCAGCCTGGCAAGAAGCAGCAATCAGCCTGTGGAGGAAGGTCTGGGGGAAACTCTGTCTTAAAATTTCACCTTTTCAGCAAGTTCAATTCCCGCCCCCCACCCCGCCCCACCCAATATTACATGAGTTCAGGCCACTGGAAGTCAAATCTTCGGGCCCATTTCCTTATCTGTAAAGTAAGGATAATATTATGGCTGCCCTTTGGTCACTTTCTGCAGGCCCTCAGACTGCAGGAGACTGGAAAAATCGCTTGGGGTAAGTCTCTATGGTGTGAAGTTTACATAATATATTTGAGTACTCTAAAATTATAGTAGCTATGAATAGATTGTGATAATTGAGGGACAGTCTGAGGTCACTAATAGAAGCAGCTTAGAGGCAGGGCCTGAGCTGGAAGAACCAGCATGACATGCAGAACGGATGCAGTTGACCTCAGCCAACCTCACAGCTGCACCTCCTTCCCGCTCCAGTGTGGTTCACTAGGATGAGGAAGGGGTGCAGGGGGCCTCAGCTCAGCCTGGAGCAATGGCACACACCTGTGATCCCAGCTTCTCCAGAGGCTGTGGCAAGAGGATCAATCACAAGTTCAAGGCCAGTCTGGGTGACTTAGCAAGACCCTGTCTCAAAGTAAAAAATGAAAAGGACTGGGGATGTAGCTCAGTGGTAGACCACCCCTGGATTTAATCCCCGGTACCAAAAATAAAAAGGGAAAAAAAAATAGTCCTCAGCTCAATATGCAGGGCTTCCCAAATTACTCATGGTGACCCATTTTGGGTGCAACAAATATAGTCAGAGTGATAACAATTATTAGTGATGTTATAACAACTATTCAATATCTTACCAGATCAAACACAGAAATCTGTGTTTAATTTTGTATCACCTTGAATTGCCAGTGATTCATGAGCAAATTGCAAAACTCTGATTTAGAGTTTGGGGCTCTTTAAGGAGGGATTTACACTGGAAGCCCCAACTATTTTCCTGGTGTCTTATTTCTTGAGCTTAGTGAAAACACACAGGCGTTTATCACAGTATTCCTAATACCTTTCCACATGACTGGAATATTTCCTAATGACTTTTTGAAAGACAACATGAGCTGAGTTCCACCAGCAAATAGCAGCCAGTTCTTGGTTACACAACCTGGAGAGGAGGAACAGCTATGTGAGAGAACAGATCTGCACATCATTTTTTTCATTAAACACATGTAGAACATTCCTGAACAACTGGTACTGGAGTCCACAGTGAGCCCACTAAATGGTTAGACAAGATGGCCCAGGATTAGCATTTTAACCCAGATGCCCCACAGGGTGCTTTGGTTCAGTTGGAGTGCTGTGTGCAGGCTCTCAGGCCTTTAGAGGCACACAGGCCTTGTGGAACCGAATCCGTCCACAGGTGCTCCTGAGCAGGTCCCCCTGTGCCCTATTCTAAATATGAAGAGAAGGAGATTCTAAGATCTCTGTTAATCTGACCAAGAAAGCAGAGAGAGGTCTCCCCACTGTGGGTGTTCACGGCACCCTTGCTTCTATTCGCAGTACACGCAGCCCCAAGGCCAGCATCTCTCTCCTGGTCTGGGTTCTGGACAGTTTCCTCAGTATCCCTGAGTGCTGGTCATGTTCTTTAAAATTTCCAACTCTAATGGACATAAAAATCATTTACTACAATCCCACTCACATAATGACTTCAGGTATTATCTTCAGACATTTTGTTGTGTTAAAAGGCAGTCTTTAAGGACAAAGGGGATGTTTTGGGGAAGGAAGGGTGAGGCTCTGGCATGGGCGCCTGTAAGTGTAAAAGCAGACCCGTCTTACAGGCTTAGTTAATGTGGTAAAGTTTTTGAGCCCTCAAAAACTTTACTGGAGCAGTTTCTGGTCAAGTCTTGCAGGGTGGTGCTGGGAAATTGGAGCCAGACTGCGGTCCAGGAATTCTGGCTTTCATGCAGGCGATGATCCTGCAGGAAGCTGAGCCCTGATTCCCAAGAGTCTCTGAGAGAAGAATCAAAGATCTCTGACTGCAGAAACCAAATGCCTCAGGAGCCTCTGGAACCCAATAAATCTGGCTTCTGGCCTCTTTCAAACATGGCTCTGCAGCTAAGGAACAAAGAGAAGCAGGCAGAATGAGACCTAATATTCCTAAAATGGCAACAGTTCTCAAACTGATTGACAGACTCATCTCAGTCCCAATCAAAATTACAGCTTCCAAGGTTTGCAAAAATTAAAACACCAATCCAAAGTTTTATTCAGAAATGTAAGGGACCCCAAATAGTCAAAATAATCATATAAAAGAAGAAAAATATGGTACACTCCTGTAATCCCCAAAACTCGGGAGGTTGGGGCAGGAGGATTGCCAGTTCAAAGACAGCCTCAGCAACTTAGCAAGACCCTAAGAAACTTATCGAAACCCTGTCCATGCCCTGCCCCACCTCCAATTTTTTTTAATTAAAAGGGCTAGAGATGTGACTCAGCACCCCTGGGTTCAATCCCTAGTACCAAAAAAAAAAAAAAAAAAAGACGGAGAAGGAGGAGGAGGAGGAGGAGAAAAACTATATTAAGAACTCACTTTCCCAACTTCAAAAGTTTTTCCGAAGCTACAACCATCATGACAATGTGATACTGACATAAGCATAGCTATACAGATCCAGAGTTTAGAAATAATCCAAAAGTTATGATCAACTGTCATGAGCAAGCTCTGTTGTTAACAGACAAAATATGTTGTGTCTTTTGACAATGTCAGAATTTTTTATTCCAGTCTTAATTTCTAATATTTAAAATGCTGAAGTCACACATCACATTTGACACAATTATTTATCGTGTCAATGAAAGGCTAAGAAAGAGTTAAGGCAGCCACAGGGGTTGAGAGACTGGGCTGAGAGCAGACGCCTAAGCAGAGGGTCCCTAAAGGTGGTCAGATAAGATTAGAACAGGCCCAGGAATTTGTTCAGGGCTCAGAGCTGTCAAAGTGCAGCAGCTTATTCTAGGCCAAAGTCCAGAAAGCACAGTGTCAGCTTGGAGTGGGACTTGCACGGTTTCACAGTCGGGAAAATCTGCAGTCTACTGAAGTCTGAGGCCGGAGATCCAGAGGTTCATCACTGGGCTGATTTTCCCAGGCAAGGTTCATGAGGAGTGACCAGGTGTTAGGGTTGGGGTGCTACCATATCCAGTCTCTGGGTGCCCCTCCTTTTATAAGTCTCGAGTGAGGGGGTGCATCACTGGGTAGTCTGGTGTGCTTGATAAGCTTGTCAACTCTGATATGAGTTTGATACACCTCTGCATCCAGGTGCTTCTGATTAAATCTCATGAATTCACATATATCCAGTGGCCATTCTCAATTGCACCATTAGTTTATCCGTTTGTGCCTTATGGTTATGCCAGGAAGATGGTAGTTGCTTACTTATGCAAAACAAGGTATGGAGTCATTCCACCTCAGCTCTTAAACTCAAAATGGATTAGCTTATGGCAAACTACAAAACAGGAGAAACAAAGGTGTAGGTACAGCCTGAGAAACAGCCGTTCTACACATCATGGAGAAACTCAGAGAAGAGCACATCTGTTGATTTTTGACAAAGACATTGAGATTATGCAATAAGGGAATGAGTAGTCTTTTTAATAAATGTGCTGGAAGAACTGGATATCGACATGCAAAAAAAAAAAAAAAAAAAAAAAAAGAATTTGGATCCTTACCTCACACCAATCACAGAAAATTATTTCCAAATGGACCACAGACCTAATCATAAAAATCCAGACTACAGATTTCTTAGGACACATAGGCATGAATCTTCATGACCTTGGATTAGGTAGTGGTTTCTTAAGTCAGACCCAAAAGCATAGGTGACATAAGAAAAATATTAGATAAATTGAACTCCATTAAAATTAACATCTGGGGCTGGGGATGTGGCTCAAGCGGTAGCGCGCTCACCTGGCATGCGCGGGGCGCTAGGTTCGATCCTCAGCACCACATAAAAATAAAATAAAGATGTTGTGTCCACTGAAAACTAAAAAATAAATATTAAAAAAATTCTCTCTCTCTCTCTTAAAAGAAAGATTAACATCTTCACTTCAAGACACTATCAAAAAGGTAAAAAGATATTCCACAGAATGGGGAGGGGATATTTGCAAATAACATATCCAATAAGGGATTTGTATTTAGAAAATACAAAGAACTCTTATAACTCAATAATAATAATAATAAATAACCCAATTTAAAAATGTGCAGAGAGCAGGTGTGGTGGCGCACATCTGTAATCCCATCAGCCCAGAAGCCTAAGGCAGGAGGATCATGAATTCAAAGCCAGCCTCAGCAATTTAGCAAGGCTCCAACAACTCAGTGAGACCCTGTCTCTAAATAAAATATAAAAAAGGGTTGGGGATGTGGCTCAGTGGTAAAGCGCCCCTGAGTTTAATCTCTGGTACAAATAAATAAAAATAAAAAATGAGCAAAAGAGTCAGAATTATCCAAAGACAGGCAAATGGCCAACAGACACATGAAAAATTGCTCCAAATCATTAGTCATCAAGAAAATGAAAATCAAGCCTAGCTCAGTTAAAAAAAAGTTTTTTTCAAGAGCAATTTGAATACTCCAACAATGTGTACAACTACAATAATAGCATGTGGTAACAACTCTAACTATATTTTAATAAAGCTTAATAAGAAAGCTTTAAAAAAAAAGAAATTGAAAACCAAACCCACAATGAAATACCACTTCACATAGCGAACATGGAAGATGGGAGTGTGATATTACGAAATATATATTTGATCTTCATCCCAGTTTCCTGGCAAACAACACCGAAAATTCTTGAACTCCTCCAAGTGTTAAGTGTCTTTTTGTATGCTGATGAGTTGATTGATGGCTGAAGTGCCAAAAAGATGTTCTTCCTGGAACTTGCGGACAGCTGAACTTGGAGCTTCCTCATGGAGGCTGTGACACACCTGGTCCTGTGCACCTCTTCATCTAAGTCCTTGGTCATACCCCTAAAATGAACCAGTAAATGTGTTTCCCCGAGTTCTAAGAGCCAGTCTACAAATTAATGGAATCTGAGGCAGCCTTGTGGAACCCTGATTTGTAGCTGGTTGTTCGAAACACAGGTCAAATTACTTGGGACTTGGCACTAGTGTCTGGGTGGGAGGCAGTCTTGGGAACTGAGCCCACTACCTGTGGGATCTGATACTATGTCCAGGTGAGTAGTGTCCAAACTGAACTGTAATAGAGGAGACCCGGCTGGAGGCCACCTCGGAATTAATCATGTGCTTTTTGCTGGGGGGAATCCCACCCACTCTGAGGTCCCAGAAGTCTCTTGGTGTGGGCTGTTGTGCTGTGACAGCAGAGGAGGAAGAACTGCTTTTCCTACAAAGTGGGGAATGGGAAGCCTCTCTCATATAGTGCTGGGGAGAATGTGAAATGGTGCTGCTGTTCGGGAAGACTGTTTGCTAAGTCCTCCAAAGGTTAAACGTAGAGTCACCGTGAGACCCTGCTAGCCTACTCCTGAGTATGTGCCTAACCAACATGATGCTGATGTTTACACAAAAACTTGTATACAAATGTACAGGGCAACGTGGAGACAGGGACTGCATAGGGACAGAGGGCAGTGTACCTGTGTGCCTGGACTCTTGCCTGAGAGTAGCCACCAGGAGACTTGGTGTGTGCCACCCTCAGCCAGTGCGGGATTTGCATCAGTGAGGTCAGGGTGCCCCGTATGTATTCCCCCTGAACAGCTGCAGGAGCTTATCTTTAGCACAGGGCGAAATGCTGGAGGCGAGTACACCTAAAGCCACCGACAATCCCACTCCTGCAAGTCACGAGCTTCCTTATTACACCCGGGAAGCCAGCCTGAGTCTGGTCAGAGCTGTCCCTCCCTTCCTAAATGCAAGCCCTGGCAAAAGTCTTCCCTGACTCAACTGCATTTCCATTGCCATCTGGTCAAAAGCCCCCTCCATGCCCAGCATCAGTATCACCGAAAAAAAATGGAAATAACCCAGTATCTATCAACTGAGGAATGGAGGAGCCCATGCGGTATCCATACAATGGAATATTTTATTATTTGGCCATAAAATAGAATCAAGTTCTGATGCACGCTACAACATGGAGGAACCTTGAAAACATTAAGTAAAAATCCATTTTATATGTTTGGAATAGGCAAATCCATAGTAACAAAAAATCCTAGGCCTAGAGGGTTGGGGGGAAGGGAGCAACTGTTAATGACTATGGGGGTGACTGAATGCTCTAACTTTGACTCTGGTGATGGTTGCACAACTCTGTGAACATACTGACAACTTTTTTGTTTGTTTTTTGGTCCTGTATACTGACAACTTTTGAATTGTCCACTCCACACGGGGAACTGTGCGTTGATTTATATCTCAATAAACTTTTTTCAGTCACACAATTCAAGCCTAGTACCCAAACGTTGTAGGAGGTGGGTGACCTCTCAGCAAGACCTTCCATTCAGTAAATGCTCCTTCATTCAAAAGCTGGATGGCGTGCCAACCACGTGCCTGTGACATGAGGAAGTTAAAGGGACCAAGACCCAGTCTGTCTGGAGAAGTAAACGTATCCCCAAAGCCTCCAGCAGGGGAGGGATCGTGGGCACTTGTTCCAGGAAAAACACAAAGGATAAGAAAAATGACTAAAGGAAAAAGCTAGAAACCTCACCTTGCTCCTTCCCTGGGGGTCTCAGAAGACAAGCCCACTGAGCAGCGCTAGGGACTGGAGCTAAGGCCTAGCCCCTGGTCACTGGCATCCTGGGGTGGCAGGGAGATGAAGGCAGCCCCATGGGGTCCCGGGGTCCACGGCTGGGGTGATTGAGGGGGTTATGGACAAAGGGGATGCCCTGTAGGATGTTCGAGGGACAGGCCTGGTCTGTGCACCCAGGATGGAAAGTGCTGTAGGAGAGCTTCGTCCTGCTTCCCTGTCTTTCCAGATGGTGCTCTCAGGCTCTGTGTGCGGGCAGATGCCTCCTGGGCTTGTCCACATGCACAGGTGTCCACACAGCACTGTGTGAGGTCGATGGCTAAGGAGGAGGTGACAGAGCTGCAGCCCAGTCTCCCGAGCTGGCTTACTCCTGTCCTCAGGTTCACACGAGGCAGGCCTGACAAGGCTGAGGTGTAGGAGCCTGTACGACCCCTGGCAGAAAGGTGGCCATCCCTGGGCTGCTGGCACTGTGCGGGGGACAGTGGACTGTTGGGCCCGCCCTGCCCCAGCTTGCTTCCCACCATCTCGTGGCCTCTTCCTCCGTCCCTAGGGCTCCCAGGAATCCTGATCCCCAGGCAGAGCTTCCCCCCACGGGAAAACAGCAGCTTCCGGAGAGTCCATTCCAAGGTCGCAGAGATGGGAGGGCCAGTCCCTCTGCAGTTCCTCATGGCCACTGGAGGCCTGAATGTAAGAGCTATGTTGGGGGGGGGGGGGCAGGGGTACTTTAAGCTCCATCTTTCATTGAAAGAAGGTTTTTAGCCCTAGTTAAAACACTGAGAGATGAAGGACAGTTTTCTAAGTGAGAGAAGCACCCTGAGGCTTTGTAATCAAACCAGAAAAACCTGACTTCTGTCTTCCCTAAAGTAACCTCCCTTTCCACTGACAGGATAGAAACCCCCGAGTTTCTTGAGTAAAATGCTCAGAAAGTAGCAAAAGGAAAGAAGTCTGACTTGCAAGGAACCCTGCAGCTGTTCACAGTTCCCATGACCCTCTAACTCCTGCAAGTAGCTAAGCGGCAGGATGCCCCCGCCTGACCCAGTGGTGTGACTCACTTCCCGCTGCCAACTTGTGACTTGGTCTGAAGGAAAACCTTGCTGCAGTGGCCGAACCTCGCCTGCTCTTCTCCACCCTCGGCCCATGCCTTAGCCTGATGCCATCCCTCTACAGGGGCGCCTGTACCCTCTTCTGCCCAACTGGTCCTTGTTTCTACTATAGGAATCCTCCTCCATCAGTCCAGTCTGCTACAAGCCACAAAACTTTACCCCCAGCTGATTCAGGTGAAAAGACACAGGGGCTCACAGTCTCTGGAAGGAGGGGCCCATACTGAGAGGCCCAGTAGCAGGCAACAGAGGCAGGACTTGCCTTCAGGACTGGCAAGGAGACAAAGTGCTGCCACCCCAGCTGGGCAGGAACACGCAGGTGCACGGCCTGCCCCCCATGCAGCTTCCAAAACAGCTGTGACCTGGGACGCCTCTAGAGTAGAATGGCTGCCCCACTCCTACACCTGGTCTCTGAGGGCGTGGGCCTGGCCACACTGAGGCTATGTGTTCTCGGGGAGTCGGACACTGCAAGCACCTGGCACTTTCAGGTTCTGCAGGAGGAGGCTTCTGTCTCATGAGGTGGGGGACTCTCACACGCAGGAAAGATAGAGATCCCAGGAGGCTATAAAGCATAACAAATGGCCACTCAGCTTCCTGTATTAGGGCCACCTCACGCTGCGCCTTCTGCTACCTGCTTTCCCTGGACAGCCAGTCACCCAGTCTGCACACAGTACTTAGGACTGTATTTCCTCTGGGCCTTGGACTGCAGCAAAAGAGAGGCTGTCGCAGGTAGACACGCCTTTCAAAAGACATTTGGGTGGGGAAAAGACATTTGGGTGGGGTGAGGGCCGATGTCATGCCCTCAGCAAGAAACATTCAAACCACTCCTTCCCCTGGAACTCATCAGAAAACAATGTCCCAGAATAGACAGTGCTGTCAGCTTCTTTCTGCTGACCACAGACTATTCTGGGCAGTTTTTGAAAATGAAACTGATTTATTAAAAGCCCATCACAGGAGGCAACAGGGCCCCATGTTGACTACTGCTATGCTGTGGGGAGTCTGGGGCTGTGATCCAAAGTCATGAGTGTGAGTCCCCAGAGGTTGCAGAGAGGCCTGAGCTCAGTTCTGTTGTTCCCCTTGCCCCACTGCCTGGCCACACAACCTGGTCAAGTCACTTGGGCCTCTGTAAAACAAAGCTGGGGTTGGGTGTTCCCATTATGGGGGCGGGGGTCTCCATGGGGAAGTCAAAGGTGATTGATCAACCAGTAGAGGTTGACTCAGTGTCCTTAATCAATGTTTGGATTAAAACAAAGCAAAATAAACCTATCCTCCGCTTTCACCCAATGAGGGCTGCCCCAGATCATCCACCCTGCCTCTCGGGTGGGTGAGAGCTCCTTGTTCTGGACATTTTCATTTCTCTCTGAAGGAAGAGACCGGGTCTGATTCATCGCGTCGCTTGCTGTTCCCAGGGTGAAAAAAAAAAAAAAAAAAAAAAAAACGCTGGGAGAAAGCGAAGACCCGCTCCTGGCCCGGGCTGTCCTCCCCAGCCGCCACCAGCGCCGCCACTCCGCCCCGGCGCCGCGCCGAGTCCCGCGGAGGAGCCGCCAATGGTGTGCCGAGGAACTCCATGACCTCATCAGCAGGCTCTCCCATTGGCTGTGCGCTGGGTCCGCCCACTCCCTTGAAGCTGGGAAGCTGCAGAGCGGGCACCGGGGCTGGAGGCAGATGGGCACCTGGAGCAGGTCTGCAGGTCTTGAAGGCATCTCTTCATCAACGGACCCCGTAGGGGGAATTTTGGTTTCTGACAAAGAACGGAGACTGCCTTTCAGCCAGCTGCGGCAAAAGTGCTGGTTTCCTGCGCTGACCTGTGACTGTTGTGCTACTGGGAAATAGCCGGCGCCTTCATTCCCCCCCCTTTCCTTTCTTTAATATCTGGCAGATCACACTTAACTACCCACTTACTTTAATGTTGTATTTCAACGACTTTTCTCCTGCTTCTCAGTGGGCGAATTTTTCACGCTGGACCTTACTGTGGGCTGATAATCACCAACTCCTCACTTTTAACCTGGGAACTAATTGACTCCAGAGAAGGATTATGACTTTCACAAGGTCACACAGCAAGTCGGTTACAGAGATAAAAATCAAATCCAGGTCTCAGACACACGTATACACAGTGTGCTGCCCAGAGCTCAGACGAGGAATGGTGCTTGGTGGGAGAACCCACATAACAATAATGGATAACCTCAGTCTCCTCACATCCTATCAGCTCTCACCCTGATAGGAGAGAAACTAGGGCAGGAGCCCAGGGCAATCTAGACTAGCACCCTCATTGTACCAATGAGGAGACTGGCAGATACCTCATTGGTGAGCAGTGTTTGACCTAAACTTCCTTATCAAATGATGACCCCCCCCCAAACACACACACACACACACACACACACACACGGAATGAGACACCTTCCTAGTCTCCAGGAAAAGGTCTGCGTAATCAGCATTGTTTTTTAGTGTTTCAAGTATTTGATGTGTGTGTGTATGTGTGTGGGGTAATTAAACAATCCAAAGCTCTGTGCTTTGTGAGGTTATATATATATATATATATATATATATATATATATATATATATATCTCCATTGCAACTGTTTTGAACAACAGTTTGCAGGAAAAGTGACCAAGCTGTGGGGTTATTCTCATCTGATAGGGTGATCTGGGGCTGGATGTGTCTGAACAGTGATACTCTATTTTTAAAGTCCAGGGTTTGTTGTTGTTGTTGTTGTTTTGTTTTTTAAGAACTCAGGACCACTCTGTTAAATGGTGAGAACTGGTGAGACCAGACCCGAAGTCCTTTTTCAAGACTTAGGGGTTGCCTCTTCTAGGAAGACTTCTGTCTTAGTGCTCCTCTTGGGTAACTGCAGAGCTATTGCTCACTTGGTCCCTTTCCCCTACAGGCAGGGAGTGGCTTGAGGGATGGAGGCATACTCCATACAGTCTTGGTCTACAGAGCCTGTATCTGGCACATAGTAGATGATCAAGAAATGTTCCACTGAACTGTGGAAACCTTGCATGCTAGTGGCCGTGAGCAGGGGGAGATCTTGAAATTCCTAACAGAAGCAGCTTCCGTGTCAGTGAGACTCCTTTTAGTGGTAGGTAAAGTGTTTGGAGTGAAAACTTCAAAACTGTTTGCTAATACAACTCCCAAGGGACAACATGGCCCCTGTGTTTCCCTGGTTCCTGAGTTCGCTTTAAAACTCCTGATGTGTGAACCAACATCATTTGTGTGTGTGTGCACACTCATACTGGGGATCAAACCCAGGGCTTCGTGCGTGCCAAGCACACACTCCACCACTGAGCCATACCCCCAGCCCAGCTGAATCATTTCAATCAAACACTCCATGTATTTTCTTCCATGTCTGGGCTGCTAGGAAACTCAGAGATCAGTCTGGGGTCCCTCTTAGGAGCAGTCTCCTCCTTTTTGGCAGTACAACCTTCTCCCCCACATCTGAGTAGTTTTTGACCTCTACTTTGATGTTCCTTTACACACATAGGTAGGTGTTTTGTCATAAGCTCACTCTCTGCTTTCTGGGAGCAGATAGACCAGGAAAGTGTCCTCAGAATGCTGAGTATGAGAAAAACACTCACAAAGCTTCCAGAATCAATTTGATTGCTATGGAATCCAAAGCCAAAGGAAGATTGGCCTGAATGGAGAAGAGAGAGAAAACCTCACAGAGCTGGTCCAGCTTCATCCTGGGAGGGGACACAGACTGCAACACTTGGACACTGTCCCCACTGGAGAGCTGGGCTTAGCAAGAGACAGGATGGCAACCTTCTTGATGCTTTCTCCTCTCTGGTTACAAGTTTGTACCCACTAAGCACAAATGATTTGGGCTTTGCATGTATCATGATGCTGGAAGCAGGGTCTCCTGGATCTGAAAACTGGAGGTGGTTTTCAGTGTACAAGGGGGTTGGCATGGGCTTCAAGCGGTGTAGACATAGTACCCTGGAGCACCAACACACTTCTAGACTTTCAAAGCTAAAGGCCACCCTCCAATCAGGGTTCCCACATGTGGGTCATGCCATGCTGGGGTCCTTCCTGAGTGGCCACAGCTTTCTGCATCTAGCTACCCCTGGCAGTTGACAATAGGTGGTGAATTCAGAATACCAGCTCTGGTGCCTGCAATGACGTCACCCTGCAAGTTCCCCACTGGTTTGTCCCTACAGTGGAAACCAGGCTTCCAGGCAGCTTTCGGTGGCCCTTGTGAAGAAAGTCAGGGAAACCCTGGGGTATTGTAAGGGGAGGGACACAGAACCATCTTGAATTCATCCTCAGAAACCTTGCTCAAAACAGTGGCAACCATGTGGCTTTTATGAACAGCAGCCTTGTTCATGGAAGCACACCAGGCATTGGGGTTTGATAAAGCCGCAGGATGGGCCACCTGGCGGGACATTGCCATGGCAGGGAGTATTACACACCAGAGGACAGGAGGAGCGGCTGTGTGCACCAACAGGACACACTCAGGAACAGAATGAGCGAAAAAGCAAGCGACAGAACCTGACACCATTTCAGGAAGCTCAAAAGCAAGCGAAACCAAGCAGTCCCTTGCATGGGGTTCCATGTGACATGCGTATTACAAGAGGCTGTAAGCACGGTTAATGATATAACTGGTTTAAAAACAAAGCAAGGGTACAGTAACAAGTAGCCGATTCTGGGGTAATCAGAAGTGTATTGGTGCTCACCTTATTGTTTTAATAATCAATTATATATATTTCTGTATGCATCAAATATTACATAATTAAAACCCAGCCAAAGCAAGGTGGCCTCATTACTCACACCCCAGGCCTGGAAGCTCTGGTACGGCTTCCAGGCTCCCTGCAGGGATGCTGCAGCAGGCCCACAGTACCAGCTGCTGAAGGGTCACACTTCTCAGGACAACAAAGCGTCTCCCTGGCTTCGGCAGTCAGTTGACAGGGCTGTGGCCCCAGCAGGGCACCGTGGAGGGTGAAAAGTAGCTGCTTTCTCTGCAGAATACTGAAGCCCCTCGTCTCTTCCCATTTCCAGGTTTTCAACTCCCCCTTAAGCCCAAAGCAGTGAGTGGATTCCCACTTCCCTGTGGGGGTATCCCCTGGGATGCTCAGACCTGAGCGCCTGTCCCGCTGGCCCACTGCCTGCCTCTACTCAGTCACTCTCCAAATGTTTACTGAGCACTTACTGTGTGCCAGGCACTGTCCTCCCGGCTGGGGATGCAGCAGTGAACAAGACCACACAAAACCCTTGCCCTCAGGGAGAGTCTGTTCATGTGTGTGTGTGTGTGTGTGTGTGTGTGTGTGTGTGTGTGTGTGAATCCATACAGCACAGGTGGTGACAAGAAACCCATGACAGAGTAGGGGCATGTTGTCAGGGTACAGTGTGGAAGGAGTTTAGATAGGATGGTCAGGGGAGGTCTGAGGACATGACTTTGGGGAGCAACCTCAAGGAAGGGAGGAGGGACCATGTGGGTATCTGGGGGAAGAGTCTTCCAGACCAGACCAGGCCCAGAGAAGGGCAGAGGCCCGTGTCTCCTCCCTATGAGCTCCCTCTACTCCACCCCACCCACAGTCTTCCTCTTTCTCTCTAGCCCTCTGCCCTCTGCTTACTTCCTATTCTCGCTGTGTCCAGGCTCTGGAAAGATGAGGCTTAGGGGGTTGGGAGGTTTCTAGAACACATCGACTAGCCATTAGCACTGACCTTTGGCCTGGACCTATAGCCCATCTCCACTGCTGCTGGCAACCCATCCTTACCCACGGATCTCTCCTGAAGTCTCCTCTATTTGGCCTCTTTCCTGCCAGGAGTTGCTGGGCCTCAGCAGTGGATTTGGCCTCTAGGTTGGGATTTTTGCTTCCTTGTCAAACCTGTAATACCTGAATTCCTGGAGAATAAGATGCTGGCTTAATTACTATTATTAATATGAATGGCTTCCTACTCCCGAATTTACCTGAGTGCCACCTGCAGGAAATTATTACCTGAAAAACCATTCTGAGATTTCTCTTCACAGATCACTAGTCTCTCTCTAAGGTTGTTGTGGCAGCTGTCAGAGTAGCACTGGTGGTGGGCAAGGACCAAAACATTGCAGAGGTGGAAATCAACCCAGAGATCACAGGGTCCACCTCTTAGGCTCCACATAGCAAAGGTCCAGAAGGTGGGGCATCCAGACAGGACATTTAACAGAAGAGCATTGTGACCTGCCTTACAGGAGCAGTACTGTGGTTGCAGTATTGAGAATACTGCCCGCAGGTCAGGAGACAGATGGTGCTGGTTGGACGGGGTAAGTGAAGGTATTGGACTCTGAACACTGTATCTGAGGATGAAGCTGTCACCTCCATGTCTGAGGAGGCATGAGGTCTATGTTGGGTCAGACTGACAATGTTTGTCAGCTTCTGCCTCCAAGCCTATACCCAACAACCTGGGCACTCAAGCAAATGGGTGGAAGTGAGGTGGAAGCCTGGAATGTGGTCATAGCTTAGTGCATTTTTCATAACTATAATGAAAAACCAGAGGCAGGCTACCTTTATAAAGAAAAGAGGTTTATTTAGCTTACAGTTCTGAAGATTCAAAAGCATGACACCCACATCAGCCCGGCTGTGATGAGAACCTCGTGGTATACGACATGAGCATGTGTGAGAGGGAAAGATGGCTAGACAGGAAGCCAGAGAGCTTCAGGGGTGGGATAGTTCTGAAAACAATTTTCTCACACTCACAAAAGCTCAAGGTCCCAGAGAACTACCTTAATCCCTGCAGGAGGCCACCGAGCAATGATCTAAGGACTCCCACCAGTCTCCACATCTTAAAGGCCTCCTCCCCTCTCAGCATGCCACACCAGGGACCAAGTACCTGACACATGAACCTGAGGCAGGTACATTTAAACCACATCTGAACCACAGCAAGTCACATGTATTTGTTGTCTTAAATACTAAAGAAAGGCACCTGGAGACTGAGTCTAGACCTTGGCACTCTTGGCCTCATTCACTCATCATGCCAGGCTCTGCACCAGGTGCAGGGGACACAGCTGCAGAATGGCCACTCGCATTTATTGCACTCTGTCAGTGTCTTAGCACGCTTCTGCTGCTGTAGCTGAGACAGAGGAACGGGGAGTCACTGCCCAGGCAGCACGTGCCCTCATGGGGACAACTTAGCGATGGAGGAGAGGGGGACACTGATGATCTACCTTGCACTGTGGCAACTGAGGCTGTGTAGGCCTTGGCCCCCGCTGCCTGTCCTTAGGAGTGCCACTACAGAGGGAAACAGGCAATGCTGTGGGTTAACAGCAGATGTCAGATGGTGAGCAAGGCCTCTCGGTGACCTCTGACCCAAGAAGACTGCACAGGAACTTCTCTCCTGGGCCAGAGACGGAGAACATTCCAGGCCAACATCTGGTGAGATGCACTTCTAAGCTGGAGTCGGGAGGGGAGTACTTCCCATGGAGATGCCCTGCCCTTCCTTTCCTTCCGGTGCTCTCTTGGTGGAAGCAAAGGGAGAGGGCACCAATCGGTCTCCTGTGGAAACTCAGCCATTCCATTTCCCTGTACCCTGGGCTGTCCTTAGTGTCTGAGGCCATCAGTTCAACTTTCATCATCTCAGAGGAACTGAAAGTTGTGCTGGTCACATCAGAAAACATCTTCTGATCCTTTCTCCTCCCATCCCTTTTCTAACAAGCTTCCTTAGAATCTGTTCTTCATGAGCCCCGGGTCTATGGAGGGCCTGAGAAAGGAACCCATAGGTGGAGGGGATGGTGATGATGACCTCAGGCCTCCTCAGGCATGGAGGTGACAGCTTCATCCTCAGATACAGTGTTCAGAGTCCAATACCTTCACTTACCCCGTCCAACCAGCACCATCTGTCTCCTGACCTGCGGGCAGTATTCTCAATACTGCAACCACAGTACTGCTCCTGTAAGGCAGGTCACAATGCTCTTCTGTTAAATGCCCTGTCTGGATGCCCCACCTTTTCACCAGGGTGAAAGCCACAATCTTTACAACAAAGCCCATAGGGCACAGATGAACTGCAACTCCTACCCCCACCTCTGAGCTCATCAGCAGCTTCCCTCCCTCTCCTCCTCTTCTCTCTACTCCAGCCTCTCTGGCCTCTGCTGTTTCTCCAGCCCACCAAACATTCTCCAACCCCACGGCCTCTGCACTTGCTGTCCACCCTGCCTGTAACTCCCTTCCCCCACACATGTCCTCATGGCCATATATATCCTCATGGCTCTATCAAGACTTTGCCAACTATCAGTGTGATGAGGCCATCTCTGACCATCCCATTTAAAAATCACAGCTCCCACCCACTCACTCTGTATCCTCCGCTGGATACCATTTATTAACCTTTTGCTTATTTCCATTTATTTATCGTAGGTGCTGGGGCTAGAACCCAGGGCCCTTCACTTGCTAGGCAGGTGCTCTGCCACTAAGCTGCAGCCTCAACTCTCCGTTTTGACCTTCTAATTTACTGCTTTGTTCTGCTCAATTCTTCATGCCTCTGATGAAATGGAAGTTCCACCCTGGCAGGCTGTGTCTCCCTCACCTAAAACAGTGGATGACCACCCTGTAATCATGGGATGAATACACAGCGGAGCCAGCTGCCCCTAGCTCTCGGACTACAGGGGCCACGACGAGGAAAGCCCACTGGTGGCCGCGGTCTCCTCGCAGGGCAGGGGAGCTGGCTCCTGGCTGGGCTCAGACACTATGGAACCTCTGGCAGGTGCAGATGGAGGAGTCTCCGCCCACCTCTGGCCGGATGGCGGCTCAGGCAGCCAGGGCAGCGGGGAGCCTAATAAAGGGCACTGGCCAGCGCGGGCGCAGAGGGGCTCCCAGGTAACCCGAGATGGACGCACAGGCTCGGGCAGGCCTCCCCTCGCACCCGCTGGGGCCGGGCCCCGGGCGCCCCAGGGCTGCCGGGCTGTGACCTTCCCGGGTCGCCGCCCGCGCGCGGCCCTGTCCGGGGCCGCCGGCCTCTCCGTGCGGCTCTCGACCCTCTCCGTGCCCGGTGTCCGGCCCCGGGCGCCCAACCCGCGCCTCCCGCCCCCGGGCCCGCTGCTGTGCGCGGCCCCTCACGCGCTCGCCGGCCGCCGGGCCTCGGGCCCACTCCCGCCCTTCCTCACGCCCCGGCCCGCGCGACCCCGGCCCGCGCTGCGGCTCCGGCCCTGGCCGGCAGGGGCCGCTCCTCGCGGCGCCCGGGGCCCCGCCGCGCCCGCCGCCGCCGCCCGCCTCCCCGCCCCTTCCCCGGCCGGCGCTCCCGTTACGCCGCGGAGCCGGGAGCCGGAGCCCGAGCCCGCGGCGGCAGCGGGCGGCGGCGAGGGGGCGCCCGGCGGCGGCGGGCCTGCGGGGCCTGCGGGGCCTGCGGGCGGCGGGGCCCGGCCAGGCCGCGATGGCGACCAAGAAGGCGGGCTCGCGGCTGGAGACGGAGATCGAGCGCTGCCGCTCCGAGTGCCAGTGGGAGCGGATCCCTGAGCTCGTCAAGCAGCTGTCGGCCAAGCTCATCGCCAACGGTACGCGCGGGCGCGCCGCCGGGGCTGCGGGGGGCGCCGCGGCCTCCGCTGGGCCGGGCCGGGCCCCCCGGCGCCGCGGGCGCGGGGCGCGGCCGGGCCGCCGGCGCAGGCCCGGGGGACGTGCGCGGGGCCGGGTCCCCGGGGAGCCGGGCCCCCGGGGTCGCGCGGGGTGGGGCGGGGGGTTGTGCCGGCGCCCGGAGTTGGGCGCGCAGGGCGGGCGTCCGCGCAGTCAGGGCGCAGCGGCTCCGGAGTCGGCCGGTGTCGGGACCCGGGGGGCCACGCCGGCCTTGGCTGTTAGAAGTTAGAGGTGATGCGGGGGCGCAGCCTCAGGACACAGAGTGAGCGGTTGGCGGGCGACCAGAGTGTGTGTATGGTGTGTGTTTGGTGTCCTGAGAACCCGGGGTTGTAAACATATGGTGTTCCAGGGCCCCAGGTGGAAGCTCAGACTTGGAGCATATGGGGGTGGTGGTGACAGGTTGGGGTGTGTGTCCTGGGGTTCAGAGGAGCACGTCAAGGATGCAGACCTGGAGAGGTCAGGTTGGGATGTAGTATAGGAATATGGGGGAAGTAGAGTCCCAGGAGTCTGGAGGGAGAACATTATCTAGAGAGGTGAGAACGTTGGGAAATGGAGTTGGGTGGGTGAGGGGCTTGGTGCCTAGAAGAGCAGGGGACTCTCAGTAGGAGCCTGGTGCCTGGAGTTGGTCCATGACCCCGTTGACTGAATTGGTTCTTCCAACTAATCGAATCAAAATTGCAGCCAAAATCCCATTCCAGAGCACAGCTCCACGTGGCCTTATTTGTTTTGGAAGCAAGTATGGTTAATATTTGCTTGTCTTTTAGTACCCGCCAAAACCACAGGCACCAGTAGACTGACGAGAGGGCAGAGGTTCTGTCCTACTTCATCTCTGGCTTCCCAAAGCTGCTGGATGCATGTGGCTGAACAAAAGCATGAAAGTGAATGAATGAATGAATGAATGAATGATGGTCATCCAGGAAAGGATATCAGCACCATTTTCAACCTTCTACCCTCAAACTACCCAGAAATGGACAGTGATGTCACATTTCCTCTTCAAGGACGGGTTGTGTTGGTCATTTATGGTATTAGTGCCTCGAAATAAGAACTTGGGTTTGGACACTCTCAATTTCGGCACCTTGCTTTGGGCAGGTGTGTTCTGAGTAGATGAAGGGGATGTGATGGCGCCAGGTGTGGAAGAAGCCCAGATCCCACCTGGACTCCGCTTGGTGAGAAACGCTGACTCTTCTCAGTGATGTGGGCATTCGAGGGAACTCTTCCTCCAGCGTGCAGTCCCCAGAGCCTCAAAAGCAGTTTGACCTTGCCTTCCTTGTTAGGTTCACTGGCTTGTCCTCCCCGGTCTCCTCTCCTGTTTTTTCCTCCCAATCCACTTGTTTCCTGGTCTTTTTGCTCATTCATTCAACCAATACACGCATGCCCAGCCTGTGCCAGTCACAGACCGTGGGGAACAGCGCTGACCAAGCCCTGCCTCCATATGCTGACTGTCCTTCGGGGAATCAGCTCATATGGGAGTAAATAAGTGAAGTAGCTTCAGGTAGTGAGAAGTGACTTAAAGAAACAGGCAAGTTAACATGATTGAGAGCAAGGAGTGGGAGCAGAGACAGGCACTCAAACCATGGTGGGCCCTGGAATGACAGTGGAGGGGTTTTTGGTGGCAGGAGCTTGTTTTACTCACCTTCACATCCCCTGCTGGGCTGGGCTCCCTTTCTAGAGCCTGGCTCATGAGTAGCACTTGGGGTGGGGTGGGGTGAGCAGCAGGTGGTTCAGGGGTTTTGTGCAGGTTCAGTTGTGGGAAACTCATGGGAGACAGATTTTTGTCACAGAGACTCACATAGTGAGCAGTAGCCACTGATGATAAAAGATCCTCAAGACTTAAGGAGATCAAAGAGATTGCTCAGGAAGATTAAAATAATAATAAAGCAACAAAAACGATGAATTGCAAACAGGGATATTGTGGTCTCCTTTAGACTTCAGGTGCTGAGGGTGGCTCACACACCTTCCTTTGGCTCTGGGGTTCCCTTGGGCTGGTGTTGGCATTACTTCCAGCCCCAGGCCCCCTGGCTTTTCCTTAGACCCCTTTAGGTGTGGTGGCACAAGTTCTGAGCAAACTTGTCAGAATCCTTAAGTTAAAGCAATTGCTACTCAGAATGAGGAAAGCAAGTTAATGTCCTGTTTCTTGAACTAAGACAGTTACCTTGAGGGCAGCGACAGGCAGAAAGGAGCTCAGTCTTTGGACCCAGCCAGCCTGGGCCTGAGCCCTGGCCCTGTTGCTACTTGACACTGTGACCTTGCTCAAATCACCACCTACTGGAGCCTCAGTTTTCATATTTTAGAATGGGGATTAACAGATTTACCTTGTGGGATTACCAAGATTAAAGCCAGTGTTTCTCCCAGGCTAGTGAGGCCTGGCAGGCAGGACATTCGTCCATTCATGCATTTGTTCCACCAATATTGTGCACCTGCTGTGGGCTTGCCACCGTTTAGGCACTGGAGACGCACCAGGGAGCAAAACAGATAAAGAAGACAGAACCCATCCCTCAGGAGGCCCATTTCTCGGAGGGAAGGGCAGGGGTTCAGATAAGGAATAGGGTGCTTTTGTGTGTTGGGTGCCTGGTGTGGTGAATGCAGTCAGAAGAATAAAGCGGGGACAGGAAAAGGTGCTTTGGGAGTAGGGTAGGGTGGGGCACAGGGACAACTAGTTAAATAGTAAACTAGGGTTCACCAGGGTGGCCCCGAACTAACAGCACCACGGAGAAGGCAGCACCCCAGGCAAGACCAGAGGAGCTGTGCATTCCAGGGAGGGGCCTGTGGCCATGGTCAAGGCTCTGGCTCCTCTGAGGGTGGTGGGCACCGCAGGAGCACCAGCTCATTCCTGGGCGCCTCCTGACTCCACAGCTCTGGCTCCTCTGGGGAGGCGCTCGGCAGCCCCTTTGCATCAGGGACTCCAAGCAGTGGACACTTGCAGACTGAGCTGCTCCAGCCCAACTGACTCGAGATAAACTGGTTCAGACATTTTGCCAAGAGGTGAATAAGGGAGAAAAGAGCAAATGCCAAGTTGGAAACAGAACCCAGAAAATCTGTTTTCGGCCTCATTCCCCACCCTAGTCACCATTTATTCCTTCTATTTTAGAAACCCAACATTTCGTGGGAGCTGGCTCTGAGCCAGGCCCTGGTGAGTCCCTGTGAGACAGTGGGGGTGGGGGGGGGGAGGTGGCAGGAGCTTCTACCAGGTCTAGGCTCTGGCTACTTGAAGTGTGGACCCGCCACGTGGGCGTCACCTGGAACATGTGAGGAATGCAGACTCTCAGCCCTTCCCCCTGACTGGAAGTCAGAATCCACCCCGTGGCCAGGTGTCCACAGGCTCTGAGGGCACCCAGAAGCCTGCAGTGCTGTGGCTGGAGACGAGGAGGAACCCAGGGGTCCAGGGGTGAAGATGGGGAACCATTCTTGGCTTCTGTTTGACTAACAGGAAGTCCTGGTTTCTGGAAGGACAGTCTAGCTGCCCTCTCTCCCCAGAATGTCATCTCCAGCCCCAATGGTGAATTCACTGCTGTGCATGAAGTGTGGTGATTTGACATCTGAGCTAGACTCTCCTGTAGCTGACTGGGTGACCTCAGGCCAGTTGCTTCACCTCTCTGAGCCTGCCTTTCCCATCAGTAAAACAGGGTGGCTGTGAGGATTCAGCGGGTTGATCCCTGGAAACCTTGGGATGTGGTAAATTGTTGTTCATTCTCTCAGCAGCTCCACGTAACCCTGGGCAAGGCAGGCCAACTCCTGGTCCTTACCTGGCTGGGAAAAAAGAGCAGGGGAACTAGAGATGAGACACCCGAGCTTCGGCCTGCTCAGGACTCCCAGGTGGTTCAGGGGTGGCAACCTGTGTGGAGGCCCGGCCCGGACCCCTGACAGCCCTTCCTCTTCTGCCCCCGTGGTGGCTTCTCTCTTTGCCAGCCTGGTAATCTTCTTAAGCAAGCTGTTACTCAGCTCACTTAGAACACTCAGGCCCCAAATAGTGGTTTTTCCTTGAAGGGATCATTGCTGTCTGATTCCTTGAGATTTTGAAACATTTTAATTACTTCTTGGTGATATGTAGGCAAGGAAATGATGCTTCTTCTGGGCCAAAGTTTGGCTACAAAATGTCTTTAGGATGAAGTGGGGTGAAGCTCTTTGTATGTGATGGGATTCCTGCTGTTTGGAGGCAGGGTGGGGAGGGCGTCTGGCTCCCCTTCTGGACAGGGTCCCCCTCCTGCCTTCTCAGCCTTCTCAAAGAGGGGAAGGGTTCCGTGTGCCCAAGGGGCTTCTTCGAAAACAAGGCTGAGATTTAACTGAGTCTCTGAGGTGGCCTTGATGTTTAGGAGTGGCTTCTTGGGACACTTCTGGGGCACAACAAAGCCCTGGGAGTCAGACTGCCCTCAGAAGGGGCAGAGGGACAACAGTGAGACCTCCGGTGATTCTTCATCTGAGCCTTCTCAGGCCAGCGTCCTGCTTTCAAATACTCTGACCTGTTGTCCTTTGAAGGACACATCTTTGTGGCAACCATATATCCTTACTTTTGGATTGATGGCCCTGATCTAGGCCGTGGAGCCCATGGTCACAGTAGTCAGGGCAGAAGGACCTTGACTTCTGGGGCCTGGACACTGGGGCTGGGCCTGCCCAGCTCTTCCCTGGCCTTGTGCTTGGAGGAGGAGGGTGCCTGGCATTCCCGTGCTTGGCCCCTCACCTGGGTGCACTGGCCCTCTCCCCGCTCATCCCTTGGCCAGCGTGGCCTTCTGGACCCTCCTGTACCCCTTGTTTGTCTTTATGCCCTTGCTCACACTGTTTGGCTCTGAAATTCTCTCTGTCAATGAAAAACCTACCCATCTGTCAAGGTCTGGCTCAAGTTCTTCCAGTTATTCTTCCTTCACAGAAAAGGCAGTTTGCTTCGGGGAAGACCACCGTACCGTGCTAGGACCAGGCAAGACCTGAGCCATCACGGCGTGCAGCAGTTCTGAAGCTGTGCTGTCGGGGCCCGTCTGGGAACAGCGTTAGCAGCCATCAGGCCTCACCCACTGGAGCAGCTGCACTTCTCTCTCCCCCTCCTCTCCTCGCTTTCTTTCCCTCCCTTCCTTTCATCTTGCTGTGTTGCCCAGGCTGGTGTTGAACTCCTGGCCTCAAGGGATCCTGTCATCTCAGCCTCCTGGATGGACACAGGCCTGTGCCACCACACCTGCTTGCAGTAATGTTTTCCTCTAAGGTTTCCTTTGAAGAAATGGAATATAAACAAAAAACCCCTTAAATCCACTGATCTAGTCCATCTTCCTACAGATGAGAAAACAGGCCCAGAGAGGGAGACAGCTTCCTTAAAGCCACTGTCCAGCGAGTGGCAGAAGCAGGCAGAGTGGGTGAGAGCGCCAGCTCCTGAGTCAAGGTGTTCTGCTGCTTCCTGAGGGAAAGCCCCATTTGTAAAGTAGTGACACACACCCAGAGTCCTTTTTCTGAATCCTTTGGGCCAGGTGTCTTTCAGAATGCAGAATTTTTTAAGAATATGGAACATATTCTAGACACCGAGTGATGTTCTCAGTGGGCCCTGGGGCAGCACTTCATAATAAAACACGCCAGTATTTCTGCATCAAAACCTACGAGTTGTCATTGAAAAAGGGATAAAGACACTATAAACAGCCTCATGTCAGTTCATTTGAGGTTTTGGTAAGTGAATAACAACAAAATCACCTTTTGACTTTTAGAGTTCTGAAATTTCAGAAAATATTGATCAGGTATTGTGAACCAGTCACGATAGTGACAGATTGTATGGTCGTCATAAGAACCAAATGAAGGAAAACCCAAAATATCTGGGAGTACTTAGCACAGCGTCTTGGGTGCCCGAGGGTCTTCTTTGGAAACAAGGCTAAGATTTAACTGAGAGTCTATAGTGTGGGAGTAAGAGTTAGCCTTTCTGGGAACTGGCTGTTATCTGCTGGAGGTGGTGATAGGTACTGTTGTCTCCTATCCTCCAATTCAGGTTTCTTTTTCCTGAACCCCTCTTTTGGTGTGTGTCTTTTCTCCTTACCAGACAGCCAGCCTCAAGAGGGCTAAGGGCCGCAGTTCTACTTTATGGTCCTAAATCATGGTGTTGGGCCACCGCACATTCCTGGTGTGCTTGTTGACTTAGTCACAGCCTTTCATGAGCCAGGGCCTCTGAGCAAATGGAACAGGCCTAAGGAAAAAAGGTCAAGGGTCTTTTTCAATGGGAGTGAAGGCTGCATCATTAGTGATAATATGTCCCAGAAGAGTAGCACCCTGCTGGGACTGGGGTTTGCCTGGGGCTGGTGGGATCATGAGTTGTGGCCATCAGAGGCTCCCTCGTTGCCAGTTCAGCATTCTCCACATCCACCCATTTTCTTCCTTTCTGAATGAGCCCCTTATTTGTTTAGGGGCCACCCTTTGGTGTACCATGTTCTTAACTGGGTGGGCTCTGGCCCCAGTAATTCTACTTGCTTACCTGTGATTGATTGAGGTATGAGCATGTGAATTGGTTCTGGCCAATGGGACATCACCAGGCATTTGCTTGATGGAGATACTTCGGGAAAAGTTTTTTTTTTTTTTTTTTTTCCTGCTAAAGAGCCACTTACTTATTTAAAACAGAGCAAATGGCTCTCTTCTTGACCTGGATATCATTGTTTGTATCTTTGAGACCTGGGGTTGCCATTGTCTCGTGCCCCTGAGCATGCTTGGGCCAAGAATGAGGTGACCCACAGAGGGTGGCAGCACAGAGAGACAAGAGGAACATGGTCCCCCTGCCTGGAGCAGCCCTTCTCTGGTCTTCCTGCTGTGGGAGATAATGCATTCCTTCACCGAGAGCACCCGGAAGTGGCGTGTGGTGCTCACATGCTGTAGGCCCACCCCCTCCCTTCCCTGGAACCTCTACTGCCTGACCAGCTTGGCCCTGGGTGCTTGGGAATGGCCGTTGCTCCTGATTCCCACTGGCCTCACATGGGTGGCTTTATGCCCCTGTGGGTGACCTCATGCTTGGCAGATGGTGGAGGGTTGCTGGCCTTTGACATGTGTGAGAGCCACTGTTCCCATCTGAGAAGGCCATGAAGAGAGGAGTGTTTTTCTGAGACTTCTCAATCGTCCCCATCAGTCACCAAGACAAGGATGTTTGGCAGGTAGGCTAGGTGGCTGCCATATAAAATATGAAGGACAGCCACAAGCTGCAGGAAACCTAATGGAGTGGCAGCAGCCCCTGCCACCCTTGGGATTTTTTGCTGCTCATCCAACTTGTGATGGTGGACATGCCAGAACTATGCAGAGTCGACCCTATTTGGTTCTCTCAGAGGCCCCTCAGACCTGGAGCCAGGATCCTCATCCATTTGCCCTCCAAGTGACCTTGTGGGCACCACTTGATCCTCTGAAGCTTTAGTTCTCTCAACTTCCCAGTGTGAAACAGTGCCAGTAGGGGAGAAGAATGCAATCATTCTTGTCTCATGTACCAGATTTGGGGCATTGACTTTTACATAGACCCCATGTAATTGAGGTCAGAGATTGCAATTCTCATTCAGGGGTAAGTAGACTGAGGCCTGGTGACGTCAATTAAGCTGGGTTCTATCCCACTTCTGAAAGTTGCTTTATTCTATTGCATTAATGTTTTCTAAACTGGTCATGTCAAAACATCACTGAGAGAATCCATATTGCAAAGCCCCACTCCCAGAGATCTTGACCTAGCAGGCCAGAGGGCTGTGTTCTTAAAAAGCCCACAGGTGATCTGAAGGCTGCTAGGCTGTGACACTCTGAGAAGTACTGGACTGAGGGAATCTGGGCATTATAGAGTTCTAGACATCTGCTCTGGGTGGGGTGATCCTTTTGGCCCAACATAGGTCTGGAGTCTGAATATTCAGACTGTGCCTCACTCAGGAGGTTTGAGTGGGCAGTGTGGAGCCCCTGCTCTGAATCACAGGGTTAGTGTTTAATGAGTACCACTACATTCTGTGTGTGGGCATAGACCAGGTGTCAGGGGGCATCAGGAGAAAAAGAGTGAGTGGGTCCCTAGCCAGGGAGGGCTTGCTGGTCAGGACGGTCATGCGACCTTCTGGCAGCAGCTCCAATTGCCAGGCCCGACCCCAGCTTCTACTTCAGGAGGTCTTGGTGGGTTGGTCAGGAAGCAGGAGTGTCAGCCAGCACTCCAGGTCGTTGTGGTGTGGGGTATCCCAGGAACAGTCCTTAGAGATGACTGTCCAAGTGCTGAGGCAGCACGTGACCCTGCAGTCTGAGAAGGACAATGACAGTGTCACAAGACACACAGGATGCAGCTGGGTTCCTGAAGGGCTGAGACCAGGGTGGGCTTGTGCAGCAATGGGTAAGGCCTGGTAGAGTGCCAGGGAGGGCCTTGGGCAGGGTGGTAGTGTTGGGGTTTAGCACTGAAAGTCTTTTTTTTTTTTTAATAAGTATTTTTTAGTTGTAGTTGGACACAATACCTTTTATTTATATATTTATTTTTATGTGGTGCTGAGGACGGAACCCAGGGCCTTGCAAGTGCTGGGCGAGCACTCTACTGCTGAGCCACAACCCCAGCCCCAGCACTGAAAGTCTTGAGTCCCAGGAACCCCCTCAGTCTGGGCAAGTGGGATGGCAGATCATCCCATCAGTGGATGGAGGTATTTAGCAAGGGGGCCAGAACCTGGTGCCAGAGAAAGCAGTGGTATGCCCTGCCAGTCCTGGGTTCGGATCCCGCCCTGGGTGAGTTCCTCAGCCGCTGAGCCCCACTCTTCCTGCGCAGGCTGCTGGAGGAGTGAACGAGACACTGTAGTTTCTGACACTGGCAGCATCTGGAAGCCGCTTGGCCAAGTCAGGAGTGTCGTGTGTGGAGGGAGGGTGGAAGGACCCAGATGCTCAGTCCATGCAGGGGATCAAGGGTGCAGAAGGAGAGTGACAGGGACAGCAATGACAGTGAATGCAACAAGACGTGCAGCAGGGGCTTCCTGTGCCCGACTGTGACTGAGGCCCAAAGCTGAAGGTAGACATGCTAACCGGGTCACAGAACTAGGGCTTCAACCCACATGTGACAGACTCCAAAGCCCTCCTCTTCCATGCATCTGCTCAGTGCTTTGGTGGGTCTGGCGCAGGGTGCTGGGGTGCTGTTTGTTATTGGAGTCAGGGGCGAGTGTGACTGCCTTTGGCCCCGTGAGGGCCAGGCCTTTTTGCCACTTTTGCTCATTGCTGTGTCCCAAGCACCAATGACAGTGTCTGGCACGTGGCCAGTGCACAATTGATCATTAAGGGAACAACTTGGCCTCTGCCCTGGAGGAGTTTACTTGGATTCATTTATTTACCAAACACTTGCTGAACATCTACTGTGTGCCAGCCACCATCCCGAGGAGTCAGAATGACCCCAAGACTCACTTTTCTGCTCTGCTAGTACTAGAGGCTTAGCAGAAGGTTGATCAGGTCTGGAACGGGAGAGGAACGAGGGCCATGGAGGCCCAGAGTAGGCAGAGGCCACGTGAGACCTGGCAAGGCTGTTGGTGTCATCTTTAGGGTGACCCTCCTGCCTGGGGCTTTGGGTGAGTCCTGGCTCATGGGTTTCTAATAGAGCTGACTGAGTGCTGTTACCTATCTGCCCTTGCTAAGGCTCTCCTGGAACTGAGGTGGACACTTGCTGGGCGGCCTTTCCCAGGATGTGGTCAGCTGCCCTGCTGTCCCCCTTTGCACATTCAGACTGCTCACCTGTGCTGTGAGGCCTGACTCCCTTGAGGACCTACCCCTCTGGCCCTCACAGGTCAGAAGCCCAATGAGAAGCACTGTTTTCTCTCAAGCTAGTCACCCCCAGGGCAGCCAGTCAGCAAGGTGACCCTGTTGGGGGAGCCGGGCCCAGGACCTGCAGTAAATGCCACTTCCCTTGCTGGCCTGCTGGGTCAAGGGAGTTGAGTTTCCACTGAGTCTTGGGCCCAGAAAAAGTCTTGGGAAGGTGGGTCTCTGAAACCCTCTGCAGCTGGCCCCACAGAAGGTGGGTCTCTGAAACCCTCTGCAGCTGGCCCCACACCGTGTGGAGCCTGTCCCCTGCCTCTTCCCGCCACCTCCCAGCTGGGCCACTTCCTGCCTGGAGTCACACTTGGAGAAGTCCTACCTCACTTGGAGGGTTCCTCAGGCCCAGCCCCAATATCATGTACTCCTGACCCTCCTCTGTGGTCTTCCTACCACCTGCAGGACTGGTGTCCACATCCCCCATAGACAGTGTCCTTGAGTGCAGGTCGACACTTCCTGAGAAGAAGCCACTTTCAAGCCTCTGGGCTGCCTGACTGCATCCCCTGGCCCTGGAGTCACTTCCTGCCCTCAGAGCTCAGAGGACAGGCCACACCACTCCAGACATGTAACAGGGACTCCATGTGACCTTCCAGCAGAAGAAAAGTGACCTTTTCTTCTCCTGGGGCAGGTTTCTCCGGGAGTGTGTGAGTGTGAGTAGGTGTGTGGTGACTGTGCTGCGGGAGAGAGAACGCGTGTGGCAGGAGGCTGTGTGTAAGAGTGTGGCCAGCAGGCGCGTCTGTTCTGCCAGTGCAGAGAGGCACTATCTTCTGTCCCCACATTGTGCTCTCCCATCCTGTCCTTCCAGCTTCCGTGTGGACGTGGGGAGGAGGTTTGGCAAGACGCCCGGGCTCTCCCTACCAGGATTTTCTCAGAATCGTTTTTGCCAGCTTCTTTTGGGCTCTTAATCTGTGACTTTTGCCATCTTTGCTTTTCAGTCAAGACTTCCAAGTGCTCAGGCCTCTGAACTGGGTCACGGTTTAAACCTAGAGGGTTGGGGTGGAGGCGGGTGGGCCTGCTGGAGCCCTGAGGTAGGAACTGGAAGGCTCGGGTCACGGGCACACTGTGTGTCAGACGCCCCAGGGGGCTGAGCCTCCTGAGAGCAGGCACTTGGCTGGAGGGGCTCTGTCCATGAGAGGGGAATGTGTATATTGATGGAGTCATTTTGGAAATGCTTATTGAGGACCTACTGCGTGCCCAGCGCTGGCCGTAGAGCCCAAATGTGAGAGTGACAGGATGGACGTAAGAGCAAAGGAGACAAGTTACAGGGCTTTCGGCCTTCACTTTGGGGAGGGGCAGCCATTGGAAGGCTTGCGTGCACTCTAAGAACTGGCAGGGATGACTACTCCATGTCTTGTAGTAGTGATGTGTGCCCTTCCCTTCTAAT
This sequence comes from Marmota monax, assembly GCF_021218885.2. Taxonomy (NCBI): domain Eukaryota; kingdom Metazoa; phylum Chordata; class Mammalia; order Rodentia; family Sciuridae; genus Marmota; species Marmota monax. The sequence goes on from NW_026695241.1 coordinate 5,948,735, forward strand.
GTACCAGTTGCTGTCCCCGCCCCGGTTTTGCCCACCTGGGCCTGTGCATGCCCGCCCGTGCACCTGCTGACCGTGTGCAGATGATGGCCAAAGCTCAGGGAGAGAACGCTGCCACTCCTCATCGGCTTGAAGTCGAACTTTCCAAAACTTGCTCTCTCTTCTCCCCCTGAAGGCCACCCTCTGGCTCCTAGCCTGTGACCTTGCCTCATACTTTATTGAGGAAGTAAGAGCAATTAGGAAACTCCTTCACCCCTACTGCTGGTCTGCCAGCTTCCCCTGTCACTGCTTCCGGGCTTCCCTCAGAGGCCACCAGTGCTTCAGCTTACTCAGAGCTTGGGTCCTCTCAGGCCCGTGCCATGTAGTATCCCGCCTCTCTCTGGCCCGGCCCGTGGGCCGCACTGCTCCCTGGTCTGTCCTGATAAAAGCTTCCTTAGTCCCCACTGCAGTGCTCTGAGCCCCGCCTCAGCTCTCTGTTCCCTGTCGTGGCACCTCCCCAGCCCACTGTGGGGCTCCCGACCCTGCACCCCACAGAGACACCAGTCAAGGTCACCGTCTGGTGTTGCCTCCACAATGCCAAATCTAACGTGGCCTCCTCTTATCTCACCCGGAGTTCCAGCCGCTTTTAGCCCACTTGACCGCTCCCTCCTTCCGGACTCACCTGATCTTGGCTTCTGTAAGAGATGTGCTCTCCTTTCCGTTCCTGCGTCTTCCTGCTCAGTCTCTTCCAGATTCCGTGTGGCTTGAGTTCTGTATCTGGAAACCGGTGTCATTGCACAGTGAACTTGGCCAAACAGAGCTCTTGGCTGCCTTCCCCCCCTTTAGTATACAGCGAGCGGTTCCACTGTCCACAGGATTTGTCTTTGCACTCTCCCTGTTCCTCTTCCGTCATCTGTTAGTTTCCTGTGGCTGCTGTAACAAATTATCCCACATTTACTGGTTTAAAACAATGCAAATGGATTCTTTCATTAGAGTTCTGGCAGCCAAAAGTCAGAATGGGCCTCATTGGACAAAATCAAGTGTCATCAGAGCTGCGTTGCTTCTGGAGGCTCCAGAGATGAACCTGTGTCCCTGCCTAGTCCAGGTTCAAGAGATGGCTGTACATGTCATGGGGCTCATGACCCCTCCCTCCATATTCCCCAGTCTCTCTTCTGTCTCTGTTGTCACATCCATGCCCTCCCTGATGTGGACCCTCTGCTGCCCTCTTCTAAGGACCCAAGGCACACAGGACTATTCAGGAAACTTACTTCAGGATGCTCAGCACTTCTGCAGGTCAAGTGCATATTCACAGGTTCCGGAGGTTGGCATGTGGACATCCTTGGGGCCATTATTCTGCCTCCCACATCTCCAGTCCAGTCCGTTAGTAAGCCTTGCTTATTTTTCCTCCAAACCGTGTCCTGACTCACGTTTCTCTCTCCCTTCCTGCACTATTTCTTTCCGTACCCCTGTCCAAGTTGCTGTCACCTCTCACCTGGCTACTGCAGTAACCTTTTCTGTCCTTGCCTTTGCTCCTTCCACGGCTGTCAAGAGGGAGCGTTCAGCAACTGAAATCAGAGCCTTTCATCTCCCCGCTGTAAGCCCTCAAAGGCCTCCCATGGCACTCAATGCATGCTGGATCTTCCGCACCGCCCCCTGACCCCCACCCCACTGGCAGCGCTGTCCCTCCACTCCAGCTGCTTGGCCTTCTTACTGTTCCCAGACCACACCAGCTGGGTCCAGCTTGAGGTCTTTTAATGACCCTTCACCCTCCTGGAACCCTCTACCCTCAGGTCTTTGAGTGCCTGACTTTACCTCCTTGTTGTTTAGGTGCCCTCTCCTTGAAGGGTCTCTTCCTGACCTGACCACTGAGTCTGAAGTAGCCACCAAGTCACTTGCTCGTGCACTGCCCTGTTTTAATTCCCTGCAGTCTCGTCCCACTCTGGTCCTTTTCAGGTTTCTCTGTCTTCCCTGTCTGGAGGGTGAGCTGCTGAATGCAGAGACTTTGCCCTGCTCCTTCACAGCTCCAAGTCCTGGTGCCGGCAGTGCTGCTGGTGATGTGTGACCTGTAGGATGCTGTGGGACCCTGGCTAGCCCAGGCCATGAGCTGGGGAAGCTGCTCCAGGTGGACCTGGAGTAGGTCATAGAGGATGCTGAGATTTGGGCAGAGAGAGAGTGAGGCACAGTGTGTCCAGGTTCCCTATGTGACACAGATGGCCATGGCCTCAGGAATATGCTGAGGACCCAGCGTATGTGCATGTGAGAGGCTGGTGGCCCAGGAAGAGTGAGAGATGGCTCTCAGGAGTCGCTGTGGATGTGACACTCTTCACTTGACTCTGAGTGATGGTTCAGGTTGGGTGAACCCCTCTGTGGGTAGCCAGTCCAGATGCTTGAGATTCAGGGCACATTGTGTTATAGCTCTTCTCTCTTTTTTAAGTTAACTGATTACTGTTTTGTGTAGATATTGAATGTTCATGAAAATCCAATAATTAAAAAGAGCATAGGGTGTTCCTTGACTTATGATGGGGCCATATCCCGATGAACCCATTTTAAGTTGAAAATATCCTAAGTTAAAAGTGGATTTAATACACCTGACCTACTGAGCATCAGCGCTCAGCCTGCACCTTTAGTATGCTCAGAGCACTTCATCAGCTTACGGTGGGCAAAATCATCTACACAGCTTTTTACGAATATATACATGTGATCATGATGGCATGGCTCATGCTGACAGCCTCTCTAGGGAGCCTGGCACTGCATATGGCTAGCCTGGGAAAAGACACAATTCAAAACCCAAAGTGTGGTGGTTCTCACTGAATGTGTCTCACTTTTGTACTATCGTAAAGTTGGAAAATCATAAATCGAGCCATTATAAATCTACCTTCCGTAGTGTGAAAACTGACCTCCTTCTGCACTGTCTCAGCCACCGACGCAGCCCCTCTTGAGACTTTCACGGCGTTCTTTTCCGAAGTGTTCTGTACTTTCATAAGAAAGTATGTTATTTATTTGTCTTTGTGTATACACTGTAATGACCTAGTGTATACCCTCCTTTGTATCTTGCTTTTCCCCCTCTGTCTTTGAGATTGTTAGCTGTGGCTGTCTGACAAGTCAGCCCCAAACTTAGTGCCCTACAACAACCATCCTGGCCATCTTTCATGATTCTGGGCTCACCAGGGCTCACTCATGCATTGGTGGCCCTCTGGAGGTCAGCATGGTGACCTTGCTGCTCTGGACTGGGTGCTCTCGTGTATCTGGAGCCTTGGCTGAGACAACTTCATTCTGCTTCATGTGGCCTTCCATCCTCCAGTGACTCATCCTCAGCTGAGTACAAGCGTGTGCTAGCCCAAGTATGTGCTCATGGTGGCCATAGGTAACCAGGGGGAAGAGGAAGCCAGCAAGCCCTTTCTCTAAGCTGGGAGTGTGTGTATCAGAGGCCTATTGGTCCTTCTGGTCACGGCAGCCAAGCCCAGGGTCAGTGCATGAGGCCACATAGCATGTGGACTCAGGATGTGAGAGGACACAGGCCATTTGTGTGGTCAGGCTACCATGGCTTTGTGTTTAATCTGCTGCTTTTGTTTCATGGATGCACTAGTTCAGGGCACATCTGAATTTATTGAACAGGTCCTCTGTCAAGGACCTTGTAAGTGGCTTTCTATTTTTACTGTTATCAGTCAGGTTGCACAAAAATCAGTGTCCCTATACCTGTGAATTTGTGCTCAAGGGTGCATCTATTTATAAGTTCCTGTAATGGGAATTTCTGCTTAGGTGATACAGATGTATGATTTATCATGTAGAAACTGCTAAATTGCCCCTGGAGTCACCCTTGTTGATTAATATTCCTACCAGCACCACACGATCATGCCTGCTTTCCTATCAGCGCTCTTTGGAGGGATGAGGAATCCCTGAAAATGCTGTCAGCTGTGACTTACAAGAAGCCCAGTAAGTGAGAAGATCGAATCCCCGTGAGACTTGAGAACTGGAGACCTGGCTGTCTTTGGCATGTGTCCAAGGGGATGCTGGAGAACCATTCTGCTTGAATAGGGCTTTGCTTTGTCCTCTGGGATGACAGCCACACCAGGAGCCGTTTGAGTAGACTTAAACCTGTCTCTGTTGACATACGAACCCCAGGTGGTTGATATGAAGAACCCTAGGAATAGCCCTCCTGTCCCATCTGATCAAAAGTTGGCATATCAGCTGCTATCCTGCAGGGGAGACTCTGAGAGGAAGGGGCAGTTACTTCAAGGTCACAGGCCATAGCTCCCCTTCCCTGGGGGACCAGGGAATCCAGGCATCCCCATGCATCTAGCTGCGCCATCACAAGGCTCCTGGGGTTGTCTCTTTGGAGCAGAACCAGAGAACCAGTCCCCTGAGGCTAATGCCTCTCCTTGCTGAGGATTTATATTGAATTCATGTCCATCATGGGGAGGCTGGTTCCTGCTGCCTGGCCTAAACTCCCAAGAAATGCAGTGGGAAATGTAAAACCAGTCCCAGGCTTCCCAGAGCCTGTCCTCACTGTGATTCCCCAAGGATCCTAGCAGGTAGAGCAGGAAGGGGCTCCAGAACTGCCTGTCCAGCCCCTGCAGCAAATGGGCCAAGCGGTGTGGCCAGGGTCGCACAGCTGGTTAGGAGGGAAGCTGGGCCACTGCTGAATGCCGATGTCCAGGTGGTTTGTGCCGGGCCTGCTGGAGAGACAACTGGGACCTGCCTGAGTTCACATCCCAGCTCCAGGATGAACTGCTCTGGAATCTGGCTGCTTTCCCGCTTGTGCCTGGCTCCCTGTCTGTAAGGGGGGGATAAGAAGAGTGTCATCATCCTGGTGTTTTCAGGGCCGTCGGGATCACATAAACAGCTTAGTACACTGCATGGCACCTAGTAAGAGCTTTGTGTGGCTGGGCCGTTAATGAAGGTTGCCAGCGTTCATATCCTCCGACCACACATGGGCCCGCTGAGCACAGGGACTGTGTCTCAGAGCTGTCTGCCCCATAGTGTCTAACATGACCATCCTGGGAAATTGCATGTCCTAAGTGAAACAAGGTGTCAGTAATGGTAGTGAATGTCTACTTAGCACCTGCTTCATACTGTGGGTATTGCATATATAATCTTTACTCTAGCCAGACGAGGACACTAAGGCTAGGGACGTCAGGTGTCTTGCCCTGTGCCACATAGCCAGTAAGGGGGTGGGGTGGTGGAATTCAGGCCCCAAGCAGCCTGAGGCCAAAGCTCTTTGCTGTATGTCATGCTGCCTGGGCTTCTCCATTCTGGAAGTCACGCGCCCAGCCTACTTTGCAGGGTGGCAGCTCCACGTGCAGCTGTGGAAGCCCAGCCTGCGCTCCTCTGGGCCTGCTGTGCACGTGTAGGTGAGAGGCCAGAGAAGGCAGATGCCTGGAGTCTGTGTGCACAGAGTTGTGCAAGGTCCCTGATTCTGTGTCGCTTGTGGAAGCTCCTAGGGCTCACCTTGGGTGTCACCTGGCCCTCAGGGGCCTCTTCTGTGTCACCCAGTCCCAATGTTCTGAGACATTATTTTTGAGGTTGTTTCAGGGGAGGGTGGCACAGGAGGGTGAATTTGGTCCCTGTTACTCATGTTGGTGGGAAACAAAAGTGTCTTTTACCATTTTGATCCTCTTCTATAGTACCTCTAATTTTTTAGTCCACTGGAATTAATTTTCTCATGTATCCCAGATGCCTCTTCGCCTGCTCAGAGTCCTAGTGTGCAGCGGGTCGTGCTGGCAGAGGCAGCTGCCCAGTGACGCCGGCTCCTTGTTGCCAGTGGATTCTGAACTGGGAGTCCCTGAAGCCCAGCCCATCAGAGCTCACCGTTTGCTGTCCGGCCACCAGCACTCTCTGTTTTAGAACTGAGTCTTGCAGCCCCTGAATGACTTCTTTGGCGTGAGCTCACACTGTTTTTAATATCTGCCCTCCTGGTTGGGAGTCTGAGTGGAAGGGAATTCACCTTTTTTGAAGGGGAACAAATAAAACATAATTTGCTTGGGAGATTACATCGGAGCCTAGATTTTTAAAAAATTTTAAAACTGTTTTACAGCCAGTCTGCTGGATTTCAAGCTCAAGCGTAAGCTCAGAGGGTGCAGCTCCTTCTGGACCCTCACCCACCTGGCAAAGGCCCCCGACTGTCTCCCCCCAGCACTCTAGGGTTTGGCTCTGGCAGAGTACTTGAAGTTCCCCAAATGACAAGGCTGTGCCATGCCTGCTAGTTCAGTTGTGTGCCTGGAAGGCCTTTCCCCCACTTTCCACCTTGCAGAGGTGTATCTGGCACGTTCCTGGAGAGAGCTTTGCCTCCTTCTCCCCGTCCAGTATCACACTCAGCTTCCTTAGGCCCCACATCCTATTGAGTGGTCCTGGGAGATGGGGACTGTATGGGACTGTGTCCTAATTCTGAGGAAAACCCCCTTCTCTCAGTGCAAACCCCTCCCCCCCGCCAGGTGTTCCTGCTCCAGCTGGGCTCCCTCCACTTCTTGGCATCGAGACTGGTGCCTTCTCAGAGTCAGGAGATCAGAGAAGTTATGGGTGGTGAATCCTGCAGAGCACTCGGGTAGCAGTCTTTTACTTCTTTGTAACTATGAGATTTTTTGTTTAGGTAAAAAAATTGCACATGTATAACGAAAAAGCAAGGAATAGTACCTAAAGGGTGCGGTCGGGAGCTGCAGGATTCTGTGTGGGAGCCCAGGGGACTTGGGGCAGTGCTGGCAGACCATCTCACCTGGAAGCCCGTTTCTTCTTCAGGAGATCACTTTACATCAGCTTGGCCTCTTGTAAGGAAAGTCAGAGTAGCAGTGGCTTCAGCAAGACCAGATAGAAGTAATGTTTCGCACATGTGATAATTGACCATTAGCAGACCGGGGCTTGGTGGCAGCTCCTGGGTGTTGGGGACCAAGGCTCTCTGTATCACAGTTTTCTGCCATCCTCAGTAGCTTCCATCCTGTGGGCTAAGAAGGAGTGTCATTGTCCATTAGCCCAGACTCATTGCCAAGGCACAATCCAGAGGAACAACCCAGAGGTTGCATGGCTGTGGTCCCCTCTGCTGTGACTCAGTTGCCTGCGGCATCTGTTACCAGGGGCCTGGGAAGCGTGATCTGTAGCCTCTGTACTAGAGGAAGAGGGTGATAGCTGTTCAGGGGTAGCTAGTAGCTGCCACACATGCAGCAGGCCTAACCCTGTCATCAGATTAATCCACTGGTTATGGGGCACTGACTGGGCCAGACATTGTGCTCAGCCCGGCTTCAGAAAGAAACCGCACACGGGTTCTTCCTTCAGCCTCTTCTTCCAGTGTAGAAGGGCAAACAGATCAGCAACACCCAGGCCGGGGTACTCGTGGTTCCCGGGCAGGGGGAGGCCACCCGTGCCTCAGTGGGTGTTCCTTAAGTAGTGGCGAATGGCTCCCAGGATGCTGAGCGTGTGAAGCTGGAGGAGCGGCTGGCTGGTACCTGTTTTCTACACTGAGGGCCCTGGACATCATCCTGAGGTGCAGCCGAGGGGAGGACTGGCCTGTCTCCCCATCCTCACTCCAGCTCCACACTGTAGCCTCGTCCTGGGCTCTTGTTTCTGTCCTGCCTGGGCCTCTGCACCACTGCTTAGGTCGTGCTCTTCCCTGATCCTGGTGTGCCCTTCCCTCCTGCTGGCCAGTCCAGGTGCTCCTACCCATAATGGCCCGGCTGAGGGCTATGCTCCACCCCAGCTGTAGCCCTGCCTCTGATAACCCCTCAACTCCAGGCTCAGTCTGGACGGCGTGGCTCTCATTTTTTTTTTTTTTTAATATTTATTGTTTAGTTTTCGGCGGACACAACATCTTTGTTCGTATGTGGTGCTGAGGATCGAACCCGGGCCACACGCATGCCAGGTGAGAGCGCTACTGCTTGAGCCACATCCCCAGCCCGTGGCTCTCATTTTGTGATGGAGAATTGATGCTTTGAAGGGTGAGAAATGCCATCCTGTTCCAGCGCTAGAGCAGGGGTCCCGGCCTGCTGTTGTTTTTCTCTGGGGCAGGGATTCTGCCCCAGTACCCTCTATCAGATGTGATGTCAGGGGGTCCTGGAGCAGGAGGGCAGGTGGAGGGACTGGATCATGGTGGGTAATGGGGAGAGAGAAATCCTGAGCTCAGATGGGCAGAATTGTCCTCTAAACCGAGGTGATGTCATTGGTCACAAGCTGGGATTCTAGTACTTGGAATCCCATGTTCCATTTTGTTTTACTTTATTTTATTTTTTGGAAATTTAAAATGTACAGAAAAAAAGTTCAGCATAGATTGATACTCTTACATCAGAGAAATAGCCATGATTAATACCCACACATAAACTCCCAGCTTTTAAGGAACAGTTACAATTTTAAAGTAATATAAAATGATTCTGCTCAATATAAATAATTAAAACTACAAAGATGAAAAGTTTAAAAATCTCCAACTCTATTATTCAGAAATTCCTGTTGTTTTTGTTAGATTATTTTAGATATCTTTATAGGGTCATGACAGACATAGAGATAAATATTTAGATGTACTCTCTAAGCGATGATCACACTCTCACCTGATGTGATGGTCATTGGCTACTGGTAGCTACTGACCACTTGAAATGTGGCAGATTTGTAGAGAGTCTGTCAGTGTAATACACATCCTGGCTTTGGACAGTGTCATAGGAGGAGATTTCCTTTCTCAAGAAAGGCTCATGTTTCCGGGGGATGCTGCCTATTGCTTTCCTAGCCGGCTGGTGTTTGGGCTGGTTCCATCTGGAGAGACCACACCGTGTCTCTGTTCCTTCTGTGGGCATTGCTTCATTGTCCTCTGGTTGGACGCTACTGCTGACCATCAGCTCTTCTCTCCTCCTTATGGGAAACTTGCTTTGTATTCTTGACTGTCTTAAGAATTCCTGTGCCCAGTAACTTACCCCAGCCCTATCCTGCTGCTCGTGGGCTCCTCCCGGAATCTAGGTCTTGTTTCTAAATATGATTTCAGCTTCTCAGTACACAGACAGGGCTCTCTATGGCGTGTGGACTGCAGTTTGGGTTGACTAACATGGATGTGTAGGAGGCTTTTCTGGCCCTGGGCCTTTGATGGGCTGAGCACTGGACTCGTAGTGGGTCCTCAGGGATTGTTTTGTGAATTAATTTTAAATTGCATTTAATAGTCAAATCTTTCTCCTTTCTAGGACCAGGGTGTTAAATAAAAGTGGTGCTAAAGTCCATTTTGGCTGCCACCCCATCAAAGTTTCCCTGTACCCCAGGGATAACTGCTATTGTGGATTTGAGACTTATTCTTCTAGACTTTTTAAAAACTGATTTTGTATTTTGTTACAATTATTTTTTGTCCACCACAGAAAAATAGACCATGCTCAGCTGGGTGTCCGAGCTGCTGTGGGTGCATTCAGAGCATTCCGGTGTGGGAGTTCCAAAGGGCTAAGCCTGGGGTGAGCTTTTTATTCTAATCAACCAGCCAGTGTAGACGCTACAAAGTGGTAACTAATCTTAGGAGTGAAAACTTCTGTGAATATGCCTAGACATCAGTGTCTATGTAGTTTTGACTTTGAGACAGAGAGACCTTGCATCTAGGTCTTTTTAATCCAAACTCATTTTAAGAACCTGACTTTTATCCAGGTGTGGTGGAAAAACCTGTAATCCCAGCTCTCAGGAGGCTGAGGGGAGGATCGGAAGCTCCAGGCCAGCCTGGGCGACTCAGAGACCCTGTCTCAAAATAAAAAAAAATAAAAAAATAAAAAAGAGCCGGGGGTGGAGTGCCTGGCCAGCATGTGTGAGGCCCTGGGTTTAATTCCTGGTATTGCAAAAAAAAAAAAAAAAAAAATGAAGAAGCTGTACAGATAGATAGAGCTGTCCCACCAGCTCAGGTCCGTGTTCACAGAAGAGCCAGACCTCACTGCCCACTCTTGGAAATGCGTCACATTGTTTTTTGTGTGTTGTAAGATCATACTGTATCTTCTTCTTTTCTTTTTTTTAATTTTAGATGTCGATGAACCTTTATTTTATTCATTTATTTATTTGTGGTGCTGAGAATTGAACCAATGCCTTACACATGCTAGGCTAGTGCTCTACCACTGAGCCACAACCCAGCGCCTATCAAAAGACAGCCTTGTTTTCTCCCTCCTGAACTTGACTCTCTCCATGTTAATGTGTAGCCATCCCTCTGGAGTCAGCAGATGTGAGACGGCTGATGACGGAGTGCTTGGCCAATGCGGCTGGACATTCCTTGCTAGTGAACAGGGCTCAGTACATTCCTTGCTAAGGAACAGTGCCCACTAGACCCATCTAAACTTCTGAGGCTTCAGGAGGACCTTGCTGGGCTACAGCCATGGGGAGCAGGGTCCTCAGGTCCTTCCCAGCCCACCCGTCCTTTGCTCCCACTAAGTGACTCCCTTTGTTTTGTAGATGACATGGCAGAACTCCTCCTGGGGGAGTCGAAGCTGGAGCAGTACCTGAAGGAACATCCGCTGAGGCAGGGGGCCAGTCCCCGAGGCCCTAAGCCCCAGCTGACCGAGGTCCGCAAGCATCTGACCGCCGCCCTAGACCGAGGGAACCTCAAGGTACTATGGGCCTCTGGGATGAAGCGGGGACAGCAAGGGATGCTGGCATCATCTCCTCTGGGAGGCGTTGGCTGGGAAGGGTGGCCAGGGACGAACGGGGCCATGTTGGAGTGCTTCTGCACACAGCACAGCTCGTCTTTTGGAAGCAGGCCAGCTTCCCGGGCCATCAAGCTGAACCCCTGGGGGGCTCTCTCTGAGAGTGCTCAGTGACCCACCATCCTGACAGAAGGCACCAGTCTCCCACGGTGCTTGAAGTAAAGCCTCAACAGAGTGACCTCAGCGTTACTCTGAGGCTTAGAGAACAGCCTGACGCTTTGCCCCACTGTAGAAGAGAGAGAAGTTGGTTATGAGCGTCATCAGTGCACAATTTCCTAACCAAATCATGTGGCTTGTGAATGCAATGGGCAACTCTGGCCCAGAGCCAGGGATTTCATACTGACTCCCACAGGCCTGGCACTGCCTCTGAGTGGGGGGCACCAGGAGCTTCCCTGCCTGAGCCTGGACCCTTGTCTCCTCGCATGGGACACTGCAGCTCCCCATTGGTCTGCCTTCCCGTCACACTCTGCTCCTCCCCTGCTTTCCCCCCTTGCTCCTCGGGAACCCCTCCCACCCCTCGCCTTCCACAGGGGCATCTCTCCTTGTTCGCCTTGCTCCTCCTCCCATCCCTTTAGCTGTGGACCCTGCCCATCACTGAAGTCTGGCCCTCACTGCTTTCTGAGGCCACTCTGTTGAAATGATTAACTGCATCTCAGCCCCATCCTCTGGGTCCCTTCATCTCCCTTAGGGCCCCCTTTCCCCCCCAGAATATATTTCCACTGAGGACAGAGAGTTATATGTGAACTCTTGAAGCTCTGACTTCTTTTTTCCTTTGATGATGAGTTCTCTTTCACTTTCCTTCTCTTTCGGTCTCAGAATCTTCTGGGGCTACTTCTTTGGTCTTCACTCTTGTCCATTTGTATGCACTCACCCACCTGTTGTCAGAAGCCAGATTTTTTTGGCTTTACCTTTTGCATCTGTATTGGAAACGTGAGTTTGCTTTCAACTTTCTCTGTGACCCTGGGGAGGTCACGCTCCTCTCTGGGGCAAGGTTCTATGGTTTTAATGGGCTCTTGCAAGCCTGAGCTTGGATCCTCTCAGTTCCCACATGCTCTGAGACTATGAGCCTTCATTCATGTTCTTCCTCCTGGCCGTCTGGCCACCTCCCTGCCTCTGTCCCAGGAGGCTTGGGAAGCCCTGGAAAGATGGTGTTACTGTCTGCTGGCTGTGCCTCGCTGTGCCCTCTGGCTGTGCCTCATGCCTTCTGGAAGTGCTGACAGAGGACACCCTTTCAGAAGGTCTCTGGTTCTCTGTCTGCACTGGACCACCTTAGCCCCTGGGAGGCCGGCTCAAGGGCACCGCTGTCACTGGGAAGCCCAGGCTCATGGGGACCTGCCATTGTACTTGGGCCTTACACTAGGCCTTCATCACCCCTCCTTTTGTCCTCAGGGCCAGGTCACCTAGGATGAAGTTAGGGAGTGTTTGTCTGCCTATCTGCTGTTCTTAACCAAAAGACACTGGGGTGAGTCTTGGTCAGCAGGAGAGAGTGGAGGGACAGTGGGCCTGTGGGGCCACAGCTCACAGGATAGTCATTGAGACCCAAGTGTCCTGCCAGGTATGAGCCTGTGACTGTGTGTTAAGGGAGACATCCTGCTCAATTCTTTCCTATCCTTAACCTTCATCTTGAAACATTAGCCATTTATCTCCCTGGTCTTTATTCTCTGTCCTCTTTAAACCAATGTGGTAGTAAGAACGTTGAATTTCAAGTTGAAATTCCACAGTTTGAGTCCCTGTCCTGGGCTTATAAACTGTGCGATCTTGGGAAGTTATTTAACTTCTCTGAACTCCATGTTTCTCAGCTGTAGGCTGACATGGGTCAGGATTGTTTTAAGGTTGAAATATGGAAGTGCTTTCAAAGCTCTACCCCACTGGACACCTGCCCTTTACTGTTGTTTTATTGCTTCTACCAAAGGGTTTCCCTCTTGTTGCTGTTTTTAGCTTCCTTCACCTTATAAAGCATGTTCTAGAGTCGAGCAGCTTCTGCACAGGTGTGTTGCCACACTCACACTGGCTAATGTGGAACTTCTAAAGTCCAGTGTGTCTCAAGTGACCGAGGCTGGGAGGAGCAGTCAGCCTGCAGTGAGCGCTGATGGAGCCTTGGATGAGGAGGTTGCCTCTGGTTTAGGGCAAGAAGATTGTGCTTGTTACACACAAGGCAAGCACCTGGCCCCGCGCTGGGGCTCTGCCTCCACTCTGGAGCTGGGTGGCCTGGACCGAGTTACTTTCTTGCTGTCACTGGTGCGGGCAAGCTCTCCTGGCAAGGCCCTCCTGGGGTGTCCATCCTGTGCCTCCGGACTATGAGTTTCTCCAAGCAGATTTTCTATCGGGCCCTTCAGTTTCCTTTTTTTAGACTTACTTTTCTTGTAGCAAAATATACTTAATGTAAAATGGACCGTTTGAACCACCGTTAGTGCACAGCTCAGGGGTGTTATGTGCATCATCACGACCACTCACCCCCAGGACTCTGTCACCTTTCTGGATGAACCTCTGACCTCATTTGGCACCAGCTCCTATTCTCCCTTCAATTGGCTAAAGCCAGGGCTCAGGTGTGGAGAGCTGGGGAAGGAGGGGGACTCCAGAGTCTCCTAGGAAACTCTCTGAAGTACCCAGCCCTGGAGCTGCTTTGCCCTGCGGTGGGTGCTTTTTTCAAAGCTCTTTCACCTTCTCAAGTCTGTCTCCAGGTGGCGCTCTGACTTCCTGCACGGGACCCTCTCCCTGGGCCCCTCCGACACCCTCTCAGCGGCCTTGGCCCTCTGCTGTCCTCCCAAGCCCCGTGCTGCTGTTACTGGCGTCCTAGGCCTGAGGCCTAACTCCAGTTCTGGCCACTCGGCCCAAAAACCCAGTGGAAAAGGTCATGGCGAGAGCGGAAGAGGAAACGAATCACGTGGCCACATTGGGAAGGCAGATGACACTTGGTGTCCTGGCCCTGTCTTTGGGGCACTGACAGGAGCTTTGGATTTAAAGGAGGAGGAATCAGGGCGGAGGGTAGGAGGGTGCCTAACTGAGCAGCGTTGATCAGACTGTGGTCTGCTGGGCCGTGCTCTCAGGCCCGGGTCTGCCAGGAGGCTCTGCCAGGTGGCTCTGCGGCAGTCCTTCTGACTGGCGGGGGCAACTTCCACCTGCTTTCAGTGTGTTCGCCTGTCAGACCTGTGATTCTGGGAGGGGTGATGTCTGGGGACTTGGAGGCACCATTCAGGGGGGACAGAACCGGAGGCTGCCGCTCTTGCCTCAGTCTCCCAGGAGGATGAGATAGGCTAAGCCTGTGTGTTACTGGGTTGAGAGGAAGGCTCCTTGGTGATCACAGGCCTCCACGTAGGAGTGAGGCCCCTCACCCGGAGTTGAAGGTAGTCAAGGAGGCAGACAGAAGAGGAAGCAGGGGTGCTGGGACTGACCCTGCTTTTACTCCCCCACAGGGCCTTGCAGGCCTCAGTAAAGAGTCGCTGCTCTCAGCACAGTGGCCTTACTAAGGCCCGTTACACTGTCTGGTGTCCCTACTCCCTTCAAAGAAGTGTCGACCCCTTTGGCAGACAGGGCTGCTTCTCCATGCTCTGCCTGCTCTCCTGTGTTTTGTCACCCACCTGTCAGAGCCGCAGGTGACAGAGGAGTGCAGGTGTGCCTCTCTGAGCAGAGCCACCAAGCGTGACAACTTAGCTGTGAGGAGAAGGCCCAGGAGAGGTGATGGCTGTGTTTCCTAGTCTAGATGGCTGGGTCACCTCTTGTCTCCAGCCATTGAGGCTGGGGAGGGCAAGGCAGAGGAGGTGGCACTTGGGGTCGAGAGGGGACAGGAAGGAAGGTGACCCCTCAGACCTGCCACAGCCCTCAGCCGCAGGAAGGAGGACTCTGGTCAGCAACAGCTTCACAGGCTTGATCATTCAGTGGGAAACATTGCCCCTGATGGGAAAGTAAGTCCTGACCTCATAGCCACTTGGCAAGCCCCGTGTGGGTGATTTGGGCTTTGGTCTGTGCGTGTCCAGTGCCAGGGACAGGACCCCAGGACACCAGGCAGTGGCCTCTCTTATTTGGAGAAGGTGGTCACATCGTTGTAGTGCTTACTAGGGAAGTGTTCCTTCCATCTGGGGCCCAGCGCAGCCCAGGGCCCAAGGGGAGCCGCAGGGGTCTGGGTTATTTGTTTTCACAACGACCTTGAGGTATGATTCCCATGCTGTTGAGTTCACCCACTTAAAGTGTACAGTGCAGTGGTTTTTAGCATCTTCCTGAAGTTATGCAGACTGTCACCATGATACCCTGGAACATTTCAGCATGCCCCAAAGGAACCATGCATGCAGCCATCGGTCGACATTCCTACTTCCCAGACCCCAGCCCTTGGCACACCGACTTACTTCTGACTACAGATTTGCCTCTTCTAGATGTTTCCTATAATGGAGGCATACAATATGTGGCCTTTTGTGCTGATCTTTGACTTGGAATAATGCTGGGGGGTTTCCTCTGTATTGTGGTACTTAATTTTTGATTATGACCAATATTCTATTTTATGGCTAGACCACATTTTTATGGATACTTGGGTTGTTTGTGCTTTGGGCTGTTGTGGGTAATACGCTGTGAACATTGATGGGCCGGTTTTCATGTGGGGGCGGGGGGCTTTATGGCAGTAGTCGGCTGGGCCCTGAGGGAGCATCCCACAAAATACTGTAGGAAAATGCCTTTCTCTCCTTTTCCTTCTAGTCAGAATTCCTACAAGAGTCCAATCTGATCATGGCCAAGCTGAATTATGTGGAAGGAGATTATAAAGAAGCTCTGAACATTTACGCCCGGGCGGGCCTTGATGACCTGCCCCTGACAGCTGTCCCTCCGTACAGGCTGCGGATGATTGCAGAATCCTACGCCACCAAAGGTGAGACCTGGGTCTTTTTCCCTCCGTGTCATGTTCGCTGGGGGTAGCAGAGCCTCCTAGGAGTCCCCTGTGAGAATCCCAGCTAGGCCCCTGTGATGCCCCACTGAGCACTTGGGATGGTTTTAAGCTCAGCAACACTCTGTTTCCTCAGAGCTTGAGTTCTTTGATTATTGCTCAGGGGAACGAAGGAGAAGCATTTCAGTAGAGTTTCTTGGTTATTAATGTGCAACTTCACTAGGGACTTTTCTTGGTAATTGAGTAACTGGACAGTGTATGTCATGTGGTCAACTTCCCACATGCTCTACCATGTTTTTTATTCATTAATGTCACCCCTGGGCTAGTTAAGGTCAATCCACAGCAGTTCCTTTGATGATTAACAGGGTCCCTACTGAAGGGTCAGAGGGAGCTTGTAGTCTAGCATGGTAGGATGCAACCTCACAGAAAGAAAAGGCAGGACACAGGTATTATTGTTGCTAAGCTGCCGATTCTGTCTCTGTAATGGTGCAGTCACATTCACTTCATAGAATTAGTGTCAGGATGAAGTAAAATACTGTGCGTAAAGCTCTTTATGGTGCCCGGCACATGCTCAGTGCTCAGTGAATATCTTTAGATATAGCCAGGGGTGGGTGATACCTTGTAGATGGCCTTCAGCAGGGACACTTGGATCTGGACTTCCCAATACTAAGCAGTCACTCTCTGAAGGACCCCCTCTGCCTCCTGCTCCTATACTCCTGACTGTGCATTGTGACTGACTGTGGCTTACACAGGGGCCTGGGCCCTGGGCCCAACCCTCTAGAACAGCAGAGAGCTGGCCACTTGAGTATTGCCAGCACATTCTGCCCAAGATGTTGGGGCTCCAGGGGTCCAGCCTGTGGGACTCAGGTGTCCTGTGCAGTGTTGGCTTTGTGACAGGATTGATATATTCACCCAGTTCCCTGGGGAGCTGAGAGGTCTGCCAGGTTCATTTAATTAATTCTAAATGTCCCTGTGGACCAGGAAAAGATGCCGTTGCTCTTGATGTGGCTCTTGGGCAGCTTAGTGGGCATGAGCCTCGAGGTGGTCTCGGGAGCCTGGGAGCCTGCGCTTCTGTTGGCATGTGCCGCGTTGTGTGCTGTGCTGGGCTCTGCGCCCAGCGGCCCTCTTCTCTCTCTTGTGCTCACTCAGCTTCCCACATTCCCTGGGCTGCTGGGAGCTGTTGTGTGTGTGTTGCACACATACATGTGCTGTTTGGGGCCAGGAACGATATTCTGGAATGAGGGCAAAGCTTCACCTGTCACTTTCCAGTCACCCAATTGACCTGGGCCCCAGTGGCTTGTGGTCAGCAGCTGGGTCATTGGTGGAGGATGGAGGTGGCTTGGGGGCCTGAGCTTAGGTCTTCACATTGGCCCAGACATAGCAGGGTGGAGGCAGGCTGTCTGCTGGTGACAGTGCCAGCTCAGTCTTTTGGCTGCCATGCAAGGTGGGAAAGGAGACTTGGTCCCCAAGTCTGCCCTGGTGACATTGGTTAACAGTGGCCCTTCAGCTATGAGTATGACAGATGGCTCTTGGAACACTGGCTGGCTCAAGAGGGGTCCAGGTCTGGCTAGTTTCTGAGCTCTGGAGATGTGAGTAGAGTCACATGTATGCAGGAAGAGGGATGGTCACTCGTGTAGAGAAAGTGGCCAGCAGCCTTGGAGACTCCGGGCCCCTGAGAGCCTGGTTGGCAGCTAGAGCAGTGTAGAGTGGAGGGAGACCAGATGAACTGCCAGCCTGGGTCCAGCTCCCACCTCGGGCACACCTTGGTCCGGTGTCCTTGTGCAAATTCTTTTGTTCCTCAGTCTCTCCAGGGGTCTCAGCAGGTCATCAGGACCGTGTGAGAGAGTACGCATGCAGTGCTGAAAGGCACCTGGCACACAGCGGGCACGATGAGACGGTAGCTTAATAGATGAGTGTGTTGTGGAGTGGGTGGGAGGGAGGCATAGGAGTGACTCATAACAACCCGGGACTTGCCAGCCCAGTTGATGGAGATGCCCAAAGACAGGTGAACTCTCTGAGGGCTTAAGAGACCTTCAGTCTCAGCTGTTTCTTCTCCAAGGTTCCAGAGAATTTTCAAGGAGAGACAGTTGGCAGGAGAGCCCATGACTGCTGATGTACAAAGCACCTTAAAGCAGAAGGAGTGCCATGGCCGGTGGCTGCCCAGGCGGGCTGTTCATTATTAGCTCAGGTTCCCCACACTTGTAAATTAGCATTTCAACATCGAGCCCCTTCATTCTGCTTAAATATTTGTTTTTCTAGTTTCTTTGGAAAGAAGGGAGAGCTATCCCGTCCACCCCCAAGGCCAGACCACATTGGGGCTGTGGGGCAGCTGCCCCTTGAGTGGGATGTCCCCAGCTCCGCCCCTCTCCATGCTGCCTGTGCACTGCTCCAAGCAGCAGGACTGACCTGCATGCTTTCTAGGTCCACCTGGACCTTTTCATGATGATCCAAAGGCTGACATGAAACATGACCATGACCAAGGTTTTAGCCAGAGCCTGGTCTCGACCATGACCCGCGCAGATGGGACAAACTGGGTTTAAACAGGCTGGCTGCAACATTAAGCTAAGAAGGTGGTTGTGAAAAATCACATGGCACAGAAAGCAGTATCCAGAAAGCAGGGCAGGACAGCTCTTTGACTTTCAGGGTCAAGCTTGTAGGCTGGAGCATGAGCCTGCGTTTGATTTATTTTATAACAGGGATAGGGATTCAAGGGCGAGGTCTTGCTTCATGGTGTCCTGTGGTCAGCAGATTGATTGGTATCTTTGCAGGTCACTCCCATCTCAGGTGCTGTGTGGGATCTTAGGCAGAGCTTGAAGGGAAGGTTTACCTGCATCAAGTGATCAATCCCCGAGGGGGTGCTACAGGGAGTTGGCAATGCCAGACCTATCCCCTCACTTGGCTACTATGCGCAACAGTCCACACACAGCTCATGGATGGCTCGTGACAGCCTGGAAATGCCATGGCTCCCACACACCTGCTCTTCTGAGTGGAAGAGAGTTGGCCATTGCTTGCTGGGAGTCAGAAGCCAGTATCCTTCAGTTACTGAGGCCTTCTGTGGGCCAGCACCAGGTGGGACTTTACTGTTTTTTACTTCTCCAAACTCCAAGCTTACAGATGAAAGAAGGAGACCTGGTGAAGTTACCAGTGACCTCAGTGACCGAGTGCACTGAGATTCCTGTGCCCTGCACTGCGTCCTCTTTGGGTTTCCCATTCAGGCCTCACAGCTGCCCTACAGTGTGAACACCATTATGCTTTCTGTTTTGCAGACAAGGAAACTGAGGCAAGTTAGAGGGAAGTTAGAGAACCTTGGCAGAGGTCTAGAGCAAGAAGAGGTCAAACCAGAACTTGTCCTGGGAAACTAGTTGAGAGCCTGTGCCACTCTGTGAGTGGCAGGGAGGACTCGAGCTGAATGGAGCGTGCTCAGCAGTGAGCCCAGATCTCAGTCACTCTGTCCTGTTGGCATGTGGGCTGGTCTCCCTCAGCCATGCACAGCTTCCTCAGGCAAAATGCATCCAGGTCTCCGGAGAATGCCCTGGATTTGTACCTGCTCCCCGTTCTCAGCCCACCCCCTGATGCCTTCACCTCCATTCCACACTCTTGCCTGATTTTCTTCCTGTAAGTTCTGTTTTTTTTTTGAGTTCTGTGTCCTGTCCTCTCTGAAGCCACCTGGGACTCACCCATTCACAGATGCCCATATCTGGTGCCAACTTGACATAGTGGATTAGGATCGTTTGAGAAACGTAGAGAATTGGTTGTAGCATCACCAGATGCGCCTGCCTGTCTCTGAGCTCCTGTAAAGGAAGACTTTCCTCTCACTCGTTTGCTGTCCTTGGGACCCAACACAGTGTCTGTCACATAGTTGGTGCTTAGTTACTGATGGCATTTTACAGGTTCCTCTGCTTGGATTTCTGCCCAGATGCCTGTCTTGTGGGTGGGGCGATCTGGGAGCCATGGCTCCTGGTTGGTCACGGTTGGACGCGCTTCCTGTACCTGTGTGTGAGATGCTGAGCACCTATGGGCCACTCAGTCGTCCCCTCACAGCCGTGGGGCGCACATGCACAGATCCATGTGCCCACTCTCCCGGAGCTGAGGCCACCTGCTCCCCTTCTCTCCCTCGCACCATCTCTTAGACCTGAGTAGAGAAATGAGGACAGGCGGAAGAGTGAGAAGCTCCTCGGGGTCTGGCAGGTTGGGTTAGCCTGGCAAGTGGAGGGCTGACTCTGGGATAAGGCTCAGGGAATCTCTGGGATACCAAGTGACCACAGATGTTGTTCCCCCAAGACAGGAGGCTGGGAGCAGTAGAAAGAAAGAGGGCCACTGTTTGTGCTGGGACGTGAGGTAACTGTGCAGTCAGGAGACTGAGAGCTGGAAATGGCGTGGCCTCTGGAGCTGGCCTTTCTAAGTAGCTCTGCTGTGATAAAGCGACCAAACACGCCTCAGCCCACCTGGCCAGGGCTGGTGGGGCTGCTCTGCTCCCTGGGAGATGAGACTCTGGTGTCAGGTAACCTGCTGTTCCGCTCTGATTTTATTCTGTGATTTCTGGGTACCTTAATCTAGGTTCTCACTCTAAGTCTCATGTTTTAAATTTACAAGACGGGGCTCTAACAATACCTTACAAGAGTATTAAGAAGACCAAGATGAAACAGGAAGGTGAGTTGAAATACGTAAATGGAGGCCAATGAAAGGGGCTTTGTAGAGTGTGACCCCACTACAGCCGAGGTTGGGAGCAGCAGGAGGCTACAGCCTTACCCCCCCACAGTCCCCGCATCCCCACACCCCGCATCCCCCTGTCTGAAGGCCCCGCCTGTCATGCTCTTTTGCTTGGGTAGCCAGTGGTGCTTCCAGTTGTCCCTGGGACTGGTCTCTTGTCCTTTCTCCCATGTGATATTTAATTGTTCTGAATGTAGACCAAACACATGTGTGTTATAAAATCCAGACGCTCAGACAAGACAGAGAACATAAAAAGACCTATTCCCCATCTCCCCCGAGGTGGGCTCTTAGAACCTTCCTGCCTCTCCTCCCAGAGGTCCCTACACTTCTCAGAAGTGTGAATTTTTTTTTTTTTTAATCAGAAGGGGATTGATTTTACAATGTACTCTGCTTTGTGACCTGCTTTTCCACTTCACCAGGGATCATAAACACTTTCCATGGATACATCTCTGCAGTTTGGGGAACTGTGGAGCTTCTCATTGTGTGCACGAGGTAAAACTTACTTAGCTAAGCAGCCTCTGTGCTGCACAGAGCTTTTCACGGCCACACATGAAGCTGGGAGGAGGTGTAGCCTGGTCTCTGTGCGTTTCCATGTGATTTCCACAGGAGAGCTGCCAGAAGTGGAGTCTGCCCTGTGGGATGGCCTGACCTGTGTGCTTCCTTCCTGCAGTGAGGGTCCAGCTCCTCTCGCTCTGGCCAACACGCAACAGAATCCTTTTCATTTAAAAATGAACATTTATTTTTTAGTTGTGTGCTCAGTATAGGGTATTTGGAAAATAAACAAATATAAAAATTTATATTAAAAATGAAATAGTCACAAAAAATACTCACATATATTTCTATTAAATATACTTATATATTGATAGTTATTTAAAATCATTTCTATATTGTCAGTTACCATACTGCCACTTTGAGTAGTTAACCACTGTTGAGTGTATATTTAAAAATATGTAGTATATATATATAATTTTATATTTAATTGGGATTATGCCCCATGTACTCTTTTATATTTTTTTTACTACATGAGTGTACAATTATTTTTCCATATCATTAAATACTTTCAAAAATGTAGATTTTGACTTCTGCACAGTGGCGTGCCTTATGGTTGATTTTAAGCCAGTTGCCTGGGGAGAGTCCAAGCTGTTGTCTCATGAGTGTTTCCTTTTTGTGACCAGCGTACTTCACTTAGTATAATGTCCTCATGGTCTGCCTGTGTTGAGCTGGTGTCAGAATCCTTCCTTCTAGAAGGTGAATGATGTTCCATTCTGTGAGTATACACCACGTGTTGACTTAGTTTGTGGCCTAGTATGTGGTCCATCCTGGAAAAGCTCCCGTGGGCACCTCAGAAGAAGGTGCATGCTGCTGTTGGCAGGCAGGGTGCCTGAGCATGTCCACTGGGTCTGGCCGGCTGACGTGGCAGGTTCTGTTTTCTTACCTTCTGTCTGTCCATTCCTGACTAAGTGTGGAACAATTGTTACAGAATTCTCGACTTCTCCCTTAAATTCTGTCTGGATTTGGTTCACATATTTTGATGGTCTGTTATCAGGTATGTAAATGTTTTCACCTGTCACATCTTGCTAAACCTTTTATTAATATAGAAAATCCTTAGTCTGTTGCACTCTTTTTTGATTTAAAGTGTATTTTCTCAGATATTAGTGTAGCTACCCCTTTCTCTTTTGGTCACTATTTATGTGAAATATCTTTTTTCGTCCTTTCACTTTGATTTACTGAATGGTCTCTCACAGACAGCAGGTAGTTGGACCGTGTTTTTCACACTCCTCTGCCAGTCCCTGTCCTTTCACTGGAGAGGGCATCCACCTTTGTTGAGATCAGCGACCGTCTGGTGTCACTTTGTTCCACCTGCAGGACTTCCTTGAGCGTTTCTAGCAGTGTGCTCCCCTAGCCCTTGTTTACCTAGGAGTCTCTCAGGTGCTCCTCTCTCGGGAAGGACAGCTTTGCCAGACACAGGTTCTTGGCCAACAGAGTGTTTCTTCCAGTACTCTGAATATATCGGCCCACTCGCTGCATTTTGGGCCATGGATGTTTCTGATGAGCAATCTCCTGATCACCCACCGAGGATTCCTTCTATGTGAGTCGCTTCTCTCTTGCTTTTTGAGCATCCTCTGTCTTTGCTAAGTAGGTTATAATGTAGGTCTCTTCAGTGCATCTTAACTTGGAGTTTGTTGAGCTTCTTGGATGTTTGTGTTCATCTCTTTCATCACATTGGGGAATTTTTCAGTCACTGGAGGGAATGCTTAGCTGCCTGGCTTCTGTAGGCCACACGTTGGTGGCTCTGGGAACACTCGCATGGCTGCTGCTACGCTAAGAGCTGACCATGACTCTAAGTTACCATCAAGCCTTCCTCTGGACATTGCCAGCTTTTAACAGACTCCAGGTTCCAAAAATGTTACATGGGACAGACTGTGCCTGTGTCATTGTTGCCTAAGCAGGAAGATACTCCTGGGACTTCCCACCATCTTCTCGGAATCCTGTTTATAGCTTTTATTTGATTATTTATTTTTTGGCACTGGGGATAGAACCCAGGAATTCCCTGCTACTGAGCTACATCCCCAGCCCTTTTTATTTTTATTTTGAGACAGGGTCTCACTAAATTGCAGAGGCTAGTCCCAAACTTATGATCCTCCTGCCTTAACCTCCCTAGTAGCTTAGAGGTGTGTGCCACAGCACCTGGCAATGTTTCCAGCTTTTTAAAATAACACTTATTGGTATATAATTTACTTAGTTACCATGTTATATAACCACCACCATCAATTTCTGAAAAATTCTATCACCCAGGCCTAAAAAGAAACCTGTATTCATCAGCAGTCACTTCCTATTTTCCAAACCCATCCCCAACCTGCAGCCCTAGTCAACCGCTAATTATTTATCTGTATATTTGTTTATCCTAGGCATTTTATGCAAACAAATCATATTCTATTAGAATTTTTACATCTGTCCTCTTTCCCTTTGTCTACTCTTGTAAGGTTCCTGCACGTGAGAGCAGGTGTCAGTCCTGGTGACGCTGAGCGCTGTGCTGTCTGTGAAGATCCATTTGCACATTGTTAATCTTGCGTTCAGTTGGTGAACCCTGGGTCGGTTCCACTTTTTGGCGATTCTGAATAATGCTGCTATAAACACTGCATAGAGATTTTGGGTAGACATTCTCATTTTCCTTGGCCACCAGGTCACCGGGCAGCTCCGAGGAGCTGGTCATGGCTGTTTTCCAAGGCAGCCTCACCAGCACAGAGGTTCCCTGCATCCTCATCAGCGTTGCCAGTGTTTGTCCCTTGATGATAGCTGTCCTACAGCGGGTGAAGCCAGCCTCACTTATTCGCAGTTGCCTAATGACGAGTGATATTGGGCAGTTTTTCATGTGCTTATTGCTTTTTGTATATCTTGTTTGGAGAGATATCTATTCAAACCCTTTGCCTGTTTTAAAATTGGAATATTTGTCTTTTTACTCTTTGAGTTGTAATAGTTCTTTGTGTGTTCCAGTTTTGCACAGATACATGGTTGTAAATATTTTATCTGAGTCTGGTTGTCTTTTCACTTTCTTTCTTTTTTTTTTTTTAGTTGTCGTTGGATATAACTTTATTTTATTTATTTATTTTACGTGGTGCTGAGGATCGAACCCAGGGCCTCCCATGTGCTATGCAAGTGCTCTACCGCTGAGCCACAACTCCCGCCCCTCTTTTCACTTTCTTAATGTTAACCTTTGAAATGCAAAAATTTCTTAGTTTTGATTAAGTCCAGGTTATCTATTTTTTCTTCTGTTGTTTTCATGCTTTTGATTTTGTATCTAATAAACATTGCTTAATCAATGCTATGAAGATTTTCTCCTATTGTTTATTCTAAGAGTTTGTTGTTGTTGTTTTTTGTACTAGGGGTTGAGCTCAGGGGTGATTACCACTGAACCACATCCCCAGTCTCTTTTATTTTTTATTTTAAACAAGTTCTTGTTAAATTGCTGAGCCTGGCCTTTAACTTGCAATCCTCTTGCTTCAGTCTCCTGAGTCACTGGGATTATAGGTGTGTGCCACTGTGCCCAGCATAGTTTTATATTTTAAACTCTTAAATTTAGGTCTCTGATCCATTTTGGCCTCTCATCAAAATGTTTCAGGCACACACTTGTAATCCCAGTTCCTGGGGAGGCTGAGGCAGAAGGATTACAAGTTTGAAGCCAGGCTGAGCAACTGAGTGAGTTTTGATGCTGTCTCAAAATATATTTGGTCTCTCATCCAAATATATGTTTGTGAGGACAGGGGAAAAATTCTTTTCTTTGGGGGTGGGTACTGGGAATTGAACTCAGGGGCACTCCACCACTGAGCCAGCCCTATTTTGTATTTTATTTAGAGACAGGGTCTCACTGAGTTGTTTAGCACCTTGCTTTTGCTGAGGCTGGCTTTGAACTCGCAATCCTCCTGCTTCAGCCTCCTGAGCCACTGGATTATAGGCGTGTACCACCACACCTGGCTGGGCAAAATTCTTTTGTATGTGAATTTCTAGTTGTGCCAGCACCGTTTGTTGAAAAGACTATTCTTTCCCTAATGAATTGTCCTGTTATTCTTGTTTAATCAATTAAACATCAATGTAATTGTTTATTTCTGGACTCTCAGTTTATTTCTGGACTCTCAGTTCTGTTCTCTTGGTCTATATGCCTATCCTTATGCCAGTACCGCAGTGTATTACTGTAATGTTGTGGTTTGGATCTTTAATGTCTGCCCCCAAACTCATGTGCTATGCAATGCAGGAATGTTCAGAGGGCTGAAACGAGGAAGCTGTCACCTTATTGGTGGCCTAATCCACCTGATAGATTAATAATTTGAATGGATAGCTGGGGTGGTAGCTGTAGGCAGAGAGGGTGTAGCTGGAGGAAGTAGGTCACTGGGGATTGTCCTGGTCTGTACCTATCCCTGGCCCCTTCCTCTTTCTCTGCCTCCTGGCTGCCATGAGCTAAGCAGCTTTCCTCTGCCACAGCCTTCTCCATGATATTCTGCCTCATCTCGGTCCTAGGGCTGTGAAGTCATCCTGTTATCTACTGAACCTCTGAAACATGAGCTCAAAATAACCCTTTTCTCTTTTAAGCTGTTCTTGTCAGCTATTTTGGTCATAGTGACAAAAAGCTCACTAACATGTAGCTCTATAGTAAGTTTTGAATTTGGAAAGTGTAAGCCCCTCCAACTTTGTTTTTTTTCAAGATTATTTTGGCTCTTGTGGACCTGTTACATTTCCACATGAATTTTAGGATATATTGTAAATTAGTGCAGGAAAAATTTTGATGGAGATTGTATTGAATCTGTAGGTCAATTTGGGGAATACTATCATCTTAACAGTGTTAGGTCTTACAATCTGTGAATATGGGCTGTCTTCTTTCATTAATTTAAAAAATGTTTTGTAGATTTTTGGTGACAAGCCTTACATTCCTTTTGTTAACTTTTATTCTAAGTATTTTACTCTTTTTGATGTTATTATGTATAGAATTTTTTCTGATTTCATCTTGAGATTGCTCATTGCTATAGAAATATAACCAATATTTATGTATTGATCTAAACTTATTAATTAGCTCTAATAGTTTTTTTTATTAGAGCATTATAATTATACATAGTATTTGGGTTCATTTTGACAAAATCATACATTCAAGGACTTTGATTTGGATCCCCACTGTCCCCCTCCTTCCCCCATCCCTATTCTCCCTACTTTACTAAACAACCTTTCTTTCAAACATTTGTAAAGGTGAAGTTCCCTCTTGTACCTTTATATATGAATATAACATGATTTTGTTAAATTCATTCCATATTTCGTCCCCCTTCCCATCCCTCCTCCCTCCTTCTTCATCTCCTCTTATTCTCGTGATCTTCCCTGAATTTTTATGGTATCTGATCCCCTCCCCAACTGCCTCCTTTCCCTTATTTTCTCCATCTTCCACATATGAGAGAAAATGTTCAATCCTTGATTTTCTTCATCTGGCTTATTTCACTTAGTGTGATCTTCTCCATTTCCATCCATTTACTAGCAAGTGCCATTATTTCATTCTTTTATATGGCTGAGTAAAACTCCATTGAGTACATACATCACATTTTTTTTTAAAGAGAGAGAGAGAGAGAGAGAGAGAGAGAGACAGAGACAGAGAGAATTTTTTAATATTTATTTTTTAGTTCTTGGCAGACACAACATCTTTGTTTGTATGTGGTGCTGAGGATCGAACCCGGGCCAAACGCATGCCAGGCGAGCGCACTACCGCTTGAGCCACATCCCCAGCCCTCTATTCATCTTTTGATGGGCATCTGGGTTGATTTAATAATTTGGTTATTGTGAGTTGTGCTGCTATAAACACTGAAGTGGCTATATCATTATAGTATGCTGATTTTAGATCTTTTGAATATATATCAAGGAGTAGGTCATATGGTGGTCCTATTTCTAGTTTTTTGAGGACTCTCCACACTGCTTTCTAGAGTAATTTACTAATTTGCTGTCCCACCAACAATGTATGAGTGTACCTCTTTCCCCACATCCTCACCAACATTTATTATTATTGGTATTCTTGATAATTGCCATTCTGACTGGAGTAAGATGAAATCCTAGTGTAGTTTTGATTTGCATTTCCCTAATTGCTAGAGATGTTGAACATTTTTTTTCATATTTTTCCTGACCATTTGTGTTTCTTTTTTTTTTTTTTTTTTTGGACTCAAAATTTTAATAATAAATTGTGCCAGTAGAAGCTTTTCAAAGGCAAATGATATATCAATAAATAATAGTTAAATTGAGTTCCTGAGAAAGAACCTACCACATGAAAGTATGTCAGAGCGCTGTAAATAACAACATGGCATTACTATAAAATAGAGAAAATACTGTAAGTCATGATACAAGCACAGCAGACTTCAGAATATGCCATTCATACAAATGTAAACCAGTACACAGGAATCGTTTTTTTTTAGACATTGATAAACTTATATAAGTGTTGTTGCTAGATATATACTAAATAATGGATACATTACACTAAGAACTTCAAGGAAAAAATATGTGGAATAATATAATGAAAAATATGATGCATCAGTTCTTTTAAAAAGCAAAAAAGAATTGAACTTTTTACTCAAATATAAATCACTTTAAATAGGAACCATACTAATTTGAAATAAGGAATATTTTGTGTTTATCTATATAGTTATATATACACCTATACATCTAAGAAAATATGTATGGCTTAATTGTTTTTTTTATTCCAATGTTACTTTGAAGAATTTTTGTTTTTTTACAAAAGAATACATTTAGAAAAATGTTTAAATGATTTAAACAATACATTTGTGTAAATAAACTGTTTAAACCAAGCTTTGATACTTCAAAGCACACTAAAAAAAATGTGGAAAGAACCATAAGATTGTTCAATTTCATCTCAGCTGTCTAAAAACAGGAGGACTAATGTTCATTTAAGCTTTCAGTGTGGGCTGTTGGTGAAAAAGTTAAGTTGTAGGGTAGCTACTGGATTCCACATGCCAGCTATACCAAGAATGAAAAGAGCAAGAAATAGACACAGATCTATGATTAACTTAAAATGTTTTGGTATAGCTGAATTAATCCCTTTTGATGTATATAAGTTTAGTACATGACAAATGTTTATGTTTACTCCCCAAAGAATCCAATCATACCCAAGACAACACACAAACAAAAATCACTTCTCAGTTACACATCTGCATTTCTTTAACAAAACAATAAGGGATACAATCATAAGGAAGAATTCACCCACACAATACATTATCAGCACATTGTCTAAAATACCTCATTTAAAAACACTCAGTAAAAACATATTCACAGGACCTGCTGTGAATGGCAAGATACGGTAATTTTATAATAGAAAAACCCTGCTCATGCAGTACTTTCCACACGCCAGACACCTGAAATCACACCCATATCACTTTGCTCACACTTTCTATTATACTATAATATGCAAAAAGCAAAAAAAATTATAATAAAAGCAGCTTTTAACATTATATCACAATTTTGAAATGTGGGAAAAAATACAAAACAAAAACCATTGTGTGGATAAAACAGTCTCCGTGACATCTGAGCAGAGCTTTATCTTTTTTTTTTTTCAAACATTATTGCACAGAGATTTCTTATCACATGTTCTTCAGTTTTTTATGTCTTTTCCTAAATGTGAATAAGTGCTATGGATAAAATACAAATGTAGAAATAACAGCAGCATGATTTGTTGAAGTTAATCCCTATAATTTAGTAAGAAAAATTGGATATCAACAAAATAAGTGCTCTTTCTAAACTGTACTAAACTGTTAAAAATCTTATTTTAATGCAGTGAAGGCCCTCAAAGCCAATCCCAAGACCTGTTGAACCTTCCTGACACCCATCAAACAGAATCTAGAAACGAAGATCTGCTAGACTTCAGTCTCTCTCTCTCTTTTTTTTTTTCTTCAGTTTCTTGTTGGTTTGGGGTTTTCTTGGTGAAGACCAGAATTTCAAGTGATTAATCAACAGACTTATTGCAAACAAAGTCACCCTGCACTTCCCATCTGCCTGTTCAGGAACCTGCTGTGGCTCCCGGGCTCTGAAGACACGAGCTGTGGGCACCTGGTCACAGCCTACACATACACTGGCTGGCAGCTTTCGCTCTGGTCCACCAGATCAGAAGTTTCTAAATCTGCATTCTCAGACTTCGAAGCTTCTGTTCCTGAAGGCTTTGGGCATCTAAAAGGGTAGTCATTGTCATCAAAGAACCTCCGGAAGGTGAATTCGTAAAACGCATGCTCAGGGTGCTTGTTATTGGGGGAGGTGAGAGTGTCCCAGGTCTTGGTGCTGCCTTCACTATTCTCATTCCAAGGGCTTTCTTCATCTACGGGATCAAAATTTGAGGTGTCCATGGGGTGGCTGATGGTGGGAACGTAGGGGGCGGGCTGCTTCCGGATGTCATTGGAGAAGTCGATTGAGCTGAAGAAAGGGTGGGCCTTCAGGTCATCTGCCCCATCCCGCCCCAGGCGGCAGTCAGCAGAGCAGCAGAGTTTGGTGATGAGGTCCCTTGCCTCGGGGCTCAGCTTGACCTGGGATGGAATGTGCAGCGTGTTCTCCCAATTTATCACCTTTAGCTGGGTTTCTGTGGGAGTAGGAGCCAAAAATGGCGGCTGTCCCACCAGCATCTCAAAGAGAATCACACCAACACTCCACCATTCACAGAGCTGAGTGTACCCTTTGCGCAAGAGCACCTCTGGTGCGATGTAATTTGGGGTTCCAACCAGGGAGTGTGCCAGGCACCTCTGGTGCTGCTTCCGTGCTCTCTGCTCCAGGGTCTTCAGTCTGTCCCCACATCGACAGTTAGACACATCATCCCAGAGGTCACTGGGCTCCATGCTATCCTGTCTGATGTGGTTCCCTTTCTGGTAGTATTTGGAATTGTGAGTCCACCTGAATCCAGTGCAGAGGCCAAAATCTGTCAGTTTGATGTGACCATCCAGATCTATCAAAATGTTGTCAGGCTTAATGTCTCGGTGGATGAAGCCCATCTTGTGGACATTCTCGATGGCCAAAGTCAACTCTGCAATGTAGAACCGGGCCAGGTGCTCAGGGAAGACCTCCATACGGATCAGCAGGCTCATCATGTCCCCTCCAGGGATGTAGTCCATCACAAAGTACAGGTTGTCTTTGTCTTGGAAGGAGTAGTAGAGTTTGACCACCCACTCATTGTCTGCCTCAGCCAGGATGTCCCTCTCGGCCTTGACATGGGCCACCTGATTCCGGTTCAGGACGTCTTTCTTCCTCAGGGTCTTCATGGCATACAGGGCATGAGTGTCCACCTTACAAGCAAGGCATACTTCTCCAAAGGCACCGATCCCCAGGGTTTTGATTTTCACAAACATGGATTTGTCCATCTTGGCCCTCTTTAGTCTGTTATAATTTGACTCCTTCTGGTAAAGGATCTTCCTCATCTGTTCCTGCTCAGCCTCACAGAGTCCAGCTTTGGCCATTTCTTGTTCAAGCTGCAACCTCCGGTTGACCTTCTGCTGGTAGGTTTTTATGACATTTTCCACGTGTTGTTCCATGAAGAACTTAAAGGCATAGGGGGAGTAGCTCTTGATGCGGGATTCCCTCTTCTCTTCATCTCTGCTATTTTTGCGGACTGGTACTGGAGAAGTCTGGATCTGCTTTTTATCCTTGCCACCTTTGTCCCCCTTGACACTTTTGTGGCTCTTGTCGCTCCTCTCCGTAGGCTCTGCAGTTGGGCCCGCACGGAGGCTCTGCTCCACACCGGCACATAGGCTGTCCAGGTCGTATTGCTCGGACTTGCTGTGCAGCAGCAGGTGTTTGGGGTAGGGTGGAGGTGGGCATCTGCGGTCGGGGCCACTGTACTCCACATCCAGTGGGTAGACAGCAGTGGCTCCCAGGCCCAGGGCGTGCTCATCCTTCGAGTCCAGGCCTTCAGCGGCTGGGGCAGGTGCGGGCACCCAGGCAGGGTGGGAGGGCCCCACGGCTGTCTGTGGTTCAGGTCTCAGTACCCGCACGCTCTTAACTGGGTGCAAGATGTGCGCGGCAGTCACGGCTGTGACAGTGTTTGGGGCAGGCGGGGAAGGCTCGGCTTGGCCTGGTGCACCAGCTCGCGGCTGCTGACTGTTGAAGGAGTTGGTCCTGCTGGGTCCTGGGCCGTCAGACCGGAAGGCCACGTGCTGGCGTGGAGCCTCCAGGCCTGGCTTCTGTAACGAGTCGCGGCGGGCCAGTGTAGTTGCTGGCCACTGTTGCACAGGGGGGCCGCCCAGCTCATACAGATCCACATTGAGGCTGTTTCTTGAGGGGACCAGCAAGCTTTGTGGTGGGCTGTCACCAGTGAACACCTGGCCCCGGGGACCCATCACATGCAGCTGGTAGGCTGCGGGGCCAGCCTGCTTATGGTGCGCATGCGGGCCATACAGTCCGGCAGTGGGCGTGGGGAAGGCGATGCCCGCGCCTGGTGGGGCCCCCTGGCCCTTGGCAGTCAGGCCGGCATAGCCCCCCGACTCCGGCGGCGTCTTGTTCTGGAAGGAGGGGCTGCGCTGCACACCGTAGCCCAGAGGCTCCCCGGGTACTAGGAGGTGCGTGCGGCCATAGTGTGCACCTGGAAGTGGCAGGGACGGACCGGTGGGGCAGGTGGCCGGGAAATGTGCTCCCGCTGCCTCCATGCTGGCACCATAGGCTTTGGGGGGGTGCTGGTGGCCAGGCAGGCTGTGGGGACCAACTCCTGGGAAGAGGAAGTCCATATACTGCCGTGGCACCTCCTCCAGTCCCGCGGGGCCATCTGTGCCAAAGCCTGGGCCCTCGTAGGCTGCACCTCCCAGCTGGTGGTAGGATGAGAACGCTTCGCCTGTGCCTTCGAAGCTGGGCCTCCTTGTTACCGGGGTGGACACAATGCCCTTTCCTGGGGAGGTCTGCTTAATGACGAGTACGATCTGCTCATTCCTGGGGTCCAGGTAACCCATTTTACTGATGTACTCTAGGGCGGCTTCAATACTCCTGCTGCCGGTCTGCTTGAGCGCTCTGCCTGCCATCTCCTGGTCACATCCTGCATTCACCAATTCCTGCAGCATTTGCCGGTTTACTTCTGCAGCCGCGGAAGTGCCTGATTCATTGGCAAAAGGCAACAGGGAATATCTGATTTCCCTGAGTGCTTTCTGATAAGGTCCAAACTTCGGGGTGGTTCTCATCTGCTGCTGCCTGGTGGCATCCTTGCTCCCCAGGACTTTGGAATCCAGGGAAGTGTCACTGTTTGGTCCCACGGGCAGCCCCTGAGCCGAAGACTTGGATGGCTGCTTTAACCCTTCACGGATCTCTTGTAGTCTCTGTCGGCTATTCCCAGAATAAGTTGTGGCAGGAAAAGTCTTTGGCCTCATTGTTAGTCCAGTTTCCTTTTACCATAAATATAATCTTCTCAAAGTATTTTATTATTTAAAAAAATAGTCAATAGAATCAGTTAGTTGTAAACATACTTTTCAAAACAATTTCCTTTTGAAAATTTTCTTTCCTTCAATTTTTGTAATTCCTATAGAGAACTTAAAATTCTCCAGTCTTCATTTTGAAGACCATCACTCTCTTGGGGCGCGGTCTACACCCTCGGGGGCGTCCTGGCCCGCGGCTCCTGGGCCTCGAGCGCCGGGAGACCAGGCGCCGGTGGCTGGAGCTGCTGTTGGCTCCGCAGGGACGGGGGAGCCCCAGGCGGCGGCGGTGGCGCGGGCGGCGGCTGCTCCATCTTCCCGGGGCACTCTGTGTTTCTTTTTTTGAGAAGCTTCTGTTTTAGTTTTTGCCCATTTATTGATTGGGCTATTTGTTTTTTTGGCATTGAGTTTTTTGAGTTCTTTGTATATTCTGGATATTAATCCTCATCAGACGAGTAGCTGGCAAAGATATTCTCCCATTCCACAGGCTCTCTCTTCACCCTCTTAATCATTTCCTTTGCTGTGCGGAAGCTTTTTTAATTTGATGGCATCCCTCTTATTGATTCTTGGTTTTATTTCTTGAGTTTCTGGGTCTTGTTTTGGAAGTTGGTGCCAGCACTTCTATAATGGAGTGTTGACCCTGTTTTTTTCTAGCAGTTGCAAGGTTTCTGGTCTAATTTCTAAGGCTTTGATCCATTTTGATTTGACTTTTGTGCCAGGTGAAAGATAGAAATCTAAATCTAATAGTTTTTTTTTAAGGACTCTCTAGAATTTTCTACATAAGATCATCTGAAAGTAAATGTAGTTTTCCTTCTTTGCTTCCAATATGGGTAACTTTTTTTCTTCATTGCCTGATTGCCTTGGCTTGTACCCCCACTTCCATGTTGGACAGAAGTGACCAGAGTAGACATCCTTATTTCAGGGGGAAAGCGTTCAGTCCATTAAGTATGATTTTTCATATGTGGCCTTTATCAACCTGAAGAAGTTCTTTCCTATTTCTAGTATGTGGAGAGTTTTTGTCATTAAAACATGTAAGAGACTGTCAAAAGTTTTTTTTCCCCCTCATTGAGATGTTCATGCATTTTTTTTGGTGCTTTATTCTTTATAATATTTTACCTTTGTAGATTTTCACATGTTAAACCAACCTTGCATTCCTGGGATAAATCACATTTGGCCATGTTATGCAATCCTTTATAGCTGTGGGTTTTATGTGCAATTCTGTGTTGAGGACTTTTACATCTCTGTTCATAATGGATGTAGGTTGTTTTCTTGTGACATTTTTGGGTTTGTATTATTGGCATACTGCTGTCATAGGATGAGTTGTGAAATGTTCCTTCCTATTCTACCTCTTCGAAGACTTTGTGAAGGATTGGTGTTAATTCTTATTTAGACATTTAATAGAATTCACCAGTGACACCATTTGAGCCTGGGTTTTCTTTGTAGAAGTTTCTTGATGACTGATTCAGTATCATTACTGTACTGGTTTAGTTGGTTTGAATGGCCTCTATGACATAGTGTCTTCTATGGCATTTGTTCATTGAGTCCTGAGCTGGTCAATCATGGCAAACAACCCTGTTCAGAAAAGTGGACACTTTTAGCTAGTTCCCAGTTTCAGAGTCAATGACTTTAGGAGTAGTCTCTATTCTGTTTTTAGTAATATTTTGAGTAGCAGCTCATTCGAGTTATAAAGCAAAGCTGATACATATCATGGTCAAAGGAAGCAGTACTTCCAATAAGTGCAGTTGATGGACAAAAATCATCCTGGTGAACAAATCTTGTTTTTTTTCCTCCTGTCAAGAAACTGTCAACCACTGCCAGATTTTAAGCAGGAAGGATGACTTAATTAAATTTATAAGTAAGAAGGCTCTTTCTGGCACAAAGCAGAGAAAAGTAAGAAGGAATTAAAGACTATAAGGAAGGGGGATGTGAGCTGGCCTTGGCCCTTTCTCCATGCTCTTCTGCATTTCAGGGGTCCTGACTTCTGCAGATTGTTCTTCAGGTGTCCAGGTCAGTAGTAGGCTTGTGCATGGGCGTGGCCGACAGGAGGCACTGGCAGGAAACAGGAGGGCCGGGGGGAGAGAGAAACCCGAGGATTCCTCTTCCTCTGCTTCAGGCAGCACCTTTGGCAGCAATCCAGTCTCTTTGGTTCAGCTCTAGATGAAACCTCCCCCTGTGATTTGTCACCCAAGGCTCCCAAAGCTCCGTCTTCTCCTTCTGTCCTTCATGACAGTGGTGTCTTCCTGCTGTTGCAGGATTCTAGGATATAAAGCCATCTTGTGTTTCCCTTGTCTCTTTTAACCCCTGTGCGGACAGTTCTAGGTGTTGCATCCCCTGTATTGGAAGGGCTAGAATGCTTCCGCTGTCCTCACTGGATCCTAATGGATATCAGTAAGAGAGCAAAAACCTAGATTCCATGCAGAAAGCGTTGAACCAGGCCAGACCAGGCAGGTCAGAATCAAGAGGCATTTGAAAGAGAGACAGGCTATGCTTGTTGGAGTTGGTGTGGGAAGGTGGTTGAGAGAGGAAATATGATTGTGGGGTTTTTAGCTTAGCATACTGGGCAGGTAATGATGTTGTTAAACCAGACGAGGATCATGGGAGGAAACACTTATTTTCCTTGGAGGGTGGAAGGACGAAACTGGATTGCAGTTGAATATGGTGAAACCTGTGTCCACCAGGGGGTGCTGTCCACGTGACCATTGGAAGTCTGGTGTTGCTGGTCAGACTACAATTTCTAGATTCCTAGAAACTGTAGCTCATGCAGAGGACCTTGGAGAGTGAGGCGGACAAGGGCTGAGCCTTGGGCCTGCCAGACCCCAGCGAGTAACAGGGCCTGCTGTCTGTAGGCAGAGTGCCTGTTCGGGCTCTGGGCTGGGGAAGGGAGGAGGCATGCAGGTGACACATGGCTTTCCCCTGGGGTTCACAGCACCTGAAACATGAGCATTTGTACGTTGAGGCAGGTGTATGTTCATAGTGAGGGTGATATTAAAACGTGGTAAAGGCAGTAAGTAGGTGGTGGCCTGGGTGTCAGGACAAGTCAAGATGAGGTTTAAACGTACTATGGAGAAAATCCACATTTTTTCCCTTATTGCTTGAAGCTCGGGTTCCTAGTAAGTGTCCCTGCTTACTGTAACAAGTTGAGGCATGGCTACATATTTCTCCAGATTTCTGGACAGTCCGTCCCAATTTCGTCATGCTGGCCACATGTCCTGCTGTGTCCTGCCCACACTCTGTGCCAGGCTGCCTGCCCACCACCCGCCTGTCCTCACCCCACCAGGTGCACCCTGCCCCTGGACGTCTGCTCCCTTCTCCTTGGAGTCTCCCCTTTCCCTGTGCTGAATCCACCTAGTGACACCTGTTTTGCATGAGGGCCCCACTGGTCCTCCGTCTTCTCTAGTCTCTCCTTCCTCTGAGTCCACCTCTGTGTGTAGTTAGTCATCTAGTTTGGCACTCAGTTTTTGTTTAATTACTTCACATCTGCCACTTACCTCTCCCAGACTAGATTGTATAATTAATTCATTAGATCAGCGACCGTGTGGGCGCCTGCTGTGGGGTGGGCACTGAGGCTGTCATGTCGGGGCTGCTGGCTTTGTTTCCCTGCATTAACACCAGGGACAGTGTCTGCCATAGGGGGGTGCTTGCACAGGGACTGTTCTTTAAACATTTTGCCCTCCCGAAGATAAGTTCTACTCGAATAATACAAGTAAAAAGCAAAAGTGAAGAGTTTCCGGAGTATTCTGAAATCCAGTTTTAGTTGAAAGCGGGCTTGGGGTCAGTCCTGGTAGAAAGCACAGCTCCTGTTGCCAGCTTCTCTCCACGCACGCTCACTCCCAGGGCGGGTCAGTTCACAGACTGCCGCTGGAGAGCCTGCCTCCCGGCTGGCTGGCTGAGAGCAGGGCTCTCTGTCCTCCTCAGTGCAGTTTTCTGCCCTGCCTCCTGTGCTAGCTGCCGCACTTTTTTTTTTTTTTTTTTTTTTAGGATTCGGGTCCTTGTTTTTAGGATCTCCTGGGGTCCAGACACACGAGCTGGCTGTGGTATGGAAGATCACCCAGACCGGCTCCTGGGTCTTATTTTAGATCCAGGGCGCCTGACTCCTCCTGCAGTGCTTGTTCTGTCACCACCCATCTCTTGGCTTCCACGGTTTCCAAACCGTGTCTGGTGTTCATTTTCTTCCCCCAAATGTTCGTGACGCTTTGGGAATGAAAAAAGCATCCATATTTGGAAAGCTCTGAGTGCTCTCGGGGGTGGGAGCAGAGCACAGACTGTTCTGTGGAGAAGGAGGGCGTCTGAGTGTGGCTCCCTCAGTGGGCTGGGAAGGGCGCCCGAGAGCAGGGAGCTGCGGAGCAGCCTTGGCGGGGCCACCGTGAGCAGTGTCCCGACCCTTGAACCAGGCAGAAGCCGGCAAGGGTGGGCACACCACCTCTCAAGACAGAGGACTCAAGTTCATGGAGTGACTCCTGGGTGCCAGGTTCTGGGGTAGTAGTAATACATTTCTAATGATAATCATGGCATTTAAACATTCCTGGGGAAGGGGGAGTGAAGGGAGAGGAGATACAGCGGGGGATGATATTGGCCAAATTATTTTGAAAACAAAACACAACACCATCTAAGCACTTGCGGGTCTCTCTCAATCTCAACCCTAGAGAGGCATGGGTGTGGCTCATCCCCTACTCCATCCAGCTCTCTCCTGTCAAGGGCTGGTGAGTCACTTTGCAGTTGTGAATACTGCCAAGTCGGGAGTGAAAGAGACCAATTTGATCCTGGTGTGCTGCTAGGTGCCTCCGTTTGCAAGTAGCGGCTCTCAGTGCCTGTGTGGACCTTGCAGGAGGGTTTGGAAAAAACACTTCTTCCCTGAACAGTGTAGACAGCCCTCAGGCTTCTTTTTCTTTCTTTATTTCTTTTTCTTTTTTAACGTTAGGGCACTTTGGAGCTCTGGGCACCTGCAAACCCTGAGTTCTACAGAAGGCCTCCAGGTGTGTGGATTTAGGGCCACCTTAGTACTCAGTGCAGCCGCCCAAGGTCGTCCCGCCTCGTCCGGGCTGCCACTAGGGGTCGCGGGAGCAGCGTCCTCGCCGAGGCGCGCGCCCTCGCCACGCACGCGCAGAGTCCACCGGCGGCGTCCCGGGCCGCGCCCCCGCCCGGCGTCTAACGCCTGTACCGCAGGGCGGGGCCGGGCAGTGGTCTCCTCAGGACCCCTTGACGCTGGCAGTCACTAAGTTTGGTTCATTCTGTGATTCAGCTGGAGTTCAGGGAGAGGGAAGGTGAACTCGCCCGCCTCCTTCATTAGCCTCGAATTAGTGAGTCTCTCTGGGGACGCCCGGCCCTTTGCAGGTGGCATCGCCGGGAGGCAGGAAAAGCCCGGCTTGCAGAAGCGTTCACACTCAGGCCTTTCTGAGCCCCCACGCATGAGCCAGGTTCTGCCTCTGGGACATTTGTAGACTTTCCAGGAGTTGACAGCGTTTAACATAGGAAACATTGAGTGCTAGGATCTGATCGTTTACAGAGAGGAAGACAGGAGAGCACATAGGCTGCTAGTGGAGCTTTCGCAGGAGGTGAGCTGTGCCCTCCTTGCGCATGGTTAGAAGAGCCTTGGCAGGTAGGACCGCAGAAGGCCTAGGAGGATGTTTTGATGGTCATT
Source organism: Marmota monax (assembly GCF_021218885.2). Lineage (NCBI taxonomy): Eukaryota > Metazoa > Chordata > Mammalia > Rodentia > Sciuridae > Marmota > Marmota monax. Next base: position 5,986,454 of record NW_026695241.1, read on the forward strand.
GTTCACGTCTTAAAGTGACAGAATCTCATCCCAATCTTGATAAATTGGATGTCAATGACATAACCTTCTAGGTGTCATCCTGGAGTTGCAGGGTAGCCACTGACAGTGCTTCTTCACTGGTGGAGAATTCCTCCAATCTCTTGGGGGCTGTGTCCCAGCTGCTGGAGGGGACCTTCCCTGGTAGAAATCTCCTTGGATCAGGAATTTGGGTGGCCTCTGCCAATACCGGCAGTGGGACCATGGATGAATCATGAACCCTCTGGAAGCTTAAATTTCCCCATCTACAGGAGAGATGACATGGGTTCTGGGTTGATTTTTTTAAATTTTTTTGAGAAGCTGCTTTTCTATTATTTGAGGCTTTGAAATCCCTTTGGGTGGGGTGAAAAAGTAGTTCTATAAAAATAAAAAAAGTCCATGTGTGGAGGGAATGGAGTGGGGGAAGGTGGCCACAGGAGTCCTTGCTGAGTGCTGGATTTTCTCATGTATGAAACCCAGCACTGTGGGAGCAGGGGCCGGGAGCTGCGCTGTTGGGGCCCTGGGGCTGCGCTGTGGGGCCATGGGGTGAGATCTGCTGTGAGCCTTCTAGCTCTTTGCCTCTGACTCTGATCTCTTGGGCTCCTTCCCATTCTAGATCCAGTGGTTCTGGGAATGGTGGGAGGCTCCTCTCAGGTTGCTCTCAGGGCTTCCTGTTATATTTAGACTGTGTAAGAAGAGCAAGAGTCCTTTCCCAGCCACTGACCCATGTTCATATTTAATGTTATTTGTTTTGATAGGCTTCTCGTTGGTTCTCTTTTTGGAAGTGGCAGAGACTCATAGGGTCTAGAGAAAATTTGGGGAATGGAAGCTTTAGGTGAAGGTCTGCTGAGGCCCCTGCTCTTACCTCTTTGGTGACACCTTGTCTGCTGCAGTCATTGCATGCTTTACGTTGTTTTGAGAATATCTTGTTTTTCATTTTTGCTAGAGGTGGCACTTCTCAAGGGTGAAAACTGTGTCCTGTTCTGTATAGTCCAGGACACTGAGGGTTGGTGTTCAGTGAGAGCTTGGGGGTGAAGAGGGATAGGCACTCCCGTTGGCTGGCTCCCCTTACCTGGGCTGTAGTGGGAGTGCAGGGGCTAAACGTGGCCCACAGGGATCCTTAGTGTGAAGACTCCTCTCTTCTTAGGAAGGAGACTAGTGCCAAGATCAGAGTGCTGTGGCATCATGTACTAGGGGGGCCAGCATGGTAGCTGTGCTGAGCTCCAAGTGGAAAGAACATGGGTGATTTTTAGCTTCTCCCTGATGCTTTCCTGCATTTTTCAGATATACCTCAAAAAAAAAAAAAAATAGGGAGGAGGATTGTCATTGCCCCAGGAAAGGCACATATTGCTAGGAGTAGTTACTATTTATTGAGTATGTTCTGTATTCCAGGCACAGGCTAAGCCTTGCAGCAGTCAGTCAAAGCAAGTGCTGTCATGTACCTTTGCTCACCGAGGACAAGTGTCAGGTCACAGAGCAGGTACATGGAGAAGCAGGGGTTCCAGTTCAGTTGTCTAGGTTAGAAGCCTGTGCAGTTTCGATTCTTGGTATTTCACCTAGCAGTTTGTCAGTTAGGTAGAAGATGGGATTTTTCAAAGAATAAAAATAATTTAACATGGGCTGGGGCTGTAGCTGAGTGATAGAATGCCAGCCTCGCATGTGTAAGGCACTGGGTTCGATCCTCAGTACCACATAAAATAAGTAAATAGATATTGAAAAAATAATAACAAAAAATATAGGGTTACCACACGATCCACCAATTCCATTCATAAAAATATAGCCAAAAGAATTGAAAATGTATGCCTACACAAGAACCAATACCTGGGCTTGGGTGGGGTGTTGCTACTCAGGAGGCTGAGGCAGGAGGATTGTAAGTTTGAGGCCAGCCTGGGCAACTTAGTGAAACCCTCTTTCAAAATAGAATAAAAAGGGCTGAGATGTAGCTCGGTGGAAGCAGGCACTAGCCTTGCCAGAGGGAAGATGGTGGGGAGGCCTCTGGGTTTAATTCCTAGTGCTCAAAACAAAACAAAACCAATACATGAACACTGATAGCAGTATTCTGTAGAGATCCAGGAAGTGGAAGTGGCCTGAATGTTTACCAGCTGATGACTGGATAGAGAATATGTGGTGTTTCACAGAATGAAATATTATTTGGCAATAAAAAGGAATGATGTTTGGAGCTAGATAATGGTGGTTGTACGCTACAGTAAATGTGCTAAATGCCACTACATTGTTAACAGTAAAATGATTGATTTTGTGTTTTGTGAATTTCATTTCATTTTATAAATATATTTTTAGTTGTAGGTAGACACAGTTCCTTTATTTTATGTACTTATTTTTAAAAAATATTTATTTTTTAGTTGTAGTTGGACACAATATTTATTATTTTTTTATTTTTATGTGGTTCTGAGGATTGAACCCAGGGCCTCAGACATGCTAGCGAGTACTCTACCGCTGAGCCCCAGCCCCAGCCCCTTATGTACGTATTTTTAACGTGGTGCTGAGAATAGGACCCAGTGCCTCACATGTGCCAGGCAAGTGTTCTACCATTGAGCTACAGCCCCAGTCCCGAGTTTCATTTTTAAAAAAGGAATGATATTTGGATATTTGGTATATAGCTGTAAACATGATGAGTCCCAGAAGCCAGACACAAAAGATCATATTCTGTGTGATTTCATTCATATGAAATATCCAGAATAGGCAAATCCATAGAGACGGAAAGTCAGTAGATTAGTTGTTGTCAGGGTCTGAAAGGAATATGGAGTAGGAAGTACCTGCTTACGGGGAAGGGTTTTTCTTGGAGCTAGGTAAATGTTCTGGAATTAGCTAGTGGTGATGGTTCCACAACTGGACACACACACCAAAACCACTGGATTGGTATACAATTGGTACCATATACCAATCCAGTGGTTTTGGTGTATGAATAATATCTGGTTTATATTTTTGGTATATGAATAATATCTCAATACTATTTAAGTATAAATAAAAATAACATAGCCAAAAATAACATAACGAATGAATAAAATTCTCCCTCTTGGAGACTTTCCAGCCTACTATTACCTCAAGATAATAATAATGCGATGAATGGTCCTCAGCATTTGTGCTTCTGAGCTCTTCCTGTTGCCAGGTGCTATTCTAAGCACTCAGCACCTTTGCATATGAAGTCAGCTGTGGATTGGAGCCGAAGTCTGGCCTCTTGGCTGCTGAGCTGTCCTGCTTTACATATAGAGACAAATGCACCAGAGATTCAAGAGTGTGGCAGAGAGCCTAGGAGCAGGACTCAGTGCTGGACCTGCTGGGCTGCATCCCAGCTCTGCCATTTTGATGTGATCTTGGGTGAGTTACTTCACAGAGCCACGCTCTCCTCATCTCCAGTCTGGAGAGTGAATCCTCCATCCTAGGGCTCTCTGGAGAGTCAGGTAAATTATATCAGACTCAGAACACAGTCTGGATGCAGTGACTCCTCAATACACATTACTATTATTACTATTATGTGGGGTTACTAAAGGAAGACTTAAAGAATAGATTCAAATTGCAAACTTTTATTTAGTGAGCATTTCAGGTTGACTTAGCATCTTACTTGCTGGCAGAATCATAGAGCTGGAAGGGACATTTATTGAAAACTGATCTGCTCTAGTGGGTAAATGTGTAAAGCAGGGCCTGGCATCCTCTTCCTGTGTGAGGAGTGTGTATGTGGGGGTGTGTATGCATGTGTGTGTGGTATGTGCATGTGTATATGTGTGCGTGTGTGTATGTGAATGCTTATGCGTGTGCGTGTATACGTACCTCCTAAGAACGATGTGCTGAGTCCAGAAGGAAAACAATTCGTGAAAGCAACAGAGGGACCAACCATGGCTCCCAGCCCAGAGACCACTAAAAATCTCCGAAACTGGATTGACACAGACCTCACAGGATGTCTGGGCAGCCATTCCTGCTCTCTCCACCCTGCACTGGGGCTTCTCCTCCCACTGAACTGAGAACACCTGACACCTGTGGGAACCCGACCATCCTAGAGGCAAGAACACAGAACCGCAGGCTGGGCTGCCCTTGCCAGGGCTTGGCTTTGTGCATCCTAAATCTGTTTTCCTAAGTTTCTTTTCAGACTTGGAAATTGAGATCCCTGGAAATTGTCTTCCTGCCTTTGAAGCCCACGCTCCAGGGCGGGGTATCAAAGACATGATATTAAAGTTTTTCTGGTACTTCTAGTTATAAACTTCCCTGTGGGTCATGTGACAACAAAGCATCAGGCCTGTCCTGGGCCTAACTTCCAGAGGTGTGGTCAAGGTAAATTGGCAACAGTGGCTGGTGTTAGAAAACACAGTTCATGTGCTTACATTTTATAGGCTTTTATTGCATTGCATAACTTTATAAGAAATTAATTTCCTATTCATTTCAGTGTGATTTTAAAAAATCAAAATATTTGTTTTGGTTGTTAGTCTTTCACAGTTATATAGCTCAAGGTGGCATCTCAGTAGTTCAGCCCTTCATGGCAGACAATGAAAAGGAGGCCCAGCGTCTAGGACTTGCCTGGGGTGCTGCAGTTCTTGATAGGAGGGGAGCAGCACCCTAAGACTCCAGACTTTGATCTATATGCTTTTGCAACTTAGGACTCATTGTGATGGCATTGTTTTTTATCAGACACTGAGTGCTGCTGTCAGCAGCTCAGTGAGAAAGGACTTTGGGAGCAGGGCTTTGCACTCAGTCAGACCAGGGGTCAAAACTGGCTTTATCAACTGTTAGCCTGGCGCCCTGAGTTCAGTCTTATGTAGAAGATTCTGTTAACACCTTCCTTGCAGGATGGCTGTGGAGATTAGGAATGCATGTTCAGTCCCAGGCATGGTGCCAGGGGCTGAGGAGGGATTTGCTAAATGAACCTTTATTATTATTGAAACTGTTCAGTTTTAATGTCCAGAGAAGGCGCCTACCTGAGTGTGATCTCAAATTTAACTAACTCCTCTGATCTCTGGATATTCTGGCAATGAGATGTGTAATTTTCTACTTTCTCACAGACCTCCAGGGAACCTGTAGGCCATGGGGAAATAAAATGGCGCTCCCTGGCAGAGGATTTGAAACCGTAGTGTTAAATGAAACGCAGAGGGAGAGTATAGTTTGTCACATGATGTTCTGCAAGTCACACCTAGATGGAACAGCTCAGAGGCTGGGCAGGTTTGAGCTGTTAAAAGTGTAGAAGTCCTCAGCAGTGACCCAACCGTCCTGCACCCACTCCACTTGCTGCCCACTGGTCTTCTGGCCTCTGTAGGCCACTTTTGCTTTCAAATCATCCTGCAAGTTCTCAACGGTCAGTGTGGCCTCTCAGGACATGACCAGGGCAAATCATTGGCCCCAACCCAGGGGGTCCCTTATAATTTCAACTTCTGACTCCTGCACTGACCTTGGGCAATTGCTGAACTTCTGAGAGGAGGATGGTACCTACTGAATGGACCAAACAGACCAGTGGAAATGGAAGAGCTTTGAAAGCTGTTAAATGTAACCAAATGATATTACTGTCATTAATTTGTTTAAAATATGTTATCATTCCTAGAAAGGATCTCTTAGAAATGAGTGGATATGTGGAAATTCTTTCCTGTGTCAGAGAGAAAAATAATTTTTGTGGATACTCTGTTCTTCAAACCACAACAACATGGTTACCTGCTTCGATCACCTGCTTTAAAGCTGGCCTTGATTGTCAAGATCACTCGCTGTGGTGAGAGTCTCCTCCAGATGTCCGTGTGCTGGAAGCTTGCTCTCCGGCAGCTATATTGAGAGAGCATGAAACATTTAAGAGGTGTGGCCAGTGGAAAGTGATTAGGTCATTGGGGACATTGCTCTTGAAAGGGATTAATGTAGTTCTTGAGGGACCCTAGTTAGTTTCTGTGAGAGTGGGTGGTTATAAAGAGAATGAGTCTGCCCCTGAATTTCTTTTGCTTCCTGTGCCACCATGTGCTTTCTCCCTCTTATACATGTGCCCGTCATGATGCCATCTACCATGCTGTGATGTAGCCAGAAATTTCTCATCAGAGCTGAGCATATGCTGGTGCCATACTGTTAAACCTTCAGATAAAAAAAACCCCAAAAGCTCTTTTAAAAACCCACCTCTTTTATTTACAAAGTACCTAGCCTCAGGTATTTCATTACAACAACAAAAAACAGACTGACAAACACTTAATTTCTCCCTTTTTTGTACACAATTTTAATTTTGGAGATGCAGACCTATTGAGGCATTGCTGTTACATCAGCTTTTTTTTTTTTAAATCAAGTCTTCTTTTCAGTTTATTTTCGGTCATATATTTCTCTAGGAAAAAGAAAGTAACTAAAAACATTATTGAGATAGCTTTCCAAACTGACAAGGCATTATTTGAGATTTTAATGGGAGCCAATCTAGGCCATGACCTCAGGACTCTGCTTCTCAGACAGTGCTGATATGATCCCAGACACTTGAAAATTTATAGAGCAGTCCAAAGGGCCTGTAAGCAGCTTTGACAGAGGACTAAATATTCTGGAACTCAGCTGCACAGGCATGAAGTCATTGCAATAAATCAAGACACTGCCATTGCTCTGATGTGTGCCCAGTGGCACGTGGAATGAATACCATAACATTGGGGAGAGGAAAAGCAACAATAGCTAATTAAATTAATATCATAAAAGGCCTCCTGCCCAAGAGTGGACTCTTTCCTGAGAATGCGTTTGCCAGCCCAGACCTCGAGTGTCCACAAGTGTTCTGCCTAAGAACGTGAACCCGTAGAAAACACTGGTCTCTCCTACCAATGGAGGGTTAGTTGTGTAGGTGGTTTGAATATTCTTACTAACCACACATGACCATGGACTGCAGCCCTAGATGACAGGTTTTCAAATATTTCAGAACCTAGTAAAATACAGCTAATAGTCAAATTACATTTAGTGTATTTGGCCTTTATTTTATTTTTTTTTTATCTTGGTCATCTTCATAAGCATTGGTGTCAGAGTCCAGCTTGCAAAGAAGCACAGTGCCAGAGAGTAGAGCCATTTCTTTTCTGACCTTTTAACATTCTCTGGGGAATTACTTTTCCTTATTCTGAATCCCTGATATCAACTTGCACATTATTTAGTTACTTCTCATGTAAGTGGACGGCAAATTGTGGAACAATTCATTAACATTTATATTCATTCTCTCTGTCTCTTTCTCCTGGTGGTTTTAATTTTGTACTAAGTACTTAAAGTGCGTTTAGGAAACTCTAATCAAGTATATATTCTTTTAAGTAGTTCTGCAGTTGTTATGCTAAATGGTGCACTTGTTCAGTTTATCTCATATTCTCCTCCAAAGAAAATGTCAAGAAGTTAGAATAGAGTTCACACTGAAGAGAAGTACTTTTTTTTTTTTTTTTTTTTTGCAATGGCATAAACAATTTTGGCTCTAAGCAGGAACAGAATGAATATCGAGGACGCAAGACTCGATGAACATTAACAGTTATTATCACTGCATTCCTTTTGTTTTAAAAGTCCAGTTGAGACACAGAAGATAAAAGTAGACCCAAAACAAATTTCTAAAGATGAAAACTACAATGGCTGAAATTTAAAAAATGCAATTGCATATGATTGTGGCAGAATAGACATTGCAGAAGAAAAAGTTAGTGAATTTGAAGACATGGCAATAGAAATTATCCAAAACGAAACTGAGAAAAAATATTTCTTAAAAAGTGGGAAAAGTACAAATGAGCTGTATGACAACTTCAGGTGTCTTAAAGTGTACTAGAGTCACCTAAGAGGGGAAGAGGATGACATTAAACATTTTGTCATAAACCATACAAGTGAGAAATCAGTGAGAGTAAGGGATGGTAAATAGCAAACTGTCAACCCTCAGTTCCATACTCAATGAAAGCATCTCTTTAAAATGAAGACCAGAGATAAGACAACATATTCAGGCATAGTAACTGAAAAAACTCAGCAGTAGCAGAACTAAACTACAAGAAATGTTGAAGGAATTACTTTGGAAGAAGATGCTGGAAGAAAACAAGAACAGAAAGGAACAAAGAGCACAAGAAATTATCACTGTAATTGGTAAATATGTGAGAGTTTTTCCTTATGATTTAAATGTCTTTAAGATAATTGACTACTTAAACTAAAACAATAACTATATAGGGTGGGGCTTATAAAGTGTGTAAAAGGGAAATATATATGATAAATGAATAAAGGCTAGAAGGGGAGAAATGGATGTTTGCAATTGTAGCGGTGATGGACTATATATGAACTAGTCTAATGTCGTTTGAAGTAGACTGGCAGTTTAAACTCTAAATCAACCATTGACGCAACACAGTTTTAACAAAAGTACTTAGCTAGTCAAATAGAAGAAAGAAAAAGGGAAAAAACAGAACACATGGGATAAATTAAAAACAATTAGCAAAGTAGTAGATTTAATCTTAACTGTATAGAAAACTACATTAAATATAAGAAATTAAAACACTCTAATTAAAAGGGCTGAGATGTGACTCAGTGGTAGAGTGTCTGTCCGGCACGTGCAAAGCCCTGGGTTCAAGCACTGAAAAAAAAAAAAAAAAAAAAAAAATAGAGATCATCACATTGGAAAATAAGCAAGGCTCAACAGTGTGTTGCCCACAAGAAACATTGTAACTAGAAACACGTGACCTAGGAAAAGTAAGAATGGAAAAATATATAATGCTAACAGTCTAACAGTGAAGAAATGAAAGCTGGAGTAGCTATGTTAATCTTGGACAAAGCCAGTTTCAGAACAAAGAAGTCTGTTAAGAGGTTCTGTAAAATGATCTAAAAGTTTACACAGTAAGAGTTTTATTCTCAGTTTATGAAGCATAAACTGAGAATTTAAAGGAGAAACAGACCAAATGCACATTTATGTGCAGAGACTACAATACCCCTGTTTCAATAGGTAGAACAAGTAGGCAAATTATTTGTGAGGATATAGAAGCCTTGGAACAATACAATGTACCAACTTGACCTAACTGAGAAAACCCCACCTTTATTCTCATTCCTGATGTTGCAATTTGTGTCTTCCCTTTTTCTTGATCAATCTGGCGAAAGGTTTATCCATTTTTAAAAAAATTCTCAGTAAAGATTTTCTGGTTTCATCATTCTCTATTGCTTTTCTGTTTTCTATTTCATTTACTTCCACTTTGGTCTTTATTATTTCCTTTTCTTCTGAACACACTGCTATAGAAGGGACCATCCTCAATCCAACAGAGGGCATCTATGAAGAGCTTAACAGTCATTACAGTTAGTACTGAACTTAATGGTAAAGGCTGAAGGCTTTCTCCTTAAGACCAGGATTAACGTAAGCATCTCTGCTCTCTCCACTTCCACTCAGCCTTGCACTGGGGATTCTTGACAGTGCAGTAAGGCAACGAATAGGAATAAAGGCATCTAGACTGTGGAGGAGGAAGTAAACTATTTGCAAACAACATGATAGTTGATGTGGATCTTCTGATGGAATCTACAAAAATGGTATTGGAGCTAAAAGGGGAATTGTAGCAAGGTTACAAAATACAAGATCACTATTCAAGAATTATTTCTATATACTAGTAATGAACAACAAGTGAATCAAAATAATACCATTTACAATAGCATAATAGATATGAAATACTTAAGGGCAAACTGGAAAAGGTTTGCAAGGCCTATATGCTGAACTCTAAAAACCATTGCTGAGAGATGTGAAAGATCCATACATAAGAGACATACTGTGCTCAAGAGTTGAAAAACTCAGCATACCAGTTCTCTCCAAATTAATCTCTAAATTCAGTGTAATCTCAGGAAACATTTTATGGTAAAAGTTGACAAACTGATTTTATATGGGAATGGAAATATTTGCAGAAATATTTGCGAACCACGTGTTTGAGCACTTGTATTCAGAATATAAAAAACGCTCAAAACTCCATAAGAAAATAAGCAACCCTATAAAATGGATAAAATATTTTAATGGGCACTTCACCAAAGATGTGTAGATAGCAAATAAGCACAATGAAAAGGTGGTCAGTATTGTTAGTTGTCTTGGAAATGCAGCTCAAAACCACAACAAAGTGTCACTTATAGTCACTGGGACTGCTGTAGTTAAGGAGTCAGACAATAACAAGTACTGCTGAGCAGGTGAATGCCCTGGAGTCCACATACATTGCTGGTGGGAATGAAGATGGCGCTGCTTCTGTGGAAACAGCTTGGCAATTTCTTTAAAAAATTAAAAAGAAATTTTATCCAACATTTGCATTCCTGGGTCTCCACTCAAGAGAATTAAAAAATCTGCACAACCCACAAAAAAACCTGTCCATTAATGTTCATAGCTTTATTGTTCAAATAGCCAAAGAGTGGAAACAGCCCAACTGGCAAATGGGTAGATAAAATGTAGCCTCTCTACATGGCAGTAAGATGAATGGGGTCCTGATATTTGTTATAACATGGATGAATCCTGAAGATATTAGGCAGGTGAAGAAAACCAAAAAGACCACATATATGATTCTATTTATATAAAATGTCCAAAAAAGGTAAATCTACAGAGATAGAAAGCAGATTAGTGGTTGCCTGAGGGTGGGAATAGAGACTGACTTCATTTGTGCCAAAGCATTTGGGTATGATGGAAAGTTCTAAAATTGAATTACAGTGATAGTTGCATAACTCTGTGAATTTATTAAAAATTTTTTGAATTGCACACTTTATATCATATATATTATATCTCATTAGAGCTACTAAAAATGCTATACAGTGATTTGGGCTGCATAGTATTGGAAAAATAACAGACAAGTAGATCAATGCAGCAGAATAGAGAGCTCAGAAACAGATCTACTCAGCTATAGTCAACTGATCAACGGGACCAAAGGCAAGTCAATGAGTAAAGGGTAGTTTTCAACAAATAATACTGGAACAACTGGACATCCAGATACAAAAAATAAAATTCTAGATACTGACCTTTGACAAGTATTAAGTTGAAATGGATCATAGATCTAAATGTGAAGTACAAAACTTTAAAACTTCTAGGAGATAACAGAAAATCTAGGTGACCTTGTGTTTTAGTCATCTTTGCGTCACTATGACCAAAAGACCTGATAAGAACAATTGAGAGGAGGAACATTTTAATTTGGCTCATAGTTTCAGAGGTTCAGTCCCTGGTCAGCTGACTCCATAGCTCTGGGCTGGGGTGAGGCAGAACATCATGGCGGAAGACCGTGGCGGAGGAAAGCAGCTCAGGACATGACAGCCAGGAAGCAGAGAGAGAGCTTCGGTTCATCAGGGACAAAATATAACCCCAAGGAATGTCCCCGTGACTTCTCTTATTCAGCCACACCCTACCTGCCTATAGTTACCATCCATTAATCCAAATCAGTGGATTAATTTACCATTTAGGTTAAAGCTCTAAATCTCATCATTTCGCTCCTAAACATTCTTGCATTGTCTCACACATGAGCTTTTGGGGGCCATCACATAGTGCAACCATGACACCTTGTGTCTGGAATGAGATTTTTATAAACCAAAAGCACAATCCATGAAAGGAAAAGTTAGTGATTTAGAATTTATTAAAGTTAAAATGTTCTGTGAAAGATGTGGTTAAAGGAGTGAAAAGAGAAGTCACAGGCTTGGAGAACATATTTGCAAAGTAGATGTGATAAAGGACTTGCATTGAGAGATACAAAGAACTCTGAAAACTCAACATTAAAAAAACCCACAAACAAACCCCAAACCCAATGCAGTTAAAAAAGGAGCAAAAGATCTGATCTGATTATATTATTTGAACAATAATATAAAAATATAGTATTTATTATAAATAATAAAATGTATTTATTTAGTGATTTCATATAAAACCAAACATTCTCTTACCGTATGATCCAGCAGTTGCACTTTTTGGCATTTACCAAATTGAGTTGTAAACATGTCCACACAAAAAACTCACAATGTGAAGGTTTATAGCAGTTTTATTCATAACTGCCAGGACTTGTAAGTAATCAAGATACTCTCTAAGTGGTAAGTAGAACATTATTTAGCAACAAAAATAAATGAGCCATCAAGCTAACACAAGACATAGAGGGACTGTAGGTTCTCAGTGCTAAGTTCCAGCACCAGGCTGAGAAGTGTATGCGCTGTGTGACTTCAACTGTGTGGTATTCTGGGAATTTTGCTGTTTGCTGAGAGCAACTTGGGTAACACCATTATCCAAAATGGTGCATGTTAGGCCATCGGTTCTTTCCTGACCTTTAGTGTCTGGTCCACTCCTCAGAGTGGTGTCCATCGTGAAAATCAGCAACTGATGCAATGAGTGTTGGTTGGAGGCCAAAGACCTGGGTTTGGCCCTGTTGTGCCTTCGATGGTCAGTTCCCCCCTTTACTGTGGCAGTTCTCGTGTCTTCATCTCAGACTCCGAGGGCTCCTAGTTGTCCGTGTTCAGGAGGTCAGGTGGGCATTTTAGGGGAGTGTTTTGGTAGTGTTGTGCTCCAAACCAGTGGGCCAGTCTGCTTCCTATTCCTCTAGCAAAATGTCTGAGATGATCAACTTATAAAGAGAAAAGTTTTTATTTTGGCTCAGAGCTTTGGAGCTTCCAGATAATAATCAAATGGCCCTGTTTCTTCTGGATTTGTGGGAAGCCAGCACATGGTGGCAGGAGCGCATGACAGAACAAGCCGCTCACCAATGGCCAGGAAGCAAGAGAGGGCAGGAAGGGGCTGGGCCCCACGGTCCCCTTCCAGGGCAGGCCCCCAGTGACATGAGTACCTCCCCTCTGGATCCCCCTTTAAAGGTGCCATGTGTCCCATAGCAACACTCTGGGGGTCACCCTTTGACACGTGTGTCTTTGGGGTACATTTAAGATCCAAGCTATAGCAATCAGCTTTATTTATATAAAAAAAATGTAGGGGCTTGTGCTGTCTGGGTGAGCTCTCTCTATTAGAGTTTTCCAGAGAGACAGAACCAGCAGTGGGTGAGGTTCTGTCTCACTGGGGTAACTTGCAGTCAGCAAGCTGGAGCCCCAGGACTGGTGATGGTGTAGTTTCAGTTGAGTCCGAGAGCTGGAGGACCCAGGTTCATTTCAGAAGATGGCAGGCTCAAGACCCAAGAACAGACAGCATTTCCATGCAAATCCAAAGGCCGGAGGAGACCAGATCCCAGCTGTGTGTACTCACAAGTGTGGGGGTGTTCCCACTCCCTCAGCGTTTTTGTTCTATTCAGGCCTTTAATTGAGTGAGACCCATTCATGTTATCGAGGGCAGTGTGCACACTCAGTCCTCCAAGTCAAGTGTTAAGCTAACCCAGAAACACTCTCAGACACACCCAGAATAATGTTTGCCCTAAAGTCTGGGCACCCTGTAGCCCAGTCAAGTTGACACATAAAGTTAACCACCATGCTTGCAGGTCTGGATGAGGTCCTGGTGAGGTGCTGGGTCAGGTTCTCAACCTCAAAGTGAATAGGTTTTTCTATATTTCAGAGCCTCTTCTCTGCTGGACGCTATGGGTGTTCCTTTTGGTGTTCCATTTTGATGTTTTATTTTGTCCTTAAGGAAGACAGAGGGAGGAGAATCTGCTTCTCTGATAGGCTGTGAGATCCTAGGACCATATTATGGCTCTGAAACACAACATTTTAAAAATCAAGCCCCATGAAGAACCCTCACCAGATTTTTTGTTTGCTTTTCAGGACTCTGTTTAGAGAAGCTGCCTATTTCGTCTTCCACCAGTAATCTCCACATGGACCGGGAGCAGGATGTCATCACCTGTTATGAGAAAGCTGGGGACATCGCCCTCTTGTACCTCCAGGAGATAGAAAAGGTATGGGGACCGAGCATTTGCCCAGTGGTGACTTTTATTCTAAATCAGATTGTGCCCTGCGGCCGACCTTGGCGAGCTCCCACCTGCCTTCAGCTTGTGTGCCAGGCCTTCCCCGCCTTTCTGGCTGGCAAGGAGAAGACGCAGTGATTGTGCTGCCTTGTTTGGGAACAGATGGTTCCATGTGGGAGCCACTTCTGGGTTCTCTGAGCAGAAGTGCAGCTGGTTGTCCCTTGGCACCCTGAGGCCAACAAACACCCTGTTTTCTCTCCTAAGCGAAGTGGGTTGAGCTTCGTTCACCCTTGTGTGTCCGGAAGCCGGGATCTGTTCATCTGGGTCTGGAGGCTTTGCCCCGTGGCTATGGTGAAGGTCTGCTGGGGACTGGGACCAGCCTGTGTGGAGCAAGTTCTGTGTCCCTGAAGGTCATCTGGGATGGTCTTCTCCAGCGGCCATGTCTGCCTGAGTGTGGGGAATGCAACCCCAGCTGGCAGAGGCCACCAGAGCAGAGGCCGAGCGAGAAAGAGCCCTGAGCTCGCATCCTGGGCAGGGAGGCTGGAGGCTGGAGGCTGGTGGCTGCTGGCTGGTGGCTGGCTAGGCCAGGGAGCGTAGACGGCCAGTTTGGAAGGACCCTTGCTCTGTGGCTCTGCTCTCTTCTGGTTCCGTCACCTTGTGTCTCAGCGTTCCCATCTGTTAGAAGAGCATTGATGACAGTTCTGGCACTCTCGTGGCACTCTTGTGGGGTCACGTAGGTCATGTGGAGAAAGACCCTCGGCCAGGCTTGGGAGCATGTTCAGTTCTGGTGAATGTCCCTTAGTTTTAATCACAGTAGCTCTCAGGTCTGCTGCTGGTGGAACTTCCTGGAGTCCTTACCACTGCTGGCCGCAACCTCGAGTCCTCAGGCCCAGAGGCGCCCTGTGTGGCTGCCCACGGTGGTCAGGAGCCTGGTGCGCTCAGCCTCGCCTTCCCTCCTTGATGGGGTGCTCTCTCCTCATGAGAGGTAGAACAGAGAGGGACTTCCCAAGTCTGTGAGCTCTGTCATTTTAGACTTGTGTGGACTGGGAGTCATTTTTGAAATCACTTTGCTGTATGTTGGTGTCTCCTGAGGCTCAGAATTGCCTGTGAGGAGTCGGGGAGTCGTGAGGCCCGCAGAAGATGAGCGGCTGGGGAGAAGGGTGGGAGCAGCGCTGACCTGGCCTTAGCCAGGATGGATTGGAGGGCCCTGTCCTGGGAACTCGGGGTCTCTGGCTATCTTGCCAAGATGTTGTTCTGTCAGAGGTTCTCTGGGGAGGGAATTTTGTTGTTTTTGTTATTCAGATTTCCCACTATGACGGGGGAGAAACGCCACGCAGGCTCCTTTGAAGGCACATCCATCTTGCCTGCCAGCCTCGGCGCTGGGCCCAGACCTCTGCTCATCCAGCTGCGTTGCTCACAGAGCCAAGGCCGCTGCGGGGCCCTTATTATTCTACCACTGCTGTCCACGCTACCACCTTGAGCGGCCTTTTCCTGAGGGGGAAAGGCGCGTCTGCTCCGATGCCGCAGACCCCCCCCCCCAGTCACCCGGATTTTTCTGTTGTTTGTTCACTTTGGTTCTGGGGATGTGGTGACCACAGGAGTTAGATTTTGAGGAGGAAATCGAGGCCCGAGGACACATGTGGAAGCTAGAGCTAGCAGGAGGTCGCGGCTCTCCTCCCATGCCATGCTCCCTCGTTTTTCCAGTGTGGACAAACATGATGGTGCCGTCCCCAGGGTCTTCCTTATGGAAAGTGCTCAGTCAGCAGGGACCAGGCGAGCCCTGGCTTTTAGTCACAGGAGGAGGCAGCTTTTTCAAATTCGGTCTAAATTGTAGCACATCTAGGTGACGGTCACCTCTTTTCTGGCTGTGCTGTAGTTTTTGGTGTGAATTTTCCTTTATGAAACCCTCTTGGGCCTCCCCAGATTTCAGCAAGCTGGGTTATTGGCAGTGAGAGAGATCAAACGAACCAAACATCTGCTGTGACTGTCGTAGGTGCCAGGAAATTACGTGATGGTCAATCTGAAGTCTGGGGAAGGTGACCTTCTACCAAGCCCACTGGTGGGCCTGGTAGAAGCTGCAGGGTTGGTGGCTGGGTGGTTGTGCTGTGTGAAGATACCTGATAGACCTTTCAATTATTTTAAACTGAATTGATTTAATTCTGAACTTAATAAGAATCATGCTGAATTGAAAATGGAAACATTAGTGAAACAGAATCTGAAAGAAAGAAAACCCTTGAGCAAGCCAGGGGGGACAGTAGCTGCTGTGGAGCGGCCCTGAGAGCAGAGATCCCGCTGCTGTCCTCCTGTGCAGCGGCCCCGCCCACCATTCTGTACTGCCGCTCTATTGTTGGCTCTTAACTTCATTCATTAAAGATAATAAGATTTGGGGACTAATGTTTTTTTTCTATCTGTAAAAGCCAAAAAAATCGTGAGTCAGAGGCTGCACCATTCTGTGAGTTTCCCCACAGTGGGTTTGTTCAGCCATGTTGGAGTTGTTCACTTCGTGAAGGGCAGCGACCCTTCAGAAAGAGGGCTGACCTTGGCTTCCCCTTGAGGCGGCTAACTTAAGTGCTTAAGAAACAGCAGAGCTGCTGTAAGGTGACTTGGTGCTGGAGCCCCAGCCTTGCCACCTCTTAGCTGTGGAACTTTGGACAAGTGACTTAACCTCTCTGTGCCTCAGGATCCTAATCTATAAATAGCAATAATCATCACCAGATGCCATGTGAGGGCAAAGGGGGTGTGCAATGTGCTGTGAGCACGCAGTGAGGTGCTGGCTTTGTTGTCTGTTCCTGGGTCACCTGGCTGTGGAGTCTTTCCTAACATTTGACAAATTTCTCAGATAACAATCTGGAATATCGCTGACATTCTGTTTTACTGGAAATGTAAAGAATTTTTAGGGGAATGTTCCTGAAGAGCTAGGTTGCCCCATCTGTGCTGAAGCTCCTGGAGCTGTATTTTCGCCTAGTGTCCCTCTTTCTGGGTTCGGAGTTTCTATCGCTCTGACTGACCTTGGCCTGCTCCTTTGTTTCCATGTGGTGGAGCCCATCCTGCCTGACGAGGCCTCAGGGCTGGAGACCAGCGCTTGCTGAGGACCAGAGTGCACGGGGGATGCTGGGAGCTCCCCGTTCCCACTAGGGGGGCAGGGCTCGAGGGGGCGTGCATAAATGAAGCCGTGTGCATCAAATAATTGTTTGTTTATCATGTTAGGGTTACGGAGACATGGACTAATGATCTCTGTGATAGTTTGTTGTTGTTTGTTGTTTTGAAGGGGAATAAAATAAGACTCCAATATTGTCCATATAAAATAATTTACTCAAATAAATCAAATCAGTGCAGATGAAATGAGCAATTGCATAGGACGGCCTTGCTCAGATGGTGGCATTATGCCAAGAGTAGATCGTTCCCTGTCCTGCAAGGAGCTCCCGAGGTGCAGTGGTGGGAGTGAAGATGACTCCGGCCTGGAGCTCACAATTCGAGCCCTGCGTTTGGCACATGCAGTCATCCTGTCCCTGTTCTGCAGCACCAGCCAACCAACTGGTCACGGCTTTTTTTGGCAGAAGCAGTGCCAGGTGGGACTTGGCCCTCTGTTGACAGTTCATTTCTTCACATCCTATTTTAGAAAGGAAATCAGTGCTAAATTAACTTTTTTATTGGCTGTTTTAATGCTAAAGTTCCAAGAAACACCAGGCCCCTGGATCTTGCATCACACGGCCCACATTTCCTGTGTCCGTCAGGAAGCTGTTTGTGGGTAGCGTCGCGGGCCTTGGGTTCATGATGTCCTCCCTGTGGAGGAACTTGCCTGTGGCGTTGGGTCCAGAACCAGATTAGTTCACACCAGGTGTCTTCACAGTTGGTGCTGCCGTTGAGAGGCGGGAGTGAGTCTAGAGTACCCAGGGCTGTACTGTGGCTTTAACACCTGGCCCAGGGAGGAAATGCCACTGCTTGTCCTCCTTTCCATGGCGACCTTTCGTTCTCACAGAAGCAGCAGATTGCAGCTCAGGGCTTACCAAGGTGGAGCTGAAGGCAAGCTTCCTAGCAGAAGCCTCCAGAAACCCACCAGCCAGGCTGCTGCCTCTGCCCTGGTACCGTCCGCCGACTTTGAGCCTGTCATCTTGACTGATTGGACTAGGAGGCCACAGTGCTCCTAAGAATGAGTTAGAAAAGTCTAAAACCAGAAAAGAGCAGTCACTTATTTTCATTTTTTAATTCTTGCTGCCAGTCTTTGCTCTTATAACTGAAGGGCTTTCACATACCATTAGACTCCACATTGTTTTCCTGGTAATATAGTATTTCAAGATGTGTTTAACTAGTTGTGGGTCCACCTTGTTTAAAATTCCAGGGTCAGGCCTTCCTCAGTTCACTTCTCCCCTTACTTTGTTATTTCCTAACAAATTCACGGAAGTGGAGCTAGTTTTGCCATCTTCCTTACCACCTGTTGTGTCCAGTTGATTTTGACAAATCATACATCCTGTGACGTTGGCAGCAAAGGAGACGAGCCGTTGCTTTGTAGTCTTGGAAAGTTGATGAAAAGTTGTTTGCGAGGTGAAACTAGTACCTTGTGAGTTTAGTTTGCATTTGTCATCATTAATGAAATCCATGTTTCCTTATATATTTGCTGGCTGTTTCTTTTTCTTTTTTCTTTCTTAAAATAATAGCATTATTGAGATCTAATTCACATATTGTATGATTTGTCTTAATATTTAAGTTGTATGCTGTACAATTTTTTTTTCTTCAGATAGGGTCTCATTTTGTTTAAAAGACTGACCTCAAATCTTGGGCTCAAGTAACCCTTCTGCGTCAGCCTTCTGAGTGGCTGGGACTAGAGGTGCACACCACTGTGCCCAGCTCTCTGTGGTTTTTAATATGTCTTCAGGGTTGTGTAACCATCACCAGTCATGAATTCCAGAGCATTTTCATCATCCCCAAAAGAAACATGTGCCATGACAGTCACTCCCCATTTCCACCCTTTCTCCTCAGCCCTAAACAAATACTAAGCTGCTTTCTGGATTCTGGACATTTCATACCAATAGAGGAATCATACGTATGTGATCTTTTGTGACTGGCTTCTTTGGCTCAGCTTAATGTTCTCAAGTTTCACCCATGTGGTGGCACATATCAGTACTTCCTTTTATTGCTACCTTGTGTTTATTCATTTGCCACTGAATAGGCATTTGAATTATTTTTACTTTCTGGCTATTATGAATAATGTCATTGCAAATATTCACATGCAAGTTGTTATATAGACACATGTTCTCATTTTTCTTGGGTCTATTCTCAGGAGTGAAATTGCTGGCTCATGTGGTAACTTATCTTTAACCTTGATATAGTCTTTTTTGTCTCTTATACTTTGTGACCAGTTTCTTTCTTTTTGTGGGGAGAGGTACTGGGGATTGAACCCAGGTGTGCTATACTGAGCTATCTCCCCAGCTCATATTTTATTTTTTATTTTGAGGCAGGGTCTCACTAAGTTACTGAGGCTGCCTCAAACTTGAGATCTTCCTGCCTCAGCCTCCGGAGTTGTTGGGATTACAAGTGTGTACCACCACGCCTGGCTGTGTCCGAGTTTTAGAAGCAATGTTTCCTTACAATTTGAATCCACTAGATCATCAATGTGTTAGCCCTTATCATGTTTGTTCTACATATTTTCCTAAACAGTAAATTTTTAAAATTGCTCATAAATTTTGAATGTATAGTTGAATCTGATTATCTTTTTTATTACATTTTACGTTGTTTTTAAAGCTTGAATGTTGGGATAACCCCCCCTCAAGGATTTGAAAAATTTTCAATCATTTTCTATATTGATTTTTAGTCCTAAATCTGGGCTTTATTTTAGTATATGATATTAGATGTGACTCTGAATTATTTGCTTCCAAATTATAATGCCATCTTCTCTTTCCTTTTCATATTTTGTACAAGTTTAGATATGGCAGTAATTTCTGATCTTCCTGTGTTGTCCTATTAATCTTATTTAATGAGCATTTTTTGAGGGTGGGTTCAACACCTGAAGGATTAGTAATTACAACTTTTAGGTTTTTTAAGTTCTTTTCTCTTTATACTTCATGATGAATTTTGTTGAGTTAAAAAAAAATCCTGTTGGTTGGGTGTGGTGCAGGAGAATCACAAGTTCAAAGCCAGCCTCAGCAAAAGTGACGTGCTAAGCAACTCAGTGAGACCCTGTCTCCAAATAAAATACAAAATAGGACTGGGAATGTGGCTCAGTGGTTGAGTGCCCTGAGTTCAATCCCTGGTACCAAAACAAAGAAAAAAGAAAACTCCTGCCGGGATTGGGTTGGATTTTCGTTAACTCCATACACTAATTTGAAGCTGTATTTAGTCTTCTCCCACCTTCAACCCTCTGTCATTTTGTCAAGACTTTTCGTTTTGCAGATGTCAATGGGTCTGCTCGGTTCCTAGAGCTGTCCTGTTTCCCTTGCTGTGTGAGTAGGGTCATTTTCACTGTATTCACACAGACAAGAAAGCCTGTGGTATTTAATTCACTCACACAATCATTCGAGTGCATTCCATGTTCTGGGGGCTGCTGGAGCCTGCGGCCCTGGTGTGATAAGCCAGAGAGCTTGCCCAGGGGAACCTGCCACCCCAGGACGTAGGCCACAGCCTGCGTGGGAGTGGGGACTTCAGTGAAGAACCCCTGGGGCACTCTAAAGCCAGAGAAGAAACTTGGGCCAGTGTGGAAGTCCAGGGACGCTCCTGGAAGAGGTGACAGCTGAGCAGAATCTCAAAGGTGGATAAGGACAGCAATATGGGATTATTGACTATGCTACTGAAGCCTTCCATAGAAACGGGCCGATTCTTTTCATTTTTCTAAGACTATGAGCTTGGGGCAGAGGAATGATTTTTGTTGCTGCTGTTTTCTTTCTTTCTAATATATTCTTACATCTCTCTCATGCCTTTTTGCCAGAATCTCTAAAGCAGTGTTAAGAGAGAAAGGTGATGGCAGATTTCCTAATCTTGGTTCTATCTGAAGGTGCTTCTGCTGTGACTCCACAAAGGATGATAATGTTTATACACTTGCTAAGTTTCTTTTTGGAATTCAGAACAACCACGTGAGGTACAGGTCTTATCCCCACTGTCCGTCTGTCCATCCATATGAAGACAGCCATGAGATGGGGCAGCTGGACAGCTCTGCAGATGGTGAGGAGCCTCAGAGCAGACCTGGCGCCCCAGCCTGCTGGTCTGAGTCTTTGGCGCTGTTGGCTTCCTCATTCCTGGCCCATGGGCTTTTGCCAAAGGAGAATGTGCCTGTTAAGGACACTTGTCGGCAGCCCTCTCCCAGCAAGTGTTTATCCACAGGACAAGTGTGGCTTCACAGTGCCAAACGGTGCTCCCATCCAGGACCCCGTGTTGTGGGCTCTTTGTGAGGAAGAGATTCAATTCAAGGTGCAGGGGCTTTAGGCTAGATAGACCTGGAGCTAAGCTGTTCCCTCTGTCCCCGCAAGACTCTCCCATTCTGCCCATGCAAAACCTAATGTCATCCTGGCTGCCCTGACCTCGGACATTTTGGACTTTGCTCTATGAGAAAAGAGAAGACTCATGGGGCGGAGGGGAAGGAACTGGGCTGTGGAGTCGGGGGGGATCTGGGATTTGGCACCAGCTCCAACACTCAACTGCCCATGTGCTCAGTAGACAAGAGACTCAGTTTCCCCCTGAGCGAGGGTGGATGGGGTGTGCGCTCAGCGGGTTTGAGTGGAGAGCTGTGTGCCTAATACACAGCAGTTACTTTCCTATTGCCTTTTTCCTGCATTTAGGATTAGCCTTGAAAATTCCTTCATTCATTCATTTACCACCTATATGCAGTGCTCACCCTGCATGAGACACTGTAGCCAACCCGGGGTGTATACATTAGTAAACTAAATAGGCATGGCCCCTGACTGGGGGATTTGTAGCCTGGTGAAGGGAGCGAGACAATGATCTGGTAAAACAAAACAACACAGAACAGGATGCTGGGGGAGGGGCAGGCCGACTTGACATTGGTTGGTTAGGAAAAGCCCTTGAGGAAGAGTGGAGCCAATAGCTGAGAGAGAAGAAAGACCTTGCTAAGAATAGCATGATCCAGGTAGTGTCATAAACGTCATTCAGGCTGCCCCTGGATAGCAGAGGAGCACTAGAGAATCAAGGGAAGACAAGGAGACTCCATGTAGGAGGCTACTGCAGAAACCCAGCGTGAGCACGGGTAGTTTAGCTGCGGATGTCAGTAGAAATGGACAGACACAGACACATTTGAGAAAGAACTAGGAGGGACATGGTAATGGATGAGACGCGAAGGAGAGTGGGTGTAAAGCTTGGGGCTCAGTGTCTGCCTTGAGCAGCTGGTTGGATGGCAGTGCCCTTTCTTAAGATGGGAAGGCGATGGAGCCTGAACTCCTAGGAGTCTCATCATGCCCAGAGGTTTCCTGGGGGTAGATATTTGGTGGTTTTTGTCCTAGGAGGGGACTCCAGCAGCTAGGAGGGAGATATCCAATGAGAGGCCTTTGAAAATGAGCCCTATCCCTGAGGTCCAGGTGTGCAGGCCCAGCCTGAGACCAAGTCTTGACCAAAAGAACCAAGAAACCTTCCCTCCCCACACCAGACACAGAACAAAAGCAGCACCAAGTGATAACTGATGGCGAGTACTGTGGGAAAGGGGTGTGAGCATGGAGAGAGGCAGCCTCTGCAGCACACGCAGGGGCGCGGAAAACCAGGGGTGGAGCAGAACCACCCAGAAAAACCTCTGGCGCCAGCAGTTTTAGGCAGCATTGTCACTGTTGTGAACAAAGACCTGACAAGAACAATTCAAGGAGGAAAAGTTTATCTGGGGGCTCGTTGAAAGGCGAGTGACTCACCCAAGATGGAGATTCAACCAAGAGATTTTACTGGGGGCTGCCCAAAGGGGAAAAAAGGGGAGGCAGAGAGAAGAGAAAGGAGAGAAAGAGAGGAAGAGGGCAGAGAGCAGAGAGGAAGAGGGCAGAGAGGAGGAGGAAGAGGGCAGAGAGGAAGACGGCAGAGAGCGAGAGCTTGCAAGCTTGGGCTTAAGAAGGGTTGCCTAGGTGACGGGTCGGGTGCTGATTGGCAGGATGGCTCAGGAACAGCGAGCCAACACTGTGTGTCCAGCGGGGGTTGGTCTACAAAACTTGAATTTGGCGCTCTTCAGAGAGGAGGGGGAGGGTACGGGAGTCCGTGATGTTCTCTCTCGCAAGACGGAAACTTCGCTTTGGCAGGGACTCTGCCACACACCCGTCATTACTCCTTTTAGTTTTTGTGTTGGGAGCAGGGCGATGAGATGTCTGGCTACTTCCTACTGGAGAGGGACACCGGGTGTGAAGGAAGGGAGGGATGGCCAGGGTGCGGGACAAGGAAGCATGGCTGTGAAGGCCAGGGCGCTGGAGATGTGAGTTTCCTTGGGGCCGAAATCAATGAAAGCTCCTCGAAGCCATAGGTCATGGATAGTCTCGACCCAATCCTTGTCCCTGCAAATGGGGGAGTCAGCCAGCTGTCCGGTTGGAGGGCCTCCATGAGCTCCACGAGCCAGGTGCGCCCCATGTGAGCCTAAAAACACCAAGGTACCCCAAGGCCGAGAGAAGAAGAGGGAGGAGGAGACGCCACATGAGCTCCTGGCCGGAGGTCCAGTGAGAGGGACTGGCTGAGAAAAGGCCAGCGAGAGCCAGTGGGCCTGGCCCCGGGTGACAGGCTAGTGACGTTCGCAGTCGTGTTTCCGTTGTGTAGCTCCACATCCACGATGCGAAGTGCCCTCAGCCCTTGGTGGGGCCTTCACTAGGGACCGGTGTCCTCCGGGGGAGCAGTAGCTGGAAACCCCTGGGGAGGGCTGGTGAAGGTCTGGTTAGTCGTGTTGCCTGTGCTTCCGCAGGGGCTTGTGACACGTAGAGAGGCCCCACACAGGGAGTCCAGGGAGAGGGCAACCGCGTCTGAGAAGCAGACGGGGTGGGCGTGAGGAGGTGGGCCAGGAGGGCCGCCAGGAGTTGGGCGGGGGGCTAGAGTGGGGCCTGAGGTTGGGAGGGTTTGTCGGGATGAGGAAGGTCCTCCTCGGGCAGGGAGAAGGACCCTCGGGTGAGAGGTGGAGCTTTAGGGGACTCTCGGGCCGTGCAGCGGACGTGTCTGTGGGAGGAGGACGGTGGGCGTCAGCCTGGGCTCCTCCTGTCGGAGGCCGCCCGGTTTCAGCCTGGAAATGTGAATCCATGAAGCCAGTTTGCCTGGGGATCCTATAGGCGGGCAGCGGTGGGAGTACATAAGATGACCCTTAGGGGCCCTTCCAGATAGGTGTCAGGGTAGGCATGTCACCAGGAGGAGGAGAGAAATATTCCCAGTCACCCAGGGTTGAGGGGAAAGAGACGCGTGGCCTGGAGGGATCAGGTCATCGAGTTTCCTGGTGTTTCCAAATCTGTCTTCGATGAATCTAAGAAGGAGATGACTGAGATGTTCTGGAAGGATGCAGGGTGAAGGGGTCACCCCAGGTGGCAGGGGTGGGCGTTCATACATCACCTCAAAAGGGGACGTTTGAGTTGGCCTTTGGGGAGTGCTGGAAGGCGAGACAGGGCGACTGGGAGAAGTTTGACCCAGTGGAGATGTGGTTCGAGGGGGAGCTTGGTGGGGGTGTCCTTTAGGGTGCAGTTGCCGCGTTCTACCTTCCTGAAGAGGTGGGGTGATAGGGGATGTAGATCCCAGGGAATGTGGAAGTTGGAAGAGGGTATTGAGGTTGACAAGGGAAATGCTGAGGGTCCTTAAGATGAATTCTGACAGGGACACAGTGAACCAGAGAAGGGGTGGAAATGTCCCAAACTCGAGGGTTTACCTCTGGAGGGAGAGAAGGAGGGGAGCCTATGGACATGTGGGTTGATTCTGCAAGAGTGAGGATAAGAGAAAGGCTGGGATGGAGTGTGATGGAGGCATGGAATTTGGCTGACATGTCCCTTTCCAATAGGGGAATGGGGCATTGGGGCAATACCAAAAACTGGTGGGAGAAAGGATAGTGGTGAAACCTACAAGAGAGCGTGAGGGTTTTAAGGCAAAGGATCGTTTGTTTCCCAACCCCGACAATGGGGGAACAGGGTGGAACAGTGGTCCCCAAAACTCCCTCAAGACTGAGTAAGTGTCCCCTGTGTCTAAAAGGAAGTTAATTGGGTGTCCATCCACCATAATAGTGACCCTGGGCTCCTGAAAGTTGATGGTGGTCATCAGGGAGGGAGTCCCAAGGCCCCTTCAGTTGTCCGTTGCCAGCCCCAAAAGATCCAGGTCTGGGCTTGGGGTGGATCCAGCTCCCCTTCGGGGGCCGGGACAGTCCATGGCCCAGTGACCCCTTAATTGGCATTTAGGGCATGGATGTGTAGGTGGCCTGGGATTCGGGCACTCTTGTGCCCAGTGTTCCTCTGTCCCACACTTAAAACAGGGCCCAGGGGCCATCTTGAGTGGTGGACATTTGGCCGGAAATGAAGGGGCCTGTGGGGTCGGTCCCCGTAGAGCCTGTGTCAGCATCTGGGTTTTTTGCTCTCTGGCCTTCTCATCCCGGTTATGGTACCCCTTAAAGGCTGTGGCTAGGACTTCACTCTGAGGGGTCAAGGGTCCCCGTTCCAGTTTTTTAAGTTTCACCTGAATGTCAGGGTACCTCTGGGAGACACTTCATATCCAAACTATAGCACCTCTAAAGGACTGGAAGAGAAAAATTAAAATGTTTTTCTAAAATGAGACATTTAATATGAGTTTTAAATGTAAATGGCCTAAGCATTCCAATTAAAGGCATAGATTTTCTGATTGAACAGAAAAGCAAGATGTGGCTATACACTATGTCTGAGAAAACCACTTTAAATATTGACATATAAGAAGACAAATAATAAAACTGTGTTCCATGCAAATGATAATCAAGAGAATGCTAAAATGTCTGTCTTAAAATGTTTACTTAGGAATAAAGACGATTACAAGAGTCAAAGGGTGACATTACCTAATAAAAGGGGGCAATTT
The DNA here is from genome assembly GCF_021218885.2 of Marmota monax. NCBI lineage: Eukaryota > Metazoa > Chordata > Mammalia > Rodentia > Sciuridae > Marmota > Marmota monax. Next base: position 6,012,187 of record NW_026695241.1, read on the forward strand.
GTCAATAAGACATTATAATCCTAAAAATGTGTGTAGTTGATCTAAGCCTCTAACTCAAGAAAGTAGAAAAAGAAGAATAAATTAAAACCAAAGCAAGCAGAAGGAAGGAAATATTAAAAGATTAAGACCAGAAATCAGCAAAATTAGTCTTTCAAAAGACCAAACTGGTCTTTTGAAAAGATCAATAAAACTCATAAATCTCTAACAAGACTGAATAAGAATAAAAGAAAGAAAACACATATTACTAAGGCCCAAAAGTGATGAGACACTTATATAGATTGTACAGAGATCAAAAGGTTGTAGGGGAAAATTAGGAACAGTGTTATGCCAATAAATCTGATCACTTATAGAAAAATAAGCAAATTCCCTGAACTATTCAAACTACCAAAGCTCACCCAAGCAGGAATAGGTAGCCCTAAATATCCCTCTATTCATTGTAAAAATTGAATTTGTAGCTAAAAACCTCCCCATAATGATAACTATAGGTCTTCTTGGCTCCATTGATGAATTCCACTAGTGTTTAAGGAAGAAGTGATACCAATACCACACAGATTCCCAGAACATAAAAAGAAAACACTTCCTAACTCATTTTATGAAACCAGTATCTCTGAATATAGATGCAAAAACTTTCTTTTTTGTGTATTTATTTTTTCTGGTTATATACAAAGTATATTCACACCATTCATGTCTTCATACATGTACTTAGGGTAATGGTGTCCATCTCATTCCACTGTCTTTCAGCAAAACACAAGTAAATTGAATCATGTGATGTACACAAATGGTGTCAACTATAACATTTAGACTTTCAACGTTACAGTGGTGGGAAAGCAATACATGCTTATTAGAAACTGTACTTTGAATATTGAATTTTGATCTTTTCCTAAACTAATAATAAGCAGCCTGATACTTTCCCCCCATGCGGGGCAGCTGTGGTGAGTGGTGTTCTGATCTAGACGTACACCTATGCACAGCGTACTGTTTTCTGACACAAGCATTCAATGAATTGCATGAGTCATTCAACATTTTATCATAAAATAGGCTTGTGTTACATGAGTTTGCCCAGCTGTTGATTCTTCTGTGCTCTGAGCATCTTTACAGTCGACTAGGCTGTGTCATGATGTTCAACAGGTCAGTTGTATAAAATGCATTTCCAACCTATGATGTTTTCAACTGAGTATGTGTTTATTGGAATTAAATATAGGAGCATCTGTAAAAATATTATATATCATAACCCAGAGAGATTTAGGAAGGAAAGGTGGTTTAACATCCAATAATTAATGTGATTCAGCATATCAATATGTAAAGAAAGAAATCACATGATCAACTTGACAGATCCAGAGAAAGCATTTGATAAAATCTAAAACCCTTTCATGATTTAAAAACAAAAATGCCAAACAAACTAGAAATAGGAGGGAACTTACTCAACCTGATATGGGGCATTTATTAAAAAAAAAAAAAAGCCCACATCTAATAATGTATGTATTTAATGGTGAAAGACTGGTTGCTTTCCATGTACAGGATAGGATTTCTTGCTAGTCACTTCTGCTAAATATTGAAATAGGCATTCTAAACAGTGCTGTTAGGCAAGAAAAAGTAATAAAGGGCATCCTGACTGGAAAGGAAGATGACATGATTTTGTATATAGAAAATCCGAAGGCCCCCCCCCCCCCCCGCCGCCGCCACACACACACACAAAAAGCTACTAGAACTAATCAGCAAGTTTAGCAAGGTTAGGATTCAGCATCAAATATCAAAATCACGTGTTTCTGTGCACTAGCAATGAATAATCCAAAAAGAAAATTAAGAAAACAATTCCACTTTTAATGGCATCAAAATGATAAAATTCATGGGAATAAATTTAACATATTAAAATGTACATTAAAAAGTAAAAGACATTGTTTAAAGAAATTAAGGAAGACCTAGGTAAATGTGCATGCATTGAAATATCTTATTTATTAAAATAGTTACACTGTCCAAATTGATCTACAAATTCAACCCAATCCCTCTGAAAATGTGAGTTGCCCTTTTGCAAAAACTGACAAGCTCGTTCAAAAATTTGAATGACTCCTACTTCCTGGCCTTTAAATACCCCAGTTATCAAGACAGTGCACGGGACTTGGGGAGGCTTAGTGGGTAGAGTGCTTGCTGGGCACAAGCAAGATCCTGATTTAGTCTCAAAACTGCAAAAAACAAAAAAATACCCCCCAATTAGTATTCTTTGAAAAGAAAACAACACCCCCACATATTTATGGCATGCATATTTTTATGGCAATATAAAAATAGTAATATAACCAATATGGGAGGCTGAAATATAAAACTGGTAATGTGATAAAAATGTAGGACTACAGGAAAAGGCAAAGTAGAAAATATGAATGTATTAATTTCTCCATCAGTATCATGTGCTGATAGACACTGTATAAAGGTGAAACATGTAGGTAAAAATAGTGTTCTACTCTGTATGTGTGTACATATACATACACATCATAAACAGAATATATATTTTTAACTGTAGAGAGACTTTTAATTAACTACAGGAATAAAAACATTTTTCTGAAGTTGAATGATTATGGTTACACTTCAGTTTCTTCTCTCAAATTTAACTAAATTAAATGTAATGTTAAATTTAGAGCTGGTGTATATATAACATGATCTCTTTTTTTTACAAAATTATTTTCATTTTGAAAGTTTCAGTGTTGGATTTCCAAGTGATATAGTCAGCTATTATCTGAGTTTGAAATGCAGAGAGATCTGGACTAGAGGTTAAATTTGGGACTTGGCAGCATACTGCTGATTTTTGAAGCTCTTAGGCATGGTAGAGGTCACTTCAAGAGGTTCTTAAGAGAGAAAGGAAAAGATGATGCCCTGCGCATCTCCAACACTGTGCGCATGTATGGAGGAGAACCCTGCAGTGGAGTGGAGGAGGTGTGAGTCCTAGAGGGGAGGAACACGGGTGAGCAGTGCTGAGTCAAGCACCAAGGCGGAAGGAGCAGGGCCTTTGATAAGATGTTGCAATGTGGTGTGGTTGCAAGGGTAGACCACCTGGATTTACTCCTCAGTGCCGCATCCACTGTTGCCTTCTACTTTTCTTTCCCCAAAGCTTGCAGGTTAGAGAACCAGAAAATTGCTTCAGCTCCATTTGGAGAATAATTTTAAGACCTCTTTCATATTTGGGGTCTGGCTAACAACTGGGTCTTTTAAAGTCCTGCTGACTCCAGCAAATGCAGGCAGTATGTTTGCACCCTTATTTGGTTTTTATATGGCCACAAGTAGGTTTTTCTTTGAGAAATGCTTTATTAGACTGTTCGTTGGAGCTCCTTGGGCTCATGCCGTGCTGGAACTGTGTGGTGACCTTAGCCGTTGGTGGACGATGTCTTTGTGCCCTTTGCTGGGACCTGCGTCCGTGTTACTCAGCCTACCTGTTAGCATGCTGGCATTCAGCAGTGTTCCACCTCTAATGCTTCTCCCAGCACTGTCCACTCAGCAGTGCCCCTCCTGCCTCAGCTCTCAGTGCCAGGAGGGCCGTGAGGGCCACTGGGTTGCCAGCTGCTCCCTATCCCGTGGAAGCCATTCTCTGCTCTCCTGATGCTTGCACTTTTGCACCGCACCCCTATGTTGATCCCAGGGAAGGAGGTTGGGTTTGTAAGCCGAGCCGTGCACTGGACCGGGGTGTGTAGGACGCAGGTGTGGATGTGCATCTGATTAGTTTCCCATTTTCTCCCCTTCTAGGTAATACTTACTAATATCCAAAACAGAAGTCCTAAGCCCGGCCCTGCTCCCCACGATCAAGAACTAGGTTTTTTCCTAGAAACAGGACTTCAGAGAGCCCATGTCCTCTATTTCAAAAATGGGTAAGCGTTCTTCATTTTTTCAATCCACATCCTAAATAAGGATAATAGACTTTTACTGCTGTCTTCAGTTTAGTTACTATAATGAAGTAATTTTAAATATGAACTACAATTGGAATATTTTTTAAAAAGAACGAGCTCTGGCTCTTCTTGTTGTCTCCTCTCCACCTGGCCCTCTTGCTTTCCCATGAAATTTGAAGGAGGGGTAAGAGAAGAAGGAGGGCATTTATTGACTGAGCCACAGGTTGGGAAACCAAACCCAGGCGGGTGGGTCTCATGGGGCCAAGTTTTGGTGCCCTTCCTCCTTGCGAGAGGCACTGCACAGGCCTCCCCATGTTGTCAAGGAAAAACTTAACAAACTGGAAACTCAGGCACACAAAAGCATCCCCTTTCAATGACTGATAAGCTCAGAGGATCGTATTTGCCACATCCTAGGCAGGGTTTGTGCAGGTGGGTGTGTCTGTAAGAACGCGCGTTCTCCATTCTACTTGAGCTGCTTTTGGAATGGGTTGAGGAGCACATGTGGGAGGGGGCTCTCTAATGCATTCATGTCTGTTTTCCTGGTGTGTTGCTGTTGTGAGAAACATGCTGATTCTGTTCCACATCTCTTCAGTTGTCCCTTGTTTTGACATTGTGCTGCAGGATAGATGTGCATGGAGACCAACAGTAGGTATCTGTTCCTCTGCAGCTCCTCCAGCTTTGCATGGGAGGCCCCTGGGAGCTGGACCCCTTCCTCTAGGAGCAGTAGTCCAGTAGTGTTTTAATTGGCAGAGGGGACACAAGTCCCAGCTTCTGGAAAAATGAACAGCAGAGCTGCTGTCTCTTCATTTTTAGAGCTTCAAACCTTGGGGTGTAGATCACAGCAGTTGGATTCCATCTGCCTGGCAGCCAGCGCTGCGACCATCCATTTGCATCTGTTGAGAATAAATGCCTGTTTTCCAAATCCTATTTAACTGTCTGGGAGGAAAGGCCTGCTTTGCTCCAAAGGCCACGGGTTCAGCTCAGCAAAGACCACAAAAGGTCAGGATCAACACCCCGAAGTTTGCAGTGGCTTGATGGCTTTGGCACAAATATGCTTTCAAGTTTGATCTCATCTGCTGTTGCCTGAGATCTCTGAGTAATGGCGCATGCCCTCTAGACTAAGATGCTGTTGTCTGTTGTAAAGAGAGGGGGAAGGGAGGGAACATGGAATATCATTCTAATGATCTGTTTCTTCTCCCATTTTACAAAAAATGGTGGTTGTCACAGAGGAACCCCCAACCCTTGCTCCCCTCTAACCTGTGTGGATGTATTGATACGGAAACCCACAGGAATCAGTCCCCTGTGGGCTCCCAGGGGGGCTGAACCAATACCTTCTACTGAAAATGCTTTCTGTGAGATTGATCAGTTTGGTCCAGATAAGTTATTTTTCATCTTTGAAGCCTATTCCTTGGAGAGGAAGAAGCAGGACTGTTGGGCTCTGACCTCAGTCCCTGAAAGGTTGGCTGCCCCCAGAAATCCAACTACAATATAATCATGAGAGGTTTGCACTAGAGGACAGGTTACATGCTGGGGATTGCTTCCTGACTGATTTCTTATTTAACTTTGCTCAAGTTCATTGATGCAGCTGTCAGGGTCTGTTGCCCTTGTAAGTCTTTTCTTATCCTCTTGCTCTTATCACTGTGTTCCAAGAACCAAGTACTCTAAAAGGTCCCTGCCAGCTGCAGGGTTCTAGAGGCTGGGGTTGGTGGCAGTAGTGGGAGATTATTCTTGGTAGGTGGAGGTGGGGGCCAGTGTTGAGACCATGAAATGTGAACAGAAGAGACCAGTGGGAGGGTTTGGACATGCCAAGGGGCCATCAGATGCCTCTTACCAGTGGGTTATTCAGGGTGCAAGAGCCACATGGTCATTGGTCAGTGGATGCCACAGGAGAATGGAGGGAGCTGCTGTCTCTCAGCCCCAGGGCTTCCCACAGTTCCATCTTCTGATGTATTTGCTCCTTGTATCTCACTCCATTTTTGTTTTTCTGGACTTTTCCTCTATGTGTCTGGAAGGATGGTGGACAGGATGGACTGTCAGTGTAGGAAAATACAGGATAGAAGAGTTTGGCGGTAAGAGGTGGAAATAGGAAAACTACATCTTATTTCTTTAGTGATATAATTAAATATATGCTCAGCTTTGGGGTTACCGTTCCCAAGGACTCACTGGGTTATGGAATGAATCTTACTCTTCTAACTCTCCCATCTTTTCCAGGAGTTACCACCAAACTGGTGACCTTGAGTATCCTCCTGAAAACCCCATGCCAGGAAGTTCCTGGCCCTGCAGCGCCTTTGCTCTTAGGGGCTCTGTTAGGTCTGCAGGTGACTTCTCTCCATCCTCACTGCTGCTCCAGTTCTCTCTTCCCTCTCCACTGCCACCTTGCATTTCCACGATTTCACAGGAGTCCAAATCTGGCATGTGATTTGCTGCAGGGCACATAGTACCCTGGGTTCCAGGTTTCTGACCTCAGTCCTTTTACCACTGAGCCTTGAGGGGGGCTGGTGAGGAGCACTTGACCCCCAGGTCTGGAAAAACTGCCTTTGCTGGGGCAGTTTCTGCTTAGTCTTTTCCGGTAGCACACAGAAGTTTCTTTGTTATTCTCTTCTTCCCCTGTTCCCCCATTGTGCCCCCACTTCCTCCTTCTCCCTCTCTTCCTTCCTTTCCCTCCCTCTCCTCCTCCATGGCTGCCATCTGGGCCTGTACCATGCTCCGTCTCTGGCCCCAAGAGACACTGGTATGGTCCAATTGGAATGCACCCACCTCTATTTCACATCTGTTTCTCTTATCCCTCTGGGTGGCAGCAAAATCCTCTTAAGGGTGAAAAGAATCTTGTCAAGTCTCTACAGAGGGTAGAACCAGGGAGCTCTGGCCCCAGGCCAGGACTCTTGCCTCTGGATTCTCAGAATTTCCTCACCCCAGCACACTTTTGTATGAGGGACAACAAGGGGCTCAGGCTAGACCTGGACTTGGAACAGCCTGTTTACTTGTGGGACCTCAGTTTCTTTATCTGTGAATTGGGGCTAATGCCACCTACTGCAGGAGCTGTGGGAAGGAACAAGAGAGTAAAGGCTCGCGGGCCATGTGGCGAAGCAGGGGCAGATGACAGTCAGCAAACTGTGACTTCCAGTACTGATGGTGCCCGCCAGTTTCCTGGCTGAAAGTGGGACCAGAGTAACGCCAAAGTCCAGCTGAAGTAGAAGGTCACAGGAGTAGGCATTGTGCACTTGACTGCTGGGCCTCATGCTGCCAGGGCTTGGAGGCAGGGCGTTATCCACAGTGACTGCTGGTGTCAGCTTGGTTAATGCCTGGTTGCTGATGGCCTAATGGTCCAACTGTGGCAGGACGGGGTCTTCAGTGGTAGCTCACCAGTGGCTGGGAGTTGGCCTCATTCCCATTCTCTTCAGCCTTCCAGGGAGAAGAAAAGTGTGACTCCCCACTTGACTTGCCGGGGAGGCTTGGATTTGGGGTGCCGCTCATTTGCTGCATTTATCTTAGGACTAGCTAACCATCCTTTGTAAACAAAGGGTAGTGAAGGACATCTCAAGTAATGTGGCTTATGTTCTGGGTGAGCAGAACAGTGCATGTCCCCGGCTCTGGATGGGTTTTGATCAGGGCTGGTAGGGATAAACTGAAGCCAGGAGGAGATGTGGCCATTGGTTGCTAGGGTGCAGCACTGAGTTTTGACTCAGAGAAAGTAGCAAGTCAGGCAGGAGCTATTGCAGGTTCCCCGAGGGGCTTATGGCCAGCCCAGGGGACAGAGTGTGTGGAAAGGCTTTGGATTCTGTTCTTAAGGTCAAACACAGACCACAAATCACCTCTATGCATTGGCTGCCAAAAGTTTTTAACCTTCCCAAATAATCTTATTAAACTTTGTCACCATTTACCCTGCTCAGTGTAGCCTACCCTTGGCAGAAAAATGGGCAACGAGGCCCTGCTGTGTCCCACAGGCTGCTGAGGAGGGGTGCCTCTGGGGTTTATCACCTCAGGGACTGCAGTGGCCGCAGACAGGCTCCAGAGGCTGTGTGATTGTGGGAGACATCATGGGGAGGTGTGGCCAGGAAGCGCAGCTCAGGGCTCCATGCATTGGTGTCTTAGGCACTCATTCTTTACAATCTGGCTTCAGGCCATCTCCCTCTTGCAGCAGGAAGAAGTACCTACTTCTTAAGCCTCACACGACTTTTGACATTCTGAGTCCATTGCAGAGAAGGTGAGCAGTTAATACACAGCAGTTGTTGAACATGACAGTCTTCAAGAGAGACAGAGATGAGAAAGAAATGGGCTTTGCCCTGCGGGAGGTGGTAGGAGAAGAAAAGGGGTGAGACATGAGCATTAGTAACTTTAAAGGTCGTATCATGGTTCTTTAAAATATTCAGCAATGAAAGAGCACCAAGGACTCTAAATGAGCTGAGGTTCCAGCCACGCCCCCTTACCATCCAGGCGTTTGGCGCGGCCTCTTGCTCTTCCATTCAGTGAGGGTTAATTGTGTGCCACTCCGGGCCAGGCCCTATTTTAGGTAGTCAGGATAGAGTGGTGAGGAAGAAAGACTGAGTCCCTGCCCTGGAGTTCACGGAATAAAGAATCATGGAGAATTAAGAATTAAAACAAGCAGTTTCATGTTGTGACAAGGTAAGTCCAGGTGGTCCCAGGAGCAAACAGGAAGGCTGCTGTGCTGGAATGGCCACATGATTTGGAAAAGGGAGTAAGGATTTGGAGAAATGGGCTTGAAATTGTGTAGATGCAGATAGACTCGGGAGGCTGTTGGGGGTTGGCATTCTAAGTGACTGGGAGGAAGATGGAGTCCGAACTGTACTTGGCCTTTGTGTATGTATCCTGGAGGGAATTCATACAGAAATCTGGGGAGTTTCATGTGAACCTCTCAGCACAGGACTGCTATGTGCGAAGTGCTGTGCTCCGTTCCAGCACCTGTTGGTGAATATGAGAGTCTAGGCGCAGGGCGGGTGCTTGTCTAGGGAGGCCAGGTAAAAGCAGGTAAACCCAGGTGCGTGATCATAAGTGGTCAAAGTGCTGAGAAGTGAATCAGTGCAGTGAAAGCAAGTGGCTGAGCACTTTTGCTCAGATCACACGGCCAGGCCAGGCGACACTGGGATGAGACTAAGGCTGAGGAACGTGGGGGCCGCTCAGGCAGGGGAGGAGTATTCCAGGAAGAGGGCCCAGAGAGGGCCCAGGTCCTGAACCAGGAGAGAACTTGATGTGTTCAATACGCTGAAAGGAAGCTGAGCATGGGGCACACAGCTATGATCCCAGTTCCTCAGGACGCTGAGGCAGGAGGATGACAAATTCAAGACCAACCTGGGCAACTTAGCAAGACCCTGCCTCAAAGTGAAATAAAAAGGGCCAAGGAGGCAGCTCAGTGGTAGATCATTTGCCTAGCATGTATAAGGGCCTAGAGTCGGTCCCCAGTACAGCAGGAAAAAGAAGAAGAAGAAGGAGGAGGAGGAAGAGGAGGAGGAGGAGGAGGAGGAGGAGAAAAGGAGTGGGAAGGTAGTCCAATAGCTGAAGCATAGTTAGAAGGGGGACTTAAGATACTGACCCTGAAAAGCCAGGTCTACTATGGCAGCATACAGTCGGAGCATGACAGTTATCCAAAGGAAGATCCCCAAGGCACTAGTACAAAGGGGAGGTGATAACTGATGGGCAAGACACTAGATGCCCACCTCCGAGGTGGCAGCTGTAGTGGAGACCGGATAGAGGGGGTGGACCTGAGGTGTGTGTGAGGAGCAGCTGGTGGTCAGTCTGTGCTGACAGCAGGTCATGGGAAGGGAGAGGCCAGTGATGACTCCCGGGTTAGTCTAGAGCAGTCGGTTGGATGGGTGGGGACAATGAGAGGATTAGATTTGGGAAATGGAAGTCAGATATTTGCCTTTGGACAGGTTATGTTTGAGATGCCTGTGCCAAGTCCAAGTGGAAGCGTCAGCTGGAGGATACGGGAGCCCGGGGGTAGGCTGAACTTGAGTCATGAAAGAAGAGGTTTCAGCTACTGATTACCTGTAAAGCCTGGGGACCAGATGGGCTCTGTGAGGGGCAGAGGATAGAGCAGAAGAGAAATCTGGGGCTGCCTGGAGACCTGCAGGAGGTGGACGCTGGCGAGGGAGAAGGCAGAGAGCCAAGTGGGGCGTGTGCAGGAAGGAGGACGCGGTCGCTGTGCAGAATGTCGCAGAGAGGCTCCGAGTGTGAACACTAGTGTAGAGAACACAAGATGCCGTGACCCGAGGAGGCGGTGGGGGCAGAAGCTGCTAGGGGACAGTGCAGAGCAGGTTGCAGGAAGGGTGACAGCAGTGTGTGGCGGCCACTCTCCCCAAGCGCTCTTTCTCTCTGGTTTTCTTTTCCAAGGTGAAGTTCATGCTGGAAGGACAGCAGGTTAAACACCAGGCTAAGAAACAGAGAATCCATTCTTCAGGTGTGGAGGAGCCATTAGCTCATGAGGGTGGGGAGTGGGAAGGCCAAGGACAGAGTGGTGCATTTGGCAAGAGTGTAGTGCCACCAGCTCATGTCCCCCGTAGCAGGGGAGCCTGGGCCATTTTACATGGCTTCATGGCCACAGGCTGCATTCTGACCTCCATAGGAACCAGGTGGGAGAGTGAAAGATGGAAGGAGAGGCGGAGTGTGTGGGAGGGGGCTGCAGAAGGGGGGTTCTGTGTCGTTTCCGCAGCCTGTGAGCCAGGGCCACCTGGGGATGCCCCATGTCACTCAGGCATTCATAGGTTTGCGAGACTCCATTAGCCTTGCTCACTGTTCCCAGCATTTCACGTGAGTCATTTCCTACAGGGGCCCCTTTCATCATAGTGGACCTGACAGTGGGTACTGATTCTGAAAACCCTGGGGCCTTTGTTTAGAGAGCATTTGTTTCAGCCACTGCTCTTTATAGATGGGATCCAGTAACCAACCCGTGAACATTTACTGAGGCCCTCACATGTAGGTCAGGCCCAATCACTGCCTCACGGAGTCTGGATGTTTATTCAGGCTCACACACCTGGGTGGCTGCAGAGCTGGGACCTCAGACCACTGCCCTTGCCACTCAGACCATAATGAGTGTGCCCAACAAGTCCCTTCCCCATACATATGGAGTCACAGTAGTACAGCTTGAAGGCATAGCTTACACTAGGAAATAAGGACTTTTAAAAGAAGGTCTAGATGCAGTCATTTATATCATAAAAACAGTCAGCTAAATCCATTTTGCTTATATGGAACTGGGTCTGGCTCACCCCTTCAAGCCATCATGAAGGCAGGAAACAAAAGAACCCTCATCTATTTTAATTATGAAACTCCAAGACCACTGTTCTCTGTAATGAATTGTGGGGGACAGGTCACTGCTTCAGGACTTCATGAGCCAGCACTCAACAGCACAGTAGAATCCTGTGCCTCTGGAAGGTCTGTCAGCATTTGCCCAGATGGGTGCAGGCCTGCTGGTGTGTCTTTGACTTCAAGATGGGGCAGGTACTTTAGGCTCCACAGTGCGGAGGAGCTGGGTGAACTAACTGCAATGCCATTGCATCTCATTAGGCCCTTCCCCACGTGGTTTTGCCCAGCTGTCTGCTGCCTCTAGGAAGGCAGGCTGTAATTCCTTCACCCACCACTGAGTACTAGAATTCCCTGAAAGATTAACTGGTTTAGGATAGTGATTTTCAATTTTAATGGGGTTTGAGGAGAGAGAGATTCTTTACTTGTTTGCTTATTTATTCATTTATTTGTCAAATATTTATGTGGTATGAACTAGGATGGGGATGGGCAATGAGCCCTGTGGAATTTTTAGGTTAGCAGGAAAATAATCACAAATGATCTAGGCCTTTCAGGAAAGGGGAAAGGGACAGTCCTACTTTTTTTTCCTTACCTATATAATATAGTATCTATTTCTTTTTTCAGAGTAGAAATTAGAAGTTTATTAAAGGACAGCAGAAAAGACTTCTCCCGGAGGAAGAAGGGGACCCAAGAGGTGGAATCCGTGGAAGGGATGTTGTCTCCCCTTTTTATAGTTCTTTCAGAGATGGAATGTAGGTGGGAAGGCCCGAGGGGTGGGACACAGGTGGGCCAAAGAAGTAATCTGGTCAGGAAGGACTTCTGAGTCAGCACCTTTTTGCTGGGGGCTGTTCATTAACATTTCTTTGAGGTGGACTTTGGCCTAGGGCCTTTTCGGGACTTCATTAACATTCCACGAGTTGTCCTGCGTTTCCGGAATCATTGCCAGCATGGCCTCCATTTTAGATTTCACTCGGCATTAGACCCGATTTATCTAACTACGCTGACTACCTAACTTTAAATCTGGCTTCATTTCCCCCTCTAATTTGGGAACTCCTTACTGCCGTAAGGAAGGGGGGCAAAGAAGATCTTTCTGGCTTCTTCAGGCTGAAAAGGGATGATGTGGGGCAAGCAGTTTGGAGTCCCTCTTTAAAAATCGGGTCTATCGAGTGGTCCATGATAGAAGTCTGATTGAGAAGTAATAGTCTGGAGGGCCATTTGAGTGATGGATGGTCTATAAGAGAAACAAGAATTCATTAGTACTGGAACCATATTGATGCAGCAATAAATGCCATAGCACAGGAATATGCCAATGAGTATGATGGCAAAGACAAAGACTAACAATGTTTTCCACCATGAAGTACCAAGAACCAGGAGCTAAGATATTGTTTCCATGACAAAGTTGCTGAGGACATGGCTTCTATCTGAGCATGTAAATCTTTAAGGATATTTGTCACATTGCGAGAAATGTCAGGAATGTAAACACAACATTTAACTTTTAGGGTTACAGATGTCCTTTTCCTTAAGATACAGTTTAATAATTTAATGTCATCTGGTCTTGTAAAATCCTTTTACTAGTATGACCTCTGTGTCTAATAGAGAAATCTTTAATTCTGTTACTTAGGGCTGGATAACCATACTAACAAACATTAAGCCTACCTGTGTAGGTTAGAAATAAAGGCCTTAAACTAAAAACTACTCTGGCAGTTCCTTTTGATAGTTATCAGGCATTCCTGTCTGAGAATCTCTTTTGCAGCCTCCAGTTTACTTATTTTTGGAAATTACATTTAACTATTATTATTATTTAAAATGCCCAGGGATAGCTGCGTTTTGGCTTTGACTGTCTTTGCTAAGTGTTTAAGATGAAGCAAGTCAAACTGACTTTGTTTCTATCTATTGTTAACAGTCAGCTGAGTTTCCCTGGGAGTCCCCGGGGAACTTACAGCAGCTTCTCAGTTCCGCTAGTGCCATTTGCGCTAGGATGGGTCCAGGCCTTGCTTGACCATGTGGCTTCCCTTGGAAGCATCAGGGATGTCTCCCTTTTCTGATGACCCTCCTCTTCACAGCAAATGCACTGATTGGCTTTCTGTCCTCCACTGGTCTCATTAATCTCCCTGATCGGGAGGTTATGTGGCCTAGAGTTGCAAAGCTCTTTGGAGAAGTCCCTTATTCCCTGATTCAGACTGACTCAGAGGGCAAGAGCCAAATATTGGTTTTCTTGGCCCTTTTAATTTAACTTTAATTTTAAAACTTAATCTTAAACATCTAGCAAATAAGTTTCAACAGCCTTATACTAAGAGTACTGGGCTTTAATGTCTATCTCTCTATCCTGTAGGTGATAACTCCTTATCTTAAGTTGACCCAGGTTGTGTGTTCTTAAAGCAGTACCTCTGCAAAACATTAACAGGCAATCTTTAGATCATTTATAAGAAAACTACAAAATAAAATTATCAAGAGTAAAAACATATTTAGTTCATGTAATAGCTACCTTGAATTTTGGCAGAGTTATACATTATAATCCCCTGTTTGAGATCCTGGTAATCGTGACAAAAAAAACCAACTTTTGGACACAACTTTAACTGTACTGAAATCTGGCCTACTTCTTCCATAGTCACTTTCACATGTAGTGAGATGGGACAGAGCCTTATCTCAAGTAAGGCAGGGCTCTTCATAAATCTTGAGTACTGTAGTTCTGAAACTGATCTTTGCTTTTTAAACATCATTTTACAAAGCCTACATAAATTGTTGTGAACTTGAGCAAACACAACATAATATCACATCTAAAACATGAATTAAAGAAAGGCTGAAAGCTTTTAACCTTTTGTAGAAAAGTAGCAAAGTACTTTTGTGTTTTGCAATAAAACCTTCACACAGATTAGGCTCTCATTAACTTAAAAATACATTTAAATTGTATCTCAGTGTAAAAAGTAACATAGAACTTTACATCTTATCGATAACAAGTCCAGTTATAGAATGCAAATGATAAATAAATCTAACATGTTTTTCTTTTTAAGCCTAAAATTACCATACAACTTTAGAACACCAGCTTGATACAATGCTCTTTTGAAGCTTCTACCTTACAGACTTGTATACCTGGAAGATATGAACACATTAATAGCACCAATTACATTGATGTTTTTATATTAACCAAGTTTAGCTTTTAAAGAAATAACATAGCACAATTCTCTAAAACAACAGCACTTGTTTAACCAGCTGTTTAATTTCTTTAAGATTACTTGCTCAAAAACTTACACTTATAAGCAACTTACACAGACCTTCTTTATATCATTTACTTAAACACTCTTAATTACTTAATCATATAGATTCTTATCCAGAAACACATTTTCCCTCTATTAAATCCATACCTAGAACCTTCTAATTTTTCTTTTTCATCTGTTAACCTCCTTCTGTTCACATTTTAAAACAATACTTGTAAATTTTATAGACATCCTTTTTTCATCTATTTACCAAATTTAAATTGAGCCATTTGAATCACGTGAATCAAAGATATTTGGATCCATTTTTTTTTTTTAATTTTTCATGAGCGCTCCTCATCTGTCAATTGTCATATCACTGCATGATATATGGACATACACACATACAGACATACAGACATACAACACGTAACACAAGTGTAACACAACACAGTAGTAAAGGCCTTGTAGCTTTTTCAGGTGAAATCTCATTGCAATGTTTAAAAAAATTCCAGTTGATCAAAAATAGAACTTATCAGAAAAACATTAACTTGTCTGTAGGATCAAAATCATGAGCTCAAAAAAAAAAAATACAGAATCTAAGAAAAAAGCAAAAGTCCTAGAAAAAATTTGACCGGCCAGTAATTAGTAAATGCCATACAATTTACTCTTTGGTTTAATCTAGTTTGAGTTCCCATAAAAAGACACTTTTACTCTTTTTTTTCTTGGGCCTCAGATCTGTCTCCTACTGAGTGCTCCAGACTTCTATTTGCATATCAACTTAAATCCTGGCTGAGGTCTGGAAGGAACTGGGAAAACTGGAATTCTGAGCAGAAACCTCATGCCTAAGGCATTTTAACCATAAGTCACAATTTTCAGGTTTGAATGTTGAAAATTATGATACAAGTTTGAGATACAATTTATAAAATTTCATACCTTTACATTTTCCTACACTAGAAAAACTTGCTCACACAAAACTGAAAATAGGATCTCTACCATCAGAAGAAATTTCTTTAGGATCATTAAGTCACTTTCTTTGTTCTGAAGTTTCTAAAGTAGTATTAAGTTACATTAAATCACCTGAAAAAATCTTAAAAGAGAACCACACACTACCATGTATATCCAAAATTAAGCTTTAAAAATTTAAGACTGTTGCTATTCAATGTTATTTCAATAAGCCAGACCAACGTTCCAATTCAACATTTTTTTTTTTCCTAAATCTTACACACTGAGGGGAAAGATACCATATCATAATTTACTATCCTTGCCCAAGTTAATGCACTGGTACACCTAGTGAAATCTTCTCAGGCTACCCAGTTCAAAATAAAACAGACTAGTGAAATTTACCTATGCATCTTAGAGAACCTGGGCAGATTTTACTAATTATCTCATGCCTTTCTCAGTCCTACAACCTGAATTGCTAACATTTCTGACCTGCGAAGGAAGGGGAGCATCCAGGAGGAATGGATGCGAGGTTGGGAGTGTTCCATGGCCCATACGGAGGCAAATGTGATTGGGGCTTTCCCTCAGTGCCATTCATCTACCGATCACCCTAGATACCCCTGAGGGCCATCGGAAGGGGGCTCAAGAGAAAGGAACCTTAGGAATCGTCTGAGTGTAGCCCAGACCGGAATTCCGCAGTTGTTCCAAACTCCTTCCTCCACCTCCACGCATCCCAGGCAGATCGGGATTCGGGACACTGTGTACTCACGCCAATTGCTCTCCGGGCCCAGACAGAAAAGTTGGAAGCGGCTTTGGCAGAACCCAACATGCCTGCTCTGTATTGAACAGGTGATTGAGAGCTGCCTAGGCCGGGAAACCTCTCACCCGAGTCTTGAAGAGTGGCGGCTGCACTAATTGCGTTTAAGTAGCCGTCGGGTGCCCACCTTACCCTCCAGAAAGAAAGAGAGAAAGATGCACCTCAAACAGACATGGGGTGCGTGCATTTACCTCGGTGTAGAATCTCGGTCTGGGACCTCCAATATGTTACCGCTGTTGACCGGTGACAAGTTCTTGCTTCCCCAATGTTGAAGAATGACACCAAAGAAGCACGCCGAGGCAAGGTCAGAGTAGAAATTAGAAGTTTATTAAAGGACAGCAGAAAAGACTTCTTCTGGAGGAAGAAGGGGACCTAAGAGGTGGAATCCCATAATATAGTATCTAAAAACAAGATAACCTTTAGTGTTTTCTTGATATAACTGGAGATTGATTCTCCGTGGTGCTAGTGTGAGATCTGTTTGGTGGCAATGCTCGCAGGCCTGCTCCCGGGTGTGCTCTGGCTGGGAGTGGCATGCGTAACAACCTGCAGGAGCATGTGGTGCTGTCCAAGGATGCTGCCCACTGCCGTATGGCTCCCGATGATGCTTTTGACATCCACTTGTCCTGAGTTTGCTTTCCAGCTCCTCTTTGGTGCCAGGCATTCTTGAGGTGCTGGGAATAGATGGTGACAGCCCCAGAGAGGAGTCAGATTGTAGTACCTGATGTGGCAGCACATCCTAGGAGGGTGCAGTGATGGGGAGGGAGGTACCACTTCCAAGAGTCCATTTTTTAATGAAATTGAATAGATTTGGTGATCTTGAGGAGGTGTTGGAGCAGACCCTGAAGATACTCCCTGACTGGCAGCTAGCTAGCTGAGGGGAGAGAGGCCAGGGGTGTGGGACAATCAAGGACCCTCACAGGCGTCTTGTCTAGCCACACCATCCTTTTTTCTATTCTTTATTTTTTTCTTGACATTTAATCAGTAACAGACATTCTAGGGACAGTGCTTCCCATGGTCTTCTCAGGTCCTATTCACAGAATTTCATAGGTCATACTTGACACCTGTCCATCTAGAAGGACACAGAATGTCACTGTAAGGGCAGTGTCCGAGTAGTGTCATATATCCACATGAGCATGCTCTTAGCACTCCATTAAGCTCAGGACTCTTCTCTGTCCCTCTTACCTCAGGTGACAGCTCAGGTGCCAGGAAGGAGGCTCATCTTGAGAAGGTATGGCTCTGCCCTGTCCCAGGCTTTCGGTCTTCCAAGGGCTGTGCTTGGTCTTGAGTCACCACACTCAGTGGAGCCCAGAGCTGCTGTCCCCAGCAGGTTTCCATAGTTCCTACAAGTCCAGATGCAGGTTATCAGTCAGGGGTCATTTGTACCATAAGCAGTTGCCCAGTGACATACTAGATTAGGGTGTCAGACCTGGAAAGTTAACCTAAGGTCAAGTTCTCTAACAGAAGAAGAAGGGATTTGTTAAAACTTTGCCCACATTGTATTTTTTTCCTCTTAAATTTGCTTATGCCTTACTTCACTAGAACATAAAATTCTTCTTGGGTAGAGATTTTTATGTTTTGTTTGGGGACCTATTTATATCTTTTTTTTTTCTTGGTGCCAGATATTGAGCCCAGGGTTTTAAACATGCTTGGCAAGTACTCTACCCCTGAGCTACGTTCCCAGCCCTTTCAGTTTTTTAAATTTTAATACAGGGTCTTGCTGCATTGTACAGGCTGGCCTCAAACTTACAATCCTCCGAGCCTCAGCCTCCCAGCCAGGATTACTGGTCACCATTGCACCCTGCTCAGACCTGTCCCTTTAACAGTGCCTGGTGTGTGGTTGTGCATGAGTCATGTACTTTTCATTTTTGGCTGAGATGGCTGTGGCTCATAGATGCCTACCTGACACTGTAGTTTGTGTTGAGAGCTGGGGTGCTGAGCACTGTGCTGAGTGCCAGGGGCATGACATAGACAGATGGCCTGGACTGGCTTTGTGGAACTCACTGCTTCTTCCCTTGCTCCTTGGAAGGGGACAGGGAGATGTGTAAAGAGCATCTGGTTCTTCCTGAGCACAGTCTCACTCAAGGAGGGTGCACAGTGTCTGGTATCAAAAAGTTTCCTTGGGGGCTGAGGGTGTGGCTCAGTGGTAGAGCACTTACCTAGGTAGCATGTGTGAGACACTGGGTTTGATTCTCAGCACCGCAGATAAATAAAATAGAGGTCCATTGACAACTAAAAAACATTTTTTAAAGAAGTCACCTGATTCCACACTCTAGTTTATTAGAGGCCGGGCCTCTGCTTTCTGCCTGCCTCTGAGATTAGGGGTGCTTGCAGTAGTGTGGCTTTCTTATCATTCTTCAAGCAGGTCCTGAGAGAGCCTTTTCTTCTGGGAAGTTCCCAGCATGGTGGAATTTTGGTGCTTGTTGGCCTCCTTACTTAAGTCTAGGTCCACATCTGGATGGGATATTCCAGAGTTCCCACAGCAGGAAAGGGTTTCCAGGGCTTCGTTGCTGAGAACATTTATTCCCACAGCCTGCAGACCTGAGTGCGTTTTAGACAGCAAGCGTGTGTCTCCTGCTGTCGGAGCCTCACAGGGTGAAGCTGGATACAGAAGCTTGTGAGAATATTTCGTGTGGCCTTTGTGTGCTCCGCTTGGATTGACCGTTAAAATGACACGTGTGCTGGGAAAGAGGAATTCACACCTTGTCTGGGCAAGAAGGAAGCAATGGCACCTTCCCGGAACCTGTCAGTCTGGTGACTTATTACCACCTGTGCAGAGCAGGTCTCTACATCCCCACGCAGGAGGCGTGGTGGGAAGGAGGGTGCAGCCTGCAGCACCCCTATCCTGCGCTTAGCAGAGCTCACTGACCTGCTTTTCCCCTTCCCTGGCTTAGGTGCCAAGTGCATTAATATTTAGTAAGAAGGTGGGATCAGGGTGAGGTCCCACTTTTTTGAAGGAATATTCCATACCTATTTTTAAAAAATCATGATTTTCTTTCCATTCTTGTATAGCAGAGATATTTTTAGTGAATGCTTACAGAGAATTTCTGAGACAGATTAAGCTAAAGCCCAGAAAATGAGATGTTGGAAGATATCTGACTCTTCTTAGGCATTACTAGAACCTTCTATTGAAAAGGAGAAGGGCTGACTCTGTTTTCTTACATGTGCCTGCCTTTATTTTAGCATGATGCTATCTACCATAGATCTGCCCACCAGGAGGAAGCCTGTAATATAACTGTTCTCAGAGCAATTTCCTTTATTACACTAGAGTTTTTCAAAATTAATGAATTAGGTTTTTCAATTGACATTTGGTTGTTTCACCTTCTTCTGTATTTTAGGTTTAAATTTTTACTTTGCATTCACAAGTGCCTCTGGCAGCAATTCTCTAGGTTGGTGCAGACACCCTGTACCTTTCTTCTGCTAGCTCTCCTTCCTTCTGCTCCCTTTGGCGTGATGTGCATCTTCTCTGCCTGTGCTGGGTGGCTGACGGTCCTGGTAGCTGGTTCTCCTTTGAATCTTCCTGGCCAATTAGCATCAGAGGAGCAAATCCCTGCGAGAGGGAAACAAGCAGTTAAAATGCCAGGAAGAGACTAAGCTGGGTTTCTTCTGAAGAATACCCAGAAGAACGCATTAGCTTGACTTAGTGAAACCTGAATGGCAGATTTTTTTTAAAAGATGTGATTGTTTTTTGATTGGATAGGAGGTGTCCCCCACAAATCCTGTGTTCATGCAGGAATATTCAGAGGTGAACTGGTTGGATTGAGAGAGCTGTAACTTAATCAGTCTGTCCTAGTTTGAATGGACTGACTGGGTGGTAACTGTAGGCAGATGGGACATGGCAGGAGGACATGGGTCACTGGGGGTGTGCCTGGAAAGATCCATCTTCTCTGAGGCCCCTTCCCCTTTTCCCTGCTTCCCGGCCGCCGTGGATGGAACAATGCTTCTCGACCATGATGTTCTGCCTCACCTTGGGCCCAGAGTGATAAATTGGCCAACCATGGACCAAATCTCTGAAACCATGAGCCAAAATAAACTTTCCCTTCTTTAAATTGTTCTTGTTAGGTATTTTCATCACAGCAATGAAAAGCTGACTAACACATATTGCTTTCAAGCATATTTTGGGCTAGAAACTAAAAACAAACAAACAAATAAAACCCAGAAAACCCAAATTATCATCTACTCAGTTCCATGAATGTTGATTGGAAACCCACTAGGTAAGCTCTGGGCAGATAAGATGAATAGGAAGTGTTCTTTGAGCATATGGGAAGATTAGGATGTTAATGAAAAACTCCAGCACCCCCAGGAAAGTACTATGGCCAAGGGAGGTGCTGGGGGAGAAGGAGGAGTGGCTCACTACATAGTGAGAGCAGCAGGTTTACCAGAAGAGCTGGTCTTTGAGGGAGGGATGAGGCTTACCCTCTGATGGTGACCTTAGGGGAGGTGGAGGAGGACAGAGGTCATGGCTGAGGGTGAATCTGCCAGGCAGATCTTCCTGTGCTTGGGAGAGGCAGCGCTGTCCAGCACTGACTCTGGATCCACCTGCCCAGGTCTGAATGCTTGCTCTTCTGTTACTAGCAGTGGGTCACAGGTAAGTCACCTTACCTTCTCTCCATTTTAGTTTCTTCATCTGCAGCTGGTGATAATAATACTAGTACCCACTGCATAGGGCGGCTGGGTGGACTGAGATAGTGATGACAATGTGTTTAAACAATGTCTGGCGCATACTCAACACTGAAAAGGTTTTATAGATGAATAACTAAAACACTGCAGAGTGAAGGATTTGTCAGCACTTGTAGAGGAAAAGGCAAGAATTGGCAGCTGAGAAATCTGGGCAGATGGTTGTGACAGTGGCAGCACAGTTTGGGGTCCTCTCATAGAAAAGACACAGTAAATCAACTGCAAAACCCAAAACCCACAAACAACATTTACAGCAAAACTAGATGACAGCCAGGCATGGTAGCGCATGCCTGTAATCCCCAAGACTTGGGAGGCTGGGGCAGGAGGATCACAAGTTCAAGGCCAGCTTCAGCAACTTTCTGATGCCCTAAGCCATTTATTGAAACCTTGTCTCAACATAAAAATTAAAAGGGCTGGGGATGTGGAGATGTACTCAGTGGTTAAGTGCCCCTGAGTTCCATCCCCAGTACTCCTCCCCCTGCAAAAAAATAAAAAATAAAAAATAAACCTACCACATAGATGAAAGGCATCCTCATGAGCCTCAGAATCAAGCCGGTGTCTTAGTAGCTGAATATTGTTTGCATTTGTGTGGAAGAGAGCAGAGGAAGCAGTGAGACATCCCCAAAGAACAAGTGTTCACTGGAAAGCTGCTCTGGCCAACGGCTTGGGCTTAGGAGCTAAAAGTGAGAAGGGTTTTGCTCAGTGAGGTGTAGGAGGCTGAAGCAGTCTGGCTCCTCTGAAGACTTGAAACTACCCCACTGGAGCCCTTTTGGGGGACTGGGTCCCACCATGAGGAGAAACTGCTGAAAATAGAATGAAAATTGACCAAGAGGTGACACAAGAGACAAAAGAACAAGAAGGTAGAGATCAGAGTGAGGAGAGGGAGGGATGGTTGTAAAGCAAGCTGCTTATGTATTAGCATCTTCATTTAGGTGTAATTTGTAACTCCTATTAAAACTATTCAAAAATCTACTTGTCATAGTTAGTGCAGTTCAAGTGTTTTAAATAAACCATACGGCTGTGCAGCCATCTCCACAATGCTTGTTTAGAACGTCGCCATCACTCCCTCACACCTGTTTCCAATCAATCTCCACCCCACGCCTAGCCCTCGTGTGCTACCCGTCTCTGTAGATTTGCCTTTTCTAGAAATTTCGCATAAAAATATCCAAGAATAAGTCAGTGAGTCTCACTTCCTTCACTTAACATAGTGACCCTGAGGTTCCCTGTGTGACTTGTGTCAGCAGGTCGTCCTTTTTGTGGCTGAGCAGCTCCTCATTGTGGATAGACTTCATCGCCCTCCCCAGGCACATCACTCCCTGGCTCCAGTGAAGAACGCCCTGTGAACATGCTGTCCAAATCCTCCTGTAGACATGCTTTCATTCCCTTGCACAGGTTCACGGGGGTTGAACTGGCGGGTCATGTGGTATTTAGCTTTTAAGGAATTGCCCACCTGTGTTCCAAAGTGGCTCTACCCTTTAACATTTCCAACTGGTAGCAATGACGAGGCTCCAGGTTCTTTCCATTCTCTTCAACACTTGTATTGTCAGGTTTTTTAATTAGAGCCATTCTAGTAAGTTTTTAGTTGCCCTCTGTGATTTTAATTTGTATTTTCCGAATGATTAATGATGCCGGTAACTGGTGTCATTAGCTAATGAGCACTGTCCCTTCATCTTCTGTGGTGAAACCTCTCTTCATTTGGTTTGTCTTCCTATTGAGCAGGAAGAGTTCCTCATATATTCCAGATACAACTTTTCTGTCAGATTTATGTTTTATGAATATTTTCACCAGTCTGAGGCTCATGTTTTCATTTTTTAAGTGGTGTCATTTAAAGAGGAAAAGTTGGGAGGGAAAGGGAGAAAGAAGGGAAACTGTATGGAAATGGAAGGGAGACCCTCATTGTTACACAAAATTACATATAAGAGATGGTGAGGGGAAAGGGGAAAAAAAAAAACAAGGGAGAGAATTGAATAACAGCAGATGGGGTAGAGAGGGAAGATGGGAGGGAAGGGGAGGGGGGATAGTAGAGGACAGGAAAGGTAGCAGAATACAACAGTCACTAATATGGCATTATGTAAAAATGTGGATGTGTAACCGATGTGATTCTGCAACTTGTATTTGGGGTAAAAATGGGAGTTCATAACCCACTTGAATCAAATGTATGAAAGATGATATGTCAAGAGCTTTGTAATGTTTTGAACAACCAATAAAAAATAAATAAATAAATAAATAAAAATAAAGAGGAAAAGTTTTTTCACTTCAGCGAACTTCAGTTTGTCAGTTTTTGCTATGATAAGAGAATTTTGTCTGAAACCAAAAGATTTTTTTCCTTTGTCTTATTCCTGAAGTTTTATAGATATAGTTTTTATATTTATATATCTAACCTGTTTTGAGATAATTGCCTACAGTGTAAAGTAAGAATCTAAGTGAACATTTTGGCTTTTAGATGTCTAATAGTCCAAATACTGTTTGTTGAGATGCCTGCTCTTTTCCCATTGAACTGCCTTGACACTTTAATAGAAAATAAATCAATTGAATGAACATAAATAGATGATTCCTGGAGTCCATTCTTCTCATTGATGTGCATGTTCAGTCTTGAGCCAGTGGTACCACAGTGTCTGGACACTAGAGTTTTGAGATTAAATGATGTAAGTTCTCCAACTTTTTTCTCTTTCAAAATTATTTTGGCTATTTTCAGTTTTTTACATTTCCATACAAATTTTAGAAGCAGCTTGTCAGTTTCTACCCAGAAAGTTCTGCCAGGATTTTGATAAGGCCAATGGTGAATCTAGATCAATTTGGGACTTGACTGTCATGTTAATAGCAGCAAATGTTCAATATAATGTCTCTCTGTTTAGATGGCCTGTGATTTCCCTCAAAATGTTTTATAGTTTCAATGTACAGGTTTTGTGTTTTTGATTTGTAAATATTTTATTCATTTTATGCTTTTGCAAATAGAATGGCTTAATTTCGTTTTCAGATGATTATATAGAAATACTGTTGGCTTTTGCATGTGGAACCTACTATCATCCTCAACATTGCTAATCTCATTAGTGCTTATGATTTTTAATAGCTCATTTAGGATTTTTACATATGAGGCCATTTTATTTGTGAAGGTCAAGAGTTTTCCTTCCTCCTCCCGAGTCTGGATGCCTTTTCTCTTATTGCCTGGTGGCACTGTTGGGAACCCCCAGGCAAAGTGGATGGCAGTGCTGGGGCAGCGTGCTTGCCTATTCCTCATCTTGGGGGAGGCCTCAGTCTCCCGCCATTGCATGTGGTGTCGGCTGGAGGTTTTTGATGGGCGCCTCTTTGTCTCAATGACTTTTCTAGATTTGAAGTCCAGCTGACCTCGGTATGGTCACCTTGCTTTTGTCCCAGGTACTGTTTAATAGTATTGTAGCTCATCCAGCCTCTTTAAACCTATTTGGGTCTTTGAATTAAAGTATTTCTCTATATATCTTACATTATGTGGTTGGATGTTGTTTTATCTCATATATAATTTTTGTCTTTGAATAAAGTATTTGGTCATGCATATTTATTTATTTATTTATTTATTTTTGATTTTTGCTCTTTTTTTTTCTTTTTTTTTTATTGGTTGTTCAAAACATTACAAAGCTCATGACATATCATCCTTCATACATTTGATTCAAGTGGGTTATGAACTCACATTTTTACCCCAAATACAAGTTGCATAATCACATGGGTTACACATCCACATTTTTACATAATGCCATATTAGTGACTGTTGTATTCTGCTACCTTTCCTATCCCCTATGGTCATGCATATTTAATGTAGCTGTTGATGTGACTGAATTTATATTTACACTTTTTCTCTTTGTTTCTATATATGTCATATCTTTTTGGATTCTTCAGGCCTCACCTACTATCATCTATTGAGTTAGAAAATGCTTTTTAGTATATGCCACTTTTATTCCTATACTTTTCTTTTCTTGCAATCCTGGGGATTGAACCCAGTGGTGCTCTACCACTGAGATACACCCTCAGTCCCTTTTGTTTTTATTTTGAGAAAGGGTCTTGTTAAGTTGCTAAGGTTGGCCTCAAACTCAAAATCCTCCTGCCTCAACCTCCTAAATATATGGGATTGCAGGCATGCACCTCGGCTACAATATATGTACACCTTAAATCATCACAGTCTACTTCAGGTCAAGAGTAATCTGATTCAGTAAGATACCTCAACTTTATTTCAGTATAGCTCCATTTACTCCCTTCTTCTGTGTGCTGTTAATGTCTTTATTTTATAAACACAACAGTACAGTACACTATATTTTTCTTTGTGTAATCTTTTTTTTTATAGAAAGTTTTAAAAGATTAAAAAATCATATCATATAGTCTTCTATGTTTATCTGCATCATTGACATTTTGGCTGCTCTCATTAATTTACTCCGGTGGAGTCACGTTACCATCTAGTTTTCCCTGTGGTCTGAAGGACTCTTAGAACTTTGATTTAGCCAGGTGTTTAAACTATGAATTCTCACTTGTGTGTGTGTGTGTGTGGAGGGAGGGGAGCTGCTTTCATTTTCCTATTTTCATTTCTTTTTTTTCTTTTTGTCCTTGTGGTGCTGCTGGGCAAGAACTCCCCGCTGAGCTGCACCCCACACCTGGAATCTGTCTCTGAAGCCTGGTTTTGCTGGATGCATAATTCTCAGTCCCCAGGGTTCTTCCTTTTAGCACTCTTGAGTGTTCCCTTCCTGGGTCTGGTGACTAGGCACTGTTTTCTCATTATTGTCCCTGGTGTGTAACTGATTGCTTTGGAGTCGTTGCTGTCAGGATTTTGTTTTGCCTTTATTTTTTAGGAATTTATTATTATGTGTCTCTGTTCATTTTCCTTCCATCTCTTTTCTGTAGAATGAATCAAAGCCGCTATTGAGCCTGTTTAGGGAATTTTTCATTTTAGTTGTGATGCCTTTCAACTTCATTTAGTGACTTTTTATACTTTCTGTTGATCTATTAAGAATCCCTATTTATCATTGTTATCTTTATTTTCTTTAAGTCTTCAAAGATAGTTTCCATTAATTCTTTGATCATGCTTATAATTAATTACATCTTTGAAGTACAACACTTGGGCCTCTTTGGAGTGAGTTTACATGGATCACTTTTTCTGAGCAGGATCGTACTCCCTTGTTTCTTTGCACATCTCATGACAGATATAATACAAAATGGAAATACACATAGTACATTTTAAAATGGAAGAATGCTGATAACATGCAGAAAACAAGTTTAACTTTTCCATAGTGGTGGTATTAGTATTGTTAATCTGAAACTATTTTGTATATGTGGAATAAAGCAGTTGAATAGTTATGGGATGTCTAATCCTATCATTCTCTATCCTTGAGAACTGGGATTCTTAGTATAGGAGAAAGACAAACAAGTTTAAAATAGAAGTAACCAAGGAAACCCTGGAATCCTGAATTTGAATGATTGCATTGGAAATGTTAGTATGAAATCATGAGGTATTTGTGGGAGGGTGTGACTGTGACTGACCCATTAACAATGACCATTCTTATGGCCAAGATTGTGATCTTCAAGTATCATATTCTAATAAAGGAAGCCTTACTCCAGTCCTGTGGCAGGGATGTATACAGTGAGCCTGGGATATCTTTACATGCGTGCATCCAGATAGCAAGGAAACTATCAGAGGTCATGGTAAAGGGACTCAGGTCAAATATGGAGCAGTTTGAACTTCAAGAAGGATAAAAGTTAGCTGGGTATGGTGGCACAAGACTAATCCTAGCTACTGATGCTGAGGCAGGAGGATCACAAGTTTGAGGCCAGCCTGGGCAGCTTAACAAAAATAAAAAGGCTGGGAGTTAGTGCCATAGTGAAGTGCCACTCTCTAGTTCCACAAAAAAAAAAAAGAAAGAAAAAGAAAAAAAAAATAAAAGAGAAAAGAAAGAAAGAAAGATAAAAATTGCAATGGAGTTATCAAATACATTTAAATTCATGAATTCTAATTCAGTATCTTGAAAACCAAATAAATCAACGGAAAGAATCAAACATTTTACTGTGTGCACTGAGCTATTTACTAGAAAGCCAAATAGTTGAAGGAATACATCTGCTTATGAAGTTATTCCAGGTAAGAAATGAAAATGCAGTGGAGAATTAGCATCTCACCATTTTGTAACTGCCAGTGGATTGGTGCATCTACATTGTGCATGTCAAGGGCTGCTACCATTAGAACAAGAGCATGAGCATGCCACACCCACGTCCTGCCAAAGAGATGGAACCTGAATCCATCAAGCCTCAGGAATGACAGAGAAGAGAGGAATATACTGAACTGAACCAGGAGTGTGCAGTTTTCTAGCCTGTTGGAGACTATAGGCCGAGCAGCTTAGATGATGTAAGGACAAGAGAGAGGCAGAGGGGAACATATAAAATAAGAGAGGTTTTTAAGGGATCATCAAACACATCAAAGTGGGCAAACCTAACCTATGATGGAAGGAAGAATACTTGAGTGGCTGAAGCACTAAGAAATGTAGTGAAGCAGTTATAAAAGTCTAGATAGTCGTCACTTTCAGGTGGAGAGGCCTGTTCACTTTTTTTTTTTTTTTTTAACTTGGAAGGTGATTACAAGGGTAATAATTCCCTAAGTGATGTGTTTGTTTTATGAGGCTTTCTGTGTCAATAAAAAGATTAAAAAAGAATTGAGTATTGCCTGTATTTCTACCTCTAGTAATGGGCTTTATGTGCTAGATTTTAATATCCTTGAGCCTGGGCAAGTACACAAGTCTTTTTAAAAGAAACATGGTTTACTTGCACAAAACTGATCAGTTTTGAGAGATCGTTAATGCCCTTGAAGTGGTTTTTGTGGGTGTGAAACAAATGGTGAGAATATGAATTGGTCCCTCTTATTATAGTATTGAAATTAAGTCTACTTAATTTATCAAGTCATGTTCATGCCCTCATTTTATATACTTGTATCTATCAATAAACATTGTGATACTTGAAAAAAAAAAGAATTGAGGGGCCAATAAAAGATAGAACAGTGTCCAGCTTAAGGCAGGGGTGGAGTCCCTGGGGCCATATTCAAGTCCGGCTCAGGCACTAATGGCAGAGCTAGGAGGCTGGCCTCTCCCTTCCCGCCAGACTCATTTCTCAGGTCTTAAGGACAGTGAATCCCTACCTGCCGCAGCAGGTTGGCAGGAATTTTCTAGAAGAGTGGTTGGGGCATGTGGTGAGTTGGCTGAGGGCTAACAGTTACTGAGCAGCCACTGTTGCCTCTTGGTGTCCTCTTGGTGGCCTGTGGGCAGGGGCAAAGCTGGATGCTTATGTAACAGCACATGGGGACCTGTTCTCCCTCCTGGAGGATCCAAAATCCTAGTGAATGGCGGCTCTTCCGGGGCTTGAAAACAGCTCGTTCCCTTGAGCAAGGTGTGTGCCCTGGGATTGCATCTGCCCTGCTCTGTCCTGCACTCACTGAAGACTTTTTCTTTAGATCAGTACTGTTTTTTGTTACTGTGACTAAAAGACCAGTCCAGAATAATTTTAGGGGAGGAAAAGTTTATCTGGGGGCTCTTGGTTTCAGAGGGGTCTCAGTCCACAGACAGCAGGCTCCATTCCTCAGGGCCTGAGGTGACGCAGAACATCTTGGTGGAGGAGTGTGGTGGAGGGAAGCAGCACACTTGATGATCAGAAAGCAGAGAGAGAGAGAGAGAGACACTCCATTTGCCAGATACAAATATATACCCCAAAGCCACGCCCCCAACGCCCACTTCCTCCAGCCACACCCCACCTGCCTCCAGTTACCACTCAGTTAATTCATCAGGGAATAATTCACTGATTGGGTTAAGACTCTCACAACCCAATCATTTCCCCTCTGAACCCTCTAACATTGTCTCACATGTGAGCTTTTGAGGGACACCTCACATTCAGACCATAACAGGCACAAAGAAGCCTGAGCTCACTGTTTGAAGGGGTGGTCATGAATCTGACGGGGAAGAGCTGGGCAAACGAGGCATTGTATGCTAAAAGAGCTTCCTGCTATGTTGTCACCCTCTTATCAGTGCCAGCCTCACCATCTGACACCATCTTTCCTGAGTTCTGCTTCTGTTGTAAAGCTCAGGCCTTGCAAAGAGGTCCTCTGCTCCCCTTTGGCCACCCACCCCTGGACTCCCTTTCTGTGGACCGACTGTGTCCAGGCACAGAAATGGCCGTGGCTGTGCAGCCCTGAGCTGTTCCTTGTTGCTCTCGAGCCTCTGTGGGACACTTGATTTTGGATCGTGGAGCTAGCCATGTTTTCTAGCTTGTTTTCAGGCTTCTGCACAACAGGGATTATCTTCAGCTCACTGGCACTGTACTGGGTTCAAATCCCAACTCTCCTGTTTATGGACTGAATACCTGTGGGCATATGGCCCAGTCTTTCCAAGTGTCTGTTTCCTCCTGTGTAAAACTCAAATGAGAAGAAAATATTGACATAGTATAGAATAGAAGCCATTTGTGATTTCAAAGTGTTCTCTGTGAAAGCAGAGATTTTCCAGTGTACCAGTGATTGCTTTGGCTTTTACCCAGTGAATGTTTACATGGGCAGTGAAGGGCCGGACAGCACGTGGTGGGAAGCAGCGAATGGCTGGACCAGGTGGGATTGACGTGTTTTGAGCAGCAGGCCAGGAGCGCTCCAGGAGCCAGCCCACTCAGGCACCGGAGGAGGCGTTCCATTTCCCAGCTGAGGAGAAGGCCGTTACAGCTGACTGAGTGGTCCCATCCTGCCCAGGGTGTCTGCCTGGCCATGTTTCCAGATGTCTCACATTCCATTCTCTTCTCGTGATCACCCTTAATCTCTGCCCCTTTCTTCTTCTCTATCTCCAAATTATTAGCCTTTCTCAGGCCCAGCAAGTGTGGTGGGGCTCACAGGAATGTGTGAGAGTCCCTCAGGGCACCGTGCTGCCTCAGACCAGAGGAGAACATTGGAGGTTATTACTGAACACTTTAATGGCAAAGATTTTCCCTCCCCTGCTGGATTTCAAATGGGCAACTGGACAGGCCTGGCTGAGCCCATCATCCAGAGTTGCTGCCTTGCTTGACCTCTGACACCTTTCTCTTCACCCTCCTCTGCTACCTGCTCCCCTCGATGTCCTTTTTGCCTTTCTCATCTGCACAGCCCAGGGGACAACTGGTTGAGCAGGATAGACCACATTCCTTTCTCTGTGTGATTTGCTGCTGGGGATGGATGAGCATTTGAAGTCACCTTGCTAGAAGAATCCTTCTACCCTGGACTGACAGTCTCCTAAGCTGTCATTGCCTTTGAGGATGAGCAGTACATTGGCCTGGTGATGTCGTTGTCCTGTGTCTGTGGGAGCCCCACCTCATGCAGCAGGCCTCTGGGGCTCCTGCCTCCTCCTGTCCTCCAGCTCAGGCTGGGCCGCAGGTTCTGCCCACAGATGGAGTAAGTTGTGCTGCGCTCAGCTCTTCTCTTTTCAGGTGTGTGCCACAAGCTCATGAAGCTTCAAGGGGTTGCCACCCAGGTTCCCGTTGCATAGTTTGCTCTGGCCCTCCTTGATGACCTCAGAATACATCCAGATGTCATCTGTGCACAGTGAGGACTCACTTGCCAAAGACCCTTGGTTTCCTCTACTGCAGAATCGCAGTCGTCCATGGCCTTTGGTGGAGGAGACACTGTATCCATCTCACTGCATCTCAGGAGGGGTCACCATCATCTCACCGGACAAAGACATTTGTACTGTCCTCATCTGACATCAGTTGTTGCATTTTGTCATTGTGAGCCAAACCTGTGAATTAGATAGGAGAGTTCCTGGGATGTGGTCGGCTTTCAACAAAGAGTTAAGTGAATGAGTGAATCAGACTGCAGAATACCATTCTTTTTTGGTGGTGGTGTGGGGTACTGGGGATTGAACTCAGGGGCACTCAACCATTGAGCCACATCCCCAACCCTATTTTGTATTTTAATTTAGAGGCAGGGTCTCATCTGAGTTGCTTAGCATCTCACTTTTGCTGAGGCTGGTTTTGAACTCGTGATCCTCCTGCCTCAGGATTATAGCTGGGATTACAGGATGCTGTGATTATAGGCATGTGCCACCATGTCTGGCTGGAATATCATTTCTTTCTTCAAAATTAAATGACTCTAAAGAAGTCAAGGAGGTTTTTATGTGCTATAAATTGGCTGAAAGGTAAACTCAGGTTTATATTTATTTATATATATCTTTATTTATTTGTCTTTATGTGGCAAGCACTCTACCACTGAGCCATAACCCCAGAACAACTCAGGTTTTTTTTAAAGTGCTGTAAATTGTCTGGAAAGTAAATTCCAGAATTCTAAAAGTTTTATGAGCAGTGGCAGATTTTGAGGATCACAGGAGTAACAACAGTAAATGCTGAAAAACACTTTCTACACATATTAACTTGTTTAATGCTTACAACAAATCAGCAAAGTGGGTATGGTTGTTCTTTCCACTTTATAGATAATTTACTCCACTTTTTCATGAGGAAGACTCAGTTGCTGAAGTAGTCAGGCACTAGCCCAAAGCCGACGATTAATAAATGATGTGGCCCGGATTTTGAACCCTTGCGGTCTAGCCTCATGGCCCCTGTACCCATTAATTTTGTTTCTCAGAGTTTAAGTTCACAGACAAGTGTGTGGCTGCCCAGGTGAACACCTTGAAGGACGGTGTGATATGATAGAGACATTCTGTTTGGTTTGCTTAAGGTATTGTTAGATGGAGGAATCCGAGTGTGTGGTGGACGCTGTGGGGCTTCTGGAGGAGGCTGAACCTCATCAGGACATGGGTCGGTGGGCTGTGTGCTGCTGGCCTTCCTGGCGCCCTCTTTCCGGGTGCCCTCTTTTTTGGCACCCTCATTTCCTGTGGTAGTCGTTCTCCCCTGCCCCCCCATGGAATGAAGGTCATTATCTTTTGCTGATTGACAAAGGTTGGAAAGGAAGACGGACCTGAGATGGGACCAGTCTTCCCATATTTTGCGTTTGACCTCAGAGTTGTGAGGGGAGAGCAGGGAGCAGCCCGAGTTGCTCTCTTCTTTCTGGCTCTGGTAGCCACTTTCCCACCTTTCAATGACAGCCTCCTGCATCCCACAGTGGAGCAACAGCTTTTGTATCCCTGCTCTGGCCCATCCAGTATGAGGTCCTAGGGCCGCTTTGCCTTGTTGGGTTCTCTGTCTCTGGTGCCTGAGAGGCTACCGAATAATGTGGCACCACCCAGCCTGCTGCTTGCTATCCAGCTGCTGACCACATGTATAATTTAACTCCACTTTTGTCCCGAGGAAGCCTTAGTTGCTGAAGTAGTCCAAAAAATGTTGTTAAGCCTAGTACTACCCTCATTAGTTTTGCAATGAGACATCCGGAAGCTTCGCTTCTTGTTCACATCCCAGTGTGGATGGTTGTCACACCCTCCATCACTACATCAAGGCTGCAGCTGGCTTGCTCTGTTGATCAGAGTCCTTTGCTAACGAGGCCAAGGTTGTGGGTTTGATCCCTGGCCCCTGACAGCAGCAAGCCATCTGTCTTCACAAATACACGTCACTGGATACCAGGCAAAGAGCCCGTACAGAGGGGGAAGCTGGAATCCATTCTGGGAAAAGGCTCCCTGACAGACAGAGGCGCGGCCTTCTGGACTGTGAAGGGTGTCGTGTCTTCTTTCTCTCTCCAGCTCTGGAGATCTGGTTTTGATTTCAAACTTATTCAAAATAGATGGTACTAAGGGCTACATAAATGAAGGAGAAGCAATTCTCAAGCTTGTAAATAAGAGCAACTGACCTAGACATACGTGGTCTATTCCAATTTCTCTAGTGTTGTGAGTGTTGACGGTGTCCACAGCAGTGATAGGGTGTGTCTTGTGATGTAGGGAAGAAGAAATCTGCTTTAGTTGTCCCCTAGTAGTCACTAAAACTCTCCGCATGCAGCAAGGAGGCTGGGAAAGAGATTTTGAAATACAAGCTGTGTGTGCTTTTTTCTTTCTTCTGGGCCAACCTGGCTTATTAATGTCACTGGATACCTGACTGGCTCTGTGAGGCAGTTGGGACCAGGAGAGGTGGGTTCAAAGAGGGTCTTGGCTCTCAAGACAGCTTGGTGGATGGACATAAATGTCAGTGAAAATTCAGTGTGGTCATTGCTGGTGAGGCTCATGCTGGGCAGCAGCCAGGAGTTGGTGTCTGTCTCTTCCTGAGGCAGCCCTGGGTTTTGAAGGATGACTCAGAGTTCCTGGAACCCTGCAGGTAGAGAGAGGAGCATGAGGAGGCACAAGGGTTGGGGGAAGGGTTCCTGAAATGCCTTGGGTGGATGGGGGTAAAAAAAACCCTTGAAATCTTCATTATCCATTATCTGCACAGCTCTCTGGTTATTAGGCCCTCCTGCCCAGGTGTGTCATTTGATGCAAAAGGAGGGCCCTGCTCAGCCCCCAGACTACCAGGAACACCACTGAGGGCACTGGAGGCACTTTATAGATAGGAGGACCATTGCTGTGCTACCTGTCAGTCCTGCCAGTGAGAAAGAGGGGACAAGGACAGATAGAAGATGCACCCCCGTGGTCAGATAGCTCTGACTCGTCCGTCAGCAGGTACTTACTGAGCCGCTCTGTCTGCCTTGGGGTATGGTAATGAGCAAAACAGAGATGTGTTATGGAGACGCTTCCATTCCACTGGGGGTGCAACCTTTTTGGCTCCCTGAGCAGGAATGGAACCCTGTGCACCCGTGTGTCCTCAGAGACCCGCCTGGAACCTGATAGGAAACATTGCTCAATCACTGTTGAAATAACCTACTGCTTAAGCAATTCAGAAGTGCCAGGTGGTAAGAAAGAACCTGGAAAAAGCCAAACAGTTTCTTTGCTCTGAGAGATCTATTGTGTTTGACTTGTTCTGTAATTGATTTTTAGTTATAAAATTTTCAGCCAGGGGAGGAATTGAATTTACTCTGGCAGAGCTACCTTTTCCATATCACCCAGGGATTCTATGTCTGTTAAGAAAAGTCTTTTATTCACAGCACAACTTTGAGTTTGCATGAAAATGGCAGGTATTGTTGAATTTAAGTGTATTGCTGGTCAAACATTGAAGTCAGCAGATAATTTAGAGGGAACTGCTAAAGGGAATGGTTGTCTTTTCTCACCCTAGTCTCAAGAAACAAAGGAGAAAACAAAAGAAAAATGTGTTCATCTTGGCTTTGAACAAGCTGAAGAGTCCTCAAGGCCCCAGTTTCTCCTGGCCTTGGTTTTCCATTGCAGTTTTGATGTTGGAGCTCTGGCTTCCTCCTGAATACCTTTCTCCCACAATTTGAAAGTGCAGAGGACAGGAGATAATATTAAAGAGCTGAGACTATTCAGAGTCATAAAACACAACAGGGCAAAACTGGGTGCAGCTACCAGCTTGCAGTAAGAATGTGAACTTTGGAATCCAACCTTTGAAAATGCTGCTGCAGGGCCTGGCATAGGACTGAAGCCTATTGCAAGCATGGAGGGTCAAGAGGGAGGGTCATATGCTGCAGAGTCAGTACCCTTCCAGGGTGTCCTGATGGCCTATGAGGGCCAGCACTGACCCTCAGGAAGTCATGCTTTTGGCGTGATCTGTGGGCCAGCAAGAAAACCCTGGAAGGAGGAGATTCAGAAGGAAGATGAAGCCAGAAAAAGGAGGGGAGAAGAAAAAATGAAGTTAGGTCAAGGGTGAAACAAGAGGTGTCCCCAGGGAAAGTGGTAGATTTTCTATCCCAAGGGAAAACAAGGGTTTGACCAGGAACAAGGCCGAGGGACACTGTGCTCTCTCTACAGGCTGGGCCCAGTGCTGATGTTGGTGATGTCTTTGGAGTGGAAACTGGGCGAGCCCGCCCGTCTGGCTGAACCACAGCAGGCACTCAAGGGACTTGCAGCCCCTCCCTCCTTGGTATTAGCCAAGGTGTTTGGAACTGTCCACCTGGAGGGAAGCATACCCAGCTCAGGAACCTTGCCAGAGCAAAGTGCAGACAATGAGCCCTGAGCTCTGACAGCATGCCCAAGTGCCTGCCTGCTGCTGGAATGCTGGCAAGCACATTCCTTCTGAGAATAGTTCACCACAGTGAATTCTGACCTCATTGCACCACCCCGGTCAAGGGTGTCGAAATGGAATAAATGTTCTCATGTCGAGGGTCTGTGGAAACCCTCAAAACCAGGGGAATTCCTTGGCTCCCCATCTTCATTTCAGAGTGGAAAGTTCAAGCGATAGTTCATTCTAGATGTTTAATGGATCTCAGCATTTAAGGACAAATTAATAGGTTAGAGATGTGGAGTCAATCATGTGGATTTGATTTCCCTTAAATTGGGTGATTTTGTAGGATTTAGAATGTAATTATTGCAGGCTCATTTCTTTCTTTTTTTTCTTTGTTTCTATCATGATTATCTAACTTAAATTTTTAAAAAATTTTCTATTCCCAATGGCAACAGAAATTATTGAGTAACCTTATATGATTTTTAAAAAATATTTGAAGGGATCAGGCATGTAGCTTAGTGGCAGAGTGCTTGCCTAGCATGTGTGAGGCCCTGGGTTCAATCCCCAGCACTGACGGGGATGGGAGACTATCAAAATGTTTAAATGGTATGTAAGGATTTGCTGAGAATTTTATGCTTTTATGCCACATATTTGTGGCCTTTTCTAATATATAAGGTGTTCCATTTTCTTCCTGCAGCCCTGCCTCTCCCCAGGTGGTGGTCATCCTCAGGGTTGTCCTCCTAGGGTGCCACATCATTTGAATGGGCCACAGCCTCAGGCCTTCTCCACTTTCTGGGGCTTGTTTGTTGTAGCAGGACATCCCAGCTTGGGGAAGAATTTGATTCTGAATCCTAAATTCTCTCTAGGAATAAGCTGGAAAGAGTTTGAGAAAAGATTGCATTTGCTTCAAGGCTTCCTTAAGAATCCGCACCCAGTTGTTGGCTTTGCATCATCCTAGGCAGCACCTGCAGGTGTGGAGCCTTCCTTGGTTCGTCCACCAGAGGGCCTCCGTCCTGCATGGGAAAAACCATCCTGAGCTTTAAAGGGGGTTGAATTTCTCTGTTCATCATTTATCTCCCTTAGGCTGCCCAGGGGATTACTGTCAGGCACCCGTTTCAATGGATTGTCTTTCGAATTTTGAGCCAGTACCTAGGAGTATCTAGTGAGCTGTTGTCACTGGTATTCATAGAATTCATTATGTGTGTGTGTATATATATATATATATATATATATATATATATATATATATATATATATAAATTTGCACACTAGTGGATCAGAATAAAGACCTGGGCGCTCTGGTTCACACTTGCTCTGTCCTGAAGAGTCACATTTCTGGCATTGAGCTTAAGTTTCTTTTACCAGGAAGGTAACAGAGTATGGTGGAAGCTCCCAGCATGCGCTCTCACCAGCCGCTGAACCTGAGCATCCCCTTTCTCTTCTGTGCAAGTTAGACTGCGTTGGGTCGTTTAGAGCTAGAAGATTCTGTGCTCCTGTAGCTGTACAAATGGCTTATTCTGCAGGGAGGGCATAGGAGACATTCCGAATGGCCAAGTCCATGAGCAGCCTTCCCTGTGTTCTAGTGTCCAGCTTATCTCCTGTTCATTCAAGGCCTAATTTCCACCCTGCTAATGCAGTGCTTTACCAGGGTCTTTAGTGATGCTGCCCCAGGCACATCCTACCTTTCAAAGCGCTGCTCCTTCTATTCAGTGTGATCCGTGGTTCTGGAATGAAGTTAGATTTCCAGAGCCTCACCCGTCCTCCTTAGCTATGGCTCTTTCCTCCCCGCTGTGTTACTTAAGAGAACCAAGCTCAAGTCCAAAGCAAATGTACGTTGTTGACTGTGAACACAGATCCCATAAAAACAAATGAAGGGGAAAGCAGAGTAGATTGTGCGTCCCAGGGCCTGTTGCCTAATTTTTATTCATGTCCCTGTTAGATTTCCTTATTGCTGCTTAGAGTCCTAAGCACAGCCTTTTCTTTTTATGCCACCATAAAGCTTCTGATCGGATATCATCTGATATGCGTGGGTGAGAGGACTCTGGGAGTGTTTACGTACCTATGCCAGTAAGCCATTATCTTCAAGTTCTGGGCTGTTCTTGTGAAAGAGAACCCTGGGAAGTCATGTAGGTATAAGATATGAATTAATAACCCTCATGAGTGCTTGTAACGTACAGACCACATTTTGTTTTAATACCTCTGCATGATTTAAAATGTCATCTGAGAAGAGAGCCAAATACTTAGGCATCTGCCACAGCCAGCAGAGGCTGGCTGACAGGTCTGCACCGGCTGACCCGTTCTCTGACTCTTTGGAAAGATGAGATATGTTCTAATGAGCAGGTTATAAATATCACCGAGTTATGTCATAGGAGTGGCGGCACTCAATGTAAAGGGAGCAGCTGGGAAGTGTTCCCAGCTACACAGACCAGGCTCAGCTTGCAGGGAGGACAAGTGGGGCCTGGACTTACCGACCAGGATGTTACTAAAGAACGATTTGTTTCTGAATGAAATGTGTCACCAAATGCATCTGTGAGGGCGTAGGGGGGCAGTGAGACGAGACATGTCTAATGGCAGGAAGGTGCAGTCGACACACACTCGTTCTCAGAAGCAGCCTTCGACCCTTGGCATCTTTTTGTCGGTGGATTGGGCAAGTGGGTTTGATGGGTTTTCTAGGCAGTTACTACGTTCTGGAAAGTCAGCATGGTTGCTTGGGGGAGCCCCCCAGTTTTCATCTCTTTGCCCACATTGCACACAGCAGCTTGCTGGTGCTCCTACCCCTGGGCCCAGCGTTGCCACCTGCCCTTCCAATGGAAGTACAGAGTTCAGCACCACTCTGTCAAAGCCACTGGAAATTTGAAGATAGACCCTTATAAGATATCTTGCTGTGTTTTGTTTGTTTGCTTTTGTTGGCCTCAGAACTGATTTTCAGATTTTTCTTGAGGAAATTTGATTGGGGTTAGGAAGCACAAAAGACCATCAATCTCAGGTCAGACTTTTCAGAGTTGGCCAACGATGAATAGACACGTGCAGAATAATTGTTTCCTTAAAATCTAGCCAACAGCTTTCATGTAGACAAAATGCATCAAAATATGTATATAAAATATTTAATACTAAGCCATGCCAGATGGAAATCCTGTCAAATTCTGTGTGCATGCAGGAACTTGACAAGAGGAGTCGGGAGATTTAGAGAGCTTCTCAGAGCGGTGGAAACAAGAACAACACAAAACCTGCGAATGGTAAGTGTGACTAATGACTTGGCTGGGGACAGTCACTAGGGCCCTCGTCTCACAGATATGTTCACTTTTACACATTGTTACATATCATGTATATGTATATACATATATATAGCAATTCACTTATTTAAAGTATACATTTTGATGGTTTTTAGTGTATTCACAGACTTGTTCAACTGTCACTAATATTTAATTTCAAATTGCTCCCAAAGGAAACTTATGCTTGGCTGGATGTGGTGGTACACACAGTAGTTGTAGCTACTCCGGGGTCAGATGAGAAGGCTCACAAGTTCTAGGCCAGCCTGGGAAACTTAGCAAGACCCTATCTCAAAATCAAATGTGGAAGGGGCTGGGGATGTAGCTCAGTGGCAGAGCACCCCTGAGTCTAATTCCCAGTACCAAAGAGAAAAAAAACGAAAAAGAAAAGAAGGAAGCATATACTCATTAGAACTCAGTTCCTACTCTCCCCTTCCATGAGACTTGACAACTGTTTATTTACTTTCCATTTCTATGAATTGGCCTACTTTGGACATTTCATACAATTGGAATTATATAATATTTGGTCTTTTGTGATTGGCTCCCTTTATTTAGCATAATATGTTCAGAGTTCTTCCATGTTGCAGCTTTTATTAGTATTTCTTGTTATTGCTATGTAATATTCTGTAGTATGGACTGACCACATTTTATGTACCCAGGCATCAGTTGGTAGACATTGTGAATAATGCTACTGTGAATGTTTATGTCCATGTTTTCGAGGGGACATGTGTGCCCTCTTTCCTTGGGCATATGCCCGGAAGCATTACTGGGTCACGTGGTAACTGGGTGTGCGACTGTTAAGGGTCCCCCAGACTGTTTCCCACTATTTTACATTTCTGCCAGCAGTTATGAGGGTTCCAGTTTCTGCACGTCCTCCCCTTCCCTTGTTACTGTCTTTTCAGTTGTGGCCATCTTAGTGAGTGTGTGGTGCTCTCTCCCTGGGGTTTTGACTTATGTGTCCCTGATGGCCACTGATGTGGAGCATCTTTCTTGTGCCTGCTGGCAGTCCTCTCCAGTTGTAAGAGCTGCATCCTGTGAAGCATGGGACGAAGGCCTCCTGGAGGCTATTGTGGGGTGGGGTTGGCTGTACGCTTATGATTCCACCAAACCCAGACAGAACCATGCAATTTGGATCCCAAGGGTTGCTTAGCTAATTATGTTGACCACAAAACTTAGAAGAGAAATATAAAAGGTATTTAAATATCTGCAGCTTGGCTTGATCAGCAGCTTGACTTTCCTGTTGACTTGAATTCTGTGTTTCCTCCTGAGGAGGTTCATTAATTATGCCTCTGTGGCTTGCCCCATGGAGTTCTTGAGTGTCTGAGCAAAGTCCTGGTGCTCACTAGAAGCTAAGTGAATGCCACATGTTACAATTAATGTAGCAGTTTCTTTTGTCTTTTGTCATCATGTTATTGTCCTATGAATTCATTAAATGTTGTGGGGAGTGTTCAGTTGGGCAAGGCTGAGAGAGTCATGTCACAGGAAATAAAGCTTTATTCAGGCCCGCCGGGGTTTTAGGATGTGGACATACTGGTGGGGTCAGGTGGCTAAACTGGAGGCTTTAATCAGGGGGTTGAGATAAGATGAGCAACCTTGCATGCATGTGTGTGTGCACGCGCGCACACACACACACACATATCACATCCCCCTCCCAAGAACTCACTTGGTCTTTGGGATTTATATATCAGTGTACTTGATATATGCCTTAAATTCAGATGAAGAAGTTTGAGATCTGGGTTTCTTTAAAGCAAAAGAAGCAGCAAGAACATGAATAAAAATTTTTTCCAGATTATATTTTTTCTCAAATCGACCTTCTCCCAGCACTCCACAAAACTCTTCAGCCCATCAGTATGAAAATCTTCTTCCAAAATCTCAAAGCACAATGAAAGTAACTGATTAAAATGGCAAGT
Organism: Marmota monax; assembly: GCF_021218885.2. Lineage (NCBI taxonomy): Eukaryota > Metazoa > Chordata > Mammalia > Rodentia > Sciuridae > Marmota > Marmota monax. The sequence goes on from NW_026695241.1 coordinate 6,052,039, forward strand.
GTTTTCATAATTACTTTAAAAGCACGTTGAAAAATCCAGTCTTTCAAAATTGCTTAAATATGGAGCATTTGTTCATATTGTTGACTTTCAAATATATATAATTTATGGAATGAGCTGTTTTTCTCCATTTAAAAGTGCAAGTATCCTGAATTCTCTGTGGGAACCTGTCTGCTGTTCAGTGAATTAGAGAATATATTCTACTACTAAGATTTATGATTTTCAAATCAAAGTATTTTCACTTTTAAAAATCCTGTGAAGGGTGGGGATGTGGCTCAGGAATAGAGTACTTGCCTGACATGTGTGAGACCTGATTTGACCCCCAGCACCACAGAAACTGAACAAAAATTCTGTAAGCTCGGGTCCTGAGTAGACATGGTCGGAGCGTGGTGGTGAGGGGTCCTTTCCATTTTTGTTTTTCTGAGAAGGCAAGGAAGAGACCCTGAAGAGCTTGTGGTGGCCTAGGCTGCCTCTGGACATTGCAGCTTCTAGCTAGCTGTGCTGGCATGAGGGGAGGTGCTTCTCCTTCGTGTCACGCTGAAGTGCCTGTGCACATTTGGTCTCAGTTGAAGATCTTCACATGACCTAAGTTTAAAACTGTTTTCAGTTCCGTGAGTGCTTGACCAAAGTCGTGCATCAGGATTATTGGGGAAACTTTGGGTTTTCTTGCTTGTTTGTTTTGCAGTGCGGGGTATGGAACCCAGGACCTCACACATGGTAGGCAAGGCGCTTTACCACCAAGCCACAACCCCAGCCCTACTGAGGAACTTCGAACAAGTGCATGTCCCCAAACCATGACCACAGAAATTCCAGAGGACTGAGTCTAGGGCAGAGCCTGAGAATCTGTGTTATCTGAAGTTTCCACAAGCAGGCCTCACTCACCCTAGTAGAGAAGCACCCCAGGCCTTGTTTACACTGAACATCAGAAAACTTCTCCAGCTAGTGCTATTCATAAGACAGGTTCTATCAGCCTTAACTAATAACTCTTTTGATTCTTTTTAGATTATCTGGCTGCAAATTTATGATATTCTTATGAGATGGAAAAGTTGTTTTGTAAACTCAATTTGGTGTGAGACCATGACAAAGAGGGATTTAAGATTACATTTACAGCAACTCTACGCCTAGGTATATATGCCCAAGAATTGAAAACAGGCACAAACTGGACAAGAACGTTCATATTGACACTATTCTAACAGCCCAAAGGTGGAAACCTGTCTATCAGCTAGAGAATGGATACGCCAGATGTGCTACAGGTAGACAATGGAGTGCCACTCAGCCACGGAGAGGGCTGAAGTGCTGGTCCACACACAGCTGAGATGAGTCTTAAAAACATTACATTGCGTGAAGGAAGCTGGTCACAGAAAGATCCATGTTGTGCAGTTCCACTGCCGTGCAACAGTCTAAGTAGGCCAGTCCTTGGAAACAGAGAGCATATCAGTTGTCCCCATGGCCTAGGAGGAAGAGAGGGTGAGGAATGATTGCTTAAATGGTGTAAGGTTTCCCTTGGGGGTGATGAAAATGTTCTGGAACTAGATAGCGGTGGTGGTTGCACAATATTGTGAATGTACTAAGTGCTGTTGGGTTGGACACTTCAAGATGGCCTCAGCGTGGACCAGCACCCCCCTTCCAAAGTTAAATGTTTAGAATCCCAATTTAGCGAATGAAGTTTTCATTTTTAAATTTTTAACATTTATTTCTTAGTGATAATGAATGGAGGTATTTCTGTTGGTAGAATTTTCCAGCAAAAGTCATTAGATTATATGACTGCAATGAGATCAAAATGAAACTATAATGGAAGGTTTTAAAAAACAGCTCAGGAGCTGTTTAGTTCCTGAAAATTGTGTTCTTATGAGGTCTTTACAGATGGCTCAGTTGGGGATGATCAGAGTGCATTTAATTTCACATTTTTATAGCCATTTAAAGGCAGTGGGTTTTACTTGGGAATAATCAAGAAAATTTGCCTTTACCCAGTGGTTATCAGAAACCACCAAGCTAGCGATTTGGCTGTACTTAAGTTTCCTTGGGGAATTTTTAGAGATTTCACATGGATGAGAGCCTAGCAAAGTTCTCTTCCAGAACATATTTCTTTAAAAAGGCTCATTTTCAGGGAAGATCAGCTTCTTTGTCTGTATCTTCCAAAGAATATTGAAACCAAGCAGAGAACCCTGCTGGCTAAAGTTTTGCTGTACCATCTCTGGCTGCTTATGGGTGGCCTGGACTACCCTGGGATGCGGTGCTTCTGTTTTCAAAAGGATTTTTTAAAAACATCTTTGTCATTTGGAAGATTATGAGCTAAATGAACTGATCTACATCAGTCAACAAAGTACTTCTAGGTACACAGCACCTGGCACCTTCCCATCAACCACCGTGGTGCTATTCTAGGCAGTGGGGTTCCAGAGGGTCTGGAAGCTGTCAACCTGCACCAGCTTAGGAAGGCAACATCCGGATGCCCCTGGGTTTTAACAGTAGAGAGAGATGCCGTCCAGCTTTGAAGAAGGTCTTTCTTGATAGAAGCCACACAGCCCTCACTTTTCTTCTCTACAGCACAGGCTAGTGGGAGCTCTGGGCCATGAGGCCCAGGACGCACTGAGAAGAGGACTCCCGGGTGCTGGGTCCTGGGGTGGGGCTGCACAAGGCTGGCCCTCACCCTTATGAGAAGCAAGGCACTCTGGAATCACACAGCGCACGTCCCATGGTCAACAAGAGATGTTTTTCAGGGACAGCATCATCTAAAATGGGTCTGACTTTTTGCCAGCTGGAGCTTTGAGGGCATCTGCTGGAAGGGGGTGAAAATCCCTGCAGTTCACCTGTTATTTACAGGAGCTCTTGGGAAAGGGCGTCGCTGAAAGCTGGGTTGTTTCAGATATAGAATGTGCTTAGTGTTCCAGGGTGTGACATACCAGGGTGGCCGCGCAAGTGCATGAGCCATCTTCAAAAAGTTTTCAAATATCATAATGTGTCATGTTTTCTTTTCTTTTTGCCATAAACTGATATCATTTTCATCATGGAAGTAAAAAATCTTTAGTTATGAGTCTTGGAATAGTGCCTAGCACAAAGTGGTGCCTGATGAATATTCAGTGAGAGAACAGACTCATGGCTGCCTCTTCCCTCCTTGTGTTCCCAGACCATAGCCAGGCAGCTGGCGGAGATCTTGTTGCGGGGTATGTGTGAGCAGAGCTACTGGAACCCCCTGGAGGACCCTCCGTGCCAGTCACCCCTGGACGATCCTCTCCGGAAAGGAGCAAACACCAAGACCTACACCCTCACTCGCCGGGCTCGTGTCTACTCAGGAGAGAAGTACGCAAGCCTATGTCCTCCGCTAGGGGCTGGGGCAAAGGAGATGGGCAGTCCAAGGGCGAGTGGAAGTCCAAGGGCAAGCTGTTGTCCCCTAAAAGAAAAGCCGATGAGCAAGGCCATTCAACAGTTTAATAGCAGCCCTTGTCACTGCTCACAGCTTGAGCAGACCCCTTACCACCAGGACAGGTCAGGAGGAAGCCTGCTCTCCTTTCCACACCTGGCTGCCGCCACGGCTCTGGGTCTTTGGGCTGTGACTTCCTCTCCTTGGAGCCCAGCACTGCACAGCTGTCTGTAGTCCAGAACTGACATTTCCCTTCTTTTCTTCAGCAGTCCTTGGCCCTTTTGTTTAAATGTTGTCCTAAGCTGAATCCGATGTAAGGACAGCTGAGTGATTTGCTAGTGACCGGAAGGTGATGTCTCTTTAGAACCTCTGTTTTTTTTTTTTTTTTTTGTGTGTGTGTGTGTGTGTGTGCGTGTGTGTGTGTGTTTCCAGTTTAAATTCAGGACTTCATCCCCTTGGAGGAGAGTGGGTCAGGGAGTCCTCGCCAGGTTGGGGCAGGAGGGCAGAGAAGGCAGAGACCACAAGAAGGGCGGGGAGACAAGTAATCGCCATTCTTTGCTCGTGCCTCCTGTGAGAGCCTTTAATGCCCTCCGTACAGGGCGAGGCAAGGTGGCCTTTTGGGTCTTGTGTGAGTGAACTGCAGAACCTCTTTGGCGTTCCCAGGCCAGGAGTGGCTGAGAGCCTTCCTGAGCTGCTGCTGAGCTCACTCCAGTGACACCTGGAAGTGACAGGGCTTCCCAAGGGAATAGCACTCCTCTAGGCCACTGCTCCTCATCCTCTTCAGTTGACCCTGGCATACCTCTCCCTCGTCACCTTTGCCTTTGCCTCCGGCTTTTGTTTGTGTGGGTGCTGGTGCAGGAGCTTCCCCAGGCCTTGCTCTCCTTCCCATCCCCGCCCCACCCCAGCCTGTTGAGTGAGGAGTAGGCCCAATCCACAGCCCGTGTTTACTCCTCAGTCCTTCTCTGGATCCACAGAACATCTGTTCTAGCGCTTCCCAAACTCTCACGCAAAAAAAAGCTGATCCCCATGATGAGCTGTTGAGAAACAGATTTGAGATTCATATTTTAAGTGCTGTTTATATCTTCAAAACAGATCCTGGTTTATTTTACTGCTCAGGATGCTTCTTATTAGCCGGTGTACCAGGTTTCTATCCTCTCCCCACCAGGCCTGGCACCAGTGGGAGCTCTGTTCCCATGTGGCCTCCCTCAGAGGCAAGGAGGCTCTGCCACCCTGTAGTTCTTGAGCCACTCAGACATTGCCACTCTTTAACACCACACCCACGTCAGCTTACACCTGTGTAAAGGAACCTGGGGGCGAAACACAGATTTAGAAACTGCAGTCTCTGAAGGGATCTCACCGTTCTTTAGATTCCTTAGGATTTCTGTATAAGCTACAGTGTCATCTGCAGATACAGGTTACTTCTCCCTTTCTAACCTGGATGCTCTGTATTCCATACCTGCCCCCGCCCTCGAAATTGTCTGGCTAGAACCTTCGGTGCAATGTTGAGAAGAAGTGGCAACAGCAGACACTATCTGTTTCCTGATCTTGGAGGGAAAAGCATCCAGTCCTCCACCTTTACTTATGGTGTTCACCACCGGCTCTTGTAAACACCCTTCATCAGGTTAAGAATGGTCCCTCCCATTCCTAGTTTGCTGTGTATTTTTATCATGGAACTGTCCCCACAGTTTGACAAATGCTTTTTCTGCACCCATTCAGCTTATTCTATAGTTTTTGTCCTTGATTCTATTAATGCAGTACATGCCTTTAATTGATTCTGATGTATTGAGCCAACCTTGAATTTCTGGGGTGAGTCCCACTCTATCATGGTGTATAATATGTTTCTTATTTGTTGCTGGGGTCTATTGGCTAGTATTTTATTCAAATTTTTTATGTCTATATTCATAAAAGATATTGTTCTGCAGTTTTCTTATGATACCTTTGTCTGCTTTTGGTATCAGAATAATACTGGCCTCATGAAACAAGTTGGACAGTATTTGTATTTCTTTACCCTCTTTTTTTTTTTTTAAGTTTTTGGTGAATTGGTATTAATTGTCCTTTAAATGGTTGGTAAAATTTATCAGTAAAGCCATCTGGTCCTAGACTGTTCTTCACAGGAAGTTTCTGGATACTAATTCATGTCTTTTTGTTCATATTCTCTGTTTCTTCCTGGTTCAGTTTTGGTAGTTTGTGTCTTTCTAGAAATGTTTCTGTTTAAGTTATCTAACTTGCTAACACAGGTCTTCAGAGTGGTCTTACTATTTTTTTTTTTCTGCAAGGTTCACTGTCATGTCCTTTCTCTTTTCGTTTTGGTAATTTGGGTCTTTCCTCTCTCTGATGGGGTCAGTGTAGTTAAAAAAAAGTGTGTTGATTCGTTGACCTTGTTGAAGACCCACCTTGTTGGTTTTGTTCGCTGTCTCTAATGTGGGTCTCTTCCCTTTGTCATTAATTTCCACACTAATCCTTAGGCCCTCAGGTTTGGACTTTTCTAATTTTGTGTGCTCACAGCCTACTTTTTACTTGGAATATTAGTAAGGAGGGAAATCCAGTTGGGCGATACTTGTTTTGAGCTCCCTTGTTACCAAGGCAGCACCATCTAAGGACACCACCACCAGCTCAGTTATGCTGACTGGGAGGTGAAGAGGGAATCCGTGGATAATGTTCAGACTTTATTTTGGCCAGTAGCCCCAAACCTTCCTGTTTTAGTCAGCTTTTTCACTGGTGCCACTAAAAGACCCGACCAGAACAATTGTAGAGGAGGAAAGGTTTATTTTAGGGCTCACAGTTTAGAGGTCTTAGTCCATAGAAGGCCAGCTCCATTCCTCAGGGCTTGTTGCACATCATGGTGGGAGAGTGTGGCAGAGGGAAGCAGCTCACATGGTGATCAGAAAGCAGAGAGAGACTCTACTCTCCAAATACAAAACATATACCCCACAGCCATGCCACCACTGAACCACGTCCTCCAGCCACACCCCACCCACCTTCAGGTACCACTCAGTTAATCCCGTGGCTGATTAGTTTCAGGCTGTGACCTGCTCATTTCTCCTCTAAACCTTCTTGCACTGTCTCACACGTGAGCTCTTGGGGACACCACATTTAAACCATAACGCCTCCCCTTCCACTCAGTCTCTCATAAGAAATGTAAGTACAAAGCAGAATTTAGGTGGCACAGTTCCTTCCAGCCCGGGAAACCACAGGACCATTCTGAAGTCTGGTCCTGAAGGGAGATAATTGAACCGTGTTCCCCGTGTGCTCCCCGCCCTGTGGCCGGCTCGGGGCCGAGGCACAGTGCTCCTGCTTTGATGGTCCTGGGCTTTGAAGGGAATTAAGGTGTTGAAAATACTGGGTAGAAAAAGGGGAGGGAATCACCCTTCACAGGCTTCCTTCTTTCCTTTTTTCAGAGTCTGTATGGGAAGAATTGTTTCTGCTTGGTTTACTTATTTTTAGGATAAACTTTTTATTGATACATAACAAAGAAAAGTAAAATTACAAAACTTGAAAAATTTTTGTCAAGTAAACACATCCTGTATAAGAAGTAGACATTGCCAAAGACCCAGATTTCCTCTTTGTGACCTCTTAAAATTGCCACCCCTGCCCAAGTGTGCCCAGTCCTGACTTCTATGGGACTTACAGAGGCACATGATTAATCTAATTCATTTTAAAAATTTACATAAGCTGGGCGTGGTGGTCCACATCTATAGTCCCAGCACTTGAGAGGCTAAGGTAGGGAGAATCACTTGAGCCCAGGAGTTGGAGACCAGGCTGGGCGACATAGCAAGGCCTTGGTTCAAAAATTAATTGACTAATTAATTAAAAACTCATTTTCTGTTATTTTTAACATCGTGAAAACAAAATTAATTTCTAAAATAGAATTGTATAATAGGCACTTACTTATCTTCTTTTCATTGTATTTGGAAGATTTCTTCCATATTTTCTCTAGTACCTTGGTCTTCTTCGTTTATGATGTCATTTGAGTTGTCTCCTGTTCCTTTTGGGTCTAACAGGAACAGTGCTGCTATGAATGCTCTTGTACATTTGTCCTAGTGTATGGATGTGTGTGTGTTTCGGTCGAGGGCCTTTTTCCTTTCATTGTTTTTTTTTTTCCTTTTAAAAAACATTCGAGGTGGCTTAGGTAATTAAACACATATTAGACTAAACAATTAGTACAAGTAAAGCAGGACATTGAAAACCACTAGTTCCAGAAAGGAGATGACAAAAATGTATCACATGCAGTGAGTGCCTTGTGGGCCTGGGGGAGGGGAGAGTAGTCCTGGGAGGTTCAGTGTGGGCCTGGACCTGCTGGTAGCCAGCAGAGGCTTGGCAAACTGAGGACAGTGGGAAGACGTGGGTGGTTAGGGGTCGGGATGACTTCTTGGTGGCAGGACTGAAGCCACGTACATGGCCAGCTGTGTCCAGTTGGTCTGTCCACCTCTAGGGAGCCTGGCCCACCTTTGGGTTGTCATGTGGAGGCTTGTCCTCTTAGCAGGGACGGGAGCCCCTGGGCAAGGCAATGTGCGTGGGGCTCATCTGCTCCTCCAAGAGCGAGTTTTGCTCCTCTTTTTTGTCACAAGGAGATTATTGGCCTTGTTGAGGAGAGTTGAGGGAGGACAGGATGTCCTCGGATGGGGCTGGCTGCTCCCTGACCGTCTTAGCACTCAGGCGAGGGCCCAGGGAAGGTTCTGCCTTGGTGTGTTGACAGTGGATGTGGGTGGGTGGGCCACGGGCAGTGAATCCTGGGCTCTCCTCAGCTGACAGGCTGCAGCCCAGAGGCCGGGCTTCTCCAGGGTTCTCTAATGGTGTCGCGGCCAGGCGTGCTAGGGCCTGCAAGGCTGTGTGTGGCCTAGACCTTGAGTGGACATTGCTCTTTCCAAGTCAACTTCCCATGGGCAAGGAGCTCATGGCCCTCCCCGCATCTAGCCCTGGCTCCTAGAGGTGCAGGTGGCATTTAGACACCCCTCCTTATTTGTCATGAAGATGACGGAGGAGACAGGCGCAGTTGGTGAGATGGGGTTGGTGGAGTAAGGCCCTTCCCCTGTCTAGAGAAGGTTGAGAGTTCCCTGGGAGCACTGGCAAGACATGGCTGCTGTTTACACCTGAGGCTCCCTCACCCTCGTTCCCATGTCTACTATAGATTCTAGAATCAGCTCACAGATTCACCCCTATCGAGCCGTGGGCAGTTTACCTACAGGCTACCTGGGACTTGACTCCGCCTTGTATCTGGGATGGGGACGCTGCACTCTGCCCCGCTGGGACACAGCACTGTCCCCACCCGCTGCCAGCTCTGAAAGCTTGTCCTCCTGTCCCCTCTGGTGGCCCACCCTGCTCTTCATGCTGCTTCCCTTGGGCCAGTTTTCTACTCTCCAAGGCAGCAGCCTGGGCACTTCAAGGTCTCCCAAAGAGGAGACGGTCACAAATGGAAGGCCTGACAATTGTGACCATCCATCCTGGGCCCCACACTTGCCTGAGCAAGGAAGAGGGTGGGAATGGCCAGAAATGAGTCTCAAGAATTCAGGATTACTGAGCGGGAGCCTTTGGTGAGCAGTGGTGTAGACTTGTCTCTTGAAACCACCCTTCCTTCTCTGGCTCTGCCTGCCAGCCCCACTCCGTGAGCCTCCTGAGCCCATCCTGACTGCCACAATGGGGAGTCCAAGGAAGAGGAATTAGCATCAGTTAATGCATTACTTGTTAGCAACTCTGGTAAAAATAACACAACCTCACATTTAAGCTGACTGGATGGCCCAGATGGAATTTGGAGATTATCCATGAACTGAATTGGCTGGTGTTAAGTCACAATTAGCATGGGCTCACTCTCTTTTCAATTAGTCTGAACAATGCAGAACTGGCTAGCCTGAAAACATGGTCAAGGTTCTGCTTCTGAGGTCTGGCACAGACGGGGAGATCTGAGGATAGCCACTGGGGGCACATACACTCTCATGGGTCCAGGACACTCTCAATTCAGAACCTTTAGAGTCTGTTTCTGAATTTGAGGGGAAAGAAGTGTTCCATCTTCCAAAACCCCAGATCCATGTAAGCTGACTTCGAAGGAAGAAGTGACAAGCTCCCGTGTCCTGCGTCTCGTTCCCAGGCCAGCCTTGCCGTGGCCTGAAGAGTGATGGGCGTAGCCCACAGGGCTTTTCTTCCAGAAACCTCAGCGTAGTCACCAGAGGACTGAGCATGGCATTTTTTCCTCTTGCTCCTCAGTGTCCTCGGAGGCAGTACAAAAATTGCCAACATTTCAAAGAGAACAAGTATTTATAATTATTTGGAAAACAGGGGGGAGGGGTTCCCTTTTTTAGGGGGAAATCTCTTAAATGATTGTGAGGTTATTTCTGGGAAGGTGTAAATCTAGTCTTTATTTAGTCATTTTCAAAATATCCAGGAGTTTTTTAACTAAGCACATTTTTATTTATTGCAAAGCCTTTTTCCATTCTCTGAAAAAAAGTTGAGTTTGGCCCAATTGGTGATAACATTCACAATTCCACTTAGAGGATTCTGGAGCTTTAGAACAGGAAGAAAAAACAAATGCCACAAGTCTTTTTTAAAAAAGTGCTCACAGTACAAAAAAAATAGGATCTAGATCGTGCAGATTGGGGTTATGTTTGGGTTTTTATTGTTTTCTAATTTGCAGCAAAATTGAGCTTAGAAGCTTTTTCCTTTAATCCAAGATTTTAGAGTTTATCCAAATTCCACAAAATAGATTAACAAGACAGCTCTTGAATATTACCCCATAACAAAACATGCATGTTGAAGTAAGACAGCTCACTGTGTTCTTATAGTATCAGGGAAATTATTCAAACTCTAAAATTGCTTCCAATCTCACACTGCATCTGAATGACAGTAGAAGACATGGCAGTTAGCAGGTGACAGCCAGGAAGAGTGCTGCTTGGTGAACCCTCTGCAGTTCATGCCTCATAAGGGGGTCGGCAAAATCTTGGGTTATTTACCTCATATCAGTTCATAGCCCCCTACATTACTGCCTCTGTAATAGGTACATATGTTATTTGGGCTTTTAACTTGTTTTTTTAATAACTTCACTTCACCCTCTGCCTGCCGTCAAAATGCATAGCTAAAATGTGTTAATTCCATGGATCACCATAGGAATAAGCAAATTAATTCAAGTGTCCAAATTACACAGTATTTTCATAGATTCTATATAAAAACTGAGACACTTTTAGCATTCCATTCTGTTCATGGTTGTGTTTGTGTTATTTTAAAACTGCCACATATCAAAGTTGGTTTTCTTTATACAGCATTTTTTGTCCTCAAGAAAACACTGAAGAGGCCCTGTTGCTGCTGCTGATTAGTGAATCAATGGTAAGTGGAATGTGGCTTCATTGTTCTTTCCCCTGTCCCCACCCTCAGGATGGTGTCTAGGATGGTGACTAGAGAGAGTTGGGAAAGGGAAAGGAAGCAGTAGAGGTTTAAAGAGAGGATGTTTCTTAGTTACTGGAGGAGCTAATAGTGTCTCTTGGTCACCTGGAACTTGGGGCTTCTCCTCCCATAGCAATTAGCAGGTATCTTAATTCATCCATCCATCCATCCATCCACTAGTCCTGTTGTATGTATGTAAATAATGCTAACATGACCACCACCTAAAATGTCCACCAAGGGGAGAAAAGCCTTCTCAGGAGCCTCCAGGAGCCTTCTCAGTTTGCTTTGGCTTGAGGAAGAATGTCAGGATCGGAGCCACTGAGACTGCTCTGACCTTTCGCCATGTTCCCACCTGTTCCCAGGCACTGCAGAATTCCACTACTCAGCTCTACTGCTCTGAAGGATTGTCACCAGACCATCGGATTCCTTATGCTTACTTAGTGTTTGGCCAGGATCTTGAATTATAGGCCTAAGACTGCATCACTCATCGTTGAGTGGACTTCTGTCCTGTATAGCGCTAGACACTACAGCCTGGTTTGAAACCCTGGGGATGCTGTGTCATAGTAGTTACTGTCACTGCAGGTAAACCAGGTGTTCCGAGCACCTGAGCAGAATAGCAGCCTTCTAGAACTCAAAAGGACCTAGAGGACCTCATGTCCATTCATCTGCTTTGGCAGATGCGGAACCTGAGGGCCAGAGCAAGCTGAATGCACATGCGTGCAAGGACTGCTGCTCCTGCTAGATTGCGCTGCCCCCCTCCGTGACTTCTAACCACCAGGTGGGCAGAGGGAAGCTTAAGGAAGGGAGAAAGGCTGTTCCCCTTCTCCTGTTATGCTCGAATTCGGGACCCCCAAAAGACCACCAGAGACCAAGATCGATGTAAGCAGCAAAGAGGTTTTTATTGCGAGCTAGCTCGGTCCTCCGCGCTCACACAGCAACTGGTGACGCTGAGAGGCCCCGAGCCCAGGGTTTGCAGCAGTTTTATACATTCTTTGGAGAAGGCAGGGACCCCCACATACATCATAGCATCTCTTAGCAAATCATCACACACCGCGGGAAAATCAAATAACAACTCTAAAACATGATTAGCACATTCACAGGTGGGAACAAGTTGGGAAGGGGTGATTGGTTACTACAAGAGGGGGATTCGTTTGAACTGATTGGTTTAAGCCAAGAGGGGTGTACGTGTTGAACTACATGGTTTCCCAACACTTTATCAACCACCATAAACTACTGGGAGGGTCATCTGGCATCCCAGGCATTTCCCTGTCTCATGCTGATTGGTGGCTGCTAGGGGGTTGCTATGGGTCCTCACCTAGCCTGACTGAGTCAGGGATACCTGGTGCAGTAGATCTCTCCTGTTATTTGTGGATAAACAACTGAGCAGGGTGGGAATGTGCCTAGGAGTGCTCTGTGGGCCTTTCCAAGGACAAAGGTGATGTCCCTTCCTTGGACAGGCTTTGCTCTGAGGAAGAGGCTGGTTTTTCACTCCGTGCCCCTCAGGTGTGCTATTTAACTGGAGGCGTGAAATACTCCCAGATGGAAGAGTCACGGACATGGAGCACACACGCACACGTGCCAGAGCGGCAGGGTCAGCAAAGCCAGAACAGTCAGGGAGGGGAGCATCCTGGCCACAGTTTAAAACACTGGGTTTTCTTGTTCTGCAAAAAGGCCCTGAGGTGTTTACAAGAGCCAGGCTCCTTGAGTCACCTCTGCTTTTGACTTAGACACTCTTGACGTCTTTGGCTTTCTTTCCCTCCAGGAAGCGGGTTGCCCTTGGCTCATCTTTCCTTGACTGTCAGCTGCTAACGGAGGACAGTGTCACTTATATTCTGTGCTCTGCCTTGGCACAGTCAGGGAAGGCACATAGATTCCCAGGTTTGCACTTGATGGCATTCAGTGGCTGTTGTGCAAGTGAGAGGCCTCACCTGCTTTGCACCAGTGTGACAAAGGGTCAGCTCCTGTTGGCATCCTACACTCTTCATCCCAAGTGGGGCTCTTCACAGCTGGGCAGTTAGTTTCCTTTGGCAAACTTGGTTGGTTAGGGCACGAACGCCCTGAACACATGGAGAGCATGCATTTAGAGCGCTTGGACGGTTCTCATTGGAAATGTTGCGGTTCATCGTCAGGTCGTGTGTCCTGGTCTGGGATTCGGAGAACATGGCCACCTCTCCACAAGGCTTGCTCTGGCTGAGTGTGGATGCCGGGGATTGATGTCTGTAAATTTCCTGCTCCTCAATGGAGTGAGAGAAAGTCGAAGTCCCTGTGGACAGTGAGATTTGACTATGTGGTATTTAATTTCTGGAAAAATCTCTTCTGGGGATGGTGAAATCAAGTCATCAGTAAATATGAAGGACCAAGTTTCCAAACAAGATGGTCCTTTAAATCACTCCTAGATTTAAGTTGCCCTTGGGATCTTTTCTTCATGTCCTTTGACTCCTTAATTTTTCAGTTGTTAGGCTTAATTTTTCAATTATAAGGCAGAAAAACTGTGTGCTCAATTTCAGAACCCAAATGAGAATGCCAGGTTTTTTGGATGTCTGAGAAAATAATTTTCTTCGTTGGTTCTGATTTTAACTTAGAAACATAAATTTGTCCATAGTCTCTCCACCTACAAGAAATCATTTGGAATTGTACTGCTTTCTCACTGCATAGCAAATTAGTTTTTTCCCAGAGAAAAAGATGATCAGAACTCTATTTGTATGACTACTGCTGTGGCAATATTCTGGGCTACTTACTATTTGTGGATCTGATTAAGGTCCTGTATTGTACCTTTTTAGTCAAAAGGTATTGATACTGTCTCCAAAAATGGAAAAAAGAAGAAAGGGTACATGTGGTATAACTTGAAAATCTCTCCTAAGTAGTGTATGTTGTGCTTTGTTTTATTCCAGGCTTTGGTCTGGTATGGAACATTCATAGCAAATAAATAAAATGAGACAGCAGGTCCCACTTCCTTCAGGGCATCTTTTATTGGGCTCAAAAGGCACTCTGTATAGAAAACCATAGAATGAAATCTTCAAAAGCAGGCTCAATTCCATGAGAGAGGACTCACTTTGCAGGAAGTGGCCTGTCTTACATAGCCTCATTTGTCTTTGACATTTAAGAGCCAGGAGTTTTAAAGTGAGTAAGTTGGATGGGCGGCTAAAAGCAAATGTCTTAAACTCACAAGAAATAAAATGTTTTACCTCATTAGCGAAAGGGAAGGCGTGTGCCTGGCCTTTCCGAATGTCAGCAGGAAGATGAGCAGCAGCTGGGGGACAAGTGGCCCTGGAACCTCATGTCCGCTTTACTGGGGAAGACTGAGGGCTCTTTCTCTGCTTGTAGGCCTAGACAGCTCTGGAGACTTTTGCTCATTAGCAGGGGGGGAAGGCAGGTGAAATTCAGCCTTACTGTCTCAGAGCTCCCTTTTAGGGGAAAAGGAAAATGAACTGGCTGTCGAGCCTCCCGTGCATGTGGTTTATCTGGAGGGATCTGTGGAGAAATTAAATTTCAAAGCAATGGAAACAAGTTGCTATAAAGAGCATTTGATTTCTGGATAGATGTGATGAGTGGGCTGGGATGTGCCCCATGTGCTTCCGCACCAGGCAGTGGAGACTTGGAATTGGCAAGGTGTTCTCTTGAGTCCCCTGTGGTAATGCCATTTGAAGTAAAACTCGGCTTGCTTCTTGCCTTCTCTTCCACATCTGTTTTGTGCTTCTCTTTACAAGGTGAATTAGTCTTCAAGGTTTGTTCCAGTGAAGATGTCATTTAGGGATTTGAATGCTGTTCAGTGATAGAAGAAAAGCATGATATATCTCCATGGGACCAGTGGAACTCGATGACACCATTTGGTGATGGGAAATGCAGGGCTGGGAACGTTCTCTACTCTTTAGAGCAGAAGCAGGATCACAAGTGAGACACGACAGGGTCCCTTGGTGGCTGCTGCTGCTGGCCAGGACCAGCTGTGTCTGCCGTGAGGCCAGCTGTGAACCCAAGCCCAGGGAAGCTCTGTCTGCTTTGCCTGTCTCCAGACACTACTGATGGCTCACGCCTCGGGCCTTCAGCATTGGGTCATACTCTATGCCATGTGCTAGGGTGCTTTGGGGACTTGGAAAGTATGACTAGAGGTGACAGGCCCCTTATTGCTGCCTTTGTCCTAGGCTCTCAGCAAACTGTGAGAGGCCAGAGGGCCTGGGTGGCTTCTCTACCATAATGGTGGCTGTGAGCATGGGCTGGCTCACCATCTGCCTCTCTCTTCCATGTTTTCAGGCCAACCGGGATGCTGTGCTGAGCAGGACACCTGAGCACAGGAGTGACCGCCTCATCAGCTTGCAGAGCGCGTCTGTGGTCTATGACTTGCTGACCATTGCCCTTGGAAGAAGAGGCCAGTATGAGATGCTGTCAGAGGTACAGCTGCTGAGTGGTTGACTCCCAGGTGGGGGTGGGGTGGCTGGGTGACCTCAGGGAGGAGCTGAGACCTGGTCCTGAGCCCCCGACCACTGGCTGCCATGTGACCTGGGGCCAGTCATGAACTTTGGTTTCCTCCCCTGAAAAGGGGTGATTGGGCTGAATGATTGTATTGTGGCATTGACCCATGGCCTCTTACCACTAGTGGACCTCACCCAGCAGGCTCTGATTGTGGGAACAGAAGGCCAGTGTTGCCCAAGCACTTTTTCATCCCATGTACTCTCTTTCATAACCAAAACAGGTTATTAATTCCCATCTGGGGTATTAATTTCCTTACAAAATGGTTTAATTTAAACTCTCAGTGCATAACTCCTGGTGACATGGCAGCTTCTGGCACATGTGTCATCAGGTTAGCTGATACAAACTTTCATGCCAGGTAAGCGCTGTCTTCCTTCACAGTGTATTGCTGGACAGAAGGGACCCAGTGGGTTCCAGGTCTTGTGACAGTGCTGTCTTCCTCTCAGGCCCTCAACCTGGAGGAACTGCTTGGGTGGAAGCTTGTCTGGCAGGCTCAGAAGGAGCCAGTTGATCTGGAATATGGTTACAATGCATTGAGTTCCTGTCCAGAATACCAGATTCCCCCTTGGTGAGGCTGAATAAGTAAGGAGACCACTTTATCTTTCTTTTACCGAAATATAAAGAAAGAAAGGGGAAAGAAGCAACCTTATTTTGTTAAAATAAACTTTTCTGTGTTATTTATCTTTCTCTTTCTAAATTTATACCCATTGCAACAGCCTCTGGGCATGAGGACAGGGAATGAAATACAGTAACGGATTGGCTGAAATCAGATAAGCGCTCACTCACCCTCTAGCCTGCCGTGATGGCCACATTAGGCAGGAACCTTGGGGAACAGATGAGCCTGCGTGGCTGGAAGCTTTTTTTAGTCTTTGATTTGGTGACTACACAGGGAAGTGGTTACTTCAAACACACAAACCCCTCATGATGTAGATAATGCAGTGTCCAGATGCCCCAGCACACATGGCCCACCCTGCTATGACTTGGTCCAGGCTCAGGGTTGGTCCAGACTATTGTCCCCAAGGAGTCCTAGCCCCCATGGAGTGCCTAGGGTTCCCAGGCCCCTGCTCCCAACCAGCTTAGTTCCTGCTCAGCATGGCCAGGCGTGCCCATCCGTGGCTTGGTACACCCACTCACAGTTGAGTTCTTTCAAGGTGAACTTCTCTCCACCAGACAAACCACTTGACACCTCTCTGGGTCCACAGTGGAGTGTGTTTGCGAGTCAGCTTCTGTCCCCTGGTGTGGCAACACAGCCTTTCCCCAGTTTGAAATCTACCCACATCTGAAACAGTTGGGAGGAGCCCAGGGTGGCTGGCTCCACTCCGTGGATAGGCTCTGGCCCCTGCCTGCGGTTGGCTCTTCGCTCCATGAACAGCCTTGGGGGCCGCTCCACTGGAGATCGTTCCCCTGCAGGCGGGTAGCTCCAAGGCACTTGCTGCCATCCCCACCCATGGAATTCCAAGACTGAGTTTTCACTCAGATGACTTTGATCTTGGTGCCACCTTTGCAGCTTCCATCTTGAAGTGATTCTTGACACCCGAGTCACAGGGTGGTCGGGTTGTGGGAGCCTCTGTGGTTCACAAAGTGACCACTGATCACATTTAAAATGGTGGAGATAGCACCAAAGGCTGGAATGGAAGGGTGGAAGAGAGGGAACTGTATCAGTGTGTGTCCCCTGGGGCCTTTTGGATTTTGTGTCATATCTGTGTTTCTCTATTAAAAATGTAAGTTAATTGATAAAATATATAAAATAGAGGACATTTATTTTTTCAACATGAACATATGCTGTGACTAAGGTTGGGGATATAGCCTTGAGTAAGGAGTGGCCCCTGCCCATGGCAGCTCCCAATCTAGACTGAAGTGGCAGTGCTACCTTCCAGGTGGCCACCCCTGGGGCTGAGAAAGACCCCAACACCCAGCCTCTGCCTTTCCTGCCCTTTCTACTCTGGGAGGAGGAGCCCCCCCTTACCCCCCCCCCCCCGCCCCCGCCAAGCACGTGGCCGCCGCACTCTCTGGTCTTCTAACTGAGATGGTGGGTGTCTTAGGAGAAAGAGAGCTCACAGCACCTTGAGGCAGCCTGTCCTCCCGCAGATGGCTTGGCCACTGCAGAGGGGCCAGGCCCACTGCTGCTAAGCAAGGACCCTCCCTGCCTCCGTTCCAGGCCACATCTCTCAGTAGCCTGCTTTCCGCTTCTCCTCATTTACAAGGGTTTTCTTGAGTCCATTTGGTGCTTTTCTTCCTCTCCTATTTGCTCTTCTATTTTCTGTGAACTTTAAATTGAAAGGATAACTGGCTTTTAAAAAATTGGGGTAAAATTCACCTAGCAAATTGAGCCGTTTTAAAGAGTAGAGTTCAATGGCATTCAGTGTGTTCACACTGCCGGGCAACAGTGACAGTCACCTCTGCCTCGCCAGCTCAGAAGTCCTGACGAGGCTGCTCATGAAGAGGAGCATCGACTAAGCTTGCAGGTTTGAGGTTCAGAGTCCAGAAGCTTACTGTAGGCTCCATGAAGAGGGCGGCCACTTTGCTTCATCTCCTGATATAGGTGTCCGGGGGCAGCATGTAACCACATCTCGGACCGGGAGCAGAGAGGATGGGTAACAGCCCTCTAGTGAGAACTCAAGGTGCTCCACTCCCACGACCTAAGGACACTGTTGCTAGGGGCAAAATTGCGGGAGAAATAAAGAATGTCCACGCGCTTCTGCCCCTTTCAATGCTTTATTCCCTCAAATTACTCAATACAATTTCACTCTGTAGGTTCTTAATCAAGAAAACTACAATCCTTAATGCTAGGCACTGCAGTAGACATAATCAATTCACAGCAAATAATTCTAGATTAATTCTAAGCACTGCAAAACACACTTAATCATGACAGGCTAGTGACAGACATTCCCTCTGCGTGCTAAGTTCAAAAGTCTTAAGCCTTAGGCTTTATGTCCAGCAGATGCACACTCACTCAGACCGCAGTGACCAGGTCCAGAACCAAGGCAGGCTTTTCCTGGTGTGGAGTGGACGCCCGGTTGAGGAGAGGGTCATAGGGAGAAGTTGTGGCTCTCACCAAGGCCCAGATGAGGCCGTAGAGTTTGAGAGCAATGAGGATTACGCAGAGGATCAAGAAATGATGACAAGTGATGGGATGTCAGATCCTCATCAGGCTTGTTTTGGCTGACTGAATCCCTGTTCATCAGCTCTGTTATTTATACTAAATTTTGGGGCTTTTGACCCCCCTTTCAATCCTTATCAGCTACCACCAGATTTCTCCATGACATCATTTACCCTGGGGTCAGATGATCTGGTCTGGTGATCTCTACCCTGATCTTCTCGCCTTTCACTTCTTATCAGGCGTGGTCACCCTGCCAGGGGCTTCACTCTGTTTATCAGGGTGATGGGAAGTGACTTGTCTGAGGCTGTATTGGAGGGATCTGTTGGATGTGCCTTGTGAGGCTGCAGGTTTCAAACTGGAGTTTTTAAAATGGAGTTGCTTAGGCTCAGGCCTAAGGCCATCCTCACAGACTCCCACTGGACCCTGCCTCCCAAGAGTTCTACCACCTCCCAGAAGCACCATCCTGGGGACCAACTCGTCAATCACAGTGGGCCCTTGGGGACACCACTAAAACCACACCGAGCCATGGGGCTCTAATCCAATGTTCTAATCCAACATTTTCATCTGCCTTGCAAAAGGAATTCCCCTCTGCTCCCCTCACCCCCCAGCCCCACTGCTAATCTCTTTCTGTCTCTATGAATTTACCATTTTGGGTGTTTGGTGTAAATAGAATTAGCTAATCTGAGACCTCTGGTGACTAGCTTCTTTCACTTAGCACAATGCTTTCAAGGTTAGCCACATAGTAGCATGTGTCAAGATTTGATTCTTTTTATGGCTAAATAACATTCCATTGTGTGGCTACACCACAGTTTGTGTATTTGTTCATCAGTGTTGGACACTTGGGTTTTCTTCAACTTTTAGTTAGTGTGACTAGTATTGATGTGAGGGTGACTGGTTTTAAACTTCCTGTTATCTTAGTGATTATCACTATTGTCGCATATTCCATTTCCTTGTCTTCAGCGCCTGCACCATTGCCAAGGTGACAGTTCTCAAACAGGACAGGACCAGCACCCTTCTGTTCAGAAGCACACAGCTCTTCCCTTCTTTTTTTTTTTTTCTTTTGTTTAATTTCTTTTCCTTCCATAATGAAATTTACTTCATTGTTTATCTTTCTGCCATATGTAATAGCCCTGCATGTTTGAAATGAAGCAATAGATACCAATACAACAAAGAAAATAAAAGTTCCTCAGGACCCAGTAGTTGGCTGTCCATTGACATTTTAGAGGCCTTTTTTTTTTTTTTTTTTTTGGTACTAGGGATTGAATTCAGGGGTACTCGACCACTGAGCTACATCCCCAGCCCTATTTTGTATTTTATTTAGAGACAGGGTCTCACTGAATTGAGTTGCTTAGTACTTCACTTTTGCTGAGGCTGGCTTTGAACTCACCATCCTCCTGCCTCAGCCTCCCAAGCTGCTGGGATTATAGGTGTGTGCCACTGTGCCCGGCTGAGACCATCTTTTTATACATTTTTATGCATAAATGCATGTACATTGTGTATGATTTAAGGAATGGGATGATGTTATGTGCATTTTTTGTGGATATTTCCTATTCTTTTATCCCCCACCCATTGACATGCCACCAACCTAGTTGTCCTGGGGTACAATTGCTAGGGTTAGAGGGCTTTGATATGAGTTTTGGATCTGCCACTAAATGATGGTGTGGTCCTAGGTGTCATCAGCCTCCTCTGTTTCTATTTCTTCTCCTATAAAATAGAACAATACTCATGTGTATCTCTGACAGTAGTGAAGGGTGTGCTTATTAATCCATATCAAGTCTCAGAACTGAGCCCAGCACAGAGAACTCACTGAATAGCAGCTGAGTGCCGCTGCTGCTACAGTTACAGCCACTGTATACATAGGAGTTACCAGGCACAGAGCATTTTAAAAACAAACATCTTTTGTCTTCAGGAAGTTTCCTGTCTAGTTACGGGGACAACTAGTAACACATGAAAAGAGACTACTGAATAGTGCAAGGTACATTAACTATATTAGAGAAGACTGGAGGGTGCACGGCCTATTAATTCCCAGGGGAATAGAGTAGGCCAGTTGCAGCTAAGTTTCTCAGATTGAGAGTGCCAGTCAAAGACTTGCAGAGCATATAGATGGAGTATATCTAAAAGACCTGATAGGAATTAAATACAGTAGTCCCCACTATCTGCATTTTTGTTCTCTGTTGTCTTAGTTATTTTTGATTGACCTTGGTCTAAAATATTAAATGGAAAATCCCAATAATAAACAATTTGTATGTTTTAAATTGCATGCCATTGTGAGTAGTGTGATGAATTATCCCACCTGTAAGGGTGAGGAACATCATCCCTCTTTCCAACATATCCATGCTGTATGCACTACTTGCTAGTCACTTATTAGTTGTCTTGCTTATCAGATCAATTATCATGGTATTGTGGTGTTTGTGTTCACATAGCACTATTTTACCTAATAATGGCCTAAAAATAGTGCTGAAAGGAAGCACCAGGGCCTAAAATGAGGAAGGACCTTAACTCTCATATGTTGTAACTCTGCCATGCTACATATGATCTAAGAGCAGGAGATACCCTTTATCATCATATTGCAGAGGGATGAAGAGATTAGGCCCAGAGGGCTGGGAACTGAGGGCCTCCCCTCCTTTTTGGTAGGAGAGAATGTTAGAAAGAGTCTGGGACTCGACTGCACCTTGCTTGTGCCCCTCATTGATGGGATCCAGCCACATCTCCCTATAGCTGATCTTCGAACAGGTTCTCTCTGTCTCAGGAATGATGCATAAACCCTCCTTTTTGTGAGGGGAGACTTTGGTAAACAGGCCACAGATAAGAGGTTCTGTCCTACAATTTTCCTTCCTTCTCTTGTCCCCAGCCACATCAACTCTTCCACAAGACAGGACAGGACACATTTTCCTTCTTGGCTCCTCTCCTCTCCCTACACGCCAAAAAGGTGCTCCTTTTTGTGATTGCCGGCAGTCCCCATTCCTCCAGTCCCTGCACCCTCGGTAGCAGCTCTGTTGTGTGCACTGTGCAGACCCAGCTTTGAAGAGCCATGCTTACACCCAGGGAGCTGAGCTTCTCCTACAGGGCCTCTTCTCTTCCCGTCCCTTTCTTCGCCCTGCTTATTGTAGATGGAAGTCTCTTGCAGCTCAAGACCTACTGCCTCTGTTTGTGCCCACATCAAGCCTTCCTTTTCTTCAGGGCACTGTTCAGCCAGAACTGGGCATGGAGCATGGAACAGGGGAAACACAAACCTGAGTTTTATCACAGCCTTGGTCCAACAGGTTTAAATAGAAGCACAATGTTTACCATCTTGCCAGTGCTATGAGTTTTCATGTTTTTTTCAAGACTAATTGTGAGCCCTGCTGAAAGGTTTGTGTAGGAAGGAACACTTCTTCTTCCCCTTCAATTTAAACAGCAGCACTAGTTGGCATGACAACCCGCACTATTAAAAGCAAAGCAAGGAGCACTGCTTCCTCTGTGTTTCAGAATGAGCCCACGCTGCTGGGGAGGTTGCTTTCTGGAATTTGACTATTGATGGCTCCATTTTGGCAGAATATTATGGGGTCCTTTTGGAAGGTTGTGTGTATTCTCCCTACATTGATGTGGCAGCTTTATAAAGACAGAAGTGGTATTTTTATCTTTCCCCTTGAACTCCTGTTCATTTGTTTATGATAAATCTTAACAGCACTGTAGTTCTGTGGGGAGAGCCATCTGCATGGTGATTGTCCCAAAGGGACATATGCACCTCTCTCCCCTGTGCTGTCTTGATCAGGAACTGTCATGGGGAGCCATGGGCCTCTTGTGCAGCCCCACTGGCTCCAATTAATCAATAACTGGACCTGGACCTGGGAGCCAAGGGCCCCGGAAGGAAAGGCATCAGTGTGTCTGAGTGCCACAGACTTGAGCAACCAAAGCAAAATCCCGCTCCCAGTGGACGCTCAATAAAACCTTGCCGAGCATCAGTGCTTCTCAGTGGCTGTTTAAGCTGCTCTACTCTGCTGTGCCTTGATATGCAATGAGTATATCTTCCCCCGTCAGGGACAAAGGTTAGAGATCGAGTGGGAGTCAGGCAGCAGAGGGGGAGATGGGCCCAGCTTGGAGCAGAGCCCCTGGACTGATCTCAACTCTCAGCAATCTTTGTGGACCAACTCAGTAGAGACTTTCAGTATCATTTTGTATGATGGCTTTCCCCAAAGAATCTAAGCCCTAGTGTTTCCATAGCCCTATTATGGAAGCATTTTTTTTTTTTAATGAAATGTTGGTTTCTTCTTCTGATCCTGTTTAAGCTGCTCCTGTTGCTCCTAGGAATATTGGCATTTTCATTGAGGGTCACAAGGTATATACCTCATGTTTTGTTTGAACGTTTGACATAAAAATTTCTTTAAATATGCTGTTTTAATCTTTTTAAAGGGTGCAATTCAGTGGTGGTCAGTTACATTCCCATTGTTGTGCAACTATCATCACTAATCACAATTTTTTTTCCATCAGTTCAACAGAAACCATACCCATTAATCAATAACTACCCCTCTTCCCTCCCCCTTGCCCTGGCAACCTCTAATCCACTCTCTAGCTCTTGAGTCTACCTGTCTTGGGTGTCTGTAGGATGGAGTCATGGGGTGCTTGCTTTTTTGTGTCTGGCTTGTTCTTTAACTGGTGTTTTGAAGGTTCAGCCACGTTGTGGTGATTCATCTGATGGTGTGTGTCAACCTGTGTTGAACTTTTCTGCCCCAGTCCTGGGATTGAGACAGGGCCCCCCCACACAGGCTGGGCAACACTTTGCCACCAGCTACCTCCCCGCTCTGGTTAACTCTTCGGGAACTGCCACATTCTCTTTTCATAGCAGCTGCACCGTTTTACACTTCACTGCAGTGTTCAGGGTTCTGCATTCCCACAGCCTCACCAGCATGAGCTACTTTGGTCGCAGTCATCCTAATATGTGTTAAGTGGTATTTGCTGTGGGTTTGATTTGTGCTTAGTTTCCTCATGACTAATGATATTGAGCATCTTTTCATGTGCTTATGGGCCATTTGTTTGTGTTCTTGGCAGAAGACTGTTCAAGCTCTGTACCCATTTTTAAATTGGGTTTTTCCATTTTATCGTTGAGTTGCAGAGTTCTTTATTTATTAAACATAACAAACTCTTGTCATATATTTAATTCACCAGGATCTTCTCCCATTCTGTATGTTGTCTACTTACTTTCTTGATAAAGTCCTTCAGTGCATAAAAGTTTTAAATTTTGGTTAAACCTACTGTTGAATATATTTTATCTTTTGTTTCTTATGCTCTTGGTGTCATGTCGAAGAATCCAAGGCTATAAAGATTTACCCCTGTATTTTCCCCTAAGAGTTTTATAGTTTTTGCTCTTATATTTAGGTTGTTGGTCTGTTTTGGATTAATTTTGCATATGGAGTGAGGTAAGGATCCAGTATTCTTTTACATGTGGAAATCCAATTACTTCAGCACTGTTTGCTCTTCTATCCCCTGTTGAATGGAGTTGACACCCTTGCAAAAACCAATTGACCATAGACATATGGGGTTTTCCCCTGTGATTTTAATTCCATCTCCTTGGTCTTGATGTTTATCCGTATTGCAAACAGGCAGCAAGTCACACTGGGCCTGTGGGTTAGCAACCCCTGCTTCAGTCCCTTCTAAGATGTCGCCAGCTCTAGATTCTCTGCAGTTCATTGCTCTTCATCATGCTTGGTCTGGGACCCTCTTTGCAGGTTAGCTGATGGGCTACATTCTAGATATTCAAGTTGGTTCCTTCATTTAAGCATTTAGTGCATACTGTTTTGTACATGAGGTACCACTGGTCTGCCACTCTCTGATTCCTTCCTTCCTTTGTCCTATCAAGAATGATGCAACCCAGGTGGAGGGCTAAAGTCTGTTGCCCTAAGCCAGGGAGGTAGACCGAGAACAAAACCCAAAGGGAGAGGCCTTTGAGGAGGGGGAGTAGAGGAATGGGATGCCCATTTCCAGACTTTAGTGCACTTGGTAAAGATAAGAAAGAGCAGCAGATCCACAGATGGAGCTGTTTGTGTGGTCCTTAGAGACGCTTCACTTTTGTGCAGACGTGGCCATGTTCCCTTGTGGAGTCAAAAAGAGGATGTGCCAGAGGGTGGCGTCCAGCACTCAAACCCTGTAATAAAGTCTAGGACTTTGAAAACACAACCAACTCCCCACTCCTCCCACAGTGACCAGAAGCAATGATATCATTTCATTTAAGTGTTTGCCAAAGTAATAAAACTTCATAACTCCTCTGCTTGGAGCAGTCTTACTGTTTTAAAGCAAAAAAGAGAAACCGAAGGACTGTGGAGGGGATATGGAGTTTGCTCTGTTTTATTTCCAACATAAGGGAGAAAACTTGAGCAAGCTTTGACAGTGTGTCTGCATTTCCTCACGATTCAGGAAGGGAGAGGGGAGGGTTTTTGTTTTGTTTTGTTTTGTTTTTGTAGTGTGGATTTAATCCAGAGGTGCTTTACCATTGAGCCATATCCCCAGACCTGTATTTTTAAATTTTTTTTATTTTTTTAAATTTTTATTTCTTACATACATGACAATAGTAGAATTCATTACAATCATAATTATCCATTCAGAGCACAATTTTTCATATCTCTTTTGAGACAAGGTCTGAGTTGCTAAGAGCCTCACTATGTTGCCGAGGCTGGCCTCAAACTTGAGCTTCTTCTGTCTTAGCCTCCCAAGTCTCTGAGATTACAGGTGTGTGCTGATGTGCCTATGCTATACCACTGAGCCCTGAGAGAGGTCTTTTATTTGGAGCTGAGGTCCTGAAACTGTGCGTTTTAGAAACTTTTCCTGGGCCCAGAATCCTGTGGAGTAGATCTCAAACTTCATTTCAATTTGTGCTTTTATTTTTAGTTAGTTTAGAAATAAGAGCCCTGGATTGAGTATCATGAGACCTAGATTTTGACTTTAGGTCTGCCACCAGGTCACCCTGGGTAGGTGCTGTCTCTTCTCTGGATCTTATTTCCACATCGATAAAGTTAAGAAAGGGACAGAATAATCTCAAAGGTCTCTACTTGCTCTATGACTGTGTCATTCTGTGAGTCTAAAATAATGGTCCAGGATGTCTAAAGGCTGAGATGGTTTTTCATTGTTAAAAGTAGAGAAGTGAAATAGTGACCACATGTAGGTTAAATGCCTCTGTGACAAGCATTGTGACACCGCTGCAAGGCACTCCACTTAATGCTGACTCACTAAGTGCGTATGATGCAGAGAAGGAAATGGTCCTGATGTGGGGTTCCATGCCATGAGAACTGCCTGGATCCAGCCCATCTGGCTGCTGGGCGCAGACGAGGATGGTTCCCTGTGTTACTCTTCTCTTTTGAGGGTGATGGACTTCAGACCTGGGCGTCAGGCTAAGTGGGAGAAGTGCCTAATGATTTCTGCCCCTTCCCATGTGGGTTTTGGTTGCTGACTTTCAGTCTTGAATTCCCAAAATAGACACTGTCTTCTCCTTGCTGTGGCATTGTGCAGCTGTCACTGCCAGGCACCCAGTTGGTGTCATTGGTCTGTGCGCATAAGGAAGGTAATTGACTAATGCCTTCCTCTGACAGAGGAGCGTCTCGTTCTCAGAGCCCGTCAAGGTGGATGCACGTGAAAAGCCAAAAGAGACTGGACAAGCACAAGCCCTCGCTTCAGAGGGAGACATTCTTGAAGTGACATTTGGATGACCACTCAAATGATTAGGATGCCCTGTAGGGTCTCAAGACTATATCCACGGCATCATGCGAGTGCTACACGAGCTTCAGAAAGGTGGCAAGTGTGATCCCTGAATGTACCTGTCTTTCCCGGTAGGACATAATACTGCTGCCATGTCCACTTCTTTTCTTGCAAGGAAGGTGATTTGGAGATGTCACCCCAGCTTTGTGTGGGTGACTTGGATCTGTAGTTCTGGATTCGACCCTGTATTCCCTCTCCCTAGGCCTCGCCACCCTATCCACCTGATACCAGGAGTGGAAAGGGGCCAGAATCTCGCTCTCGTCCCTCCTGTCCACTCTCCTTGTGCCCTCTTCTGGCACCCCACACCACTTCTCAGGGGTTCCCACAGCCCACCCTTGCCCTCTTTAGACTACCCTGTTTCACAAAAGCAGCATCCACAGCTGTCACATTACAGCATTTGCTCAGGCAGACGCCCTCTGGGGCATTTGCCACGCATCACTTCACTCAACCCTGAAACAGCCCGTGGCTGGGGAGGGAGGGACCTGGACCAAGCCTGGGCAGCCTGGCCCGGGAGCCAGCACCTTCACCACACCACAGGGCTGCTCTCCTCCTCCCCAGCTTTACCACACCAGGCCCTCGTCCTCCAGCAGCCTCTGACACGTCCCACCGGGCAGAGACCCCTGCCATCTGTGAAGTATATTTTTATCAGGGATTCTTTCCCATGAAACCATCACTAAAAGGTTTTTTTGTTTTATTTTTGTGGTGCTGGGGATTGAACTCAGCGCCTTGCACACATACTAGGCAAGCGTTCCACTACAGGGCTATGTCCCCAGCCCGCTGTAAATGCTTTTTATTTTATTTTATTAGCATATATTGTGTCCCCACTTCCCTTCAACATTAAAACTGGACATTTTTACTGTCACAGATATAAATGAGTATCCTTAAAAGGACCGGTTAAACAATGGGGTGAGCACCTCCCCATCTCAAGGGAGGTCGTGAATGGCAATTTACCCTGTGACAACCCAGGTTCCTTTCTACATAGATGCATTCCATGAGCGGGGGCTTGTATCACTTGACGTTTATGGCAACAGAAGAGACAGTGTGTCAGATGTCCGCATGGTGTGCAAGGTGTCGGGGTTTGGGGAGCGTCTGGAGCTTCTGATGCTATCTGGGCTGGCATGCTGTCACCACGCATCCTGAGGATGCCAAGAGCCAGTTCATGATTGTTGACTTGCATTTCCTTTCTTTACGACACCCCTTTGGCTTATCATGAGATGTAGGTTGCTATAGTTATGAGAAGTCTGAGCTGGGAAGGACTGTGGAAGATGCTATGTGTAGAGGAAACGTGTGGCCCGCTACTCCCTTGTCCAGTTGAGCCTTTGAGATGGCTGGAGGCGATCACCAGCTGCCTCAGTGCTGGTGGGTGGTACAGGATCAGTCATGCGTCTTTACCATTCCGCAAGCTGGGGAGGTTTCCTTCAGTAGCCTTAGGGATCCCCAAGAGGCCATGGGAACAGGACCCCCATTAGCAGGAAAGGTATCACTGCATCTCTGAAGCAGGCTGGGGAGCACGTGGCCTTTTGAGAGGCCTTTTACTTAGCTACACTTAGCTTTATGCAGCAGGAGAGGGCCTGCTAAGTGGAGTGTGAGTGGCATGTCTGCAACTGAAGTCTCAGAGGAGCAGAGTGCCGTGGTTATAAGCCCAGGCTCTAGAATTAGATAGCCTGCTTCACACCCAAGTTCACCACCAGCTCTCTGAGACCTTGTGTGGTCACTCAGCACCCCTGTGTATCAGGATCCTTACCTGTGACAAGGTGATACTCACACCTGCCTAGACCTGTAGGGTGGTTAGGACGACCTAGGGAGGCAGAGCTTGAAAGGCAGTGGGAGCAGTGCCTGGCTGCATCGCAGGCATCACCAGGAGAGAAGAGAGTAACAGGCACACATTCTGGTCCAGCTCTGAGGCACTGCGCCATGTTTTCTTTTCTTTTTTTTTTTAATTTTTATTTATTTTTTTTAGTCATACATGACAGTAGAATGTATTTTTATATATAATACATACATCTGCGCCATGTTTTCCAGGGTCTCACATTGAATACTTTTCTAAAAGGAGGAAAGTCAGTACTATAAATTTGAGTGTTCATATATTGAGTGGAATAAAATGACCGGTATTATGCAATTTGTTGCATCTTCTTTCGTAACATAAGAATGTTAAAAAGAAATTTAAAGGAGTAAGAGCTAGTTTTTCTGTAGCACTTACTAGCCTGTATTTGAGGTGCTGTTTCTTGGGCTTTTCAAGTATTAACTACTTGACTCTCCCTGATTGCTGTTATAGCTCCCAGTTTACAGTGAGGATCTAGGTGCAAGAGGTTAATTGGTTGCCCAAATGCACACACCTAGTGCATGGTGATGCTTAGATTACTTATTTTGTGGATTCCCTATCCAGAGGGTTCCCAGGCAAAGGCTGTACAAACAACTACCTGTTGGGGCTTCAGGTAGGGCTTGTTGCCAGGGGAGCCCGAGGCATTTGCTTCTGGCCTTGGTTGTAGATGATAAAACTTGACTTTCTAACTCAAGCAGGAAAAGCACCTGTCAGTCTGCACTGCTTAGCTTGCAAGATCCAGAGGAGGCTGAAGAACAGACCTGAGCAGACAACAAGAGGCCACAGTGCATTTAGAAGGCCGCTATCTGCCTGTTGCCTCTGAGACCCCCCAGTGGGAGGGGCCTCTAGGATTAGGAACTGTGGTCCCTCCCTACACCTCTAGCTCCAGATTCATGCCCAGCCCCTGATTGGCTCTGCCTAGATCATGTGATAGCTTCCCATTGCATCCCTTCTCTCTGGGTTGTCCTGGCTTCTCCCCCCAAATCAGAAGTTTTGAAGTGACAGGCAGTCAAAATGACAAACGTCCTCTACCCTTGGGCTTCACCCAGATGCTGTGCATGGTCCCCCTAGCCTCAGGACTCTGTGACCCCTCTCTGCCAGGGCCAGGGCTGTCTTCTGCTGTTTTCCTGCAGCACCTGGAATGGAGCGTGACACCAATTAGGCTTCCAGTAACTGTTCTGCACCAACTGTAATGAGTGTGTTAGCCTTTGGCACAAAGGAAACGAAGGATGCACACTTATTTATAGATCTAGCTTTTGATTCAGAACAGTCTGTTTCTTGACTGAGCTCCTTTTGTTTATCGGGAAAACAGTTGATGTTTATCATTCCTCTTAGGAAAGGAAGAAGAAAAGGCATTTCAACATTTAAATGTTTCTGTGTATATATTTAAGTACTTAGTGCTTATATTGCAGTGAATTAGCAGAGTAGGGCTGTTAGAACAAGCTTCAGTTTTAATTTCCATCTATGCTTCTGTCTCCATATCCTGGCTCCTCTGCCTAATTCAGCCACTGCGATTATCATCCTCGCTTCCTCTTCCTCCATCACCGCTCATCCCCCAACCCCACTCAGTTTCTAAGACTTTTCATTGTTCACAGCACCCCCTCACTCCTGCCCTGCCCGCCCATCCAGCCATGCCACCCTCCATTCTGCCCACTTGCTCTCCAGCAGGCTGCTCTGGTTTCCCCACAGTGCTTCTTAAAGGCACAACAGCTGCCGGTTGCAATTTGAAAGGCTCAGGGGTCAGGTTTAGATCTGGCTCTGTCACTCAGTATCTGTGCTGGTGCAGGATGAGTCCTGATGGAACCAGCAGAGCCAAGGGTACAGTGGCTTGGCCAGATTGCCCCTACCACAATAGCCTGGAGGGAGGCAGTAGTCCATGATCTTTGGCTCCTTCTCCACCAGGGGCCAGGCACTTCCTTTTTCTACTCTTCTAGCAGATGGCTTATCCTGCTTGCCACCTCCTGGCTGTCCTACCTCCAGCTTTGAAGGGGCAGGGCTGGGGCGTAGTGTGTGCTCCCTGAGGACACCCTCCTCTTAATGGGCTTTCGGGCCACCCCAGGCAACAGCTCCTGCTGACCTCATGCTATCTGAGTGGCATTTGTGGCTGCCCTCAAGTTGTTGACCAAGCACGTTGCCAGGGTCCCTCTTGCTCGGGAGCACCCATCCCGTACCATCACTCATCACATGGTAGGTGCCTCCAGCTGCTCGTGACTTGCTTTTTAATACAGTATGCTTTAGTTAGGAAAGGTTTTCCTGGTAACCAAGGTGCATGGTGTTCACATGATCTTCTCCACAAGGAACATTTAGGATCCTGGAATTCTTTTTTTCTCCTGTCCGACCACCTCACTTTGCCTTTATCATAACCTCCAGCTTTTCACTTACTCTTGATTCTTGTCTTTTGGTCCCTGGCCACTAACCCTCTTTGCATTCATTAATCTGAGAGTATCACCCTCATTCTCTTTTCCTAGGCCAGCTCCAGAGCATCATAGAGAAAAATGGCAGCAGGGAGCTGTGGGTGCCATGGCATGGCCAAACCACAGTTTAAGGCAGTCCTCATGTGAGCAGTGTGAGGTTTTCCTTGTTGCTCAAAACTTTTTTTCTTTCCTTCCTCTTTCTAAAGTCTTAGCCCCACTTCCTTTTCCTCCCAGCAGCTACCTCATCCCCCTTGACAGAGCAGTGGTCGGTTGTCAGGGCTGCCTTAGTTCTCTCGCCCTCCTCCGAGAGCCTGGCCTCCTCTCAGCAGGCCTGTTGGACAGAGACCTGGTGTCTTTCGCCTTCTGGGGCCTCTCACTCCTGGGGGTCTTCTCCTTGCCTGTTCCTTCCTCCACGTTGGGGACTTGATCCAGCTGCCTCCATGGAGAACAAGGACATAGAGGAGTGGCCCTTCTTCACCCCTGGGCCTGTGCCCCTGTTTTCCACTCGCAATCTGGAGTCTTCCTCCATCTTGCCTTCAGCTGCCCCTTGGAGCTGGGCCCACTGGTAGGTCCAGCAGCTGCTTGGCCTCCACTGCGACCACCCCATTGCTCCCCTCCCTGAGGCCATTCGGTGTCCTAACACACCCTCTCCTCACCCCAGGAGCCCCACTTCCGTTTCCTTCCCTGGCTCCTCTCTCTTCCTCCTTCAGGAGAGATGCTTCCCGTCCTGCCACTGTGGCCTGTCCTTGCTGATTCTGAAGCCCTTGGCCGTTTCATGCCCCTTCTTCCTGGCCAGCTTCATGGTGGTCCCTCCTCCCCTCAGCCCCCCACATCTTCCTGCGGCTCTGGTGTGATTGCATCACTCTCTGCAAGGACCTGACTCCTCACTTGGCTCTTTGTAGGTTGTATGTCACGACTGGGCTATGGCAGAGGGTGAAGGCAGTCACGCTATTGTGCAGTTATGGTGGCAAGAGGGCAAAAGATTTAGGGGCATGGGAGGCAGTGGGGGACAGCTTTGGGAAGAGCTATCATCTCAGGCTCCGCAGCCGCCCTAGCCTGACCCCATTCCTGCTGCATGTGGGGCTGGGTGTGCACTGGACATGCCGTGGCCAAGTGGAAGCTCAGCCTCTTCCTGGAGTGCCTCCCCTGCCCCATGCTGTGTGGTCTCCCTCCTCTCCTCGTTGTCACAGTCCACTCAGTGGCCTGGCGGCCTGGATGCTGTGCCTGAGGCCTGTGAGCGCTTCACAGGACCGCGGCTCCCCCTGGGACACGTGTGAGTTTGGGCCTTGTGTGGGGGTTGTTTGTGTGCCTGCCTCTTCTCTGTCCTCCATCAGAGCTACTTGAGATCAGGAATTATCAGGGATTGTGCTCCATCAACCACAAGCCGCCCGCCTTTGGCTCTGTGCGCCCAGCCGCGGGCTCCTCGGGAGGCCTTTGCTGAAAGGAAGCTCAGTGTGTGTAGGCTCCCGTGGTCCAGTGCCGATTCTCAGATGTCTGTCTGTTTATCTTTCTAAACCAGTGCTTAGAAAGAGCCATGAAGTTCGCCTTCGAGGAGTTCCACCTCTGGTACCAGTTTGCTCTGTCGCTGATGGCTGCTGGAAAGGTGAGTTGCCCTGTGCGCCCAGCCCCGTGTCGATGCTGCCACTGACGCCGAGGCCTGAGGAGCTCCATTTCAGTTTGTCCTGTGGTCCTTTCATAAGGGCAATCAACTCGAATAATTTGGAGGCCAAGATGGAGGGATATAGCACTGAAAAGAAAAATTCTGAAGTGTTTGCCTTTGTCTAGCTCTTGTCACTTATGTGAAAGGTTCATGGCTTAAACTAAGGCTCGTTCTGACCCTTGCTCTCCTTTGAGAGTGTAAGTGTACTTCTGGAAGGGGTCTTGGTTAACTTTAGTAATGTGTGTGTGTGCCATCAGGCTGTGTGATTCTGCACTGGGTGGCTGATCCACAGCACAGGGCCCCAGGGCAGGTCCCCTAGTGCCTTAGATTGCTCTTCAGTAAAATGGAGCAATAATAGTATCTGCTTTGTAGAATAATTATCAGGCAAATGAGCCCAAGTGCAGAAGAGCTTATGGTGGTAGCCCCACTATGTGCACGCTTAATAAAGGAAGTAGCCATTGCTTTTCTTGTTAATTTGTGCAGTTTAGTGAATTTGACACTTAGTGAATTGTTAAGTTTGAGGTATAAAATTCTCTGGGCCAAGTGGACTCAGCAATTTAATATGGTATGGTTTAAATTGGATGGTTAGTATTTACCATAACATAGATTTCCACTGTCTACTACTTTCCTGTTTTTACAGTGGCGATAGTAGGGTGAGGCTCAGGAGCATTCCCACTTGTCTTTAGCCACAGTTTACTCCCAGCCACGCAGCAGGCCCAGCTCTGGTTATCTTTGTACCCGGGACCCACTGGGTTAGAAAACTTCAATAAGAGGGAGCCCAACCAAAATTCTCTGAAGGCATTATTAGTATTTGGTCCCATCCAAAATTTTGAGTTTCACAGAAGTCATCTCCCCTCATAAGTCTGCTCGGGCCGTGAAGGTGCTGAAAGAGTGTATCCGCCTGAAGCCCGACGATGCCACCATCCCGCTGCTCGCCGCCAAGCTGTGCATGGGCTCCCTGCACTGGGTGAGTAGGGCCGCCCACTCCACGGCAGGAGACTCAGGACAGACACCACCTTTTCCACGCCAAGGCACAGGGAGAAACTGATAGCAATTCACAGGGACACCAGGATGAGGCCCTTTAGTGCTCCAGGCCTGGGCCCCTGACCTCCGCGGGCCCTGCCCACACACCCCAAAGACAGAGAGGAATAGGATATTCGGGGATACTTCACATTTTCTTTTTTGTGGAAATATGATTCAGAAGTAGCAGGGATGCGGTAGTTTGGAATCCATGCCCAGGTACATCTTACTGTACACAAGCACCCCAGGACTGTGAGAAGTATGCCCCTGAATTATTCACCCTTAGCTCAGCCTGGGGATCCCTGAGAAGCAGCGTCACCCTCTGCCTCATTCCTCTTCCTTCACCTTTGCTTTCTTCAAATATTTTGTTGAGATTTGCATTTGGCAATAGTCTGATTTGTTATAGTTTTAGTAGCTCAAAATGTATTGCTACAGTAGAAAATAGAAAACAGACTAATTGCTGAGATGTGGTATAGATAACTGTTACATAAATGTAGTTTCATCTTTTCTAACTTCATATCAAGGGCAGTGGTAAGCAGGTGCTGGGGAGTCAGGCTGCCGGCTAACTTTGACTCTGTTCCTCCACCATGGTCCTTGCTGCCTGGCTCTTCCCGGGTGTTCCCCAGCAGGACGGAGGAAGCCTTATGAAGAAAGTGACCACTTTTCTTCATTTTGCTTGAGAAAATGGAGAAAAAAAGAAAGCATGCTCTCACCTGAAGCAGCTGTGGCATGGCACGGGGTGGTCATGTAGATTCTGGCAGTTCAGAGGCTGCAGGTGGAGGAGCAGTGTGGGCAGGGGGTGAGCAGAGGAGTGGACCAACCCTGGGGCGTGGAGCATGCCAGCCTCCAGCAGTGATTCTGCTGCCCTCCGGATTCTAGCTGAAGCTCTAATTATTACTGTAACATATACATCTCTAAACACCTCAGATAAACCCCTTTTTAAAAAATAGGAGTTACAAATCTCATCTGTATATTTTTTCTTACTTTTTTGTTAAATTTTTCAAACACCACAGTAGCTTGACCACAGTAGTCAAGAGTATAATGAACTCCATGAACCATCACCAGCTTCAATAATAATCAACATTTGCCACACTTTCAAAGGAACAGATCTTATTATTCTTGCCTCTAATGAATTGTGCCAGAGGTCTTTGCATGTGGTTTACAGGTGCACATTTCTCCTTGGAATCTGCTGGAGAGACATCCATGTGTTGTGTTCTGTCAAAAAAAAGATAAGAGTTTTGAAAATTTTAATAGTTTGTGGCAAAAAAATATCCGAGCCTAAGTAGGTTCTTTATATCATAGAAAAAAAAAAAGGTAAAGACCCAAACACAAAACATTCCAAGAACGTTATTCTTTACAAATATGTTTAATTGAACTTCTGAACACCTAACACGATCTCATTACAAGACCCATCCATAAAAAAATAAAGATGAAAAAGATATAACCCTGCCAAATATGAAACTGACTTTGGAAAAGAAGGAAAATAAACAAAGAAGGAAAATGAAGGGAAAAAAGGGGGCTGGATAGGAGAGTTAAGGGCTCTTAGAGGCTCTAAGGAGGAAGCAGAATCACCAGAGTGGAACTGGAAGATTCAGGAGCTATTTTCAAAATGACTCATCAGAATTCCATTTTGGGCAGCAAGTGCTTATGGGAACTCATGTTAGAAATTCTGCAGGTGGTTGTTGTTGTTGTTGTTGTTTTTCACTTGTCTCATTTTTCAGTTAGAAGAGGCTGAGAAGTTTGCCAAAACAGTCGTTGATGTGGGAGAGAAAACGTCAGAGTTCAAGGCCAAAGGCTACTTGGCTCTGGGGCTCACGTACAGTCTGCAGGCCACTGACGGTGAGAAGTTCCTCCTGTGGAACCTGGGTCTGCTCTGCAGGACCCCACGGTCCCCTTCTGTCTGGGGAGGGTGCAGAAGTGGGGTCATTCTGACATAGCTGTGGGGACCCTAGTGCTCTGTCCTCTGCTGGTGTCACCACAGGCTCCTCGCTGATGGATGCAGAGCATCCGCTGTGAGGTGAAGAGATGATTCCCGTACCTGGCCTTATACTTGCTTCAGCCCCAGCCCATGACCTGGGCCATTCCCTAGTGAAAGGGTGTTGGCTCTTAGGTGCAGGGTGGTAGAAGAGTTCAGGGGCAGACACTGCCAGGAAGCATCCCTTGACTGAGCAGGAGCTCTCCACTCACACATTTTAATTCATGGCTATGCACACATGCAGTGCAACACTCACCAAATAACGATGGCTCTTTGAGGCATTGATTTTATACGGTTTAGATATGCTTAAAGTTTTGGTGGATGGACTTCTGGCTATTTTTTTTTCATTTTATTTTATTTATTTATTTTTGGTACTGGGGATTGAATCCAGGGGAACTTAATCATTGAGTCACATCCCTAGTCCTTTTTATTTTTTATTTAGAGACAGGGTCTCACTAAGTTACTTAGGGCCTTACTCAGTTGCTGAGGCTGGTTTTGAACTCATGATCTTTCTGCCTCAGCCTCCCGAGCTGCTGGGATTATAGGCATGCGCTACTGCACCTGGCCTAATTGTGTTTTATATATTAATGAAGTTTTCAATGATATGTTTATGGAATGTGTCATTCTGGTGATGGGTTTGGTATTGTCAATTTACAAATTATCCCCGATTCTTTCCTCTGCCCTAAAATATTGACCCTGGGGAAGTTTCGCATATCAATTACTTTTCAAAATTGGATCTGGGGCTAATTTTCCATGTACACATGATCCATTGACCATACTCAGCACATTGCCTCATAGATAGTAGACTTGCAGGGAGGAGTAAGTTTCAAGCCACAGCTTTACCATGTGAATTCTCAGTTGAGATTCTACCCTAATTAGCCCTGAAGCTTTGGGAGTCACTGGACCCTGCTGGACCTCCTCTTGCCTTCATGTTCAGTGGGTCGATCCAAGGTTCTCTCCAGCTCCGTTGCTGTTGTTCTAAGTCTGTGAGGGCCACAGCCACACCCAGCCCTCTGTCAAGTCAGACTGGGAGCTCCCTCCCTCGCGTAGCTACAGTTCCCCCCACAGAGGTGGTACTTCTCTCCTTGGCAGGCAGGCTTTGGGGAGCCATTTCTCATGCACTCTTCATAGCAGAAGTGTCAGCTTACAGCTGGGGGGCCTCCCACACCCTGGAGCTGATATGCCAGCATGCTGGGTTGGCGCTCCGTCCCCTTTTCCCACATCGAGATTTCACGCTGGCCATATCCTGGTGTGAAGCTGGCCTTTCATGGCATCATGCTCGTGCTCGTGGCCCTGGATCCCAGCTTCTCAGTGCCAGAGGATCTCTGAGGGCCCTCTGATCCACTGGGCTTGAATCCCATCCACACCATTCCAGTAGAACCAGCGTTTACCGCCTGGCTGCATGCCCACCCTTGGGATGAGCAGTGTGCTCCTTCCAGAGTTCCCTGCTGGTCTTTAGAAAATGTCCTCCATATACAATTGCTATCAAGAATGACCATCCAGTACACACCATCCCTTGGCATTGTCTACAGTGTCGTCCTCTGAGCACGAATGCCTCAAGAGTGGGACTGGCCTTCATGTCCCAGTAGGGCCCGCCATATTAGGCACTCAGGAATTGTTGCTTTGAATCCAGGTGAATGTGTCATTCTGGTGATGGGTTTGGTATTGTCAAAAACTCCCTGATCTCCATGCCACTGACTAATTGAACCCTTTTCTTAGCTTCTTTGCGAGGGATGCAGGAGGTCCTACAGAGAAAGGCGCTTCTTGCATTTCAGAGGTGAGTGGGAGTTCATCTTTTTGCTCAGTTTACATAATGACTCCAAAGTATGATAAGTATAAAAAGAAAGGTATTTATAAAGATTATGTAAACAGTGCTTTACCCCCAAGGAGCCTTCCGTCTGGAGCAGCGAACATGCAGCATCAAAACTCGCCGCATGGCTTGCTGCCATGTCCCTCTGCATTGTGGCCATTTATCCTGATGAAGGGAGCTCAGCTTGAAAAAGAGACACTTTGTCTAGGGAGATGGCTCCTTTATTAGAGACTTTTGTCATATCTAGAAAGGGGATCATTCTTTTCTGGATTTTTTTGTTACATATTAAGATATGAGGTTTTTTTTTTTTAAAAAAAATATTTATTCTTTAGTTTTCGGTGGACACAACATCTTTGTTGGTATGTGGTGTTGAGGATCGAACCCGGGTCGCACGCATGCCAGACGAGCGCGCTACCGCCTGAGCCACACCCCCAGCCCCAGAGGTTTTTATATTAAGAAATGAAAAGGCTAGGTTTTAGAGAGTCCCTGGAATACTGTGTTGGGAGTCAGCCCAGCGAGCCCCGGGCCCCACCCCTATTTGTCCCCTCACTTTGCGGGTGTGGACTCAGTGAGTGTCACGGTGCTCTTTTACATCCCTTACACACCCACAGGGCAGACAGGACAGCAGTAATGCCCCTGCAGCCAGCAGCTGAGGCATGGGCTTTGGAGGAGTTGCCAGTCCCAACGACGGAGGTCGAGTAGACCAAGGTCTCCTAGCTCCGGCCCAGGTTTTCTAACACCTACTGTACCACACTGCCCCAATCTTACTCTCATTAGATATAGTAAATCACTAAAATGAAATTATTGCCTGAAAATTGTGGCCTCATGACATAAAATTTAGAAGCGAAATAGATTCTGTCACCTTAGATATGTATCTGAGTTTCATTTAATTCCTTGTAATTGTATTAGAAGCTTAGTTATGTATTTGAAAATGTCACAAGCCCCTCTCGTACCAGCCACCCTGTTGGGTCTCCCCTGAGGGAGGCCTTACCTCCAGCTGTTGTGGCGTCCACATGCTGTTTTTCACCAAGTCCTTGTTACTCGGCTTTTCGGTTAGTCTGAAGCACTTCCATCTCACTCCTTCCTGTTTCCTGGCAGGACTGTTGCTAGCTTCCTCGTTTGCCAGTCCCAAGCTGGTTCATGACAAAAAGTACCAGTTGACATCTGCAGACACACCTCCTGTCTCTGCTCAGGTTTTGTTGGTGTTCTTCAGCACAGAGCGTGGAAAGCATTTCCATTTCAAATGATTTCAGGTTTTAAATTCTCCAGCCCCAGTTTGTAGAGCCCACACCCGGCTGCCTCGGAGAGGGTCTGCTTCACTCTTCTTAAATCAGCACATCTTACTGCTTCTCCAAAAACAGCCTCAGTGGTGGTCTGCCTGGAGCTGCCAGGGCGTCTCCAAGTTATGTAACAGCTGCTCCATTGGCCTGAATTCTTTTATGTTCCTTCAAAGGGATTTTAAAATATTAGTTCATATGGGAATAAAGAGTAATAAAATCCCAGTAACATAACTGACTATATTGCAGAAGCCTAATCTAAATTAGAATTTGTGGGAAATATAAAATGTTTTCCAAAGGAGTAAATTTGAGGGGAGTTCTTGAACACATTAAATGAATTGTAAACTTTTTTTTAAAAAATAGTTTTTAAATTGTTGAGAACTTTATTTTATTCATTTATTTATACACAGTGCTGAGAATCAAATCCATACATGCTAGATATAGAGCTCTACCACTAAGCCACAATCTCACCATTTTTTTAGTTGTTGATGGACCTTTATTTTATTAATTTATTTATATGCAGTTGAGAGTTGAATCTAGTGCCTCACACATGTGAGGCAAGTGCTCTACCACTGAGCCACAACCCCAGCCCCATGTTACTTCTTCAATGTAAATAGATAATTTAAACCCATGTGTACGATACTTTTTCTACCATATATTTACATATTCTCCCTCACAGTTCTGTTAATATTATTATTTTGTGTTTTTCATTTAAAAAGAAAATGGGATTCATAAAGGGGCAGGGTTACAGATTCAGCAGGTGAAAAAATAAGTCTTAATTATTACTAGAGCTACAATTCAGAAAGTTTTGCTATCCAGGGGATTCAAGGACTTGGTGATTCTTGAAGACATTCGAGTGGTGTGGCATCAAGTGTCCTGTTTGCATACTCGTGAGCTTGACACAAGCACAGTGACGAAAACAGAATTGTTTGCAGGGTGATAAGTTGCCACCTCATGGCCTCTCATGTCCTGCTGAGAAAAGCAGTCCTGAACACAGCCGAGAGCCTGCTGGGGTGCCTTGAACCACACATGCAGAAAGCAAGAGCTGCTCCTGAGGAAGGGCATGTTGTCATTTGTGTTTCTCAGCGTGGCGTGAGGTACACACCCTCACTTTGTTCCCCTCTCCCTCCTAGCGTGAGTTCAGCGTGGTCTGCTGTGTGTGTGTGTGTGTGTGTGTGTGTGTGTGTAGGGTGACCAGCCATCTTGATTTGTTGGGAACTAAGCCATTTCTCAGAATGTGGGCTTTTCAGTGCTCAAGCCCTGGAGTCCTGGGTAAACCTGTGTATGTAACTAGTGGAAGATACCTCAGCAATAGATATGACCAGGTGTGCCCATTTTTGTTAACTTAGTACACTAATCCCGTGTCCCTGGAATGAGGACTGAAGGGGACTTGAGAGGCAGCAGGGCGATTGTATACAGATAGACCTCGGGACCAGGGTCGTCCTTTCCACACCTGGTTTACTTCTTTAGCTGGGTGTTCTTGGGCAAGATACTTCATAGTAGATACTTCATAAATTGAAGTTGTTATTATTTCAAAGTATGTGCCTTATGGATCAGGGTCAAAATTGATTTGCCTTCTCTGTATTTTTGGCTCAGTTCCGAGGATGTTGGAGCTGGGATCTAGGAGAGCACTGGGTGGACCCTGGGGCCTGCTAGAATCTAGCTGGGCGGTCTGGGCAGCCCAACAGCAGCCCAGCAGGCCTCTCTCTGGTGGAGCAGGCTTGATAGCTCCCCAAGGAAAGGCACTTGAATGATTCATTTCCAGGCTCCCCAGAGGGTGGCGTAGGCCTGGCACCACAGTTGGCATGTCCAGTGTGAATGGATGGGTAGGCAGTTGGATGGACAGATGGGTGGATGGATGGCAGCCTCTTCCTTGTGGAAGAGAAACTGATTGAATGAGTGTGGAGGTGCTTCGTGGGGATGTTTGTAGTTCTCTGGATTTCTCTTGGCAACATGGTGTGGGAAGGGGCTGGTAGGGTGTTTTGGATCACATGCAGAGGGCAGCAGGCTGGCACCTGCGTTTTGGTGGCCTCTGTTGGGAGGGCTTTGCCCAGAAAGTTCAGCTGCTGAAGCTGTTCTGAATTGAAGCGAGGTTTTAGAGTCAGCCTGTGCACTTCTTCTTGCTTTGTTTGGCCTTCTCCTGTTTCCTTTCCTCTTTAGTAGGCTAAAATAGTCAGTTTAATTCATTATCAAAATTTTCAAAATAAGGTATTTAGGATGCGTGTGCTGCCTCTTTAGCAATCTGGTAGTTAGGTGTTCATTATCAGCGAGGTCAGGGATTCTCCAGGTGTTGTGTTAATGCACCTCAGAAGTGCCAAGGTCGCCAGCACTCCTGCTTCTTCCTTTCCTGCTGGGGCCTTCGACCAGAGCTATCTTATCCAGGCTCACTCACCAGACCACTGATGGCCTTTCACTCAGTCTTGTGTAGGGGCGACAGTGATTCAGCTTCATTTGAGAAGATAGTGAGCTGTACCAGGAAAATTATAGCTCTCAGAGATTCTTTTTGAGGACTGTTAGAAACCTGGCTTTATTAGTTTGAAAGATGAGATAAAATAAATAACTCTATATAATGCAGTCTCTTCCTAATCGATTTTGTAATCCTTTTCCCTGAATAATTGGGAGAGGCACAAGCCATGACATTCCAGTCTCATAAACCAACAACAACAAAAAAAAATCTTTTGCACAGAAATACATGGAAAACCAATACTGGTGAAATAATAAAACCAGAGCACAGGAGCAGCCTCTGGTATAAGTCATCCCAAAAGTAACAGGCAGGTTCTTGGCCTGGGCCTCCTCAGCTCAGGTGAGGCATCGGGAGGCCACATCCAGGGACCCGGCTGCTAGGGACAACCAAAATGGAAGTTTGCCTCACTTTTAAGATGAATAAAAGGACAGACACCAGTCTTGCACAAGCCTCTGCATTTGCCCAAACAGTGCCCAAAACTAGTGGACTAGCGTGTTTTCTAACCAGGCTCATGTAGGAGTCATTTTACTCCACCCCCCTCCCCACCTCCACAGATGCAGTTAATTTAAAAGTCTTGTTTTTATAGAACACCATCCTTGGCTGGTTTACCACAGTTGAATCCTTAATGACTTGGTTTTTTTGTTTTATCTTGATTTTGCTTTCTGTGGTAGAAGATTCTCCTTTAATCACAGAATGTAGGCAGAACAGCGTGATGGTTTGTTTGCTATCTGGGTCCCACCTTTTGTAATTAGTCTGTTCCAAGGTCTCTTCTAAGGAAAGTAAAAGTTTGTTTTTCTCTTCTCGCCGGACTGTTGAGTGTTGTACATGGTCCCATTTTGAGTTGTTCTTGGTGAAATACATTTGACTTCCATGTAAAAGCAAAAGACGTTTTGTGGTCAGTCAGGCGGCTAGCACAGCCTCCTCACATCCAGCATCAAAGGCCAGTTAGTGAAGCCAGGCCCGCGCCCACCCCGCAGCCTTCCATAGCAGTTACGTGAACACAGTTAGTAAACTGCATGAAATTAGTAGGAGCTGCAAAAGACTGAATGGGTGTCTTTGCTCCATCTGGTTCATGAAAAACGAAAACCTCATTTTGTAAGCAAAGCTGGGTCTTTGATTTTCATATGATTTCTCTGAAATTCAGAAATTTGGATGAAGGGCGTTAAGGCCAAGCCAAACTTAACCAAAGCAGCCATCGCCTTCCCAAGTGCACACATGGCTTTTCTGTGACCCAGCCTCTGGGCCTCTCCTGCCCAGCCTGAAGGAAGCGTCTGTCGGGGAGGCCAGACCTAGGGCCTGTGGATTCTCCACTCGCGGTCCCTCTGCAAGGCCTGGAGCACTGGCTGCCTTTTAGACACTAGACAAGAGGCAGAAACGTGCTCCTTGTCATTCCTCTACACCACGGTCAGAGGGAAACGCTTTGCATTGGTTAAGGGACAGGGAGGAGAACGTCATCA
The DNA here is from genome assembly GCF_021218885.2 of Marmota monax. NCBI lineage: Eukaryota > Metazoa > Chordata > Mammalia > Rodentia > Sciuridae > Marmota > Marmota monax. The sequence goes on from NW_026695241.1 coordinate 6,093,950, forward strand.
CAGAAACTACCTCCGTGGCGGTGGCATGATGATGAGGTGTAGAGGAACTTGCTTCTTTGATCGGAAGTAAAGTGGCCTCTCCCAGTGTACTAATGGCCATGAATGCTCTTTCAGGGCCCACAGCCTGTCACCTACTGATCACCAAGCAGCTTTCTACCTGGCTCTGCAGCTTGCCATCTCCAGACAGGTCAGTCTCCGTGATGTTCCCTAACCCTGGCGACGCTTCTAGTCTGCACAGTTCCCTCGGCTCCACAGCTTGAGGTGGCAGGTGACCTTCCCTCACTCTCTTGAGGCTGACTTGGAGCCAGGGGCTCCTCCCAGAGGACACTGACTCCTCCCAGAGGAGACTCTGGAGTTTTGGTCAGTGTGAGCATGAGCCGTGAAAACACAGGTGTTCCAGGGTCTACTTTTGGAGATTGAATTTACAAATCTGTTGGGTTTTACAAATCTGGCAGGTTCTTGGCCTGGGCCTCAGTTGACAACATGGGGTGCAGAACATGGCATTTACGCTGGTCCCTGCAATCATCAAAGAGCCTTTGTCCCTTGCTAGGGTAGCAGAGCCCAGTGCTGGGCTGCATGGCAGGAATTCAGTCACTGGATGGGGCTGGTTGTCATGAGGGCATCCTTCATTGACAGGAAGATGCCAGCAGATACAAAGATACCAGGTCCATTAGAATGCACGGAAGACATGTGCAGTTGCACCCCGTGACTACTTGTAGCAGGAGATGCAGCAGTGTTTTCCGTGCTAGAGGGCAAACCTTGCTGGCCTTCACTCTTCCCAAGGCTGTGAGTGCTACCCTGGTGTCCCCTCCCAGCTGTTCTGGAAACTAGCCACATGCCTGCCTACCCACCAGGTGCAAGACACTGGTGGTGACCCCAGCACATTCCAGAGTGCTGCCTGGGAGGGTGAATCAAAGGTCAGCTCCCCAGACATGCCGTTCTCGGGAAGGCCGGGCTGAAGCGTGTGTCTCACTTCCCCATTGCCTGGGAGTGATGTGGAGAAGTGACTCCCATTGGCCATCCGGGGATGGAGGAAACCAAGACACCCCCTCTGTAAAGGTCCTCTCCCCTGGCAAGGTGTGGCTCACAGCTGAATTGATCAGGAACTACTGCTGGGACAGATGTGAGCCGAGCACTGACTTGGTCTCTTCTTCACCAAGAGCTTCCCTCCCTTCCTCTGCAAAGCCTCTAGCAGCCTGCCCTCCCTCCTCTTGCACGGCTGTCTTTTTCATTATTAGTCTTTCCCATTGAGCTTGAGATGCCAGGAGGGCAGGAGCCCAGGTCTGTCATCATCATTGCTTTTGGGGCTGGCTGATGGCCTGGCACTTGGCACACTGCCTGATAAGTGATCAGCACCCACTGTGACGCGCCAAACAAAGGAGCCAGCCTTAAATTCCCTCAGGTCAGCCGGCCTGATTTTTGAACTCAGTTTGTCCCTATTGCTCTGGTCATCCCTACAAATCGACACTATGAGTACAGCCTGCCTTCTGCCCCTTCCCATGGCACCACGTTGAGTGTTGTTCCCATGGTGGGTTGTCATGCAGGGAGTGGCTAGCAGATGGAGGCCAAGAGTACGGCCACACGTGGTACCCAAACCCCATAGCTCTCAGGGAGTGTTTCCTTGCTGACCAGGGACACTGAGGTCGTGAGCCTCCTGCCTTCGAAGCCAATACCATTTGACCAGGGGGAGAGCATGGAGAGGAATCAGAAGATCTAGAGTCATCTCATCTCACTCAACAGCTGGGTGACGTGCTCAAGTCCTTTCACCTCTGGACTTCAGTTCCTCCCTGTACATGAAGGATGGCGCCAGCTGATCTCCCTTCCATCTTGGCCGCCATGATGCTGGTTTCCAAAGCAGAAAGCATTTATCATCTCCGTCCACACAGAGTGGAGGCTCGAGGAAGAAAAGGAATAGGTTCAGAAAGCAGAAGCCATGGTTTCTAGTGAAGGGCTAGGTTCCTAGGGCTTAGGGGGAAGTCGGGGAGCTGGATGGATCTGAGTGGAGGCCCCATCCGGTGCTGGATTCCAGGTGGGAAGGAGTCCATGGGGTGGCTGCAAAAGAATACTTCTGTCCCCAGCTCTGTTTTGAAATCCAGCTTCAGATTCTCATTCCCCCTAGTCCCTGTTCTGCCTGCCCAGACTCTGGGGTATTCAGGTATCCACCATGTTTACACGGTGCCAGCCCAGTGCTTGAGTGGTTGTGAAGAACATCTTGGACAGCTGTTGCATTTAAAGGTTAAGGTTGTATCTTGTCCCACCTGAATTTGGGTACATCTGCTTTGTATGTGGCATTGCAATTTGTTTCTTGCATCCAGTTATTTTGGGTTATAGTTTGGAAAGGTGTGGGGTTTTGTTTTGTTTTGTTTTTCTCATATTTCCTTGGTGGCAAATGGAGATCTGGACATCTGATCATTTGGAAAGTTTTGTTAAATTTTTATGACAAATATTAAGTACTTCAATGTCATAAATACTATAAAAAATGAGAATAATTCAGCCGCAGCAGTTTAATTCCACTAAAACCCCCTGGCAGTTTGTCCGTGTTTCCATTTACAGTGGAATCATCTTGGACATAATCAAAAGTAGATCCATTTTCTGGGGGAGAAAAAAACAAGAAACGCTTATTTAGGGAGAAATAGAGATTTGGTATGGTGTTGGTATAGAAAAGCAGGACTCTTGCTTCCCTTCACAGCCCATCCCACTCCCTCTGTCTATTTTCCTGTTCGTGGTTTGTATCCAGGGCCTGCCAGGAAGACTTAGCTTAAAGTGCAAACATGGCACAGTGAGACACAGGTCCTGACATTTAGAGCTAGATATTGCACGATGACCTCTTTCTTGTGTGACTGCATGTGTGTTAAAAAATTCTTTTTGGTTATGTTTTAAACCAGATACCAGAGGCTCTAGGGTACGTCCGCCAAGCTCTTCAACTTCAGGGCGATGATGCCAACTCCCTGCACCTCCTAGCCCTCTTACTGTCAGCACAAAAGCATTACCACGACGCGCTCAACATCATTGACATGGCCCTGAGTGAATACCCCGAAAATTTTATGTAAGTGATGACGGGTTTTGATTTTCCCTTCCTCAGAGGTTACTAAATGGACTCCTTCCCCCTCCTCCTTCCAGTTTGTCCAGTGAGCTCCTCATGGACATCCTGGGAGTAAATAATATAAATCTCCTTTACTCTTTTTTTTAAATTTTTTAAATTCTAATTTGTCATGTATGACAACAGAATGCATTACAATTCATATTACACACCTAGAGAAATCTCCTTTATTTATTTATTTTTCCTAATAATGAAAAACAATCTTAGTCCGCTAGGTCGTTCTAATGTGGCGTGTGGTCATCCCTGTTTAGGTGAACTGCTTCAGCCATTCTGTCCCCACGTGTACTCTTGGAGCATACAGGATGATTTTATATGGATCGTAGATAGATGAATATTTTAATAATTATACATTTTTAGGTTTTCATTAAAAATATATTGTGTATCAAAGCATGATTTCATGAAAATTATTGCTTAGGGGGAGACTGAAAATGTTTAGCCGTTTAAAGAAAAGTATTAAGAAAATACAATGCACTTGGATGTGGTGAAATGTCTGTTGAACTCTAGTGACTGGAATTTGGCCAGCTTTGCTTTGTGGCTAGCTTGTCTTGTTTCACCAGGGGCTGCCAGGAGCTCTGGCTGGTTATGCTACTGCAGCAACTTTGATTAAGATCTCTTACCTCCTTAAGCCTTAGTTTTATTCTCTAGGAACTGGAATAACTTAAAAAAGTCAATCAACATTTGTATACATTCTAAGAATTGTAACCTGTCATATGCTTGAATTGCCCATTTACTTCACATCTCTTTTCTGAATCACATTTTTAATGAGCTCATGAATCTGGAATTCATGGAATCCATACAGTGGGGTCGGCTTTGTGGAGAACATTGCCTTTGGGCTACTGGGTTACCATTTCATCCTCAGTGGTGGTAACTTGGTAATCCGTACACAGTGGCCAGACACAGTCCACACGCCTGCAGGCTGGAAAGTCTAATAGTCTACATGGTGGCAGAACCAGTGACGGGGAGGAGGGAAGGAAGGCTGCCCAGGGTGGCCCTACAGGCTTTTTCACTTTCAGAAGTAAGTGCGGTGGCAAACTTTTAAGTGGGTCAGCTTTGCCTTATTTCTCTGCCTCTTCACCTCACTGGGTTTTTTAATCAGTGTGTTTCAGCAGCTCTCCTAGGAAATTGGTTCACAAATTTCCATTACAAACATTTCTTTGTCTTCAGTGAAAGGGCGTTTCTCTTCTCACCATCCACAGAATTCTTGTTTTAATCCAGGAAATCTCTGACCAGAGGTTGCTTTTGTAGCTTCAGCTATTTGTGCAGAGTGAGTGTGTTCTGCTTCTGGTAGATCTCAGCCTTGCTCTTCTGCACAACCATACTTTCTGGATGTTCTCCCAAGATGTTTAGCCCAGGGAACCTTAAAATGGTTAAAATACTTTTAAAAATATTTGGTCTTTTACCCATCCGGATACAGTGAAGTACAACCTGATACAATTGAACTCAGTTTCTCCCCTCAGTGTTTATAAGGTGCCATTCCCCCCTGCCCACCCAAGCACGCACATGCGCACGCCCACCCTGTCTTCACTAGATGTTAGACTCTGGCATGTGATTCCTGCTCCCACAGCCCAAGGTGTCCTCCAGGAGGAGGTTTATTAAACTAATAAGCCACACTACACAGTAAGCAGTCAACAGTGGCAGCTAGTATGGTGGTGCCTCCAAGTGACAGCAGCTGACAGCCTTTTCAAGTAGTAGAAATAAGGAACAGCAGAGGAGATATTTCAGGAATGCAAGCCTGTTATTTTAATGTTAAGCCTTAAGCTGGAGAAGCAAAGCGCATGGCTGCAGGACTGAGAGCAGCCCGAGACTTGTTTGCCTTTAGAATACTTGTACTTCTTCCTTTGGGACAGAACTTCTTCCCAAAGGAGGAGGTTTACTTAGTAAAAGTTGAGGCCAGGTGTAGTCAGTGGATCTCATGGTTTCTTCCCAACCTGGGTAAGACATTTCAACACCAACCTGAACAATAGTGAGTGAGCACTTGTCCCAGCCACTGTGTGATGTTATTTGTTTGTGACAAGCTTGTCCCCAGAAGAACTGTAGAATCTCTGGAGCCTGGGAATTGCTTTGAGTCTTGGCGCTACCAGTCACACCTAGCAGATGGGGTATATGGTAGTTGTTTTGTCAGGTCTTGCTACAGGGAAGTGAAAAGTCCCAGTTAGGGTCACTCTGGTCCACCTGTTGAACAGTTGCCATATCAGACAGCTGGGAGCTTCACAGGAGCAGCTGATCTCACCAGTGATACCTGTCTGTATTAGTCTGTTTTCCGTTGCTATAACAAAACATCTGAGGCTATATTAGCAACTGTAGGGAAAAGAGATTTATTTAGCACACATTTGGAGGTTCAAGAGAACATAGCTTCTGCTCGTCTCCAGTGAGGGCCCCCTTGAGTATATGACATCACAGCAGATGGCATCCTGGTGGGAGCACTGTGAGAGAGAGCGAGAGAGAGATCACACAGTGAGACAGGAACCCAGAGAATTTTTAAACACATATGCAGTCACACAAGGGGAAGGCTGGCCTGGTTCTTTTATAACAACCCATGCATGAGAACTAACTGGAGTCTCATAAGAATTCTATCACTTACTCCAGGGCGTGCTCCAGTGACTCAGTTATTACAAGATACGCCACCTCCCGGCATTGCCGTGCTGCTGACCAGGCTCCAGCATGTGAAATCCTGAGGACACTCAGACCATATTCAAACCATGCATCATCTTCTGTGGTTTAGATGAGTGTCCTCCAGTTGTCCACGTGTTAAAGGCTTGGTGTCCAGGGTGGTGACTCTGGGAGGTGGTGTAGACTTTTAGGAGATAGGGTCTCGTGGGAGCTCCTTAGGCCACTTGAGAGTGTGTCTCAGGAGGGATTATGGGACCCTAGCTCATCCCCTTGCACCCTGCCTGTTTTTGCTTCTCGGATCATGATGTGAGAAGTTTGCTCCACCCTGCTCTCCTGTGATGATGTGCTGCCCTAGTCAGAGGCCCAAAGCAATGGGGTGGGCACGCAATCTTGGACTAAAGAACCTCCGGAACTATTAGCCAAAATAAACCTTTTCTCCTTTTTTATTTTTTAAAATTATTTTTTAGGTGTAGTTGGACACAATGCCTTTATTTTATTTATTTATTTTATGTGGTGCTGAGGATCGAACCCAGGGGCCCCGCACCTGCCAGATAAGCACTCTACCACTGAGCTACAATCCCAGCCCCAAACCTTTTCTCTTTATAAGTTAGTTGCTTCAAGTATTTCATTACAATGATGAAAGCTGATGAACACGTCATCCTTATTGTCACCATGAAATGGTAAAAGTTGGTGTTTAAGTACTTTGAATAAGCTTAACAGGACCAACTTGCTGTTTGCTGAGAGGCATCATCTCAGCCATTTTATCACTCCAAGCAGAACTGAGACTGAACAACAGATTTCAACAATTGGGAAGAATTTCCTACATGTAGGGATTGTGGGAACCAGGAATTCTTTCCTAGAGGAATTGCAGAGATAAATTCACCACTCTGGAGAAGCAGCCATTTTTCTGGGTATTATACGGTTCTCCATAGAAGGAAAGGAATGTGGAAGGATCTTCTGTAGTATTTAAGAGGCAAAAAAAAAAAAACCAAAAAAACAAAAAACCTGGCTTAGGACTTCAGTTCCTCCACTTTTGAGTAAGTCACCAAATCTGTCTATCTCATTTCCTCATTTATAAAATGTGGTAATATTACATAATAATATATAATAAATATTATTTGTAAAAATAACACATCTCAGAAGGTTATTGCAAGAATTGATTTTGTTAGTTCATTGAAGGCATTTGAACACACTAATCACTCAATAATCAGTAGGGATTCATATTATTACCACCAACAGTACTACAGTGTCTTCAAATTTGATATTTCAGAATCCTTTAAAATTGTTGTTAGTAAGGCTGGGCTCTGGACGAGGTGGTGCCTGCCTATAATCCCAGCAACTCAGGAGACTGAGGCAAGAGGATCACAAGTTCAAAGCCAGCTTCAGCAATTAGTGAGACCCCAAGCAACTCAGTAAGACCCAGTCTCAACTTTAAAAAACTAAATAAAAAGAGTTGGGGATGTAGCTCAGTGGTAAGTGCCCCTGGATCAATTCATGGTACCAAAAAAAAAGCTCTTGTTACTAAATATTGAACGGAAGCAAAAGAATACTTATTTAACATTTAAAATAATGATAAACTAACTATTATACCCATTTCTTTTTAAATTTTTTTTTTTTATTTTTTAGTTTTTGGTGGACACAACATCTTTATTTGTTTGTGGTGCTGAGGATCGAACCCAGTGCCGCGCACATGCCAGGCGAGCGCACTACCGCTTGAGCCACATCCCCAGCCCTGTTATACCCATTTCTTAAGAAAAAGAACATTAATGCTGCCTATGAATTGCCCAGGTGTATTATTTGTATGTAAATATGTGCTTCCTGTGGGTATGTATTTCCTGTTATTACACGAGTGTTCTCCCTAGCCACTTCTCACACCCTACCTGGCAGGTTAATCAATGTCCTGAATTCTGTATTGAGCATTCTCTTAAGTCTCCATACCACTGTGTCTGTACTCTAAAATAATGAAATATTTTAGTTTTCATGTTTTATATATTTTTTAAAATGGAGTCATACTCAGTGTATCCTTATGCTACCTGCTTTCATTGCTTAGAATTCTGATCCTGAGGTTCCTCCTTGATGCATGCAGCAATCATTCATTTATTTGCACTTCGGAATTGTGTTTTATTGTATGAACTAAATTTACTTATCCAGTCACTGTAAATAGGTATGTGGGTTGTCATGCCCCATGCCACGGTCAGTGCTCTCTTCGGTTCTCCTGGTGCACCATTTCAAGGGCCTCCCCAGGTGTGTCCCTGGGAGTGAAGTTGTTAGGTCAGAGGATATGTGTATCTTCTACTTTACCAAAGAATTCCCAACTGCTTCTCAAAGCAGTCATGCTGTCACACTTGCATCAATACCCAAGAGCCCCTGTGGCTCTGCACACCCCTGATGGGTGTTGCCTGGACGGTATGTTGGCAGTCTGAGCGTAGGTGAATGGCATCACATTGTGAGTTTAGTTACGTGACCCTCATTACTGACGAGAGTGCACATTTTGTTATTTATTAGTCATTTAGCTTTTCTAAACTTGTGTGACATATACACGAGCTTCTCCATAGAAGCCTTTCTTCTTTTCTACTTGGATGGGCCTTTTGTTGACCAACTTGTAAAATATCGTGTCCTTCTGCTGGCTGTGTGTTGCGGAAGTCTTCTCCCAAGTTGCCTTGTTTGCCTTTGCTTTCTCTTATCCTTGTTTTCTGCTGAGCAGAAGTTCTTAATTTTAAAGTAGTTGAATTGTCGATCATTTCCTTGATGGTCAGTGCTTCGTGTATCCAGCATAAGAAGCCTTGCCTTTCTCCAAGAGCGAGGTGGCCTCCTGAGCTACCTCCTCAGAGCTTTCTTGTTTTGTTCCTCACCTCTGGAGCTGATCCAGAGCCTGTGTATGTGGGGACCAGTGTGACCTTCCCGAGTGGATGTTGGTTGTCCAGTAGCTCGTGGTGACATTCTCTCCCTGTCGTCCACCCTTCTGGTTCTCACATGAGGCTGGGCAGTGTGCAGGCTGTCTGGCTCCCTGGTCCCGCTGCCACCCTGGCCCCGACAGCCCCTCACAGGTGGCAGGCTCTGGTAGCTTCCATTCCTCAGGCCTCTCACACGAGTTCCCGTTCAGCTTGTCAAGTCCCACAAAATATCTGTGAGATTTTAATTGGGATTACATTTAATTTAATCACTCCATTTAGGGAGAATTATGGATCTATGATAGTGGGTTTCCTAATTCCTGGCCATTATATTTCTCTAATTATTTAAACCTTTAAAACTTCTTTTATGAAGTAAATTTTCTTCATAAAGGTTTTGCCTACATTTTCCTGGATGTTTTTGAAGTTACCTGAAAAAGTTTTCACACTTCTGTTGAGGGCACATGGGTGCAGGCTATATTTAATCAAATTGCTTCTTGCTGCAAGTGTGTGGAATGGCAGCTGATTTTTGTACATTCTTCTTGGTTCAGCTAAATTCTTAAAAATTCAAATAATTTATTTATCAATTAGTTTAGAATGTTTACAAAGATAATAACTTTAACTTGCCTGACTGTGTAGCCAGGACCTTCAGCACAGTCACAGTTCTTTCAGTGTTTTGCCATTAGGTCGTGTTTGTTTATGAATATTGTTTACGAGATTAAGGAGCTTTCCTTGATCCTGGTTTGCTAAGAGTTGTTTAATTAACCATGAATTGATAATTAATTTTAGCAGATACTTCTTCTGTGTCTTTGAGATATTTGATTTTACTCCTTTCATCTGTGAATACATATTATTTGATATTTTATAGGATTAAACTAACCTTATTTTTATGAAATAAGCCCTATATGGCCATGATAAATTAGCTTTTTTATGGACTTACTTTACTAATTTTTTTGGTACCAGGGATTGAACTCAGGGGCACTAACCACTGAGCCACATCCCCAGCCCTTTCTTGTATTTTATTTAGAGACAGGGCCTCACTGAGTTGCTTAGTGCCTCACCATTGCTGAGGCTGGCTTTGAACTTACGATCCTCCTGCCTCAGCCTCCTGAGCCCCTGGGATTACAGGCATGTGCCACCACTCCTGGCTGCTTTACTAATTTTTAGAAGAACTTTGCATTTATGTTCACTTGCAAAATAGGTTTCTAATTTTTCTTTTTTTTTTTTTTTTTTTTTTTTTATTCTTGTCAGGTTTTGGCAACTTATGGGTTAAGCCAGCCTCATAAGAATGATCTGAAGTAGTTCTTTTATTGAGTGTGTTGGGATAATTTGTGTAAGATTAGTTAGAATTATTTTACCTAGAATATTAGGTTTTGGTGGAATTCATTCAAAAAAGCATATGGGGCTGGTCTTTTTTTCTATGGAAATATTTATTATGCTGCTTTTTAAAAGTGATTATAGGATGCTCAGATTTCTACTTCTTCATTGATTGTGTGTGATACAGAAGCTGTAATATAAAATGTCTGTGTGAGGATTTTGCACTTTATCTGAGTTTGACTTTGACCAGCATAAAGCTGTTGAAATGGGTTTTATTCCCCTGTTGTCTGCAGTGCCCGTGGTTAAGGTTTTCATCCCTAATACTATTAATGCACCTTTTCTTTTTTTGGGGACAGTCCTATCAGATATTTGTCTGTTACATTGATCTCTTCAAAAGAACCACAGGCTTTTTTTTTCTTTGTCTAATTGTATGTTTAGTTTCTCTTTCATGAATTTCTGTTCTTATTTTCACTATTTCCTGCCTGTTTTCTTCTTTCTGGAAGGTTTTTTGTTTGTTTGTTTTTGACCTAAGCATTTAAGACTAAAAATTTCCCTCTAAACAATAAATTAGCTGTAAACCACAAGTTTCAATATGTGAAATTTTTATTATGGCTTAGTTCTAAATATTTTTAAATTTTCTGTTATTCTTTTTTAGCCCATTGTTTTAGAAGTGTGTTTTATGATTGTTGAATATGTGAGTTTTTCAACTTATCTTTTGCTATGGGCTTTTAACTTCACTGAATTATGTTCAGAATCTATAATCTATCTGAATTTGAAATTAGTTGAGTTTGCTTTATGGCCCGTATGTGATCACTTCATGTAACTATTCCATGTGTGCTTGAAAAGAATGTTTTCTGCATTTGTTGTGTGATTTTTACATATTTTATTAGGCTAAGCTGCTAACTCTACTCTTCAGATCTTCTTTATTCTCACTGGGGTTTTTTGTCTACTTTATCAATTATTAAGAGGAATTATGCTGAAATCTTCTGCTAGGATGGCAGTTTGACCTATTTCACTGCACATGCATACCAATTTTTGCTTTATGTATTTTTTAAGTTGTGCAATTAAGGTGCATATGACTTTAGAATTGCTGTCTTCCTAGAATACTCAACCCCGTTTGTTTGTTTTTTTTTTTAGTTGTAGTTGGACACAATACTTTTATTTTGTTTATTTATTTTTATGTGGTGCTGAGGATCGAACCTAGTGCCTCGCACTTCCAGGTGAGTGCTCTATCACTGAGTCACAACCCCAGCCCTCTAACCCTTTGTTATTGTGTTGTAAGACACATATTTTGCCTCGAATTCTATTTTCTATGATATACACACATATATACATATTTTATCAATATACATATCTTCATAAATATGTACATATACATAGATACAAATATGTGCATATATACCTGCATGTATGTGTGTGTACACAGTACTCAAACATACACTTATATCTTTATAGGTTAGGAATATTTTTTATATTTTCTTTGAATTTTTCATGTTTTGGGTGTACTCTTTTTAAAAATTTTTTTTTTTTTTAGTTTTTCATGAACCTTGATTTTATTTGTATTTATATGCAGTGCTATGAATCAAACCCAGTGTTTCACCCATGTGAAGCAAGTGCTCTACCGCTGAGCCCACATTCTGGCCCTTGGATGTACTCTTGTACTCTTCATATAGTTGATTGTTTTTTGTTTTGTTTTTTAACTCAGGCTGACAGTCTTGTTCATTTCCATTTGTTATAAATACTGAACCATTTGTGTTATATAGATCTACCATCTCATTTGTGCTTTCAATTTGACCTAACATTGTTAAGATATCGATTTTACTCTCCTTTCCTACTTTCTTTTAGATTGATTATGGTTTTATTACATATTTTCCTTTACAAATGGAAAATAAATATCCTGTTTTGGTAGTGGTTGTTTAGTGATTATCCTAGAAATTTTAGTGAGCTCTTGCTGTCAAACTTTGTGTTTGTGTTTTAAAATGTATGGGCTTTAGTTTCAAAAGAGGTTTTCAAAGTGGATATACTGCCCTTGGCTTAAACATCTCATAGCACAAGTGACCCTGTTCCTTTTGTAATTATTGAGTTCAGTTGTAGTTCATTTTATTGTTGTCTGTGTTTTCTCTCTGATTGCTTTTAATTGCCTTTGAAATGTGCTTTTACACTTACACATCTAAGGGTGGATCCTGTTCTGAATTCACTGTACTTTAAAAAGTGGGATTGGTATTGTTTGTGTTGTTTATCATTTCTAGAAAGTTCTCATCCATAGTCTTTAAATGTTCTCTGCTTGCAGATAACATATAGTTGAGTCTTCCCTTTATGGTTAGTGTTGGTAATCTCTGCCTCCTGTCTCAAGTGTTTGGTTCATACACATGTAATAGAATTAATGACACAGTTGGACTTCTGCCATTTCTGTAGGTACCTTGGTTTTTTGTTTGTTTTTGTTTCTTTTTTTTAAATTCCTCCTGAACTGGATTTTTACTATTGAAATTTTGTTTTTTAAGCCCTTCAAATATTAAATACCTAAACAAAAGGATGAGAAGTTAATATTAACTGATTATATATTGTCTCTACCACTATAAGTTTTTCCCAAAATAAAATTTAATAGCATACTCATTTTATATATTGAGAAGTATTCACTAATTTTGGAATGTTCACAATAGACCGTACTTGGTTTAAGAGCCTGGTCTTCCTTCTTTTGGAATGTTGCAGAAATTTCCCTTGATTAAGACGTTTTACTTAGTAATTTTCTTTACTGGCCTCAAAAGGTAGAAGCAGGTGCCAAGTGACGTTTAGAATAATCGTCTCTCTAAAAACAGTGAGGTGCTCTGTCGGGCCAGGGCTTTGATCAAGCCATCAGACTTTGTTTCTGCTGTTGAAATTTATTTTTAGAAAAATATTGAGACGAGAACTGACAGTTTGGGTTTTGTTTTTGTTGTTTGCGCTTTGTCTTTGGAAGCTAGATTGTCTAGTCCTGCAGTCCTGGTGGCATTTGAGGACTGCAGTCTTACCAAGACATTAGCATTTTGAGTCAGAAGCCACTGGCAGGGCAGAGTTTCTTGCCCTCAGACAAACTGGGTATGCAACTCTCCAGTGGATTTTTAATTGATTCAAATTTTTATTTTTTCCGGTTTGCCCCATTCATGTGTTCTCAGGAGGTCATCAGATCATAGCATACTTTAAGAAACCATTAGATGTTATCACAAAGCACAAGAAGGTGACTTAAAACCTCTCGAGGATACAGATACAAATTTGGATCATTATGGTGTATGGACAGCTCTTTTAAGTGTTTTGGTCCGTAACTGTGATACATGGGAAGATTTTGAAACAAATCTCCATCACCTGGCTGGAGGAACACAATGCTTCTTAAATATTGTTCTTCTCCACGTGGCCTTCAGCTCTCATACGTGTAGAAACAGATTTTGTCAGATGACTATGTTTGTTTGTTGTTTACACCAGTGAAAACTTACTATAAGGAAAGCAGTAGACATATGTAACATTAATTTAGTTGGTCATTTATTTAGCACTAATAACCACCAACGTTATGTACTGCTTTGTGACAGGCACTTTTTTAACTGATTTAGTTCTCAAGAGAACCATCTGAGGTAGGTATTATTATCTCCATTGTGTAGATAAGAAAAACGAGACAGAGAGTTTGAGTAATCATTCAAGATCCTGTACCTAGAAGGCAGCAGAGCTGTGACAAGAACCCAGGCAGTCTGGCCTGGACATTGTGCTCTAGAGCACAAGCTGCCTTGAAAACATTAGATTCCTGCCACATGCCAGGCACTATTCTAGGTAGAGGGGACACTGCTGTGGCCAAACAAGGTTTCTGTGCTCTTTGAGCTTACCATCCACATGAGCAGAATTGTTATGCCATCTCCTCTGTCCAGCTCATCAGTAAACTAAAAACATGGTTAGGGTCTCCTTCACTTAAGTGGATATAAATGTGATTTTTTAAAAAATCACTACTTGGCAAGTGAGACTGTCTCTTGCACTCTGTCTCATTCACTCACACTCTCAGAGAAACTCAGTTAAGTTGAAGCAGCATCATAAGCAATGTTTTCATTTAGTGATGACTGAGAAGCCAGGTGCTATGGATTTTTTTCATGCCTGAACTGAGTGATGAAGTAATGAACATGCTCATTAAATTTGCATTTGATAAAATGCTGGACCACAAGGAAAGAGGATGTTCTTCCTATCAACCTAGAAGAAACAGTCCCCTGATACCTGAAGGATGTCTGTGTGAAGGATGTCACAGTAGCCAACCCAGGGATGCCGATCCCACGATCCCTTGATCCCTCGGATGCAAGCTGGAAGGGGAAGAAAGATGGGCTGCCGATCAACATGGAATGTCATTTAGTGGGACAGTAGTTTATTTAAAATCAGCTTTCTAAAAGATGGAAGAAACAGCCTGATTTAGAGTTGAACATATATTTCTCCAAAGAAGGTAAACAGGTAGCCAATAAACACATGAAAATATTCTCAGTGTTGCTAATCGTTAAGGAAATGTAAATCGAAACCACAATGAGATGCTATCTTCTACCCATTAGGTTGGCTGTTATTAAAAAAAGACCAGAATATCCTAGCATTGGCCAGGATGTAGAGGAGCTGGACTCCTGCTGTGGGAATATGAAATAGCACTGCCTCCATGGAAACAGGATGGTGGTTCTTCAAAAAAACAAAAACAGAGCTCCTGTATGATCCATGAGTGCCACTGCTGGGTCTGGACCCAAAAGAATTGAGAGCAGGGGTGTGAACAGATGTTGTAAGTCCAGGCTCCCAGGAGTATTCTTCATAGTTGCCCAAAAGGCAGGAGCAAGCCAAGTGTCCAAGTGTCAGCAAATAAAGGGATAAACAAAATATGGTGTATACATACACAAATATGATCCAGCCTTTAAAAAAGGAGGAAGATTCTAACATAGACCAACGTAAATGAAAACTGAGGCCATTGTACTAAGTGAAGTAAGCCACTCACAAACAGGCAAACACCGTGTGATTCCATTTATGTGAGATTTCTAGAGTCATCAAAGTCATGGAGGAGGAGAATGGTAGCTCCAGGGCTGGAAGTGGGGGTTGGGAGTTGTTTTATGGGCACAGAGTTTCTGTGTTGCAGGATGAAAGAGTCCTGGAGATGGCTGGGGGCAACAGCTGCACAGTGATGTGAATATACTCAATGCCACTGAGCTGTACACTTAAAATGGCCAAAATAGCAAATTTTATAATAAGTATGTTTTACTACATTTTAAAAAACACAACTTTTTACCTCTCTTTATTGACAAGTTTGGTTGTAGAAGAGTTTCCAGCAATCTGGAATTAAATTAGATTATTGGGGACTCTTCTGCCCTTGTGATGCTCTGGCTTGGATAATTAAGCCAGCATTCTGGACTTGCTAACCCAGGGAGCAGCTTCCTGGCACTCCACACCCATTTCTGCAATTGGTGTGAGGCTTAGGTCTGTGGTGATGTCTTCAGTCGATGTGGATGCCTTTCAAAAGAGACAGGAGCCTGAGATGCAATGAAAAGGGGGCCCAGAAGCTGAAAACCAAGTAGAAGAACTGGAAGAAAACTGGAGGATAAACACATTTAAATTTGTTAATGAGACAGGTCTCTTTTCTGGAGGGTCAGAAGCAGGCAGGACCAGGGGGTTTTGGGTTGTTTTAAACAATGTTATTGTATTCTTTGTATTTTTATTTTATTTATTTACTTTTATGTGGTGCTGAGGAGCAAACCCAGTGCCTCACATGTGCTAGGAAAGCGCTCTACCACTGAGCCCAGCCCCAGCCTTAGGACCTGGTTTTGAACCAGGCTGGTCCACCTGACCGCGTTTCCACCTGACCGTACCAGGCAGGCCGTTTGTCCCCAGTTTAAAATCTTCATGGAGTATCCTGCATCTTTTCCAGAAAAGTCTGCCCTTTTTAGTTTTTTTCCGAGTGTGCTGGCAAGAAAGTCTTCAGGACATGCCAGTCTCCCTGTTGGCCAGAGAGCACAACTCAGGCCAGTGGCCCTGGGTGCAGAAGGGTGAAGGGCTGCGAGAGGCAGGGAGGGAACCATGGCAGTGCTCCCACCAGAGCCACCCCCTTAGTGGAGGCATCCAGAGTATAGTTATTTAAATGCTGTCCTTTCCAAGTCTTCCTAGCTGTCTCATTGCACAGTTCAAAGTAGAGATTCATTCAGGGGGGTTCCTGGAAACTCCCAGTACCTAGCCTGGTGCTTGGCACACTGCAGATTTGAATATGTTTGTGCAGCGAATGGGTGAAAGCCACAGTCCCACTGACTGGCCTGGTGCCTTGGATGTGGCTCAGCATGCCTGCCTGTGTGGCTTCTGCTGCCTCTTTGGGGTTTACTCTGCGCTTGCTATACTTGCTGTGCCACGTGCACTTGCCACCAACTCGTTTACCAAACCTGGGGGTAGCTGCTCTCTGCCTCAGGTAGCCCTCAGGACGTGGTCCCTTCTCTGAATAGAGTCTGTGGCTTTGAGGATAGCACAAGATGCGGTGGCTCCTTTGGGGACTGGAGGAGCCTTTGAAACATGGGCAGCAGAGTTCCAGAGGGGTTCACAATTCAGCCCAAGCAGGTCCTTCCCAGCATAGACGCCAGTTCCAAGTGCTAGTCAGAGTTGAGATCATTGGTTGAAGCAGGAGTAAAAATGAGCCAAACTGGGGTATCTTGAGGTAAGATTTATTCCAGCTAAATATGTCAGTTGTTTGTTTGTTCTAAAAATACTGCTAGGAGGATGGGGGTGTACTCCAGATTGTTGACACTTTGACTGAAACGAGAAGCAAAATGTAACTGATATGGGATCCTACAGGAGTCCCTGCCAGTCAGAAAGCAGGGGCCAGGTTAGGAGGCAGGGTCGCAGCCAAATCATCAGAGACGGGCTGTGGGTCCGTCCCCTGCTCTGCCCTTCACACCCAGCCTCGAAGCCTCCCAGCTGAGGATGAGGGGCTGCTGAGCCCCAAAGAGCGAGGCGTTGCCTCCCAATACCTCCTAATACCTTGGCTTCAAGAAACTCTGTTTTACTAAATAAAAATGGTTTTGATTTTCCAGGACAGAGCGCAGCATCTGGGGCAAGGCCCCACGGTCCCCTCACTCACTGACCAGATGGGAGAAAGGCCAGAGCAGCCACCCACTGTGTGCTGGCGCGTTGGGCCACGTCTCCTGGAGCAACCAGGGTGTTGAAAGTAGCCAAGTTTCTAGAAGTTCTTTGTTGGTTAAATTACTCTCAGCAGTTTCCCTGTAAGTCCCTGGGCCAGCCACTCGTGGGCGGGTGCTCCATTATGAGAGAAGGTCATTGCTTCTGTTATGCACTGAGAAGCAGCTGGCTTGGAATGTCGGTTTTAACAGGGACTAAGTATTCAGATTTGACCCTGGAAAGCTTAGAGACTGGGGGTTTCTGACCAGTGGCCTGTGAGCTCAGTTCTTCTAGCAGAGGTTTTAGGCACATTTCAAAGTCATGTGGATTTGATGACAGTTTTGACGGCAGGCATAATGTCAAACTCTCCCAGCTCCTGTTTACCTCCTATTCTGGCAGGCCCATGGGTCTCCAGGACCCACAGTGGCAGCATGGGGGGCCTTGATGTGGGTGCCATGGTGAAGGGTGTCCCTCAGTTTGTACGCTCTAACCACCTGGCAGACCTTCACTGGAGTCGTGGACACCCTGGGCAGGGTTATAGCCCTGCCATCAGAAGGTGATCTGGGGAAGAGGCGGGTGCTGTTCAGACCACAGCGGTTCCCTTCAAACATGAGCCTAAAGGGCTGTTCAGAATCCCCGCTGCGCCTAAGATCACAGCGCCCCCTGCGTGCTCCTGTGGCTCTCACTGCAGCCAGGCATGGTGCACAACTATATTCCCAGCGCCCAGGAGGCTGAGAAAGAGTCACATACGCAGGCATTCAGAGCCAGCCTGGGTAAAATAGCAAGACCTGTCTCAAAAAAAAAAAAAAAAAATCTCATTGGAGTGAAATAAACAGGTCGATTTTCCTAAGTGAAGAGGCTAAGGGAACTCTTCCTCTGAGAGCTTTTTTCTGCTTTTTGTAGAATTAGACCACTGAAAGTTGGGATGGAGAGTTATGAGCTGCAGTGGTGCCTCTTGAATGTGACTTTGCATGTGAATTCCCTGGGAACCTAGCTACACTCAGATTTGGGTTCATGGGATCTAGGCTAAGTGGAAAACATGAGGTTCTATTTCTCACGAGCTCCAGGAGATTCTGCCTGTCCTGGACCATACTCTAAATGGCAAAGTGTTCTAGGACTTCACATGGACTTTTCCAGCTTTGGATTAATTGGGAAAAATCTATATTTTTTTCTAATGAGCCCATGAATAGCTTGTCAATACAGCAATTAGGTAAGCCAGAGGATCTAAGAAATTATGTATTTTTTGTGTAACTCTTGAGTAATTAGATCATTCATTCAAATGACATTTATTGAGTATTTGCAATTAGTGAGGCCCTAGGCAGTGTTTGACATCCAGTGGCACATTCATGTGAACTGGTTCTGCTCCTCAGCCCTTCTACCCGTTGTCAGAGGGGCTTTGGGTGCTTTGTGGTCTATCAATTCTGGCATGTGCACAATGGTAAGACCAGCATTGTGAGCTCACCTGGCATGAATCAGACCCCATTGAACTATGCCAGGCCAGTCACAGTACTGATTTTCAGGGACAGTGACTCAGCCCAGAACCACTGGGTGCTTTTTTGCAGAGATACACTGTCTTCCAAGATCAGCCTGCTTGGGAAACCCCCAGGAGAGTCAGAGCTCCAAACCGCATGCAGTAGGCCATCAGAAATGTTGGTGATGAAAGTAGATTTCCTTAAAGCCACACTGGAACCTGAAAGAACCCCTTGTCTCCTTCTGAGGGGTTGGCTAGATGGATTTGGTGCTCTCCTCCCCCAGTGGGGGCTGCATGGGGCCTGCTTCACCCTCCCCTTCATCCTGTTCACAGCTGACTCACTTGGCTTCCAGTCTCCATCTCTCTTCTCTCACCACATGCTTTGGCATATCACTTTTGAGTTCTTACCATTTTAATCCATTGTCTGCCAAACCACCTTCTCAGTTTAAAATTTCATTTGAACATACCTGCCCCCACCCACCTGGGCTGATATGCTCTGCTACCTGGGGACAGATGCACACTTTTCTTCAGGTGATTGAAGCCTATTCCAGCTCTCCATGCAGGCTCCCCGGCCTTGGGAGAGAGCTGGGAAGGCACTTGGGGCCCCACCTGAGCAGGCTTTTCCACCCAGCTGTTCTGCATCCCTGCCTGCGTTCAGTAGGTAAGCAAGGACCCTGGCATGCTGGGCCCAGGAGCTCACCCACACAGGTCAGCACAGAATGCCAAATGTTCAGATTCCTGTGGTGTCCTTCTAAATGGGCTGCCGTGAGTGCAGCATTCACAGGTCGGCTGCTTGGAGGTTTGGGTGTACTAGTCTGCATGGTTCTTCCGGGCCACACTTCACAAGGGCATTTTTTACATTGCCAAATAAGATGGAGGGAGTTACTACTTTAGTTTTACTCTAGACTGTTCTGATTTATTTTCATTGAGAGTTCTTCATCAGAAGGTTTTGTGAGGCATATTGCATTTCCACATTTAGACATATCTATCTTTCAACTTTAGTTCAACAGGTACCTGGTTCCCTACCCAGGTCTGGAGTCTAGGACTCAGGGGGATGGGTCCAGGATAAAGCCAAACAACAGTCAGGGACCAATATAGATCTGTGAAGGGGCACTTTCCAGGGGTTCAGAAAGTCTTCTTGGGCAGGGCACTAGATGGTCAGCTTGGCCCTGATAAATGAAAGTTTGATTCATGTCCTATAGTAAACAGTATAAAGTCACAGTGCTGCAGCTCCAGACCCTTACCAGGGGTGGGGTGAGGGTGGGGTGTGAGTCCTTCTGAGCTCAGCACTAAGCCAAACATAGTTGGTATTTCAAGAATTACCTCAGGATTGTTTTTAAAATTCCCCAAATCAGGTTAGATATTATACTATTATTTTTGTTTGTTTTAAGTAATAAAGTAAAACTTTGATTAACTGGGTCCTTCAAATAAGTAGAATTTTATATGCAGCAGACTTTGTTGTGAAAGGCAAGTCAGAAACACATACGCGCGCGCGCGCACAGACTATTATTTTTTTAAAGAATTCAAGATAGCCAAGGAGCAATAATCGGCTGCCCAACTTCCCCTCAAGGCCACAGTGGGCCCTGACTAAGCCATACATTCTCTGGGGACTGTACTTTGTACCACTCTGCATTCCCTTCTGGTTCTAACCCAGAGCCTTATGCATTTTAGGGTGTTGGCTATTTGGCAATGGGTTAGATGCTGGATGTGTCTGCTGGTGTTGGTGGTGTGGTTAGGTTTGTAATCATCCTCCTGTTCCTTGTTGAGTGCTTTGGAGTCACACAGAATTGGGTGAACAACAATCACCAGTGGTATCAACTAGGGCAAATTGCTCAACCCTCCACTTAATTTGTGGGTTGTAAGAATCAGCAATTAAATATTTAGGGTCTGGCAGCTGCTGTTACTGTTGTTATTTTCTGGTCTTGAAAGTAGAAGTTTCCTGGCTGGCCGGTCAGCTTTCCGTGGTCGTGAGCTCTCCTGCGAGTTGTAATTGCATCTCTGTTAGAGGCGTGGCTCCTATTCTGTGAGCGGCCTCCCGTAAGGAGGTGCTGTTTGAGCTGGATCTCGAGGGTGGAATAGGTGCTTCAAGGCAGAGAGGCTAGATGGAAAAGTCCTTCCAAGCACAGGGAACAGAGTATGCGAAGACTCAAGCGTGAGGTCAGAGGGTATGGGAAGAAAGTTGGGCATGGCCCAAGTTGGGGGTATACGTGATGGCTATGAACAGACCTGTGGGAGGCCAGCATGTGGGCAGGAGTCAGAGCACAGAAGACATTGCAGCTGAGGCTAAACTTGGGTTATCAGTAATGGAGTCCAGTCGATATTTTAGCTCAGTTCTTCTTTTCTTCATTAATTTTATGTAAGTTTTCAATGAGTCTTTGAACAAAATAGTTCCCTTTTAAAAATTAGGTTACTGCACCTGGAGCCAGCTGTAGGGTGTGAGGAGAACACCTGCTGGCACGAGACTGCTGACCCAAGTCATGGTAGCATTTGGTGTCTTGGCCAGCAGGAGGTCTCACCTGGCTGACCCCTCTGCCCTCCGCATCAGGTCAACGATTAGACGGATTGAAATATAGCCAATGCTGGTTTGTCCACGCTTTTTCATCACCGTGTTTTTGCCTCTGGATGTCTCCTGTCCAGTGACTCTGTAATAACTCTGGCCATGGACTGTGGCAACTTGTGAGTGAAGCGTGTTCGTGAACTCAGCTCTGTGCTGGAGCAGCCTGGAGATGCGCAGGCAGCGTTCGGCAGCGTAGGGACACTCGTCCCGGGGCTGTTTCCGGCACTGCTTCCCACCTCTGAGCCAGCTGAGGTTTGGGGAAAGGGTGAGAAGGCAGCACCGCCTTGCCAGGCCCTCTCCCCAAGCTGTGTGTTGAGCATCCCTCCCCCCCACCCCCCCACCCCCGTGTGTCAGAGAAGCTTGGCAGGTGTGTCGCAGCGCACAGACCTGCTGGTGGCTGGAGGGTTGGAATCCCTGCCTGTGCTCTGGGCTTTCCTGCTTCTCTCCTCTGCAGACATCTCTCATGCTGTCCCTCTCGCCTCACTCCCAAGTGTCCTTTCCATCCTTGGAGCTCAGCGGTTCTACTATTGTTCTTCCTGTCTGGTTCCCTTAAATCCAGCCCACACCTTTTCAACTCCATATCCTGAGTCAAGTGTTTGAAAGCTGTTATTTCATGTTAATTAGAAGTTCTTTTTCCAGCCAAAAAGCCTTGCACAGAACTGTTCCCCCAAGCTGAAGCTTAGATGCATGCTTTGGTGTTTCGTACTTTGGGTGCCGTGAAAGCTGCACCGCCACCCGCCGGGCAGGGGAACCTTCCCACCCGCTCTGTGGCCCTCCTCTGAGCCTGGCCGAGCCAGAGGGGTTCCGCATGCCTGTAAGATCCTCCCTCCGTGCAGTGCCAGCGGCATGGCCTTCTGGCTCACCACTGTCCTGGGGTGTCTCCCCTGGTACAGTTGCCTAACCCCTCACCCAGAGGAGTTTCTGGGCCTCTGGGTAGAGTCCACCAAGGTGGATAGGTGACCACTGGCAGGTATCACTGCCTTTAACAAGCCTCCCATGGGACCTGAATTTGGTGGAGATTCTGGGGGGAAGGGACTCCTGCCACATTCTGGACTCTGTAGAACCAGCTTCCAGTTCCTTTAAAAACCCCTTGGGACACCCAGAGTGGCTGCCATTCCCCGTAAGTGGCCCCAGTAAGGCTTCAGGGGAACTTCAAGCTTTGTGAAGCATAGGCCAAACCCCTTCTCACATCTGGCCGTGCTGCTCTCTGCCCTTCTGCTTCTAGGCCAGACACTGTGTCCTTCCCACCACCAGGGCCATCGTCCCATCAGCCCAGGTTCTGCAAACCCTGGTTGAGGTGTTCGCTGCCTAGAACCCCCTGGGAGCCACCAGAACCCCTTAGGCTCCCTTTGTTCCATGCAGAGGAAGTGGTTGGTGCTGACCCAGTCCTGAGCTTGGGTGGTGACAGCAGGACCATTCTCATTCATCACTTGCAGTGGGAAGAGACCTGGCTCCTCAGGGACCTCCGGAGAAGGCTGTCTCACCTGCAAGGTCAAGGAACTCTCCTGTGTATTTGAGATTGCTGGCAACACATCTCCATCTCCTGTGGTTTACAGAGAAGTTGTCCACAAGAAGATGTTGAGGAAAGGCCTGTAGACCTCAGCACAGTGCAAGGCTGTGAGGGGAGGACAGGGAGAGGGGTCAAGGCTCTGACCGTCATGAGGAAAATCACTTCCAGAAAACACATGGCCAGAGGGCAGCTACACAGCCTTGGCGTATAGGACACACCTGCCAAGAGAGGCCTGGCATACAGCAGACCTTCAGTGACTGCAGCAGTCGCTACCTCCCTTTAACCACAAACACCAGCCGCTCTGGGCCTCACTGGGTAGAAGGTGCAGATGTGGCAGTGGCATCACCAAGAGACCTAGTCACTGACACTGGGCTTTAGCTGCGCCGAAGAGGAGCTGGAGAGAGGTGGACTGGTAGAGACTGCTCTCGAGATGCGGCGTATATAGCAATGGGGCTCAAGAAGCATGGTGTCTGGCCAGTGGCTTGCATTGGCAGGACTAAAGCATCCCATAGGATGTGAGGCATGGGAGGGGATACATGGCACCTTGAGAGGAGAATGGCCAGGGGTGGTCTCTGGGGGCTAGAGAATTGGGACATGTTGCTGCAGGCAGTAAGAATCATTGCTGGGACTAAAAAGATTGGGTTTCTGAGAGCTGGACAGGAAGACCACTGGGAGGGAACCTGGCCCCATGCTGGGGCTTCCTCCAGGACAGTGAGTGGTGGTGAGTCCAGGGACCAAAACCCTGGGGTCTGCAGCCACACAGGCTGATGTCCACAGACAGACAGGAGACTCTGGGGCTGGGTATGGCTGCTGGGCCAAGAAAGTGAAGGTTCTGAGCTTAGCACTCAGGTCTGGAGGGAGGCTGAAGCCAGTGGTGGGGACAAAACTAGGGAAAAGACGCCTTGGTGACTCTGGGGTGTGTTACTGGGTAGCCCCCGAATAGCAGTCTGGGCCGACCCAGCAGGGAGCGCCTGCTCAGCACCCCTTTGTGTGCCTTCAGGCCAGGCTTTCCAAGCTTCCCAGATGATAAGCAGCGCAGAGGGTTTTCTGTAGATATTTATATCAGTGGAGTCACATCCCTTGTGTAATTTTGTAAATAAATCAACACTCACTTTTAATGATGTTTCATAGATAAGTTGGTTTTGTTCTAAAAGACATGCTCTTAATAAAATCCCAGTGTTCAAAGTAAAAGTGGCCGCTCTGATGCGCTAACCCCACCACAGTTAGTTGCCCTGCACTTGCATTTGCCTCCCTGGTGAGACTTACGCAAAGGCAGACATGGAGCTGGGGTTCTAGAATGCTTGGCACTGTAGCCACTGCCCCCTACAACACTCAGGCATGTCCCCATTCTGAGTGCAGCTGCCCCTGGCTGAGCCCACCTCTCTGTGTGTTCAAGTGGCAGCCCCCTGGCATGACCTGTGTTGTTCTCCCTGTCTTCCCCTGTAGACTACTGTTTTCCAAAGTGAAGTTGGAGTCCCTCTGCCGGGGCCCAGATGAGGCACTGCTCACCTGTAAGCACATGTTACAGATATGGAAATCCTGCTACAACCTGACCAATCCCAGGTAAGAGGCCAGTGGCGCCTGTTTTGTGTGGCTTTTGCATGGGTCTCCACCTATCAGTACCATCTCTGATAGACCTTTAGTGGGCATCAACGTAGTAGGGATGGAGCTTCACGTCACTTTAAGGAACTTCTCTCCCAGAGGCTGATGGGGCCTTCAAGCTATGGGCCATGGTGACCTCTAGGCGCATCTGGTAATGGTGCTTTCTCCAGTTTCTCTCTACCAGCCATTTTCTTAACTTCTGTGACAAGTCTGACCATCTGCCTGGTAATGAGAGTCTATCCTAGTCAGTGATATATACTCCAGGTGGGGATCTTGCAATAGAGCTGAACCTGCACAGTCCTACGAAGGACAGAGGAAATTGTTCTCAGCATGATAAAATATAATTTCAAAAAAATTAAAATCACTTTTCATACAAATATAAACTAAACACATGACAAAGTTTCTACTTACCACACTAAGTAAGTACAGTGTTAAGACTGGATCAAAGAATAATTTGAAAAACATTTGTATAGGCAGAAATGCTGAAATGAATTTGCAAATAGATGCAAAAAACAGTATCCTATGAGACAATGAAATGCATTGTTTAGGGTTATGTTCTCGACAGGGTAGAGATCAACTGTAGCTCTACCAGACAAAACCCATTTGTCTTATTATCAGTTTTCTGTGGTTAGTTTTTGCCCTTTAAAGCCGTAAAGTACCCCAGTTAACTTTGGCTTCCTGTTGAAGCCAAAGGTGCCACCCTTTAGAGGCAGCCGACCTGGGGAATGGGGACCAGTCACCCCCAGAAGCCCACTGCAGACACCTGGGAACCCATTTGCCCATTTCTAAGCCTTGGGCACTTTTTCCTGACATGTTTGGGTTACTAAGTGTCCCCTGCCCTGGGGAGGAAGTAATCTAATGCAGGGGGACCCAATGAGTCAGGCGAATTCACAAAACTGCTCCTGCACTTGAGCTTTCCAAGTTCATGGCAAGGTGTATGGACAGCCCCTGTTATGATCTGAAGAATCTGGAGCCTGAAAATGGTAAATGAGCACCAATGGTGTGGGCTGGTGGCCATGGTCTGCAAAGAACTGTGGAAAGGCAAAGTGGGGGTGTAGGTAGGCACCACAGAACAAAGGCAGGGCTCCCTGTGAGATTTTGTTTTACAAAAGCTTCTGCAGTTAAAAAAAAAAAAAAAGTAGTGTTCAAAATCAGGGCTCTGTGAAGGGGCTGGCCACTGTGAACTGACCCTAGCTAGAACTGTGACCAGCCTGTGGTGGAGCAGCTGAAGGAGGGGCTCAGCCTGGAAAGCCAGCCACAAGGGCTGATGGTCTCCTGTGACTGTGGGTCCTTCTTCCTGGTGAAGTATAATAATGAGGCTGGTCTCTTCCCTCTCATGCAATTGATCTGACAGTCTTAAGTCTGTAAGCAAAATGGGAAAGCCTATATTTGTCTCCCCCAGGCCCCCACCCGTGGCCTATCAGTAGCATCAGGATTTGGGGAGCCTTTGCCTCGTCACGGAGCTAACAGCAGATACTGCCCCAGCTGGTTGCCTCCGTGCTGGAGCACATCCTTCGCCAATACCCCCTTTAGAAAGGAGAAAATAAACCCATCAGCTTTCGTGTTGCCAATTTTCCCTCAGCTCTCCACACCTCTCCCACCTCCCCACATTTCCTCCCACTTAGCAACCAAGAATATTGAATGTGAGGAGAAAGAAATAGCAGAATTGGAAAGCTTTTTAAAAATACTTAACCAAATGTTGGGCTCTGACCATACTTCCTCCGTTTCCTGCAGGATCTCTCGGGGCAGAGCAGAAAGGACTCGGCTTTGGGCACAGAGCCTGGGTGGGGTTGGGATAGTGGAGGAGGCTCCTGCAGTTACTCAGAGCTGCTTTTCCCAAAGCATGGGGCGGGGGACAATGGGGTGGGGGGGGGAGTACTGAGCAGCTTCTTATTAAGAAGCTTCCTGTTTTGTTTTATTTTTTAACTTTATTTTCTCTGGGATATAAATATATACTTCTCCAGCAGTCCTTACCATTGGGCAAATTTAGCTGTGCTCCCAGTCTGCTTGGGTAAGCAGTGATCCTGGCCATAGAGGAAATCATAAAGAGGGAGGGCAGTGTGTTGTGAGGTGAGCACACATCCTAGCCTCCAGATGAGGCAAGGTGGGACCAGCAGCCTAGAGGCTGTCTTTGGGTCACACCAGGCTTTAGAAAAGGGTAGAATCGCGTGAACAAGTGATCGCATGAACACGAGAAGCATCCCTTCCTAAAAATAAAACAAACTGAAAGCTAAGCAGAAAGATTTTGGTAGGAAGCAGTTGGTTTCTGTCTGGAGTAGGTTCATGCTGACTCCCTAGCTCCTGGCCCCCTGGCTTCTGCACATGCGCAGTTGCAGCAGGGCCCTTTGCTCCACCTGCCAGGAAGCTTCCAGCCCTCCCACCTTCTTCCCCTGCTGAGTCCATCCAGAGGCTCGGCACAGGCCCCCAGGGCTGCAAGCAGCCTAGGAGGTGGTGGGCAGTCACTGGGAGGGAGTGGCCACACTGAAAACAGACGCTGAGTCCGTGGTCCCTGCAGTTCCTGCCCTCTTTATTTTTGCTCCTGGCGGAGCTGAGCTTGGGAAGCCTTGGCTAGCAGGTCCCCTGTACTTGCAGAATGCAGCTCTGGCTGCAGACTCAGTGGTGGTGGCGTCTCCAGCTCACGGTACCTATGACAGAGTGTTTGGAGCTTCAGAAGCCTTCGTTTTCTTTCCCATGGTCTGCAGTTTTGCTTGCATTTAGGATAGAAATCTGTCTAGTATTTTGTCTAACTTCCCTTAGTAAAATGCAAAGCTCCCTGAGTTCTTGTGAATATTGACTTGGCCACTCAGGACAGTGCGAATCTGACCAGAATCTCACCAGAAGGCCCCGGCAGGCTGCCTGCCTGGGTAGCACAGCACTTCAGCAAGGCTCGCTAATGACCACGGTTATTTAAATTCACAGTGCCAGCGCTGCACCGGCGTTAATGTGCTACCTTCAATCTCTGCATCAGCCTTGCAAAATAGCTACTGTTATTTCCATCCTGTAGGGAAAAAAAATTGAAGCTAAAGGAGGGTAAATGACTTGCCTCAGTTTGCCCAATTAAATGAGCAGTAGAGCTGTGATTCACAGCCAGGTCTGCCTGACACCAGAGCTCGCTCCATGGCAGGGGGCCGCCTCTCCCAAGGCAATGGCCAGCTTCCTTCCTTCCTTCCTTCCTTCCTTCCTTCCTTCCTTTCTTTCTTTTTTTTAATTGCTAACTACGTCTTTCCCTCTTCATGCCACTTTGATTCCTAAGTCCTATTTCAGTCACTTACCAACAAATAGCATTTAAAGTTAGTGTGCACGCGCGCGCACACACACACACACACACACTTACATACTTTCTTTGCTCTGATCTCAGTTGGAAGCTGGAGACCCCATGTCTTGCTCACAGCTATCAGCATTTGGGCAGAGCTTTTCTTTACAGGGACCATTCTTTCATTTCATCTCCAAAGAAGACAGATATAACGGGCAGATGTCATGTTATAGCATACCCATTTTACTGAAGGTAACGTTGAAGCTTGGCTATTTTAGGAACTTGCCTTGATTCTATAGGCCCAGGAAGCCTAGGGATAAAAAAGTAAAAGTTCCTCTCTGTCTGCCTGTGCTCTGCCCTCCACCCCTTTGTCCTCGTATTTGTTGTGTGCCACAAATTTCCCAGGAGTTGAGAAGTGTCAAGAAGTCCAGGGTTCTGACTCCTGGTCCACCACCACCTCTTCCCTCTGGATGGCTGTGGACCGTAAAGATTTCCAGGAGAGGCTTTCAATTTTCGGTGTCACGTTAACTGGCATTACAATGTACAGTATATCTGAATCTTCATTCGTGATGAGGAAGAGAAATTCACTGCATGTGTGCATCTAGGCAAGTGGATACCTCAGCTTGTGTGCCACGGCTCAGGGGTCCTTCTGCTTTCCTCACCTAGACCACTTCCCAGCACTGCTGAGCAGGAATGGCTTCTCTCTCTTCCAGCCCACCTCATTTTTTAAATATGTATAATTTTTTAGTTATAGATGGACACAATACCTTTATTTTATTTTACTTTATTTTTTAATGTGGTGATGAGGATCAAACCCAGGGCCTCACACATGCTAGGCAAGCACTCCACAGTGAACCACAGCCTCAGCCCTAGCCCTCATGGGGAATTGCTCCCATCAGCCTCAGGGCCAGACATAGGAGAGGAGAGATGAGGTGCTGGGGGGGTCCATGGGAACTGCCCATGAAGGCAGTGTCCAGAGGAAGAAAGGAAGGTAACTTTCAGTCTGTGTGAGAGAGACTGGCCAGGGAAAACTCAGGAGACTCCAGAGTTGACCAAGACATTCATTCCCTAGCTCTTTTCCCCATGATCTGTGGGCTTTCGCAAAGGCAAGTCTTGATTGGATAAAACTCTACACCATGTAAATGAAGAACTAAAAATTGGTTAAAGCAACAAGCAAAATGTTTAATCAGTCATAAATACCTAATTATTTTTAGACAGAAAACATTCAGTATGGAACAAAACAGCTCCATTTTGAATGGTCAATTGTTGCTTATATACTGTTTTCGGGGGGAACTATGGAAGGCAAACTGAGGAAATAACTACTCAAAATTTCCCCACTGGTGGAGGGACAAGGGACATGGGCCCTGTGTTGTTGTCAGTGAGCAAGGTTCACAAATCAGTATTATGGGCTCAGTTGGGGTTTCTAGTGTTTGGAGTAGGAGGCCTCCCACGCCTCCCACAGCTGCCCCAGAAGGCAGGGCAGATGTCTCCAGGAAGCAGCCAGCCATGTCAACCCCAGATGCATATTTGGAGAGGGAGTATTCATAATGACACCTGCCATGTGTCACGAAGTCACACCCCTTCAGAATGTTCTGTCTACATCTACAGCTTATTCCCTCCTTACCCAGTTCTGTGTAGAAAGATAATCCTATCCTCAACCTGGCCAGGGAAGTCACCAAGGCACAGGGAACTGGCTTTGCTCAAAATGATTACTCCCGAGTGACAGATGTGGGATGGGAACCAAGACCTCCAGCTGGGTTCCAGGACCCACTTTCCGGGTCCTTTCAAAGCAGCACACATGGCAGCCAAACCCGTGCTCTGAAGCTTGGCGAAGCAGCACTGCGGCTGAGCCACGTCCCAGGTCTGGCCACCACATGGCCAGGCAGCCCTTCCCCTGCCATGCCAGCTCCTCATTACGCATCCTGGAATCTCCACAATGATGAAAAGTGTCTCTATATTTCGGGACAGTCTCCCATGTAGGGGGCTATTGCCATATTCAGATAATTAACCCTTTGTAATATTTATATCAAAAATGCTACCTGAGCAGACTGGTGCTGGATACATTTAACCAGATTTGTAATTATTGAAAATGCACATGTTCTTTTATGTCTTCTCCTTAGAGACACTGATTGTTTCTCAGTTGTGGAAATAATTAATAGAGCATTTCCAGCGTGCCTATAGGGATGATGTAATAAGTACCGGCTGACACAGTCCCACCAAGGACGTTTCCTCCACTTCCTGCAGACCGACCCCTCTGACTGCATCACTGGGCGGGGACACCGCAGCCTGTGAACTGCACTGACTTTCATACCAAACCTTGTTTGTACTGATTTTAGCAGCAGCTGCACAGAGGAAGGAAATTGTGTCCCTTTATTGTAGAATTTGAACTTCTTAACAATAACCAAAAAAACACTTAGAGCCCCCAGATAGATATCGTGACAGAGGCAGGGGCAGGGAAGGGGGGAAACAACAGTGTTTACTTAAAAACTTCCCAGAATTGCAAAAAAACAAAGTCTTTGGGGGCTAAGTTCCCTTAACTGTTTGATCCCCGCAGGCCTGGGTGGTGTCCACGCGACTTTGCTGGATGGATGGTGCCAGGAGGGAGGGGGGATTCAGCAGAGGGGGACAGCATTGGGAGCTGGTGGGAGTGGCAAGTGGTTGTCAAGACCCTGCATGTTCTTCCCAAGTCCCTTCAAGTCTCCTCAGCGGCCTTCTCAGAACCTCAGCTGGACAGGGCCCCAGCTCTGCTGTGACCAGCTCCTTATGTCTCCTCACTGCACTTGTCCCTCAGTATTAAATGGCCTGTCACCCATGCAGTGCATCTCAAGGCTTGTCTTTGGGTCATGTTCGAGCCCATGCCTGCGCTCACCCTCTGAGAAGCAGGCCAGGGGTCCTCAGTTCTAGCAGCTGCAACATAGAACCATCTGAGGAGCTTTGAAATTTGCCCCAGAAATTCCCATTTGTTTGTCTGGAGTGGCCTGGGCATCAGGGGTCTTTAGAAATGTTCTGGCTGTTTTCTCAGGACTCGAGGTTCAGGAATGCCTGTGTGGACTGTTGGCTCATGAAGTCATCTTGGAGGGTGGGGCGTGTCAGGGCTTCCACGGGTCCTCAGTCTTCATAGCACAGAATAACAACCAGTTTCCCCATCTGGTGGCTGGAGAACCTGGCTTGCCGTTCTCATCTTCATATCTTTTATAATGACACAAGAGACTAAAATGAATTAGGGTCCGTGGGGTGGCTTAAGCACGTTTGTGGTACTGAGTGCTCAAAGAAATCCCAGCCCAGCCTGAGCCAGGAAGCGAGAAGATGCGGAGGCGCATCCAAAGCCCGTCCAAAGGTGTCCACTGCACCTTACTGGCCCAGTGGTACTGGTTGAGTCTCTGTCCCTCCCCTCCCACTTCTCAGGTAACTGACATTCACAGTGTATTTTGCAGTGACTCTGGACGTGGGAGCAGCCTCTTAGACAGAACTATCGCCGACAGACGACAGCTTAACACAATCACTTTGCCAGACTTCAGTGATCCCGAGACAGGTGAGAATCCAAAGTCAGAGGGGACAAAATGGTGTCCAAGAGGACGTGGGGCCGGCCACTGAGTGGAGTGGCCAGGCTGCGGGGCCAGGGTGGGGAAAGCTTTGCTCACAGGTGATGCATAGCTGACGCATGCCCCGCCTGGGCTCCTCAAGCGTTGGGTCACGGTGGGGAAAGGAAGGTTATTTGCTCAGCACAACCCTTTGAAATCTGTTTTCCCTGGCTCTGAAGCTTGAAATGTGAAACTAAAATCAGGTGGTTTCCATGCTATCCCGTTTCCCCTGTTTTTCTGCCTCCCTTTAGGGCTTCGGACATTGCCCACATCCATCATTCTGATTTCTAGTCGGTTGCACACGTAAACACACGTGTACCCAGAAGGGCCTTTGGGGCAGCAAGTGGATGCTGAGCTGTTTCATTCCACTGTCCCCACCCCCAATGGCCCGTTACACTTACTGCCTCTGAGCAGAGATTTGTACTTTTGTTTGTGTGCACCACATACGCTACAGTACAGGGAGAATGCCCCCCTAATTTCCACAGCTCCAAATGACTATTCCAGCAGTAACACTGACTATTCAGCGACAATTTGAGGGGCTCAGTAGACTCACAAAACAAAATGAAATTCACTCAGCTTTGAGTCTCAAAGGTAGTTCTAGAACATCATTTAGAACCCACTTCTCTCTCTTCTCCCCCACCCACAAGGGACCCACTAAGGCTTAATTCCTGTCTGGATATGCCTGGTCTTTAATGGGTTGTCCTCATGAAAGGAATCTCAAAATCCCTTTTCTGTCCTTGTGCCATGTCCCAGTTCCTGACAGAGCCCATCCCCTGGAAAATCCAACCCCAGGCAGGGTAGGGGGAGTAAGGCCTCTGGGAGGCCCCTGTGGTGCTGGGTCCAAGGGGTACTCAGAGCTACCGCAGACCGCACTCCCACCAGGCTCCCTCCACCCAACTGGAAGTCAGCCTGAGAAGTCAGACCAAGGCTGTGGGGCTCCCAGGTCCAAAGATTTAAGCCAGCTTTCAGCTTCTGTTCAGACTGCAAACTAACCAAACCACAGGAAGTCCTCCACCCCGGGAGAGGCCTGTCCCCTGGATTGGTCAGTCATAGGTGGGCATAGACTGTGCTGTGGAGCAGCACAGCAGAGCTCTGCCTCATGGGTGTGCTCCTTCCCTGCAGCTGATGGACTCCTCACTCTTGGAAATGGAGGGTCAGGCTTTAGCAAGGCTGGGACATAGGGAAGGGAGAGAAGCCAGCGGCATTCACTCTGGCCCCCTGCAGCGACTTACTTGGGCTGATTTACAACAGCTTCTGTGGATGCCCTGGGCTGAGTGCCCCTCTGGCCCCCTCTTTAGTGTCCTGTAGGACAGTCATTCTAAATCTAGACCCCATTTCCTTCCAGCTTGCTTAGGTCTTAATTTCCCAAGACTTGAATGCCACATCACATTGAAAACGGATAGTGATGGAAAATACATGAGGCCCTTGTCCATTCTCCCGTTTAATCCCTGGGATGGTTTCCCCAGAACTCCCAGGAGGCTCCTCTTCAGGTTGGACCTTCTCAGATGCCATGTTGTCCAGGGGGCTGGGGCCTGCTGCCCCAGGGTGGGCCTAGCCCATTCCTTCTCCTTACCCTTGGCCTTAGTGGTGGCTGTGCAGCTGCTCTCCCAGGAGGGTCCCCTGGTCACTCCCCAGGAGCACAGGTGTTGGATTCTGGACTACTGATTCCCGTGCCCTTTCTGAACAATGAGGAGGAACTGAAGCCCCAGGACTCGGGCCAGCAACCATTTTGTTGTCACAGTTGTTATGCAGAAAGGAATCCCTCCCTTTGGTCAGTCTCCAGTGCCCCAAAATGTTGTTTGAACACCATTGATTGACCTGAGACACCAGGGAAGCAGAGGTGGAAGGCCATGTGAGGGGGCCTAGTCAGTCACAGGCTATTTTATTACAGAGTCAAATATTCTGAAGTGACAGTGTAAGTAAGGGAAACTGACAGATTGGAAGGCTCCCGGGAAGTAAAAGGACACTAGTCTGGAGTAATAAAGCCCCGTTTTGCTTAGCTGGGTCTGAGCGTGGTCTCAGGAGAGGCCACCCTCTTACTCACACACCTGTGCAGAAGGCCTGCCTGTGGAGTGCCCTCTCATCTTGACTTTGTTTCAAAACTCGAAATCCAAACTCTAACTCTGAATATACCACAGAGAAGTGTTGCTGCCCTCCCTTACCTTTCCCTAGAGGGGCCATTTTTGTTAGCTTCTATTTACCCTCCACTGCTCTTTTGTGTACATAAGCACAGGTGTGCTTTCCCACACTCCTTACGTAAGCAGCCACATGTGGTGTGCGTAGCTCAGCGCCTGACCTTCTTCCCTTCCCAGCAGATCCTGCGGATGCCTCCATAGCTGTCCACAGAGAATTTCCCATCCTGTTTCATAGCTGTGAAACATGACCCCCACCTGTCACAGTCGGGACTCCTAGCCACCCGGCCTGACCTCGGGCAATTTCCTTCCCTGCAGTCTTCAGCTCAGTGGTGCTCAGAGAGCTGGCTAATTTTGAACATCCACTGGAGCCCTACTTATTTAGGAAAGCAACTGAGCTAAAGAACAAAAGGGAAAAGGAACCCATCCAAGGTCAGAATGGTCCCAAAGTGACAGAAAAGACCCTGAGATATGGTCTGGGAGAACCAAGCCCTAGAGGTAGCAGTGTATCTTTAGCATTGGAGCAGGCTGGGTCCACGCCTGACGGCTTTCCCAAATTCCCTTTAAAGGGCACCAGCACCCAGCATGAGCACAGTCACTCAGTGCTGGCGTTCAGAAGAGTACATGGTCAGTGCCATGGTGAACTTCCACCATCATGATCCATCAAATGTTGTTTGGCATTGGCAGGATCATGACCCAGGACTCCACACTATGCAAATGATCCCAAGAGGCCACAGGCCCTCTTGGAGCGGTTTTCTTTTTTTTTTTTTTTTTCCAGAACTAAGTTTATTCATTGTTTTATTTTTTAATATTTATGATGGAGAATAGTCAGATATACCAGAAGAGAGATGCTAATATGAGTGAACTCCCATCTCCTACTCCATCTGCAGCAATTAGTGCTCTGTTCCATCTCTTTCTCTATAATATAAAGGAACTTTAAAATATATATCACAATACCATTATCACACACCTGGGTCTTGAAGCCTGCAGACTCACTGCTCTTGATTCCAGAAGTGTTCGATTAACTGGAATATCATTTCCCACTGTGTGCAGATCTGTGGGAAAATACAGGGAACTCACATCTGTGAGCTTTGGATGGGACTAGTCCATGGTAGCTAACAGAGCAGGACAGTGTTCAGATGGATGTGGCCACCAAGAAAGCCCCCTTCCAGAACATGCTTCCCCCCACATCTCTGTCATCTAATTCATCCCAGCCAGCGAAGAAGGGGAGTCAAATGGAGTGACAGTCTTTACTTTGAAGCTATGAGTCATTGTCTTTTCTTTGGAATAGGTTGGTAGTTCCTTAAATAGAGGATGAAAAAAATTATTTTTCTTCCTCTTGCCTTCAAAACAGGATGTGGGGTAAGGGGATTTATCTTTAATCATTGGTAGATATTACCGGATACCTCTCCCAAGCCAAATAATTTTTTTTAACTTGAAAGTTTGATCCATTTTGTTTGGGAAAGTTTCTTCTTACAGCTGTGGCGGTCTCAACACTGCCACATCTCTCTCCAGCTGTAAGATGTGAAGGCAGCGGGGCAGGCTTCCTTTTCCGAGTGCCCGACTAGTGCACCCCACCACTGTATACCACTTCAGAAAGCTTTCCTACCACTCCATCATCACCATGCTGAGCCCGTGACGTCATTGCACCCAGCACACTGCACCTTGGGAAACTGTAGTTTTGAAGTGGACCTTATAAGTGCTTCTCATGAAAAACAAATCTATGGAAAGTCAAATTCTAACCATTTCCAGTTGAAAAGCCAGTAGTGTCCTAGAGAATACCCTAGACATTGTAGGTTAAACGTGTATTATTTTCGGTGGCTCACACTGCTGACTCTGCCCAGGTATATCTGAGTTACATTTGTTCCATGATATTATTGCAAAACAATTAAATAACCAGTGGAAAAACAAATTTGTTTTCTTCGAAAAGCACTTGTATTCTATTCTCAAATAGAGGAATGATTGTGTATTACATGACTTCATTTTCTTTGCAGCTTATGTGAGTATATTTAAAGCTAGTTTATTTTTTCTTTGTGTTTTAAAGTTTGTTTTGTTTTATTTTGCCTTTATCCTTTTTTTTTTCCTCTCTTTTACTTTTTTAGTGTCAGAGTGCTCCTCCTCCTCCTCCTCTCCTTCAAGAACTGAATCTCCTCTCCACCTGTTTGTATCTTCTCGTCTCCATTCTCATCCCAAACCTGATACCTTTGTGTGGCCCCCTGCGCCTCATTCATTCAGTGACTCAGGTCCCCGCCGGGAACCCTCTCTCTGTAAACATGGTTTTTCCTTTCTTGTCAGACCTGCTTCATTTACCTGATGTTCTAGTTTCTGATAATCTTCCTAACTGATAAGCTGGATAGGAAACTCCCATCAAATTTGTCACAGAGAAGACCTTGCTTGTTTGAAAATTCAAAGCTGGTGGGGCAGGAGGGATCCTGGGGTTGTAGACATTAGTGTCCAGGTTCCAATCTCTTCTGGAAGGAAGGAGACTGGTCCTCAACAGAACTTACTGGATTTTCCTAGAACATTACTCTTTACTCTTGGGTCCTTCTCTGGATTTGATAAAAATACATAAAAAGTAATCCTGTTAAAGAAAAGGCAAATTACAATATTTTGCAAATAATAATTTAATCCTAAAAACTTCTGGGTTTCAACTTAGAAATGAAATTAGTTCAACTACCATATACTAATCAAGGCCATACTCTAAAGATAATGGGCATATGCTGTTAAGTATGTGGTTCTCACAAGGGACTTTAAGGTCTACCAGTCTCCTGGGCTCCACCCACAAGGTAAATGGGCCTGAGGTAGGGCCCAGGAATCTGGATTTGTAAACCACCCCTATGGTTCCAATGCCAGTGGGTATGGACCACATTTTTGAGAAATGGTGCAATAAATTGTTTTCCATTTTGCAAGGAAAGAAAACGTTGGGTTTGTGTCATTAAACCACATAGGGAAATTGAACAGCATTTTAGTCTAATCTTGCTTTTAAATAATACAGAAATTCTGAAAGTCTACTTTAGGGAGTTCTAGAATCTGTCAGTTAAAAAAAAATCCCTTTTTTAAAATGCAACACTGATTGGTAAAGTCCTTAAAAAGGACCTAAATACGGATTTCCCCGGAGAGCCTATCCTTGTTTTCTTTCACTCGTTTATTTAATGTGCACTTTGCTGCCAGCACTGCCAGAAAATTTAGTCTCTGTATCTATGATTTATAAGGGCTCATCTTTGTCCCAAATGCTCAGTTATATGCTAAACCAAAGCTCCTAAGTGGGATGGCTGCCAGAAGGAGCTGCTTTCTTTCCTGGGCTCTTCTCTAGGATGGATCGGAGCTGCTGACCCACAGAAAGCCAGCACAGGAGCGCAGGGCTTGTCTGAAGTAAACCATCCACACTGAGCAACACCCTGGCCTACTCCTGCGTGTGGAGTGTCCCAAACTTGGCTGTAATGGCAACCCAGGGTTTATGAAATAGAAGATGAAGATAACGTTTATAAACTATCAAAATAAGACACTTTCCCTTAATACAATGGCCAGCTTTGATTTTTCAAAAAAAAAAAAATTGTTTTTAACATTGACTTCTGCTGGTTTTGGGATCTCACTGTCCTAGCACAAAATTATAGGTTTGCACTGACTGTCCCTTCTGCACAGCTGGCCCAGCCACCTCTGCAACCTGCGGGTTCCTACATTTCAGGGAGCTCTGTGTTCCTCTAGGCCTTTGAAGCCTGGGGTTCTGGCTCTTCCAGTGGGGCACATCAGGTGAACTGGCTAATTGTGGGATGATGAGCACCCACTCGCCTTTCTGCTGAACGTAGTACATCCCAAGTCACACTTAGCATTTATTCTTGGTGAAGCCGGTGTCCTTGTTTCACCTAAGCTTGAAGCACCCAAGGGACACTTAGTCAAGGGGGGACCTACTGATAAATGTAGAATTTCTTGACTATAGTTGTAATGAATTTGGATCCCAATTCTTTCCTAGGACAAGCAGGTAGCCAAGGCCTGAGGTTTTGTGAATTTCTACCTCTTGCCCTTTGACATTCTAGGAATAAAAACTAGCCCAGCCCTGCATATTGTTGGACTCAGGATTAGGGTTACTATGTGGAAAGATCCAAACCCTGCTCATTTCATTATTTTTCCTTCCTTTTGGAATTTCCTGCTCTGGAAGCAAAGCACATTACATGAATTGGTCAACTTCTGTGTGCCGGGTGCACGTGGAGAGGGAATGTCCACTGGCCTTTGTGTGGTTAAAAAATGCGTGTGTATGTGTGTGTGTATGTGTGTGTGACTCCTGAACTGAAATCTAATTCCAGACAGCCAGACTTACAGTTGGAAGATTATTAGAACTCTCTTTGTGTTTATAGCCTTAATTTTGGATTTTTCAACTATTTTGTTTCTTGGTTTTAATTTTTGGTTTGATCTGTTGTTCCAAGGCAACTCTCCAGAAGCATACTTTCATGGTTTTCCTTCCCTTTTTTCAGTTAGTAAGTAGTTTACCAATCTACTAATCCTTCCGAGGGGCTCCAGAGTCACACCTTCCTCCACTGTGGTGTGTGTGCTGTGGTTGTCCAGTGTTGGGATGTTGGGGTGCTGTGGCCCTCTCGCTGCCGCCTGCCTGCCTGCTCTGCCACTTGGGACCAGCTCCCCTATGATGCTAGGGCACCAGCACAGCCTGGTTCAAACACTGTGAGGCAGTATTGGTCTGAGAAGGACTACAGAGGAAGGAGTGTCTGGGAAATGGCCCAGGTTAGGGCAGGCAGTGGACAGATGGCACTTATTGAAAGTGTGGCCCTGGCCCCCATGGTGGATCTCATGTGAGTGATAGATAGAGAGAACCGGTTGAATCTCGACATCCTTTCTGGTGTAGCCACTATTGAAAAGCCACTGTAGAAAAGCCATCCTTGTTGTTAATTTTTCTTAAGGCAGATATCATAAAACTTAAAAGCGCATCTACCAAAAGTCAAAGGAGACTAAGCAATTCCCCAGAAGTAGGATCAGTGCTTTTAAGTCATTAGTGAGTGATCACATTCCCTAAAAGATGTTTCCTATGCCCTTTATTCTATCTGGTCAAATTTTGGGAAATGGTCTGTCTCCTGCCTAGAGATTCTTAGCTCACATGAGTACATCACAGGCTCCGCAGAATCTTGCAGTTTAAAAAAGTCAAGATTCTTGACTTTGACCTAGTCTTCCCAAGCTAATTTCATCATTTTTACATCCCACGGTGTCTGTGCTCCTTGGGTCACACTTGGGAAGCTGCAGATAAATGTTTCTGTTCATCTCAATGATCTGAGCCCCACTGATGGCAAATGTGCCCCCCACATACCCCAGAACATGACTTCCCTCTCTGAAATCCAGCCCAAGTTAGCTGTGGTGTCCCTAATAATAAAGAGGCATGTTTTGATATTGGCATCACATTAGAGTTCTTCATAAAAAGATTTCACTGCCAAATCCCCTTCCATATCGAGCTCCTAGGGATACTAAAAGTCCTTCATTTTCAGAAAGTCAGGTTGCATTAAAACCTTCAGGCAGCCCTGACCGGTGAAGGTGAAGTTTGATATATTTATGCTAAAACATTTTCAATAGAAATAGCTTCAAGTCCCTCAAAGGAAGCTAGAGTTCAAAGGCTGGTTCAGCAGTGGAGCCCCTGCAATTCATCTAATCTCTGGGCCTTAGTTTCCTCATCTGTTAAAAAATGTAAATTTAATCCTTATTTTACATGCCTTTATGGTTTGGCAGTAATGGATCCTAATTTTAAGACCCAGCCAGGTGCCTTTCTTCCTGAGACACACCTGGGCAGCTGTGGCTCCCATAGGCCTCACTGACTCCCCAGAATGAAGAAAGAAGAAAGGGCTGGGCAGGGCTCTCTCCACACTACTGTGCTCTGCTCCCAACCCGAGGACCCCAGAATGTGTGCAGAAGTTCTGCTCCTGTCCAAGAACATGCTGAAAAATCAAGGTGCCGACTTGGGTTCTGACTCAGTTTTTCATAACACTGATAATAGTGAGACTGTTGCAGTCTTTGGTAGTGAGTCCCTGGGAGAGGAGAATAAACAGATTAATGAAAGAACACACCACTAAAGTGAAATAAGATGGAGAAATGAATTTAAGATAGAAGTGGGTGATTTCTCTTCCTTTATGGCCAGCATTTTATCGTTGGGTTTGTATTTTCTAAAATTCGAGATTGTGTATCATGGCTGGCCAGGTGGCATATCTTACCTCTGCTCCTGCTTAATTAAGTAGTGTTTTGAAAATGTGTGTATCTATGAAAACATTACTCTAGCAATTACCCTACCATTTTTGAGGAGTTGTGATTTTTAAAGTTCATCCCTGCTATATATAATCTTTTCAAATAGAACCTTTTCTTACTATTTAGATTAAATTAATATTAATTTTAATGTAATTCTCCTTAACTAGTTCTGTGTAAGATTGAATGGAATTATTAAGAGATTGACAATTCAATAATAAATGGCACTCAGATAGAATCAGGTGTCCAGATTTAGAATAGCACCTGGCAGACCTTCCCCAGGGCGCAGCAGAGAGAAACACTGCGAGGCTCACAGGGCAGCAGCCTCCCCAGCAGAAGGACACCTGGGCCCAGAGCTGCAGCCTCATGAATATGCAAAGGGAGGGTTTGGGTGACCAGGAAGCCTCTGCCCACAGTAGTCCTCCAGAAGGTACTGTCTCCAGCCCAGAGCCACCTCCTTGCACTTGGACAGCTGGTACCCTCTGCTTGTGTGTGAGCAGCTTCGCACCATGCTTTTTCCTGTGTGACCACCTGGCCCTGCCAACTCCTGCCAGCAGCATGCTGTGCTGGCCTCGCATGCCCACCCGTGACAACACATCCCTGCCTTGGTGGGTCCTTCCCTGAAGCTTTCCCTGGAAAGAGCTTCTCCCTCTCAGGATTAGACACACCCTGTCAGGGTTAAACTGTGGTTGATCCTCTGTTCAAGTTGTTGGGAAACTGTGATCTCGTCTTGGGGCCAGGGCTGGCTGTCCTATCTGTTTTGCACTCAGAAAAAGGGAAGTTCTGCTTGGAACCATGACCAGAGCTGCTTGTCCAAGGATCTGCAGCAGGAGGCAGCATTGACAGAGGGGTTCAGGTGGGGGCAGTCGTTGCCCAGGGAGCTCCGCAGCCCTGGTCACTCTGGCACAGAAAAGAAGCCACTATGGAAAGGAGACCTGGGACAGCACAGGGAGGAGTCACCACCCCTAGTCAGCCTTCCCAGAAAAGCAGGTCTACCGTCTAGCAAAGATGGGGATGTCCCTAGCTCCCCAAGAGAGGGAGGCCACCAAAACTTTCATGGAGAAAAAAGGAGTGGGCTGTCATGTATCTTAGTGTAGAGCACTTGCCTAGCATATATGAGGACCTGGGTTTCATCCCAGCACCACAAAATAAAAATTTTTAAAAGATCCAGAGCCAGGCACTGTGGAAAATGCCTGTAATCCCAGCATCTCGGGAGGCTGAGGCAGGAGGATCGCAAGTTCAAAGCCAGCCTCAGCAAAAGCCAGGCACTAAGCAACTCGGTGAGACCCTGTCTCTAAATAAAATACAATATAGAGCTGGGGATGGGGCTCAGTGGTCAAGTGCCCCTGAGTTCAATCCCTGGTACCCCCCCCCCATATTTAATATGTTTAAATTAGGGAATGAAGTTAGAGTGGCTCTCCTGTCTCTTCCCAGACCTTGGCCTTCCCTCCTTCAGCCCAGATCATTCTGATTCCCAGAGCACCGGGGCAGGTGTGGAGACAGAAGGTCACGGCTGCCAGCCATCTGCAGTGTTGGGGGGGGGTGTGTCCTAGCCCTGTCTCAGAAACACTCTTCATTTCCTTTGAAAAATGAAAATTCTCAGCAGGCCAGCCAGCAGAATGCTTAGTCACCAGGGTGGCTGTTGAGTGCCCAGGGTCTTCAGACAGCCAGGCTGCTTTGTCTTCTGTAGTAGTTTTGGTGGCACGGTGTCTAAGCACTAGAAGCTGAATCCTGTATCCACAGACAATACTGAATGATTTTGAGACTGAAGGGAGACAGACAGAGATTCATCAGTACTGGGTGATTCTGCGTGGCTGATGCTGGAGTGGCACAGTTTCTTTTCAGAAAAAAGTGGGGAGGGGAGGTATTGGCTGTGGCAGCAGGAGGTAGAATGCGGGTGACAACGGAGATGGGACGCAGGGCGCCACCACGTGCTCCATCATCCTCCCATGTCTATACATGTGAGCCAGCCCTCCAGGGCTGGGAGGCGGAGGGCCACCCGGGCCCTGAACGTCCATGTGCCAGATATGTCTACCTATGTCTCTTTTGTAGGGGACTTTTTTATGTTCCACATAATGGAACAGTTGCCCATTGTTCCTGGCACTGGAACATGCAGCGAGGCCCAAGCTGGGCAGCATTTCACCCGAGATCTAGTTCATCCTCTCCACGCTGTGAGGACACGAGGGGAGAGGGCAGGCACAGGGTCCTTCAGACTGAAGCCACTTGTCTAATCCAGCAGGAAGCCAAAGGGGCAGCTGGAATAGAAACATGCCAGGCAATTGGGGACCCTGCTGTGAAAACAGGGTGATCTGAATAATTTTTTCTAGCTTTTGCTTAAAATTATCAGCTCTGAGATCCCTTTGATGAACTTTGATGGTAAAGTAGGGCTCATACCCAGCTGCTGCATTTGAAGCAGACCAGAGGCGTCTGTTTCCTTTAGCGGAAAAGGCACGTTGGGAAGATTTCACTGCCAAGCAATTTGAGCCAGCTGTTGGCGTGTCCTACTTGTCGCAGGG
This sequence comes from Marmota monax, assembly GCF_021218885.2. Lineage (NCBI taxonomy): Eukaryota > Metazoa > Chordata > Mammalia > Rodentia > Sciuridae > Marmota > Marmota monax. Next base: position 6,135,849 of record NW_026695241.1, read on the forward strand.
TTTCTCAGAGAGCCTCAGCACGTGGCGGGGAGGCTTGGACAGGTTCAGAGCGTGGGCTCGCAGTGTCTGGAGATCAGTGGCCTAGGTTCCTGCCCCTCTCAACTTGGAGAAAGGTCTTTCCAACACAGTTCCTGGTACCCCCTGTAGCACATCCACTCGGTCATCAGAGGGTACCTAGAAGAAAGCACCAGATTAGGAAGCAGAATAGTTCCTCAGATGGCACTTTGCTTTGTATCAGTGTCTGAGATGGTCCAGGCTCGGAAACCACTGGCCTGAGGAAATCCTCTAGCCTCTGCTCCAGCATCCTGTGTCCTGGACTGTTCTGGCAATTAGGTCACAGAGCTTGGGCCAGGTTTGAGGATGTACTCTTCCCTGCCTGCATTGCTGCTCAGCATAGTGGCTTCTCCAAGCCACTGTGTCCTGAGGGGAAGGGGCGCATCACTGTGGCAGAGCCCAGCAGCTGCTTTACAGCACACAGGCCCCAGGCGTGGCTGTGATGAGACCTTCTCCAATTAGTGTGGTTAATAAGACAGGAGGAGCCAGGCACCGGCCTGCTCACTCGTGGAGCCTGGTGATTTGGAAACATTTTCCAGACTTGGATTTTACATTGGATCTATGTCCTCAATTCTTCTGATTCCCTTTGCAAGCCTCAATTTGTCCATTTCCACCAGAGGTTGTACAAATGCAGGGATGCAGCTGCTTTGATAAGAAAGAAGAGTTCCTTGAAATGTGTGGGTTAGAGCCAGCATTTTTGTGGTTTACCTGCCTGAATCAAAGTCCAGGGTCTGTCCTGGCACCTCCTCAGTCCTGTGGAACAGTAAGACGCAGGTTGTCTTGGTTTTTTTTTTTTTTAATCATTCCCCAAATTCTAATCCTGTGGAAGATATTTATTTATCATGTTATTGCCAGGAATAGTAGATGCTAACTATTCTATACTTTTACCATAGTCATTAGTCATCTGCTATTATTAACAAATCTCTGAACGCTTTAATATCCTGGTTCAGAATGTGAAGGCTGTGGCCTTGTGAAGTATGGGTGACAAGGAGTTGACTGAGGAGGGAAGAAGTACTTATGGAAAACCTGCCACCATTCTCTGTTTTAATGGGCTAGTTACATTGGCAGGGAGTCACTCACAGACACCTGATGTTTAATTATCTGCCACCAACACTTTCAGTCCAGGTTGGTAGAAGTGGTGACAGCGGCACTAAAAAGCCCTCGGGAACAGTGACGGTTCTGGCCTTGATCCTGTATCAGGGAGGAAGGTGGACACAGCAGGCACACATCCAAAAGTGGGATGCTCTTCCAAATGTCGCATGGTGACGTTGTCTGTTTCTGCTGCCCATCCACTCACCCCAAGGGTGGGCCTGGCACTGTTGTTCTCTGCAGAGTCCTAAACAGAGGAGATATCCTTCCTTCTACAGCAAGACAGTGACAGTGACAGCCACAGGGAAGCAGCAAGGACGCAAGGAAGCCTCCCTGCAGGGAGGAGCAAAAGATCGCAGCCACCTCCCCAGAGGAGGTGGCCTCAGAGCTGGGCTTAGAGGCTGGACTTAGAGTCAGGCCAGTTCAGTCCTGGTTTTGCCACCGCTTGGCTATGTGACTTTGGATAGTTACATAACCTCATCAAGTCTCAATTCTGTCACCTAAACAATGCAGAAAAACATTGTTCCCTGCCTCCCAGCGTTGTTGAAAGATTAAGTGCAAAGTGCTAACCACAGATCCCGAAGTGGTCTGTCCCCCACGGTTGATGACCACCAACACTGTCGAGGTCAACTCCTCATCTTCCAGACTCTATTCACAGTGGACTCGATTGCAAGGCTAAGAATTAGTTAATTTAGGTCACATGTAGATCTCACAAAGAGAAGGAACTTTGGCAATAGTTTTTGATTAGTTCATTTGTGGACCAAATAAATAGTTCATCCAAAAAACAAAATTAACCCCTCCAAAAGCCACAAGTCCTGGTGGCAAAGGAGTCATAGAACCTGGTAGGAATTTTATGAATTCTTCTACTACCCATTGTGCATTATTATCTTTAAATGAGTCAATAACTGAATATTATAAACCTCAGTTTCAGTTTCTAATATGGTAACTAAATACCAATAGATAAAACCCACATAAATCCCTTTATTGTCTTTAATAATTTTCCGAGTCCAAAGGGATTCTGAGGCTGAGTCCAAGACCCTGTGTTCTGGAAACAAGTTCTTAGGAGTTTTGCCCAGGTGACCATGGGCTACAGGGAAGTCACAGCACTCCAGCTGCCAGCCTGGGTCCAGTCTCTTCCTGACCATGTGTTGGTCACAGCTGCTCCTGTCCCTGCAGGCAAGCAGTTCTGGGCTTGACTGCATGTTAGAAGTATGGGGGGTAGTCACCAAATAGATGCCTGGCCCTGCCCCGAGAGTTAGTGACTCCTCTGTGTAAGCTGTCCTTGCAGCGTCATGATTTCTAACCCTCAATGACTGTGATGTGAAGTCAGTGTTGAGAACCCCTGTTCCAGACAAACTAGCATGATAATGGCAGAATACAGCAGCAGCAGCAGCAGCAGCAGCCACTTCCGGGACAATCATCTGTTTGACCCATCATTGCTACTGAAAGTCTCAGGGAAGCTATATCAAGTCATTCTTATCAAAGTTAAAATATTGTTTTGTATCAAACAAAATAAGACTAAAAATATCCATGGCAGTTTAATCATTTTGCTCTTTAGGTTGCCAAAAGATAGTTAGACATATTTGTCCAAGTTCATAGCCAAACTTTGTTGGTTAGCCCATTCATGAATGCCATCAGTTAGACTCTCTCATCTTGGCCTCAGTTGCCTTTCCTGAATGGCCACTTTCCCTCTGGCACACTTCTGAGGCCTTTCCTCCAGGTGATTATCCTCTCAGGCATCCCTGGGGCCTGTCTGCAGATTATCTGCCTGGGGAAGGTGGAATGCCTTCCCTTTAGTAGATTTGATTTACATCCACCAAACCCATCAAAGGATTTGAGTATAGTTAGAAGAATTCACACTACTGTCATGTTGCAGTCAAACCACATGGATGGCCAGTTATTACTGCAGATCCTCTTAAAGTCAATAAATGATGTGTATTCCAAATCCCAACTGAAAATATGTTTATGCCTATGATTCTGTATTATCCAGAGTAGAATAAACTTGCTTTATTTGCATAGTCAGCATTTTAAAATTTTGAGACCATGTCTCTTTTATGTTGCCTACGCTTGTCTCAAACTTGTGGGTTAAAATGATCCTCCTACCTCAGCCCCCCCCCCTCGCCCAGCTGCGGGGGCTATAGGCACATGCTACCCCCAGCTTCGTCATCAGCATTTATATTTACATATTTTCACTGTTTGGAACTTCATGATGAGCTGATAGTTACGAATAACAGTGTTGAAATGTGTACCTCTGTAGATTATAAATTAAGAATGTCACATTAACAGTTTTAAATTTGAAATAAGTGCTCTCGGTTCCCAAATCATACCTCCAGGAGTGTTGGACAGGTGGGGAGCGAGCCCTGTTGTGGAGGTGGACTCCTGTTTGAGGTGCTCTGCAAGGCACCCTGCATTTTGCCTCACTCTCCACACTGTGCCTTTGCCTGGCACCGTGCTCGGTGCTCTCTTTCTTTCTTTCTTTTTTTTTTTTTATAATATTTATTTATTTATTTATTTATTTTTTGGCGGACACAACATCTTTGTTTGTATGTGGTGCTGAGGATCGAACCCGGGCCGCGCGCATGCCAGGCAAGCGCGCTACCGCTTGAGCCACATGCCCAGCCCTCGGTGGTGTCTTTCTTAGCCTTTCAGGAGAGCAGGTTTTACAGAAGAGTTAGGCAGGTATTATGACCCCAGGTGTCGTAGCTACGAGCCGTCCTCCACAAGTCTGGGATCAGCCTTAAGAATAGATGCTGCCTTACCCTGGGACAAGAGGGTCCTTTTTCTGCAGTGTGTAGGCCATGCCATGTGATACAACTCCCAGTCCAGGGGTGTCGCCCACCTCAAAGGCCCAGCTCCACTAATGACACGGGAAATTGTTGGACTGTCCTGAGAATGGCCATCAGTCTATTCCAGTTGCTGCCTTGGAGGCAAGCACGGTGCTCCCTGCCCTCTCCTGTAGAGTTACCAAGTTTAGGCCCTTACAGGGTGCTTTGTAATGTCCCTTTGTAGCCCTTCATTCACGCCATTTGTTAACACTGTATCACTGCTGTGTGTCTAGCTGTTTCCCTTCCTGCTCCCAACACTCACCGTGCCGTGCTAAGCTCCTGGAGGGAGCCCTTGGCCTAGCATGCGCTCTGCGTGTTGACTGTAGGATCAGTCAAAGCAAAAGGAGGAGACTGAGGTTCCAAGCCATAATGGTCCTGATTTCTTTATGGGCAGAAACTCAGAAACATCCTGGAAGGGCTGTGTGAACGTTGTGCACTGTGTCTGTGTCTGGGAGGGGGGCGTCTGCCTGGTGTGTGGCGGCTGATCTGCCTTTTCGCTCCTGATACAGTATTCTCGAAACCTCTCATAGGCTCTGTCCACGCCACGTCGGTAGCAGCCTCGAGAGTGGAGCAGGCACTGTCAGAAGTGGCCTCATCTCTGCAGAGCAGTGCCCCCAAGCAGGGCCCACTGCATCCCTGGATGACGTTGGCACAGATCTGGCTCCACGCAGGTATAGCTCTGTTCCTTTCTTCCCTGAGGGCTCCTACACACGCCCACCACCCACAACCCACTCCTGGGCCAGAGGCTGCAGGGTCCTGCCAGTGCTCAGCTGTAGCACTAGGACCCCTCATGAGGAGAAATCAGAGCCTCTGCGGTCAAGCCCCAAACTGCTCCTTCTGTTCCAGGGCATGAGTTACTCTCTCCCTGTCCCACCATGCTCACAGCTGACCCTGAGCCTCGCCTAGAGTGGCAGCCACCAGGAGAGGTTTTCTGAATGGGACTCAAGATTCCTGGGGGGTCCGCCGTGTGGGGTGCAGGGTTTGTGCTGAAGATGGACCAAAGCTATACCCTGCACTGTCTTTGTGGGTGACTTGGAATCTCAGCTGTGCTCCTTATTGGCTGAGTAGACTTGAGTTCTGTCTTGACCTCTGCCTCATCTACAGGGTGGGGTTAGAGTAGTACATGATGAGCAACGTGCATGACACGTCCCAGCAGCCAAGGAATCTCCAGGAGAGAAACAGGGGCTGTTAGTTTCACAGATGTCTTTATCAAAGCCAGGGCAGGGGCAGTGTTCCTACTCCCCTCTGATGGCACCATGGATGACCCACAGAGAGGGAGGCAGTAGCAGTAGCCACTGGTCTGGAAGCTGGCCTGGAAGCCAGTTTGGTCACCTGCCCTAGCTCCATGTGGCAGCCAGCTGGCTCAGGGTTCTTCTGTGCACCCAGAAATCTCAGAAGTAAGTCTAACACACGGGCACTTTGGCAATGAGAATACCACCACACAGGGCTCCCCAGGAAATGATGGCCATTGATTTACTTGCATATTTTTACCTGTACATAAAAGTTTTATCACTTGATCTGCATGACCCTGATGAGGACTTCTGAGGCTTCACCTACAGGGTGGCACCAAAGGTAGCCAAGAGGGCGGGTGTTGCCCTCCAGTTGCCCATCTGTTTACTGCTTTTTTGTCAGGGCTGATTGCACCGTGTTCAGCCTTGTGTGTCACCTTGGTGGAGCTGTGTGTGCCGGCGTGGCTGGATTTACCTGGCCTTGGCAGTCTCGGAGCCCAGCAGTCAGCATTCTGTGATGGCATCTTTAATTGAGCCATAACAAATGCCGTAAATTAGCAAATTATATTCCTCTGAGCAGAATGCAAGAGAGGCTGATTCATGAGTGTCTGATTGTTCTTGTCCCAGCATTGGGCCTTTTGCCCAGAGAGATGGCAGCAGGCTGCCTCTGAGGGCCAGGCACAGCAGGGATGCACACCTCCTTCCAGGTCTGACAGAAGAGCCAGGCCCAGATGAGGATTCTGGTGCCATCCTGTCCAGTCCCCTCTACAAGCAGAGACCATGGAGAAGAGAACAAGGAACTTGGTCTAGTGCCCAGGTCAGGGGAACCTGGGTGAGCCTCAAGGCTGTCTTTTAAATAGGGCTTGAAATGGAGCTTTTGGAGGGCCGAAGTCTAGAGCCCAGAGGCTGCTTCTCTTGCTTGTTTCCATGACAGGGAGCTTTGCATGGTATTTGCTGCCCCTCACTCGGTCACCCAGGACTTTCCTCTCTGTGTGTCCTGCCATGGTGCTGGGAGGAGGTACTACAGCTGCTTATGACAACACTGAAGAACTTGGTGACTAAGACTATAGTTTGGAACTATCCTTAAATTTTTATATAATTCCGTAATCTCCGTTTATCATTGCTGTGGCCTATAGGACAGAATAAAGGTCTCATTACTAGTTAATGAGCATGTTTTTAATGTTCTACAGGCTGGCATTGAACTACAAAAAGTACTTGCCATGCTTTCCTTATAGATCTGTGCATATTGTACACATGGAGTGAGCGCTGAGTGCAGAATGAATGAAAGGAACCAATTAGGGTCTTAGGATCTGCGCTGTATTGACTCTTCAAAGAGAAGAATTATATTATATGTCCATATAGTCTTCAAAGAGGCAAATTCAGGAAAAAAACAGTTTCCGCTGAACTCAGGATGTACCACATGCAGTTTGAGCTCCACTGCTCTGAAAGGCAAAATAAAGATGTCCTCAATTGTTGACAGTTAATCAAAACCAGGTAACATCTGCTTCCCGTGTCCATCATCAGCTCCAGTGATACTTCCAGATTTCATAAATTTTGCATGCTTTCCAGAAATTAAATCAAGTCCCAACACCTGGGGCCTTGGTGCTCCTTGGTAGGTGTGGGCCTTTTCTCTCTTGGTTGTTTTTTTGGTGAACTGAGGGTAGAGGGGAGCTGTCGATGGGAGCTCTTGCTGGAGCTGGGGATTTGGGCAGGCTGGGGATTGAATCTAGGCTGTGCATGCTAGACAAATGCTCTACTACTGAGCTGCATCCCCAGCCCTTTTTATTTATTTATTTATTTTATTTTGAGACAGAGACTGACTAAGTTGCCCAGGATGGCCTAGAACTTACAACCCCACCTGCCTCAGCCTCCCATGTAGCTGGAATTAGAGGTGTGCACCTCCATACTGGGCTTGTGGCCCTAGATTTGATCTTGCAGGAAGGTGACTCTGAGATGATGCACACTGTATCAGAGGGTTTCTGGGACACTTACATGTGCATCTGATGGCAAGTGATCACAAGCAGGACACCAGAGCCTCTCACCACTCTGTGAGGGAACAGGCCAAAGACCCAGCCTATAATACAAACCCAGGAAACAGGGGATGCTTGCCCATGAACCGTCCCTCCCTTCCCTCAGCACCTTCTCTTCTGTCCTGGCCTTCAACTCTGCAGGACTCCTGGTCGCTGAGTTGGCCTGGGCTCTGCAGGTTTGTTCCTTGGTTTGTTCTGGACCTGTTTCCATGGTTTATCTATCTGAATTGTTCTTAAATAGCACACTCACGTGGTACATGATCAAAAAGTAGGAAGGATGTAAAGTGAAAGGCTCCTCTTATCCCTCAGCCCCAGTTACCTGTCACAGGTGGGTGGGAGTTCTGTGCACCTTCCAAAGACCTTGCCCACCCGGCACAGCGTCCACGCTGCCCTCTTAACAGGGTGTCCGGGAGACCATTACATCAGCATGGACGAGACTAGCTGTATTTTTTACAGCTGCATAGTGTAAATCAACGCTGTGGAAATCCTCTAACCAGTGCTCTGATGAAGGTTTGGACCATTTTTAGTACTTTGCCATTACAGACAATGTTTCAACCAATATCCTTACATATATTGTTCTGTATTTCTAAGATTAACTCCAAAAAATTGCACTGCTGGGTCAAAGGCCACACCTTAATCTTGACAAAGTTTGTCACGTTGCCTCCCGAGGAGTCGTATCACGCCCATTCCAGTCAACAGCGTGTGCTGTCACTTTCTCCCGTCTGTGCCAACACCATAGAATCTCAGAATCCTAGGTCTTTGCCAGCCTAGTACATGAAAAAAATGGCGTTTCCATTGACTGCTCAATCTTCCTAGACACTGGGCTTTTCTTTTTTACTCATAAGTATTTATTGTATGTTTTACGTCTGTGGTAGGTGCTCATATTTTTTTGTCTTTTTGTCTTTTTTTTTTTTTTTTTTTTTGCCCTGACCACATTTATCGATCTTTTCCTATAGCATCTGGTCTTCCCATGATATTTAGAAAGCAACTACCCATTCTGGTCTCTGAAAGTTCCATTCATATATATAATCTCTTATACAGAAGGTCAGAGAGAGGGTCTTCCCTGTACTCTGCAGCAGGGGGACCCAGGTAGACAGATGGGAGCGTCCATGCAGTGTCCTTGGGGCCGAAGTCAGGAGAGCTGGAGCAGACATGGGGTCAGAACCATGCTCCTTCCTTCTGCGGGCTGCAAGCCCCACTGGTGGGCATCAGAAGCTCATGCAGTCATGGTAATTCCAAGTTGGACCAGATACTTTCCATGCCACACAGCTTCCCGGTCCCCATCTTTCAAGTCCCATGTTGAGTTGGCAGCTAAAAATGACTTGGCGGTAGGTGGTTAATTTTTACTTGTTACTGACTAATAATTATAGCTTTCACTTTGGCACCTCTCACAGCCGAAACCAGTGGCTATTCTTAGATGTGCAATTTCAGATTTTCTGATTTCTGCTGGAAATCTAAAGCTCTGATACTTACAAGTTCCTTGGCTCTGGTGTGACCTGTGGCCTTCATCCTGCCCACTCTCAGGTGCCAGGAGATTGCCTGGACAATGTCAAGTGGTGGTACATCCTCCATGATGAGACCAGGATGGCTCCCAGACCCACCATATGTGCACATATGGGTACAGGGAACACCTATGAGGGAGACCCTGAAGTCCCCGGGGCCAGGCCTGGCAGGCCTGGTGCTGGTCTAGATGGGTCAGCTCTGCCCCACCCACCCCTCCTTCCTTGGGGCTTGGCTAATGGTCTACAGTTTGCGGTGCATTACCAAGCACAGTGCCTGTTCAGGTGTTATTCCGAGGCTTTTCGGTGGCTTAGATTGTTTGGTCCTCATCACAGCCTGGCATGGGATGGTACACTGTGCACTCCACTCACCCCACATGAAGAAGCTGAGACCCAGCCATCAAGTCACCTGTCTGAGGTTGCATGGTTCACATGTTGGGAAGCCTGCATTCCAAGGCCACCAGTGTGGCCCAGAACCCTCACCGTAGCCCTCACTAGGCCCTTGTTTGTTCAACTCAGTGCTCTGAGCATCTCTATGTGCTGTGCTCTGCAAGTCAGTGGTCATGAAGACAGGCGCAGTCCCTGCCTTCCTGGAGTTCACAGATGGGGACAAATCAGCTGCCGAAGCACCCAATCCCCAAGTTACCAAGTGCCAGGAAGCAGCAGTCCAGGTTGCTCTGACCTCCTGGAGAAAAGGCCTCGCCCCAGTAAGACAGAGGAGGCTGTACACTTTCCAACAGCACTGACCAGGGGAGGCCCAGGAGGGAGGATGGAGGCCCAGGCAGCCCTTGGGAAGGCCTGGAGGCAGCACAAGCTCTGAGAAATAAAGGGCCCTGGGATGGAAGGGGCCCAAGGGAGGCAGCAAGGCAGGGGTCTGATGGGCTGTGCCCCCAGGAGCCATGTCAAGACCTTTGAACCCAATTCTAAAAGCACTGACAAGCTCGTGGAGGACTTGAAGCAGGAGGAGAGTGGGGAGCACTGGTCCCAGGTGGTTGCCGTGGGTGGGAGCCGGGTCTGCCTGCGAAGCACGTTCAGGGTGAGCCCATGGGGCCGGCTGGTGGATAAGATGAGGGGTGACAGAGAAGGAGGAATCCCCAGCCCTGGGTTTCAGTGGGTGGTGGCGGACAGTGCCGTCTCCCGCAGTGGGCAGCTGGGGGAAGACCTGATGTCCCAGGGTGGCAGGGAGTGGGGGGATTCTGGAGTCCTGTCCATGCCCAAGGCCATGCAAGTGACAGTGCCAGGGAGGCGGCTGTGTGTTTGCCTCACATTTCAGATTCAGGCTGGAAACACGCATTTGGGAGTTTGGATTTAAAGCCAACAGATGCGACCGAAGGCCTCAGAAGAGAATGAAGGTGGAGAGGACCCAGCTGCAGGAGCACGAGGAGGGCAGCCAGCCCCAGGCAAGGGGTGAGGAATGGACACTCACGGCACCCTCTTCTGGGGAGACCTCGGGCCTCATCTGATCTGTGGATGCCCAGGCCAGGCTTTCCGAGCAGCATGCACTCACAGTGAATGCTGTGGCCTTGTAGTATTCTGGGACCAGCTGTGTGTCCCAGCAGAGAAGACCGTGTGCTGTGGTGACACCAGGAATGTTGGAAAGCCTCAGTGAACCTTCCTTCTTCTTCCCTAGTCCTTGACTGATGCTGGAAATCCCTCCACCAGAGCGTCCTTCCTAAAGTCAGAGACTTTGTGCCCTCACATTGTGTTTCCTCCTGGAGAGGCAGGGACTGTCTTAAAGGAGCCCTGGGAACATGGACCAGCTGGGCCTGGATCCCCAGGTGTCCTGACTCAGCATAACAGCTTCAGGGTTCCTTAGTAACCACCTGCAGACTCCAGGAGGGGTGAGGCTTGCCCTGGCGCTGTCCCCACCGCTGTCCCCACCATCTCCCACTCTGGGCTTCCAGCTCCCAGCACCTTGTTAGATGCTGACCACTGTTCTAGGGAACAGGCCTAGGAAACCGACTGCCTTGCCGAGGGTCGCACACGTCTCCCAGCAGCAAGCACCAAATACTCCAGGGACTCGAGACACTGTGCGTGGCAGGGAACCCTAGAGCCTGGGACCCCAGTGGTGCCTCAGAAGCAAGATGTGGGGACAAATCAAGGGGGAAGCCAAGCCACCTGCTCTTCGGGGTCCTTTTGTGTGGTGGCCTAAGAGCTCTTTGGAGAAAAGAGGCGCCGTTGGTGAAGAGAGTTCCTAAACCACTGCAGGACCTGTGCCCACTTGAGCTCACATGGGATTCGGAGCAACCCAGGCTGGGCATTCTTTGCTTCATCCGCCTCTAGCCTTGTTGACTTCGTAGGTCCCCCCAGCCACTTCTTTGGCACTGGAAAGAAGTCAGATGTGGCCCTATTCTCTGTCCTCTTTCCTCCTCATGGGAAGCAATAGCATCAGGCCTGAGGCCTATGAAAAAATGGGATAAATAAGAGATTGGTGTCATATGGGGTTCTCAGAGGACCCTCAGGGAACAGGACTTACATGTGTTTTGTCACATGGGTGTTGAAGGCTCCTCCCACTTGATTCTTATGAAAACTCTGGAAGCCCTCAGTCCCTGCTCCCAGGCTGGCCAACAATCTGCGCCTCACCAACCTGCCAGGCCCGGGATCCTCGAAGTATGTGAACATACCCACAGGGAAGCAGGTCGGGAGCCCAGTGTACAGTGAGAAGAACACTCCACGCCGCTCTCCAGGCCTTCGGGTAACCCAAAACCACACTGTCACAGCCACCTGGCCTGGCGAACACTTGGAGAGAGTCTGCTCCCGAAAGACATCAGACAGCCTGGTGGCGTCATTAAGGGCATTCATCTCCCAGAATGCACAGGGCTCTGCCTGAATCCCCCTTGTCGCCTTCGAGTGTTGTGTGGCACCTGTTGAGTCTCCCAGAAAAATGAGGTAGGCACAGCCAGGGCACTGCCACCTCAGTGCTCAGGACTTTGTACCTAAACTGCCTCAGTCTCTGGGACTGTCCTCTACAAGATCCTGGGCTAATCCGTCACCTCTCTGTGCTGCTGTTAAAAGGGGCCGGCAGATGGAGGGCACAGTGCCAGGGTGATGCCCATTCTGTCCAGGCCTTCCCTTGGCCTGGGGAGACTGTCGGTGGCATGAGTAGGATCACCAGTGCAGTGGGAGTTCTTGAGGAGAGGGACTGGCTGGGTGACAAAGGTGAAACCGGGGGATTTAGAAGGACAGGGCTGTAGCAGAGCCTGCCCTGGGGGGTCTGCAGTCCACTGTATACACCAGACTCTCTGAAAATGCTGGCGAGGACACAGCGGGGCAGAGAGCTACAGGGGCAGGAGGGGCAGAATAGATGGCTTCCAGGGATGGAGGCCACTGAGCTGGGCTTTGAAGGAGCCTGGGGTTGACCTCACAGGGGCAGAGGCCACAACAGACAAAAGCACAGAGGCAGGCAGACCTGCTCTCGTATGGAACAGCACTTGCCGGGCCAGAGCCTGGTGGTGTATGGAAGAGGCCGGAAGTTCACAGGGTCAGAAGGCGTGGGCCGGTCACTGCCAGGCACAGGAGTCTGGAGGTTATTTTGGGCCAGAGGAGACTGTTGAAGGCCAAGAGCCCAGGCCCACGCCTGACTGCCCAGGGTCCGGGACTGCCTTTGCCTGACCTGCCCTGGGACCTTGGGCAAGCGCACAGTCTCTCTATGCCTGTTTCCTCATCCATGCAATGGGGACAAATGGCAGTGCCTTCTGGGTCACCGTGCAGATGCAGTGAGGAATGGGCAGGCCCCTGAGCCTGCAAGTTTCAGGAGCACCAGCTGCTGTCAGTCACTGTCATTCTCTCTCACCCTGCCAAGCTCTGGGCTCCACTGTCTGGTCCCTGGGGTAACAGTCATTGTCAGCACAGACACGTCCTGCCCTTGTGTAGCTCACAGCTTACCCTCTAGGGACACACAGGAAGTAGGATTGAGCAGGGAAAGGAAGTGGGGTGCCGTGTGGCTGAGGCAGAGTAGGTGGCTGTCGGTGGCTGGAGACCTGGAAGGAGATGCTGAAGGGGAACAGAAGCTCAAGGCCTCGGCAAGGGGGATTTGAGCAGGCTCTGCCTCTGGAGGTTGGTGGACAGTGTCTGTGGAGGACAGGCTGGCCGTGAGGCAGAAGTGACCAGGAGGCCCTGTAGCAGTGGAAGAAGTTCCCGTGCAACTCTGTGAGGACTTGAGGAAAGGGGCAGAGCATTCCCGTTTTTTCTCACCCTGTTTTTTGAGCACTTGTGTGTTGTACACTCCACGTTGACAGCCTGGAAGGGCAGGAGGGGACATCAATCAGGGTGAGGCCTAGCGTCCTTTGCTGCCCTGCAGGCACATTGCTCAGTGCAGAGCAGAGTGGCCACGGAGGAGGACTCTGGCAGGAGACCTGACAGATGTGGCCCTGGTGGCCCTGGAGAGACAAGAGGACTCCAGCGTTCCCAAAGCCTCAGGCCCGGCCTGGGGAAAGATGGTGGTGCTGTGCTCAGACAGGGCTTGAGAGAAGAGCCCAAGGGGCAGATGCAGTGTTCCCACATGGACACCTGCGTGGCACACCTGTGTGGCAAGACAGAGATGGCACTGGCACGTGTGGTGTGCTCTTTGGGGAAGCCAGGGCGGCAGAGGTGAGAGGACCGAGGCCTGGGCTTGGCAGAGAGATTCTTCCTCACTTGTTCTGAAAGTGGCAGCCTGGTTTCTCAAAGGCTTCGGTGACCTCAACAGCTAAGAATCCCCAGGGTACAGTCACTTTTCCCAGAAGGGGGCCAGGTCTGGAGGGCGGCCATTTTATTTTGTGCCTTTAAATATGTGAGCCTCCGCCTGTCACCTTGTCACACTCTTGGCATCAGGAGAACAGGCTGGCGGGCAGAGTCGTCACCCTATGAAAGGCTGTGTGCCCGTTCAGCCCTTTCTCTGTGGTGGTTAAAGTCAAGGGCAGGGCCAGGCCAGGTGCTGCAGTGGCCTAGATGGACCTTGAGGACAGGCATCCTCTGAGGTGGGCAGGGCCCTGCCAGGCTCACAGCACAAGTGACCGGAATCCCTGGCAGGAATGGGCATGAGGGATGTTGGCCTGTAGCCTGTCCTCAGGAGTAGGGGACCCGCTGGCTCTGCCCTGCCAGACTCCCATGGGGGAACACAGAGGTCCCAAGCAGAGTGACAGCTGCCCACAGGCCGTGAACTGGGACAGCATCTGCTTTCTGCTCTCCTCCCACAGCTGAAGTCTACATTGGTCTTGGGAAGCCTGCGGAAGCCACAGCCTGTACCCAGGAAGCTGCCAACCTCTTCCCAATGTCCCACAACGTCCTGTACATGCGGGGCCAGGTCGCAGAGCTCCGTGGGAACATGGATGAAGCGCAGCGGTGGTATGAGGAAGCCTTGTCCATCAGCCCCACCCACGTGAAGAGCATGCAGCGGCTGGTGAGTGACAGCTGCGTGAGGCCCCGCCGCTAGGTCGGATTGTCCTAGGAGCCGCCGGAGGCTCGTGTCCACAAACACTGGTTCCGAAGGTCAAATGCAGTCAGCTTGTCAGACTGTCCTGTTGCACTAAGCCACAGGCCATTCCTGAGGTTGTTTATGCCAGGGGCACCTGGGAGTTGACAGTGTATAACTGTAGCTACCCTACCTGGATCCTGTTTAGGTGCCATGGGCCAGCTTAGGTCACTGGCCTTCTGGTCAGCAGTCCAAGCCACCCTGTGGCTCTGGGTTTGATAGAGACATTCCTATGGCCCTGGGCACTGATTGTCCTCTTGGTCTCTCTTGTAGCAGCCACTTTAAGGGAATGTCCATGCCTCAGGGGATTTCAGAACAAAGGTCTTCACTTGGGGACTGCCTTCCTTCAGAGGTCCAAGATTCCAGCTTGTCTCTGAGGGCACTGGCTAGTAGGTGTTTTCCTATCAGGGTCTGGAAGGGGCTGGCCATATGGCACTGAGAGGTGGGATGCTCAGTCAGGGAGTCATCCCAGTTTCCATACTGTGCACAGGTGTGCCAGCACCCCAAGATGCACAAGCCCCTCTTCTAGGGACCTGCTGCTCCCCTACCCCTTGCCATGGACAATCCTCGAGAGAGGTCCTGGAGTTGGCCTGTCGGTCAGTCAGGTGGGAAGCAGGCTGGTCACTCTGGAGGGCTCTGTCTGTTGCTAATGGGTATGTGGGAACACACCATGCGGAGCCCTCGATCTGCTGTCACTTCCCTGTGGGAGTCTGAGCTGAAACATGACATAACGGGTCTTTAGAGCTGGCGAGGAGCTGCCCTGCCCTTCCCTGGGCTGCATGCCAGGCTCAGATTCTGAGATTTGGTTTTGTTCTTGGTGGTGGGACCTCCCTGACTTAATGAACCACAGGAAAGAAAAGCCTCGTAATGAGGTTGCGGTGCCCTCCGGTCACCAGCCTCCTGGAGCTGAGCACCGCCATCAGACATGGTGTGCCATGCACGAGATGGAGCGCTGGACCAGGGTGCAGGGCTCTGGTCCCAGGCCATCACTCACTCACTCTGGAACCTCAGGGGAGGCCAGTCATTTTCAGCTTTAAAAATAAATCAAATCTTACATGTATTATAGCTACTTAATTTTTTCCAACTTCCTTTATGAGTGTGCTGTCACTTGGTGCAGCTTTATAAATAATTTTACATATTATCTAAACATTAGTCTGTTTGATTAAAAATATTGCATTGGCTTTCAATTTTTGTCTTGTGTTGTAAGAGGAATTTGTTGGGAAGCTAGCTTCTCACATCCTCGAGCCTTTGCTGGAGCATTGCAGAAGAGGTATATCATCACCATGTACCCAGTCTTTTTATTAAAAGGAGGTAGCATGTTTCCACCTCGGGGCCTATGAATTATTCAGAGAAGTATTTCTCATTTTCTCTAAGGGGAACACATGAGACAAAAGATCAGATAGGAAAATCGCACCAGGAGAGTTTTCTGTTTCCCTGTTGGAGCTTTTCAAGACACCTGAGCCCCTGACAAACACAAGGTGCACAGCACAGGGGCCTGGCAAGCCAGGACCAGGGGGACAATGGGCCTGGCCTACCACACCCATTTGGCAGCCACTGACCCATAGAAAAGAGTGATAATAACAAATGAGTAAGTAGGTACATCCTGATACATTAGAAAAGTCACCAGATCAGAGGCAGGTTGAGCACATCAGGCCTACAGGTTTTGAGGAGTTGAGATTCTTGAGTCATTAACTGCTCAGGGGGATTCCAAAGGATGGCTTGGCACACTCCTTCTTGCCGACCTCAGGAATGATACACCTGGCCTGCATTCTCCCCGGCCTGCTCCCAGAGCCCGCCCACTGCTGCAGGGACCCCTGCTACAGCCCAGGGCAGATTCTGACACTGTTGGACCTGCTGGTGCCCGTGGAGGGGCAATCCCTGGGGTCCCCAGACTCTTCAGCCCTGAGACACCCTACCCAGATACACGGAAAAGACGTTTTCTGTGGCTGTGGATGGAGGAAGGGAGAAAAGTGGCCCTGGCCATATACCCCAGGGGCAAGGGTTAAGGCCCCAGACCGGCCTGGGCTGTAGTCCCAGCACTGTCACTTACTGGCTTTGGGGTCATGAGCAAGTTACTCCCCCTCCATTTCCTCAGCCTCACAAATGGGCCAAGTCAGTACAAGAACCACATTTACTTGTTATGTCCCAGAAGGTCCTATCTTTGCCTTCACAGGAACCAGACTGGTTTGCAAACCCCTGAGTTAAGTGGAAGCAGGGACATCAGAGCCGCCCTTCAAGGCCTGAGTCTGGGGAAGAGACGGGCCCAAGGCTGAGGTGGAGAGGGAGGTGGAATCAGACACTGTGTGGACAGTCACCTGATAGCAGGGAGAAGACCATATGAGCAGGCGAGGGGTAGCAGGGAGGCTGTGCAGGTCAGGCTAGGTCCAGAAAGCCCAAACTAGCAGGAGTTGGAAGACAGTGCCCCAGAAACCGTCATAGAAGCCACCAAGGTGGTCCCAAGGAAAGGAACAGATAGCAAAATAGATTGCGGCCATGGAAAAAGCCCAGGATGGAAGGTGTGCCTATCACAGCCCTAACACTCCAAGGCCACACTGGAGGAACAGTTAGAGGGAGCTGTCCAGAAGGCAGGAAGCCACCTGTCTGTCACAGGTGGAGACCAGGGGCTGATGGTGGCCCAGAGAAATGCAGAGAACAGACAGGAGCTTGGGCTGGCCGTGAGAACAGTTACCGACAGACTTCTGAGGGTATGAGTGGCAGCACGTGCCAGGTCGCCAGCTCGTCAGGGAGCTTTGGTTCATGCACATGTGAACGTGTTGACGTTGTTAAGAAGCAGCGCTGACTGGGGGCAGGCAGACCTCCTGGAAGAAAGCTGGAGGTCAGGCTTGACAAGAGAGATGGCGATTAAACCCTAGGGGAAGCTGGCAATTTTCTAATGGCTTTAGCCCTCATAGCTGCATTTAAATTCACACAGTGAGAAGGGAGAGGAGAGCCAGGTGTGCGGCAGCCTTGGTAATGAGTAGCACCGACAAGGGGGAAGGGAGCCGAGGGTGGGCAGGCCTTAAGGGAGCAGCAGCTGAAGGGCCCAGAAATCACAAAGGAACATGTTGACGGGAGGAATCAGAGTGATCAGGCTTTTCCCAGAAAATCTAAAGCCATGTTTTCGTATTAGTTTTGAACAAATGAATAAATTTACATTTATTTGCCTACCATGTTGAGAAGCCTTTCGCTCACAGGACCCAAAATGAATTAATGAAGCAAAGAGCAGCTTCTTCCAAGCCAGTCAGTCTATGTTCTGAGTGGAGGGAAGGAGGGAGAGGGGGGCAGTGGGACTGGGGAGCAGAAGACCGGCTGCCTGGCCAGACTTCCCAGGCCAGGGACAGAACTACCAGGACGGGGACAGACTCTGCAAACAGGGACATCTGGTTGCCCTCTGATAAGCCTCAGTCTGGGCTTCTGAGGGCATTGTGTGAGACTGGAAGGTAAGAAAGGAACAAGGGTTTTCAGGAGAGAGATGATAGTGGAAGGGAGCCAGGAGGGTTGTGTGGCTGGAGGGGGAGGCTATGGCCGGGCTATGAGCATGACTCCTGGATATTAGCCGGGGCACAGTCTGCCTTCGGCACATCTGACAGGTTGCGAAAGGTGCAGGAACAGAAGCAGATGGCGGGATCAGCCAGGGCCTGGCAGAGGGGACTCCATGGAGTCAGGGGCAGAAGTAACCAAGGCAGTGTTGGAGAGGACCAGAGAACCATGGGAAGGGGACAGTGGAGGCACTGGTGACACAGCTGTGTGTCCACCCATATCAGGAAGGAGGAGGACCCATGTGTCTACCTGAGGATGGGCAGTCCCTACAAGGAGTCTGCTGGGACAGTAAAAATGCGCTCTCAGCTGCTCCAAGAGGTGAAGGGACCTAAATTGGAAGCACAAAGGGGTCGTCCCCTTGAATGTGAGGTCCCCATGGCCTGGAAGGACAGAAAGCCATTGTGAGAGTGGAGAGGTGGTAAGCTACGGGAAGGGGAAGACTGTGATGGAGCCATCCTGGGACAAGGGAGAGGCACTGGGAAGAGGGGGGTGACGGATGTGGCGATGTGGACGGAGGGGCAGGCGCCTGCGCGAGGGCTGTGGCAGGAGTGCTGTTCACCTCAGCTGGGTCCTCGGGTTGGGGGTGCTGCAGCTGCTGGAAGGGGAACTGGGCTCAGTGGGAACCTGTGTTTCCAGTCCACGTAGGAGCCTGACCTGTCTCCTGGGGCGGGACCGTGAGACAAGAAAGGCTCTGGGTTGGCTGGGCGGCTTTGGCTAAGGCGTCACGCACAGCTCTGAGATTCCTGCCTGATCTCATGCACTCTGGCGCATCAGAAGTCTGGAGGGGCATCAAGTGAAACTGCTCCAGAGGTGGCTGCAGCCCTGTTCCCAGGCACCCCAGGAGCAGTGGACAGCTGCAATCATGGCGCACACGAGTGCTGGACGACGCCCTTCTTTCATGGTTCCTTCCCACACCCGAAGGCGGCCATGCTGACAGCAGACTGGGAAAGGGGCGCACCCCACAGGCTGCACTGGCGGGTCGTTTGGTAGACAGCGGAATGCTGGTCCGTCAAACGAATCTGACTAAGGACCCTGCTCTGAGGAGCAGGCAGCTCTTCTGAAGTTCAAAGAGCCCTGAAGACAGAGCCTCCTTTAAGCTGCCTTCAGGCCGCAGGCTTGTTTATTGCATGCCACGCTGCATCCCGTCCTGCGTGGCTGGCGGGAGCTGCCGAGGGCCTGAGTGGGGAGAGGGAGCCTGGGCACGAGGCAGCTGGCTCTGCTAAATCGTGAAACTTTGCTGCTTTGCTCTCGCCGGTCTTTGAAAGCGTCCATCTGTTCGTTGAGATCTGGGAAATTGCTGTGGCTCGTATTTTACTGGTTGGCAGCCTGGTTCCCAATATGTGCCCCTGCCGGAGGAGAGAGGAGCAAGAAGATTCAGTAACTGCAGGGACTGGCGGCCTTGTCACCGCCTCTGACTGATTGATACGTAGCTGAGTGAGGGGACCCAGCACAGAGACAGGCAGCCCAGGGCTGCATGCCCGCACCTCCCTGGTTTTCCCTTGAAGAGATGCCTCTGGTCCATCTTGTAACTCTGGGTAAAACCTGGGTACAGGTAGATTAATTCTGGCTGGGTACTGTGGCACACCCCTGTAATCCCAGCAGCTTGGGAAGCTGAGGCAGGAGGATGGTAAGTTCAAAGCCAGCCTCAGCAATTTAGCGAGGCCCTAAGCGACCCAGTGACCCCCTGTGTCTATATAAAATATAAAAATGGCTGGGGATGTGGCACAGTGGTTAAGCACTCCTGGGTTTAATCCCAAAAAAACAAACAACAACAACAAAAAAGGATTCAAATATCCTTCCCTTTCCCTTTCACAGCTGATCTTTAGAAACAGGTCTTTTTCATCCAAGGTTTCAGCTTTTTCTTTCCATATGTAGAAAGAATGATTGACAGAAAGCAAAACTTGACCATAGTCTATTAATTGTATCTTATTTTCTTTCAGAATTTAAAGAAAAAAAAATGCTTTCAAGATTAAGAGCAACTTTCTTTCTCTGAAGAAAGGCTTATCAAATGTCTAGATGTCCTCCCTTGTGCTGTGGCCAGCTTGCCAGTAGCACTCTTTGACAGGCACCAGGTCCTGATTCCTGTACCGTCACGGCTCAGTCTAACCAGGGTCAACACTCGCAGGGAAGAGGCTCCATGGGAGGTAGAGGTCTTTGCTCTTCGGTCCACCCTCCCTTTTTGGAACCGAGCCCTGCATGGTGACTGCTTTGACACCTAGCAGGCTTTTCCACAGTTAATACGTGGCCTGTATGTAACTTTTTTCTCTCTAATGAAATGTGAAGCTCCTGTGCCAATATTTGGTGAAATGGGGAATTTCAAATTCACTAATGGGGAAAACTGCTTTTAGTGACCTACCCTAGGTCACATGATAGGTTAGAAGGAAACCAGGCAAGAAGATGGTAGTCACTTAGGAGTGGAGAGCCTCAGTGACAGGAAGGCAGAGGCTGAGAGTGTGGTGCTGTGGGTTCAAGTCCAGCTTCCACTTCCTAACTCCAAGACCTGAGGTGAATCCCTTAATCCCTCTGTGCTTCTGTTTCTCAAAGTAAGATGGGGATCACAACTGTGCCCCCCACGGTGCTATTGTGTGGATTCAGTGAGCTAATACAGGGTGTGTACACTCCATAGATATCAGCTACGAACCTTCCTGTCATCCTCTGTAATTCGGGTCACGCCCTGATGGAAGCTCCTCTGTATCTGTTTGACAGTGAGGAAGGCATCTCCTTTCTGAGCCTGTCCCTGTCCCTGCTCCCCTGACCATACTTCACTGGTGGGAGGGGCTGACATGAGAGCCTGTCGTGGCTGGTGGTTGGCCAGAGCATTTGCCTGTTAAGTGTTGCTTGCTGTCTGTCTGTCCAGCCTGTGACCCAGCTTATTGAGGGACTGGACAGAGGCCTGGCTGGTGTGACTGGTTCTCAAGTAGGGACTTTTCTGGCTGGTCTGAGGGAAGCTAAGCTGGGCCTTCAGCCTTCTGCCTGCCAGACCCGGCTGCTGAAGAAGGGAGGACTCTCCCCATGGCCAATGTGGGGGTCTTTCCTCGATCTGGAGGGCCCCCGCTCAACTGTCACCTCCTCTGAGAAGCCCTCTGGACCCTCAGCGTTTGACTCTGTCTCTTGAAGGACTTCTTGAGCCCCCTGTTCATGGATGTGTCTTTCTGGACAGGAAGTCCCCTGAGAGGAGGGCCCTGTCCTGAGGAGCACAGTGGCCTATGAGACAGGTGTGGGGGCAACAGGGAGTGACAACTTGGGAGTGACGACTTGACAGGCATCATTCCCCTATCACAGATGAGGCCCAGAGCTTTGGGTGCTGTTGCCCTTCAGTAGGTTTTGCTCAGATGCCACTAGAATGTGCTATTTTTAAACAAACAGGTTTATAATTTCTTTGAGCAGAGGGCCCTGGGTGTTTGCTGGTTTGGCCTGGGCACAATCATTTCTGACCACGGTCACAGGAAATGACTTTGAGGCAAGACTGGAGAATGTAGCCGCATGGTTTCACATGAGACCACAGAGGCTAAGTCAGGGCTAATTGATAGAACCTTCTGGTACAGCAGGATGTTGGTGCTTTGCAGCTGGATCTAGAGAGGAGCTGCTGGGCTGTAAGGCAGCTCCGACCAGGTGTACTTGGACAGCCAGATCCCCAGGCTGATCTGTAGCACCTGCTCCAGGAGCCAAGTGGGAGACAAGGTTGGGGGGACAGCCCTCTGCTAGAGGGTCCTGGATGGGGGCAGTGACCACCCTCCCAAGGCCACCAGGTCAGACATGGTAAGGTGGCAGATGTTGAGGGAATCAGGACTGAGCATTCGCAGCAGCAGGCTTTCTTCTGCCCAGAGAGCCCTATAGACCAGAGCTCTTTGCCCGTGTCCTATGAGTACAGATAACCGAGGAAGGGACAGTCTCAGCCCTTGATGTGCTGGGGAATGGAAGAGGGAGCTTGTCACCTAGCGCAGGACTGCTGGTCCTTTACCCCACTTGTCATACAGATATCATTAAATATCATTTTATGTTTGAAAATAAAAAGCCAGTCCAAGCCCTGCGCCCTTGGGTCAGCTGACTTGTGTAGTAGTAGAGTTCTGTCATATCCTGGGTCTTGTCTTGCCCCTGGATGGTGACTTAGGACACAGCCTCAGCCCTTCGTAAAGTGGTTCCCCCCATGGATTGTGAGTGTGGCGTCCAGGGCAGAGTCCTCTGCTTTTCTGGAGGCAAGCAGCCCCACCTTGGCTCAGTGGTACCTTCTGGCTTAGCAGGTGCTTCTCTGGGGAAGATGGGGACACCCACACTGTCTTAACTGGGATTACAGGGTGCTACCAACCTGTCTTTGGGGGCAGATGGCAGCAGAAGCAGTAACCCACCCAAAAGCAAGCCTGCCAATGCCAAGGTCAGAGGTGTGAAGCCAGTGGGGAGGTCCAAAGAGGGAGGTGTCAGAATAATGGGGGGGCTGGTAATTGAGTTTCTGATGACATACGCCATGTCTTAAGATCCTCTTGAAACCATATTTCGGGTATGTAACATTTTCTGGCTGTTGGGCGTATGCGTCCTCTTTGAAGCAAAAGGAATATCCTCTGGGCCAGGAGAGCTTCTGCTCTATGTCATGTGGCCCCTGTGTGCCCCCTCACCTACACCCTCCCCCAGATTGTCACCGGGCACAGGCACACTCCCGCAGATGCGCTAGCTGTGTGGTCTTTGAATCCCTCCTACCGCTGCAGCGGCTGTTGTGGTGCTGGCATTGGGGTCCCCGCTCTCACCGAGGAGAAGTCACAGAAGTGACACAGGCCCAGCGGAGGCTCTGAAATGGAAGCTCACCAGGAATTCCTTCCCTTCACCTTAAGGAAAACATCTACTCTGTGTTTATTTCTACTTTCCGTTTGGAGACCTGGATAATGAGCCGCGGGCAGCGCAGTTCAGCTTCTCGTTAGTCATCATGAGCTAATTTTTTTTCAAATCTGACATTTTCTGTCCAAGGCATTTATTCTTAGAAATTCTGTGCCATTATTCCAGTGTGATTTGACATCTAGGCTTCTCTGCCTTCCTGCTTTGCACAGTTATTGCCCCTGGCCTGGGTCTGGTGATTAGTTTCGCTTCTCTGGGTTTTTTCTTAGTAGATAATGGTCCTGAACTCCCCCTCCTCATCCTTGGCCCCCTGGATTTTAGCCCTGCTGCTGTGATTCCTCCCCCACACGCCTGCCTCTGAACTCAAATGGAGGCTGTCCCCAGGAGAAGGTGGCACTCTGGGCCTGCTGGGCTTGCAGGGTCCAGCTCACTCATGCCTGGGTTACTTTCCCATTGCTGGGCTGGTCCCAGAGGCTCCCCGCTGAGTGCTCACAGGCTCTTTGAGAGCCTTGTCTAGCCTCCCCGTTGTCTGGACCTTCATGCCAAGTTTAAAGCTCTTAGTCCCAAAGCTTTAAGAAGGACATCTGCCTGGAGAAGTCTCTCCCCATAGCACAGATGAGGGCCTAAAATGGCAGGTGGAGATGGAAACCTCCAGACCTGACTCTCACCAGACAGTCAAAGGTACCATTGCAGATTTAGAATCGCATTCACATCTCCTATGGCGGGGGCAGGGGTACCAGGGATTGAACTCAGGGGCACTCGACCACTGAGCCCATCTCCAGCCCTATTCTGTATTTTTATTTAGAGACAGGGTCTCACTGAGTTGCTTAGCACCTCACAGTTGCTGAGGCTGGCTTTGAACTCAGGATCCTTCTGCCTCAGCCTCCTGAGCCGCTGGGATTACAGGTGTGCGCCACTGCACCTTCTATTCTGAGGGCCCCTTTTACAGATGGAGAAGGCCAGATAAGGAAAGGGCCAAAGCAGTTAGTGGCAGCCACACCTGGAGTCCTGATCTGTCACTCTTAAGGGCTTCAGGCCCCCTTTCTCCATCTGTGGAATGGGGTGGCGCCTGTCTCCTGGAGCTGGGATTGGGGTTGGATAAGAGATCAGCTCTCTGAACTGCTTCAGGGCAGATCCTGGCCCCAGGAAGCCTGGCCTCCTGCTCTGAAGGGGGAAACAGGCTTCCTCCCCGCCCTCGCGGGGGTCAGGATCTCAAGCAGTGCCTCTGGGCCCCTTTCTCTGGCTCACTGCTGGAGTGAAGCCACTTTCCTGCGCCTGCCTCTTCCTCTCCCTGCTGCCCAGAGCTGGAATGTGTCTGAACCACCAGCTTCAGGGATTTATGAGCCCACTCACAAGCCAGAAGGTGGGGCTGAGGGGTGGCTTTGGAGGAAGGAATGACAAATGCACCAGGAATTGCCAAATCTCAACCCTCAGACTCGGGGAGGTCCTAACCTGGAGCCAAGGCAGCCCCTCTCCCTGCACAGACTCTGAATCTGCTCCAGCCCTGGGCACAGAGCCCCACCCGCACTCCTCTTACCACCTGGCAAGTACCCTCGTGGGCGCTGCTGACCTGTGTGGAGTTAGATGACAGTGTCCTCCTCCTAGAGCAGCTGGTGAGAGGGTGCCAGGACTGGAGGAGACCCTGCCCCTCATCTGGCTCCCTGAGGCCTTGACACCAGCCCCCCCCAACCCCTAGGAAAGGAGAAAATAGAGCAAACCAACACCTGAGAGCTTCCCCAGAGCCCAAAAAGCCCCAGTCTCCAGGAGCCTTGAGAAGGCCTTTGAGAGCTGCCAGCCAAGGAGAGCCTCTGCGGGTGCTGTGCACCAAGTTCTCCCATGGATGGACACGTGATCCCTCTCCTCCCTCCACCAGTGCGCGTCCTCCCCTTTTTTTTAATCTGGTTGGTGTTTATATAACACCCGTCTCTTAAAATACCTTTGCAGGTATTATTTCTTTGGGAGCCTTTCAGAACATCAACTAGTTAGTCACCCAAAAGCCTTGTGAAGAGGACAGGGCTGAGCCCAGCACCTGGCCTGCCAGCCATCATCCGGCCCATGTCAGTCACTTCCTCACATTGATTCAGCATGCCAGTCCCTTGGCAGGTTTTGTGCCAATTAAATGAGATGATAGTGATAAGATGTGTGCAGGAGCTCCCCAGCCACTCCACCTGGAGGGGGAGATGTAAACACCAACAAGGGCGTACAAGGCAAATCAGAAGGCAGACGGGCAGCTGTGCAGGACACACGGGGCCCTGTGCTTGTGGGGCTGGGGACCCGTTTCACAGGAATGACCCGTGGGCTGAGTTTTGGCAGCTGAGTAGAGGTGAGACTCTTCCACAAGTCAGGGACAGATGGAGTTTAAATGGATAGCAAGCCAGCTGCTGGGGATGTGTGGGACACCCAGGGAGGCCTGCATGCAGAGCAGGGAGCCGATGCCGGTGAGGCTTCTGCTGGGTGAGGTGTGTTGGGGTGGTTATAAGAGAACCTCATTATTTTTTAGAGAGAATTTAGGGGTGAAATGTCACAATGCCTGTAGTTCACCATAAAAATACTACCCTTGCCCCCAAAACAGATGAAACCAATGCAAAGAAGGTTAACTGTTGTTAAACTCAGATATTTGTAAGTAGGTGTTCTTTATATTAGCCTTTCTACTTTTCTACAGGTTTGAGATTTTTAAGATCAAATTTAAACAACCAAGGTCACTGTGACCAGGTTTGTGTTTTGGAGAGATTGCTGTGGAGGGCAGGTTACTGGGAACTAAGAGTCACTAAGGACAGTCACTAAGGCTCAGGCTGGCTCTCAGGCCTTCCTCAACGTAAGGGGACACAGGAGGAGGAGCAGGTAGAAGAAAGAGGCTGGTGGCAGATCTCACTGGCCACCTTGAGGTAGGTGACCTGGTCAGTTACACAGAGATGCCCCAGTGCATGTGCCTGGACGGGTCTGTAAGTTGCATGTGACTAGGCTGATACAGTGGCTTTGGGGAGGGACTGTGGCCAGTAAATGACACCTGAAGCTGGACCTGGGATGTAAACCCCAGAGAGGAAGAAAGATGGCCTAGGACAGCCCTCAAGGAACACCAGCATTTAAGAAGCAGGAGGAAATTTGACTCATTTGGAAATTGAGCTGCTGATGGTGTAGACAGATTCTCCTCCCTCCCTCCCCATCCCTTTGTGGCCAGGATTTGGATCAGGCTCTGCCAGACTCACAAGCCCTACTTCCCACAGCCCTACCCTGCCACCAGTTTAGGGTTGTGGCCCATATGAGGCCCTGTTCCCATGCAGTGGTTATGCCACTGTGCAGAGGAGGGTCTCGGTCAGCAAAGTCACCCTTGGCTAAGTGTCAGGAGCAGAAATGGCTTCAATTAGAGCAACAGCCTCCACACAAAGAGCCTGGGCCCTTGGCAAGCAGCATGGCTTCTCTGGGCCTCCCGTTCCTTCCTCAGTGCATGGAGACAGTGGCACCATCTCACTGGGCTGAGAGAGAACTAGGTGTGGTCACGTGCATGAGTCAGGACTTCAGTGTTGTCTAATGACCACTGTCATGGCTTAGATCTCGGGAGAAATATGAACCAGCCCCTCTAAGAGTCTGTTTGAAACTCAGCTCTTTGCCAGTTGTCAGTCCCCCAGGGGTTGGTGGTGACCCCAAGTTTATAACAACAGTGACTGTTACTGGCAGGGATCCTGGATATGCTCACGCACCCACACACATACCCTCAGCCTGGAACCCAGCCTTGCCAAAGGTTAGCCTCGATTAGATTCATAATAGAAATGCTGGCCAGTGTCCTTCCAAATGCTGCAGAAACTGCTGGCCCAGGCCCGCAGGGGAGCCTCTGGTGCATGATGCTCTTTCTTTCTTCATAAATGAAGAAGCAAAGCAGGCCCACTGCAGAAAGCAGCCCCTCCCTACAGGGCCCTGCGTCCCTGCAGCATCTCTCTCATCCTCTGTGTTAGGCCAAGGGATCCAGACAGATGCGTGGGGCTGGAACCACAGCCCGAGCCAGCAATCCCTGCGGGGATCTCCCAGAACAAACCAGAAGCAAAATCTGCTTCTTCCTAAGGACAATATGCATTTTTCCAGGCCTTTCAAAGCAAGGCAGGTCAATCGAGTTATAATTGGCTCCCTAATTAGAACTCCCACAAGCTGTTAAACTCTTTTACCTGCTGCCTGGCATCTTCCACAAACGTGGCAGATCCACTTCTGCCTGTGGAATGATTAGAGAAAGCCAGATTTTTGCCGACAGCAGCCCCCTCCGGCCACCCCCTGCCACCACTCTTAACATCCAGGTACCCACCAGCAAGCATGACAGGGACATGGCCCCATTTACCAGGAAATGGCTGCAGGGAAGTGAGGCTCCGAAGGCTTCCTTGCTGGAGCTCTGTGGAGGCTGAAGAAGACCCATCCTGTCCCCATTTC
This sequence comes from Marmota monax, assembly GCF_021218885.2. Classification (NCBI taxonomy): domain Eukaryota; kingdom Metazoa; phylum Chordata; class Mammalia; order Rodentia; family Sciuridae; genus Marmota; species Marmota monax. The sequence goes on from NW_026695241.1 coordinate 6,162,804, forward strand.
CCAGGGAGCTTTGCACGAAGCCCCAAACCTCTGCTAGTTGAGTTGCCCCGTGGTAAAGAAAATGTACCCCCCATGTCCTCAGCACTCAAGAAAACAGTATTTTTGTGTGGCCCCTCTCGACTGGCAAAATGACAAAGATGACAGTGTGCTTTAGGTGCTGGAATCGGTGCCCTTTATGGCCCAGAATCACCTGTATGTCCTTCATGGGCCCTCTACTCCAGTGCCAGGGCCTCTTCAGCCCCTGTCAGCTCCAAGGCACGTGCAGTGCCTGCTGGGGCCAGCTCATCTGGCTTGTCTCGCCCCAGCTCCACTGCAGCAAACTCACGTGGGCAGCCAAGCCAGCCACGGTGGGAGGATTACACCACGGAAATCAGCAGGCACCACGGAGCATGACAGGGACATGGCCCCTTAGGAGGCCACTTTTCTGGCACACGTTCCTCTGGACTGGTCTAGGTAGAAGTGTTATTCTGAAGGAGGGAGGCAAAGGAGAGTCGGGGACAGCAGAGGCCATGGGCAGAGAGGAGCACCCAGTGGCCCTGACTCAGGACCCTGGCAGAGGGTGTTGTAGCACAGATTTCATGGGGTTCGCCTGCCCTCCACCTGAGTCAGGCTGGAGGAGACCCAGGAGAGAGGGGCTGTGTCGGAATTGTCCAGGCGGTGACAGAATGGGCACTGTGGTGGGGAAGTGCACAATTTGGAGCAGAGCAGGAAATATTCTCATTTGAAGTCTAGCTCCATCATACAGTGATGACTTGGGTGACCTCAGCGTGCCACTCAGCCTCTATAATGCAGAAGTAAACATTCCACGGGTCACTTGGAGTCCTGAGCACTTGCCTTGCACAGGAGCCTCACCTCGCGGCTGGCAGTCTGACAGGCCTTTCCGTTGGCGTCACATAGGAAGTGAAGAGATCCCCAGAGCCCCTAGATTTGATATGATGTGCCCCTTCCTGTTCTCTAGGAATAAAAGGGCTCCCTTTTCAGCAGAGTGTCCCAGTGGGAGAATGGGCTGCCCAGGGGGGTTACAGGGGACAGATCCTGGGGCAGCCAGTGCCATAGCAGGGCACTCTGGCCCAGAGAACCACACTCACCTTGCCCAAGTCTACCATAGCCTGAGCAGTAACCATATGAGCCGCATTTGTGGCCACTTGCATTTATTTTTCCAGTTTCCAGCACAGCCGCCTCATTGTCTGAGCTCCCAAGGCCCTGGGTTGGAGCTTCCTGCAGGGCCATTTGACTTCTGAGAAGGCTGGGCTGCTCCCTGTCACTGTAGCCATTAAAGGGTAGGGGCTAGTGCCTATTAGCTCAGCAACCCTTCACCTCTGCAGATGGGGGCAGCTTGCTGCTCCTCCCCTCAGAGCTAACTGGGGGTGTTTGAGAAAATGACTTCAGTCTCCATGCTGGATTGTTCCACACTGAAGTGGTAGTGATAGGAGCTCAGCTGCACAGGAGAAGACAGTGTAGGGCTGGTCTCTTCTCTGGCCCCCCAACCATGCAGTTCACCAGGTGTCACCCACTCCCCTCTGGGACCCCATGGACCACAGCCTATTCGTCTTGTCCTTGCTCCAGCCCTGGGCCTGATTTCAGGTGCTCTAGAGAGGAAGCTTATGAAATCTCCAGGAGTGACAGTCCCTATTGCTGCTGGTTGCCTATAGTTCCAGTGACTTGAGAGACTGGGGCAGAAGGAGGCATGTTCAAGGCCAGCCTCAACAATTAGCAAGGCCCGATCTCAAAAATTAAAAAGACTAGAGATGTAGCCCAGTGGCAGAATGCCCCTGAGTTCAGGGCTCAGTAATGGGGGGTGGGGGAGGAAACCAGAAATATCCCATTTCCAAGAAAACTGCCAGGGTGTCTTTTTGGTTTTGGTCTTGGTTTTTTTTATTCTTTGGTTTTTTTCCCCTTTCTCCAGTGCTATTGCGTCAGAAATGCATGCGTTGTGATGAGCAGCAGCCAAGGAAGATGGGGCGCTGTCAGCGAGCCCCCCTGCCCCTCTTGCCCAGACTTGGGTTGTGAGTTCTCTGGTTATTGAAATGTTTCTGTGGGAGAAAACTTTCTCTAAGGCTTATCAATTACTGTCCTCCCTTCCTGGGAAAGTATCTTCCCATGCCTGTTTGTTCTTGTGTAAAAATGGAAAGATAGTTTATGCTAGATCCTGGCAGATGTGACCAGTGTGACCGCACGCATAGCAGGTGGGGAGTTACCCCAGGGTCCGGGTTCCAGCGGGCTGTTGGGACTGTCCCTCCACAGTCCAGTGCAGCAGAGCATTGCCCAGAGGCTGCTTGAGGGGCCCAGCAGGGCCTGGCGGGGGCAGTTGCCTTCAGGCTGGGCCTGGAGGCACATAGAGGACCGTGGGCTGAACAGGAGGGGTGGCTGGAGTCTAGCTGGGGGTGACGCCCACTCTCTTGGTTACCTATTATGTGCCTACAGTATACCAAGAACGGGCCAGGGGCTGGAAAGACTTTCAACCAACAAGGACATATTGTGACCTGAGTCACCTGGGCTCTGTTCTCTGAGTCCAGCCAGCAGACTTCCTTCCTGGCCCTGCTGCCTGTTGCAGCCTCCCAGCATTCCCAGTGAGTCCACCAGTTCTCACTGCCACCCTTAAGGAGTTGTCCTGACCTGCTTGGTGACCCTGCAGGGTGGCTGCACTCCAGGCAGATGGGAGCAGAGCTGCCTGCTCCCCCTGTGCAGAGGTCGGGGCCAGGGCTGCTTTCTGTTTGCACTCAGTTTTGCTGGGAGTCATTTACACACCTTCTGCTCCTCCTTGGGAAGTTGCTCCAGACTCTCTCTCCTCTCAGAAGCTCCCCCCCACCTCAACTGTGCTCAAGCCCTGGGGGAACAGACAGGCTGGGTATTAGGTGCTCCAAAGACACTCCACTGAGAGAAAGAGCCCATCAGCCCTAGAGTTCTCAGCTGGAGGCCATTAACTCCGCCCCTTCACTTTCTAGATTAGGAGAATGGAGGCTGAGGAGGAGGAGGCTGCCAGCTGATGGTGGATCACTGAGCGGTCCCAGGGTGCACCCCAGGGGATGGCTCCTGCCCTCCTGCCCCAGGAAAGGCACAACTTCTGGCTTCTCTGTGAGGTTACTAGGGACAGGCTTTTGCTCTCAGTGTTGGTGACAAATGGTCACCCCTCCCTCCCCACCTCACTGAAGGACAGGTTGAAGCAGAGGCTGTCAATGTCATTGGAAAGGGACTGCAGCCTGGGACCACAGGCATGGGGCTGGGGTCCTGGGACTCCAGGAAGCTCCACAGGACCCTCCGCACAGCTCCACAGTGGTTACGTGTGAACTATCCTCTGACCATGGAGAACCTCCTGTGGGAGCCCACCCAGCACTCCCCCAGAGCCCATGGCCATGCCTTCTGCCTGGGCCTGCTCGGCTCACTGCAGCAACAGGGGTCCTAGAGTCCCAGGGGCGTAATTAGCACCAAACTTTCCACTCTGTGCATGGCTTGGGCCATGGGGAGGTGCTTGACTTCCAGGCCTCCCTGCCTGTTCTCCAACTTGTTGGGGAAAGTAGATAAAAATAAATAAATAAGTCAACCAGGGAGATGTATAAATAAGTCAGCAGGAGTCTCTTGCCGATGGAAAAGTACCAGCAGGAGCGGCCGTGCCAGCACCCACAGAGCACGCTGCAGTGCGCAGGTCCCACAGCGCTAGGGCCAAAGCACACTCTCTCCCGGGAGCTGGCAACCAACTTCCACACTCAGGCCCAGCCTCTGAGCTCACAGATATTGCAGCAAAGCACATGACTGAAATGGCAGTTGAGGATGGGGAGGCTGCAGGCTCAGCCGGGAATATCACCAAGAACCACGTCAGGATGGGGAGGATGCCCACCATCCCCACACCTTGCTGGGATCCCACACCTTTCTCCAACCCCACCAGGGCCCACCCAGCCTGGGCTGTTCTTTGGACCTGGTATCCCTTTGCTACTGTCCTTTGCTACTGCATGGGACTTGCTGACCTGACACTCTCAGGTCAGCACATCAATCAGTGCCTCTGTGAGTGTGTTCCTTAAATTTGTGAGTTTCGCATCTCAGGCTGCACCAGGATTCCCCAGGGCCCTCCCTGCCTGGTCCCCATGGACCCCACTGCAGCAGCACCTGGCACCCAAGTGCTCAACTGAGGGCAGCCAAGTGATTCCACTCCAGGGCCAGCACAGAGCAGCCTGGGCCACCTGTGTGGGATATTCCAAGAAGAAAGCAGGGGCCTCACTGGTCTGCAGCACCCAAGTCAGAGAGGAGCCCAACAGCTGTTGAGGTAAAGTCAGCCTGCACCACTGACGTCATTGCTGCCCCTCTCCCCTGACCAGCAATGTCACCAAGGGTGAGTAAAGGGCCGCCGAGTTCCAGATGCACACAGGGTGCACAGAGGGGGCCCTGGGTTGGAGTAATACATGTGTCCCACCTCGTTACCTGTTATTGGGAGTTTGACTGTCACCAGACCTCCTGTCTGGGAGGTGGCCTCAGACCACTCAGGTGTGACACCAAGGGGCAGCTGCTCCACAACGAATTAGGCCTAGGGAACAATGGCTGCTCCCAGAACGCTGGCAGAGGACTTGCTCCAGAGCTCTGGCCAAGAACCTGCTGCCCTGGCCCTGAACCCCTGCCTTCCCGTTTGTTTAGAGAAGGTAGGAATGTCCTCTTATCCTCCTGCCAACAGGCAGAGGCTGGCACTGCACACAACAGAGAAGGCCCTGGCCAGCTCAGGGTGCCTCTGTGGGCGAGATCCACAGCAAACGCACCCTCTGGTGCCCAACCTGTGTCCTCTGAAAGGGCAGGGAGCCTGGCCCCTGTGGCAGTGTGAGCCACTGAGGCCCCAGCACACATCAGTGCTGAGATACCCACGGCACCCAGTGCCTGTTGGTAGAAAGGAGGGGCAGCTAGAAACCTTGGCCATAGCAGAGTGAGCTGGGCCCCACCCTGAGAGCACAGGCACCCAGATGCTCTTCCACAGCTCACTTCTGTGATCTTGGCAGGGTATGATCAGCCCTCAGTAGCCACAGCTTCCCCAGCCACAGACACAGCCATCCACAGGTCAATATCTGGGGAAAAACTGCATTTATTCCAAACGTGCAGTTTTTCTTGTCATTATTTCCTAACTAAATCAGTGTGATGACTACTTACAGACACTTGCGTTGTATCAGGCATTATGAGTGGCCTGGAGAAATCTGAAGTATCCAGAAGGATGTGCACAGGTGACGGGCCAGCACTGCCCATGGTATTCATGTATGGAACTTGAAGTATCCCAGACCAGGCTCCCCACAGATACTGAAAGATGGCCGTCCCTGCCCCACTCAGGGCCTCTATTTGCCCCTATAAAATAAGGATGCTGGCCCTTTTGGGAAAGCACCCCACCCCACCACCTGGACACCTGCTGCAGGAGGTAGGCAGTGAGGCTGTAGGACTTGGAAGCTGCTGGCAGGCTGGCTGTGGTCCCTCTGCTGAATGTCCCTCTGACCCCCAGGGACTGCTCTGTAACAGCCACCACCACAGCCTATGGATATTTCAGCACTAGTGCTGAGCACCCAGTTTCAAAGAAATTAGGCCAGAGGAAGTGCAGGGCACGTCTGTGCGAGATGCACTGGGGGCTGGACGGGCCCTTGGGCTCATGGCCAGACTGACGCATCCTCACTGCTGGTGTTCACGTCCCAACCGCCTGTCACTCGGGCGTGCTGCTCATTGCAGAATAAGCTTTTCTAGAATATTCCAATCCTTCCTGGAAGAAAGCAGCTTTAAAAGATTCTGCAGGTCAGATGCTAAAAAAAGAAAAGAAAAGAAAAAAAAAAAGAGTGAAAGCCATACATTTTCCTGGGGATTGATGATGCCTTTGTCTGAACCCACAGTGAGGTCTCCTTTGAAGGGCCTGTTAAGTAGCAGAATTCAGTGAGGTAGAGAGAGTGGGTGGAAACCCTGGGGAGGGAGAGAGGGAGGGAGGGAGAGCTGTTCTAGAAGATTCCTTTAAGGGGGGCTATCCAGTAGAAAGGGATGGGGGCTTCACCACATGACTCCAGGAGACCCCGAGAACGTCAGAGTGGGGCTTCGATGACAAGGTCCACTGGGCGTGGGCTGCAGGGGAAGCAGTGAGCTCCCCGCACTGGAGAGTGTAGCAAGAGGCCTCCTGTCCGGAACCGCGGCAGAGACTCGTGCATCAGAGGCAGAGCCCCCAGCACCTGTCCCATCCCTGGGGACTTCTGCTTCCACAACTGGTTGGCTGTTGCCTTAGAAAGAGGAGAATCCTTTGAAAACTTCCGTTGTTTCCTTCTGAGTTTTCCTTCAGAGCTGATGCTGGAAAGGTCTGCTCCCCACAAAGCCCATTTCTTCAAATAAAACACGTGATTAGAAAAGGCCCCGCAAGAGTGTGGCTCCTGCAGCCCTCGGATGTCCCCGGTGAGCAATGCCCGTCCTCCCCTGGGACCCTCTGGGGTCCTCCACAGCAGCGGATGGGGTGCGAGGGCTTCCGTCCTCTGCGAGTACACATTCTACCTGGTGGGTAGAGCCTTGGGGTCTGAGGGCCGTGCCCCTGCCCTCCTGGCCCAGGCCAGAAGCCTCATACCCCCGGGTTTGGTTCCTTAGGCTCGTGCCAGGTCTGACTGGCAGCCCAGCCTTGGGGACTTGTTTCAATGACTTGTAGCAGCTTGAGCGTATGTTTTGGTTCTGACATTCAAGCAGGGAGACCTGGGCAGTGGAGGCAGAGGCCACAGCAGTTCCGGAGATTTGGTTTTCATGAGTCCCATCCCCCTCCGTGGGAAAGGGTGTGGCCTGGGGCCCTCGCTTCTGCAGAGGCTCCTGCATCCAAGCTGACCTTGGGCAGTAGGACTCGGCCACCACGTCAGCTGGCGTTCTCCTGTCCTTTGTCCCCGAAGCCTCCTCCTAACCGCCCTTCAGCCCAGGCTCCCCTGAGCAGCACAGGAGCTGCCTTTGTGCTTCTGAAGGTTAAGTGGCTTCATGAACACTCTGTCCCCATCCAGGGCCTTGAGCAGGGCGGAGGGGCTGGAGGCTCCCGGGTGTCGGCCGCAGCAGGTGCGTGTGCCTAAGGAGGAGCCGAGAGCGAGCACACCGGGTGCCACTGCCCCTGCATCTTGGGCAGCACAAGGTGGTTGTGAAGGCTGGTGTTGGCCTCTGGGGGAGCTGCATCAAAACTGTAAAGTGACCCAAAGGAAAAACCCAGCCCTGTCCAGACAGAATGAGGCCCCCTGCGCTGGTGTCTGTTGGGCAGAGATGTGAGCCGTGTGGGGTAGGTCAGGACGTGCTCGCCTTTGCCGCACACCTGGGACCTGGGCCCCGGGAACTCCTGGCCTGGAGGGAGGCTTTCTAGGCTGGCACTGTTGGCCCAGACATGCGCTTGTCCCCCTAGCAAACTCTCAGAACAAACAAAACCCAGAACAGAGCCCAGTTTAGAGAGCAGGGCTCATGGGGCTGCTGGAATCCAGGGGGAGAAGCCAGCAGCCCCTTCCCGTACACCCCCAGGTGCTGCTCCCTGTTCCCTCTTGAGGCACTGGTGGAAAGCAGGTGGGTTCGCAGCTGCAGCCACAAAATGCTTATGCCCCAAACTGATGGCCTCTCTTTTGCTTTCGAGAGAAGAAAGGCCACTGGGGAGGGCGGGAGGCCGGGGCAGCCCCAGGCTGTGTTAGCTGCTCCACAGAAGGCCTTTCAAAGCCCTGTTCCCTGTGGTCTCTCAGAGTGGCACTGGTTTGCTGTTTATGTTCGGATTTGAAAGAAACATTTTTGAAAGCACACCCTCCCTTTCCTCTGATCTATGGAGTCCTCAGAAAAGGAAATGCAAATACCCAAAAGCAAAGGCTTGGTGGGTCCTCTCAGCTGAGGCTTGTGTTCTGAGAATGCAGACACCCAGACCAGGCCTCAGGGCGGGGAGGAGCTCCTGTGGGGACCGACTCAGTTTGCCGGGCACACAGCCCCTGGGGGGACAGGCAGCAGACAGCTGGGGTCCAGGCAGTGCCAGAGCTGCGGAGCCCTGTGTGCAGAGACAACCTCGGCGCTTGCCCCTGGCTCCACCAACCCTGGGGCTCTGCCCTCTGGCCCCACTTTGGGACCAGTGGGGACAAGGCCCTGAGCAGACTCTTATCCTCTTTGGCCCTCTGTTTCCTCATCAGCAAAAAAAGCGTCAGACTAGATGACCACAGGTGGGTTCTGGGGTTTTCTTGGGGAGCAGAGGCTGTGTGACATGTGAGAGCTGCCAAAGGGAGGCCGTAGCAGCCCTCTGGGCTCCGCGGGAACAGCACCTTCCCCAGGCACCACGCCACGCTGCCTTCCCTGGGAGTAGAGGAGGCTCTGAGTGTGCTGGCCTGACTCGGGGGCATGGACAGGATGACCTGAGGCCAGAACTGTCGGGGCTTGCTAGTGGACAGTACGAGGAGCAGACCATGTCACTCCCCCTGTTACCTCTACCCACGGCATCCCAGCCACCCACTCGTCTTTCCCTCCATCTGTCCAGCAAGTGTTCCCAAGAGCCCCCTCTGCCAGGCCCCCTCCTGGTGCCGCATGTGCTAAGACAGTCCCTGCTCTTAGGGAGCAGAGAGTCGGCCAGTTGCTGGCATCCCAGGAGGGCCCCCTTTCCCCTCAGGTCCTAGCAGGAACGAGAAGGACTCTGGTCCCAGTACTAAGGACAGCCGTTGGGAGCTTCACACACCGCCTCATGTGGTCCTGTCGCTTGCCCATGAGCCATTGTCCTCCTCCTGCAGATGAAGCGTCTGAAATGCAGAGCATGGGCCCCCGAAGGCCCAGCGCCCCTCTGCTCTCGGACAACACCGAGTCTTTCCTCTGGGGTGCAGAGGGTTCCTCTGATACATGTCACCCACAGCAGCCAGGGCTCACAGAGCCCCTTTAGCCCCAGCCTAGAAGGTAAAAGCTGGAAGGCAGGCTTTCCTTTAGCTGCTACATCATCACCTTTGTCCAAAGGTCTTGGGAATCCTGGTGGGGCTCCAGTGGCCCCAGCTGTGCCCCAGGTCCTGCCCTGGGAAGGCCCTGGGTGCCTAGGCCTCCTCACCCTCTCCAAGGCCCCCCTCACCCTCCCCAAGGCCAGTCGTGCCAGCCAGAGCACAGGCCCAGGGCTGGCGCCTGCACACAGGCAACATGGATTTAAATGGTATTATTGTCGCTTACGTTTTCAGGGCCTGCTCATTTATTCTTTCTGCCCTGATTACCAGCCACCTGCTCAGTGTCAGGCCCAGAGGTACAGAGATGACCAGGCTCCCTCAGCCCTGCCTCCGGGCGCTCACAGCAAAGCCGGAGATGAGGCATTGTCATTAGCATAGCACCTGTCACACAGGATAGTTGGGAGGACGCCTTGCAGCCAGTAAAACCCTCCACACATGGATGAGAACCCTGTGCGCTCTAGAGGCTAATGTGAGTGGCGGGTCCATGCCTTTGTCCCCCGGTCTATTTGTGTGTTTGGAGAAGCCACCTGCCCACACCACCTTAACACCGCATCCCCCACCCTGCAGTGGTGTCATGGTGGAGTTTCTGACCTAAATCTGAGACAAAAGTTGTCTAAGTCCCACCCTGACATCAGCCTTCCTCCCCGTCCTCGGCCTTGCTGTGGCCTCCCAGCCTCTGCATAAGCAAAGGCAGCTGCCGAGGCGGGCGGCTCACTGCTGCTCGGAGACGCGATGCGGGGGTGGGGCCCACAGCTGCACCCAGGCCCTGGCACAGAGAGCACTGGCGAGTGGGTCACCTCCATTCTTGCACCAGAGGCTTGATTTCCACAACACTATGCGTGGGAAAAAGCAGAAGCCACCCAGAGTGGTGACTCCCACCAGCGCTGAGCCCCAGGACTTCTCTTCCCCAGTAGCTTCTTTTTCAGGGACATCATCTTCCTGTGTCCCTCAAGGTACAAGCAGTGGGCCGTGACAAAGCCAGCACTCAGCTGGCCAGGGGGAGGTCCAAGATCTCCCAAAGGGGCTTTGGCCCTGTGGGTCTCTGACTCAGAGAATGGCCAGGCCGCCTGCTGCTGCCTCTGACATCCCGGGGCTCCAGGGCTCCTGCCGGCTCCCTGGGCACTTGGCCAGGTGTTTAGTCCTGGCGCAGCAAGTACCGGGCATGAAGAAGATGCTAGCTGCCATCATGCTAGCCAAGTCCAAGTCCATTCTGTCTGATTTGAAATAACAGGTTTAATTTAATCCCTTATTTCCAATTTGGTGTATCACCAAGATTTTATTTGTACAAAACACCTGATTAGAATAATTACAAGCTTGGGGAACTGTCTCCACTGTGTCTACAAGAGGGACTAGCACGTGAGCCCTGAGCTTCCCCTTCTCCTGGGGCAGCCCCAGCTGGCGCAGACACCAGGGCTGGGAAGGTGGGAGCTGATCTCCGCACCCTCTGCAGGAGGTGCAGAGGCCACACGCATGCGCGTCACAGGTTCAAGTCTCACTTCACAGAGGCCTTATCCAGGTCGTCTTGTCTGTGAAATGAGGTCTGCAGTAGCAGCTTCTCCTTGACCTGGGTGAGGGTGTCTGGGCCATCTCCTGGAGGTTTTTGTCAATTCCAGTGCAGATGCCATGAGAGGCAGGTCATGTGGTCATGAAATACGTCATCAGAATCTCTTCCTGCCAGGTGGCGGCTGGGAGCAGGAGCCACGTGCCCCAGGGTAGGGCTGCCCAAGGCAGGAGCAGTGTCTTGGGCTCTTGGAGGAGTGGGGATTCCTGGGGCTTTGCGCAGAGGACTGGGGCTCCAGCAGGGATAGCCAGGCTGGCAGTGCTCAGAGCTCAAGGGACTCAGCAGTGTGTCACTGGCAGCTAGCCTGGCAGAACCCGGAGGAGGTCGGGTCGCACTGGCAAAGAGAAGAGTTCAGTCAGCCTCAGAGGGAGGCCCCTGGTCTTTGGAGACGAGAGGAGCCAGGGCGTGTGCGTTCAGCAAGGATATCCACGCTCCAGTGGAGGAGTCGGGCTGGGGCAGGGCAAGAAGGCCTGTTGGCTGCATGGGGATGTGGGTGGCATGTCACTTCTGACACATCTAGGTCCCAGTCCTCCTCTGGCCAATTTTCTTACAACACTGGCCCCGAGCAACAGCTCAGACCCCAGCTGGCATCTGCCCTGCTTGATCCCGCGGAGTGACTGATCTCCACGCTGCTCCTGCGGCACTGGGGAGAGGCCTGTTTTTCGTTCCTGTGCCAAGCTGCCCCAGCAGGTCTGTGCTGCCTCCCTGAGCGGCTCCAGCTTTGGGAATTAATCCCGCTAAACAGATTGCTTGGAAAACCTCCAGGCATCAGGAATGGCAGCCTGCTCCTCCCTGAGGAACAGTCAGGTCTCTGGAGGCTGAAGAGCCGCAGAAGTTCAGAGGCCCAGGGCCAAGGCTGATGGTCCAATGAGTCCACTGGGCTGGTGCTCGGTGGGAATTTGGAGGGTGGGTAGACATGCCCCTGCCCTGTACCCTGGAGCACCCACAGTCAGGGGCTGCTAGACTCTGCCCCACCCCGGCAGGGTAGAGACAGTCGCAGCTGCCGAGAGCAGCACCCTCGGGCCTCCACACCTGGCAGGTCCACTTTCTGCCTAACAGGACACCCTAGTCCTGTGGCACCTGCAGCCACCCCAAACCTTAAGATTTCAGCCAGCCTTTGAGCCACCAGAGAGAGGCAAGGAGCCCTCCTGGTCAAGAGTGAACATCAGGATGCAGGCCTAAGCCAGAGAAAAGCGGTGCCTCCAGAGGAGCCATTTCCCAGTCGTGAGGAGCAATCAAATGGACCATTAGTGGTCAGAGAAATGAAAGGGGAGAGCGCTGCTGCCCTTGGCTGTTGCCCGGATGCAACTGGGTTATTGCCTGAGGGCACCAGGGTGTTGCTAGGGTTTGGATAGACATGTCCCCCAAAAGCCCCTGTGTTCGTGCGGGAGATGAAAGGATCAGATCATGAGAGCCGTGACCTAATGAGAGGGTTGGTCCATTTGGTGGATTAATCACTGAATGGATCACTGGGTGGTAACTGTAGGCAGGGGGGCCTAGCTGGAGGAAGTGGGTCACTTCCCTGCCTTTGGGGATTATACATTCCGCCCCTGGCTCCTCCCCCTCTGTCTCTGCTTCCTGGTTGCCATGATCTGATCATCCCTTCTTCCCCCACCCCTTTCTGCCATGTTGGGCCCCTCCTTGGGGCCCAGAATAATGAAGTCAGCCCGGACCTCTGACACTGAGCTCGAAACAAGCTCTTCTGCTCTAAGGTGTTCTGTTCAGGTATTTTGGTCTCAGCAATGAAAACCTGACTGACACAGATGTGGCCTGAGAACCTGCAGAGAGACCTTAGCCTCTCTTCACAAGGCCTAAGGGCAGCCCAGTCTGGTGGGCAGACTGTCCATTGGCCCAGGGACCTTGGGCAAGAACATGGCCTCTGAATGCTGCCTCCTTGCACTTAAGGCAATAGGAGAGGAGCCAAGTCAGGTGCCCACATGGTGCCTGACAGCGAGGGGTTTCCCACAGAGGGAGACAGCAGCAGGGTCTGGCCACACCGAGTGCAGCCAAGTGAGCAAGCACACCTCTGTCTTACACCATGCCGAGGTCCCCGTCACTCTTGCCAGAAGCATACAGGGGGCCTCCTGGCAGGAGAGCCCGTGGAACCCCCTGGGGGATGCGAACCCCTATCTTAACCCTCACTCTGCTGCTCAGCCCCACTGTACGAGTCCCCACCTGCTTCCATCTCCTTGGGCTACACTGGAATGTTCTAGGCGAGGTGAGGCTGAGGCCCTCCCCTAGAAGGAAGCAGCAGGAGCAGGAGTCTTGCTGAATGCATCCTGGGCAGGTGATCTCCTGTCATGTCTGGCTGCCCCTCAGGGCAGGGAGACCCCCATCTTGGACAATGGCAGGATTATTTGCCACTCCACACAGAGGACCCAGGCAGGCCCTAGGAGTTTGGAGAAGCAGGTTCTGCAGGAGCCTACCTGCAAAGTAGGGGTTGGGGCACTGGGGGCCCAGGCCAGGGGCTACCACTGGGCTCTCGAGGCAGTGGGAGCAGCCCTCGCATCCTGCTGCACACGGGTCCTAGCCGTACCCATGTGAGATGGCTTTGGGTCCCCTGGGAATCAAATGCACTTAGGATAGTGCTCAATGTGTCACCAACACTGGGGAAACATCAGCTGTCAAGACGGTGGCCGTGTGGGTTCTCCTCCTGATACAAAGCCCAGCCCAAGCTGAGCATCTGCCTATTCTTGCGCCAGTTCCCTTGTCCTCTAAGATGGATGGAGAGGGCTGGAGGAAACCCTGTGCAGACTGGGACGCGTCCTCTGCAGGGTCTGGCTCCTGCTCCTTCTCCTCCCCCTCCTTCTGCGTCTTCCTCCTCCACTTTCCCTCGAGCAGCTTCCTGAACTCTCTTCTTCTTAGACCTGTGGCCCACTCCTCCACCTCTGAGTAGAGGACCACCCTCGGGCTCACACTGCCCTGGGGATGTGTGTCCCCTTGGCTGGCATCCCACTGGCCACGAGCTCCCAGCTGGTCTTAGGTCTGGGTGACTCTTGGAAGTCAGGTTGCTTTTCTTGGCTCTGGTGGGAAGTCAGCCCAAAGAGCCCTCTGGGCCTGGACGCTGCCCTCTGGGCCTGGATGCTGCCCACTGGAGGTGCCCTACTACCGCACAGAGCTTGTCTCAGACATGTGTTTCCAGGGCAAGCCCACCTGCCCCCTGCACACGTGCCACGTGGCCTGTGGCTCGGGCGTAGCCTGGGGCTGGCAGGCACCTTGTTCATGTCAGTGCACCGGCCATCCTGCTTCCAAGAGACGGATGGCAAAGCCCAGGCTGGAGAGCAGTCTGGACTGGCCTTGTGGGGACTTGCATGCCCCACCTAAGAGAAGGGCCAAACTTAGAGGGAGGTCTAGGTTGACGTTGAAGGACCAGCAGCCATGTCACATTCCTGGTGGAAAGACTAGCCTGGAAGGTGTCGGGTGTCCACACACCCAAATGCCAGGCAAGACCAGTGTGATCCCAAAGGAAGGAACAAAGGGGTTCCAGCATTCACCTGGAGTGGTACAGGACAAGGCAGTCAGGAAATATATAAGAGGCAAGAGGATTGACTCAGATCCTCCGAGAACATGGTTCAGAGTGACGGGAGCATGGCCCCATTTCCTGTCGCAACTCACTGGGTGGCAGAGGCAGTACTGCCAGTGTGACGGGTGGGCAGAAGGGCCTGGTGGAGCTCAGTCCAGGGGCAGAAATGCATATCTTCTGCCAGAGCGTTTCAGAATCAAGGCTGGGTTGTGGCTCAGGGGTAGAGCTCACCTAGCATGTGTGAGGCACTGGGTTCGATCCTCAGCACATAAAATAAAATGTCATAAAAATAAAATAAAGGTATTATGTCCAACTACAACTAAAAAATAAATGTTTAAAAAACAGTCTGATCACATGTCAGATCTTTCAAAGGAAAACTTACTAAGCTTTGAAGTGACCCTAAAAAAGTCCTCAATCATCAATGTTTGATTTAAAATACCTTGGATTCTAGAAAGCTCAAAATCAGGCATGCAATGATACCCTCCTGTAATCTCAGCTCCTCGGGAAGCTGAGGCCACAGGATGCCAAGTTTAAAAAGGACCGGGAATAAAACTCAGTAGTACAGAGCTTGCCTGGCAGGCGTGAGGCCCTGGGTTCCATCCCCGGGGCTGCGGGACATCAGAGGCTAGAAAGTTATGCTACTGAGTGAAGGGGAGTCTTACAGAAGGCTCTCATAGGAGGCCTGGGAAAGCAAACCTCGATGGTTGTTAAAGAAACTTAGATTTCAACAGGAGCAGGTGTTGCATTGGTGACATTAGTACAAAGAAGAGCCACACTGAAAGGAGCAGGCCACCACAGAGTCTGGCTGGGAGGCGAGCCTTCCCACAGAGCCACGCGTATTTGGAGAACCCTCGAAAGAGTCTGACCTTTCACCCAGTAATGGCCACTTTGGAGAAATTTGGCCCAAAGGGAGAATCTTCAAATGGCCATCAAGGGCCACTGTGGGAGCCCTGGGGGACACGGGGCTCCCTGCCCTTTGCCCTTCACCTGGAACAGTTCAGCTGTGTCTGTTTATACACAAAACTATGTGTTTTCTCAGTGAGATTTCATTTTGCCAAATTTTCCCAGAACTATTAAAAAGACTTGAAATCCACTGATCTAAAAGAAGACAGAGCGCGTTCTGGGCAGGTGTTCGTGGCCATGAGAGGTCTAACAGCGAAGAGGCTGCTCTGACCTCAGCTCCCTCCCCACAGCGTAGCCCTTGGGTGGAAGTGTACGAATGCACTGCTCTGGACAGGCCGAGGGGGGACGGTGTGACCAGATGTTCTGGGGCCCATACAAACACACCCTAACTGGAATTGTGTAGGGCCACAGCTGTGCAGGGCCCAGATGGGGCAAGCTGGGGACGTGGAACCCAAGGGCTTGGTTAGGGCAAGAGGCTGTGAATAGCTTTAAGAAGTGTGTCATCATCACCTGACAGCAGTGGCCCCAATGACATTTCTTTAGGTCAAAGCCCAAAAGGTGAAGATAGCCTCCCATCAGGCTGGTGGGTGCTGGGACGTGGCCCGTAGGCACCCTGAGGCGGCACAGAGAGTGCCTTTGCAGTTGGTGCGTTCCTGGTTGTAGTTTGCAGATGAACCACAGGAAGCTGCCTCTTTGGTCAAAGATGGCTAAACTCCAGCAGCTCCACGGGGTCCAAGCCACTGCTTTGACTATTGCCCTGAGACAGGGATTCCTTGAGAAGTTACTGTGTTCACAGCCGACTGGAGTGACATTCCCACCTCCGTGAACTACTGAAAACGGAAGGAACAAATAGGTGCCCAGAGCTGCCTGACCTGTCTGACTGACTGACTGTGTGTCTCTCTGCCTCCGGCAGGCGCTGATCCTTCACCAGCTGGGCCGCTACAGCCTGGCAGAGAAGATCCTCCGGGACGCGGTGCAGGTGAACTCGACAGCCCACGAGGTGTGGAACGGGCTGGGCGAGGTCCTCCAAGCTCAGGGCAACGATGCTGCGGCCACCGAGTGCTTCCTGACGGCCCTGGAGCTGGAGGCCAGCAGCCCGGCCGTGCCCTTCACCATCATCCCCCGCGTGCTCTGAGCAGGCCCTGCCTCACTGAGCTGCCTCGCACGCCAAGGACGCTCTGCCTGGGCCCGGGGAGCACCCTGTGGCCCGGGGGTAGCTCTGCCGCTCCGAGGCCCCGGAGGATGTTCCACTGACTACAGCGAGCTCACCAACTACCCCATCACCGCTCGCTCCTTGCGCGTTCCTCTGCTGTTGTGCCAGCTTGGTGACAGTCTCTGAACCTTCTGGCGGGGTTCGCAGGGATTATGTGCCATATCTGGTTAGCTGACATCTGAGTTTTAAGTGAAATGATTATGGAGTTAATCAGCAAATGTAGAAGAGTATATTCAAAGGTGAAACTCAGTGGCAGAACAGATTATTTTTATCAGAGCCGTAAAGAAAACAACTAACTGTCTGTCCTCTGCTCGGCCACCGCAGCCCAGAAACCAAATGTGAATCCTCTGTTCCCACCTCAGCACCCATCCACGCCAGGACACCAGCTGGCGGTTTCTCGGTTTATTGTCAATAATTGTACCCTGTGAAGAATTACTGTTCTCCTCACTTAGAACAAAGCCTGAGTCCAAGAATATTTATATTTTACCAATATATGCCTGTTACAAGAGAAGGAAATATGAGTTATTTAAGTTTAACTTTTTTATGTGAATTCAGAGTTTATTTATCGATGGAAATATGTACAAAGAAGCTTCAAATGGAATATTTACCGACATTCCTTATACATGGCAGACACTTGGCTAAATGGGAAGATGATGTTAATAAAAAAAAAATGATTTTTAAATGGACCCATGGCTCATGTCTTTCATAAAAGCTGTTAGACTGGAGGTCGGGTTGTGACTTAGTTCCTGGGGTGGAGAGTCGTCTGTGCCTGAGGCCTGCTTTGGGCACGTCCCCCTCCCCCGGGCATCAGGAGGCAGGCAGCAGGGTAGGCTGCTACCTGGGGATGGTCCTGAGACAGCAGCCTCTGAGACACACCCCGAGTCCGGCCTGGGCCTGGTTCTGTTGCTCCCTGCCAGAGGCCAGCCAAGCCTCTCTCCTCACTTGTAGTCAGAGGATCCTCTTAGTACAGTCTCCTGTGTCCTCAGTATGCAGACCTCCTCTTGGAACAGCTGCTTTTGGTTTGGAATTCACCCTTCCCAACTCGCCCCATGTTGCCTGGAAGCGGGTTGAGACTGGAGCCCGTGACCCAGGCTTGGCCAGGCAGCATCCTGCAGTGGATTGGGCGCTACAAGGAAAGCTCTCGCTCTTCCCCCCTGGACTTCAACCTCAGAGGTCAGGCTGGGCCTGCAGCAGCCTTCCTGCCTCCTGCAGGCCAGGCCTTTGCCTTGGCATCTGTGCCCATCAGCCCGCCTGGCGCCCTTCCCTCCAATGCCCGACTCCCGCAGAAGAACCACCCGCAGGGCTCAGGGATGGACAGGGCCTGGCTTGGATAGCCTCCAGTTCCAGTGACTGCTGCAGGTTTGGGCAAGGTCAGTAAAAGACCCCCCCGGACTTTAGTTATGGGGGAAAGGCCTCTCTCTGCTAGATTTGGTGTTCTAAGAGATACCATCTGGGGGCTGCCGGGGGCCATTTGGCATGGGGGCAGGGTGCTGCCTGAGAATAGTGCCAACTCAGAAAAAGAGAAAATGAGATAGACCCTGGGCCCAGGGTCACCACTGCGGCCCTGGAGCCCAAGATCTTTCCAGGCACCTGGGCTCGCTCTTTCGCTCACCTGTAGAAGGTGTCTGAGAAATGCCGGGAAGTACTGTCCCCGAACTCCCCGTCCTCGACTCTCCCAAACCCGTGTCCTGCCTTAATCCACCCTGAGTCCCGCTTCTCAGGAAGTCCTCCGTTCTACCCACACCACATCTCAAAGCTCCATTCGCCACCCTCATGCCCACCAGCACCTCGGCCCAGCGTCTCCGCCCCTCGCTGGCCCACAGAGGGCCCTCCCTGTTCCTGCCCTCGCAGGGCTGGGCCGAGTCCCCTTCCCTGTCAGCCCCAGGCTCTTGCTGGGAGCCAGACTGGGTGTTCCAGAGGCCCTGTCTGCCTCTCACCCGGCTCCCTCCCATCCTGTCCTCGCCTGGTCCCCTGGCCTGCCAGGCCTCCCCAGCTAAGGCCACCGCTCATTCACGCAGCCATCCATGCACTGACGAGAAGCAGAAGCCCAGAGGACAAGAGGCCTCCCTGAGGAGTCACCCGGGAAAACGGGACTGAGACCCTGGACCTCGCAGTCCCCGGGGTGTTGGGATGGGAGACGGGCCTCTCTAGGAGCAGCGCTGACCTGACCCCAGCCAGCCAGTCCCCTTCCCAGGTCACGGTCCCCTCTGCAAAACTCACCCCCATGTTCACTCAGTCCCTCGTCCAACAGCCTTCTACTGCGCACACAGCGCTCTGGACACTGTGGGGACCGCGCTGCGGGACAGACCCCTCCCACATGGGGATAACATGCCGGGGAAAGACAAGCAAGGTGGGGGCACAGGGAGTGGCCCAGCTGCCACCCAGGTTAGGGGAGCCTCCATCTAGAGGTGGCATGTGGCCCCAGTGAGTCAGGTAGATCTGTGGGGGAGGGGTACCCCAGGAAGCAGGAACAGGAGGAGCAAAGGCCCAGGGGCAGGAGGGGACTGTGGGTAGTAAAGGCTGAAGAAGCGAGCAGAGGCCAGGGGCTCCATGGGCCAGACCCACAGGGCTGCAAGGGCCACGTTCAAGGTGTGCGTCTCCTCTGGCTGCTGTAAGAAATCTCCACCAACTTACTGGCTTGAAACCACACAGATTCAGAAGTCTAAAATCAAGGTCTGTTCGTGTTGCGCTTTCTGCAGGTTCCAGGAGAGAATCCTTTTCCTCACTAGCTTCTGGAAGCTTCCTCCTCCTTTGGCTCCTGGCCCGCACCTCCTCCTGCTTCCGTCAGTGCGCACCTTCTACCTCTGACCCCAGGACAGCCTAGGGTCACTGCCACCAGGACCGCCTTCGCTTCCCAGCTGCAAGGCCTCTTTGGCCTCATGAGGTGGAGGCGACATTTCCACAGGATGAAGTGGGGAGGGGACTTATCCCACTGACCACGGGGCAGAAGCCAGGAGACCTTCAGAGGCGCCTGCAGTCACCCAGGAAGTGGGCGGGAGGGGTTGGGTTTCTGATGCTCTGAAGACAGAGCAAAAGGATTTCTCCCATGCAGAACCTGAGGCATGAAGGAGTTGGGGGTGGTGAGGACTTTGTCCTGATCTCTGGCAAATGGAGCTGTCACCCTTCTGGTTAGGGAGGGAGGAGGAGCCGGGAGTCTGTCCTCGGGCCCCCGAGGGAGCGGGCAGCTGGCCAGGTGGGCTGGCGCAGGAGTCGGAGGTGAGGTGTGGCTACCGAGCATCAGCTACAGGGAGCTGGCAGCCATGGGCCTGATGGGACCAAGAGGTCAGAGCTGAGGGCCGGGCAGGGGGAGACGGCCAAGAGGAGCAAGGTCAGCTCTGCGGGAGCCTAAGGCTGGGGGCAGAGCCTCAGAAGCCAAGCGCAGGCCAAATTTCAAGGAGAAGGTGGACGGCTCTTTTTCAGTGCCCACAGGTCCAGCAAGGCAGGTCTGTGACTGACCTCGGGCCTGGTGACATGAGCTCAGCAGAGATCTTGACTAGAACTGTACTGTGGACCTAACTGTTCCCCCTCCCAACTCATATGACGAAGCCCTCGCCTCCAGTGTGACCATATTTGGAGACGGGGCCATGAAAGAGTAATCAAGGTCCAACAAGCTCATAAAAGTGGGGTCCTTATCTAATAGGGCCAGTGTCCTTAAAAGATGAGCCACCAAAGAGCCAGCCAGCCAGCGAGCCCAGCCATGTGAGGACAGTGGGAGGTGGCCGTCTGCAGGCCAGGAAGAGAGCCCTCACCAGCAACCACATCGTCAGAACCTTGACCTTGGACTCCAGTCAGTCCCCAAAACTGTAAGAAATAAATTTCTCTTGTTGGCGCCACCCCATGTGTGGGTCTCGATCTCGTTTCTGTTTTTTGGTGGCAGCCGGAGCTGACAAGCGGTTTGGACAGCGGTGGCCTGGAGCACGGTGGCAGAGGGCTCAAGAGGAGGCGGGGCGTGGAGCGGGGTGTCTGGAGAGCAGGCGGGAAGGGTGTTGGGGAGCGCGCCTGGTTGCAGAGGGGAAGGGGAAGGGGACAGCTGGGACAACTCTGCCGGAGGAGAGGAGGGGCTGCCTCAGGCGCGTCCTGTGGGTCCACAGAGTAGCCAGCGGAGGGCCACCCACCTGGGAGCTGGGAGTGGGGCTCCGCTTTCTTGGTGAGCTCGGAAGGCAGCCGAGGGCGAGGCTGGGAGGGCAAGTGGAATTTGAGGACAGGGTCCCTGAAGGAGGAGAGAGAGAAGGAGAAGAAGAGGCCCCTCTGCTCAGGAGCCACCGCAGGCCCCTCCTGCCCCCGGCCTCACTGTACCGTGGCTCCACTCGTCTGCAGAGTTCAGCCCGGGCAGCGGCCAGGGCTCGGCACCCGCTCCAGGCTGGAGAGGGGAGGCTCGGGCTGGGAGCCCCTGGCCTTCCTCCCGGCCCGAGGGAGGCTGTGTGTGTGTCCATGTCTGTGACCTCCTGGAACAGCCCAGATTCCTCAAGATGGTCACACATCAGCCTAGGTTGTCCCGTGCCATCTGCCCACAGGACACCCTGTCCTTGCCGAGCACCAGTCATGCTGTAGGCTGTAAACAGCTCCCTGGGCACCGCACCCGCGGTGGCCGCCCGGCGGCTGCTGGTGCCACTCCCTGCACCCCTCCCTCACTCCCTCCCGGCCTCTCTCTGGCTCCTCTCCCTGTCCCTCTTCCTACCTCAAAAGCACCCTCACTCTCCAGGCAAACCCTGAGACCTTGCCTAGGTCCTGACAGAGGAGGGACGGGTGGTGGACAGGCTGCAGTGGCCACCAGGACCCTCCACACACACCCCCACTTGCACAGCAGCTGGGCCTGGCCCCGGAGGTCACTCTTCAGAGCTGCCTCTGCGGCCATCAACCTTCCTCCTACCCTGGTCACTCATTTCCTGCTGCCCCCACCTGGGTCTCACTAGATGGATCAGGAAAAGGACGCCCTGGAAACACCTCACACAGAAATGGGCTCCCCCAGAAGGTCTTTGGGGATCAGACTGGGGTCCCCTCCCCAAGGACATGACCTGGGGGACCCACTCCAGCTCTGTGCCTCCCTGGGGGCCGTCCTGAGTCACTGTCCTTCTTGGGCCTCATGGTTAGATGGGGATGGTCACCTGCTTCTAGGCTGGGACATGAGCCAGCAGGTGGCCAGCAGGGTTGTGGAGTGCCAGGCAGGGGACAATAGGACCCCCACCCCCAAGACCACCACAGGGGGCTCAGGGCCAGGCCTGTCACTCACCTCCTGAGTGAGCTGGCTGCAGGGAGGTGGCCAGGAGTCCCAGCTGGCCTGCCGGCTGCCGCGGCCTCACGAACCCCCTCCCCCATCTTCTGCCATCTGGCCCCTGACCCCCTGAGGACACTAATGTTTCTGGTGACCACTGGGTTGTGGGTCGCACAGATCTGGCTGGAATCCCAGTTCTACCTGGTCACATGGCCTCCAACGCACAAGGGCCTCTCAGGGCCGCTGGACATTTTAACAGAGCCCGGTCCAGACCCAGCGTAGTCCTGGCCAGGGCTGTGCCATCAGGGATTTCCTTCTTCCCTCCTGCCTGGCACAGGCTGCTGTGAGAGCACCGGGCAGCGGGAGGGGGACTGCGCCTCCTGTCCCCTCCTCCTCCCACAGTGGTTTGGAGACCTGGACGGGAATCCACGCCCTGCTCCGTGTGGGGGAGAAGGTGGGGGCTGTGGGGGGCAGGGGTGTGCTGGGCCGAGGCTCCCCCCTCCCTGCCCACCACGCCAGCTCAACCGAGGCCTGCCTAGGGGCCCCCCGACCACGGCCTCCTCTCACCTTGTCCTCCACAGCCACAGAGGACTCCTTGGGCTCGGGGTCCAGCTGAGGCCTGAGCAGAGGCAAGAGGCCCACCCTGAGAGGCCCAGTGTGAGGGCCAGGGGCTCGGGCCGTGGGGCCAGCTGGCCTGCAGCTGGACCCGGGCCTGGCCTCCTGCGCTCTGAGGAATCTTAGGTAGTCACTGGTTCTCTCTGAGCCTCAGTTGGCTCATCTGCCAAGTGGGGAGAACAAGGTCTTGCAAAGCTTCCGACTGTACGTGAAGTGCGCCTGGGCACGTGCGTACTCTGCCAGGGTACCCGTCACACCACTGGACCGCCCACGCCTTCGTTATCGTCCCCAGGCCAGGCCAGGCCTGCTCTCCCACACGGCACCCCCAGGCCACGGCAGGACAAGGGAAGTCAAACCTGGGCCTCAGCCTCAGGCCCCAGCCCTGCTGCCCCAGAGCTGCATCTGGGAACAGGGGGCACCCAGAAGAACCCCCTGAGGTTCACCAGGCACAGCTGGCCCCGGGTGACAGTCCCAACCCAGCCTCCTCGTCCCACTACTGCACCTGCAGCAGACCCAGGGACCTGGCCTGGGGAGCTGGGGACTGGGGAGAGAGACAGAGAGCAAATAAACAATAGGACCCGACAGGGGGAACCTCGGGAGCCACTTCAGGGAGGAGTGGAGGCCAGTTTAAGCCAAGAGGGGGACACCTCTGTGAGGCGGTGACACTGAGTGATAAGAAGGTGCCCACCCTGAGGGAGTCCCGGGTTCTCTGTCTTTAAGGGGGACGGTGAGCACACGCCCGAGACTCAGGGTCCCCTGAGTCATCTGTTAGATCTCTAGGCCCAGCCCGTCCTGTAATGGGCCATCAGGAGCCGGCCCCGCGGGGAAGAAAGGCGCCCTGACCCAGATATAAAACAACTTTACGTCCCCTCCAGGGCTTTTCTTAAAATATGGCTGTCCAAATGTAACTAATTTAATTTTTTACAACTATTTTTATGTAACTGACAGTTTTTTAAAACAATAAAATCAAATGAGAAACGTGTAGACGTCTCAAGAACAACGAGACTTCTCAGTTCAGGGTCTTTAAACTCTCCAGCTGTCGACTTAATAGATGTTTTATAAAGTTCACTCCATTGTTTCTAAGACCCTGGGCCAGGCTGTTCCTTGGGTCTGGGCTGCTCCTGTCTGCACTGGCAGCGGGCAGAGCTCCAGGGAGGGATGAGGCTAACTGGCCGGTGTGTCCTTCAGATGTCCATGGTGACTGAAGTCCTGATCTCTCTCTGCAGGGCGGTCTACTAGAAGCTGGTGAAAACCTTGGAGGTGGCACCTGGTCAGAGGTCCTCAGGTCCCAGGTGGCATGGCCCTTCTCATAAGACTCCTTGGTAGTTCTCACAGGAGGCTAGTTATACAAGGTGGAGCTCCCTGCATGCAGCCTCTCTGCTTCCTGTTAGAGATGTGACCCGTTATCTTGACATTGCCATCCACCATTCACCATGAGGTCCCCACCACAACTGAGCGGATTCAGACACCATGCCCTTGCAGCTTCCAAAACTGAGCTAAATAATCCTCCTTTCTTACTAAGTTAGCTGCCTCGGGTGTTTTGTTATAGTAACACGTCACTAACTAATACAATTACCTATAGCTCTTTTTTTTTTTCCTAGCAAACAGCTTTTTCTTTTATGATTATAAAATACACACCGTTTTAACTTCCTCTTGCTGCTGTAATAAATTGCCAAGAAACACAGCACTCATTTATTATCTAGAAGTTCTGGAAGTCAGAAGTCTGAAATGGGTCTCAAGGGGCAAAACTCAAGGTGACTGCAGGGCTGTGTTCCTTCTGAGTTTTCAAGGGGAGAAGCTGTTCCTTGCCTTTCCAGCTTCTCCATGGCTTCTTTCCATCTCCAAAGCCAGCGATGACATCATCCAGCCAGAGTGACCTTAGTCACACCTCCTTCTCTGACCACCCTCCTGCTTCCCATCTCACTGTCAGAAACCTAAAACTGCAGGGGGCCTCCCTGGTGCATCTAGAATCATCTCCTCATCTCAAGATCCTTGATTGGGTTGGATGCAGTGGTGCCCCCTGTAATCCCAGCGGTCTGGGAGTCTGAGGCAGGGGGATGACACGGGTGGTCTGAGTGTCCTTCAGATGTCCATTGTGACAAGTCCTGATCTCTCTCCGCAGGGCGGTGCTATTGGAAGCTGGTGAAAACTTTGAGGACAGCCTCAGCAACTTAGAGAGGCCCTAAGCACCTTAGTGAGACCCTGTCTCAAAACAAAAAATAAAAAGAGCTGGGGATGTGGCTCGGTGGTAAGGGGACCCTGGTTTCAACCCTTGGTACCAAAAAAAAAAAAATATTCTTGATTTGGTCACCTCTTCAAAGTCCCTTTTGCCACGTAGGCTAACACATTCCCAGGTTCTAGAAGTAGGACGTGGACATCTTTGGAGACCTTTTTTCCACTGCCACGATTGCCACAGGCAATTTTTTTAATTGACTAATTAATTTATTTTAATTAGGTACATATGACAGCAGAATGCATTTTGATTCTTTGTACACAATTGCAGCACAACTTTTCATTTCTCCCGTTGTGCATGATGTAGCATCACACCACAAGTGCAGTCATACATGTACCCAGGACAATCATATCCATCTCATTCCACCATCTTCCCTGCCCCCCGCCCCCCGTTATGGATCACCATTCACTTTTCAGAGAGAACATTCGGCCTTTGGTATTTTGGGATTGGCTAAGTTCTCTTAGCATGATCTTCTCCAACTCCATCCATTTACCTGAAAATGCCATGATTTTATTCTCTTTTAATGCTGAGTAATATTCCATTGTGTATATATGCCACGGTTTCCTTGTCCATTCATCTACTGAAGGGCATCTAGGTTGGTTCCACAGTTTGGCTATTGTTAATTGAGCTCTGTAAACATCGATGTGGCTGTGTCCCTGTAGTATGCTGTTTGTAAGTCCTTTGGGTAGAGACTGAGGAGAGAGATAGCTGGGTCAAATGGTGGTTCCATTCCAAGTTTTCCAAGGAATCTCCATACTGCTTTCCATATTGGCTGCACCAATTTGCAGGCCCACCAGCAGCATATGAGAGTGCCTTTCCCCCACATCCTTGCTAATATGGATTGTCGTCTATATTCTTCATAGCTGCCACCCAACTGGCCCCAACTTCCTTAGCAAGACTCCTAAAGTAAGAAATAAAATCAAGAATTAATTAATAGGATGGACTCAAACTAAAAAGCTTCTTCTCAGAAAAAGAAACAATCCTATGACCAGTGTGATTCTGCAATCTGTACAATTAGAAAAATGAGAGATTATGCCCCAATGATTCAAATGTAAAAAAAAAAAAAGGGAAGATCTCACCCTTCCATAAATCCCACCTCTTGGGTCCCCTTCTTCCTCTGGGGAGAAGTCTTTTCTACTGTCCTTTAATAAAGCTTCTACTCTCCACTCTAAACTTGCCTCGGCGTGCTTCTCTGGTGTTATACTTCAGCATTGGGGAAGCAAGGACTCGTCACCGGTAAACAGCCCTAACAGTAGGTCTAAATGTATTTTGAGAAAGGTCCTAGCTAAGTTGCTGAGATTATTTTTGTTATGGTTTGATTTATCTAGACTTTGCTATTGCAATAAAGCATACAGTTTTTACATACATATGTATTCATATGGGGATTTTATTTATATCGTGATTCTTTGATGATTATTGTAATATCATAATTTCACAATATATATGAATAGTAGGTCATGATAAGTTCTTTTTTTGTCTTATAATTAAAAGGGTTTTTGGCTAAAGTTAAAAAAAAAAGAAACAATCAATGAGGTGAAAGAGAGCCTACATTTGGGGAGCAAATTTTTGTCACACTCATGTCAGATAGAGCACTAATCTCCAGGATACATAAAGAACTCAAAAAACTTAACACCAAAAAAACAAATAACCCAATCAATAAATGGGCCAAGGAGCTGAACACACACTTCTCAGAAGAAGATATACATGCGATCAAAAAATATAGGGAAAAATGTTCATCATCTCTAGCAATCAGAAAAATGCAAATCAAAACCACTCTAAGGTTTCACCTCCCCCCAGTCAGAAGGGCAGCTGTCAAGAACACTAAAACTCTTCTGGGCAATCTGAAGACAGCACAACCCCCATCACCCACGCTGCTGATCGCTTAACCCAAACAACCGCCAGCCCCCCAACTTGCCTCACCTCATCACACCGCGGGCACTGGGGTGATCTGTGCTAGCT
The DNA here is from genome assembly GCF_021218885.2 of Marmota monax. Classification (NCBI taxonomy): domain Eukaryota; kingdom Metazoa; phylum Chordata; class Mammalia; order Rodentia; family Sciuridae; genus Marmota; species Marmota monax. Next base: position 6,188,917 of record NW_026695241.1, read on the forward strand.
CGCATTTTATTGAGCATTTATTATGCACCAGGCAGTTTTTGCACAGTGTTCTACACATCCTGACTTCTCTAGTCCTCATGGCATCAATGTCCTTGCAGATGCAGGTGCAGGTGAGAAATCCAGGATTCCTCAAAGGTGAAGGTGCCTGCCCAAGGCTGGACATGACTATAGTAGGATTCGCCCCCAGGTTACCCGACTCCAGGAGCCACACTCTGAGCTGCCCTCCCGGCATCTCCAGTCACCCGTCTCAGGATGGACTTCCAGGAGGAATGTTAGTTCACTTGCTCATGTTTGTGCCTACGTCATTTGACCCCCACGGCTCTGTGACGTCATCTGCTGGCTGACCGGCGCCAGGCTGGAGGGAGGAAGTGCTAGAACCCGCCCTGTGCTCTGTGCCCAGCAGTGGGGGCCGCGCCCCCAGAGAAGCCCACCTGCCAGACGGCGCCCAGTGCCAGAAGCCCCGACGGGTCGACCCTTAGCCAGCGGGCGCAGGGGCAGCCCCGCGCTCGGGCCGGCCAGGGTCTCAGCTCTCTGGCACCCAGGCACGTTAGAGCCCTGGGCATCGCTGCCATCTGCCATTTTGCGCTGCCCTAACAGCACACCAGGGTGGTCTATGACGTCAGACAGACCTGTGGGGCTCACGGTTCTGGGGCTGGGGTGGCGGGAGGGGCACTGCGTCTGGAGACGGCCACGTCACTCCACGGTGGGAAGCAGGAGAGGGGCAGAGGACGAGGGAGCCGAGGGACCCACCCCTGACAAGGGCACCACGCAGGGCCATCTCCTGAAGGTCCCTCCTCTCAACGTGGCCATGTCCTTGCTGAAGTGTATCAAAGAAATTGAAGACGGTACAAAAGGGAGATGAGACGACTACCCCCACTTTACAGACGGGAAAACCGAGGCTCCGTGATGAGGTCACTCACCGGAGTCCACCCTGCTTCCACCAGGACCCATCTGGTTCCTCGGCCGTCCCGGCCTCCCTGCAGAGACAGCAAGATCTGTTGGCACTTCTCATGTCCTTGTTAGGAGTCAGACTGTCCTGCCCCTCTGGGCTCTGACCTGCAGGGTGTGGCGTGTTCCCTGCCTGGGGATGGGGGGAGGACAACGGCAGGGAGCCTGGGCCTGGTGTGCAGGTAGCAGCAGGCAGCAGGTGACCCGCAGGGCTGTCTCATTGTCCCCAGAGAGGCCCCTCCTCAACCGGTGAATGCCTCTGGGCACTGCCTCCCGGCCAGGACAGAAGTGAGTGGCCTGCCAGGCTCCGACCCCCCACCTGTGGAAGGTGTGAGAAAGCGCTGGACTAAGCTCCCGGGGACCCGCTGCAGCTGTGACTTTGCCAAGTGCAGAGATTTGGGAGCTCTTCCGGGATGGACAGTGGCGGGGGCGGGGGGCGGGAATCAAGTGAAACGTCCACTAAAGTGTCTGCAGCAGAAGGTTCTTGAAGAAAGGGAGGCTCCGAGAGCGTCCTCTCCGGGGCTCGGCTCGGCTGGATCTAGTGACTCGCAGCCAAAGAGAAGGGAGTGGAAGGGGACCTGTGACCCTCCAGGGGAACCAAGGCTGGAGGTCAGCGCTGGGGGCATGGGTCCTGATGAGCCACGACAGCAGGGCGTTTGGCCGCAGTGACAGCCCCTGTCAATCAGAGAGAAGAGCGAACCACCCAGATCTAGGAACTGACGACAAAATATCCGAGTTGGGCGCAGCGGCTCACGCCTCTAATCCCAGCTACTTGGGAGGCTGAGGCAGGGGGATCGCAAGTTGCAGGCCAGCCTCAGCAACTTAGCAAGACTCTGTTGCAAAATAAAATGATAAAATAAAATATGTGACCAATACTCCCCAAAACAGGGGGAAGTCGAAGAACTGGCACTGACCAGGGGACTCTGAGAACTCAATGCAGCGTGCAGGGGGGCGGTGGTCACCTCAGCTTCACACCCTGGAGACCCCAGAGGGACACCTGGAGTCTAGCTAATAGTAATGAACATGGTGGGTTCCTTCGTGGTGACAAAAGTCCTCTGTGATAAAGGGGCTAATATCAGGGGGACTGAAGGAGGGGTCTGTGGGAACTAGAATCTCTACAACTTTCTAGAAAGTTTGAAATTATTCCAAAATTCCAAGTTCAGTTTGAAATGTGAGATCTGGGTCACCGAGTCCATGACAGAACGTCCAGCATCACCGGTCACAAGGGAAATGCATTCAAACCACAGAGCGATGCCCCTCACGGCCCTGGTCCAACCAGGCAGAATGACCAGCACAGGCAGGGCCCCCGGAGTCCGCACACCTGTCCTGGGGACTGACCCCAGTGCGGCCACCCTGGAGGAGCTTGTCGGTCTCTTAGAAAGTCAGACACGAATCCCCGAGAGAAGGAATCTGTGTCCATAGCAGGGCCACCCCCAACCAGGAACAAAGGACCAGACAGAGGGGTGCCCCTCACCCGGGAAGGGTGGACCTCTGGTGCAGCAAGGACGTGGGCGGACCTCAGACAAGGGTGACAGTCACAGACGCCTCTCCAGGGAGATGGAGACGCTCAGGAGCTGTGACCTCATCCCCAGCGACGGCAGAGGAGGGTTGCCGGGGCTGGGGGACAGAGGAGCCGTTGAGGGGCGGCAGAGGAATGATGGCTGTGCTCAGCGTCTCAGGGATAGCGATGGCCTCGTGGGTGCAGACGTGTCGCTGTGCCTGCGGGTTACGTGCGTGTGTTTGAGGCGAGGCCTGGGATGGGCAGAAGGCCTCGGGGTCCCCACCTGTATGTGGGGAGCTCCGGCTGGCAGGGGTGGAGGTGCCCCGGCTGTACCCTGGGCCCCTGGACCCTACGCTGGGCAGCCACAGGCCCAGGCCACCACAGCTGCAGGGACAGACTGAGGGAGGCTCCCCCAGGGGCGAGAGGGGGCTCCGCTCATGACCCCCGCTGCCTTCTAAGTGGAAAACCACGACGACAACGAGCCTCATGGTGTCCCCTGTGCTTTGAGGTTTTCAGCACAATTGTCTAAAGGTAGCCGGGGCCACTAAGGAAGGGCTTCGGCGGCCGGGCTGTCCTGGCCGCGGGCTCAGGAAGGGGAAGCTTGGCTGGGCAGGGGCCAAGGGCTGGGGCCAAGGGCTGGGGCCACGGGGACACTTCCTCTGCCCTGGCCTGAAAGCCACCTGACTGAAAGCCGGAGTGCAGGGTGACCCAGCAGCGGCCTCTCGCCCTGCCGCTCCCTGGGCCGGGTCCTCAGCCTGCTGCAGGGCGCCCCGTGGGGCTTCTTCCACCTGAGGATTGGCGCCCATCACTCCTTCCACCGGGCCCGGCCAGCTGCTGGAGCCTGTGGACGGCCTTGAAAACTGTAAAGAGTGGCCGGGTGTGGTGACACCTGTGGTCCCAGTGGCTGGGGAGGCTGAGGCAGGAGGATCTCGAGTTCAAAGTCAGCCTCAGCAACTTAGTGAGGCCCTAAGCAACTCAGCGAGACTCTGTCTCTAATAAAATATTTTAAAAGGGCTGGGGATGTGGCTCAGGGGTTAAGCACCCTGGGTTCAACCCCCATACCTCCCCCCCCCAAAAAAAAAAACCTGTAAAGGGATAGAGCCCTGTGAGGATTGTGGAAATTATCGCCCACATTAGCGGGGCTCCCCAGGGACCAGAAAGGACCCTCTGGACCTACAGGCACCCACCTCCTCTCACCCTCCTCTGCACGCCCTCTGGGAGCTGGCTTCTGCCTAGGGTCAGGTGGAACACCCGAGGGTCCTGGACAGCTCGCCCCTCCCTGGAGCCAAGCAGAGAGGCCTAGAGCAGGGTGCTCCGTTCCCACACTCTGTCCCTGCAGATGGGCTGCAGATGGTGGGGGACACTAACACATGGGGCCTCCTTTTCTCCTAGGGCGAGTGGCATGTTCTATACTGAGCAGAGCCCCAGGCCAGCCCATGAGTGAAGGCCTCTGCTACTCTTCAGCAACTGCCGAGGGTCACCAAGGCTGAGACCCTTGGTGCTGTGCCTCTGCTCACAGGAAGCTCATCACACCTCAGTGTCTCTCTGGTGTGTTCGACTGATAATAATAGAATATAACTAAGCCATAAAGACAGTCATTATTTACCTGCTAGGACCCTGGGCATAGGCAGTCTCAAGATGATTTGGAAGCTTGGTGTGGTCACCAAGGACCCAAGTTATTTCATTCTCTCTGCCCATCATCTTTAGTATTAAATAAGATTCGCATGGTTGCAAGATGGCTGCTGCAGCACCAGACATCATGTCTGCATTCCAGCATGTAAAAAAGGGAAGAGCAACCTGAGAAAAGTTCCCTGTCACACCCATTCCTTTTATGAAGATGCAGAACTCTCCCAGAAGGCTCCCCACAGATTTTCCCTTACATTTCATTTTCCCTAACTGGGTCAATGGCTGATCCTAGCTGCGGAGGAGGCTGGGAAAGAAAGGATCTAGCAAAGGGGCACAGCGTGGTAAGAGAAAGAAGCAATTGCCAATTAGGCAAGGTTTGTCCCTTGTCGCCTTGAACAGAAACTGGACTGCTGGCCAGGGGAAGAGCCACACTATCATTGGTGCCCATGAGCTCCGTCCCCAGTCCCTCCTCCAGGGGGCAGTGTGAGGACAGGGTGCACAAAAGGCACAGGGTTTGACTTCCGTGGGGAGGGGATAGGGACCCAGATTCCCGGGCAGCTGTGCCTCTAGAGGTAGCCAACCCGCCCCAGAGAGGCCTGGTGCTGACGCTCCGCGGTGTCGGAGGGCAGCTTTCCTGGCTGTGCCCCCACGTACACACCCCCAGGCACCAGGACCCTGGTCACTGCTGTGAAGGCAGCCCCCCACCCCACCCCCCACCCCCCGCTAGCTTCTGTGCACGGTGGGGAGAGCAGCCATGTTGGCAAGGCCACCAAGGGCGGGTCTTGGTCACGGCCACCTGGAGCTGAGAGCTGGGAGGGGTGGGCGCCAGGGCTTCCCCTCATCTCCTTGGCTCTGGGCGGCTGGTCACAGGGACAGGCCTGGGTGACCCCCTCCCTGCAGGCAGGCCCGGCCCAGCCCCCTGCAGCTGCTACTGACATCTCAGGGTGCCCCGCGTGCTGGGCTGGTGCTGGGTGAAGGGGCCACAGGGACCTCACCCTGGAAAGGGGCTGAGGGCCACGCAGGTCACCGTGGAGCTGAGGTTTCAAAGTGGGGAAGACTTTGTCCCTCAGGGGTCCTTTAGCAATGTCTGGGGCATTTCTGGCTGTCACCCTGGCAGGGCCCACTACCGGCATCGGGTGGGTAGAGGCCAGGGGTGTAGGGACATCCCTCAGCCCCCTACATGTGCCGTGGTGCAGCACTAGACCACCGCGTGCTGCTGGGAGCTGGCTTCTGCCCCACCTGGTCACTGCTCAGTCCCTGGCAGTGATGGGGGTGGCCAGAGCCCAGGGATGGGAGCAGAGAGCCCCCTTCCTGACGTGATGCCATCTGCTTAGGTCCCGTGATGGTGAATTGGGCGGCCCTAGAAGGCCCAGGGGACCAGCCCACCCCCCACCTGGCCTTCTAACCACGTGCCTTGCTTCAGCCTGCTTCCCACTGTCCCCGCCAGTGCCCCAAGCCCAGGACCTCTCCTGTGTCCTGCGCCTGCTGATGTCCCTCTGTGGAGACCCGCAGCTCCTTCCTGCTCCCGGCCCGTCCTGTTCCCAGACCCAGAAACCTGGACCCCGTGCTGCCCGCCAGCATGTATTGTGTTTGAACTTTAAACAAAAGAAAATGCTTTAAAAAGTCTTGACGCTGTTTTATTCTCAGTTTCGCAGCTTAGAGTTGAGGGGAGAGGAGGGAAGGGAGGCTGCCCTCAGGTCCCCGCTGAGGGGAAGCGCTGGGGACGTCCTCACCACGTCTCAGCACAGACGCCACCAGCGGATCTGGGCCTCCCATGCCACAGAAATGGGCCCCCTGGGCCTGGCGGCTGTCCACCCAACCGAGGGGCAGGCCCAACTGTCCTCGAAGGGCAAAATCTCCACCTGCCGGGCCGAGCCGCTGGGAGGCACCACGCAGCGGGGACAGCCCCGATCTCGTCATTGCTGCCTCCCTAGTGGGCTTCCAGAACATTCCCACTTTTTGTCTGAGCGAAGGACAAGATGCCCCTGTGTCTTACCTCCTCAGATCTGGAGTTTCTGGGCTGAAACCGAGATGGGAGTCTCCAAATGGCCTTAGGAAGGCGAGGCCAGTTCTGTCTAGAAGCAGCCGGTGGGTGTTGGGCTGCTGTGCTGCGTCCTGCGCTCCTCCAGCCCTTCAGAGCCTCCCCCAAACACCAGGGGCCATCTTACAGACGCGGAGCGAGGGAGGAGCTTATGCTGGGAGGAGGTCTGACCTTGCTCATCCAGTGGGGGACACACGTCCTCCCTGCTGCTCTTACTTTATTTGCTGATTGACCCCAGCGGTGCTGGGAGGTGCTGGGATGGAACCAGGGCTCCAGGCTGGGCCAGCTGCTGGGCCCCTGAGCCACACCCCCAGTCCTTTGCCTCGTCTTGAATCGGACACTCTGCATTTTCTGGCTTAGAATGGCACTTCCGTACAGTGTGAGGTGGCCCAGAGGACAGGGCCTGTGTGTCCCCTCCTCTTCCCGGGCCTGCCCCAGGGAAGGCGCAGTAGCTGGGGCTCAGGGAGGTGCCACCTCGGGTTCCAACGTGGCTCTGCAAGCTGCCCGTGCTGGGCAGGGGCAGGCCTCGTTGCCCGGGACTCTCACCTTCTGGTCTGTCCCTAGGCCCCAAATAACACTCCCCTCCGTCTGCTCAGGGCTTCCAGAATGAAGGCCTTCGTCTGTTCTAGAACACTGGAGGCCCAGCGGAGCCCCGCCGGGAGCATTAGCGCCGACCACAAATGAAGAATCCAGGACTCGGCCTTGACACGGCCCCCCAGCCAGGGCTGACCAGGGCCCCACCGCCCAGCCAGGCGCACCTTTGTCTCTGATTGACAAGCCGAATCAGGGCCCTCTCCGAGCCTCGATTTACTGATCTGAAGAATGGGGCTGTTTCCTGCCTGTCGGGGGCCGGGCTCCCCAAGACAACCTGCAGCCAGCTCAGCAGCCTCTCGAGCCCCCCCCCAGGGGCCATGGCCAGGCGCCCTGCGGCTCCGGGAGCTCCCAGCTGGGGCTGTGCTGGGGCCGGAGCCCAGGGAGCCCGGCACAAGGGCCCCTTTGTGCCGGTTGCCAGGGGCCCGGCTGTATTTACTCAGCCTCGGTAAACAGGAGGAGCCCGGAGGCCGCCCTGTTATGACAACTCAGGAGCATTAGCTTCCCCTCCCGGGCTGCCCGGCGGCCACCCCAGGTGATTCCCCACACCAGAGGCTTCCCCAGGGCCCAGCCAGGCATCCTCACCACGAAGGGTCATCAGCATCAGCTCCGCCGTCGAGGCTCAGATGAGGAAACTGAGGCTGGAGGGGTTCCCCAGCCAAGGTCATGAAGAAGAGGCAGAGTGAGACTGGCCTGGCAGCCGGGCCTGTCCTCCGGCGGAGCTGATCTGGGAGGCAGCTACCTGTCCGTCCCTGGCTAGCTGGCCGTCAGTGTTTGGCTGAGTTCCTGTGCCGTTCCCCAGGCCGGGGACAGGGAGGCCGCCCAGCCCACCTCCACCCAGCGGTGCCCGGCCAGGTGCAGGACAACACGGCCAGGGGCCACTCCTAAGATTCTGAATGTCTTACCAAAGACACAGGGAGACGGGGCTGGAGGCCCAGCTGCTGGACTTTAAAACTTTCAATAACAAACTGCCCCTCCGAGCCCCCTCGGCCAGAGGATTTAGGGGTGGCAGGAAGTATGTCCAACGAGGGGCCCTCCCTGGTAGCTGTCAAATGAACTTCCCTTTGTCCTTGAAGTCACTGGGTGTGCCTGAGGCTGTGGCCTTCTTTGGAGAGAATGGCAGGCGGCCAGAGCTCCTGTGTGACCTTCAGCCAGCGCCCACTCTCTCTGGCTGCCTTCCTCCTAGAGCAAGGCCATCTGTGCCCCGGCTTTACCTAGCCCTCCACTGGGGTCCCAGGAGGGCTGGGGTAGGGTTTTCTGGCTCAGAAGGTGATTTTGGAGAAGGCCTGTGACCCCCTGGCCCGGCCCGCCTGCCCCCGCCTGCCGCACACCACAAACACACCTGTGTACCTTGGCCTGACCGGCCTCCACTGCCAGGGAACCCTCTGGGGAGCGACTCTCCGGGTGGATTTCCTCAAAGGTGGGGCAGGCCATGGTGGAGGCCTCCTGACCTAGGGCCACCAGACCCTGGCCAACAGCCCACAGCTCGGGCCGAGCCCTGGGCCTGGGATGCTGGCCTGTGGGGAAGGTCCTGCCTCCTGAAGGCAGGCCGAGGGCCCCCCAGTGGGGCGAGCCAGAGTCGGGGCTCCTGCCCAGCCTGCTTTTGTCCCTGCCCCCAACCGGCCTGCCATTGCAGCAGAATCCAGTTGACAAGGACAGTTAGCCTCGTCTGGTGGCGGGCTGGGAGAGGGGAGGGCCGGAGGGCGTCAGAGCCCCCACCCTGTGCCCAGCCCTGCGCACCCCAGAGCTACCGCTGTTGTCCCAGTTACAGATGAAGACCCTGGGGCTCAGGAGGCTCAGGTGGCATGGGAGGGAGCTGAGGGGACAATGCCCTGTCTGAACAGAAGCTTCAAACCGACATTTCTGCCTTGGGGCAGAAAGTGGGCGAGGCCACCGTGCCACCCACAGCCACGTGACCCCGGCCTGTCCCTCAACCTCTCTGTCCTCAAGGTAAGCAGTAGCACCACCCTCTAGAGATGCTGCACTAAGTGGTCCTTTTGGAAAGGTGCCTGGGACGTCAAGATCACTGTGTCAGATGAACAAATGAAACAAAGGTTAGAATGCGACAATGACAAAGAGAATAAAGAAAGTTACAGGGAGAGAGGCTCAGGCCTGTGGATTCTAGAAAATTCCTCGACTGAGGTCCCTCCAGGGCTTCTGGGCTCAGGGAAGGGGTAGTCACCTGAGCCACACCGCCTGACGTGGCTGGCCACCCTCTGGTAGTCAGGTGCGCTCAGGGTTCCTCTCCCACCACCCACCTCTGCCTGGTGGCTCATCCCGAGTGCTGGGTGGGGACGTTTTCTCCCGGGTACTCAGTTCCACAGGTCCCAGGTCACAAACCCATCAGCGTCTGCTGATGCTGCCCAGGTTGGTTCTCCGTATCCCTGCACGGAGCACGGGCCACTCACAGTGGCACCTGTGAGGTGCTCAAGGTGCAGGGCGGACAGGCCTGTGCACACATCCCCACCTGGGACTTCAGGGGACAGGGCTGCGGGCCCAGAGAAGGGAGACACCACGTTGCCTCAGAGGGGCATCTGATTTTGGCTCTGGAGCCCGGAGGGAGCATCTGCTGTCCCAGGGCTGGTACCACTCACTGTCCCCCTAATAGAGATGACAAAGCAAAGCTCCAGGAGATTAAAGAGCCTTGTCCAGGGTCGCAGCTAGGAAGGGACATGTGGCTCCAGCAGCTAAAACTTGGTCCATTTTGATCTGGACTCAAAAGCCAGATTGCAAATACCCTCTCCTTTTGGGGACCTGGTTTTCTGTCTTGCTAGTGGGACAGGAGGGTTGGGGGGGTCTGCAGGATGAAGAGCTCCACTGGATCTGCCCAGTAAGGAGCCACAGCGGGCGCCGGCTCCGCCTGGATCCCCGGGCTCCTCCAGGTGATGGGGGCTGGGAGGGAAGGCAGGGACACCATCACTTAGCGAGAACCCTCGGCCACAGGCCACCCAAGACAGGTAGGGGGGTTCAGGGAGGGGAGGGCCATCAGAGTTGGGCGGGTATGGGGACGCAGGGCTGCTTCTGCCTCGGCTGGTTTTATGACCTCAGCAGGTCAGGTAGCAACGATGACAGCTACTGCTGTCACACCTACCGTGGCTGAGCGCGGTGCAAAGCACCTGAGTCCCTCTGCCTCCTCCATTCTGGACAGTCCCAGAGGGGCTGCCGCCATCCCCCACTTCTGAGATCAGAAACTGACACTCAGAAGCCAGGTTGGTGGCACATGCCTGTGATCATGGAGTCTTTGGAGGCTGAGGAAGCAGGAGGATTGCAAGTTCAATTCCAGCCTCTGCAACTTAGTGAGACCCCATCTCAAAATAAAAAATAAGAAAGAATAGGAGATGTAACTCAGTTGTAAAGTGGCCCTGGGCTCAATCCCCAAAAAAGAAAAGAAAAAAAGAGACTGAGGTTCAAAGAGGTTAAGTGCTTGGCCAGGGTCACAAAGCTGGGATGGGAACCTGGCATGGTTTCCTCTGGAGCCAGTATGTGGAGCCCAAGAGAACACGTAGAAGCCGTGTGGCCTTGCAGGACCCAGGCTCGAAAGTCTCTGCATCTGACCTCTGACAGCCCCACGTCTGCCAAGGCAAGGGGAGCATCAGCATCATGCTAGAAGAGGGGCGAGTGGGAGGGGAAGGGCTTGGGGACCGTCTTTGGAAATGCCACCACCGTGCTGGCACCTACGTCCGCCAGGCGCTAAACATGGGGAGGCAGCAGTAACCAAGTCCCTGTGTCCTGGGTCCAACATTCCAGGAGGGAAGGGGCCCATGGCACAATGAGCAGAAGCAGGCACTGAGGGACAGGTTGAGGACTCGGCGGCACAGGCAGAAGGAGGTCTGGGGACAAGACTCTAAAGGGATCAGCCAGAACAGGGACAGTCCAGAGGCCCCAGGGCTGCAGATGAGAGTGGGAGAGGCTACGGGGAGAGGATGGCAGGCAGGAGGAGGCATGAGCAGGGGTCAGCCTTTGTGGGGTCCTCGGCCTCTGCTCTGAGAAACAAGGGAACCTGGAGGGGGTTCAGCAGAGACAGCTTCTTCCTCAAAGGCAGAACTGGGAGCCAAGGAGAACTCAGTCCAGTCCCCCGATGCCCTCCGCGTGCATGCCTCTGAGGATGAGGACCTCACCTGTCACTGTTAGGGGACTTTCACGCCATAAATGAAAATGAGCCTCCTTCTAACTCCCCGCCCCCATTATGGGGGACCAGTGAGTGTGTCCCTCCCAATCCTGTGATGTTCTAAGTGGGGTGCCTGATTCTCAAGTCTTCACCCCGAGCCCACCTGCTTCTCTCACCAAGCCCCCTGTACCTCCGTCTCTGAATACCCCCTGTGCTGGTCCTCTATGTCTGTCCTTTTTCTAAAACAGAGGGTGACAAACAGCAGCACCAAGGTCAGATCTGGCCCACCATCTGTTTTTATAAATAAAGTTTTATTGGAACACAACCACGCCCACTCATTTTTGTCCATGTGGCTGCTTCTGTGCTACAACAGTAAGTTGAGTAGCATCCAGGAAATCCCAGAAAAGTCTGAGGCATTACTATCTGCCCCTTTAGAGAAAGTTTTCTGACCCCTGTCCTAAATACATGTGCCCCAAATTTCCCCACAATTGCTCTGGCTACCATGCTGAAATCAGGCGGGAGAGGCAGGAGGGAGGCAGAGGCCCATTGGGAGGCTGAACTCCTAAAGTCAGCCAGTTGAAGCACCAAATTCAGCATTTTCATGCTTTTACCATATTTTGCACAACTCCAGTACTAACTTCTACACCCACGTTTCAAAATTAGATCCTATACTCTAGGTCTCTGTAAAGACTTCTAAGGCCCCTCTCTGATAGACACCCATTGTGTTTTCCTGAATCACCAGCACCACGGGGCCTCGAGTCTAACCTCCATCCCTTCACGCTGCCCGTCAGTGGGACCCAGATGGAGGCCAGCCAGGGTGGGACCCTGAGTCGCAGTTAAAAACCGCAGAGTCTTAACTCAGAAAAGTAACAACACTGAGAAGCGCAGCGGGCACGAGGCCCAGGAGGGGCTGGGTGAGTCCGGCGGAGGGGACAGGCCAGCGACCTCTGCACCAAAGGCAGGACAGAGCCCACGCCCAGCTGCCCAGGCTGCCTCCCTTGGAAACTTGGACTCTCCCCTGACTTTCCAGAGCAGAGATTTTTTTCAGTCCCTGTGGAAACACACACACACACACACACACACACATACACACACAAACGCAAAAGCCCTGAATTGTTTTCAAGGGAGAAAGAGAAAAAAAAAAGAGAGAAATCACTCAAAGCTTTGACCCTGGGCTGCCTTAAAGAGAGTGCGGCTCTGCTCACGGGCCTGGAGGAAGAGGCTGAGAATCGAGTCTCTGTTTCTCCTTCTGCATCTCCCAGAGCCTGCATCTCTCAGTAGCTAAGCTGCTGACCTCTTCTGCCCTGGGCCTGTATCTGTGTCATGGAAGCCCCAGCCCCGCCCCGCCCCTCCAGGGCTGCTGGAAGGCTCCAGGAGAGGGGGAGTCGGGAGCTCAGGGGCGGTACCCCTCAGGCTCCCCCGAGCGGGGGCTGTGCGGGGAGATGCTGGGGAGGGAGCTCTCCTGGGACAGCGCCGCCCACAGCAGGCTGCAGGCTGCAGGGTGGCACGCGGGTACCACAGCGTGAGCATCTCTGTGAGCTTCACTCATGGGGTCTGCGGGGAGAGCTATGGAAGAGCAGCAGGTGACACCAGGGGAAGATAAGGCTGGGGACAAAGGTAAGGGTCAGCCTTTGGACCTTGGCCATAGAACCAGAGGAGGGGCAAAGGGCCACAGGGCGTCCAAGCTCCGGTCCTGCTCTGGGTTCCCCCCACTCACCTCCCCCAAGGCTCTCTGCCCAAACCTTTCTGTGTCACAGGCCTGGCAGGGTGCCTAGATGCCAGCACTGGGCCATATGCTCTTCCTCCTGGGCGCAGGGTCATGTTTGGTGTGGACAGTAGCAGCTGCCCCTGCCCAGCCCTCCCCAGCTGCCACCCCACGTTGAGGTCATTTCCTTTTTTCATTTGTTCCATGAAAAAAAAAAAAAATCTCCCTGAGTTAGAGGACAGGCAGGCTCTGCTCAGAACGAGCCCCCAGGGAGCGGCCAGCAAGCCCCAGGACAGCGCAGAGCTCAAGGAAGACGGCGGGGAACCAGAGGTGACGCACCCGGCTGCTGACACCCCGGAGCCCCATTTCCCCTAAAGCCCCCTTGACTCTGTGGATATAACTGATCTCCGGCATTCTCGTCTTTCTTAATAACCACAAGCAGATGACTAGTTTGCTGCCTGTGGTCAAAATATGGAAAATGTTTTATCTTGTTTCCTTCATCCTCCATTCATCCACCCATCCAGCTATTCTTTATCCACTCGTCCTTTCTCCCTTCCTTCCTCAAGCATTTTTCATCCTTCCTCTGTCCACCTGCACTTCTGTCTTTCCATCATCCACCCACCATCCATCCATCTATGCTTCCTTCCATTTTCCATCCAATATCTGGCCTTTCTTTTCATTCAACTGTCTTCCTTTCTCTCGTCCTCATTCTCTCAACGTGTCCTTCCAACCACACATCCATGTTTCCTTTTCCTTACCCCCATCCACCATCCTCCACCTGTCTAATCAGTCTTCCAACTGTCCCTACCTCCTTCCTATCCATCAGTGCATCCACTGATCACATTTTCATGAACGCCTCCCTTCTTAGGCTGGACACTGCTTAGATTCAAACACTCACGTCTTAAGTTCATGTCCACATTTTCAATCTGAATAAACCGTAGACTGTTCTAGAAATATCTCAGAGGGAAGACAGACTTCAAAAGCGAAAGGGACAACTTGAGACCCGCAATACAGTAGGGGTGTCCACAGGAGGTGATGCGAGTTGGGGTGATGCCATCCCATGG